>NC_138996.1:17634279-19086779 GCF_964341445.2 Mesoplodon mirus | reverse complement strand
AGTAGAAAAATGAATTTTCACATGTTTATAGTCCTTCAGATTTTCTCCTTTGTGAATAGTCTTAAATTATTATTATGGTTCTTTTTAAACTTGTTTATAGGAGTAATTTCTATATTGTAGGTCTATGCTGTCCACTACTGTACCTACTAACCACATGTGACTGTTGAACACCTGTGGTTAGTCTAAATTGAGATATTCTATAAGTGTAAAACAGACACTGCGTTTCAAAAACCTAGTACAAAAAACCTGAGTCTGAATGAATTAAAAAAACACCCAAACATAGAAAAAGATCCAATTATATACTGTCTATAAGAGATTCACTTTAGATTTAAGGACACACGTAGGCTGAAAGTGAAAGGATGGAAAAAGGTATTGCATACAAACGTTAACCAAAAGAGAGCAGGGGTAGTCATACTTAGACAAAATAGACTTTACATCAGAAACTGTCACAAGAGACAAAGAAGGACATTATATAATGATAAAAGGGTCAATTCACCAGGAAGAGATAACAATTATAAATATATATTCACCCTATATCAGAGCAATCAAATATAGGAAGCAAACATTGATGGAATTGAAGGGAGAAATAGAAAAAAACAGTAATAGTAGGGGATTTCAACACCCCACTTTCCATAATGTACAGAACATTCATACAGAAGATCAATAAGGAAACAGAAAACAACACTATATACCTGATGAACCTAACAGACATATAGAGAAAAAGCAATCCTAAAATTCATATGGAATCACAAAAGACCTCAAATAGCCAAAACAATCGAAAAAGAAGGACAAAGCTGGAGGCCTCATGCTTCCTGATTTCAAAATATATTACAAAGCTACAGTAATCAAAACAATATGGTATTAACATAAACAGATGTATAGACTAATGCAACAGAATAGAGAGCCCAGAGATAAACACATATATGATCAAATGATCTTCAACAAGGATACCAAGACTTTATCATAGGAAAAGTATAGTCTCTTCAGCAAATGGTGTTCAGGAAATTGAATATACACATGCAGAAGAATGAAACTGAACCCTTATCTTATACCATACACAAAAATCAACTCAAAATGGATTAAAGACAAACATAAGACCTGAAACTATGAAACTCCTAAAAGAAAACATAGGGGTAAATTTTCATAATATTGTTCTTGGGAATGATTTCTTTGCTATGACATCAAAAGCACAAGCAACAAAACCAGAGAGAGAGAGACTACATCAAACTGAAAACTTCTGCACAGCAAAGGAAAAAATTGACAGAGTGACAATGCAAGGCAACCCAGAGAATGGGAAAAAATACTTGCAAACCATATATCTGATAATGGGTTAACAGCCAAACTATAAAAGGAACTCCCTCAGCTCAATAGTAAAAAACCAAAAAACCCAAATAACCTGATTTTAAAATGGGCAAAAGGCCTGATTAGACAGTTTTTCAAAGAAGATATACAAATGACCAACAGGTATGTGAAAAGATGTTTAATATCACTTATCATCAGGGAAATGTAAATCAAAACCACAATGAGATATCTATTAGGATGTCCATTATCCAAAACAAACGAACAAACAAAAAACCCAACCATAAAATAACAAGTGTTTGGAAATTGGAACTCTTGTGCACTGTTGCTGGGAATGTAAATTGCTACAGCCACCAGGGAAAACAATATGGATGTTCCTCAAAATATTAAGTATAGAACTTCCAGTCGATCCAGCAATCCCACCTCTGGGTATTTATCCAAAAGAATTGAAAACGAGATCTCAAAGAGATAGGTATTTCTACTCCAGTGCTCAATGCAGAGTTATTTACAATAGTTGAGATGTGGGAATAACCTAAATGTCCATTGATAGAAGCAAGCTGTGGTGTATACATTCAATTAAATGTTATTCAGCCTTTTAAAAAAGGGAGGTCCTGCCATAGTACAGCATGGATGAATCTTGAGGACATTATGCTAAGTGAAATAAGCCAGTCACAGGAGGACAAGTACTGCACGATTCTATTTATATGAGGTATCTAAAGTAGTCAAACTCACAGAAGCAGAAAGTGGAATGGAAGTTGCCAGGGGCTGGGAGAGAGGGAAATGGGGAGTTACTGCTCAATGAGCATAGAGTTTCCATCATGCAAGATAAAATTTTTGATTGATGTAGTCAATTTTTTATAGTTCCCTTTAGGGCTTATGCTTTTAATATTATTCCTTGTATTAATCTTTATAACAATATTCTATATTTTATTCCAGTTGTCTTAAATTTATTTTTTTTCTCTTGTTTTAATTTTATTCCATCTGGAATTGTGTGTGTGTGTGTGTGTGTGTGTGTGTTGTGAGGTTTGTATAAACCTTTTTTTTTTTTTAGTTTTGAAAACCAGTATCCCTATTATCATTTATTAAACAATGTATCTGTTCCCCCACTAATTTGTTAAGCCACCTCTATCCTAAATCAGGTTTCCATGGTGTGCAGGGATGTGTTTCTGAGCTCTTTATTCTCTATCATTGATCTATTTGATCTATCTTTTACCCCCATGCCACATTGTTTCAATTGCTATGGCTTTATAATACATCTTATCCCTGGTCAGAAGCTCCTTGCCAACCCTCCTTGTTCTTTATTTTCACTTGCTGTTAGAACTTTTCAATTTCAGGATTGGCTCCCCTGCAGCCCTACAAAGAGTACGTGCTGAACAGTCAGGCAGCTGACTCTCCTCTGGACCCTCCCCTGAGAGATGGTACATTGCCAAGCCCTAGACCTAAAGTCACGTGATCTGGTTCCTATCTGGGGAGAGAATCTGTTTCCTCTCCTGGCCTCTGGCAACTGGTCCATTGCAAGCTGTAACTGGAGGCTATGTTACATCCTCCATCCTCTAGTATAAAGCATGACCTTCACACAGCATTCTAGGAGTGGCTTCGCTGGGTACGTGGTATATATTTGCAGCTCCCACTGGACCACAAAGTGTTGGCCTCCCTCTACTGCAACTTACTCCCCCATCCATATCTGAATGCTTGGGGCTCCCTTGGCTGCTGTTCACCATGATTCCTTTTCCTATTTTCAAAAACAGCTATACAGTTTTAATATCCTTTTGTTATTATCCATAATTTCTTTGTATATTAGTGCAGAAGGGAAAGTTTTCTGTGCACATTGGAGCCATCATTAAAAATTATAGAAGTATATTTATTAATATGGGAAGGTATTTTGATATATGTAAGGGGAAAAAAAATTAACAAACAGAACAAATGGATGCTCTCATTTAAAATACTGACAAACATGGGACTTCCCTGGCAGTCCAGTGGTTAAGACTCCATGCTTCCAATGCAGGGGGCACGGGTTCGATCCCTGGTAGGAGAACTAAGATCCCACCTGCTGTGGGAGGTGCAGCACAGCCCAAAATAAAATAAAATAAAATACTGACAAAATACGCTCCCATGAACATATATAAGTAGAAACTATATTAAGGTTTTTGGGGCTGATTGGAAAAGACATAGGTTTAGGTTACATCTAATGACATATAAGAATAAATTCAAGAGGAAAAATGAAAGGGAAACTTTTAATGCTGCTCATTTAGTCCTTATGGAACTGCAGGGTCCTCATCACTGTTCGTAACAGAGCAGTGACTCTATGCTCCAATCTGGCAAACCTGGAAGAGATGTGACAACTCATGTGACAATCATGTGGCAACTTGCCTTGTCATTCCCCTCAGAGAGCTCTGCTTTGTTCTTTCTGTTATTCACAGGACCCGATTCCCTTCTGTCTTGTCTTACCTTCTGCCACTGCCTACTGCTGCAACCACATCTCTCTTTGCTCCCTTCTCTCACTCATAGTTTCTGCTTACCCACTGCTCCTACGGCCTCCTGCCTTCTGGTCACTACTTTCCCTTCTTGTTTTTCTTCGCCACTGAGCTTCTCTACCATCCACATCCATCTCTGTTTTGTTTTGTTTTGTTTTGTTTTTTCTAGCTCCAAAAGAAGGATCTGATTCATTTTGTTCTTCATGATCCAGTATAGGGCATCCTTTTGGCTCAAAGTTCTGACAAGAAATCACCTTAGACTATCACATCATTGTAAATCAACTGTACTCCAATAAAAAATTTTTTAAAAAGAAATAAGTGAACTATAAATAAATAAAGGAATAAATGAATGAAAAGAGCAAAAAGAAAAAAGAAAAAGAAATCATCTTAGAAACCTCTGGCTTCCTGGTATCCGACCTGCATATTGCTGCCTTTGGGACAGTCACAGATGCCTGGTTCCATGAGCAATGATCAGGGCTGCAGAACCAGATGACCCAAAGCATGAACACCCTTATGTAGAGGCTGCCTGTAACCACGTGACTTGAGAGGATAAGGTGAACCTGCCTGGCAGCCACCTGGACCTCCAGTACATCCACTAAACCTTTAGGAGTTGTTACTATGAATGGGTGGGGTTTTAACTTTCCTTTAATAAGAATAAAAATATTTTCTCATGTAAAATTTTAACATTTGGCAGAGTTAAATATATGTTCTTTCTTATATTTCTTTAAACCTTGCCTTAAAGTATACATTCTACTTAAATGGTGTCCTCTAGCATAATAACTTGACTAATAGAGTTGAAATGAGAATAGTAACGGATTGTTTTTGCTTAATATGATACAGTGCAGAAACATACCAATGTTTGTCTCCACTAGCCATGTGTATGGAAACCCAAGATATTTAAACCCCAAAGCATCAACATCCATCATGTGGTAGATTATCCACTCGGGAGAGGCTACCTAAGTGGAAATCAACCAAGGATTTGTCTTCAAGTCAAAATGATAAAATGACAATAATGATCACATCTGTTTTGTAAAATGTGGAATGATATGATTATGATGATGTTGATGGCATCTCTCATTTGCATAGGAAATATCGTATAAAATGGAATTTTATACATTTCATCTTATTTGATTTCTATAACAATTCTGTGTAGACAAGACATGATTTATTATCCCCATTTCAGAGTTGAGAAAACGCAACTGGGAGAGACTGAATAAAATTGTGGAGTACAAATAGGATTCAGAAACGTTGACTAAGGTCCATTGCTTTTCCCAGTATACTTTAAAATCCAGTAATAAAAATGTAAATTATTTCCATTGGGAAGTACCACTATAACCCTCTTCAGTCACTTGAATAATATGACATACATACACTTCAACTCACAACTATATTCCCGTATGTTCAATTCGATTCAATTAAATCCAGCAAAGATTTGTTTTCTTCTCTTCTCCCAGGTACATCATTTTCTTATAGAAGTGATACCTTGGAGATGTCCAGTCCCGACATTTTTACGTTCTTATTATCTGACACTTTGTTTGTCTTCCTGGAGCACCTCTGGGGCAATGGCAGCACCTACTTTATCCAAATATGTTTGATGTACCTAAATCTCCACCAGCTGGGGAAGGAAGGAATGTTTCACATAAAATAGCCTTAAAGTATTAATGTTAAATTCACTACACTATACTGCTGCCCAAATTTCCAAGACCCACAGAGTTATATGTTCAATTGAACATAAAACATGTCAGGTTTGTATTTGACTGTAAATGACAGAAAATTTTATTACAATGACTTAGGCAAATAGAGGTTGATTTTTTTCTTTGCATTCCAAGACATCCTGAGTATGGCAGGCAGGTCTAGACAGGCACTGAAAGATACCATCAAGGAACCAGGCTATTTATATCATTCTGCTCTGCCTACTGGTCACAAGGTGGCTGCTGCATCTCCAGGCATCATGTCCACACTCAAGTGGAAATACAAAGCATCAGCAACTGCCTCCTTTTGTTTGTTTTTGATTTTTTTTCCCAGATAAAAAGAATCTTTCCTAGAAATCCCTACAAAAGACTTCCACTTAGGTCTCAAGATTTCATAAGCTAGAGCTAGTTAAACATGGCAGCTCTTCTCTGCAAGAAAGGTAAAAATTGGGGAAATTGGGGCACAGGTTTGTCATGACTGACCATGATCAGGCACAATCCATCACCTGAGGCTGGACTCATGGCTTCTCCAAACAAAATCTAGGTTTGTTTATGGTAATAGTGTTGGCCCCTCATGAATCAAACATTATGTGGTGATGATAATGAATACCCAAATCCACAGAAAATGAGGAAATGAGGCCAGGTAGCCCTACTCCCAAATGTGGGATGAGAAGGTTGGTTTACCTATTCTTGAACTGAGTGGAAAGGGGAAAGATTTTAAAACTTTGATTTGGTCAGTAAGAACATTTTTATGTATGCCCATATTTTTAAAATAGATTTTACTGTCTGCAAAAATGTTTTGGAACCCTATAATCTCACAAGGCACAGAAGGCTACATTTGGGCCTGTCCCAGAGGGGATGCATTCTGAACAACAATAGAACTGGTCTAGGATGGCAGCGCCAGGCAGCATCACACTACCAAGAGGCTTATGATGATTCAAATTACCAAAATGTCTGGGAGTCACTTTCATTATCCTTACTGACAATTAACTTTAACGGCAAAATGAAATAATTAAGCAACAGTAATTCTGGAGCACACAGCACCCCCTTTACTGTTATGGGAGGAATTCAGTGGTGCAAAGGCAAGTTTACTGAGTCTAGGGCTCTTTAATACGAACCAAGATGGTATGGAGCTAAGATTACGGTCAGAATTATGGTGAGTTACTGAATTCATTAGCAAAATTAACTTTCCGTTTGGCATTCAAGCTATTGCTTTACAAGTTATTTAAGATAATTAATAGAAAATGTGCTACAATAATGAATGGTATTTTAGGAACTTCTTTGCCAGTATGCATTGCAAAGAGCACTTGTATTTAAGACTCCCATCTTTTTGTTTGTTTGTTTCTGCTCCTTGGAAGGAATTTTCCCAGGAGTTTGCCTCTATTTAACATCTTAGCTTGTTGACTTTGTCAAAGTTAACAGAACTCTAATTTGCCTCTCAGTCACTGTCTTAGAGAACATTAACACTGGGATTTAGGATTTAGGATTTCAGTGTTTTCCAACTGAGAAATGGTTACAATCTTGGTGAGAATATGCATTCTTGTGGTGGGGGACTGACACCCATATTGCAGGGAATTTATCATCCCTGGTCTCTGGGCACTAAATGCCAGTAGGATCCCTCAATAATTTGATGACCCCAAACACTCCCACCCATTCCCAAATATCCCTTAAGAACACAGTTAAGCCACAAACTGATATCCAGAGAATGTCTTAAATTTACAGATATCCAAAGTAAGATGCTCAGTAACCCAGATTATATATTGATTGGTGGCAGAGGCAGTACTGGAAGCCAGGACTAGAACTCTGAGTCGGGGGTACTTTACACAACAACAGGCTTTTTCTGTCACCTAATAGAAAGTTAATAATGTCCTCTCTTGTGCATAATAGCTATTTAATCAATATTTGTTGAATAACTGAGAATCTAATTCCATCAACAAAGGCAATGTTATTCATTAGGAGGTGGCCATCTATGAAAAATGGCATCCTTAATAAATAAATAAGGAAAGGTATTTTGCATTTGGGCTCCAACCAAATATTAACTGAAGAGGTTTTGCATTGCCCCCAGGGTCAGACAAAGGGCAAGAATAATGCTGTTGAATATAGGTGTGTGGGGCCAAGGCAAAGTCAGTAATTCCATAAATGAGGCATCTGGGTGTCCAGAGAAGCATTTTGTACAATTCCATGCTTTTGGACTCTGAGCAAAGGACTCAGAAGTATTTTCAGCAATACTTTCTCTACTTCCTTTTGCCAAATAAACTTTTATTTGGTAGTATTTCACTCCCTTGGCCCGGTCTTCTACCTTTATCATTAAAATGAGCACTAAATACTTTCCTTCACTAAATATTTACAGTATTCTTTTGCCTCCTTGCTAGCCACTAAAGTACACATTCTATTTATCACTTAGTCATTCCACACAAGTGGGCACAAGGTACCCACAATGTGACAGGCATGATGCTCAGTGCTGGAATACAGCTGAAATATATAGCTCACAGAAATGTTACAACAGATGTGTGGCTCTGGAAAACCAGGTTCAAATTCCAACTCAGCCTCTTGAAAGCTCTTTAACTTGGTCATATTCCAACTCTGAGCCTCGGTTTTCTCATTTCTAAAAGTGAGGGAAACACCTATGTTCTAGAGTTATTATAGAAATTAAATAAAAATTATGTGAAAATTCCAAACACAGTGCCGGGCCCATAAATTTCCTTTTGTTTCCAAAAGTTTTGTGTTCTGTGATAACTTTGCCACTGCCCTCAGCCAGGACTTTGAGTGAGCTGCAAAACCACACAGTTTCCTCATCTGTCAAGTGAAGATGCTACCTGCCATAGCAACAGGAAACAAGGGGATTCATTCACAGGGGTATTATGAGATTTGAGTGATGTGACAGAAAAAAAGAGATTCACATGGATCTTTTTTTTTTTTTTTTTTAATTTTTATTTATTCATTTATTTATGGCTGTGTTGGCTCTTCGTTTCTGTGTGAGGGCTTTCTCTAGTTGCGGCAAGTGGGGGCCACTCCTCATCGCGGTGAGCGGGCCTCTCACTATCGCGGCCTCTCGTTGCGGAGCACAGGCTCCAGACGCGCAGGCTCAGTATTTGTGGCTCACGGGGCTAGTTGCTCCGCGGCATGTGGGATCTTTCCAGACCAGGGCTCGAACCCCTGTCCCTTGCATTGGCAGGCAGATTCTCAACCACTGCGCCACCAGGGAAGCCCCCACATGGATCTTAATCCAAATTTTTATACTTAATTGAAACTTTAAGTGCACCTACTAATATGTTTAACTTATTTCAGATTCATAGCATTGAGTATAGAATTGGAATAACACAATCTCAATTCTGATAATGGCATATGCTTTGCATTAATTTTTTTAAAATAAATTTACTTATTTATTTTATTTTTGGCTGCATTGGGTCTTCGTTGCTGTGCACGGGCTTTCTCTAGTTGCGGCGAGCGGGGGCTACTCTTCCTCGCGGTGCGCAGTTTTCTCATTGCAGTAGCTTCTCTTGTTGCGGAGCATGGGCTCTAGGCGTGTGGGCTTCAGTAGTTGTGGCGCGCAGGCTTCAGTAGTTGTGGCACGCGGGCTCAGTAGTTGTGGCTTGCGGGCTCTAGAGCACAGGCTCAGTAGTTGTGGCACACAGGTTTAGTTGCTCTGCAGCATGTGGGATCTTCCCGGACCAGGGCTCGAACGCACGTCCCCAGCATTGGCAGGTGGATTCTTAACCACTGCGCCACCAGGGAAGTCCCCTGCATTAATTTTAAAGAACTAATTCTTACATGCTTTTGGCCAAAATATTCATATTCTCATTAATTCTATTTATATCACTACCACCTTTAATCACACATAGAAAGATTTCTCTCTTGTTCTTTTAAAATAAGTCCCCAAATATACATATATATATTATATCTCAATCCAGTTTTAAGACCCTATGATGTCATGGTGATCAATATAATTGTCCTGTGGTGAATGCAAATATTACTGGGAACTTTGTAAAATTAGATTGGCACAATAAAAATCCAAATATTTTACAGGCTGACCTGGATTCAAATTCCAACCTCTCCAATGACTAGCAATGGAAACTTTAGAGAGGTTGTTCAAAATCTGTTTCCTCATTTCTAAAAGATTAGTGTGAAGATTAAATTAAATACTGTCTAGGAAACTCTTTAACAGGATTAAGTACTCACTAAAGATTTGATCCCATATCCAATAGCACGTGTGACTCTTAGGCTAAGAAGGACCATTTCTTCCCACTTAGTCTGGCTAACTCCTACTCATCTTCCAAGACTTTGACCCTGACATATCTTCTCTGGGCAGCTCCTGGCCACTACCAACTCACTCTGATTCCCAGCTGGGCCAGGCATCTCTTCTTGTGTTCCCCTGACACTTTGTGTGTATCTATCTCAAATCACCAAACACTCCAAATGAGTTGCCATATTTTACCTGTCCGCCTCTGCCGCTAGACCTAGAAGGGCTTAGAAAAGTCCAGGGACCGTTCTCACCCTTATACTCTAATTCTTCACATGCCATAGGTGTTATAACCATACACTTGATTTCAGAAAGTTGAATGAAATAAAGACACACACCAAGTTCTATAAAACCATGGCCCCAAAGTGTTGAAACACTTTTTCTTCCCCACCTTTTCACCAGCCATGAGAGCTGCAGTCTTATCACTGAGGCCCAGAACTTTGAAGTCATTTGATAACGGTGTTAGTGGTGCCAAAAAAGCAAATCAAAAGACTCTCTGAGGGGTTGTTCTTCTCCTGAATTTGAAAGCCAGTGTCCGAACCCTGAGATCCCGTGGCAAGAAATGACAGTCCCTTTAGGACAAGTGAGAGAAATTTCCAGTTACTTCCTTCTTTCTGTAGTACTTTATGAGGCCATTTCTTCCCCAAAATGAATATGGGAGATAAAAGCAATGGTATGGCATATTTAAGATCATTATTCATTTGAGATCCTCATGGAAGTGACATGCGCTGTGAATAATTCTGTCTAAAACTGCCATCCTGTTGGTTACTTATCTCTCTAGCCCCTGCTTGGTTTCCTCTCTGGTCAAGGCAACAAGATAGGCATCTGAGGACAGACAGTGTGTTGTCTTCATGGAATAGGCAGTGAGGGAGAAGGGAAGAGGAAGTGTCCGTTACTAACTTATTCTGCCAGCCTTTCTGTATTTTGCATACATTATTTCATTTAATCCTCTCAAAAGCCCTGGGAGGTAGTTAAGCAGTTCATTATCTTGGTTTTACAGATGTAAGCCCACAGACTCAGAGACAGTCAGTAACTTGCCCAAGGTCACACAGACTGGAGGAAGCTCTCAGTGCCCTATGGAGCTCCCACACAAGGAAATTTCTCAAGAAGTCACCAAGTTGCACACAGTTCTTGCATTCGTTCACGGGCTTTGAAGACACGCAGAGGGGTTGAGTCCCAGGCACAGAATACGCTGAGTGAATGTACAATCTGTGGGCACATTTGTTACTTAATCTTTTTCAGGCTCGATTTTCTTATCAGAA
Source organism: Mesoplodon mirus (assembly GCF_964341445.2). Taxonomy (NCBI): domain Eukaryota; kingdom Metazoa; phylum Chordata; class Mammalia; order Artiodactyla; family Ziphiidae; genus Mesoplodon; species Mesoplodon mirus. The sequence goes on along the minus strand of NC_138996.1, from coordinate 19,075,813 downwards.
AATGAAGATTATAAAAATGCCTGCCCCGAGGATTGTTTGGAAGATGAAATGAAATAAAGCATGATGTGCTCAAGACAGTGCAACTGTGCTGGTACAGGACATTTAAATGTGTTTCTACCGATGGAGCAGTCCCAGTCCAGTGGGAGAGCCAGTGTCATAATCAACCTGCTAAGAAACAGTGAGCGCTCTTTTAGTAATGATATAAACTAAGTTCTACAGGAATACTAATGAGGAAGTGAAGGATTCTGCCTGAGGGACTAGAGGGGGCTCCCAGAGGGGACGACATTTCAGCTGAGCCTTACAGGGTCTGTTCTATTTCCCTGCTTTGGCAGAGAGAAGTTGTACGGGGTTGTATCACAGGTGTGGGGAACGCTATAAACAAGGCTTGGGATGCTAGATAGGGGTCAATCATGGGGCGCATGGAGGGGGATGGCAGGAGATTCAGCTCAAGTCGTAGGTTAGAGTCAGTGGGAAGAATCTGACACGTTGGGCTCCAGGGTTTGGGTTCATGCTGTAGGCAGTGGAGAACTGTGAGAACTTCCCAAGCAGGGGAGCCACGTGTTCTCATTTGCATACTGGAAAAAGAACTGGGGAGGCCACCTGGACCACACATTAGAAGGGAGAGAGCTGGAGGCAAGAAGACCATAGTGACTCTCCAGAGCATACAGGTTGAGCAAGAGCATGGGAAGGGGATGGAGAGTAGGGCTTCCACCTGATGGGATGGATTACAAGAGTCAGTGATGCAAGCCTGTCCCTCATTTCTCTAGGGCAAAGCTGTTTAGTGTTCCATCTTTGTTTTCAGAATCAGAAAGTCTTACAGGTTTAAGGCAGTTCTTAAGAATTTGAGAAGTGAGGGGGTGCTGTAAGAAATAAACAAAAATAAGGGTAGCTTTGTAGGGTGTGCAGCAATGTGATGTGCTTGATCTGAATGGCCTTCTGACCTACTCTACGGATACCCCCCAATAAGCCTTTAAAGTATAAAGAGTTACTGGAGTTGCCATTCTGGAAACAGACTGCGACTATCATATTCCCATTTTCCCAGGCTCTGCATTCTAACATTCTTCTGGAGAACGTATGTTGGTCAAAATCAGGTCATTAGGAAAAAGAATACTGACAGAGGGGTTCTCTTCAAGAGTCATTTTACCAACTTGGCCGCCAAAACACAAATGGTAAGATGAGCAAGAATGTCCCAATACTGGGTGCAACCAAACTCTGGAAGATGCTTAATGTTCAAGGATACATCTGGATTTTAAAGGTAGAAAACATTTGTTTTCAGATTTTTATATAAACCGAGAGATAGAATGCTAAGTGTACAAAATGTTTTTTAAAGGTTGTGAACTAAAAATTTTAGTCCAGGACTGGATTAAGAGCTGACAGGGAAAGATGTGAATACATAATAAATAAGCATTCAAAGGGCAACTTCGTGTATTTCAAAACATAGGAAAAAAAACCAAACTATAATATTTGATGAATGGTGTCAGAACATTAAGCTGTAGAAAAAACAAAAATCCAGATTCCTACATACTCATTAATCCAAAATAGACTCCAGATGGGAAATAAAAATATTAAAACAAAACATTTAAAAATGTTTAATGATTTTGGAATAAGGAAGGCATTCCTAAGTAGAAAATATACCTAAAAGCCATAAAGGAAAAAGATTGATAATTTTGACAATATAAAAAGTAAAAACCTCTGTAAACGTATATTAATAAAGTCAATATTAATATATTTATGTTAATGTACATCAATGAAGTCAATATATTTATGTATTATTAACATTATAGATATTATTATGATAAAGTAAGAAACAAACAGCAATCTGAGAAAAAAGGCATTTGCAACACATATGACCACCCCTCACTTGGCCTCCATACCTCTATCTGCAAGTGTTAAAAACCTCCCTAAAACCCTATGTGCTCATGGCAAGGCTCCTTCTTCTCCCACCTTCAGCTCCCCAGCCCCCTCACCTCTACCCTCATAGCCTCACCCCCATTTACCTCTTTGAGATCATTTGCACTAATCTCCATCATGACCTTTATCCTGGTTCATATCAATCACCTCAAGAAGCCCAAATTTCCCTCATCATTTGGACCCTTATTCCCATTCGGCGTACATTCCCCTTCTGACCACACACCTCTGATTCCTAAAACTGTTCCACTGTGCTGTCACTCAAAAGCAGGTCTCCTATATGCTGAATTTCTTCTCTAAACATTCCCATCAGCTTCCTTTTTTTTTTCGGTCCTGTGGCATGTGGGATCTTAGTTCCCCGACCAGGGACGTAACCTGCACCCCCTGTGTTGGAAGTGCGGAGTCTTAACTGCTGGACCACAGGGAAGGTCCTGCTGTCAGCTTCTTACTCTACTGCCCGGCTGCCCCTGAGCATAGAGCTTCCTCACAGCCCCAAAGCAGTCTGTAAAGTGTGTGCGTGTGTCCATTAAACATCTCTGGAAGGACATATAAGAAGCAGTTAACAGTTATTGTTTCTGGGGAGCAGTCCCAGCAGGTTGAAGAAAGGGAGATTTTGTTATTGTTATATTCTTTTCTATAGTGTTTACTTTTCATGACATGTATGACATTTTCTTTTTTTTTCAAAGGAGAGAGAAGCACCTTAAAAGACAATGGTCAAGTTCTTTTCTCTTTTATATTTCAATATTGTGTGTGTGAAACTATTCACATGCGCACGCGCACACCCACATCACCTTTCGTGTAGTGCATGGAGTTAAAGCAATTTCATATCAGTTAATGGATCCAGTTTTTCTGTTTAAAACTGTTTTCAGAGGGCGAAAACAACCTGTCAGGATAGTTGATTAAGTATTCCCTACCCCCCACGTACATATACATAAATTCAATAATAGAAAAATATTCAGACCATTTGTTTGGCATTTTGAAGACAAAGCAACTAACTAATCAATAAACAGCTTCTCATTTGTGTGTGTGTGTGTGTGTGTGTGTGTGTCTATGTGTTATTCTTTAGACAAATACTATATTTTGGGATTTAGATAGGTATGTCTATTTTATCTGCCTTGTACCTACAGTTGTCCAACACTGGATTAGGTCCTACAAGTAAACAAACTAAGCCTCTGCCTCAAGATGCTCATACCCTTTGAAAAGGTGGAAAGAACAGTATAAACACAAAGGAACCTGTCAGGAAAGATTTAATGGAAGAGTGAAGACTTGAGAGGCTACAGCAGAAATCAAACCACATAACCAACAATCAATGGCTTTCTTCTAACAGTTGGCCTTTGAAATCACAGTTTTAATAGTCCATGTACTCCAGTAAATTATGACAAATCAGAATGCTACATTAAAGTGGACCACTGGGGCAAAACTCCTTACCAAACCAATTTGAATTCAAATGGGCAGCAGGATATATAAAGAGAAGAAAATAGCGGATACCATTTCCAACATTGCTTTATAAAGATAATCAACTTTTATTTATTCAGATATAAGAAGATACTGTATAGTGGAAAATGGTAAGTATTTGGGGATATTGCTAAGGATGCAAGACTTTCAGAGATTCCTTCCCCTCCGTTCACCCTTCCTGAATTATTATGCCCATTACCAACTTCATGTCTAAATCAGAAAATTACTCAAATGCAAATTGAACAGAGCAATTTATCTGTGACTGAAAATATCTCCGAGTTAACAGAGCTCCACTGATGAGATCTAAACAAGCCCAGGGAATCACGGTACCTAATTTACAACAGTATCATTTAGCAACATAAATTTAACCACAAGCAATGTATATCGTGAAAGTCATAATAAACACCAGAGAAAAATGGAGGAAAAATAAGAAGTTACACAAAATGTGTTCCATTAAAAGAGAAAGGGATCACAGGACTATCACATTAGTACTTGACACACAGTCAAATTTCAAACTGGTTAAAGTAATGAAACCAGCAAATTAAAAATTGTGGGCTTCCCTGGTGGCGCAGTGGTTATGAGTCCGCCTGCCGATGCAGGGGACACGGGTTCATGCCCCGGCCCCGGAGGATCCCACATGCTGCAGAGCGCCTGGGCCCGTGAGCCATGGCCGCTGGGCCTGCGCGTTGGGAGCCTGTGCTCCGCAACGGGAGAGACCACAGCAGTGAGAGGCCCGCGTACCGAAAAAAAAAAAATCGTGATTCCATTCCTTTCCCCACTGCAGATTTACAAATAAGTAAATCAACTTTTTTGTGTGATTTAAGGTCTCTTGAAAGATTTCCACAGAAAACTATTTCTCCATCAACCTGTCATGGTGGTGATTTAAAAGTCTTTTGGTTTCCAAGATTTCTCTATTAAATCTCAGAGAAAACTGACTCTTCATCAGCTAATGTATCATTGGAAATGATGTATCCTAAAACTTGAAATTTGTAGACAAAAGAGAGCTTAGCAATGCAATTATTCCTTTTCCTCCGAATTTAGAGATGAGTGAATTGAAACTCAAAGATATTATCCAAGGTCATGAAGCCAACTGTTGGCTGAAATGGAACTAAAACTTAATGTTTTAAATTTCCAATCTAGTACCTTTTCCTTACTCTGTGCCTGTTTCTATCCAAGACTCTACAACAGTGAGACATGAGAGAAATACCCAGGGCAAGAAACAGGAATCGTAGGTGTGTCCCAGAAAGAAAAAGGGAAAGCACCATAAAGTAACATCACTAACTTCACAATTTTGCCTAGATAGGCTCTATTAAAAACAACTGAGGGCTGCCCTGGTGGCGCAGTGGTTAAGAATCCGCCTGCCAATGCAGGAGACACGGGTTCGAGACCTGGTCCGGGAAGATCCCACATGCTGCGGAGCAACTAAGCCCATGCGCCACAACTACTGAGCCTGTGCTCTAGAGCCTGTGAGCCACAACTACTGAGCCTGCATGCCACAACTACTGGAGCCCACGTGCCTAGAGCCCATGCTCCGCAACAGGAGAAGCCACCGCAAAAAGTCCTGCACACTGTGATGGAGCAGCCCCTGCTCGCCACAACTAGAGAAAGCCCTCACACAGCAACGAAGACCCAATGCAGCCAAGAATAAAAATAAACAAATTTATTTATTTTTTAAAGTATAAAAGTTGCCTGCTAAAAACATAAATACATAAATTTAAAAAAATAAAAACAATTGTTTGGGAATTCCCTGGTGGTCCAGCTGCTAGGACTCTGCTCTTCCACTGCAGAGGGCATGGCTTCCTTTGGTCCCTGGTTGGGGAACTAAAATTCCGCAAGCCGTGTGGTATGGCCAATACGTAAATTAATAAATAAAATAAAATGGACATACTACCTTTAAAAAAAAAAACCAAAAACCTGACTTTGGGTTTTTTTTTCCCCCCATCAAATTCAAAGCTGACCAAAGTTGAAGCTTGGTGTTGGAAAAGTTGACACTGTGTACAATGTTTAATCATATTATTGGGTGTAGGTGGTCTTAGTTGACAGTCCCTACAAGGTAAAATCTCTAAATTAACACTATTTATTGTTCTCCTGGCCAGAGTCGCTACTGCTCAACTTGATCACTCACCACTTGCAAGACTAGGTTATTATACAAGGTCTATATGTCCTTACTCCCTTGTGGTAGTGAGATGCCAGGTTACCTAGTAGGCACACTATATAAATGGTTGGGAAACTAGCAAAGCAGAGGCAGCAAGGAAAATGGAAAGAATTTGATCGCTGATATTTTAAAAAATCAAAGGAGACTTCATTTAAGGAAGTCAGAACATTGTTAGATGGCTTTATACCTATTTTTATTATTAATTAATTAATTAATTAATTAATTTGCGGTACGTGGGCCTCTCACTGTTGTGGCCTCTCCCATTGCGGAGCACAGGCTCCGGACGCACAGGTTCAGCAGCCATGGCTCACGGGCCCAGCCACTCCGCGGCATGGGGGATCTTCCCGGACCGGGGCTTGAACCCGTGTCCCCTGCATTAGCAGGCAGACTCTCAACCACTGCGCCACCAGGGAAGCCCGGTTTTATACCTATTATATAGCTTGGTGTTTCATTTTAAATTCATATGGCTGAAAGGTTCCATAATCGTTTTTAGAGCTCAATGCCACTAAAGCATTTAAACTAGAACTTCTGGTCAGGATGACTCAGTGTCTTCATGCTTTGCTGCGTTCCCTATGCCTCACTCTCAACCCTTCATCAAAATCAACAATGATAGACAAATAACTGGGTATAGTCAATGTAAGAAAACAAGATAAATATCTCTGTGGACCAGAAGCAGAACAGGACCTCAGAACGGTGAAAGAGACAGAAGCTCCAGCCCCACTAGGATCTGGGTCAGGAAGCCAGCAATGGCACCTGAGGAGTCACAACTTCAGAATGACAAGGATAAACAGTGCTTCTCCCTAGATGGACCTGGAGCCACATGGATGGAGAGCCCAGGGACTAGGATGGGGTCCTCTGTTCTTGAAAAGATGCTGAACACAAATGCTGCCACCATCTGCGTGGAGCTGTGACTTTATGGAAACTCAGGGCTCTGGGAGAAGGGAGAACAAACCGGTCCTCAACTGGAGACTTAAGTTTTCCTCTTGTCTCAGTGGAAGGATCTTCAATATCCCCAAGGTCACCGTGTGCCACTCTTCCCCAAATTTCATTATGATAGATCTGGTTTGCTAGAGAATAGTGAACACTTTCTTAGTCCAATCAACAAAAGTCCACTAGGGACAAACTTATAGTCCAACAAAACCAGGTTTATTTACTCATCGCTACAAGCAAGACAGCACCCCAGAGAAACTGTGAGTGTCTCACCAAAGGGGGAAAATAGGGTTAGCATAGGATTTGGACAAGAATGGAGTTTAGGTGAAATTTAAATGAAGAGGGTGTTTATTTAAACCATCCTAACCATTTTGAAGTGTATAGTTTAGTGGCATTAAGTACACTCACATTGTTGTGCTACCATCACCACCCTCCATCTACTGGACACTTATCATTTTGCACAACTGAAACTCTGTAGCCATTAACCATTAATTCCTCATTCGTGTTCCCCCCACCCCCACCCCTGCACCCCTGGCAGTTACTCCTACTTTCTGTCTCTATGAATTTGCCTACTTAGGTACCTCAAGTAAGTGGAACCATACAATATCTCTCCTTTGGTGACTGCCTTGTTTCACTTAGCATAATGTCCTCAAGGTTTATCCACACTGTAACATGTTTCAGAATTTCCTTCCTTTTTGAGGCTGAATAATATTCCATTGTATGTATAGACCACATTTTGTTTTTCCATTCATCAATCGATGAATATTGGGTTGTTTCCATATTTTGGCTATCAGGAATAACTCTGCAATGAACATTGACGTACAAGTATCTCTTTGAGTCCCTGTTTCCAAAGCTTTGGGGCATATATCCAGAAGTGGGAATTGCTGGGCCATCTGGTAATTCTGTGTTTAGGTTTTTGAAGAACCACCACATTGTCTTCCACAGCAGCTGCCCCATTTTACATCCCCACCATGAGGGTTACAATTTCTCCACATCCTCACCCACACTTATTTCCATGGTTTTGATTATAGGCATCCTAGTAGGTATGAAGTGGTGTCTCGTTATGGAATGAAGTGGTGTTTTGATAGACTCAACACTAAGCAGGCCTGTGAATAAAAGGGTCAACACCAGGCTAGGACTGTGAAGTGAACTCAGGGTCTCATTTCCTTGGAAACTGCAAAATTAAGTTAAAGTGAAATGTTGTGTTCAGAAACCCCTCATCTGAGCCTCGGTGCCTGGGTTGATCATTGAGGCTGCTTGTCTGTTGCAGAATGACTTAGATCTTCCAGGCAAAAGTGGAATGCTCATTCTTCCTGATATAATTTCAAACTGCAAAATCTCAGACAGTCTGCGATTTTAGAAAACAAGTTTTCATGGTGAATAAGTAAAAGAAACACCCCTTAAAAAATGGGGGTGGTTGTGAATTTCTACAGTGGCAGAGTGTCCTTGGGAGAAATATTGGTTACTCTTCACTTTGCAGCTGGCTTTATCTGTTACCTGTTAGCCCAGAGTGACGAGTAGCAGGGCAGATCTTTTATTTAATTTCTTAGTCTGAGCTTTTGCTTTCTCAACATCAAGGGTATGATAGAGAGCAAGGAAAAAATAAGTCATAAATCAAAAGCTTCCTACTCAAAATGAACCTACAAACCAAAATTCCAATCACATAAATATGATGCGAAGAGAGACAGCCACCTAGCCACGGCCACATCGGCATGACACTGATGACAGATGTGATGTGAGGGTCTGCCTACCTTACCATTAACTAGCAGCGTGGCTTAGTGAATTACCAGCTTTTCTCCGTTTTTTTATTTCATCATGTACAAAATGGAATTAACAATATGACCCACTCAACAATCTTGTTATTAGATGATTCAAGGAGGTAACCTGTGAGAAAGGCTTAACATTTCAACATGACTTTCAAAGACCTGGTATCACTATTCGTGCCATTTCTTCTTCTCTGAACAAAATGTTTGGTGGTATTGCTCCTCCCGCAGACAAGAGCATCTATTCTTCTTTCCAGGTTAACTGAGACTCACGGGACATTTTCTTCATAACCCTAAGCTGTAATATCAGGGCACAGTCTGGGCGGGACCTACCTCTAGCATCCTCTTCCCTAAAACCTCTTCTGCTCTTCCGAAGGGTTATTTCACCCATTTAGACTGTATTTTCATGGCTTGAGATACGGTTGGTAATCTCTTACTATTTCAGCCATTGTCCTTTAAGTAGCAGAAACGGATCGTGAGCTTGTGAGCCTAAAGTGCCAACTGTGCAATTTACATCCATCACTACCTAATTAGCAATTAGCTGAGCACAATAAAGGGAGATCCTGCTATGAATACCTCTCCACACAATCCAGGCTGGGACATCATGTTTACTTCTGCCTTGCAAAGTGCAAATTGGGAACCATCCAGGTATTTAGCAAGAATAAAATACAACATTTAAATAGAACTGCTTAGAGATGATGATGGGGCAGCTTTTATGCAATATAGTCAGGGCTTCTTTGGGGACCTCTTTTCATGGAAATCCAGCTTCCTGAGCCCCGGCTGACTCCTTAAAGAAGTATTTAAGATATTTTCTAAACGAAGATGGGGCATTATTTTGGGTAATGACTTCAGACCCTAGGCTATAGTTAGCGGCTGATGGGGAGACCTTCAAGCTGAAAGCTAATATCTAAGAGGGGAACTGATGGGCCCTTTTCACTTTGCTTCTTCAAGGCTGAAAGCCAAGTAGAGCAGCCCCTTGCTGGCAGCAAAGGTAAAATAGACCAGTACGACCAAGGCCTCCTTCAGCTTTGCCATTAGAGTAATAATCACTCTGCCCCCTAATTCTCCTGCCACTGCAGGAACTATAAATGGCATTCTGTGAGGCCACATATTGCTATGGAGCACTCTGTACAGGAGGGAAATTCTACCATTGTGTAAATGGATCGCTTCTCACCTGAAAATTACTGGCCTCTCTCTGACAAAGTGACGTAGGAGGCCTTGTTATTGCTTGCTGGGTTGTGTAAAATCCAACTAATTTTACAGGAAAAAAGGCTTTCTCTACCTATGATCCCTTACAATGGGGGTTGCCAACTTTTGGTCAAACTAGTGAGTGAAGCAGTGGTTCTTTTCTCCCTTTTTCTCTTAGGAATGGTCATCTCCTGAACTGTCATTGTCCAGGAAAAGAGAGTCGGTTCCCCTCCGAGGAATCAGCTGAGAGAACATTTTTGTACTCTTTTCCACCATGGTTCTAGACCCAAACTCTCTAAAACGTACCCCCCACCCCCAAAGCATATCTACCTTCCCTGTCTCTACCTCATCCGCACATCCACACCCACCCCACACAAAGATTCACTGTTAGGAAAATTCTCACACTCTCTCGGGGCAGGTTTTCGTGGGCTATCCACGAGAGGTAAACATGTCCTTCTGTGCTCCTACACTGCCTTGCTCATGCTTCTGAAGTAGCTCAGCACACTTCGCCCTAACGATTTGTCTCCCCACTAAACTATAACCTGCTAGACACCAGAAACCATACTGATTACATCTAACTTTGCATTCCCAACACAGGCCACCATGCCTGGCACAGAGTTGGTTCTCAATGAATGTTTATAGTTGAATATGCCTTCTAAGTCATAATTTACCTGTTCTTTTATAACAGGCCATTTAAGCATAGTTTTAAGAGACTGAGTTAAGAAAAGATGGATAGATTTGCTTCCTAGGTCTATGTTGTATGTCTCCTCTGGGCTGGGGAAAGAGGGTGCAAAGAGAACTGAGACACTGCCTACATCCCTCGAGGCTCACAGCTCAGTGGGAAACAGACTTGAAGACACATCATCACGATACTGAAATAGAGAAATAAGTCAGTGCTAAAGAAGCACCGTGGGCGTGGCCAACTCCATCGGGGCCAACTCGAGAAGATTTCACAGTGAAGATGACTTTTAAAGGGGTCTTGAAATAGGGGTAAAATTTTCCATATATAGGAGGATGGAAGGCCTCCTAGGGCAAGAAACAACTTCTGAAAATAAACATTTCAAGTCTAAAAGGGCCGTGAAGAACGCACTTTCAGGGCTGTGTTGCTGTCCTTCTTACTTGTGTGTACACCCACCCCATCCCCTCCCCTCCCCTTCCCATCCCCTCTCTCCAAGCACACTCTGTGGGCTTTCAAAAAGAATCTCTTCGGGCTTCCCTAGTGGCGCAGTGGTTGAGTCCGCCTGCCGATGCAGGGGACACGGGTTCCTGCCCCGGTCCGGGAAGATCCCACATGCCGCGGAGCAGCTGGGCCCGTGAGCCATGGCCGCTGAGCCTGAGGGTCCAGAGCCTGTGCTCTGCAATGGGAGAGGCCACAACAGTGAGAGGCCCGCGTACCGCAAAAAAAAAAAAAAAAAAAACCCAAGAATCTCTTCCAGTGAGGGGCGGTTGAAATGGGTGAAGGGGGTCAAAAGGTTCAAACTTCCAGTTATAAAATAAACAAGTCCTGGGGAGACAATGTACAGCATGGTGGCTGTTGTTAACAATGGGTGTATTGCATATTTGAAAGTTGCTAAGAGAACAGATCTTAAAGTTCTCATCACAAGAAAACAAATATTTAGTATCTCTGCATGGTAATGGATGTTCACTAGATTTATTGTGGTGATCATTTCTCAATGTATACAAATATCAATTCATTATGTTGTACTCCTGAAACTAATATGATATTATATGTCAATTATACCTCAAAAAAAAAAAAAAGGAATGTCTTCACAAGTATTTCAGAGTCTTGTTTGTCTTTCCTGCCCTGTATTTGGGAACTTTGGGTCCCAGTAGGCAGGGGTAGGAACTCTGTAGGGGGTCAGTTCACTTAAATCACAATTCTCAGAAGGAAAGGAAAAACCTCTCCCCTCAACTATGAGTGAGATCCCTGAGTGCCTTGTTCCTGGTTGCTTGTTTGTAGCATCAGAGATGCTTCTTACCAGAGAAGCCTTTAGAAGTCACCACCTCTGCCCCATAGGAACATCCTAACCCAGCCCCTCCACACTCCTCCCCTCCCTTGTGTGTATCTGACTTTCTGAGCTCCAAAGACCCTGGAAAAAATTCCAGAGTATCACTAGAGAACATGCTAGAGAAAATCTCACATGAGAATAAGAATGTAGCCTAAGTTCCTACCAGTGGAAACCAAGGTATTATCTTTTGTCCTATTTTTCTTCCTCGCTGCCATTTTATCATCTACTCTGATATCTGAAATGACCTCCCACAAGGCCCTGAGGACGGGACCAGGTACAGGACAGTGTGTGGTAACATTGGACACTTAAAATTCTGGTTAGGTTATGCTTTTACATCCAGGCCGACTTTAAATATGTTCCTGAATTGCACCTTTTAACTGCAGCCATCCTGGTTTACGTGGCCTGGAGGGAATATAATAAGCCAATTTGCATCGTAGACTAAGATACAACTGTTAGCTACACATCAACTTTAACAGACTTTGATCTATGAAAGTCCTGTTTCAACTCCTATATTTTGTGTCTCTCTTACCCCGTTGGGTCTCCCTCTGACGGTTTTTCAGAGCTCTCATCCACCCCGGTCACTGTCCAAGGCCTCTGCAGGGGCACCTCACCTGGAATTGACCTTGTTCCCTATACCAGTGATTTTCCAACCTGGATGTACAGTAGAATCACCTGGGAAGTTTGTTTTTACCTCAATTCCAGAGCAGATTGCTGGTATTTGTTTTAAGGCCCCCAGACAATGCTATCATGCAGCCAGAGTTGAGAATCATTGCTATAGACAGTGTTTTGTTTTGTTTTTAAGCTTTTTTTTTTTTTTTTTTTTTTTTTTTCCGTACGCGGGCCTCTCACTGTTGTGGCCTCTCCCGTTGCGGAGCACAGGCTCCGGATGCGCAGGCTCAGCGGCCATGGCTCACGGGCCCAGCCGCTCCGCGGCATATGGGATCCTCCCAGACCGGGGCACGAACCCGTATCCCCTGCATCGGCAGGCGGACTCTCAACCACTGCGCCACCAGGGAGGCCCTGTTTTTAAGCTTTTGAAAGCTGTAGAACTCTGTTCAAATGAACACTTATACCAAAACCCAAAGTGTAAGGAAATTGGAGCAGAGTTTCTTTGGTTGATGAAGTGTAAGTGTGGAAAGGAACACACATCCATAGGGGGTTCCGTAGGACTGTCTAAAAGCCTTCACGGATCTCTATCCACTCCATCAAAATGTACCTTCCCTGAAAGCCACTGCATTCAACCCATGGGCCCGCAAACTTTTTCCATAAAGGGCCAGTGAGTAAGTATTTTTAGGCTTTGCAAGTCATATGGTCTCTGTTGCAACTACTCCACGCTGTATTGGCCGTGAAAGAGCCACAGACAATAGGTAAAATAATGAGCATGGCTGAGTTCCAATAAAATTTTGTTTACAAAAGCAGGCTAAGGACTGGATTTGACATGCCAACCATAGTTTTCTGACTCATGTCTTAAAGCATTGCCCCCTTCTAAATGATTGATTGCTAATCTTACAGACTAAGCATACAAATGTTTTTCTTCCATCCAAGTTAACGTCTATGCTCGTTAAGTTACATGTGTGTTAATTGGAGTTCTCTGATAACAGCCCCAAAAACCAAGAATTGGACTTCCTAGATGGCTTTGGTAGAAGAGAGCCAAGCGAGGAATTATTTGGTGGAAGGTGGCAGATCTATGCCATGGGCTAAAGGGGGATGATAGTAACTCAATCAATAGTATCTTCTGAACTGGAGTTTAAAGAATATGGAACAGAGGTCCCTCCAACCTCCTGGAAGTACCTGGCAGGAGGGCCCTGATCGGAGGCAGTGAGAGCTGTAGTGATCTTGCTCCCTTTATCAGATAATCGTGATAGTGTGTTGGGGTAAAAAAGGCCCTTCCAAAGTCTGCCATGTTTGCTTGTAAGAGTCTTTGTGTTCGGGCTTCTCCTACTTGAAGGATCACATCCAGTTCAGCTCAGAAACAAAAGCTGAAATCAATGCTCCAGGGAAGCTGTAAGTGCTCCTACCGTAGAGGCCACATAAAATGACATGGGACCATTCAGAGTGTGGGGATTTGATTCTGCCTGTCAACAGCTCTGCAGGTGTATTTACCTTTGTGCTGCCCAGCCCTGGACTGTGTTTCCCTTGGGCCACGTTCAGGATCAACTTGTCCTCCTCTGCTGACAGAACAGTGTTCTTTTCCCTGGTCATGCTGCTCCTGAGGGGCTGGAGCTCACTTATTTAAGAGCATTTTTAAAGACCACATTCTTTTTTATTGCTTTCTGTTTCAAATCTACTTGACACTCACTTTTCTTTGTCACTCAAAACGCCCGATTTTTTTTTACCTATAGCCCCTTTTAAATGAGAAAAGAAAATAAATGTTGAAACTAGTTAAAGATATGAATGTTGAAGTATTTGTGGAGAAGTATGCTGATATTTGCAATTTACTTTGAAATGCAACAAAAAAACTGAGATAGGTTGATAGATGGATAGAAGGGTAGATGGGTACCTGATAAAATAAGTAGAGGAAAATGTTAATGGTAGAATGTAGGTGGTAGGTATACGATGTTCATTGTAAAATTCTTGCAATGTTGCTATAAATTTGAAATTTTCATAAAATGTTGAAAAAAATAAATGTTGGAATATTTAGAAAAAAATAATTTCTTCATATGAATTATGCCGATGCTTGAGTCAATACTCAAAAACTTGGACCAACATATGAAAATCAGTCTGCTTGGAGTACTAATTATGAGTAACCCTATTACCAAGGAGCCTAATTAGATTTGAATATTTTATTCCATCATCATGGTTATGAAATTCTGTTAAGTACTAAATGAAGTGTTCTAGGATCAGCATAACTTATTCTTATTTTTCTCTTTCATCCCTTTGGCTCTCAGGTGGCCAGAACTGGATTTTCCGTAATCCTTGGTCACACTCTCATTATTGGCCCATGGTTGACCCATTTCTGTTTATTCATTATTTAGTCATTTGTATTAAACACCTTTAAACCCACCACCCAAAATAAAAGCCAGAGCCTTGAAAACCCATATTTGACTACATGGTCTCCTGAGCCCATTCCACACCACCCTGAATTCCATGGCCATGATTCTCTGCTTTCATATGTGTATGTGTTCTTTGTATATCCATATAGTCCTTTAAAAATATATTTTAAATTGTTTTTAACTTTGCAAAAAGGGTATATTCATTTTGACCAGTCTTCGTTTTTTCACACTTAATATTATTTGCAGAGATTTATCCATACTGTTGCAAAATTGCTGTGGTTCATTTGTTTGATTACTATATAATATTCCATTATGTGAATCTACCATTTATCTGTTCCCTTCAGTTATAGACATTTGGTCCCAGGTTTTAATGTCACGAACATTCTTATATGTATCCCCTGCTATATATGTGCAGGAATGTATCTTGGCTATTTGTCTATGAGTAGAATTGCTAGGTACTAGGGCATAAAAAGTTCGACTTTAGGAGATAATATCAAACTGTTTTCCAAAGTGATTGCACCAATTTGCACTCCTCTCCCCTACATTAATATGGTCTCTCTTCTTAGACAACATTCAATCCAGTGGAATATAGGAAAATATAATGAAATGATTTAATATTACACATACATAAATGGAGTGAATAATGGAATAAAATCTTTAAGATATGCCTTTTAGTGATGAGGAAGACGTGATAAATGGATTTGTCTCCCCCTCAATTGCTACTCATTGGAGTTACATCTAGATAGATGTTTGCATTTCTCTCCTTCCACTCCTGTTTTCTTAGCTTTGAATTTGTTTGTTCTATGTGAGTCTCTTGGGTTCCTCTTCATCTTAGAGGCTGTGGAAATGTTTTAACCTTTTATTCTTTGGCAAAACTGGAAGCCCCTTCCTACAATTTTTTTCTTCAGCATCAAAAAGCATTAACCCCCCACTCCTACCCCTTCCAACAGTTGTTGGTCCTTCTTTCTCTGTCAGTTTTCCTCTGTCCAATGAGTAGCTTTGTGCTTGGAGGTCAGAGGTGCCCAATTCATTTACTTCATTATTCAGTGTCTGGAGAGCTTACTTGGGCCTCTGGGTTTGTCAAAAACACTCCCTGCTGGTCATAAATTGGTGTGATTCATTTTATAGCTAATCCAAGTACAGTCGGGCTGTTAGTGTCCTGCTGGTGTCCAATCTGTCTAATATCTGGACAGCCAACCCTGAAAATGGATGGTCTCGGGCAGCAGTTGTGATAGGCCTGTGACCACACCCCACCAGCCCTACTAAGAGCTTTCAACATTTATTCTGCATATCAATTCACCCGGACAGCAGAGAAATCCACCACCTCTGGGGCAGGTGTGAGGGTCACCTCAGGTTCCTGGGAGCCAGTGTTCAGTATTCTGCTCTGCCTGCCAGTGGGTCTCCTACACCAAGGCGGCCTCATCAGATAGCGAGTTTCATTATGTGCTGTCCACTGGGGACTCTCCTAAAAGCAATAAATTCATTTCACTGTGCTAGTCTCTGGACTATTAAAGCATTTTAGTCCTGTTTCTCCTTTAAGCTCCCAGGAGCCAAATATTCACTCTGACAAATGCTATTCATTACAAAGTTAAGATGACTTTGACTCTGTTTCTCTCCCACATAATACAATGAAGACGCTTTGTCCTGGATTCATCTACAGCCTGACAGTATTAGGAATAAAAACATGCCAAGGCAGGCAGTCTGTTCTCCAAAATGGACTGAAATTACCTCTAGCTGGCTATGCCTTGCTTAGATAAAGAGTAGCTGAAAAAAAATGGTTTTCTGCTCATTTTTAATATCCTGGCAGATATATTTCTTAAAGGTGGATGATCAGAAAAAAAAAATAAAGTAGAAAAATGAAACATCACTGGAATATAAAAAAGATCAAATCCCTTTCACTCCTCTTTTTTTTTTTTTTTTTGCGGTACGCGGGCCTCTCACTGTTGCTCATGTTGTGGAGCACAGGCTCCAGACACGCAGGCTCAGCGGCCATGGCTCATGGGTGTAGCCGCGCCGCCGCATGTGGGATCTTCCCGGACTGGGGCACGAACCCGTGTCCCCTGCATCGGCAGGCGGACTCTCAACCACTGCGCCACCAGGGAAGCTTCCTTTCACTCCTCTTTAATCCACAGATATTTTCTCCTGCCTTTTCTCCCCAGGCTGAGAGTTAGCAAATAAATGGGGGAATTTGGTGGAGTTATAGAATATCTCCAGAGCTGGACACAAGGAAGATCTTGGAAAGATCTTGGTGATTGATTGATTTGAGCAGAAATTATAGCTATATTTGATTTATCATCAAAGTCCAGCTGTGGGTCCAAATCATGCTTCTAACACATACCAGCATCTGGTAAATTTTTTAACCTCTGGTATGGGGGCCTATTTCCTCATCTATGAAATGCGAGAAATAGTATTTCCATTATAGGTTTATTGTGAGGACTACATGAAATAACATATGCAAATCTCCTAACCCAGCACTTAACATATACAGTAAGAAAAATTGAATATTTATTTCCTTTTCTTTTTCCTCCCTCTTCTGTGGAGAGCTAAAGAGAGAGGCAGGAGAGGAGAAGAAGAAGAACACAGAGGTAGATTGTTGTTGAGTCTCAGAGAGAAAGCTCTGCCCCACAAATCTGACTTCAGAGAACGTGATCTCTCTTCTGTCTACACCGACGGCATTAAACCAAATAACCACAGAAAATGTGATCACTGTGTTTGATGCAGGAATGAGGTTGCAGATATTTCAGATAAAAGCTGCTAGAGGAATTTCTTTGTAGTCAGAAGTTGGAGGAGAGCTTTGCAGCCCAGGAGACCAGGCTTGCTCTGGTTTTAAGTGTAATGGATCATCCTGCCCTCTTTATGAGTCCTGGGCTTTATAGCTGTGTTTTGGGTACCAACTTCCCATCTAGTTTCATCTTAATCCTCCCCTTCATTTCCTTTCTCTTTCACCCACGAATCTTCTTGACTTCCTTGCTTATTTTCTGCATTGTTGTATGCTAGGTACTGTTGTAAACCATCTTGTACCCTATCTGATGACTTCGTTGATTAATTAAAACTTGGCTCTCCTGCTTTTATCCCCACAGCTCTGCACCAGGCTTTTCCTTTGCACGCCTGATGGGAACAGTGGAGGCTTGTCTGCTCTAACAGCTAATGTCCGGCCTCAGGAACAAAGGGAGTCTCTGTTGCTTCCACAGCTGTGGCCAGCCCCATCCCAGAATAAGGAGAGATTTGGGCTGAACTTTCCAGAACACTGGAAAAAGCCCCCCATCCACCAAGAAAATAACAGCCAAGTCATTCATCCTCTCACTTGTCTGTCCAATTAGAGACATTGCTTTATAAATAATTATTTTTCTAAAAATGTTTCCATCCACTCTCTCCTAGTAGAGTTACTTTAAAATACCTGATATTGTCAACTCTGAGGAGTTCCTTGGACAGTATGCAGGATCCATCAGGATAGGAAAAACTATTTTTTAATGCCTTCTTTTTAAAAAGAAAAAAATGCCTTCTTAAACCCTGGAATTACTTTGGAAGGACACCATTAGAATACCATAATGGGAGGAGGGAAGGAGAATAAGGATAAATAAGAGTTTTTCCAATTAAAGTTGTATATTTGTGCCTCAATATGTTCAAATAGTTCATCAATTTTTTAAAAATTTATTTATTTATTTATTTTTGGCTGCGTTGGGTCTTCATTGCTGTGTGCAGGCTTTCTCTAGTTGTGGCGAGCAAGGGTTACTCTATTGCGGTGCGCGGGCTTCTCCTTGCGGTGGCTTCTCTTGTTGCGGAGCACAGGCTCTAGGCATGCACAGGCTTCATTAGTTGCAACACATGAGCTCAGTAGCTGCGGCACGCAGGCCCTAGAGCACGCAGGCTTCAGTAGTTGTGGCTCTCAGGCTCAGTAGTTGTGGTTCGCGGGCTCTAGAGCGCAGGCTCAGTAGTTGCGGCGTACAGGCTTAGTTGCTCCGTGGCACGTGGGATCTTCCCGGACCAGGGATTGAACCCATGTCCCCTGCATTGGCAGGCGGGTTCTTAACCACTGCACCACCAGGGAAGTCCCAGTTCATCAATTATGAACTGACTGGGAAAGTTTGCTGCACCAAAACATACAATACCAAAAGGCATTCACCAAAACAGGTTTTATTTATTGAACGTTGTTTACTATCTCTTGGCAGCTCTGTCTTTTGGGATGTTGTTTGGAAGTCTCCCTAAGGTATACACTGTCGAGGGGCAATATCTTTGTTTGGATTTTTCAAATAAAAGACTGGCAGACACCCAAAGGCAAGTATACTAACTTCAGATCCTTAGGGAGATCAAAGCAAGGTATTCAGCAGCAAATCCACTTATGTTGAGTCCCTTCAATTTGTTGAATCAGTTCAGCAGTCTGATTTTGTGGTAAGGATTAGACCTGTAATGCCGTGGTGCGTTATGATGAAATTCAGAGCTTAACATACTGTGAGTGTGAATCGAAGAATAGATATGAGTAGAGAAGAAAATTCATGGTATTTAAGATGTGAGCTGGTGTTGTCCATTCTTGGCAGCATATTGAACATTTCTTTTTATCCTAAAATCCTTTAGTTTGTTATTCTAAAAGGTAGAAGGAGTTGAGAAAGAATGAGAAATATAGGAGATTTTATTCTGTATGTCTGAGAGGTTTCTTTTAGCACATGCAAATGTAAAGACCTGGCTTTCAAAAACATGCACAATTGTGTAGCCTTTTAGGTGTGAAGTTATGAATTTATTAGGTCTTTTCATTGATTTCTTTTTGAGATGAGCATTTTGTTGAAGCCTCACTTTCAAAGGAATAAAGAATGAAACAATAGGATGAAGAAAAGAGGTTGGGAAAAACAGATCTTCTGAGATCTCAAGAGTGACTGGACATGGCCTTGACTTTGCAATGCAGTCTCAGAGATGACCACAAATCTTGGTGTGTTAAAGATCACAGGGCAAAACAGCCATTCCAATTAATTACCTGGGCACGTGCTCAGGGCACAACAATCTACTGCATGACCGAGTCTAGAGGGGGGCTACTTTGGTGGCCGTTTCCACCAAAGTAACCTAGAACCCCAGATGTCAACTCCTATCTCAGGCTAGAGGCATGTGGAGGAGGCTGGGGTACCCTATGTGCAGGTACAGAAGGCAAAGATGGGCAGATTCTTGGTGGTTATATCCACCAGCATCTTTTGCATTCCCTCACCACCAACTTCCCTCACAACTTGGGTGAAGGTCCATGTAGGACTCTTGGGGCACTGAATGCCACATTGCACAGGGAACAGCGCTAGCCAAGCAATTGGATGACTTTTTCTATATTAACCCTCACTTCTTGGAGACACCACTAAAAGTCCAAGGAGGTGAAAATACTCGTCTACGTCCACCTGAAGCAAGGCAGTGGCCAGGAATTTACTAAAACCGATGAACTACAGATTCCAGGCCCAGGGTTAAGCATTCAAAAGGCTGGTTTCTCTCAGTAGAGCAGTACCTTAGAGTGAACAATCCCATAAGGTAGGATCATACAATTTTCATTCTAACATATAGAGGCATAAATGGAAGATATTTCTAAGTTTTTTTAAAAAAGGAAAAAAAACACATGAAAGCATCTAAAGCTATTTTTTTTTAAATTTCACAAATCCAGAGTATAATGATTGTTTTATTACAATATTTCATCACTTGCTTTTCCAAGAAACATCATCCAACTTAACCTCAGGGTACTTGAAAGAGGCACAGAGTCCCGGCTCTGTCTAGAACAGTTGAGGAACTGGGGTTCTGTCTGCCTTTGGTGACAATTGAAGAGGATATATTCTTGCTATGTCATCTGAAGATTTACATCCCCCAAATAAGGGAGGAGGGATAGTTAGGGAGCTTGGGATGACAAGTACACCCTGCTATATTTAAAATGGATAACCAACAGGGACCTACTGTATAACACAGAGAACTCTGCTCAATATTATGTAACAACCTAAATGGGAAAAGAGTAGATACATGTATATGTATAACTGAATCACTTTGCTGCACACCTGAAACTAACACAACATTGTTAATCGACTGAACTCTAATATAAAATAAAAACTTATAAAATTTTTAAAAATTAAAAAAAAACAACATTGCCATGTACTTGATTAATAGCAACCATGTTCTGTAATAATGTTCAGATGCACTGGCTCTATGCCATTCCCAACACAGAATGACAAAATGGAGATAATGTGATATAGCCATCTCCCTCTCTTACCTTATTCCTCATTATATAAAAGCAGCGCCATTTTTCTCTGAACAACAGACCTAAGAAAGACATACTTTTCTTTTATACTTCCCCAAGGAGCAAATTTCACAAGAAAGAGTTACATCCACCAAGAGCAATTTGTGTACCAAAAGTATTCAGAAATGCTCAGCCTGCAGAACCATCATTAGCATTCGATCACACACTGCTCCTAACAAGCACTCCTTGGCCCTACAAAAGGTAATAATTGTAGTTCTTCTTTATCTACTTTAAATTAGTTTATCCTTTGGGGTCATAGGACTGCCAAGTCAGCAGTCCCAGAATCTAACATCATAATGGTACTAAACTATAGCCTTACAAGCTTTCCTTAACAATCACTTTAAAAAAAACAATAGTGATTCTCTCCAAATCCTGGAGTTTAGAAAATAGGCAATGAGGGACACAGCCGGCCTAGACCTAGAGGTTGATTCCTAAATTATACAAGACAGGACACAGAGCATTCAATTCTTTGTATCTATTGTATACTTGTTATATATATTTATCTGTAGAATAAACAGATATTTACAAAGTACGATTAGGGTACATTATTCTGAGTGATCTGAATTAAAGAAAATACCTGAAACTACACTCTTCCCTTGAATTTGCTAATCTTGGTTGATTTTAACCCATTGTGTCTTTTTTCCTGCGTCTAGTTCAGAAATGTATTTAATGATGATAATAACAGGGTACAAGCTGAAGTAAACAAAAATGAACCTTATGGAGATTTGAGAGATCCAGTCGATGCCATGACGGCTCCAAGCCTGGGCTTCCCACTACTTGAAGCAACTCTCAAGCAAGAAATCATTGCACTCTCCCCTCTCTGCTAAAACCACGTTCCAGTGGGAGCAGGAGAATGGGTCCAGCTGGTAGGAGTCCAGGCAGGAAGATCAGGATCCATGGGTACTGGTATCCACATACTTGACTGAGCTCCTAAAACATTGGCCCAACAGGTCAAATCCAAGAAATTGCAGAGTAAAGCACTTCTCTTGGGGCTTTGGGAAAACCAAACACAGAAAAACGATTCATGGTTACAATCAAAGCCCATTATAGAGTCCAGGAACAATTACAGGAATTAGAGGATGTGTTGAGCAGAAAGAATGGCCATTTATTGGGTCAGACTGTACTCACAAGAGAAAGACGATTGCTGAGCAAAGTTGAGAGGACACTGAATGAGTCTGAAGTCAGAACAGAGAGATCCAAGCTGGTCAGAGTCAGCAGCCTGCTGCTCTGGTGAGTACCCAGGGAGCAGTCACTTTCTGAAGTGACAGCTTCAAACCCTGGCCTTAGTTGACCTTATTTTTAAATGCCTTCCACCCTAGTAGGCTGAGAAGCTGCAAGGGTCCTCCCAGTATTTGGTGCCTCTAAAGAAAGCTGTGTGGCACTCCCCTGGTGGTGCAGTGGTTAAGAATCCACCTGCCAACGCAGGGGACACGGGTTCGAGCCCTGGTCTGGGAAGATCCCACATGCCGCGGAGCAACTAAGCCCGTGAGCCACAACTACGGAGCCTGTGCTCTAGAGCCCGCGAGCCACAACTACTCTACTGAAGCCCACGTGCCTAGAGCCCATGCTCTGCAACAAGAGAAGCCTGTGGACTGCAACGAACAGTAGCCCTCTCTCGCCGCAACTAGAGAAAGCCTGCGCACAACAATGAAGACCCAATGCAGCCAAAAAAAAAAAAATGCTGTGTAGGGATGAATGTTACTTTAAACATTTGTGTCCCCAGGGTTGAGCACTGTGTGGCGATCAGACGAGGGACTCAATAAACATTTGTGGAAGGCGGGGAGGTAAGGAAGGGGTGAACAGGCCAGATTCAAGTACCATTAACAAACCATTCCAAACAAGTCCGGCGTCCAAGGCTGAGCCGGGAAAGGACAGAAAGAGCCATAGTCGAGCTCCTAGCTGTGGGATAGTAATCATCAGAAAAGGGGTTGTGGCTGGGGAGGTGGGTGGTGGAAATGTCCAGTCACAAAGAAGGGCTGGGGTGCAAGATGGAAACCCCAGTGTAGAGAGAACCAGGGCTACATCCTGCCTCCAAGGAACTGGAAAATTAATTACGACCTTAACCACCGAGACACAGGAAGGAGGAGAGATCAGGGTACCAGGGTAGGGAGGCATTGAGGATAGCAGGACTAATAACCTCAAGCCCTGACTAGGCTATTCCCCTAACCAGAGTCATTGTTAGGCCTGGGATAAAGATGAACCTGCACGAGGGGCTCCGTACTCTTCACAGAAAATGTTCAAGGTCCAGCAGACATGGAAACTTAACAGATTATTGCACGTCTTTATGGTGGTTGGTTATGAGTTATTCATTCTGCCCCCTGGGTAGCTGGGGAGATAGGGTAAGTCCTCCTTGGTTTGGTAAAAGATCTGCCTCTCGCATTCATTGTTTTAAAGAGAGGAAGGACAAAGGACATTGATGAATTGTTGCCTGGAGAAATAAGGTGGTGGGAAAGTTCATCCATAAGTACAGTTCTTTTAGGAAAGTGTGATGGAAGGAAACAGGATGACCTTTAAGGGTGAGGTGTGATGTTCCAGTTCAACGATATCCTATCAATCCAGTCCCCGGCTGTATATTTCAGCTCCCATGTGGGGTCATTTGCCCCCTCCTAGCATCCTCTGCTACTTCCATCTTAGTACACTCTGTGCATTCTTTACAATTGCCAGGTTATTTTATTTCTGTCTCTAAAACTATAAACTCCAAGGGAATAGGTACCATGTGTATTTTTTTCATCTTCGTATCCCCAGAATCCAGTTCTGTGCCTGCAATGCTCAAAAAATAACAGTTGGATGGATGAATGAATGAGTGAATGAATAAATATCAAGAATTTATATCCAATTTCAACAATAAGGAAGAGAAAATTTTAGAGACAAGAGATGCAGGCATAGTGTTGCTTCTAAGTTTCTGTTAAGAGGGCTCCTGAGGGCTGCAGCGTAGCAACATATAATCTCTCTCAACACAGAATTTGGGGCTGGAAGTCCAAAACTTACAAGAAAAGAATGGATGACAAGACGTATGCAATAACTTAACGGTAATTTCTAGGTCACTTGCAAATGATTAGCGTTAATAATTACAAGCTTTTATTGGGCCCTTCCTATTTTCAGAGTGCGTTGCAATCATTAATTTGTTATTTCTCACAACATCGCTATGAGGTAGATCATTGGTATTATCGCATTACAGAAGCACTACGGATGTCGAGTTGGATTGAATTGACCCAGGAATGTAGCTATTCTTAGTAGTTCATTTGCCCCTCTGCTTTCTTTTCTTGAAAATCTATTGATGCTGCCTAGAGGGTGATACTGCTGAAGTGCAATTTAGAAAGAAACATTGCAGACAACCACAGAGAATCGCAGGAGCAGAGTAGGTACTACATTTCTGAAAGGTAAGAGGTGCCAGAGAGAAGCTTCAGTGTAGTCTAGAAGGGCACGCACTAGCTTCCGATCCTTCCCATCATTCTCTAAAAATGTCCTTTTCGCCTAAGGTGACTGCCATCTTGAAAATACAGATTTAATTTAGCATGCACAGGTTTGAAAGCAATTCATACGATTTGGCCTCACAGTGTTAAGCCAGGTTTCCTATCAGTGATAGGGCTGAGTCCCGGGACCAAATTGTTTTGTTCCTATGGGAGCTACATGTGATTAGATGTTCACTCCAAGGACTAAAACAAATAGGGTCAAATGCTGGAAATAGTATTGCCCAAGACGGCTGATGAATCTGTAAAGCAGCACTTCAATCATTGGAACGATATTCAAGGAGAGTGCTTTACCTGCCTGTCTATGGGATAGTTTTCCTTTCCCTCTCCAATCCCTGGCTTTCCATTTGTCCACCTGTGGAGGCTTCTCAACCAGCACTGAAATTGTTCTTGTTGTGGGCTGAATTCTGTCACTTAAAAAAGCTATGTTGGAGTCCTAACCCCCAGTCCCTCAGATTATGACATTCGGAAACAGGGTCTTTGTAATGGTAATCAAGTTAAAATGAGGTGATTAGGGTGGACCCTAATCCAATATGACTGGTGTCCTTACAAAAAAAGGGGACATTTGAATACAGAGACAGACATGCAAAGAGGGAAGAAGGCCATGTGAAGACAGAAGATTGGAGTGATGCACCTACAAGCCAAGAAACACCAAAGATTGCCAGCAAACCAAACCACCAGAGGCTAGGAAGAGACAGGGAGGGAACATATCCCTATAGGTTTCAGAGGGTGCACAATCCTGCCAAGGTCTTGATTTAGGACGTCCAGCCTCCAGAACTGTGAGACAATAAATGTCTATTTTCCTAAGTCACCTAGTTTGTGGTACTTTGTCAAGGCAGGCCTAGGAAACTAATGCAGTTCTATTGATAGATTAATCTCGAAAGGAGATGAAAAATGACATACTGTCCAAGGCCACTGCCCAGTATTCAATTCTTCTTTGTATAAGTCACTTCCTACTATATAGTAAGTTGGGTGCATGAGAGATGAACTCTACCATCCAGACCATTGGGCAACATTTCGAGTTGTTCCATTAACAGTTATAATTATGGCCACAGCTCTACATCATAGAAGCTGCCCTCTAAAAAAAATAAGGTTTTCATACTTAGTTTCTTTGGGGATCCTCATTTGAAAACTCATGCTTTTGGTTCCACAAAAGACAATGAGGAGAAAGGCAAATGGTATAATACAACCTATCACCACTATAGAGAAAGTGTCTTAAATGCATATCTTCCTAGTATCCATTACAAGCAATTTTTTAAAACACAGTAAATCACATTCAAGTAATGTAGAAGAAAAGAAATAACAGGGGAGATGAATGAAATAGAAAATATAAAACAAAGACAATCAACAATGTCAAAAGTTGTTTCTTTGAAAAGACATTTAAGTGTGATAGATATTGAGCACAACTGATAAGAAAAAGAGAGATAAGACACAAATTGTGAATATTGGAAATAGAAAAGGGACATTACTATGGATTAAATAGATGCTAAAAACTGCTAAGATATTGTGAATAACATGTCAACAAATTGACAATTTAGACAAAATGTACAAAGAAAAACACAATTTAATAACAGAAAGATAAATTTAAAATTTTAAACGTCTATCTATTAAATAAATTGAATACTCAGTTTAAAACTCTCTTACAAGGAAAACACCAGGCTAGGCTAGATGGCCTTGCTAGTTAAGTTCATCCAAACGTATTTAAGGATGGAGTAACAACAGTCTTAACAAAATCTTTCATAGCACATAAGGGCAGAAGTCCTTTCCAACTCATTTTATGAGACCAGCATAACTTAACAATGACATTACAAGAAAGAAAAACTACAGGATGATATCTCTCATGAGCATCGATGTTAAAATCCTAAACACTATGCTAGCCAAGACCTCTTACAGAAAACTGTAAGGCTCTTTTACAAAAATTAAAGTGGTCCCAAATAAATGAATAAACCATATGCACCAATTTAAAAATTTGATATTACAAAAACAGAAATTCTCACACAAATAGATATATAGAGTCAATGAAATACCAATCAAATCCCAGAAGTTTTATTTCTGTGAAAATTGACAAATTCACTCTAAAATTTAGAGGAATAAAGGAATAGCCAAGACAACCTTGAAGAACAAAGCTGGAGGACTTACACTACTAAATACCAAGACACTATAAAGCTGTAGTTATTAAGACAATGTGGTATTGGCCCAAGGATAGATAAATAGACTGATGGAAGCGAATACAGAATCCAGAAATCGACAAACAGCAAATACAGCAACTTGATTTATGACAAAGGTGACACTGCAGTGCAACAGAGGAAAAGATGGATTTTTCAATAAATGGGGTCAATTGGATTCCATATGGAAAATGATACTGTTATTCCTGCCTCACACTGTATTAAAAAAATCAAGTCTAGATGATTTCAGATTTAAATATAAAAGGCAAAACAATAATACTTCTAGCTGGGAGAATATCTTCACAAATGGAGCAAGGAAATTTTTCAACAGGACACAAAAAACACTGACCATAAAGAAAAAAAAATGAACATACTGGACTTCAGTAAAATTAAGAACTTGTGCCCATCAAAAAATAACATTGAAAGTAAAAAAGCAAGACACAAAATGGGATAAATATACATGTGTGTGTGTATAAAATTTCCTGTATCTAGGATGTAAAACTCGGTATATATAAATAACTCCTAAAATCAATAGGAAAAAAGTGAGCATAGGAAAAAAGTGAGCAAAGGATTTGAATATACACTTCATGAAAAACAAAAATCAAAATGGCCAATAAACATATAAAAAGTTTCTCAACATCAACAGTCACCAGGGAACACAAATTAAAACCACAATGAGATAGCACTACCCTTTCACCAAAACGGTTAACATGAAAAAGGACTCCATAACCAAGTATTGGTGAGGATGTGGACAAACACTCATTTATTGCTGCTGGGAATATAAATTAGCACAACCACCTCAGTAAACTGTTTGCAGTATCTACTAAAGCTAAGGATACACATACCCCATGGCCCAGTAATCCTACTCCTAGGTTCACATCCAACTGTAATACACACAAGCAGCTACCAAAACACATATACAAGAATATTGAGATTAGCGCTATTCCTAATAGCCCCCAAATGAAAACAACCTCATGTCCATCAAAACAAAATGGATAAATCGGAACACAATACAACAATGAGAATAAACCAACTATTGTTACATATGCTAACACAGATAAACCTCATAAATCTATGTTGAACAAAAGAAGCTAGATACAAAAGAGAGCATAATTTATGTAGAGTTGAAGACTGGAAAAACGAATCACAAGTGATAGAGGGTAGTGGGCAGGGAGTGAGTGGGAGAGGGTCTGAAGAGACTAAGAGGGGTGCTGGTGATGGTCTGTCTCTTCATTTGAATGATGGTATATGTTTGCTTAGAAAATTAATCAAGCTATACACTTAAGGTTTGTGCACTTATTTGTTTGCATATTTCAATACAAAGTTTCCTTGAAAAAAATGCATCTTACTGATAGTGGATCTTACAAAACCACAGAACTTTAAAATCTGATAAATTCTTAGATTTAAGGGTCAAAGGGGAATGACTCACCCTTGATAGGGAGGTGGCTAGAAATGAGGCTGGGAGAATAAATTCAGGCCACACTGTGACATTCTCTCAATGCAATGCCAAGGACTTGAGAGTTTATTCAGTGGAATGCAGAGAGTGAGTTGCGACTCAGTGACGCGATATGACTAGATTCACGTTTATAGAAACAAATCTTATACCAAGATATGAAATAAAATGAAAATGGGGAGGGGAGAGAAGATCCAGGGAAACTAGGTAAGACACTGTCAAAATAATGAGGAAAAAAGTGAAAGCCTGAGATGGCGAAGAAGTAAAACGTATGTTTTCCCCCTGCCCATCCATGTCTGCCCTTTATCTGGACCTACCGAGTAAGCAAGTACAGATTCTGAAAACACTGGTTATGCCTGGAAAGTTGCCGTCTCTCCATCCCAGGAGCATCTTCATGTTGATGGCTTGCAGGAGAGGGGCGATTCCCCGGAGTAGCTGCTGTCAGACCGTTTTTATTCTGACGAGTTCTTGGCTGCTAGTTCTTGTCATGCTTCACAGCTCAAGGCACTTTCAAGCATGGCATTTCCTGGGAAGTTAAAAGAGAAAGTTATGTTATCTGTTGAAAAATCACAGGACAGAAACTGCAAGCAGCACAGATCTGAGAACTACAAAAGTGGATCAGTGTTTTTTGACACTAACTTCTTTACTTGGGTAACGCAGTCTGAGGTTTAAGATAGATTGGAAAGGTTTTCTGGTCTCTTTGATGGATCTTTGTGCATGTATACCTTGTTCATAAACTGGGGGAAAAGGGTATTTCTGGGGTCCACAGGGCTGGAGGAACACTCTTGTTACATTTAAAACCATAAACAAGCTACAGCATTCCCTATGCTTTTTTTCCTGTCACTGTATAGATAGATACATAGATACATACATAGAGATAGAGATATATAGAGAGAGAGATTTTAAGGAATTTGCTCACACGATTATGGAAAGGCTGGCAAGTCAAAAATCTGTAGGGTGGGCCAGTAGGCTAGACACCCGGGAAGATAACCATCACAATCTGAACACCTGCTTTCCTTCTGGGAGTCTAGACATATGGTACATGCCAGGCAGAGGTTGCGTTTGTGACCAGCTCCCAATAAAAACCTTGGGCATGGAGTCTCTAATGAGCTCCCCTGGTAGACAGCATTTTGCAAGTCTCTTTTTTGTTTGTTTGTTTTTTTATACTGCAGGTTCTTTTTTTTTTTTTTTTTTTTTTTTTTTGCGGTATGCAGGCCTCTCACTGTTGCGGCCTCTCCCGTTGCGGAGCACAGGCTCCGGATTCGCAGGCTCAGCGGCCATGGCTCATGGGCCCAGCCACTCCGCGGCATGTGGGATCTTCCCGGACCGGGGCACGAACCCGCGTCCTCTGCATCGGCAGGCGGACTCTCAACCACTGCGTCACCAGGGAAGCCCCTACTGTAGGTTCTTTTTTTTTTTTTTTTTTAATTTATTTATTTTTGCTGTGTTGGGTCTTCGTTTCTGTGCGAGGGCTTTTCTCTAGTTGTGGCAAGCGGGGGCCACTCTTCATCGCGGTGCACGGGCCTCTTACTATCATGGCCTCTCTTGTTGCGGAGCACAGGCTCCAGACGTGCAGGCTCAGTAGTTGTGGCTCACGGGCCCAGTCGCTCCGCGGCATGTGGGATCCTCCCAGACCAGGGCTCAAACCTGTGTCCCCTGCATTAGCAGGCAGATTCCCAACCACTGCGCCACCAGGGAAGCCCTGTAAGTTCTTATTAGTCATCAGTTTTATTCACATCAGTGTATACATGTCAATCCCAATCGCCCAATTCAGCACACCACCATCCCCACCCCACCGCGGTTTTCCCCCCTCGGTGTCCATACGTTTGTTCTCTACATCTGTGTCTCAACCTCTGCCCTACAAACCAGTTCATCTGTACCATTATTCTAGGTTCCAGATACATGCATTAATATACCATATTTCTCTTTCTGACTTACTTCACTCTGTATGACAGTCTCTAGATCCATTCACGTCTCAGCAAGTGACTCAATTTCGTTCCTTTTTATGGCTGAGTAATATTCCATTGTATATATGTACCACATCTTTATCCATTCATCTGTCGATGGGCATTTAGGTTGCTTCCATGACCTGGCTATTGTAAATAGTGCTGCAATGAACATTGGGGTGCAGGTGTCTTTTTGAATTATGGTTTTCTCTGGGTATATGCCCAGTAGTGGGATTGCTGGGTCATATGGTAATTCTATTTGTAGTTTTTTGAGGAACCTCCGTACTGTTCTCCATAGTGGCTGTATCAATTTACATTCCCACCAACAGTGCAAGAGTGTTCCCTTTTCTCCTCACAAGTGTCTTCAAAACTTATTGTTGGGGGAATTAAGCACATCCTGTGCAACTCCACTGGGAGAAGGCCCTTGGAAGATTGCTCTCCCTCAGACTTTATCCCATATTCCTTTTCCCTTCGGCTTTGCATCCTTTTGCTGTAATAAGTCATAGTTGTGAGTATGACTAGATATTGAGTTCTGTGAGGCTTCCTAGTGAATCATTAAACCTGGGGGTGGTCTTGGGAATCCCCCAACCCAGGGTATTACAAGAGCTCATCTCATTCCCTTTCTCCCTTGAACTACATCAAAAGGCGTAACACAAGTAAATCACATAGTGTATCAAAAGAACATTATAATGAATAACATAAAAACAGCTCAAGAGGAACTAGTGATTATATAGTACTTGGGGAATAAGAAGTGCTACAAAAATGCTAAGTAACGATAATAAGACAAATTATAATTTTCCACTAATTACAAAGGACATTTCCACAGATTTTCACATAAAACAAACTTAATTGTGTATGTCCAGCAAGAACTATTATAAATCTTTTAAATAGATCTAGAATATTTTTAGTGAGAAGGATAAGTACAGAGATCCATTAACCAAAGGGGAAAATGTTTAGGGACAATTGAATGAAATTTGAAGCCTAATACTTTTTTTTTTTTTTTTTTAAATATAATAGTGTTTATTTTTACTTGTTGACAGTTTGCTTTATTTATTTATTTATTTTTGGCTGTGTTGGGTCTTCGTTTCTGTGCGAGGGCTTTCTCTAGTTGTGGAGAGCGGGGGCCACTCTTCATCGCGGTGCGCGGGCCTCTCACTATCGCGGCCTCTCTTGTTGCGGAGCACAGGCTCCAGACGCGCAGGCTCAGTAATTTTGGCTCACGGGCCCAGTCGCTCCGCGGCATGTGGGATCTTCCCAGACCGGGGCACGAACCCGTGTCCCCTGCATCGGCAGGCAGACTCTCAACCACTGCGCCACCAGGGAAGCCCCCTAATACGTTTTGAAATCAATTTATTAGAATTATAAGGAAATATTTCATGTGTAATGATTTCTGGGTTTTGCTTAATAGTCATACTAATTAACTTCTCAAATTCAATAAAAGTGTAGGAAATTTACTTATGTTCAGTACTTAACAAAATAAATCATGGTAATTACATATTCACATGGTCAATGATAATTCCTCTAACTCAGTCTAATAAGCAAGAGTTCTTTAACATAATTAGTCTTGGGCTTCCCTGGTGGCGCGGTGGTTGGGAGTCTGCCTGCTGATGCAGGGGACATAGGTTCGTGCCCCGGTCCGGGAGGATCCCACATGTCGTGGAGTGGCTGGGCCCGTGAGCCGTGAGCCATAGCCGCTGAGCCTGCGTGTCCGGAGCCTGTGCTCCACAATGGGAGAGGCCACAACAGTGAGAGACCCGCATACTGCCAAAAAAAAAAAAAAAGATAATTAGTCTTTAAAAAAAAAAAGAAAAAAACACATGTATAAAATTACTCCTACTTATTAGGAATTTTGAGCCTTCATGATGATGTATAAACAAGAGTTTCCTAAATCTTCAGGTCATTAGTAACATCCTTTCAGGTCCAGCTTTAGTAAGATGTGTATTCGCATGACATTATAACACACCCAGGTATGATCTCTAGGGGGTTGAAGGTGTTGGGTGACATAGTAATGGGATTTTTAAATTTCAGGGCTGCCCTGACGTCCACCGTGGCTACATGGGGAACAAGATAATATATCAGAATCCCAGGAAAGCCATAGATGATGAATTATCAAAAGCCTGATACCTAAGAAGTGATTAAAACCATATACCAAGCAAATTTTATCTGTCTTTTGTATCACAAATAAGGCTGGCATTCCATCTCTTGACATATATAATCTAAAACAATTCTCGAAGTGTGATTCTCAGGTCATCATCACCTGGGAATTTGTTAAGAATGCAAATTATTCAACAGCAAAAACAAACGATCCAATTCAAAAATAGGTAAAGAACTTGAATAGACATTTCTGATAGACAGATAGGTAGATAGATATACAGTACATATATGCAAATGGTCAATAAGCACATGAAAAGATACTCAATATCACTAGCTGTAGTGTAAGTGCTTGACTTTCAATTCCCGAGGCATTCATTTCAAAAGACAACCATTCTGAATAAACATATTGCCAGGTGTATAACACAGCAACTAGCAAACCAACCAGATAAGGGACTAGGCTGTCCCCACCCATTAAGGTCCCCTTTTGGAAAGCCCAAGGTAATCAAGATAACTGATTGAGTTATCCCCTTGGGGGACCCCACTTCTCACTTCTTGTGCTACGATTCCTGCTCTTATCCTTTCAATTAGCCAATAGAGTGAACCCAAGAAACTCTAGACACCTCACTCTCAGACCCTAATAAAGGCAGAGCCCCAGGTCTGAGCTCTCTCTCTTTATCCATGACCTCACTGTGGCCCTTGGGTGTGCTGTATATCCTCCAGGACTTGTGAGCTAAAAGTATGTTCCTCAGCATTCCCTGACAGTTTTTGCTGAAGTATGTCTGTAAGAGCTGGCCCAGTTGTAAGTAGGGGCCCCAGTGGGGAAATGTCTATGGAGGTCGCTGGGAGTAATGTGTGTCCAGTGGGTGTTGTAGGCATTCCTAACCAAGGGCACTACCATCAGCAGGCTTGGGACCCATGGAACATTAGTCATTAGGGAAATGCAAATCAAAACCACAGTGAAGGGCTTCCCTGGTGGCGCAGTGGTTGAGAGTCCGCCTGTCGATGCAGGGGACACGGGTTCGTGCCCCGGTCCGGGAAGATCCCACATGCCGCAGAGCGGCTGGGCCCATGAGCCATGGCCGCTGAGCCTGCGCGTCCGGAGCCTGTGCTCCGCAACGGGAGAGGCCACAACAGTGAGAAGCCCGCATACTGCAAAAAAAAAAAAACAAGAGAAAAAAACACAGTGAAATACCACTTCCCACCCATTAGAATGGAAATGGAAATTATTTTTTAAAAAACAAAATGGAAAACAGCAAGATTTGGTGAGGATGTGGATAAGTTGGAACTCTTGCGCGTTGCTGGTGGGAATATAAAATGGAGCAGCCACTCTGGAAAGTGATATGGCAGTTCCTCAGAAAGTTAAACAGAATTAACAAATGGTCCAGCAATTCCACTTCTAGTTATATATCCAAAGAAATGGAAAGCAGGAACTCAAACAGATACTTTTACCTCAATGCTCATAGCAGCATTATCCACAGTAGCCAAAAGGTAGGAATGACCCAAATGTCCATCAACAGATGAATGAATAAATAAAATGTGTTCTATACCTACAGTGGAATATTACTTAGCTTTAAAAAGGAATTAAATTCTGATACAAGCTATAACATGCATGAACCTTGAATATATTATGCTAAATGAAATAAGCCAGCCATGAAAGGACAAAGGCTGTATAATTCCACTTATATAAGGTGCAAAGCCACAGCTGGAGACACCCAAGACAAACAGACCAGGCCTTCTTAGCATCAAAGGACAGTAAAGTCTGATCTTAACAACATTTCTGAGTTCTCTCCCTCCCAGCAGGAAGCAGCAGGCAGGAAGAACTGATTCATTAACAGTCATAAGAACCCCTGGGAGTTCTAGAGAATATTTGGAGAGGAGACACCTAGGGAAAGTCTGGACTTCTTAATCATCTGGCAAGTGAAAGGATATAAATGTGGGTATAAATATGTGACCATATTTTATTGTTGCAGATGGGTAAGGCCAAGTCTCTGTGTTACAAAAGGGAAATAATAGTGAGATGTGGGCCTCCCTGGTGGCGCAGTGGTTGAGAGTCCGCCTGCCGATGCAGGGGATACGGGTTCGTGCCCCGGTCTGGGAGGATCCCATATGCCGCGGAGCGG
The DNA here is from genome assembly GCF_964341445.2 of Mesoplodon mirus. Lineage (NCBI taxonomy): Eukaryota > Metazoa > Chordata > Mammalia > Artiodactyla > Ziphiidae > Mesoplodon > Mesoplodon mirus. The sequence continues at coordinate 19,041,917 of NC_138996.1, read as the reverse complement.
CTGGGCCCGTGAGCCATGGCCGCTGGGCCTGCGCATCCGGAGCCTGTGCTCCGCAACGGGGGAGGCCACAACAGTGAGAGGCCCGCATACCGCAAAAAAAAAAAAAAAAAAAAAAAAAAAAAAAAAAAAAAATAGTGAGATGTGGTTGTCTGAAAGGTATTTTTTCCAACTATCCTCTTACACACTTGTTTCCTGTGGTACTTGATTGTAATAAATCATAGTGGGAAAGAGTCTGTGTAGCTGATTCAGTAATATCCTAATATCCCTGGCAATGGAGAAGCCAGGCATTCAAGGAGAGTAAAATAGGAAATAAAATAAGAAGAACACAGACTTTCAAGCCAGACAACTGAGGGTGGTGGATTCTAAGGGGGTTCCACGGGTGCTCCATTGGCTCCATTTCTTAGCAACACTTTGAGAAGCAATGTAGCATGTACTTGATAATGGATGTTATTGATATCATTCTTGTTATATGATGGCAGTAGACCTGTGAAAGAAGTTCATTTAGTAAACTCTTACCTTCTGATCACTTACATCTGCTTTGATTTCACATGACCAATAAGCACCCTGTGTATTCTCAACAGCGACCAAGAGCCACTGGGTTCCCTATCTTAATCCATGTCTCTGTCACTTTGGAGCACCTCCCCCTCCTCTAATGATGACCACCCTTGGTAGCTGACCTCTTTGGGTCTCCTCCACTTCTCTAAGTCTGAAGAGTGAGGATTATGAGTTTCCAATGTTAATCAAGGCTTAAGATATTGTCAGCCAAATCAATAAAAGCTTTGTATAATTAAAGTTGAGCACCTCTTATTTTGCTTGAGAAAAGCTGTAAGGATTCTCTCGCTCTTTAGAAAGGGTTGGCTGACATCTAAAGATTTTCAATAAGTTCAAATTGCCAGAGAGATTTGTTTCTCAGAGGGCCGAAAGAAAAACGATAAAAAGAACTTGAGAGTACTGTATTGGAGAGAATTGTAAAGATAATTACCCACATTAGTCACATTTTATCCATTTTCTTTCTCTGCTTTTTTTCCTCAAAAACTAGAAATGGAATCCAATAAAAACTTTTGTGATAATAGAATAGATCCCTTTACGAAGTGTATGTGCACTTGAGATATAAATCCAAATGGCAGTGCTGTAACCGCCAGCCTATGTTCAAATGTTCTGTCCAAGTTAGGTGCTGAGATGACACTTGATAAAGATACAGATCACTGGTGTTCGTAAGAACTTCTCCTCGGGTGCCCTTGGGTTGGCATGGAGCTCTCCCAAGGGAGATTGTGATATGATTCTGGGCACTCTGCTCACAGAGTGAAACCAACTATGCTGCATTCTATCTCCCTCTAGAAGCACAGGGACCCTGGAAGCCCGGGGGCAGCTCCTTCAATGATTTTAATGCCATTAATGCCACTCACCATTTATAACAAGATCTTGGTAATCAGTGGTGGTATTTCATGAATACACAGTGCACCTAACTGGCTGATTGGTACTTGTTGGATATCTGTGAGATTTTCAGTGTTGTACAAAACAATAGAACTACTATTATTGAAGGTGTGATTCCATGAAGCTTTCAACATAGTAGAGTTGTACGTAGGTGCAACCCAATGCGTGTGAGGACCCATATGCAGGGGTGATATTCAAAATATTTAACAATCTGTATGGCCCAGCCACCAACTTGTCAGATAGATGTCAGTCAGCAACAATCATTGCAGCCGTACTACTGCTTTTTTTGAAAATTATTTTATATTGGAGTGTAGTTGATCAACAATGTTGTGTTAGTTTCAGGTGTACAGGAAAGTGATTCAGTCAGCCCTTGGTTCCTGGATTCATGAATCCTGACTATCGGAGAAACAGCACCATATATTGGATGATGAATTAGAGCATATACATCCTCCCAGAGAACACTGCCCAACACTGAAAGTATTGCCACCTAACTTGCGCTTATATCTGACTCTTTTCAAAAGGCCATTCCACAGTTCTACCAAGCCACCTGTTTTAGGTCGATGGGAAACCTGGTAAGACCAGTGAATTCCATGAGCGTGGGCCTATTACAACACTTCATTTAGTGTGAAATGAGCTCCTTGATCAGAAGCAATGCTTATACTATGACAGTGGATAAGGCAGTCTGTAAGTCCACAGACGGTAGTTTTGGCAGAAGCATTGCATGTAGGAAAGGCAAATTCATATCTAGTGTACCTATTCCAGTAGGAACAAAACATTGCCCATTTCCTGATGGAAGTGATCCAGTGTAATCACCCTGCCACCAGGTAGCTGGCTGATCACGTCAGGTTGGCGCCATACTGGGGACTTGGTTTTGGTGTCTGCTGTTGACAGATTGGGCCCTCAGCAGTAACTATAGCCAGGTCAGCATTGGAGAGTGGAAGTCTATGCTGCTGAGCCCAGGCATAACCTCCATTACTACCATCATGGCCACTTTGTTCATGGTCCACTGGATGACAAGAGGGGCTGGGGGAAAGGCTGACTGGTATCCACAGAACGTGTCATCCCATCCTCGTGATTATTAAAATCCCACCAGTTGGTGAGTATTGACATGGGACACAAATATCTTCATGTTTTTTAACCACTTAGAGAGGTCTGTCTGTATCTACCTCTGCTCAAGACTTCTTTGTCACTAATTTTCCAATCATACTCCTTCCAAGTCCCTACCTATCCAGTCAAACCACTGGCCACAGTCCATGAATTGGTATGTAATTGCACATCTGGCCATTTCTTTTTCCAAGCAAAATGGCCAAGCAGGTGCACTCCTCAACGTTTTGATTAATAGAAGGATTTCCTTTTACCACTAAGAAAGGGGTTGCAGTCCTCTTGCATATTGTGGTGCCTGAATATTGTGCAGGACCATCTGTAAATCAGGCACACGTTTTCTCTTCATTAGGGAACTCCCCACAAGGCCATAAATGTGGGCTGGGAGAAAATAATGTAAGAGTGGCAGCCAAGGGCACTTGGGCCAATTCCTCGTGTAACTTACTTGTGCCTTCAGGGCCTGCTCAAGCCCGATCTCCTATATACTAGCTCCATTTGATTACGGAGTGTGCTGTGCCCAACTTTATGGCTCTGTGGGTCAGACAACATTCAGTTCACGATGGGCAGTTCAGGTCACATGGTAAATTGGTGAGCCGTGCATAAGCAGCCAGTCTCTCTAAGACCCAGTAGCAAGCAAGTCTCTCAAAAGGAGAATAATTATCCACAAAGAATGGCAGGACTTTGCTCCAAAATCCTAAGGGTTTGTGCTGGGATTCACATATAGAGGCTGCCAAAGGCTCCAAACCATGTCCTTATCTGCCACTTCAAGCACCATTAGATCTTCTGGCTTGTGTGGCCGAGCAGTTTGCACATCATCGTGGACTTGTTGTAGAGCCTCCTCTTGTTCTGGACCCAATTCCAAACCAGCAGCTTTGGGGGTCACTCAGTAAATAGGCTGGAGTCATACGCTCTCAGGAATTTGTCTCCTCCAAAATCCAAAGAGACCCACTGGGAGTCGTGCCTCTCTTCTGATCATAGGAGGGCCAGATGCAACAACTTATCCTTCACCTTAGGAGGGATATCTTGTCATGCCCCTTCAGAGGCAGAAGACCCCTGAATTTTGGATTTATTTCCCATCCTCTGACAGGTAAATGTCTTAATAATAAGCCCACAGTCATTACAAACTCTTGCTCACTAGGTCCAATCAGAATACTATCTTCAATGTGATGGGCCAGTGTGATGTCTCATGGAAAAGAAAGGCAATCTAGATCTCTGTGGACTAAATTATCATAGGAAGCTAGGAAGTTGACATGCCCCTGAGGAAGGACAGTGTTTACCCCATTGCAGTTCTCTGACTGAATATGATGCTTTGTCTTCTCCTACTTCTTCCATGTGGTAAATTAACCCAAATCTGCCCCTTAGGGCAGCCTCTCTCTCCTCTTCAGATGAGGGGCTCTTTGACATTCTCATTGTAGTAGGCTGAATAATGGCCCCCAGATATTCCCACATCCTAAATCCAGAACCCATGAATGTGACCTTATATGGCAAAAGAGACTTTGTATATATGATTAAATTAGGGATTTTGTGATGGGGAGATTATCCTGGATTATCTGGGTGGGTCTGATGTAATCACAACAGTCCTTCTAAGAGTGAAGCAAGAGGAGTTGTAGCGAGACTGACTTGGGACGCCCTCACCTCCAAAGCACATCACTCCAATTTCTGCTTCCATCTGACAACACCTTCTGTCTCTCAAAGAATATTGGCAGCTACTAGAAGCTGAAAAACTCAAATAAACATTGTGTCCTCAGAGTCCTCAGAAGAAACCAGCACTGTTGACTCCTTGACTTTAGCCCAGTGCCACGGATTGCAAATGTCTCACCCCAGAACCGTAAGAGAATAAATTTGTGTTGTTTTAAGCCACTAAGTTTGTGGAAATTTATGACAGCGGCCATAGGAAACTAGTACACTCTGCCTAGGACTTTGAGGTCAGCCTGTGCTATGAATTGTGATTGTGAAAAGTGAGGAGGACATTTTTGTGACTCCACAGTGTCCATTCCACCTTCTCCCATTCAACATGAGCCATGCCATTTGGCGAACTGATCCCCGGAGGGGGTCATGATTAGCTCAAGCCCAACTTCCTTCGAGTTGGTTGGTTCAGGAGCACAAGCCCAAGTCAATCAATGCACGGATTTCTCCTGGCAACAGGGATTAATTTAGAAATGGGCATGTGACCCAACTGGGGCCAGTGAGATGCAAGGAGAAAGAAAGACAGTCTTCCTTCTCTGTTTTCTATTTCACTAAGAAAGAAGAAGCAATCAGGAGTCTTTCTCAATCTCCCACCATGTATAGCCATGTATTGCTTCTGGGCCCATACACTCTGCCTTTTTGTGATACTAAGGATGAACTGTCAGTTATGGTCCTCTAGATTTGATCCCTTTTACGTACTTGAGGACATATTGCCCCAGAAATTCTCCCCTCTATCTACTGCATCATGAATTACCCCCTCTCTACTAGATTCTTCTTATCAGCAGGAAAATATGCTTTTATTTTTCCCATCTTAAAAACTTCCCTTTTAAGTGACTGATAATGGGTATGAGGTTTCTTTTTGGGTTGCTGGAAATGTTCTAAAAGGGATTGTGCCAATGGTTACACAACTCTGAATATACTAAAAACCATTGGTATGTACACTTTAAAAAAAATTCCATCAGTATTTTTATTTATTTATTTATTTTATTTATTTTTGGCTGCGCTGGGTCTTTGTTGCTGTGCGTGGGCTTTCTCTAGTTGCAGTGAGCGGGGGCTACTCTTCGTTACGGTGCACGGGCTTCTCATTGCGGTGGCTTCTCTTGTGGTGGAGCACAGGCTCTAGGTGTGCGGGCTTCAGTAGTTGTGGCATGTGGGCTCAGTAGTTGTGGCGCACGGGCTTAGTTGCTCTGCGGCATGTGAGATCTTCCCGGACCAGGGCTTGAACCCACGTCCCCTGCATTGGCAGGGGGATTCTTAACCACTGTGCCACCAGGGAAGTCCCGCTGTGTACACTTTAAATGGGTGAATCGAATGTATGTAAAGTGCATCTCAATAGAGCTATTATTAAAAAAAGAGGATATTGGCAAATGTGATATTCTAAATGTTTGAAATTGGGTAGAATAAGTCACAATGATATTTTAACTACTTTAAGGGAATATCTGAAAACATTTGCAAACTTATTCTATAAAACGATATAAATAGTATTTATTCATTAATAAAAACATGATAAAATAGAAAACAAATATGAAAATAGAAGTACATCTATAAAAAAAGCTCTTTTTTATTATTAATTTTTTAACTGAAGTATAGTTGATTTACAGTGTTGTGCCAGTCTCTGTGTACAGCAAAGTGACTCAGTTATACACATAGAGACATTCTTTTTTGTATAAAAAAATGCCCTCTCTTGACATCACTCCTCCCTCCAGTTGCTACTTTATATCTCTCCTTCCCTTTGCACTAAAGTTCATTTTAAAAATTGCCTTTACTATTTTTCTTCAATCCCTCTTTTCCCACACGCTATTGAACCTACTCCATTCAAGTTATCACCTCAACACTTCAACAAAACAGCTCTTCAGGGTTGCCAGTAACTTCCATGTAGTTAAATCTCATGGTCAGTTCTCAGTCCTGAGTTTACTTGTCCTATCAGTCGTATTTGACAGCTTATGATCTCCTTGTTTTCCTTGTTATCAGTCAACTATTGCTATAAAAGTGCTCTGTAAAAAACCGCCCCGAGGGCTTCCCTGGTGGTGCAGTGGTTGAGAGTCCGCCTGCCAATGCAGGGGACGTGGGTTCGTGCCCCGGTCCAGGAAGATCCCACATGCCATGGAGCGGCTGGGCCCGTGAGCCATGGCCGCTGAGCCTGTGCGTCCGGAGCCTGTGCTCTGCAACAGGAGAGGCCACAACAGTGAGAGGCCCGCGTACCGCAAAAAAAAAGGAATGGTAGAGAATAATTGCCCTCTGGCAATACCAAGTAGCAGCAACTATGCAACTTCAGCCTATTGTCATGTGGAAAAATAGGCAGGGGGCTTCATACCATCTGATTTTCCAGTGCCCTCTATTTTCTATTGCTGCTGTAACAAATTATTACATATTAGTAGCTTAAAATGACGCCAATTTATTATTTTATAGTTCTGCAGGCCATAAATCTGGCAGGGGTCTCACTGGGCTCAAATCAAGGCGTTGGCAGGGCTGCACTTTTTTCTGGAGGCTCTAAGGGAGGATTTGTTTCCTCACCTTCACCTTCTAGTTGCCGCCCACATTCCTTGGCTTGTGGCTCCCTACCTCCCTACCTTCATCTTCAAAGCTAGCAATGGCTGCTTGAGTCCTTCTCACATTGTGTTACTGCAATCTCCTTTTCTGCCACCCTTTTGCACTTTTAGGAACTCCTGTGATAACATTAGGCCGTCCACATAATCCAGGAAAATCTCCCTATTTATTTTTTAATTGAAATATAGCTGATTTATAATGTTTCAGGTGTACAGCAAAATGGTTCAGTTATATAATATATATATTTTTTCAGATTATTTTCCATTATAGGTTATTATAAGATATTGAATATAGTTCCCTACGTTATACAGTAAATCCTTATTTATCTATGTTATATATAGCAGTGTGTATCTGTTAATTGCAAACTTCTAATTTTTCCCTCCCCCTTTTCCCCTTTGGTAACCATAAGTTTGTTTTCTATGTCTGTGAGTCTATTTCTATTTTGTAAATAAGTTCATTTGTATCATTTTTTTAGATTCCACATATAAGTGATATCATATGATATTGGTCTTTGTCTGACTTACTTCACTTAGTATGATAATCTCTAGGTCCATCCATGTTGCTGCAAATGGCATTATTTCTTTCTTTTTTATGGCTGAGTAATATTCCATTATATATATGTACCACATCTTCTTTATCCACTCCTCTGTCAATGGACATTTAGGTTGCTTCCATGTCTTGGCTATTGTAAATGGTGCTGCTATGAACATTCGGGTGCATGTATCTTTTTGAATTAGAGTTTTCATCTTTCCTGGATATATGCGCAGGAGTGGGATTGCTGGATCATATGGTAACTCCATTTTTAGTTTTTTAAGGAACCTCCATACTGTTCTCCATAGTGGCTGCACCAATTTACATTCCCACCAATAATGAAGGAGGGTTCCCTTTTCCCTACACCCTCGCCAGCACTTATTATTTGTAGACTTTTTGATGATAGCCATTCTGAGCAGTATGGGGTGATACCTCATTGCAGTTTTGATTTGCATTTCTCTAATAATTAGCAATGTTGAGCATCTTTCCATGTGCCTGTTGCCCATCTATATGTATTCTTTGGAGAAATGTCTATTTACATCTTCTGCCCATTTTTTGATTGGGTTGGTTTTTTTTATATTGAGCTTTATAAGCTGTTCGTATATTTTGGAAATTAATCCCTTGTCAGTCGCATCCTCTGCAAATATTTTCTCTTAGATTGTCTTTTCAGAAAATCTCCCTATTTTAAGGTCAGCTGATTAGCAGTCTTAATTCTATCTGCAACCTTGAATCCACTTTGCCATGTAAGGTAACATATTCACAGATCCCAGGGATTAGGGCATGGCTATCTTTGGGGCACTATTATTTGGCCTACCATGAGCCCCAAATATAGATATAAAAATGAATGTTGGATTGTTCTATTATGTTTTCTCTGATACAGGGCCTTTCATTTGTTGGGTTTGCATTTTCTCTCTCATGCTGTAGGCCCCTCTCATGTATTTGGTGACTTATGGTGGTAAGCTCAACTTCTGTGGGAGACTTCTGCAGACATCCATATGTCACTGACCTCAGGAACCATGGCTGTGTTGGTTTCCCTTGAGGGGGCTATGGTGGACTCCCACACTGTAGCCACTGTGATTTCTCAGTACTGTGGACAGAATGTTTTGAGGGAGAAATGCGCAAAGTTCCAGGCTGAGCATCCCTTCTTTGCAGAGTCTCCACTCCCCACTGCACCCAGCACACACATCATGACTACAGCCAGGAGGGAATAGCTGCCTTTCCCCTTCCGGTTCCCATGATTATTAGACCTTCCTTTAAGACACTGTGAAAAAAGAAGTATGTACGAGAGGCTGCATATCAACATTACTGGGTGAAAAGGAACCTGCTTGTTATTAGGCAAAACCAGTGCTGTCTCCCAGGTAGCCTTTAATGTCCCATACCAGAGGCCTTCTCCGGTTTTTGATAGTAACAGTTGACATTTACATAGCATTTAGCATGTGCCAGAAGCTGTTCTAAGCACGTGGTATATGTTAACTCATTTATTTCTCACAACTCTTTTTTTTTTTTTTTTTTTTTTTTTTGCGGTACGCGGGCCTCTCACCGTTGTGGCCTCTCCCGTTGCGGAGCACAGGCTCCGGACGCGCAGGCTCAGCGGCCATGGCTCACGGGCCCAGCCACTCCGCGGCATGTGGGACCCTCCCGCATCGGGGCACGAACCCATGTCCGCTGCATCGGCAGGCGGACTCCCAACCACTGAGCCACCAGGGAAACCCTCTCACAACTCTTAATATCCCCACCTTGCAGATGGGTTTACAGAGGTTGAATAACTTCTTCTGGATTATTCAATGTTTTATTTTGAGCAACATCTTCAAAACAAAGACGATATGAAGGAATGCGCAACAAGAGAAACCGCACACACACACACACCATTTAACTCAAACAGCTTTCACTCATTTATTTCCTTCAACAAGTCAAACAATGCCAGCAGGCACGAGGAGTCAGCGCTAGGAGAAGCGGGTGGAATCCTGTTCTGGGATGGACTAGTGCTTCTCGCTCCCTCGGCTGCCACTTATTCCCAGCCAGTAGGTCTGGTGATCTCTGCTCCCAGAGTTCTTTGCTCCAATCTCCACTGGAGGTAGGAGATGGCTCACCATCACTATGTGGGAGCCTGCAACCCCTGACAGTCGTAGGAATGAACACTCAACAAGGCTTGGCTGGCTGGCCCTGTGTTCTGACTGGGGAGGCTGAGCCCTCCAGGTGTGCCTCACAACCTATTGGTTAGCAGCGGCATCAGCCCTATTCTGATTGGCTACATGCAAAGTTTCGTAAGCCATCATTACATATGCATTATTGGCTAGTTACATCATTCCTCATCAATATATTCCAGAACTTTTGGGAACTTTTCTAAACACGTTTATGAACTTGGGAACTTTTCTAAACTCGTTTATGATGAGGTATTTATCTTTTTTGAGGGAGGAAGCCACATGCTAACCCTTAATGAGGTATATATGTACGATTTTAATTACTTTTGGAAAAAATGTTGACAAGAAATGCTTTGGGTGGGAAAGCTCGTTTACCATTTTTAAAGTACAGCAAGTAGGTTTTTATTTATCCCTGTTAGAACATAGGGTGGGCCATCCTTTAATCACACACAGCTAGCCAGTGACAAAGCTAGGATTCATATTCAAGCAGTCTAAATGCAGAATCCACATTCTTAACCACTGTCTTATATTTATATTGCCTCTCTGCCTGGAACTAACATTCCTGGCTCAACTCAATACTCCTCCCAAGTGTACAGACCATACTCGGAGAAAAGCCAAGTTATCAAAAGGGCAGACTACGGGTGTCTTGTGAGCAACATCCAGAGGACCCTGCTGTGTAAAAGATATAAAGCTACTGAAAATTTCCAAGGGGGGGGATGCTGATAAACTAATATATAGGGGATCTTTAAATTACTGTAATTTTCCTGCCTTGTAATAGTTGCTTTGCTTTTTACATAAAATTTTCTCTGATACAATGTGGTTGGCATGATTGCAGCTGTTGGAATTATTGCCCACCTATAGCTTTACAAAAAAAGATTCTCCTGGGTTTCTGGATGAAACTTCAGCTAAAAATTCTCTTAGCTTAGTAGTAATATCTTCATAGAGAAATCTGGGCCTTTGGCACCATGGGCATTAAATGACATAAGGATAACATTATCTTTTTCTAAGGCCCAGGTGAGGAAATGGCACTGCCTCAGCCAAACTATAGCTTTAGCTTGGGCTGTGGTTGCAGAAGAGGCATTGCACAGAGCACCAAACAATAAGTGGACTTAGTAGATTGGAGCCACTACCAGTGAATGTGAATGTGGAGCAGGTTACTGGGAAGCATATGAATGGAATAAACACACCAAGTCTAATTGAAATATGGAGACTGCACAAGTTCACGATAGTGTAATTTACAAAGTGTGTCCTTTGGGGGAAAAACGAACATCACAACACGGTCCAGAAGGTGAGTGACCTTTGAGTTGGTGGCTCTTTCCTTTGTATCAACAACACGGCTTAAGAGAGCGCCATGTGCTCACATTTTTATACCACTTGGACATGATTTTTCTGAAAACATGTTTGAAAATGGTAAGATGCTACACAAATTTGATCGGAAACAGTCAGGGCCTGTATGAAATCTTGAATTTTCAGATGAAGAAACAATTCAACCTGATTTTTCTTTGCCTAAGATTCCTGTTACATGTAAAATAGTGGCTATTTATTTCTAGTCATTATCTTTGTCATAAAGGAAGTTGTGAGGAGAGCTACCGACAGTGGCTATTAACACTTTATGTATGACACATAAGAGCATGAAACTAACAATCAAGGTGTGCTTACAAAACACCCAGGACTTTTAATCCTCATGACAATGCTACAATAAAATCAGAATTTTAGAATGACAGAGCTGAAGCATATCTACCAAGACTAGCCAACTAGTAATCATGAGAGATGTGATTCAATCCCAGGTTTGTTTTACTATAAGCTTTGCTCTTTTCACGAGGGTATAGTGCATCCCTCATGGAATTGTTTAGCTATAAAAGATCAGGTAATGATATCTGCTTTTTCATGTTTAGAGCTCAACATTAGTCCATATAAAACCTAACCTTATAAATACTTAATGTTAAGTACTTTTACTACTTTCCAGTGGAGGGGGAAAAAGCAATTTCCAATTGATTGAACGCATTTTCAGATACAGTTTACCAGTAGAATAGTTTCAGGCAATTCAGCCTTTTTTTTTTTTTTTTTTGTGGTACGCGGGCCTCTCACTGCTGTGGCCTCTCCCGCTGCGGAGCACAGGCTCCGGACACGCAAGCTCAGCGGCCATGGCTCACGGGCCCAGCCGCTTCGCGGCAGGTGGGATCTTCCCGGACTGGGGCACGAACCTGCGTCCCCTTCATCAGCAGGCGGACTCTTAACCACTGCGCCACCAGGGAAGCCCAATTCAGCCTTTTTATCTCAACCAGCAGAAACTTTAGAATTTATTTTGCACTGATAAACAGACATGCTAGATGCATTTTGAATTCGGGTGAACATTACTACTTCTTGTGATCTATGAGTAACTGGCCATCAGGGTACCAGGTGAGATAATTCCTATGTTTCCCATTCAGGGAGAAGGTCATAGTCAAGGGGGCACAAGGTGAGTTATGGGCATCTAATGCATCATGTTGATTCACCCCCACTCCTCAATGCCACCCTCTGTTGTGCATTATGATTCAAAACCAGGATAATGTGTGTTGTGGACAGATTTTAGTTACACCAATGGAGTCTTCCTATCCAGCCACACATTTGTCAATATGTGAACAATAGCACAAGTTTATAAAACACACGGATAATGTTAGAGTTATAATCTGCAGCCCCAGACTAGATGACAATAAATGTTACTCATAATATTATGTTCCTGACCTTGTTGTATTTAGATGGTAGTCCTAAAGAAACTTACCTATTTATGTGGATGGGAATATTAGCATCACACTTATATTTCATAATGAACCTGTGAAAGAACAATTTATCACATAGTTTAGTATTCTGCGAAGCGAAATTTCTACTTGACCCATCTAAATCTTGGGTTTTTCTTAAGACACAGATGCTCCATTTGTGTCCTCTCTCTTGGAATAATGCTGTTTGTCTAAATTTCCAAAATGCCTAGTTTACTATTAAACAGAAGGCAGGAAATGCAGACCTTACTGAGATTATCCCATTCATTGGTACATTTCTTTTGATGGTAGACAAAAAAAGTAGGTATAGGCAGAGGAAAAAGAGAAAAAGTAATTGCTGAAGAATGGCTTCTGAAGGTGAGTGATGGATGGAGAGCAGTCAGGTTTTTATCTTAGTTTGGGAGGGGGAGGGAGGAGGGATGAGAGGAACAGACATGAGGTCAGCTAAAAAGAATTCAAAAGAAAGGAACATATTCATAATTATCTGGGTCAAGCTTAAGGTGAGAAATAAAAGTACAGAGATAATAGAATAGAAAAAACCACAATTTTAATAGCTAACATTTATTGAACTATTAATTCCATTTTGCAGAGGGGAAACTGAGACACAGAGGGGTTAAATAGCTTGCCCAAATTTACATAGCTCATTCACGACAGAGCTTGAATTTCAGTCCTGGCAATCCGAACCACTATTTTAAAATGGGATATTAACGAAGTACAATACATAAAGTAAAAACTCTCATAGAGAAGGGATTGACCAAGGGATTAACTGGGGGGGGGGGCGCGGGGAGGGGAAAAAAACTGCATTTCAAAAAAAATTTACCAATGGGCTAATTATAGTTGTGCTTTATTAACGTACGGAGCACTCTGTATACGTTAGCTCATTTAATCCCGCTAACAATTCTGTGAGGTAGATACTAGTCCATTTTTCAGACAAGGGCACTTGATATTTGATAAACGACACACACCTTGCACAGAGTTCCACCTCAATAGCAGGCTCTGGAGCAAGAAAAGGAAGACTGAAGAAGACCTGGCAACTGAACGGAACAGGGCAAGGTAAGCAGGCTGAAAAGTGAGAAAGGCAGGAAAAGCTTCCCATTTAAGCCTAGGCTGGCTCCAGCTTTCAAATCTCCCCGGCCAGCCCGCCAAGGAGTCACAAAGCCCGCCCCTCAGCTACAGGGCCACGCCCCCTTCCGCGGCCGTTCTCCGAGCTCCCAATACTTCCCGCCCACTCTTTGACCCCGCCCACCGCTCCCAGCATCATTTCCTGTGCGCTGGGTGCTAATTGGTCCAGCAGTCGGAAGTGAGGGCGGGCGGTGGGGCCGTTGCCGCAGTGACAGTGCTGGGGGAGTCCGAAGATGGCGGCGTCGCGTCGCTCTCAGCATCATCACCACCATCATCAACAACAGCTCCAGCCCGCCCCAGGGGCTTCGGCGCCGCCGCCGCCACCTCCCCCCCCACTCAGCCCCGGCCTGGCCCCGGGGACCACCCCAGCCTCCCCTACGGTGGGTGGCCTGGCCCCCTTCGCCTCCCCGCGGCACGGCCTAGCGCTGCCGGAGGGGGATGGCAGTCGGGATCCGCCCGACAGGCCCCGATCCCCGGACCCGGTTGACAGTACCAGCTGTTGCAGTACCACGAGCACAATCTGTACCGTCGCCGCCGCTCCCGTGGTCCCGGCTGTTCCTGCCTCATCTGCCGTCGGGGTCGCTCCCAGCCCAGCCGGCGGTGGCAGTAACAATTCACCGTCGTCCTCTTCCTCCCCGACTTCTTCCTCATCTTCCTCTCCATCCTCCCCCGGATCGAGCTTGTCGGAGAGCCCCGAGGCGGCCGGAGTTAGCACCACAGCAACATTGGGACCTGGGGCAGCAGGACCTGGGCCAGGGGTCCCAGCAGTGAGCGGGGCCCTCCGGGAACTGTTGGAGGCCTGTCGCAATGGGGACGTGTCCCGGGTAAAGAGGCTGGTGGACGCGGCAAACGTGAATGCTAAGGACATGGCCGGCCGGAAGTCTTCTCCCCTGCACTTCGCTGCAGGTCAGAGACTTTGAATTGTTTATTAAGGGTTTTGGTGTTGGGGACGGGGGTCCGGGTCGGGAAAGAAAACAAGTTATTTTGATGGAACAATGGGGGCGTGGTTATGGTTCTTCAACACTTCTCGGGAAGACTTGAGGTTCCTTTCTTTAGGTGGTGCCTGGGTGACGGGGGGCGTGGTAGGGGAACGTGTGAATCCATTCTTTTTAGTGTTTGCACAGTGATCCTTGTACTCATCCCCAAACTCCTTTACTGGTACTCAGGATATGGGTATACTTAAACTTTTTCATTTACTAGTGTGCAGGAGTAAAGTTAGATCTGAACAGTCTTAGAGTAGTTTTGTCGTTTGTTTGCTAGTTTATTTCGTTTTTGCAAGAGTAGGTCCCAGGAGGACAGTACAGACCAAAAGAAGTTTAATGTAACTCGACAAGTGTAGAAGTAGCTATCGTAGTCTTAGTGAGCCAATGAGAGACATAAATGAAGTTAGTGAAACTTTCCCCCCTTTTTCAAGGAGTTTACAGTCCAGTTGGGTAGATCGAAAGGTGCCTGTGTGAAACAACTGGAGAAGACTATTTGGATGCATTATATGATGGCGGAAGAAATACAGGCTTTGAAGTTATGGACACTGCTGTTTGTTAGTTGTGTAACAGACAATTTACCTTATCTCAATTGCCTCCATTTTCTGTTGGGCAAAAGTGATATACTGAGGTTGTGTGAGGATTTCGTGAGAAGCATCTGGCGCGTAAGTTCTCCCCCCAAAATGCTAATTCCTAAACACTGAACCACTACACACTTTTGTCTTTTTTTTTTTTTTGAGCAAGTAGTTGACTATTTTCTTTTAAAAACACATAACATATTTTTATAAAATACAGAGAAATATAAAACAAAAAGGACCATAATCTCACTGCCTAGATACCTACTATTGATATTAAAAAAAATAAAGGTAGGGCTTCCCTGGTGGCGCAGTGGTTAAGAATCTGCCTGCCAATGCAGGGGACACGGGTTTGAGCCCTGGTCTGGGAAGATTCCACATGCTGCGAAGCAACTAAGCCCATGCGACTGCCCTCTAGAGCCTGCGGGCCACAACTACTGAGCCCGCACGCCTAGAGCCCGTGCTCCTCAACAAGAGAAGGCACCGCACTGAGAAGCCCGCGCGCCGCAACAAAAAGTAGCGCCCTCTCTCTGCAAGTAGAGAAAGCCCGCGCACAGCAACAAAGACCCAACTCAGCCAATCAATCAATCAATAAATTTATAAATTTATAAATTAAAAAATAAAGGTAATGTTATATACATTAGAAACGTTACATTAAAAATGTATGTGTTGTATGTACATTGTAAAATTAATGTAGTATAGAAATATATACAATGAAAAAGCAACACACACACACACACACGCACACACACACACACACACCAGAGGTAATACCCTGAAGATAACTTCTGCTAAGTTTCTTGCTGTGTTTCTTTTTTTTTTTTAATCTCAAAAGCACAATATTTTATTTAACTTAATAAATTTCACATTATAAAAGTTTTCTCATAGCATCATCCTTAATTCCTCAGTATTCACTAATATTGGGGGATTTTTCTTTCAGTTATTTGAGACTAAGGATGATTTTATTCATCTCTACAACCTGGTATATATATGTACAATGTTTGTCAAAAGTGGATATTCAAAAAAATTCTTGACTAAATTACGGTAATTCATGTGATCAGTTCTGCGGTTCTTAAAACTTTAAATTACTTGTTAATTCTAAGAGAAAGTCAGATACTTTTTAGAAGGATTTCCAAACCATGCTAAAGTGTCAGCCTTCATTTCCTTGTCTGAGGGAAACAGGAGAGAAATAGATGGTTTTAAAGTTCTCCAAGCTTCTGTGTCCTTTATACATCCACAATTTTAATCCTTATCATTTTCAAGATTTGCTAAATTATTTGAGGTGATCCGTTCTCTTATTAAAGTTACATATTTTATGTCACATACTGAGCATATTAACAAATAACTTACTGATAAATGACAATGCCCATAACATCAGGTTAATCTGATTTCCATGAAATGAGCTATAACTTCAAGAATATTAATTCATCTAATAAGGGTGATGAGTTACATAATGTTGCCTAAAATATTTCTCTTGATTATTATTTTTTTTTACAAATTTAATCAGTTATACACACACACACACACACACACACACACACATCAGAGGTAATACCCTGAAGATAACTTCTGCTAAGTTTCTTGCTGTGTTTCTAATGTATCACTCCTTCAGTTTTTTCTGTTAATGGTAAAGCATATGTTAAGAACTTACTAAATACATTATTTTTACCACAACTTGGAAAATATTTTTATCTTCATTTTATAGATGACACAAGTGGAGCACATACTGCTTAAATAAGCCCAAGTTCACTAGAAGTAGTGGAACCTGGATTTAAACTTTGATTTTAGATTTTGTGAAATCAAGTTTAAATAATTATAACTTATACCAGGTTTAAGGTCACTTTTCTTTTTTGTGAGTAATTTTGATGGAGTTTCTACTTTGGCAGTGTTTGGGGGGAAGAAGTAATTGGGGGCATATACTCCAGGAATAGTGTTCACACATTTTTTTTTTTTTGCAGCCCATACTTAGCAGTATATTGTCACCCACACACAAACTGAATCAAAATTTCAGGAAACAATTCTATCTGTTGCTACATGTGTTGCACTCTGATATTTTATATCCTATTCCATTTCCTTTCTTACAAATGCTGTTTGTGATCCCATTAATGAGTCATGATCAACAATATGAGAAACACTTACAGGAAATCATTATTAGACGGCTGAATCCTTGAAATGTAGCCACTACTGTTAGGAATGTAGTGAATTGAGTCATAAACAGGCTTCCATTTAAGTAGATGCATGCTCACGGTGTTGCTTATTTTAGATGAAAAATCATTTCTTTTTCTTTAGGCCAAATGATAGATCTATAATGAATGAAACGAGACCTTTTGCTTTTGCAGACTTTATTCCATATTTGACTATTTTAACACATTGTTTCACAGATCTTGTCATTTCTCACAATATTGCATTACAAGTAATCACTAACAGGTGATAGATAGTTATATTAATTTGGGTAATAATGTACTTATTTAGGATTAGTCACACATAAAATAGTGCTTATCTCCCAAATCACATCTTCTGTTTGCCACAATAGTTACTTTATATTCTGTTTTAGTTTTATGTGTACCCAGATAAGCTAGAAGACAAACAGTAAAACAGTCCTGTAATTATGTTGTAGTTATGAGAACCTAATCTTGAACTGGCTTTTTTAGAGAAAAAAATAAGTTTTTTAGTTCAGTGTGGAAAACAGAACAAAAACAGTCAAACTCTCCATGGTCTAAAAGCACAACACCCATGCGTTCATGTTTGTGTTCCTAGCAGTAAAGCATTAAAACTTTGTTAAATCTAGTCTTCTCCATCATGTGTAGCCTGGATGGAGAAGTAATTCTCAGTTGACTATAAAAGTAATTCTCAGTTGACTATTAGTTGGTTAGAATGCTAGTCACTGAATGTCATGGAAGAGCTGTTTTAAAGATAGGAAATTGGTACAATCCCTTGGATGGAAAGGTTTAAAATTTGTAGTTCTTTTGTTGCACGAATCTTTTATTACTTATCATAGGTTGGTGTTAAATACTGACACAATTTTCAAGTGGCAGGTAGTCCTTACCCTTATGGAGCTTCAGTCTAGGTGGGAAAATTAAATAACAACAACAACAAAACCCCACAAAGTGTATAACCTAGAGAGTGACAGGAAAAGTACACTATACTCTTTTGGAGCAGGCAGTAAGGACTCTTGTCTTGATTTTAGATCATTTAAAGAAGAAGTCTTTCTAAAGAGATTGTTTAAAACAGGCATTTAAAGGATGAGTCCAAGCTAGCCAAGCAAAGATGGGAAGGAAGAATGTTAATTAATGCCTTTATTTCCATTTAAATATAAGTATAGTTCTATAGAATGAAATGAAACCATTTTTAAGACTCTCTGAAGTGGTATGAACTCATACTCATATTTAAATCCTTATGCTTTTTTTTTTAACCATAATTCTTTCCAGCAGCAGAATTAAGAATCCTTTCTATCCCACTGTGGATTGTGATAATTATTAGTTTAAAATGTGGCTTAGAGACAGTATTAATAATGGAATCACCCTATCCACAACTAGAAACATAGTCTTCAGTTTCCACTGTTGATACAGGTTCTTAAAGTACTATTTCTAATACCTTCTTAAGATAGCCATATCAAAATGATCCAGTCTTTTATTGTTGACTAGAGTTTATATAAGGCTTTTTCTTCTACAAGTAAGATCCTTGACCCTGGTTTTCTATTGTTCAAAGGATAGTAGTCAAAACTTTAGAAATAGCATTAATTTAGAATGATATATTTCCTGAGTTCAGTTCCTAGTAGTGACATATTTTTGTTAAGGGACCAGCGTATTCTGAGGACGTCTCTCTTTTTTTTTTTTGGCGGTACGCAGGCCTCTCACTGTTGTGGCCTCTCCCGTTGTGCAGCACAGGCTCCGGACGCGCAGGCTCAGCGGCCATGGCTCACGGGCCCAGCCGCTCCGCGGCATGTGGGATCTTCCTCGACCGGGGCACGAACCCGTGTCCCCTGCATCGGCAAGCAGACTCTCAACCACTGTGCCACCAGGGAAGCCCTGCCTGTAGGTTTTTTGATGATACCCATTCTGACCGGTGTGAGGTGATACCTCATTGTAGTTTTTTTTTTTTTTTTGCCGTACGCGGGCCTCTCACTATTGTGGCGTCTCCCGTTGCGGAGCACAGGCTCCGGACGCGCAGGCTCAGCGGCCATGGCTCACGGGCCCAGCCGCTCCGCGGCATGTGGGATCTTCCGGGACCGGGGCACGAACCCGTGTCCCCTAGCGTCGGCAGGCGGACTCTCAACCACTGCGCCACCAGGGAAGCCCTCATTGCAGTTTTGATTTGCATTTCTCTAATGATTAGCGATGTTGAGCATCCTTTCATGTGCTTGTTGGCAGTCTGTATATCTTCTTTGGAGAAATGTCTGTTTAGGTCTTACCCTTTTACCTTTCATTTCTCATAAGGCAGGAGTTAGGAAAGGTTTTCTATATATGGCCAGACAGTAAATACTTTAGGCTTCGTGCCCTCTGCGGTCTCTCTTTAAACTGTGTCAGCTGGTCAGCTCTGCTTTTGTGCTATGAAAGTATCCATAGACAATACATAAATGAATGGGTGTTGTTATATTCCAATAAAACTTTATTTATAAAAATAGGAAGTGGCCATATTTGGCACAAGTGTTGTAGTTCGCTGATCCCTGTCATAGGACATGTCTGTGGTATTTTTTATTTTCATTTTTGTTTTCCTTCTTGTTTAGTCTTTACTTCTGAAATAACCTTTTCTTTTATTTTGAATTATTTTCTGAGTTCTGTCATCTTATTTCTAATTCACATATGCTAGTTTTTCGTATCTTACATCATTTTCACATTGTCTTTTAGCTAATATTGAAATAGTAGAGCATAATTTTGTCTTTTTTGGGCATTTTCTTCTAGTATATTGTCTATAGGGATGCTATTCTGCTCAAATTCTTCTTATAAGAACTTTACATGGGATTTGACCTCATTTTTTTTCTACCGCTCATTTTTACAGAAATTAATTGCTAAGTAATTTCAAGGATAAAAATAGAGGTCTGAGATGTTGAGGGTAACTCCCCTTGTCCTTCCTCCTCATGTTGGACATGCAGGTCTGACCTAGAATAGATGAAGTCTCACAGGAAGGTCTGCAGGATCATCTCTTACAGTAGTAGCATTTAAATTATGAAACATCATTTTATATCTTAGTTTAGATAGCCTACATGCCACTTTCTAGAGAGCCTTTACCAGAGACATTGTGCTAAGGGCGTTTTATAGATAAGATGTCTTCCTCATAGTCTGTTTACATAGAAGTTTTAATAACAAGAAGTTTAGTCACCTGCCTTTTTTTTCCTCCCCTGGGGTATCCCTTTTGTTCCTAAGGAACTGAATAGGTCGCAGGCTAGGTGTGCCTTCCTTCCAAACCAGGCGTGATTCTTTGGCAGTTAAAAGGCCAGAGAAATATATCTGGAGAATAGAAGACATATCTTTAAGGACCAAGTTGTCAGCGTAACTATGTTTTAAAAAAATGGTATCTTAAGCTTAGAGCCCAGGAGAAGAAAAGTGGTCAAGGAATGTAAATCATGCTAAGAAAATGTATTTTATTTTAGTATTAGGTTTTAGGAAGGAATCAACATCATCATGAGTCTTGCGATGAAATGCAGTTGAAAACACTAGAGTAGCTTATTCTTAAATGTATTTAATAGCCTGCTTTTGCTTCACGGACAAAGAAATGTTTCTGGTAGTTGGTTGTAAAATATGTGTGAGATACGATTGAAGACACAAGAGCCTCTTAAATTCTTATTTTTCCTGTATGTCAGGGTACTTGAAGTTACTTTGGTCTATGTTTATTCTTCTGACAGGAACACTCAGAAACGTGGGATGTAGCTCTGATCTTGGGGGGCCTAATACCTGTGTCATCAATGTGGATTCATAATAAGAACTGAGTAGTGTGGGTGTTTTGGGGATTTATACTTAAGCCTAGGTGCTCAAGATAACTTTGAGGTTCATTTTCTAATAATCATTTGATTTTGAGTGATTGAGGAAAGTTATGAGTGTTTTGTTTTTGTGTGCCTACTGGGTTTTCCTTTTAAGGCTTCATCAGATACTCAGGATTGCTTTTCCCTGCAGTGAATTGCCGGGTTCTTTGTCAAGTGGAAACTTGTTTTGCCTGTTGGTTCAGGAATCTGTGTATAAAATTAAAATTAAAGTAGTGTGAGCGTAAACCTTTTTTTTTTTTTTTTGAGACTTTTTTTGGAATGTATCAGCTCCCTATTCAGTTAAGATTTGTCATTTTTGTTTTAATTGTAGAAAAAGGGGAAATAAAGTGATGTAAACTTTCCTCTCCCTTTTGCCTTTTCAGTTGAACACTAAACTAATCGTTGGTTGCAGATGTTTGTTGGTTTGTTTGTGTGGACTTGCAACTTTTTTCATTGCGGTAGATTAAAAAAAAAAGAAGCAATCTTTATTAACAACAAACTGAAAAAAAATTGTTTTAAATTTACTGATTGACCAGATCTTTGAAGCCAAGGTCCCTGTGTCATCAGGTATGGTTTAAAAATAATCTAAACCTCCTGATGCCCAGCTGTAATGCTTTGGAAAAACTACGATATATGTATGTATATTATGAGCCATAAAGATCAGATGCCTTCATTCTGGCATATCCACCAACCATAGAAACCGTTTTGACGTTCTCATCCATCTTGTTAATAAATAAGATATACAGTTCTCCATTTCCAAAACTCAGGTTGTTCTCATGTTGACAACGGAAAATGGGTTTTTTAGAAAGAAATGACATGGGATTACAGTTGATAGCTACATTTTAGCTATTTTTTTCTAATATCTTGAGAAGAGATGCCAAGCTATACTTTTGTCTTTGCAGAAAAATGTTCTCTTTTGGAAAGAAAGAAACAAAAAAACCTTTTGGACAAATTTAAAAACTTCTAGCAAGCTATCAAAAACTTGGTTGCCCTCCCCCCCCAAAAAAAAATCCACAAAATTTAACATTAGGAAAGTGTAGCTGTTACCTTGTTGGAATTTTATGAAAGCAGATCAATTTGAGGTAAATAATAGGAGAAGTTCAGTGTTTAGTGAAATGTTCATGGTATGTGCTCTATAAATATTTGAGCAGATGAACATTGTAAGTTAACACTTCTGATTTCTGATATTCTGTCTTTCTTAAATGTGTAAATGGCGATTCTTATATATTAGTCTAGTTCTTTGTCATCAAAGTGCTTTTACTGCTCTGTTGGCATATAAATGTATAAATTTAGTATTGATATTGTTGCTAAATAATAGTAAAAACTAATAAAAATAACAACAAAAAAGCTTTCAAGTGAATTTTGCACTTTCCCTGTGTTATTTAATCTTTACAGCAATCACACGAGATAGGTTTTAACTCTGTTTTACAGATGAAGAAACTGAGACTCAGGGTGTCTTGTCTAAGATCACATAGCTGTTAAGTGATGGAGCCAGATTTAAACCCCTATCTGACTGTCCTAAAATTGTTTGGGTAATCCTACTCAAATAGAAAGTTGGTAGCAGTAAGAAATCAACTCTTTTGAGTCATTTTATTATTTGACAGTTTGTTATTGCCTTCTCAAATTTGTTTTCTGAAAATCTAAGTAATTGTACACATTTTGGAAAGTTCAGTAGAAAGTAGTTCATCATCTCACTACCCCAATGCAGCTAATAATAGTCATTTTGGCATCTTTTCCCCTAGCTTCTTTCCTAGACATTTAAAATAAAGCAAAACTGCATATAGATGCTCTCTTAAAACATGACTAGGATTTGATTGAGACCGTGCTTTTAGTAAGTAGGCTGTTGGAACATTTGTGATTAATAGAATATTGGACTCTGATCTTTAGATCAGTTGCTAATTAAACATAAAAAGTGTGATTGGAAGTAATCTTTGAAGAACCTCATAGTTTAATGGAAGAAGGATATCTTAGCAATTCCTTTCTTTGAAAAACTACTTAAATTTGTTAAAAAATCTCAAAGATAAGCTGCTGTATGCTTTGATTCATGGAAGCAGTCAAGAAAAAAACCATTTTGAACAGTAAATAAAGCATTTGGGAGTTACAACAATTTGAAAGTTTAATGCCCCTGAACTGATAGTTTAAAATGGCTAAGATGGTAAATTTTATGTTAAAGGTATTTTAGCACAATTAAAATTTTAAAAATGGGGATGGATGTCTATCATAGTGTGCACTGTGGTCTCTGTTGTCCTTAGAGAGAACTCATTTCTTAATATTACCAACATGAAATATGGAAAGTAGCATATTTAGCAGCGCTACGTTGAGGATACCCTTTCATCTCTTTTGTTAATTCACATTTTTGAGAGTCACTGTAGTCCTTCTTTGGCAGTATGAAACTAAGTATTCATGAGGTGTTTATGGAAATTCAAAAGAACTTCATGCAGCTTGTTTAATTAACAGTCACTGAGACCATTTCATAGTGTGTTTCCTCCCTTTGGTCTTTTTTCAGGAATCTGGCATGAATCCTAAGGTTTTATAGTGGTTCAATGACAACTCAATAAATATAAGTGCTGTAAGGAGCAAGATGATGGAATGGCATCAGTTCCTGCCCTTGCAAAAATTTATAATCAAAATGAAGTAGTTCTCAAACTTTTGATCTCAGGACTCTTTTACACTTATAAAAATAATTGAAAGGGTTTTTGTTTATATATATTATATCGATGGAGATTTATATTAAGAATTACAACTGAGAAAATAAAAAATTCTATTCTTTGTTAGAGTAAATCACACTTTCAATGAAAAGTAACTATTTCCTAAAACAAAGATTAATGAGAAGAGAGGCATTACTTTACGCTTTGCTAGTCACGTTAATGTCTGACTTAATAGAAGACAGGCAAACTCTCATCTGCTTCTGCATGCCATTTGTTGTGCTTTATTATGTAGATTGAAGTATATTTAGAAAATCCTGCTTTAAACAGGTATGTAGTTGGAAAGGAAGGAATATTTTAATAGCATTTTCAGATAATCTTAGATTTTTTTGTTTGATACTACACCCAGACTTGACAAGTAGTAGTTTCTTAAAGGTTAGTTGCAGTGTGGAATCTGAAGCCATATCAATAAATTTTTCATACTCTGTTATGTATGAAATGAAATCCATTGGCCTATCATATAAATGGATTTTATAGCTATACACATTTAAGTATCGAGAAACTTTTAAGCTCATGGTGGCAGATGCAGGTTTTACAAAATTCTCATTTTTTGCTTGAAAGCTCAAATTTTATCATTGGGAGCAAATGCTGTTTGTTGTTTTCCTTGAGGTGACAGGCTCACTTTGTTCATTCTTGAGAAAATGTTTACCAAATACACAGGTCAGACGGAGCTCAAACGGTCTCATAAGTGGTGTTCCTCAAGACAACCATACTTTGGTGCGTAGCAGAAGTACTTACTGTGTATTTCTTACTTTGCCACAAGAATATTAAAAAAAGATATATATTCAAGGGTTGGAATTTAATAAAATCAATATTTACACTTTCATGAAGGACATTCTTAAGTGAAACTGGTGGCTTGTTTTTTGTTTTAAACTGTGAGGGCCTGGTGGTGAAACATTCAGTGGCTAATATATGTCCATATATGTCAACTCTACAGAGTCCAATGACTGTGTAGCCTGGTGCCGCTGTTTCGTTTCATGCCAAGATGCCAGCAGTTTCACCTGCCGTTGCTTTTGCACTGTCATGAGCTCCACGAGTACCTTTTCCAAATGTCCAACACATGATGTTATAAGATCTGGCACTATAGCTGTCTTGACAGTAAGAAAGCTAAAATCATCTTAGTATTATTTTGTGAATGGTTTTGACTTCTCAGACCCCCAGAAAGTGTCTCAGGGCTCATCAGGGTCCATGGACCACACTTTGAAAACTGCAGAGCGGTTTTAATAGATATTAATTTTGTTAACATTCTTTTGAGACTCTGATAATAGGTATGGACATCTTCCCCAGAAAGATATACTTAAACAGTAAATTTTACATGTAATTTTCAGAGGATTATAAACTTCCAGAAGCACTAGAGCTATGGTTCTCAAACTTTGCAGCAGAGTCACCAGGGGGGCTTTGTTAAAACAGGTTGCTAGGCCACACTCCCAAGTTTCTCATTCAGTTGGTCTGGAGTAGTCTAGGAATTTGCATTTTTGTGTTCATTCTCTTCGGTACTTCATGAACCCTTATTAATCTGAAATTTTACATTTTCCTTTAATTATGAGACATCCTGTCATTATTTCTACGTATATCTTTCCTCTCTTCCAATCCTCTGTCTTACCTGTTTCTTCTCATTCTCTGCTTCTGTTTATCCCTTTCAGATATTTTTTGGGGAAGTTCTTCTACCAGTTTTTCCTCAGGAATTTCGCCTTTGTTTCTTTTATTATTCAGTCAATTTATTGTATTCTTTATTTCTCCTGTTATATTTTTCATGATAATATTTCCAGTTGGTTTTACTTGGTAGATTTTTGTTCTCATGTTTTCAGTATTCTCCAGTTTTTCTCTAGCAACATTTAATATGCCAATTTTAAATGTCTTCTTTTGGTCTGTTAATTCTGCTTTCATTTGCTCTTTCATGGTACTTGCACTCCTCAGACATCTTATTATTTTCTGCCGTGAGCTTATATTCCCTTGGAACTAACAGCTATTTGGGCCAATATTGCATTTGTTTAGGAGGATGAGTTTTGATGGGGGTCCGGTTTAGGACTGGTGAAAAACCTGTGTTCTAGGTTTTGGTTCTCCACGTGGTCTGAGGCAAATAGGGACATGCCTCAGGGTAGAGAGGCTCTGGATGGTGGTTACGTCCTAGTTGTTGAGGATTTCACTGAGCAGTTACAAGGTGAGTGCTATCACCGTCATCACCTCGTCATCACCTCGTGTAATTGCCTACTTGGGAGTCCACCTGTACTTTCCTTCCCACCTCAGCCAGGTTCCAGTATTTTACCTTGATGTTACCCCTTCTCTTTTGGCTAGAGGTGTGCTGTAGATACTGCTTTCATATTCCACAGCACAGGGGACAATAATGTTGAGGAGTGAAAAGGACACAGATCACTTTTCTCTGGCCTGTCTTCTGTCCAGGATAACTGACCTGCTGCAATTAAGCTGATGTTCCTTCCCACAATGGCACCCAACCTTTTTTTTTTTTTTTCTTCCCAAGGAGGAATGATTTCTTACAGTGTATTTTGTTTGTTTTGTTTTTTTAAGCTGGAATCTGGGATTTGTCTTTTACCCTTTTGCTTCTGGTGATTTCCCGATGTTTTTGGAAAAAACACACATTTTTAACTGTGCTTGCTAATGAAATACTTCTTTTATCTGAGTATAAATGTCTTCCTTTCTAAATCAGGTTCTATAAAATGGAAAAATTAATTGGTCAGAGTCCACCTTTGACAAATGAAAAATATATGCAACTTCATTGCTTTATAGAAGTCATTTTGTAGTTTGTTTTCTAAACTTATTTTAGAAATAACAGGGAATATACTCTCTTATAAGTCTTAACCATGATTTCTGATCTAATGAAGTGTAAAATAGTTCTTTATTTCAAGGCTAATAGAGTTAGAAGAGGAAGCAATTATGACTAATGTTAAGTAGAAAATGCATGTTTCTTTGTCATAGAACATTTCTTATAAAGTAAGCAGAAATCTATTATTAGGTACCTACAGTTCTGTGTATATTGGACTGCATAAATTTAACCCAGTGTATAGAAAACCTTTGACATTTTAAAGAATATATCACAAGACTTTCAAGACTTTCCCCAACTACCAGCTTAGAGCATAATACTGTGGCATATAATTTCCTTCATAAAAGTAGTAAAACTGAAAACTTTAAAAGACTAGAAGATAGGCCTGTACAAAAAAGTTAATAGAATTACCCATCATGTTGAGAGGGCTCTGCTCTGCTAGGTACTCCTAATTTTGAGGCTGCCTCCTGCACATCAGCCAAGATACAGGTGTGATTCAGATTATTTTTCTTCCAGTTTTATTGAGATATAATTGACATATAGCACTGTATAGTTTCAGATGTACAGCATAATGATTGATTTACGAACATCATGAAATGAGTACCACAATAAGTTTAGTGAATATCTGTCATCTCATATAGATAAAAAATAAAAGAAAAAGAAACAAATATTTTTTCCTTGGATGAGAATGCTTAGGATTTACTCTCTTCATATATAACATAGAGCAGTGTTAATTCCGTTTGTCCTGTTGTACATTACATCCCTAGTACTTATTTACCTTATAATTAGAACTTGTACCTTTTGACGATTTTCATCCAGCTCCCCCTCCTGCCACCCCCCACCGTCTCTGATAACCACAAATCTGATCTCTTTTACTATGAGTTTGTTTACTTTTTAAAATAGTTATTTATTTAAATTTATTTCTTTGTTTGTTTGTTTTTGGCTGTGTTGGATCTTCGTGCTGCGCACGGGCTTTCTCTAGTTGCCGCGAGAGGGGGCTGCTCTTCATTGCTGTGTGCGGGCTTCTCATTGCGGTGGCTTCTCTTGTTGCAGAGCACTGGCTCTAGGTGCGCGCGCTTCAGTAGTTGTGGAGCACGGGCTTATTAGTTGCTCAGTGGCAATGGGATCTTCCTGGGCCAGGGCTCAAACCCGCGTCCCCTGCATTGGCAGGCGGATTCTTAACCACTGTGCCATCAGGGAAGTCCTTGTTTACTTTTTAAATACAATTGACCCATGACATTATATTAGATCCTTGTACACAACATAGTGATTCGATATTTCTATACATTACAAAATAATCAGTTATCATTTGTCACTATACAAAGATATTACATTGTTATTGACTGTATTCCCTATGCTGTACATTTCATCCCTATGATTCATTTATTTTGTACCTGGAAATTTGTATCTCTTAATTTCCCTCATCCCCCAACTCCCTTCTCCTCTGGCAACCACCTGTTTGTTCTCTGTATCTGTGACTCTGTTTCTGTTTTGTTATATTTGTTCATTTGTTTTGCTTTTTACATCACATGTAAGTGAAATCATAACGATATTTGTCTTTCTCTGTCTGACTTATTTCACTTAGCATAATACTTTCTACATCCATCCATGTCACAAATGGCAAGATTTTCTTCTTTTCTTATGGCACAGTAATATTCCTCTGTGTGTGTGTGTGTGTGTGTGTGTGTATAATACCTTCTTTATCCATTCATCTGTTGATGGACACTTAGGTTGCTTCCATGTCTTGGCTGTTGTGAATATACTGCAATGAACATAGTGGTGCATATATCTTTTTGATTTAGTGTTTTTGTTTTCTTCAGAAAAATACCCAGAAGTGGAATTGCTGGATCATATGGTAGTATTTTTGAGGAACCTCCATACTGTTTTCCATATTGGCTACACCAGTTTACATTCCTACCAACACTACACAACAGTTCCCTTTTCTCCACATCCTCACTAACACTTGTTATTTGTTGTCTTTTTGATGATAGCCATTCCAACAGGTGTGAGGTAATAGCTCATAGTGGTTTTGATTTGCATTTTCCTGATGAATAGGGATGTTGAACAACTTTTAATGTGTTTCTTGGCCATCTGTATGTCTTCTTTGGAAAAATGTCTGTTCAGGTCCTCTGCCCATTTTTAAAATTGGGTTGTTTGTTTTTTTAATGTTGAGTTGTATGAGTTTTTTGTATATTTTAGATATTAACCCCTTATCAGATACATCATTTGCAAATATCTTCTCCCATTCAGTAGATGGCCTTTTCATTTTGTTGATAGTTCCCTTCATTGTGCAAAAATTTGTAGTCTGATGTAGTCTCATTTGTTTACTTTTGCTTCTGTTTCTCTTCCCTGAGGAGACACATCCCTATCGCTAAGACTGATGTCAGAGAGCGTACTGCCTGTGTTTTCTTCTAGCAGCTTTATGGTTTCAGGTCTTACATTTAAGTGTTTAATCAATTTTGAATTTATTTTTGTATATAGTGTGAGAAAGTAGTTCAGTTTGATTCTTTGGCATGTAGCTGTCCAGTTTTCCCAGCATCATTTATTAATTTTTAATTCAGTACAATTATAAGTTACTGTGTTTAATGGACCTTCAGAGATGCTCACGGATATCTAGAACTACTGGTATTAAATTGGTGAATGATGACTTTGTTAGCTGGGAAAGAAAAGTTACTTTAGGAACCTTACAGCTATTGCATAAATGTGTCTTGGCTGAAATTTGTTTCATTGAAAGTAATTTTATTGTCATTGTTAAGGTTTTTTTTTTTTAATGTTTTTATGGGGATGGAGGTGGATTAGTATGCTTAAGAAAGTAACCAGGTTATTCTGATATTTTAGGTTTAAGTTTTTCCTAATGTTTTTTGAGAGAACAGTGAACACGTCTCATCTGTCACCAAGTACCTTTTTATCTTCCCCAACTTACTTTCTGTTATTTCTTCTGTCAGGAAAATAGATATTTTATATATATATATATATATATATAAAGTTCATGAGTTATTTTTCTAGACAGTCCCAAACTTATTTTATTGTTACTTTGAGTGTCTTTTGAGTATAATTTTTTTGCACTTAAGGAAAAAAATTATGAATAAGTATATGTGAGAGATGCAGTATAAATTTTTTCATTGGTTTTATAAGCGTTAAGTCGATGAATTTAGCAGTTCAAATGATATATAGTGCTTGTGGCTTTGCTGATAGTCCAATTAGGTAGAAAGAGTCTTTAAGCTATGACTTTGCTACTGTAAATAAAAACATCACTTTTTAATACTCCAAACACTTTAGGTTTTTCTCCTTTTATTAAATTTTAGAATGCATTGTTGTTATTTACAAGATTTAATATTGCTCAAGGTTGTTCCTTTGAAGCTTTAAGTTTAGGCAGTTTAAAATGCTGAACACAACTGAAGCAAATTACTGTCTATAAACTCAGACCTAGTGAATAGGTACCAATGACCTTACATTTGATATTGAAACGTTTTTGAGTGGTTTTAATTGAAGCTCTAACATTAGAATAAGAAACTTGTTACGTATATTGGGTTTAGGTAATGTGTAATGAATTTAGGTTTTCCTCCAGTGCCAGCACAATGCTTTCCACATAGTATATTTTAAAATTTCTTTGAGTATGTGAAATAATGTAATTGTTTCTCCTACTGCTTAGGAGAAAGAATGTGCTGAAATTTACAAAAGAGGTTCCTATTACTTAGTTTGGTTGGGGAAGAACAATTCATCAGTGTGAACTTTTTATTGCTACTTGCTTGCCCTGCTGAAATTCAGACTCTGTTACTTATGACTCAGAGGTTCTGCATGATCTGGTTTTACTGACCTTTCCTAATGCACCACTGCCCCTTCCATCCCCAAAGCAATGAAAACCTTAAAATACCCAATAGTCCTTGACAGATATGCATAGGGTATTAATGGAGAAAAACACAAAATAGAAGAACATAAGAGACCTCAATTGAAGGAGAGGTATATCATACCTATGGATTAGAAGACTCAGTATTTAAAATTTTCAACTTTCCAGAATTAATTCTAATCAGTAAGCTTAAAAAAAAAACAATTTCAAACAGGCTTCTTCATGGAACTTGAAGATATTTATATTGAACATCAAAAAACAGTAATAGCCAAGATAATTTTTTAAGAGGAACAGAGTGGATTGACATTGCCCTACTCAATATCTAGGCTTATTTTGAAGTTAAACTATTGAACAAACAAACTGATGGAAGAGAAAATATATGGAAAAAATAAATTAGATCTTTAACTCACACCATACTTACAAGATCTAAATGTGAGAAGCAAGATTATAAAAGTAATCTCAAAGAAAATGTAAGAAAGTATGTGAATAGGAAAGATACTTTAAAGATCACATAGGAAGCACAAACCATGCTTCCTATGTATGTAGGGAAAGATTGTTTAAATTTAAAACATGTCTGAAATCAAACACAATGTAAACAATGTTTAAAGACAAGCCATAAACACAGAGAATATATTTATAATGCGTATAACCAACACAAGATTGGTGTTCAGAATATATAAAGAACTCCTACAAAACAATAAAAAAAGACAAATGAAAAATTGGGCCAAGATATCTGTCTGATAGCTGACAGATGAAACTTGAATTGTCAGTAAATATATGAATAGATGTTTGTATCAATTTGCATAGATTCAGCTATAGATATTCCAGAACTCAACTAACAGAAACTTAAAGCCTAAGGACATTTATTTCCTGCTTGACAAGTCTAGAGGTAGGAAGTTCAAGAGTTGGTCCAGTACCTTATGAGCATAGGAAGGATCTATGCCATTATTTTCATAATTCCCTTGACCTTCTCATCATGGTTTCAGTGGCTTCAGATGTCACCACCTTTTATGAGAAATTTTCTAAAAATAGAGAGGAAAGGAGAAAAGAGACAGGGACCCTCTCCCTTCATACACCTTCTCTTAATGGGGAGAAAAATCTTTTCAGAAGTTTCTAGATTTTCCCTTCTGTCTCATTGCCAGTCACTGACAGAGAGGAATGAAATCACCTTTCTGGATTAGAGTAATCAGGAGTCACTCCCTGGACTGGGGAAAGGATTGCCTTCTCTTAGCATATATGGTCTGTCCAATTCCTGAGCAAAATTGAATTTCTGTTTGCCAGCAAGAAAAGGGGATAATTAGAAAAAGCATTTGACAAAATTCAAATCCATTTATGATAAACAGTCAACAAAGTGGGTATAGAGGGAACATAACTCAACGTAATAGAGGCCATATATGACAAGCCTACAGCTAACGTCATACTCAATGGTGAAAAGATGAAAGCTTTTCCTTTAAGATCAGGAACAATACAAGGATGTCCGCTCTTGCCACTTTTATTCAACATAACATTAGAAGTCCTAGCCAGAGCAGTTAGACAAGAAAAAGAACTAGAAGTCATCCAAATTAAAAAGGAAGAAGTAAAATTGTCACAATTTGCAGATGGCATATTATATATAGAAAATCCTAAGGGCTCCATCAAAAAGCTTTAGAATAAGAAAATTCAATAAAGTTTCAGGGCATAAAATCAATACATAAAAATCTGTAGCCTTTCTTTGCACTAATAATGAACTATCAGAAAGAGAAATTAGGAAAACAATCTGATTTACAATTGTATCAAAAAGAATAAAATACCTAGGAATAAATTTAACCAGGGAGGTGAAAGACCTGTATATTGAAAACTGTAAGACATTAATGAAAGAAACTGAAGGAAATAAATAAATGGAAAGGTATTCTGTGCTCATGGATTGAAAGAATTAAAGTTGTTAGAATGTCTATACTGTTCAAAGCAATATATAGATTCCATGCAACCCCTATAAAAATTCCAATGGTATTTTTCACAGAAATAGAACAAACAATTCTCAGATTTGTATGGAATCACACAAAAGACTCCAAATAGCCAAAGCAGTCATGAGAAACAAGAACAAAGCTGAAGGCATCACACTCCCTGATTTCAAACTACATTACAAAGCTAAAGTAATGAAAACAGTGTGGTATTGGCATAAAAACAGACACATAGATCAATGGACAGAATAGAGAGCCCAGAAATAAACCCATGCATATATGGTCAATTAATTTATGACAGGAGCCAATAATATACAGTGAGGAAAGGACAGTCTCTTCAATAAATGAGATTGGGAAAATTGGACAGCTACATGGAAAAGAATGAAACTGGACCACTGTCTTACACCATACACAAAAATTAACTCAAAATGGATTAAAGACCTGAATGTAAGACCTGAAACCATAAAACTCCTGGAAGAAAACATAGGTGGTAATCTCCTTTACATAAGTCTTGGTGATGATTTTTTGACTCTGACACCAAAAGCAAAAGCAACAAAAGCAAAAATAAACAAGTGGGACTACATCAAACTATAAAGCCTCTTCATGGCAAAGGAAACCATCAACAAAATGAAAAGGCAAACTGCTGAATGAAAGAAAATATTTGCAAATGATATTTCTGGTAAGAGGTTAATATCCAAAATATGTAAAGAACTCATGTTGAGGGGCTTCCCTGGTGGCACAGTGGTTGAGAGTCCACCTGCTGATGCAGGGGACACGGGTTTGTGCCCCCGTCCGGGAAGATCCCACATGCTGCGGAGCGGCTAGGCCCGTGAGCCATGGCTGCTGAGCCTGCGCGTCTGGAGCCTGTGCTCCGTAACGGGAGAGGCCACAACAGTGAGAGGCCCGCGTACCGCAAAAAAAAAAACAAAAAAACAAACTCATGTTGAAAACAATGACGGAAGAATGTGTTTGCATGTGCGGGTGAATTGAAATTGAGTAGTCAGTCAAAGTCTCTCCTAGTTGTTACTTTTTGGCTGAGAATTGGATGACAGAAGGAGCTAGGCATGTGAAGATCTGGGTCCAAGGTCTTCAGGCAGAGCACACAGCAAGTGCAAAGTCCTCTAGACTGAAATAAGTTTGTCATATCCAGGGAACAAAAAGTGGAAGACAGGGTTAGTAACTCTTAATGAGATGGGAGAGGTGAGAGTGGCCAGCTCACATAGAGCCTTGTTAGGTCATAAGGAGATTTTAGTAATATTTTGTGCATTATTGGAATCCATTGCAGGATTTTAAGTCGGGAAGTGACCTAATCTGATTTGTGCCTTGAAAAGATCACTCTGTCTACTCTGTTAAGGATGAATTGTCGGGCAGCAGCTGTGACAGTAGAGAGACAAACAGAAGGTTATGTGCTGAAGTCTAGACAAGAGATTGTGGAACTTGAAACCAAGCTGGTGGCACTGGGGAGTAGGCAGATTTGAGATGTGTGTTTGGAAGTACAGTTCACACATATCAGGACTGAGGGAAAGAATTCTTCAACAGTAAAATGAGGGTAATGGTATCTCTCACAGGGTGTTATCACAGGAGCTAATGCGTGTCAAGCATTTGGCATACTTCTTGACACACATAAGAGCTTACTAAATGTTAGCTACTTACCATTATTATTGTTATTTTTATTGTTGTCAAGAATAGGGCATGTACTTGAAGCAAAAAGAATTTTTCTGTAAAAGTTAAATTATACCTGTTGTACAACTCTCAGATTGGAAGTGTTATGGCACATACTGTTTTGTTGGTAAAAATCAGAGTATTACTCCATCTTAATTTTTAACAACCTTTGGATCGGAGGGAGATAGTTCATTGCTTTTCCTTTTGTACTTCATAATACTGAACCATATATATGTAGCAACATTCCTTTTAAAAGCTGTGACTTAACTTTTTTAAACGTGCGCTAGCTTGATGAACTGGGACGCTGAACATCTTGTCTGCAGTATGTCTGTAATGCTTTCTCTTAGGGACTGTTTCTTTGAGTTAGTTACTGGTATGTTACTTCAAATTCTATGTAGTTCTTTGAACTGACCCTAATTATTATTTTTACTTTGGTTCTTTAGACCCAAATAAACAAATCAGTTATAGAGATAATTATGACTACAAACCTTGGTTATGAAACAAAGGCCTTATATAGCCATCAGAGATAATGAATTCTCTTTATGTGTGAAAAATAATGCATATGCATTCAACATGGATAGAATGGTGAATGACCAATTATGATTTGTACTTAACAGTACAGGTAGAGCATATGTTTTGATAAACTTTTTATGTATGGTTTTCTAAATTACAGTACTTTAAATAGGGGACTTATTTGTTTCATAGATAACAAAACCTCTGATTTAATAATGTATTTTAATACAAAATCAAATTAGAAGAGTTGACTTCATAATTGCCACATAAAATGTATCTTTACTGGTTTTGACTGTTCACGTCCACCTTCTTTTATAAACTTATATGTGTACACCCACATATATTTTATACAAAAGTATGTTTTTATATAATAATTAAGAAAACAGATAATCAAAAAGAAAAAAATTCCATACTACTACTACTTAGTGATTTAGTCTCTTTTTCTGCCCATCTATGTATCAAATATATATATATTTTTTTCTCCTATATTTTGTTTTATATATTTTTAATCTAAGAGACTGATCTAAAAAAAAACTATGTTGTTGAATTTTTTATAATATCCTGTTGTGTGTGTGTGTGTGTGTGTATAGTCTATACCTTTTTTGGTGATATTTTTCATTGTGGTAAAATATATGAATTTAAAAATGTTAAAATTTTGTTTATTTTAAGCAATTTAAAAATAAAATACCATTTTAGCCATTTTAAAGTATATGACTCAGTGACATTAAGTACATTCACAGTGTTCTAGAATCCTTTTAATACAGGATGGTATTATATCAAAAACCATCACTTCATCATTCACTTAACAGAGTCTTTATTGTTGGGCATCTAATTTCCGTGATTTTCTATAAATAATGTATGATAAATATTTTTTTTAGTAAGCATTCAATTTATACTGTTTTAATACAATAATTTTAGACCCAGTATTACACATACAAGTAAATCTAAAAGGAGGGGAAAATACATGTTACATTTGTACACCAACATTAATGTGCCTGCAAGTTCCTATCATAACACAAAATTCTAGTGAAACTGTTAAAAGTGGCATATCCAGGTGTGTGACTTCTATCTACAATTATCTCTGGGACCAAATTCATTCACATTCCTCCACATGACTCCACAAGATCACTTCATAAGGATTCATGGGCCCCAACATAGCACCAAATGAAGAATTTCCTTGACACCAAAGATTCAGGGAATGAGCATAGAACTCCAAAAACTACTCTGAAGATGACTCTCTTTATGTTTATTCTCACCATTTTCCAATTTGTTTAGATGTAGCTAAATATGGTGTACAAGTACCTACAAAAGAAGTTGGCCATAAAATTACTTACAATAACACAGCAAAATATAGTTCTCTGCAAAATAAGTTAATATAATACTATTTGTTCCCTCCCATAGATAACTTTGGATTTGTAATATTTAATTTCCTTCACTTCTATTTTAAAAGAAAGAAAAAACATACAATAGGGGTAACCAAACTGTTGCATGGAAATATTTATCCCTTACTTTCCCTCCACTTTACAAAGCAAATTGTATGATTCTAACACTTTTAAAACAAAACAGACTTTAGGAATAATTTGATCTAAACTACCTGTATAAGTTTCCTGTGGCTGCTGTATCAAATTACCACAAACTCTATGGCTTGAAAAGAAATTCTTTTCTGTCACAGTTCTGGAGGCTGTCAATCCAAAATCAGTATCACTGGACCAAAATCTAGGTGTTGGCAGGTCTGTGCTCCCTACCAGGCTCTAGGAGAATCTGTTCCGTGACTATTCCTGGTGGATGCCAGCATTCCTTAGCTTGTGGCCACATCACTCTAATATGTTATGATAAATATTCTCGATGCAAAATATTCATATATGAATCTTTTTTTAAATGATAAAGTTTGAAAAGAGGTATTGTTGAGTCAGAGAGTATATTTGTTTAAGCCTATTCATGATAATGCTACATTTTTTTCTAAAATGTCATACCAGTTTTTATTCACATTATCGGTATGTGAGCACAGTTCCATTTCACCACTTCCTTGCTGATAAGCATTTTTGTTTTGTTTTGTTTTATTTTATACGTTAGATCTAAAAGTTTTAGTAAAAAGTAAACACACTTTTTACTATTTTGCTTCAAAGTTATAATGTATATTTTTTAAAGTGCCAATTCATACGTTAAGAAGTATCTTATTTTATCTTTATTTATTAGTGAAGAAAGGAAATTAGTTCTCAAACACTGTTAATGCACTGATTAGGGTGTGTTGCACTCAGGCTTTACTCAGATCTATAAAGCAGGAAAATCTCTAAATCTTCATGGGTAAAGAAAACACCTATGGCCCAGTGGGAGAGTAGGGCTGTGATAGTAGAGGCAGGAAGCACATTGAAGTCAGAGAATTAAACAGAATGTAGTATCTGTAAAGTTTGGCAGATATTAAAGAAACAGCAAGATGGTGATAGTTACATTAGCATGCACCCTATACTTTTGGTGTTCCAGTTACTAATATGAAATTGACTTCTTTTCACCCAAAATGTTCAACTTAATTTGAAGGATATTTTCTATGGAAACCTAATTCTGATAAATATCTGTGGAAACATATCTTTTACTTTGAAGACTTTTTTCTTAGAGCCTGCTTTCCTGGAATGAGTGGATTTCTAAAGATAGTGTGGAGGACATAACGTTGAAAGAAACCTTTTTTTTTTTTTTCCTTCTATTTTCCACATAGTTCTCATTTATTTAGTTTATATATGCATAAAATAAAGGAAGATAGGACCCTTATTGCTTTTCAGTTTTACTTAAGATGTCATTTTCTAACAACATTGCATGGTAAGTAATAGCATGGAGGTAGTGATACCTAGCCAGTTAAGTTCTAGTTAAATTTAAAGTAAGAAAGAAAGGATCATAAATGAAAGTATTAAGCTGGTAAAGATAAAAATGCTAATATTTTCAGTTTCCTTCTTTTTTTCAACCCATTGCAATGTAGCTTGTAATTTCATCACAGTACTATAATGACTTTAAAATTGTCAAAATGACTGTTCCATTCTCCATTGATCTCACTAAATGCTCATCGTGCTGGACTTTGCATAGTGTTGTTGCCCTTTGACTTCCATAATGGTGTGTTTTCTTGGTTTTTCTCACCTTTCTTAGTGCTTGCCTAGTCCTTACAGTGCTTTAGATTTTTTTCTAACTCTTCCGACAACCCCCTGCCATTTTTCTGTCTGAAAATTGTGATACTTTTCACCAGTGTTCTGGCTCTGTATTTCCAAATGCCTGCATTCTCACTTGTTTGTCATAAAATTTCCTCCAACTCAGTAAATCCAAGCTTGAATTCTTTCACCTAACTACCCATTCATTTAGTTTGGCCACCAGTCCCAAGATAGATACTATGGCATTATCTTTATTTCTTCCTTTTCAAATATCTTGTAACCAAACTATCACTGCATATTTTTGGTTTCCATATGTTCTTCTCCAGTTGCCCTAGTGTAATGTTGAGTGTTGTGACTTGTCTTAGATTTGGTTGTCATTGGTATTTAAATAACCTTTATTAAAACATAGAGATGGATTTTATACATATGATTTTGTCTTGTGACGCATGAGGGGAAAGTGAATGCCTTGTACAGGAATCTTGCCTCATTCATTTTACATTTCTAGCACAGTTGCCCAGCACATAATAGATGTTGAAGAAGTGTTTTTTGATGGAACTGAGCAAATTAAGGGAAGAGCTTTCTTAGTTCTAAGTTCTGTGAGATGAGAGAATCCATTTGAATGGCAACTTTTTTTTTTTTTTTTTACCTTTTTGCTATAGAACACAGTACTTCAGTTGTTTGTATTTGTTGATATTGTTAAAGGAATCCTAATGGTTCTTTTTACAAAATTGACTTACTGTATAAAATATTTTCCCTCTTCCGTTTTAGGTTTTGGAAGGAAGGATGTGGTAGAACACTTACTGCAGATGGGTGCTAATGTCCATGCTCGTGATGATGGCGGTCTCATCCCGCTTCACAATGCCTGTTCTTTTGGCCATGCTGAGGTTGTGAGTCTGTTACTGTGCCAAGGAGCTGATCCAAATGCCAGGGATAACTGGAACTATACCCCTCTGCATGAA
Source organism: Mesoplodon mirus (assembly GCF_964341445.2). Classification (NCBI taxonomy): domain Eukaryota; kingdom Metazoa; phylum Chordata; class Mammalia; order Artiodactyla; family Ziphiidae; genus Mesoplodon; species Mesoplodon mirus. Next base: position 19,003,549 of record NC_138996.1, on the reverse strand, counting down.
GCTGCTATTAAAGGAAAGATCGATGTATGTATTGGTAAGTATGAATTGTTGATATCTAAATTGTACGATCAGCCTGACAGGTGCAACGTTTTTTTTTTTTTTTTTTTTTTTGCGGTATGCGGGCCTCTCACTGTCGTGGCCTCTCCCGTTGCGGAGCACAGGCTCCGGACGCGCAGGCCCAGCGGCCATGGCTCACGGGCCCAGCCGCTCCGCGGCATATGGGATCCTCCCAGACCGGGGCACGAACCCGTATCCCCTGCATCGGCAGGCGGACTCCCAACCACTGCGCCACCAGGGAGGCCCAGGTGCAACGTTTTAAATAAAGGTTTACACGAGGAAGAAGGGTAACTTCTTCCTTGTTTTTTATTGCAGTAGAAATAGTGTTCCCAGAGAATAAATAAAGAAGGCTTTATTACTTCTTATTCTTAGAAACAATTCTTTTCCACCAAGGGGAAGTAGAGAGATGGAAATCTAAAATTGGTTAAGAACAAGTTTCACAACATTAACTCTCCAAATGTGAGGCAAATGTCCACTGGTGTGGAACTAAATTTTGATGGATTACTGTTATCAAATTTAGTTAATTTACAGTCTCTTTAAAAGACTGCAAGTTTTCCATCCTAGCATCAATGAGAACCATTATAAAGTACAAGTTCTTACTGAACTGGATGACATATTTGGATGTTTTAGGTTGATTCAAGGAAAGTCATGTAGTACTAGCAAAACCTTTTTCTTTATGTTACTAAAATTGAACACCAGCTATTTTATTAGCACTGGAAAAGCTCTGAGTGGTTTGAATACAGTAATTCAAGGCTTAGTATTTTCAACATGTGCCATAGTCTAGAGAAAAAGCAATTTCAAACAAAATTGAAATTTTCAACGATTTTAAGTATTGTGATTATATGAAATTGTATTCAATCAGAATGTCTTTCTCTTTTATATATATCTAAGTATATATTTTTTTAGATTTTGCTATATTTTATAAACTCTTTCATTTTGAATCTAAAACAAGCTTCTAGAGAACAAGCATAATTTCTCCTGCGTGTATCATCTCCTTCTTGAAACTTAAGGTGGTGGATGTTCTTTTAGTCTGTGGCAGGTTGATTTACATAATTGTTGTCTTCCTGAATGGCATCCATTTGTTTAGTCAGATATTTTTATGATAAAACTCAAATAGATATGTCATTTTTAAAGATACAGAGGTGGTGCCATTATTAAGATTTTCTCCCTCTTCATAGCCATCTCTTCCAGCCTCAAATATATTTTTTAGTGTTCCTCAGATTATTGCATTGCCTGACAAAACTTCTTTATCCCATTCTCTGTCATTATCCTTTGTCACTTCACCATCCATTGATGTGACCCTTTGGACACCCTGTCCTTTTTGATCTTTGACATCTTCCATTTTCACTTGATTTACCCATTTCCTCCTATGTCTCTCACTAAAACAGCCATGTCCTAGACTAAGTCATTTCATAAAAGTAACCCAAAAAGCTTGAACTTACCACATATTCTCTGACCACTAAACATCTTAAGTTACTTGTGATAAGTTACTAAGTGATAACAATTATTGAACTTGACATGTATTCTTACCTAATCTTCAGCTTCCCTACTTTCATCCTTTCTTGCTTCACTTTGTCATATCCATTGGATTTTTCTGTCATTAGTTATAGAATTTTATACAGTTTTCACCTTCCTGGAATATTATCCCTTTTAGGCTTCAGTGTTCTATTTTTCTACCTGTACCTCTCTGAATTTTTCATTCTATCAGTGCTTTTATTACCTTATTGAAATTAATATTCCTCTCCTCCTCCTAAATCCACCTCCCAAAAGTATATGATGAAAATGCTCCTTTTATCTAAGTTCATTTATTGGTTTTTTGAGTGTCAGTTATAAATTGAGGTTTAGTTTCAGACAACCCATTTCCTACCATAAAAATACTAAAATTCATTCCATAACTAAAAATATAAATATATACTTCTATAAACATTAGAATATAAAACCAAACTCTTAATATAAAGCTATATTATAAATATTCCTTTTGGGTCATTTTCCTGCACGGGCAGAATTGAATGAGGCCTTTCTAATTCTGAGTGCAGTGATATTTGTATCTAGACTATATACTTTGTTTTCCTAAATCTCCCACAGGCAAGCATAGGCATTCTTTATTGCCCAAAGAACTTTTAAGTACAAAATTAATTTTTTTGAATATTTTTATTGATGACTGTGATTCTGATATTATAGATTCTCCTCTTGAAGTGATCAAACCATTTTTTTTCCCACTGAAAACTACTGATGTCTTACTTTATCCATTAAAAATTGCAAAGGAGCATGTCTTTGCTGATGTTGTATGCTTTGGAGATGTAGATTTGTTTCATGCAATTGTGGATTCAAAAGGCTTTACACGTCATAAGTCAGCACATCACACTTTATCTTCAGTTCCATTGATCATAGTAGAATTGGTCACCATTTTGTTGATGATGATCAATAAGATTGTGTGGGACTCGTTATAAGGACATAAATGTGTTTGATATTTGGGTGGGAGTTGAAGTTAAGCTTTTAGCTCTTAACCTCTTATGAGTTGACATTGGCTAGGATGGTCTAGGAAACCATCAATTGTATACTATAGAGTCTAAGGTCTAAATAATACAGAATATTCACAGAATTATAAAATACTTATTAAATTAAATAGAAAATACATTTCTCATCTATTTCTCATACCACTGAATCTATAAATCTTTGCATAATGGGTCGATAAAACTAAGAAAGCCTCCTGTATGTTGTCTTGGCTAGATTGTTGTGTTGCCCTTGCTAGATTGCTGTGTTTCCCAGTAAACCACAGATCTTAAAAAATCATATTGCTTTATTATATTTGACTCTTTACATAATAAAAGGCATTTATTATGTATTTTTAACACTTATTTTGAAATATAGATTCACAGGATGTTGCAAAAATAGTACAAGAAGATCCATGTATCCTTCACCCAGTTTTCCCCAGTGGTTACATCTTATGGAATCATAATACAGTATCAGAAGTAGGAAACTAGTGTTGGTACAGTGTATATAGTTCTATGCCATTAATCACACGTTGAGATTCATGTAGCTACTACTGCAGTCAAGATACAGAACATGTTATCAGACTCCCCCAAAGATCCCCCTCATTCTACTTATTTATACCCTACTTTTATAATGACCTACTCCCCCATCCCACATCCTTAACCCCTGGCAACCACTAATATGTTCTCATGTGTATAATTTTGCCACTTTGAGAATTTTATATAAATGGAATCATACAGTATATAATTTTGTGAGATTGGCTTTTTTTTTTTTCACTTGACCTTCCAGATTTTTTTTTTAATTGCTAGTTATTATGCCATGGTGTTGATGTACCATAGTTTAGCCATTCACCAATTGAAGAACATTTTGGTTGTTTCTACTTTTCGGCTATTACAAATAAAGCTCCTGTGAACGTTTGTGTACAGGTTTTTATGTGGAGATGAGTTTTCTTTTCTCTAGATAAATGCTCTGGAGTGTGATTGCTGGGTAATACAGTAAGTATATGTTTAGCTTTTTAAAGAAACTGTCATAGTATTTTCCAGTGTGTTACATGATTCTTCATTCCTAACAGCAATGTATGAGAGATCTAGTTTCTCTGCATCCTTGCCAGGATTTGGTATTGTCACTATCTTTTATTTTAGCTGTCCTAATAGCTCAACAGCATTTTAATTTACACTTCCCTAATGGCTAGTGATGTTTCACATGCTTATTGCCACCTGTATCTCCTCTTTGGTAAAATGCGTCTTCATGTCTTTTGCCCTTTTTCTTGAAATGGAGTAGGATGTATATTATCTGGGGTGCTTTCAGTTGCAAATAACAGAATACCTCATCAATAATCGCTTAAACAATAAAATCTTACTGACTCACATGATAGGAAGTCTGCACGAGGTTTCAGGATTGACTCAGGAGTTTAAACAATCTCTAAAGAATAGGCAAACAGGGCCTCCCTGGTGGCGCAGTGGTTGAGAGTCCGCCTGCCGATGCAGGGGATACGGGTTCGTGCCCCGGTCTGGGAGGATCCCGCATGCCGCGGAGCGGCTGGGCCCGTGAGCCATGGCCGCTGGGCCTGCGCATCCGGAGCCTGTGCTCCGCAACGGGAGAGGCCACAACAGTGAGAGGCCCGCGTACCGCAAAAAAAAAAAAAAAAAAAAAAAAAAAGAATAGGCAAACATGTTAGCTTTTCCCTCTTGGTTTCAAGGTGATAGCAGTAGCTCCAAGCAGCATATTCTCACATCAACATCCAAAGCAGGAAAGGAGGAGGTAAAAAAAGGGCTTTTTCTACTTAAGATTTTTTTTTTAAGAAGAAAAATCTTTCCCAGAAAACGTCCTCTTAAGAGCCCATTTTTCAGAAGTAGGTTACATGTTCACCCCCTGCAGTAACCACTGGCAAACAGGAATGAGATGATCAGAATTAGGACCAATCATGATTTATCCCCTACATCTGGGCACCTTGCTTCCCAAATAAAATTGGATTTTTTTAAGTAGTAAGAAGAGGAAATAAGTTTGAGTGGATGATTAATGATGTTTCCACAGAAGGATAAAACAAGTAAGATATAAGACTTATTAGTAACATGCCTAGGAGTGGGATTGCTGGGCGGAATGATAAGTGTGTGTTGAATTTTACAAGAAGCTGCATTTCCCTGATGGCTGAATGTGTTGAGCATATTTTTATGTACATACTGATCATTTATGTGTATTCTTTTATGAGGTCTCTGTTCAGATCTTTTGACTTTTTTTCCTTATTATTCCCGAGTTTTGAGAATTCTTTTTTGTGTTATGGATATAGACCTGTGTTGGATTTATATATTGTGAATCCTTTCTCCCAATCTTGCCTTTCATTTTCTTAATGGTGTCTTTAGGCAAACAAAAGTTTTCAATTTTGGTTGAAGTCCAATTTGTCAGTTAAAATAGAAAAAGTATTTAGTATCTGCCCAGGACTGGAATAATAAGGTGAGGTATCTAATAGACAATTATTCTTAGGTTAAACACAGTTTATAGTGAAATAAGATTATAGTTTTAATTATCAATACATTGCAGAAATTCAGGAAAGCAGGTTTTGGTTTAAGGGTCTCTGCTTGAAGTGCTTTATGATAACTTAGGATACACTTTTAAAAATTAAAATGAAAGAATTGGCTACCCCATAATGAAAAATTGAATGTATTATGTGGCTCATTTTTAAGATTTAAAAGTCAGGTGGACCTTGTTTAATTAGAAAATAATTATCCAAAATATGCATGCTTATTTCTGTGATAACACTGTTTGCCCCTACTATTTGGAAGTATATTTCTAGAATCTAGGGAAATAGGTTATTTTTAATAACTTGTTGCCTGAAATCTTTCTGTGAAGGAAGACATTAATTTGTAATACTTAAACTTTTTTTTTTTGGTTTGTGCTATCCCTTGGCTCTTCTGAGATCAAAAGACACACACAGATGTTCTTTGAGCTGTTTCTTCATGTCACTGGCTTTGGTCATAGTTTTTCATATTCCCACAATATTGAGACAGGAATTATAAGCAGTTTAAGTAGTTCACAGACAGTCTTTATAGCTCGGGTGTAGTCTTAACCTCTAGTTCTCATTGGCATCTCAGAGTAGAGTAGCCGTCTGTCCACTCAATAGTATATTTCCTTTCCTTCTTTTTTTTTCCCAACAAAATGTGAGTTGGGAGCCAAATATAAACTTCGGAGCACAAGTGTTAAGGACCAGAGTACCGTTTACCATATTTTATTTTTTCCTACCTTTGTTATTTAGGGATCACATTTTCACATAGAGTCCCTCTTCAGCCTGGATCTATGAGTGAGGGAACTCCCCTACTGTCGCTTTCCAACTTGTAGCAGGAGCAAGGAATGAACTTATTTTACTAATAAGCCTTTGAGATTATGGAGAACATTGTTACTGGCCATAACCTAGACTACCCTGACTGACTGCACTCTATGAAATTGAATTCCTAAGTAAACAATAAAGAAATGGTTAAGAAGAATGACTTGTTTGGTTGCCATCACAGAGAAAAATATCTTGGAGCTGATCCCCAAGTGAATCAGGGTCATAAACACAGTTCAAAATGCTTTCCTACTTAATAATTAGCATATACAAGTGGTGTGTGCCTAGTGATGAATTAAACTAAAATTGTTGTAATCAAAATATATTTGCTTTCCAATGCAGCTGTAGGGTCAAGTGACAGTCTCGTAAACTGAATCAGGTAAGGTGTCAATTTGAGCGTGCTTCAAATCAGTTAGTGTCTTGTTATATGCTCCTTTGGTATTCTGCTTAGATTGTACTTGGTTCTTCTTGGCTGATCCTATTGTTAGTTTTCTGTGGTAAGGAACTAACAATAATTGTCTAATTTATTCTTGTATTCTTGTTGCCTATAGCTGGTATCTAATTGTATACTCAAGAAATGTGTGTGGAATGACAGAGCAATTCACAGGAAGATGGCTAGGTTCTCTCTGGCTTTTTTGCATTACTTTGTGTTAATGTGGATAAGGAAGTTGAGTAATTTTCTGCTTCCTCTTTTTTTTTTTTTTTTTTTTTTTCGGTACGCGGGCCTCTCACTGTTGTGGCCTCTCCCGTTGCGGAGCACAGGCTCTGGACGCGCGGGCTCAGTGGCCATGACTCACGGGCCTAGCCGCTCTGCGGCATGTGGGATCTTCCCCGGCCGGGGCACGAACCCGTGTCCCCTGCATTGGCAGGCGGACTCTCAACCACTGCGCCACCAGGGAAGCCCTCTACTTCTCCTTGATTAGATGGTATTTTGAGATTCTTTTATTTTAAAGTTATATGAATTTGCAGCATGCCAGATAATCCTATATTTATATACAAATATAAAACGTATAGTCAGATATAAATTATGTTTAGATAATCTACCAGTTGTCAAATCGTCATTCTTCATTAAGGATGGGTTGTTGAATATTGGTTCTGAACATGCATTGACTTCTGGTTATGGATTTTCTATAAGGAATGGGCAGTCATACACTTTTTGTTGTTACTTGTAGATTAAACCCATGAGTTCTCCTGTCATGAACTGAAGAGTTGAGACAGGGAGGGAGAAGAAAGAAAAAGGTGATGTTGGTACATTTACCAAAAATTGCTTTGGTTACATGATACATAATACAGTGTTTTCCCTTGAGGCAGCCCAAAGTACCTAACCAAACAATTTCACTAATATTTATATCCTATGCATGAAGCAGGTGATTCAAATTACCTACCATTTTACTAGTGAAGAAAGGAGAAAGCTGTTACTTTGCCACAGTCTGTAGAGCTGATATAAAGTTGTTATAATAAGAAATGTTTTCTTGACTAAGAATAGAAAGTTCTCTCTGCTTAGTGAGATTTATTTGAGTGTATTTTAAGCATAAAAAACTAATTTCATTCTTTAAATGTGCCAAACAAATCCTTCTTTATTCTTAGTTCAGCTTTTTAGATCATCTAATATTTAACAAATTTAAAGTGGTAATTTTACCTTGCTTTAAAAACAAAAACAAAAACAAAATCTTAAGATAATCTATTTACTAAAGCTTAAACTGTTTTTATTATTATAACTCACTCCTAAAGTAGTATCTCTTTCATAATTTCCAGGTAACTCTATTTTATGTATCTTTTATCTAGAAAGATATATTTACTTTCCTTGTTCAAACTCTATTTTAAATTACCTTATCTACACACTCGTGTTTCTCTTTAGATCATATAAATCTTTCTCCTTTACTAAATTACCTGATCACTTCCATGGTCCTTTGATGAAAAGTCCTGGAACTTGGGAGTGGCATGGGATTGAGGGTGGGGGGAGGGAAGGGTGGGACTGCTTCTGGTACATTCTTGTCTTTTTTTGTTTGTTTGTTTTTGTTTTTTTGTGCTGTACGCGGGCCTCTCACTGTTGTGGCCTCTCCCGTTGCGAAGCACAGGCTCCGGGCGCGCAGGCTCAGCGGCCATGGCTCACGGGCCCAGCCGCTCCTCGGCATGTGGGATCTTCCCAGACCGGGGCACGAACCCGTGTCCCCTGCATCGCCAGGCGGACTCTCAACCACTGCGCCACCAGGGAAGCCCCATTCTTGTCTTTTGTTATTTCAAATATAATATATTGAAGATTAACAGCTTTCTGGGTTTTGTCTTAACAGTAATATTAAAAGTAATAGGTGTTCATTTAAAAAAAATAAGCAAGTACACTGATAATAATTGTCACACCTCATTTTCTGTCCATTTAGATTTATGGTAGCCAATAAATGAAAATCGGTTAAAATGTAAAAAATTTAAAAGTTAATTCCTCAGTTGTACTAGCCACATTTCAAGTGCTTAATAACCATATCTGGCTATTGGTTACCTTATTAGAGTGTGTAGATATTGAAATTGCCATCATTGTAGAAAGTTCTATTGGATAGTGCTGTTATAGTCAGTGTACCTGTGTCCATAGTCCTTTCTACATAAAAATGAGATCATTCCATGCATGCTGTTTTCTTATTGTTTCACTTTGTGTTATGACCATATTTCATTATCAGTGAATATTTTTGTCTAATCTCATTTTTTATTTTATTTTATTTTATTTTTTGCGGTATGCGGGCCTCTCACTGTTGTGGCCTCTCCCGTTGCGGAGCGCAGGCTCAGCGGCCATGGCTCACGGGCCCAGCCGCTCTGCGGCATGTGGGATCTTCCCGGACTGGGGCACGAACCCGTGTTCCCTGCATCGGCAGGCGGACTCTCAACCACTGCGCCACCAGGGAAGCCCTCCCTTTGGCATTTTTAACATTACTTTTCCATATAAAAACTGAATTGGGATCTTTTTTTTTTTTTTTTTTTTTTTTTTTTTTTTTTTTTTGCGGTACGCGGGCTTCGCACTGTTGTGGCCTCTCCCGTTGCGGCGCACAGGCTCCGGACGCTGAATTGGGATCTTTTAAACAAGTCTCAATGTAGCATTTTCATAAAAAGTAAAAAAAAAAAAAAAAAGGCAAAATTCCATACTTGTATCCTTAAAAAGGAGAAGAGCCAGAAATGATAGCAGTTTTTCCTTCTGAAATAATCCCTGCTGACCCTGAGCACCATCATCTTGATGACTTGCCCACTTATGTTCAACTTCATTCAAGAAGGTTAGAGTGTTTATGCATTTACCTGATATATTTGGGATTACTTTAGTAGGCGTTCTGGTTAATGGTGTTAAATCTATATTGATATATTTATATAGAGAGTTTGATATTTGTTCATTGTGTTTTATTAAAATTCCCAGAATGAATGCCTTTATTCTCCTAAGCACTTAAGAAATATATCAAAGATGCTTAAATTTGGGGGAAAAAGGTCAAGTGACAACAAAAGAACAACCAAAAAAACACCTCATACATTTTAAAAAGTGATGTAATGCTTTGCTTACTGCTCAAGACTGTCTGTTAAATTAATTAATTATATGTTTGCACTTACTTTTAGATTAAACATGATTGTCCAAAACAGTCTATGGATTTCAGTGAGATGCATGGCTTAAGTTTGGTGTTGTATGAAAGTGGTATTTGAGGCAAATGGCTCATGTAACCAGTGGGTTCTCTTTACATGGTTATCGTGTTATCTGAAACGCATGTATATTAAAACTGTGTCCTTGCTTTGTACAGTTCCCTGGTAACTGAGATTTCAGAGTCAGGCCCAGACTGGAGATAAAGACTTATGGAGGCCTTCTCACTCCCCATTTTCAGCTGACCAAACTAGAAAGTTGTTAAGTATAATAATTGCAGTTTCAGGCTTTAAAAAAATGTTATGTATTTTTGTTGTTTTAGTTATTTAAATCTGCTAATTCTCTTTTTTTAGATGGGGGTGGGTGTTAGACTTTTCATCTGTAAACAGAATCCAGGATTACGAATGTAACCTTATTGTGAGTTGTTTCATATTCTGCCCTCAGGTATGACAGTACAAATAAGACATTAAGAAATCCCACAGTGTGTCCACATATATGTTTATTTTGTGTCAAGCCTGAAAATTTCTATATTTGTTGTGGCACAAATAATCATGGTTACAGATAGAGGGCATATATTTCATTTTGCCTTTGGGGGGCAAAGAATCTATTGTACTTGAGTATGAGGATGGTGGGAACAAGAGAAGGAAGTATTCTAGTGGGTCTCCTAAAATGGAACCCTGGCTGTCTTGGTGTTACTGCAGAGTCTGGTTGCCTGCTTACCCACAGAGGGTTGTTGGATGGGGTTAGGAAGAGGACATTGGTCGTTGGAGGAAGGTATTTAGGACAAACGCATAGATGTGCCCTTTAGAATTCACATGAAGGAAAGAAAGCTTGAGTTTCAGTTCTGGTGTGATCTTGGCTTCTACTTGTGTAGAATGATAAGGTAGAAATTAAATGCTTGGCTTTAGAATTAAGTATGAATTCCCCTTTACCACAAATAATTTAGTTGCTTTGAGCCTCAATTTCTCATTTATAAGGTGGGCATCAGACCTACTGCATCAGATTGTTATGGAAAGTTAAATGAAATAATAAAGCAGGTAGAGCCTCAGCAAGTGCTTGTTTCCTTCCACTCTCTTTTCCCTTGGGTGGCAGCATAAGGTGTTCTCAGAGATCATTTCTGTATTCTGACACTCAGTAAAAACTTAATGACGGATATGTGGCTCTTTGTTGCCTTCAGTGTGAATTAGTTTATGTCCTTTGTTTCATATTCATTGTTACTTTGTAAACTTGAATTATGATTTGATAAGACATGAAACTTTTTAAAAAATGGCAGTTTATGCCTTTTAACTTAGCAGAGACATTGCAGATAGGATAATGGAAAATTATCGTAACATAAACATTTTCCCCACAAATACTTCAATAGCAGGAGTATGAAGTCCTAGTGATTTGCTATGACTAAGTAAAAAGCATATGAAAGCTTGACAAATGCAGAGACATGAACAATGATAATTTTTTAAAGGCAAATTAATTATGAGTAAATAGTTCTTCAAGTTGCTAGAGGGCATCATAATTGCTGTTTTGAAAATTGCAGCCCTCTAGGAATGAGAGAAGGGAAAGAGCAAAGGAGGAACTCTGTTAAAAGAAAAAGGCATTCTTTTCCTCCTCACTGTGGGGGAAAGGAGCTCAGGTGGGATGTGAGAAACGTGATTGAATACTGTCATTAAGAATATCACTCATAGGATAATTTATCGAAAACAAGCTACATTAAAAAATTATTTGATATATTTCCCAAAGAATGAAAACTTAACAGTTATGTTCTTTGCCTCCTTCAGGTTGAAAGTACAACAGTATATTGAGGTTCCAATCATTTGAATTCTTAGAGACATAGGGAAATAATAGTTGTGACATTATTTCTTAAGAAACTAAAATTCAAAGCAGAATCAGAATATTATGGTACCGGCTCAACCCTGTGTTCCTTGTGAAAAATGTTTTCAAACATGTGACTTTAAACCTTGTATCACTAAAACTGAATTGGTCTTAATATTTTATAGTGGGGGAATTTGCCTGGAAATGCTAGTTAGTCCTTGAGGCCTTACTCGGCTCTTAACAATTTAGGTGTGGACTCAGAAAGGCGGGTGAAACTTCTCTCAGAGAGATTGGGAAGCACCTTTTGCATGTGGTTGCTGTCCCTAGAACTGTAAAAATTCTGTCATCCTGTTATAAACTTACGTGGTCAGACTATAATCTCTACTTTGTTACTTATTAGTGTTTTATTTACATGACTCTAGTCAAGTATTAGAAAAAGTAATCTTCCCCTAAGTACAAGGAAGTATAAAACAATAATTGGGCACAAACGAATCCATTGTTCCTAAGGCTGTTACCAGTTTGCCTTTATTTTAATTCAACTGGTATTTTTTAGCACTCTCTGTGCACGGGATTCTGGTTTTGAAAGGCAGATGGAAAAGTCCTGACTGAAGGGATAGGGTGTTTATTGAGTCCCTATTGTGTGCTAAGAACCAAGCTAGGTTTATATATATTGTCTCAATTATGATAGCAATCCTTGGAGGAAGGTAGTGAAAGAGGAAATTGAAATTGACAGAGGTGAAGTCACTTGACTCAGGCCAGACAATTGCCAAGTAGAGAGCAGTATTTTCAAACCCAGGTTTGTCTGACTCCTAGACAGGATTTTCTTTTAGACTTGATTCTCTAGGGTTTCCAGGTAGAAAGGAGATATGCTTTGTTATAATCATTCTTATATTTGTTCTACTGCCTGCTTTATCTTATAATAAATTGTGGTTTGTGTAAGCAGATAATGCTGATTTCCCAGATGTATTGGGGCCTGCCTTAACTCCTTATTGCAAAAAGGATATAATTGAATTGGATATAAGAATCTGCTATATACACATACAGAATAATCTATACCTAAGTTACTCCATATGTAACGGGCCTTTTCAAAAATTCTTGGTCTTCTCTATTTATAGGAAATCTTGATAATGGGAGCAAAGTTTAATTGGAGGATTCTTTTATTATTATAACATTTCATGCCAAAGTTTGATCATAAAGAACTAGTCTCATGTAAATTCAGTAAAATTTTATTTACTTGGATTAGCTTTTTTGAGTAAGTAATTAAATATTTTCTAATGTCTTTAAAAAAATTCTTACATGCACATGTGTACTATATGTTAGCCACTGTTCTAAGAGCTCCTCAAATATTTATTTGTTTTGTCCTCCTAATAACCCCATGAGTAGGTACTGTTATTACCTCCTGATTTACTGGTGAGGAAATGGAAGTACAGAGAGGTGTTGTCGCTTCCTGGGGTCCCAGAACTAGGAGGTGGCGGAACTGGGATTCTAACCCATTCAGTCTGGTTCCAGAGGACCAACTTAACTGTGGTGTTTTGCTATTAGTAAGTGCAGCAGACTTAGGAGAGAATTTGATTTTTTTGAACTTATTTTAGCTCAATGAACTATCTGCCTTTGTGTGCCTCATTAGATGGAAACCCATTTGTAACTTTTTTCCGTGTCCCTCACCAGGAAAAAATAAGAATATGTTTTTTTTCTAAGTTCAAAGGCACATAAAGGCAGATCGTTCCTTGAGGTAAAATTATGTATCACAAGTATGCTAGTCCCAGTTGTTGACAGAATTCTGAATTTTTGGTGACTTTTGCATGAAAGGCAAAGACTAAAAAAAGTATGGTTAAAAACCTGGACTTTTACACAATAGAAAATTACTTCTTGACTATTTTACTTTAGACTTATTTCTACAGTCTCAGCATTATCACAGATTCTAAATTAATGTATTTATTTTATATTGGAATTGTTTATTTAATGCTACACCATATTTAATGTTGTTTGCTTGATAAGAACTGACCAATATTTATTTCTCCATTGGTTACAAATTAATTACTTTAAAGAGCAGCTTTAAGAGAAGTATTGTTTTGGCGAACATACTTAAACAGCATGTGTAAAGATCATTTTTGTCTGAGGAGAAATATCTCTCTCATTATAAAAGTAATATATATTTGTAATAAACATTAAAACACTGTAGAAATATGTGAAATAGAGACATTTTTGTAAAGATTCATTTACCATGTATAGCCATATCTACATAATACTTTAAATTTAAGATCTGTTATTGCTGTAGATGCCCATTGAGTTCCGCCTATGTACTCTAGAACTAACGCCTCTTTCCCCATCACCAGTGTTTTTATTGCCTCTTCCATCTTCTCTGGCCAAGCTTTTGAAGTCCAGAACCAGATTTGAGGCAAGCTGGAGCAAATTCTCTTTAATGAGAGTTTGGAATTAAGGTTCAGGTAGTACAAGTATATGTATTGTCTGTAGCCGAGGGTGATGGCAACAAAGCTGGGAGACAGGGATAGGCAGCAGCAGGATAAATTTGGGGACATGTTTCTGCCTTTGCTTTTGATGAGATGCCTCTATTCTTCAATAAATTTTCATGTTGTTTAAGCCAGTTAAAGTAGTTTTTTCTCCCTTGTAATTAAAAAAATAAGCCTTCTAACTGATAAAGTCAGTACTCAAAGATACATTCATAAGTCACAGCATCTTAAAATTAAAAAAATCCTTAGAAATCATTTTTATTATTTACCATTTACTATTATTTACTGTTTTTAAAAACATTTACTAGTTACTATTTTATTGATTTACTATTTGCTTATTTCCTATTATGTTATTAAACCACAGAAATCTTCCTTCAAATGAAATCTAATGCAGTAACCCAATATGTAAAAGTGTTGAGAGGGGAGAAGCATAGACCTTCCTGTATTCCACTTCACAAAAGTTCGTGTGTGTGTGTGTCTGTGAGTGTGAGTGAGGGGAGTAGGTGTGGGTCCTTAAGACCCTAAGGAGCAGTGGTTTTAGCCAGGAGCAGTTTTGCCCATTGAGGAGATATTTAGCAATATCTAGAGACATTTTTGGTTGTCATAGTGGGGGAGTGCTGTTTACATCTATTGGGTAGAGGTCAGGGGTGCTGTTAAACATCTTACAATGCCCAGGGCTACTCCCTACTGTTGCAAGTTCACGTTGCAAGACAAGCCAAGGCCAAAGCCAGGGCCTGACTAATTTGACTAGAAACGATGCCACAAGTGCCAGCTCCTTGTGGTCCTTGTACTATACAGCAAAAAGGATGACACTGAGAGGAAAAGGGCTGAATGACTGCAGCACAAGTTGTGGGATCCTCTGTTGCTGAAGAGCCAGTAGAAGGGGAGATGAAGAAAGCCCCCTACCCTATCTCATCAGAAGTGGGAAGTGATGAGGGAAGGTAGAGAGGTGAGTGGAAGGTGGCCTCACAGTAGCTCCTTGCAAGTCTCTCATCTTTCATTTCCAGAGGTCACAAGGCATTTGCACCAAGACACAGATGAACTGTGATTCAAGTCTTTGCTTAGCATGTGAGGATACTTGCAGAGTCTCCAGGGCACCATGGTGGAGCCATCACCCTACACCTGCAGTAAATAATTATCTGGTCCAAAACGTCAGTAGTTCACTCTGCTCTAGAGTAGTGCTATTCAGTAGATATATAATGCCAGACATGAATGTAATTTAAATTTTTCTAATAGCCACATTAAAAGAAACAGGTGATATTAATTTAATAATATATTACTTAAAGCAGCATATACAAAATATTATTTCAACATATAATGAGTATAAAACATTATTATGCTAAGTGAAATAAGTCAGAGAAAGACAAATACTATAGATATCACTTATATATGGAAATATAAAAAATACAACAAACTAGTGAATATATCAAAAAAAGAAGCAGACTCACAGATATAGAGAACATAATAGTGGTTACCAGTGGGGAGGTGGGGGAGGGGCAATATAGGGGTAGGGCAGTGGGAGGTGCAAACTGTTGGGTGTAAGATAGGCTCCAGGATGTATTGTATAACCTGGGGAATAGAGCCAATATTTTGTAATGACTGTAAATAGGAAATAACCTTTAAAAATGGTATATAACATTAAAAAACATTATTAATGAAAAATTTTATATTTTTTTCAACTGGTTTCTGAAATCTAGTGTATATCTTCTACTTAAAGCACATCTCAATTCAAGCAAACTTTTCATCAGTAATACTTGATCTGTATTTAGATTTAACAGAATTTACAGTTGAAACAGTAGATTCACATATCTAAGGTGTTCAAAACATATTAAACATTTTCCAATAACTGAATCATGTACCAGTGTATCATGTATCAACTTAATATCTAAATTAATTAAAAGTAAATAATTAAAATAGAATTAATAATTCAGATCATCAGTCTCACTAGCCACATTTCAAAGACTCAATACTTACATATGGATAGTGGCTACTATATTGGACAGTGTAGCTCTAGGCACTAGAAGATCACTTAATCATCTTAATTTATGGCTAACCAGTCCAAGCTAAGACCACACAACCATTACTTCAAAACTTTTCTCCAGCTTGCTCGGATCTCTGTTCATTATATACCAGAATACCTGCTCTTAAATCTCCATTTCAGAAGAGCTTTATAAGTAGGGTCACATTAGGCTAGGCATTATATTATGAGGTTCTCACAGGTTTCTCCAAAGGATATTAATTAAGATGAAAGAAGCCTACTTCACTCAGTGAATGTCACTACTCATTCAGTGAAAAGATACCACTGAGCGTCAAAAAAAAATCAACATGAGTCTAGTTTATGTTGAGAGAAACTTACTGATTAGCCTGAGTATGTTGACAGGGAATAGAACTGATCACTCTTTCTGAGTCCCAAATTTAATTTGGTATGTAGAACCAGTATTTATCTCCTATGAATGTTAGAATTTGAAGGATTTAAATAGTTTATTTGGGGGTGGAAACTGCTGGTAAGAAGATGGCTCTTAATAAAGGAAGAGAATTCTAAAAAATGTAAAGAGGAAATAAAATATTTTTAAAACAAAAAATTTTGCAAATGAAAATAAATATTAAATTTATATCAAAGAGTTTTCTTTGATTTGCCTAGTCAGACCTTATATATCTTGGTTCTAGAGTAGTGTTTGTAGGAATGTATTTAAAGCTATTAACATTTATTTTAAAGTAATTTTTAAGGTATAACATAATTTAATTGATGTTACCTAAATTAAATTTATCCCAAGAATAGGAATATGGTGTTTTTACACTTGTAAAAATATCATTTTTTGCAAATATACATGGAAACAGATTTATAATTAAATCATTGCTTAACATCTGCTATATAGTATAACATACACTATAGTTAGGGTAGGTTCACAAATTATTTACCTCTGACGTATTACTCTAAAACTTATTGCTTTGTTTTGAATTATCAACTGTTTTTTTATAGTAGTTGTTCCTAATTTATGTGTGTAATATTTTTTTCTGTATCATTGAGTTTATCCTGTTTGAGCTTCTTGAACGTATACATTTGTGTCTTTTATTAGTTATGGGAAAATCTTAGGCATTATCTCTTCAAATATGTATGTGTTTCTTTTTTTTTTTTTTTTTTTTTTTTTGCGGTACGCGGGCCTCTCACTGTTGTGGCCTCTCCCGTTGCGGAGCACAGGCTCCGGACGTGCAGGCTCAGCAGCCATGGCTCACAGGCCCAGCCGCTCCGCGGCATGTGGGATCTTCCTGCACCGGGCACAAACCCGTGTCCCCTGCATCGGCAGGCGGACTCTCAACCACTGCGCCACCAGGGAAGCCCCTGTATGTGTTTCTTTTAAGACTGATTACAACATACTAGAGCTTCTCACTCCATCCTTTGTCGATGATTATTTCTCCTTGCAGCATTCTTGGATCTGTTGACATGTTTTCCAGGACAATAAATTTCTCTTCAGATTTATCTAGTCTGCGATTAAACCCCTCTATTGAGCTTTTAAAAAATCAACTTTATTGAATTACAACATAAAATTAGTTTGAGATAATGAAATAAAATGCATCCATTTTAAGTATATATATTGATGAGTTTTGACAAATGTATACGCCCATGTAACCACTACCACAATTTAATAGAGCAGTTTTATCACTCTAAAAAGTTCTTTGGTGTCCATTTGCAGTCAGTTTTCTCTTCCCCTCCACCATCCCCAGGGAACAATTGATCTGTTTTCTGTCACTGTAGATTAGTTTTCTGTTCTAGAAATATGTTCTTTCCTGTATGGCTCCTTTTGCTCAGCATGTTGTAGAGATTTCACCCCTCTAGTATGAGTCAATAGTTTATTTCTTTTTATTGCTAAGTAGTATTCTTTTGTATGGATATGCTACAATTTGCTTACCCTTTCACCTGTTGATGAATATTGAGATGTTTTTCATTTTTTTGCTTTTCTAAATAAACATATGAAATTTTCATGTGCAGGTGTTTTGTATGGACATATTTCTTTTCCTCTTGGATAAAGATCTAAGAGTAGGATGTTACAACATACAGTAGTGTATATTTACCTTTATAATAATTGTCAAATTGATTTCCAAAGTAGTTACATACCACTCTACATGCCCACCAGCAATGGATGAGAGTTCCAGTTTAGTACATTCTCATTAATATGGAATACCATTAATAATAAAAGATGGGTCATTGCCCATCTTTTAAATTTGCATTTTCTTTTGAATAATGATATTGAGCATCTCTTCATATATTAGAAGTTTGTATATCTTTTGTCTTATGCATTGAAGATTATAGCTAGTTAAAATTTGGTCTCTTAGTATTTTGCTCCAAAATTAAAATTTTTATTTGCTAAATTTGGTGCTTTGTGTGATTTAATTTTAGAAACTCAGTAAAATGAGTATTTCTATACGCTAATTAAAAGAATAAGATGACTATGAAATACTTGCAAAACATTTTAACATAAACATAACTTCTTTTAAAATTGAGTGTCTATTCATTGTGAGGAACAGTTTTAGACCTTTAATGTAGCTCTAAAATTCACATAACAAAGAATTTACCATATCTTAATAGGAGGGTTTCTGCCATTAAAAGTGAAAACTATACTTAAATGCTTGTTCGTAATTTACCTAAAAACCTTGCTACATTTTTAGCTTGGAAAATTCACATTGTTTCTATTTCTTCTATCTTCTTAAATCAGTTATTAGTGCCTATACTTAAATATAATTTATCATAATAGCACTTCATATTTTTCTAGGAATTTGATAAGATGAGGCTTCGCATACGTGTAGAAATATTTTCTAAAATGATATGAATGCTTAAATTTAATAGTTTTGAGGAATTAAATGAATCGATTTCAGTCTCTGCTGCATTGGTCGCAGACTGAAGGCATGCTCCCTGAAGCTGGCTCACTGTAGCTGAATGTGTGCACCAGAAATAGGAGAATCCCATGGCCTTCTTGCCATAGCTCTTTTGAGAATGTCATTTTGAATATTCTGATCTTACCTGGGGCTTAACTCTCTGTTATTATGCTAGCTGCTATATTTTCTCCACCCTTATAACTTCCAAAGGAGATAAATGGATTTGAGATATAGAGCCTAGTCATTTGGGATTTGAGGTTTGATAATGCCCTAATTGGTTAAAGATAATACAAGGAGATTTTGAATGTCCGTCCTCAGTAGTCTCGAATTTACTTACTGAATGTTACTCAGATTTTAGTTTCCTTGTTTTTCTTTCAAACCTTAGTTTGTATATTGATTGTATATTCTGGGAACTTTGCTTCAGACATTTGTGCTACTTTTGAAGAAGAATCTGTTACAAGATGAATTTCTAATTGTATTATGTATCCGTAGTCATTTTATTATTCCTTTTGGTAGCACAGAACTTTGAAAGCAACTTCTAAAGCATCCAGCATTGAGAGTCCTACGTGTCACCACTTCAAGTACAGACTGACAGTCTTGAAAGCCATGGTTGTTATCTTTGCCCTATGTATGTGCTGTTCTTCTGGTATTAGAAAATCCTATGTATGTGCTGTTCTTCTGGTATTAGAAAATAGTATCACACAGATCTTCATAGGGAATAGTGTGAAAAAAATTTGACTTGAGGAATTGCTCAAGAAGTAGTTTGGTACTTTTTAGTATGTACCCTACAACTTTGATCATGGTCTCAACTATTAATTTTGTTTTTGTTAAATCAAGTGTTAGGATAAATAAATCTTTTTTTTTCCATTTTGATTAAAAGGGTAGGGAAGGAAAAGGGCCTGCTTGAGGCAAATCTTTTTTTCTTTTTTAAGATTTTAGATCTTAATGCTTAGACTGTAACTCTAAAGCATTATGAGAGATTTGAGGCCTGTTCTAGATACATAGAAATCATTTATCTAGTCCAGGTCCTTCACTTTATAGACCTGGGAACTGGCTTAGTGCTTCTCAACCTTGTCTGTGGTCAGGGACCAGTCTTTTTCCTTCCCCAATGCATGGCAGGCCAATAACTCTGTAAACTACAATAAAGATGAGGTACTGGAAAAAGTAATTTTAAAATGACACACACAGTTTTAAATGCTTCCTCTTAATTTCTGTGGTTATCTCAATGTCAATGGATTACAGAGAGTTCGAGGACTAGACCAGTCCATGGACCACACTTTGTCTATTACTGCCCTCACTTTATCTATCACTGCCCAAGGTCGAGGTTGGCAGACTATGACCATGGGCCAAATCCAGCTCATCCCTTGTTTCTTGTATGTCCTGTAAGCTAAGAATTATTTTTACATTTTAAATGATTTTTAAAATACACAATAATAACAATATTTTCTTATATATGAGAATTATACAGAATTCAAATTTTAATAAAGTTTTATTGAAACAGAGCCACACACATGCCTTTAAGTATTGTCTGTGGCTGCTTTTCCTCTGTAATGATGGGGTTGAGGCAAGGCTGAATAGCTGAGACAGAGACCATATGGTCTACAAAGCCTCATATATTTTCTCTCTGGCCCTTTACAGAAAAAGTTAAGATCTGAAGGTTTGGCTCTAGGACAAAGCAATGGATTAGTAGTTAGTGGTAAAGTTGAGAGTACAAATACATTTTAAAATGTGCTTTAAATATTAGTATTAGCTGATATGTATTGTCAGGCTCTGTGCTTAGTACTTTAGATGCTATTTTTTGTTCCCATTTAATCTCCCCAGTGCTGCCCTCTTATAAAAGGTTAGGTAAGTTTAGATCCCTTGTGGTCTAGTTATGGATACCTTTATTGCTCCTAAAACTCTTAACTCTACTGAGTTTTGTGGGGTTTTTACCCATATCTGGTGAATTAAAATGGTTCAATTATTTTCTAATGTGGATTTTGTTATCAGCATCTGGTTTGGAAAATTCAGCTTCTTCTTCCCTGTTGCTACATAGCTCTGCAGTGATGTTTCTGTGTGTTCAGGTCCAATGAATGAGATGCATATGACTCAAAAATGTTTTGAAAACAGATATTTCTAGTGAAAAGATTACTCCTTTCAAAGTCAACTAAAACAAAGCAAAACTGCAACTAAACGGTAATGGCAGATTTCTGTTTCAAAATAGCAAAGATATAATAGGTAAGGCTGAGACTTTAGGTAACTTTTGGAGGAACGATAAGGCTTTCTATGTTTTGCCTCTACCACGCATTAAGCTGCACAGTAAAAGCTCCCACCATATTATCATCAAGGGTTGTTAAGCTACATCCTTACACTTCTTGTTTAAAGCAGGTTCTGAAGTCCTCGAAGTATGCGATAAAAAAACTCAGCTTTTCATGGTAGCTGTTATTTCTTTGTTTTCCTACTTTTGGCATGTGATCACTCAGCAACTAAATAAAGATATAGCGATAGCTGTCATCTTTACATTTGAAACATGAGCTTGCTTCATGATAAAGACCCTTTACAAGCCAAATCTTCATGTTGGGATTTCTTCCTGGAATAAAAAATATATATATTGCTGTGAAAGCTTATTCATTATGATGAAAGAATAACTACAGTTTCACATTATGGTACTTGCTATTTTGTGCTACTTTTGTCACTTTATAAACATCTGGAAAAGAATTATGTTCATTGCTTACAGTCAAGAGTGAAAGTCTTAGCAAAATCTCACTGCATCTTTTCAAGCCATGGCTAGTTTTTGTTATCCCAAGTCTGAAAGTATCCAAGATTTAGTGCAAGAGATGCTGATGCATGCTGTCCCAGCAGCTGTGTCCCAATTCTAGATAAGGCTATTCCTTTGTACCTTGTAATAAAGCCATCGACTAGATAGCTTATGTATTAAAGGGAGAAAGAAGAGCTTTATAAAGCTCTATACTTAGTAATACATGAGGCTTGCCTTCCAAATATTCCTAAAGAATGTATGTACTTTAGCATGGGACTGTTAATGAATGAAAATCTGGGACACATCAACAGTCATATATAACATGTCTTTAACCATTTATTTGAATTTAATATTTCTGCTTTGTTTTAAATTTATGCTATAGAATATTGGTAAATGGGAACAACTCCTGTTCTCTCCAGGAGTACACAAAATCTTGTGTTAGATTTGAACTGTTAGAATAACTTGTAATTGAACTTTGCTTATTAGACTAGTTTTTAATATATTTATTAGTTTAACCATTGGTTGGGTAGTGTTACAGCAACACCCGCCCTCCCCTCTCCACCGTCCCCACCCCGCCCCTATACACACGCATACCACATGTAGTTGAGAAATGTTTTAGATTAATAAATTATATCTGGATTTTACTTAAACAGCGATTCTCTCTTTTGGAAGCCTACACATCTCAAAATTCTCTGTAGCTACTTTTTACCCAGTATGGCATGTGTAACATTCATTCCTCAGCATATATCATAGTGATTGAATTTCTGATTCTAAAAATTTTCGATGGCCAGAATTATTGTGGAAGGCAGTTCCTTTCTGCAGCTCGGCTGCAGGGAACCAGAGTTGCATGCGTTACTGTGTCTGGTAAACTTCTTGGAAGCAAGCCAATATGTTCTGGTGAGTTTCCGTACATGTAAGCAGTGAGCACTAAAAGGCTTGCACAGTATTACAGCTGTTGCAAGACGAGGAAGCGGTGGGAAATTCAGCAGTGAAGCAGCAGCAGCAACAAGCAGCCACAGTGGTAGTAAAGACAGGGCAGGCTCATCGTGAGAGGATTTCACAGTGCGAGGCAGCGAGCGTACAGCTCCCCATCCTTCTGCCTGAAGGAGGCAAACCCAAACTGTCTGTTGCAGGATTTTTCTGGTTTCGTGTTTATGATGTTAAGTCATGTGATAATACTGTACCACAAGTTGCCAACTTCGCTTTACTCTAGAGAGGATCCTTTGCTGCAGTGCTTTTTTTTCTTTTTCTTTCTTTCTTTTTTTTTTCTTGAAAGAGAAAAAATTGTGCAATGTATGTTTATGCCTACACCATGCCGAGGCGGCACTTACCAGTAAATAATCTTTGTATCCCTGAGGTAAGATACTGTTTCTGCTTTCCCTGCACAGTGCTGCTGCAGCACGGAGCTGATCCAAACATTCGGAACACTGATGGGAAATCAGCCCTGGACCTGGCGGATCCTTCAGCGAAAGCTGTCCTTACAGGTAAGAAAACAGAGCTGCCCGATTATTTTATCTACTAGCTATTGGATCTGTTAGCTTGCTTTTATAAAATCTTTATGTTCTGAATTTTATTTTTTTTCTACTGATAAAAGCTCAACAAATATATATGCCATTATCTCTACTTTATTATTGATTTGTTATATTAACTGTTTTCGTTCATCACTATACTGGCATAAGCATAAGCAATAGGATTGCTTATTATACTTAGAATTTCTGAGAATTACAGCATTAAATGATAACATAATTATTCATGCTTTAGACTTTTTTTTTATGGTTTGTATTGTAATTTCCTGTACCTCATCTTCTCAGTTGATTCTTTTGAAGACCTTCACTATTGAGCAAGCAAGGGCATTTGTATTACTTTATAAAAGTAGTTTTGATTGGAAAGACAACCTGCTGCCTTATGCTTAGATCAATGGTGAAATAAAATATGATGCCGCTCCTCCCTTGCCCCTCTGTTTATATTTTTATCATTATCTTCTCCCTTTTACCATGATAGCAAAGTACTTTTTAACTGAGGCAGTGGATTACCTTCTTTCTTCAGATAGTGAAAAATTTTGGCTTAAGTATTGGTTTTATTAAGGCAAATGTCAGGAACCAACAAAGAGGAAATGCTGGAATAGAAAGGCTCTCTCAATAACAACATAGGAAATAATGCTATAAGTGATGTGATATTGAGCAACCGTTTTCACTGATCTTCACTCGCAGAATGCTGCATTGGATCTATTTTTGTTTTTATTCTCAGCATCTGAGTTCTGCTGCCTTTGCCTTCTTTTACTTAACTGACATTTATAATTTGGAGCCTCTGTCACTGCACTGCTCACAGTATTGTTTTAGGTTGTATGAAAGTCAATGACTTTTAGCTTCCTTTTAAATTTGTCCAGGTTTGAAGAAAATAAATCTTTTATTCACTTTTGAGTCCATTTTTAACAAAGATTCTGAGGTGAATGGAAAATATCTATATACAGAAAGCTTTGAAAATATGTGGAATTTTGCTTAATTACTCTGCATGGAAAGACAACTTCCCTCAGTGTTAAAATTAACATAATCTCTGCTAAATCAGAGTAATCTGATTTATCTAAATTTGTAAGCGCTTAGGTGATTCAGTTGCTGAATCATGATAACATACACTAGAGGAATAAAACTATTTTAAACCAGTGTAGATAAGAAGAAATTTAAATATAATTGTTCATTTTAAATAATGAAATTAAAGTCTGTAGCCTCAGGGCTGCTGTTTAGGTTCTGCAGCCTTTCAGTCTCTTCCTTTAGCAAAGCCCCGGGCAACAACTGCAGCCTTGGAGTGGTCTCTGACCAAAGGAGAAAATTCATAGTACTAGAGGGATATTATAAATGCTGACCAAGACTGTCTCTGTATCTGTGTCCTCCATGTGACCTTTCCTTCTCTTCAATCCTCAACGCCTGCCTCCTCTGTTTGTTAGATTTGTCCATTTGTTCATTTAATGCAGCACTGCTTTAGATCCACTTTCACTTTTTTTAAAGACAAAGTTTGAATGTAAGTTATGAACAACAAGAAGCTATCTTCTAAGTGGAAGTGAATTTCAGGGGAGGTTATACTGGCTGTTAGTTTGGGAAAGAAATTTGGCAGAATAACTCATAGAGACCAAATCTTCCTGGAGGACAGATACCATGTCTGTTAAACTTCCCTGGAAAAGCATCTAGCACTGTATTTGGCTTAGATAGGAAGATATTAAATTCTTGGTCATAATACTGAGCTCATTAATTGTTTTTTTCAAGAATATGCTCTCTTGGAAATGACATACAACTTTTCAGATATGATTTAAAAGAAAAACATTCTAGTGGAAAATATAAGCTAATGATATTTACACACTCGTGTTATATAATGCAGTGAAATATATTCCAAAATGTTTTTCTGCCCACGTAGGTTCTCTTCTAAGTAGTTCTTTCTGATGGAAAGAATTCCATTCTGATGGAATTATGGTGGAAGTATTATTTCCAAAGTTAAATTTAAAAGATTGAGCAGTGATAAAAAGAGAATCTTTTGAAAGTCTTAATTTAGAGTTATTAGAGATTATTCTAGATGATGTGTCATTTTTATGCCAGATGTAGTTGTAGTACCATTACTTAACCTTGAGGGTGAAGTTTCTGTTCTTTATTTTTTTCGTCTTTGGGAATTTAATTGCCAAAGATGACTTCCAAAATTTTTTATGTTACTGCTTTTGTGCATTAGCCAAAATTGTGTATAGATACATGTATATTCCTTAAAGGAAATTAACAAAGTGAAAATCTCTCTTACCGAATATTTTAAAAGAAATAAATGACTAATACCCTCTTCTGCATAAAGAATGCATGAGTTTTTATAGAGCTGTATAAAACAACAACATACCCTTAGTTTTACAGCTAAGGGACCCCAGTATATAGCCATCTGCTTTGAATAGTGCACTTAGGTATTTTAAAGAGAATAATCAATTGGAAAGACTCATTAGACTCTTTGTTGAATTATTAAGTGAATGATATGCTTAGAAGAGATCTTGAGGGTTTTTTGTTTGTTTTTGGTTAATGACTGAAGTTCTGGGCAGTCAGCTGAAGGACTTGGAGGTGGTTTTGTTTGTTTATTTTTTGTTTTTTAGGAAACAAGGGTAGGAAAAGCCTAAACAAGCCTGTGTAAATTTCATTGAAGAGCAGTTTTGGTGTGTTATGATTATGGATTTTTAAAAATTTACTTATTTTGACCTTTTTTTTCTAGGTATAAAAAATACATTCATTTAGAAATTAGGGAAAATAGGAAAAGTACAAAAAAGAAAAAATTACTCATTATTCTGCCACCTACAGAGAACGTTCTGGTATATTTTATTTATAACCTTTTGTTCTTAGTACACACACCCCACATTCTTGTTTCTCTTTAATCAAATCAGCCTTATACATTACATATTGCTTAATAATCTTTTTTTAAAATTTAGTTATATGAATATTCCCAGAAGGTGCTAAGTATTCCTCTGCAACATGAATTTATAAATTTCATGGTATCCTTCTATGGATATATTTTAGTTTTTTGAATGAATCCTCTAGTATTTACCATTTTGGTACAGTGTTTTCATCCTTTATTCTTCCTTGTGAATTTAGAGTTATTTTATCAATTCCATTGGAATTATGCTTCTTCACCATATTCAGACTTAGCATCCACACACATGTATCTCTCTATTCCTGAATGAAGTACGTGAGGATTTGGTGAATGAGAAGCTTCCTTTTTAAAGGGCTGCACTGTATGTGGTATTACTTTGCCAGAGCTACATGTAAATTAAAGGTGGTTGACAAAGGGAGTGTTCATTGAAGAGGATAAGGAGGTAGGAGTATTTGTTAATCATGTAAAGGGGATTCTGTGGGGTGCAGTGGGAAGCTGGATCATAAGAAGAGGTGACAGCAGATTGAGGCTGAGAGTTTGGGAAAGGCTAGGTGGCCAAAGGAGAGTTATCGCTGGCAGAACCGAGGATGACAGGGATGTCAAGTGAGTGAGTTTAGATGGTCACGAGGTTGCCAAGGTAATTCATCCCAGCAGTTTCCTAGTAGATTTAGGGATAGGGGAGTAAGGGAGAGGGATATATTTGCACCAAGGTGTCTCAAGAATAAACTTTTGTCTGGACTCATTGCACTTCTGAGGAAATTCTAATCTGTGATTGATGGGCTGGCTCCCTTTCTAGAAGGAGTCATCTGTGGCTCAGGCTAGAGGCAATGTTGAGGGGTCTGGTATGTGCTTGCTGAGCCTGGTGTGTTAAATCAGCAAGATATATCTGGAATCCTATCTCTTTTTTGTTGTTGTTCTTCTTCTTCACTGCTTCCTACTGCTTTTCAGATAAAACGAAAACCTTCAGCATGATCAGCGAAGACTTAAATGATCTGGACCCTGCCTCGGTAGGTTTGACTGCTAGGTTTTGCTTAAGCCAAAATTAGGATTCCTTTCTTCTTCTCACGTTTCGAAAGCAACCTGTCAGTAATTCAGGTCTACCATACTTTCAAATCCCCAGTCCAACCATTTCTTACCAGCTTCACTGCTCTAGCCCTAGTACATGCCTTTCGTCTTTCATGACAGCGGTAGCTTCATAATGGGCCTCTCTGCCTCCACTATAGCTGGAGTGGTCTTTCTAAAGCATAAATCAGTGCTGTGATTAGAAAATTCATTAATATATTCTCATTACCCCTGAATAAAATCCAGACTTTAACCCTAGCCGACCATGATCGGGCCCCTGCCTTGCATATCTCTGGTCTTGTCCTGTACTGTGTTCTCCCGTGAGCTCTTTGCTTCAGCTACAGCTGTATGCTTGCTGCTCCTCATACAGATGAAGCCCCTTTCTGTGTCTGGACCAACACATGCTCTTTACTAAAACTGGGACAGTGCCCCAGAACTTCACATGGGTCATCAGTCAAATCTCCACTCAAATGTTTACTCCTCAGAGAAGCCTTCTTGTTCTCAGTCCCATTAGCTTACTTCATTTTCCTTATGGATTTATTACTTTATTTTCTTTATGGATATATGAAATTGCATTAGTTTGTTGTTATTTTTTTGCCCCAATAGAATGAAAGCTTCACAAGGATTTGGGCTTTTGTCTCTCTTGCTCGCTTCATTGTGCCCAGGACTTGGATGAGTCCATGAAACAATTGAATAAATAAGGACATCTAGGCTCTGATTACTGGTCACTGAGGGCAGCATATTTTCCAGGTCCTACAAGTACTCAATAGCTATTAATTATTTCACGCTCATGCCATATTGTAATAGTCTTATTAAATTTTCTACTTCTTAAAAATTGTTTTGAATTGCTTATAGTCATGTACACCTCTTAAAACACAGTGCATTAAAGTTTTTCTTTTTTCTAATTGGGGTGATGGGTAAGGTATCTATTGAGCCTTTTATCAACAGATTTCTTGGTTAGTTCCTTTGCTTGAGAATATTCCAGTTCTGGAAAGATCAGACTTCCTGCAGCTGTCACATCAGACTTCCATATGTCAAACCAAGGCCTAATTTTTACTCTTCTTTTGGTTATTGTTCTGTTAATGGGCTGTTTTGCACATCAGCTGTACTAGAGTGGAGCATATTGCCTTTCATGTGTAGTACATTTTTACTATCAGCCTTCATGATTGAAGACAGATTTCTCATGTCCTTAATTTGAACTTAAGGAATTATTTTTACCAGTTATTAGGAAGTCTGATAGTACAGTGTACCTCCTAGAAAACAAACCATGAAAGGAAATCCCTTACTTTTAAAGAAAAGCTATATGTTTATCCACTTCAGTTTTATTAGGTGAAAATTATTGTTTAGCATGAATTCCTGATTTTTTAAAAAAATTCCCTTTAGTATTCGAGTAAGAAAGTTAAAAATTGTCATTGAAATAAAACAGTGTGAATACTCATTTTAAAGATGTGTTGAAAATGTTAATCCCTTAACTAGTTGTTAAGAAAATTTTATTAATGGTTTGATCTGTCTATAATTTTGGACATGAGCAGGAAAATTAAGATTTTGTTATTAAAAGTGATTGAAACACTTTTTTGAAACCTTAAAAATATGAAAAGGACTTAGGAGAGGAATATAAAAGTAGTACCTTTTTAAAAAGACCATATGCGACATAGGTCACCATGATTTAAATTTTAAAGTGTTATTTGCATCTTGAACAAACAGGTCAAAGGTTAACCTGAAGCTAGTTCATTTCTTCTTTTTAGCACCTGTTCAATTCATTTAGTAGTTTTTATTGAATTGTCTTTTAGGTTACTTGCAGCAAGGCGAAGTTTTTTTTAGAAGTTAGCTTTATGTAAAATACAGTAATAATCACAGCAGCTGACAACTCCTGAATGCTTCTGTAAGCCAAGACCTGTTCTAAGGTCATTGAATCCTCATAACACTAGGAGATAGATATTATCACTGTACCTTTTTTTACACCAGAAGTTAGGTTACTTTTACAAGTTCACAGTCCTTAAGGGAAATTCTTGGGCTTTGAACTCAAGCAGTTTGGCTCTAGAGTTCAGTGTTCTTATATGCGCAGAATCAGATTTTTTAACCTACTCATTCATTTAGAAGGATGTGGTATAAAACACGTTTGAAAAACTGGACTGACCCATAAATTCAGGGTTTAAATTCAATCCATTAATATAATGTTTCTCTACTTTCTTAGCTTAAAGATTGTTCTTTTCAAAAAGAAAAAAATTTACCTGATTAATATTACCTGCAAGATTTACCATTATATTATTATAAGAAAATGACTTACTTGGATAATAAATTGATTTATCCAACTTTATAAAGTCTTTGCTCTCTAGGCAGCAGGCTTGAGTAACATTCATTTGAAATATTGAGAAAACAGTATTTAGAACTGTCGTCTTGACTTTAAAAAAATGCATAATGTGAGAGTTGCGAGTTAATTTTTATTTGGGGCAAAATGAGGACTACAGCCTGGGAGACAGCTAAAAGATAACTCTGAGAGATAGCTCTCAGATGACTCTGAGAAACTGCTCCAAGGAAGTGAGGGGAGGAGCCAGGATATATAGGAGTTTTGCAACAAAAGGACAGGTAGTCAAAGATTATCTTCAGTTAAAGAAAACCAGGTATCTCAAGTTAAGGAATTTAGCGCTTTTCTATGTATGGGAAGATGCAAGAGTCTGGGCTCACTGAAATCATTCCTTTGATATGCACCTCAGCTTTCTGGGGCCAGTATCCTGTGTTTTCACAAACTGAGTTTCCTCAGGGCTCACCGCAGGGAGTGGCTGCAGTCTGATGGCTGCTAGATGGCAGGGATTCTTTTCAGCTCTGAGTTTCCTCAGGGCTCACCGGCTCACGTTGGAGGGTTGCAATCCTTGATGACTGTGACATCCTTTGTTTATTGATATGGCAAGAAATATTCCATTTATAAATATTCCATTCCATTTATAAATATTCCATTTATCAGAAGCTATAAGGAAAGATACAATAATCAAAATGTTTGAATTATTCATTTCATAATGAATAAGAGGCAGCTCAAATAATTTAAGTGTGTACACCTTAAATGAGTTACAGATAGTTAGATAAATATATGGAATGGGAGAGAACAGAAATTTTCTGTTTAGATAACCCAGAATTCTAGTATTTCACCCTCTTCCCATCAACCTTTTGTGTAATTAAAGCCAGCAGGCCTACTTTAATGATCATTAAAACCAGCATGATCATTTAACTCATCAAAAATGACATATTTGTGAAGCATAGTGTCTTGTTAGTGTGTACTCTGAGAGCAACTGTCATTTTCCCTAGTAAACTGTAGCAACCTTACAGCATTTTCATTGCAATTTATGTTAGAGCTGCAACTACAGCCAAATTACTGTTTTAAATGGTTCTTTTAAATTTTCTTATAATAATTACTGTAAACATTTGCTTTCTTAAGTAGAACGTGCAACATTAGAATTCATTAATGCTTTAGTATTGTAAGGGTTAATGAAATTTTCATTCAACTTTTATTTTGACATAATTGTAGGTTCACATGTCGTTGTAAGAAATAATACAGGGAGGTTCCCAGTACCCTCTTTATTATTTTCTCTTAGTGGTAACATCTTGCAAAACTGTAGTATGGTATTACAACCAGAATATTGACATTGATGCACTCAAGATACAAAACATTCCCATCACCAGAAATACTGATTCTGTAGTTTTCCCTACTTGTAATGTCTTTATTTTGGTATTAGGGTAATGCTGGCTTCATAGAATGAATTAGGAAGTGTTCCATCTGCTTTTATTTTCTGGATGAGATTGTTTTCTAGAAGAAATTATTTCTTTTATAAATGTTTGGTAGAATTCACCAGTGAAACCATCTGGGCCTGGTACTTTTTTTTTTGGAAGATTATTATTCATTCAATATCTCTAATAGGTACAGGGCTAATTAGGTTATATATTTTTTCCTTATGTGTGTTTTGGTAGCTTATGTCTTTCAAGGAATTTCATCTAAGCTGTCAGATTTCTGTGTATAGGGTTGTTTGTAGTTTTCTTTTGTTAGATATCTTTTAATGTCTGCAGAATCTGTAGTGATAGCCTCTGTTGCATTCCTGATAACTGGTAATTTGTGTTTTCTCTTCTGTGTTATTAGTATTTACTAGAAGTTTGTCAGTTTTATTGACCCTTTTCAAAGAACCAAGTCATTGTTTCATTGATTTTTTTTTTCAGTTATGTTGATTTCTGTTCTTATGTTTATTATTTCCTTCTGCTTACTTTGGGCTTATTTCACTCTTTTTCTTGGAGTGGTAGTTTAGAAAATTGATTTGAGACTTTTCCTCTTTTCTGATATATGCATTTAGTGCTATAAATTTCCCTCTAAGTACGACTTTGGCTGTATTCCACAAATTTTGATACGTTCTATTTTTAATTTTCATTCAGTTCAATATATTCTTTTTTAATTCTTGAGACTTTCTCTTTAACCCATGGTTAAATATTTAGTAGATGTATGTTGTTTAGAATCTAAGTGTTTGGAGATTTTTCTATTACCTTTTTGATATACCTTCTAGTTTGATTTGATTGTGGTTGGACAACACTTGTTATGTTTTCAGTTCTTTTCATTAAAAAATTTTTGTTTTATGGTCCAGATTGTGGTCTATGTTAGTATATGTTAAATGGGCATGTAAAAAGAATGTGTTTTGGCTGTTGTTGGATGGAGCGTTCTATAAATGTCTGTTCCATCCTGTTTGTTGATGGTGTTATTGAGTTCTTCTCTGTCCTTGCTGATCTTTTCCCCACATGGCCTCGACTGACATCACAGGAGGAGAAGAGGGGTGACTTTGTTACCATTGGGCTGTAGTGAAAGTTTGTGGCAGTCTGTGGTCTCCACCAACACTGTGGTGAGGAGGGGCTAATTGTTACCTGGCAGACATAAAGTCTTGTTTCCTAGTGAGCTTGCAAATTTAGACTCATCACAGGCCTTTGCTTCATGAGTAGGGGTAGAGCCACAGTTTTTTTGTTTTTGTTTTTTGGGGTTGTTTTTGTTTTTTGTAGTATTTGACTGGAAGAGGCAGTTATTGTCTAAAGGTTTTCTCTCATGCCAGACTTTCCCTTTCCTGGCCCTTTGGCTTGAGAAAACAGGCTTTTTTTGTGTGCACCTATTGGCATTTTCTGAGTTGGTCAGCTTCTTCAGGTCTTAAGTCTGTATATATGGGGCAAAAAGGACTTGAGAACTCACCACCATGAGTCATTCCTTGGGTACCAAGGTCCTTAACTGGTCTGCCTTCTTCTGTCCACCATTGAGAGTCTTCTTATATATATTTTACATGTGATGTCCAGGTTTTTTTAGGTGTACTTAGTGGGAAGAATACAGAAAAGTACATCTGCTCCATTTTCCTAGAAGTAGAAGTCTTGAAACTATTTTTGATCAGTTATTACTATTTGGAATCAGTCATTTCTCGTATGTATACTCTGAGGAGTTAAGCATTGAGTGTAACTACACGAACAATAGGAATTTCGGTGGCATGCTTATTTTTCTAAATCTACCTGCTGATCAGAAACCTATATTTAAGCAACTGTGAGTTATGAGGGGTATGATTGGACGCTCAGTACTATTCACATAGTACTGCAGAGAAAATTGTTGAATGCATTAGCTTTTTATAGGTGAATAAAAAGCAAAATTATGATTTTAGCATTTACAGCTGAAATAATTGTGACTAAAAGTAAAAGTTGTCAACAGCTTGCTGCTTTATCAGTTGGTAACTGGTAGATAAGCCCATAATCCCCTCCTTCATGATCTTCTTTCTGTGCTGTTCATTATTTCCATTTACTCTTTAGCTCAGCCCTAAGGTTGGAATAGCCCAGTAGCCAGTATTTTCCTAGTTTATCTAACTTAGGAGAATTATTTTTCTGAAAATTTAAAAAGTCATTGAAACACATGGCATGAGGCTTTATTATTTTAAAAATGAGATGTCCCTGAATAGTGGAGTAAAGGGAGTAATTGATAATTATTTAGGATTAAAGAGGCTCTGTAATTAAAGTAACTAACAGTGTTGGAGAGTTTACTGATGGAATTTTTGCAGAATACCATCTTTTCCTGCTGTACTCCAGCTTTGTCAGTGTCCCTGCCTTACCTTACTCATTCATAAGGCTGAGGAAACTGGAGCAGGGTGTGATGGTGCAAAAAAATATAGCTTGACCTGAAACAAAAACCTTCTTTGAACAGATACCCACTTTGTGCCTGGTGTTTTCTAGCAGAACTTGCCTTACACCTACATTTTCCTACCTTCCAACGTGCTGTTTAAGCAGATATCAATGAGGAACATGTGCTAGCTGGTAGGAAGAAGCGAATGAGCTGTGTATACTCATTTGCTTAGGGAGCAGTTTCTCAAAGCTTTGGACTAGGATGGTTGTTGATGACCTAGGAGGCACTGTGCTCTTCCTAACCCTTTCCCCACTTTACGGAGGAAAAGCTATCACTAGCAGCAGGTTCATGGCCGTACTGCAGGACTGCAGCACTGGCTATGTAGCACAGTTACACGAATTTTTGGAATCAAGAATATCTGCATTGGAATGTCAGTTCTGCTGCCTACCAGTTGTGTAGACTGGAAAGTTACTTTGCGTTTCGAAGCTTCAGTTTCCCAGTTTCCCAAATTCCATGAGGAATTTCCTTTAGCAGTAGGTTATTAAGACCAGATGAGCCATAGATCTGCATCAGTATGATTAGGAGGGTGTGGTAGAATTCTTCTCCTCTAAAAGGTGTTGATTCCCTTGTCTCCCTCCTCTCCCACTGCCCATCCCCAAGTCTTCACATGTCTAATTTAGCTTGATGAAGAAAAGAGGGCATAGTTATTCTGTTTGGTGGAACAGAAGATGTTTGTTGTGTTTCTAATTCAGGAAAATGAATTATATATACATTCATTAAATATATTAATATAAGGAAAGATGGGAAGTAAGGAAACTGCCTTGGAGCAAATTGTAGTAATTCAGGCCTGAGAATGAAGCCAAAGTAGAATAAAGGAGAAAGAAGTAGACGGAAGAAAAAGGGGTGGGTCCAAAATACATGAAAAGCACAGATCTAGCATAATAACAGTATATGTGTACTTAACTTTTAAATTTATTTAGGATATTTGAAATAGACTAGCTGATTATTCAAATATTTGTGAGTATGTTTAGAAAGAGCTTCTCATATTTCATTGAAAAAATAGATGCCATCAAATAAGAACTTAGTGCTATGACCAGTTCCACCAACCTAGCTACATCTGTACTCAGATACTCTGCATTCCTTCTTACTACAGTGAAAGAAGCATACTGCTTCTGGCTAAGGTCAGCCCTCTTCTGATTTTGCTCTGGATCCTATCCCATCTCACTTACTCAAGGACCTGCAATTATGTTCTCCCTATTGGCTTAAATCCATTTGCATATAGACAGATTCTAATAGCTCCCACTTTAAAAAATAAAGTAAAAACAAAATTGTTTTCTCTCGATCGCCGCATCACTCTCTAGGCACCCATTTTTCTACTTTCCCTGCAGAGCATAAAGAGTTTGTTCTTGGGTTCTGTCTGTTTTCTTACTTCTTATTCTGAACTAAACTTACCTGGTCCACTTTTTGTTCCTAACCACTGTACTGAAATATTTTCTTTTTTTTCTCCCCAAGTTTATCAGTAAACTCCATCATATATATATATTCCTCCCACACACACAGTGGTCACTTCCTTGTGCAGCCTCTCAGCAGCATTCAGTATAGTTTCCTTTTTGAAATAGTCTCCTTGTGGCTTCCAGGATACCATAATACTATTATTTTTCTCCTCCATGAAGCAGTATATACATACTCATGAGCTTTTCTAAATTTCCATGCAGTTATATGAGGCCATTATTAATTTGATCTTTTAATGAAAACGGCTTTTGATTCTGTTGATTCTTATGAGGCTATTATTGTGTTAGATGTTTTTGCTGAGTATTAGAAACCTCCTATCAGTGTGTTGATTTCAGATGTTTCATTTTAACAGTTAGCTAGTTCATCAAGCAATTTCCATAGCATTATTAAACACCTATAATTTTTATATAGCAAGAATCCTCTTTTGCTTCTGAAGGGTGTCAAAAGGGATATTCCACGGCTGACCTCTGCCCCCACCCCCAGCCATGACCTTGTCACAGTCAAGAGCCATTTTAGGGTGTTTTAGGGTAGACAAAAGATTGAGAACCATCCAAGACTGAGAACACTCCTACTCCAGTGTGATATGATTTTGGAGGGTGTATTTTCACTTATTTGCTTAGGGGTCATAAAATAGACTGATGAGAAAGAAGCCATTGGTAATTATTTTATGGTAAAGCCATATTTTATGGATAAATAAATTAAAAGATAAATCTGTCTTCTGCTCTAAAATATCTATCATTCATTCCAGTCTACAAAATTTTAAGTTTTATATTAGTAAGCCTATTCTTATTTAATTTTTTCCTTTTTCTGTTTTTGATTTTTCATCTTACTACTTCAGTTTCAAAAGACTTTTCCAAAATAGTACTAAAACAAAATCTAGCATTGTTGGTTGATTTTTTTTTTTTAAGAAAAAGGTGACAAGTGTTTAAGAATTTTCAACATGAATCTAACTGTAGAATGCAGATGTAGTTATTATAAAAGGGCATCTGAAATGGCAATGATGCATGCTTCAATGGTTGACTCATTTTATAAATCTTATGGAAAAGGGGAGATCAGCATTGGCTTGTATGTTCAAAAGTAATGAAATTCTACATTAAAATCTTTGAAAAGGCTTTGAGTAGATCATTAGTGGCAATTTTATGTGTTATTATTTATATCCTGAGAGAACTTAATGATATTAATAGTTGAAACTTGTAATTAGTCCTTTGGTAAGTAGAAAGATGACAGATTTCATACTAAAATAACAATGAAATTTTTACAGTTTATACTGTTTAATGCAAATTCAACTCCCATTTTTTGCCTCAAAATTGCATTCTAAAGCATTGAGCAAACAGAAACTAATGAACCACCTGCATTTCAAATAAATAACCACACTAAAGGAAATAAAGAAGAACTAATCTAAGTAACTTTTGAGCACAGTTCTTTGACTTTATACCTTCAGTCTAGAATGGGGTAAAAAGGGCAATTTCAAACAAACCCTGAATTCCTTCTATTAAGTTGTTTTGCAATAATATGGTATAGTAATTCTGAAGCTATTTTAGGTGTATTGTAAGATTGAGTAAATGTGTTGGGAGTAAATGAGTTAAGAGTTCTTTGAAAAAAAATAACTGATTTCAGGACTAGATTGGGGAAGGTATTAGATGAGCCTGGAATATCTTATTATGCTAGAAAGTAAGGAAGTGCTCAAAAAAATAACAGGGGCATTTCTAAAGGACACAGGGGCTGTCAAAAGGACATCTTGAAGGGGCTCCCGCTGAGCAAATCTAGGACAGTTTGACCATCAAAATAAATAATGAGAGTAATGGATTATAACACATTAGATAAAACAGGAATAGATATGTTCATACAGTGATAATAAATGAGTGAGTGGGGAGCGTTCTTTCTCACTGTTAGAATGCCCATTGATAAATGTGGAGGAACTGTTGGAATTGGAAAATCACCATTTGCAACCATCATAGTAGACTGGCTAAGACAAGAATCCTTAGTGGATGCTAAATCTCAAGGACCAGATTCTGTGAGGAGCAGGATATTTGCGTGGTTCTGAGCGTGGCTGTCGACAGATGGATTATTACTTGGGGAAAACAGTAACTATACAGTGGAGAAATCTGATAATACCCTTACTGGGGAAGCAAAATTAATATAATCAATGAGAGTCAGATAAACCTTTCATGCTGTCAGATGTAATACCTGAGAAGGACACAACATCTCTCATGTTGTATTCTAGCCAGGGATGCATAACTAAATCTCACTGGGAGACATTAGACAAACACAAATTTAGGTGCATTCTACAAAATAATTGGCCTGTATTTTTCAAAAATGTCAGTGTCATGAAAGACAAAGTCTGAGGAATTATTTCAAATTAAAAGAGATTAAAGAGACATGACAACTAAATGCAAAATACATGATCCTGGACTGGAGGGGGAAAATGCTGTAAAGGATATTATTGGAACAATAACAAAATTGGAATATGTACACTCTATTAGATAAAAGTATTGTACTAATGTTAAATTTCCTGAATTTACTTACTATACAGTGCTTACATAAGAAAATATCCACGCTTTTAGGAAATAAACACTGAAGTAATAAAAGGCAAAGAGACATGATGTATTGCAGCCTTCTGAAATGGTTTAGAAAAATTATTTATTGCTTCTACATACATACATAGAGATATAGAGGGGAAAGAGAGAGAGGATATAAAGAACATGGACAAAATATTAAAAATTGGTGAGTCTGGGCAAAGAGTATATAGGAATTCTCTGTACCTAATTTGCAGTTTTTCTCTGTGTTTGAAATTATTTCAAATGAAAAGATTTTAAAAATTATCACTCTGGGCAAAAAAAAATGTGACAGTTTGGTTAATAAATTATATGGTCACCCTGTACTATTTTTTTCTACTTTTCATCCTCATGTAGTCTCATTTTTTGAATTACTAATGTTTAGGAAAAGCTCAATCTTTTTTTTTCTTTCATTTTACTTATTATTATTTTTTTAATCTTAATGGCTGCACTGCGCGGCATATGGGATCTTAGTTACCCAACCAGGAATCGAACCCAGGCCCCCTGCATTGGAAGGTGGATTCTTAACCACTGGACCACCAGGGAAGTCCCCTCTTTACATTTTACTTCTCGCCACATTGGTGTCCTTTTCTCTTTATTACT
Source organism: Mesoplodon mirus (assembly GCF_964341445.2). Lineage (NCBI taxonomy): Eukaryota > Metazoa > Chordata > Mammalia > Artiodactyla > Ziphiidae > Mesoplodon > Mesoplodon mirus. The sequence goes on along the minus strand of NC_138996.1, from coordinate 18,965,960 downwards.
GCATCAAAATTAAATGCTCGTTTCTTTTCTATGGATAAAGTTTCCTTGTTTTAGATCAGAACACCATCTTATGGGCATTGTTAGAATTGTTAACTTTCCTTGTTTTCTGTCTTGTTCTGAAGGAAACTCTTGGGCATTAAATTTGTTGAGATTGTTTTGAAACAAATACTATCCGTACCCTTTTGTCTTTCTCCTCCCCCCTCCCCGCCCCACCCCTCCCAAGACCACAATAGACTCAAAGTTTCTGTTTGGGTGAGAGTATATTCACTCTGGTTCTTTGAGGGTACATGACCTTAGTGGGCACAAGGTGGGTACTAACTATTTCCTAGGAAGCTTTTTAATCAGATTAGCCTTCTTGTGCTTCTGACTGTGATAGGTAGGTGAACAGTATTTTATTTTCTCAGCGAAAGGATCAGGTTTACTTAGAGTGTCAATAACTTAGAGTATCTTAAAATTATGTGTTTGATAATCAGCCTCTGACAGTTTTAAAATTGCTAGATTTCTTTTGATGTGGACATTGAAAGTCATCTGAATTGATAGCCTGACAAGGCATGGAGAGAAATATAGTGAATTATGTGCTCAAGTGTTTCTAAATGAAAGTGGGAAATATAATCAGAAATAACAATGAGTATTGTTTTTTATATGTGGAAATTTCTTTTAAAAGAAGTAGTTATTAGGAGATTAATTAGACAGGAAATCAGTACTAGATAAGAAATGCTTTACAAATAGGCTGTCCTTTGATTTGTGGATTATCAGAACTCGTCATCTCCAGTTTGTATCTCTTTTCTTTCTGAGGTGGAGTAACATTCTGTGTATGAGTTTTTATTTATGTTCTTTCCCTCATGTTTTTTTCTTTGTGGGGAAAAATTCATTGCTCCTTATAATTCTAGTTATATGTATTTGGCTTCAGTGTTTGGAAATAGGCCCAGGTGAGTGAAGAAGAATCTTTTTTTCTCTATTGATGTTCTAATCCTCCCATATGTTGTTCTTCTATTATTCTATTATCCTCCATTGCACTGAAATGAATGCAAAATGAATGATATATTGCTTATGACAAGACATAAAAATGACTTGTTTTTAAGAAGTTATTAGAATGCCAGTGGCAATAACAGACAGACATGGGAGAGTATCCTATTCTCCAGAAGAGCAACCGATTTTGTGAACTTGTTTGCAGAATAAGTCTTCTTTCATTTTTAAAACCTAATAAGGAAAAATAAAATAACTGCTTGCCTATACTCTTTGTAAAACAGAAAGAAAAACCTACCGAATAGTAATATTAATGATGGTTTATAGACGAAAAGTCTAGCCAAGAATGTAGAAGGAAAAGAAATTTGATTAAGAATGGAAGCAATATTTAAATGTTTTATGCTTAGTACCATCATACCAGAAGTTTGTGATTTTACTCATTTCTTTCTCTTAAAGGTATATTTTTATACATACTCTTCTTGATATTTTAATTCTTAACCAGAGAACATTTGACACTTAAAGGACTAAGACTTCATAGAAAGTTCTTGGATCCTTTTATATTTCCCTGTGTTTACCTTAATCATGGCTCTCAGTGTCAATGTTACTTACTGTCTCCATTATTTAAAGTATACTTTGGGCGAAATATCATGCTTAAATGTTGTGCGTAATACTTTTAATTATTGCGGGTTTTGGACCTAAAGATCTTCTAATCTCCTGGAGAAGAAAATAGCCATGATCATACAGACACACACATACATTTTACATGATTACTTTTATTTTTTCAGAACAAAAGAATAATGTTACTGAATGATAGTTTATATATTTTGTTTCTGAAAGAAAAGAAAATGGCAAACATTATTCGAAAACTTTTTTCTTTAGGTCCTTATGTGATGCTTTTCAGAGAAAAATGGTTAACAAAAGTTGAGATGCTCTTTTTAAACATGATTTGACCAAAGAATGAAAGTAAAGATAGTCTTTCCTAAGAAATATTTGAAAATGTGAAGTAGAAAATTCTTTTAAATGTGTTAGAAGCTATAAGAGCAGAAAGGAGAATGGCGTGTTTTTTGGAATAGAAAAAATAGGAAGTGAATGTACGTACATTGTAAAATTGGTGCCCAGATCGCAGAGCTTAAGAACATTTAAAGGAATGAATGATTGCAAACTTTCTATAAACCTAATTAAAGGATGGAAATGAGGTAGCTATGTCCTGAAAATTTTACTCGTAGAGAATAAAGTGAGTAAAGTCCTTAAGAAGCTACAGAGATTGCAGAAAGACAGGTTTACAAAATGGCTGCCTTCCAACAGAGTTTCCGTCAAAACAAATGGTTGTCTTACCCACTTCTGTTAACTTTTTTCCTATGAACCTGAGTCGAAAAATATTGCTAGACTTTTATCATCACACTTTGCCAGTAGATTTGCATTGTCCAGTAGTGTGATATAATTGTGTAAATGTTCTCAATGTTGTTATTTAAAGCAAATCAGAATGCTACCTTATAGATTCTTCAAGGTTAAAATTCAGGAACACTAGTCTATTTTTTAAAATAGACCTATCTTTAATTGGTCTGAAAATCAGTTAAGCTTTCAAGTAACCCACATTTACAAACTGTAAGTTGTTTAAACATAAGGAGAACAGCTTATGAAAAGTTTTTATTGGTAGGATGTGAGAGCAGCTTTCTTTCGATTTTGACCAATCATTTCTCTGGGCTAAAAGAAATGAAATGTATTTTTTCAATTGAAATGATGAAAGTATATATGATCACTTTACAATGTATTTATTACATAGTAGATTCTTTTTTCATTCTACTGTATAATCTTGTTCACTAATTCCTTATTTGTTTGGCTATCTGGGTTTTCCTAAGTATTTTTCAATGAAAGACCTTATATCTTTTAATGATGTAGGATAACATAACATGTATTTACTATGTTTTATGTGTTTAATGAAGTTCAATAACTTTTGTATTTGCCTGATTTAATTAAGTGAGCTTAATTAACCACTGAGGCTATTCCTCGGAAACTATGGTGAGTTCTTAGTGTCATAATTAGGGAATTTTGCTTTGTGTTATGAGTCTACTGCTTAAGGGCTTGAATTGAAGAAGATGCAGAAGCAGAAGGACTTCTTTGAGTACTTGCAGTCCCTATACTTAGAATTTTTCATTCATTTTCCTTAAGACACTCATTTACACATATGTCTTCCAGTAAACTATAAAGCTTGATGTCCCAACGCAATTAGGAAAGATCAAGAGCAGTGGGAGATGTGCTCTTTATGTATTCAACAAAGGATAATTGCAGAAAAGCACTGTGGACCTCTGTAAATCTTTCCCACTACATCTGAATTCTTTACCTGAAGAGTACTTATGCAGGGAATATATCAAAAGCTCTCTCTGGTAATTTTGGTATTCCTACATCTTGATCATACCAAGGTTAGGTTTATCCTTAAATACCTGGCTATATTATTTGAATTATTTATTGGAGAATCGTTCACCCCTTGAACACTTTTAGTTAGACTGTAATATTGGAAAGGAACTAAATCACTGCTGCCATTACATTCAATAATCTATTGGTTGTATGGATGGCAATGATAGGCAATTAAATTTGGCACAGTAAGAGTTCCCAAAGACAAGTTTATTATATTTTTCACTTGTAAATTTTTGCTCATCTAATCAGTAGAAATAATTTTTTCATTATCAATTGAACGTTCTTTTGAGAAAGAAAATAACACCTTATAAATGGGAGCTGTTGTGACGCATCTAGGCCACAGACAAAAACAAGGTCATTGTGAACTCACAACATAGCAGACATCTTCCTCAACTGGCTAATATAAGTGACAGTTGCTTTTTTACCCAGCCATAGGATTGCCCCCATTTTCTAATGGCACACAATCTAGAAAAAAACCTTTGCTTCCTTATATCCTCCCCTGAAATCTCTTAACTAAGCTCAAAAGCTATAATGGATTCTAACATACTCTTACTGAGGTGCCTATGTTCCCCATGGCCTGTATTCTCCCTCAGTGTAACAAGTAATATCCCAACTTGTTCAACGATAGCAGTGTTCCTAGTGGTCTTTGGCTGGAGGGCATTGACACTTTCCTTAAAGATATTTCTTAAGGTACAAATTATTCCCCTAACACTGAAAAGTCGAATGCTTTGTTAACTTTTTGTGTATATATATTCAATTCAGCGTGTTTGTTAGTACTTACATGTTCAGACATTTTGATAGTTGTTAAGTATATAAGGATAAATAAGACACTGTCTCTGCGCTCTAGGAAATTTCACACTGAGTCATTGTTATATTTTCATGTGTTAATAACAGTGAGTCTGATTTATTTATAAATCTCTTTCCTTTGTAGATTATACTCACTTTTACCATGTTTCAACTGAAGGAAAAAGAAAATGCTTGAAAATTTGTTAACTTTGTGTAGGGTATGGAATTCTGGTTACCTTTGCCTAATACCTTGACAAGGGCTAAATTTTTGGAACTTATTCACAAGAACTCTAGTGCTACAGAATTTATAAAGTGAACTCTTACTGAGAGTGCATTTGTGTGTATGTGTGTGTGTCAGAGAAAAAGAGACAGGGGGAGACTGAGAGAGACATTTAGTTTGTAACTCAGTCATAATGATTTACACAGAACCACCTGATGGCCAGTTATGATGATATAGTATGTGCCTTTCCTAAAAGAACTTCTGGAATTACTGTTAATTCCAACATCTGCCCCAGGATATATCTATCTCCACAAGTCATTTTCAGTAAGATGTGAAAGTTTCTCAGTTCAGTCTATGTCATGAAAACTATAGATCTTCATCTCACACAAAGAGAATGAATCTTAGAGAATGAATCTTAAAGTGTTTCTTAGTTTCACTCTTCGACAAATAACCTTGCCAAGTCTTCTTATATTCCAAGGCAAATCAGTGGGCTGCTGGGATTTAAAATTTTTAACACTTCCAAACAGCTACAGATATTTCTTTACAAACTGCATATAGAAATGTTTGCCTTAAGTCTTTTAAGATTATCAAGATGAGAAAACATTAGGCTGTCAAGAAGCTGAAAATAGCTTACTGAAATTTTATACTAACTCACTCTTAGGTAGTCCTTGTCACGATTCTTGGGTAATTATTTGCAGAAGCCTTTATACAAATGGCTGGTTCTATCAGTTAAGCCACATTTACTCAAAATGAATACATAGTATTTTTTGCTAGCACAGAATGAGAGATTATGTATGGGAAGAATCATTTTCAATATTTGAATGGTGCTAGTTACCCTTAACTATAGCTTTCTCCAAAATGGATGGTTATTATTACATAATCACAAATTAGAAATGTTAAATTATTTGAAGTAATTATCTATTTTTGTCACACCAAGATTTCTACAAACATTACTTAAGGTTTATTTGTGTCTGTATGCTATTTGGGCTGGGGACAAATAATTTGAGATGGTGGCGGGTGGGTCAGAATAATGTCATCTTTCATAAACACAACTAGCCGTGAACTATCACAGCTGTAATTTGTCAGACTGTTCCCTTTATGTATAAAAAAGTTTTTTAATGTTGTCCTTGAAATAAGACTCAGTTTATTTTAGTTTAAAATATTAAATACCACTTTTTTCTTGCATTTTTTTAGCTCTAATTTCTTATCAGGTCATTTCTGGAGATATTTTAAACTCTCTATTTAAAATGTATAATGGTACCTTTAGTAAAAACATGTTATCTCTTTCTAGCATATATAAACCTTGGTTTATAACTGCAAAGAAAATATGACTAAATAAATGTACATACTTTAGTGTCTCATAAAAATGTATGTAAACTCAAATCAAAATACAGAAAATGTATTGTTTTTACCTCTTTTGGAGGACTACTATCACTAACAGCCTGCTAGAAGTATACAATTACTATACTTCTTTATACCCTATTGTCATAAAGCAGCTGATTATACTATACTCCCATAATAGTAATAAAAAAATGAATATTTTATCAAATTTATTTTTATATAAATTTTAAGTCAGCGAAATGAAAACACAGGTCAAGTAAAAACCAAAGTCAGCTTTATTAAACATAATTTAATATGAGAAATTTCGATAGGTTTGCTTTTTACCATATTTTTAAGTCATTTACAGAATCTTGGGAAGTCAGTTTTTATTAAAAAAATGTTTGCATTAGACATAGTCTTGAAAAGAAACATAAAAGAAATTTACGGTAATACCACTTCACACCCATTAGGATAGCTACTATTTTTTAAAAAATGAAAGAGAAAAAATAAATATTAACGAGATGTGGAGAAATTGGAACCCTTGTGCGCTGTTGGTGGGGAAGTAAATGATGCAGTGACTTTGAAAAACAGTATGGAGTTTCCTCAGAAATAAAAATAGAATGACTATGATTCAACAGTTCAACTTCTGGGTATGTATTCAAAAGAACTGAAGCAGAGACTCAAAGGAATATTTGTACACTCATGTTCATAGTAGCATTATTATAGCCAAAAGGTGGAGGCAACTCAAGTGTCCATCAAGAAATGAGTGGATAAACTAAATGTGGTATATTCATAAAATGGAGTTTTATTCAGCCTTATAAAGGCCTACCGTTCATAAGCCCTGTATTCTCCTAGAGAGAGAAAAGTAAGTTCTTTGCATAACATAAATGACTAAATGCTTGATTAGTTTACTATTGCTATTTATTTATTTATTTATTTTCTTATACCAATTCAAATAGCTCTCTCCTCAAAACTATTTGCCTTGCTTTCAGGAATAAAAGATATGTTCGAAAAAAAGCTAAAAAGTAATAATAGCCAGCCAAACTTTTACTGGAAAGTACTGTTATATGTATATGCTTATAATAATTTTTTTTGGCTGAATTAAAAGCATAACATTTTCATTCAACAATTTCAGGTTGCCACATCAGATTTTGTGTTTGCTCATTCTGATTTATTTATAATGCAATTTTCTAAATCTATATCCTAATACTGTTCTATTGGTTTTTTTCAGGGGTTTCCTATGTAACCTCATAATACTTTCATTTTTAGTTCTAAACTTAGATACAGTAGACTCCTCTGTTGCAGTGGAGCTTCCTCTGGATAAGACATTCCTTTTAGGAAACATAGGCGTCTCCAGGGATGGGAACGTGGGTCAGGTATTCCTCTTTTTAAAAATACATTGAGCACTTCTGGAGATATGAGAAAGAGTATAAAATATGGTCCCTGACTTCAAGGGGCTCAAGTTAGGCAAGGAAGACAGACCCACAAATTATTTTTCATACAATATAGAAAGTGTTATGGAGCACAGAGGAAGGTGCAGTTGATTCTCTGCAGGAATTACTAAAGCCAAGAACTCAGCATTTACTGCACCTGGGTTGTTCTCTGTCCACTTTTGAGACTTAGTATTTTCTGTCTAACATTTTTATGTATTTTTCCATTTAGAATATTTTGTTTTTCTGTACTTTTGATCAGTAGTGTCAAAAGAATATGGCCTAGACTAAAACCAAATGATCTTATTCAATTTCACTCCCCAGTTACTTCTGGGTCATCTGTAAGCTTGGCAGGAAATAAATGCAATAAGCAAACTAAGCAAAAGGAAAAAGAAAAATACAATTCTTCTTTAGCTTGTTCTCAGCAAGAACAGTATCATTCTACCGAATTGATAGCACTTTCTTCTGAATCCATCAGGAGGCATCAGGTGATCAGAATCATTATTCAGAACTTGAACACAGTAAGTTACTGTCTAGAATGAGGGTAAAAGTGAGTTTGCCTGTGTGCACACACTGGTTTGCTAGTTGTTTTTTAAAGTTAGAGCATGTATAACCTTGGAACCTTCTCCTGAAGATGGTAATAGGTAGTTGCTGATTTGAGTTTCAAATGTGCCCTTTCTTTAATTTTTCTAAGATACTAATTAATATCTTGCTGCTAAAGAAGCAAGAAAAAGGAAATATATATCTCCAGTCCACAAATCATAGATTTCTGTGCTTTATTTAGTGTTTAGCTGATACACTGGGGGCATATATGCCTACACACACGCGCGTGTGCGCGCACACACACACACACACACACGGGCATGGGTAATCAATAACTAGCTGCACTGATCCTGAGCTCAGGTTGGTGATGTCATTATTAAGAAACCAGCAGTAGGGATTCCCTGGTGGCGCAGTGGTTAAGAATCTGCCTGCAAATGCAGGGGACACAGGTTCGAGCCCTGGTGTGGGAAGATCCCACATGCCGCAGAGCAGCTGGTCCCATGCGCCACAACTACTGAGCCTGTGCCCTAGAGCCCGTGAGCCACAACTGCTGAGCCTGCGTGCCACAACTGCTGAAGCCTGCGTGCCTGGAGCCCATGCTTCGCAGCAAGAGAAGCTAACGCAGTGAGAAGCCTACGAACTGTGGTGAGGAGTGGCCACTGCTCACCGTAACTGGAGAGAGCCTGCGCACTGCAACGAAGACCCAACTCAGCCAAAGATAATAAATAAATAAATAAATTTATAAAAGAAAATAAAAGAAACCAGCAATAACTCAGAAGAAAGGATTGTCCATCATTTTTATAGCAGTGGTACGGCCTTGTAGAGAAACATTATTTTATGTGGCCTTGTCCATGTCCTGTTGGGAACAGTCATTATCAGCAGGGCTGACTTGTACATCCTCAATATTTAACATAGTACTAATGTTAGATTGATTTTTTCTTTAATTTACCTCAAACCTTATGCTTTAAAATACTGACTATGTGCATATTAACCTTCAGTCACGTTTCAGTCACATAAGGATTGCTACATTGCAGAGTTGGTACATTTTTGTGGTAGATAGTTAAAAATATGCCAAAAGTGATATGTATTTTATGAAATCATTATATATAATATAAAGTAAATCTAAAGTTAAAAATTAACAAAAAACAAAACATGTATGAAATACAGTAACAAATTCATATTTTTCAATATGGCTTATCATTATTGACACATGGATATACTTGAAGCCTGCTTCTAGAAGTCAGTAAGTTACCAATTAATTTATTACAGAACATCAAATATCTGTATGATAGGAGCTTACTACTGAAATATACATCTTTCTTTTGGAATGAAGTTTTCTCTCTAATGAGGAAATGAGATTTACTCTTTGTGAGGTTCTATCAATCTCAGTATGATTCTATCTCTTTGGGATATGGAGGAGAAGGGAGAGTTCACTCCTTTGTTTTTCTGACTATCTTTCTCTGAATAGCTTTCACTTTTTCTTGGAAGTTATTTAAAACCTTCTATTTTTTCCACTACTTGATTAATGTACATCAGTTTTTATAGCTTTCTGCTCATGTTGTGATTACAACTTTCTAAGGACCCAGCAAACTGTTTAGGACAGTGAGATAAAATGCTCCCCCCCTTTTCATTATATTAAAGCCATTTCATTATAGAGAAAGTTAGTGGGGTATGGAGAAATCTGTTCTCTCAGATCCCTTAAATGTTGTTTTCAATCAAAATTCTTTCACTGATGCTAATGAAAAAGAGGTCCTATCTCCCTGATGATTTCAGGGAGAAATAATAAACAATTGTTAGTAAAGCAATTGCTTTAAAATTTGAAAAGCATTATTCTTACCATCATCGTCATCATCATTATCTTGTCTTGGAGGTTTACTGTAAGGAAAGCATTGTTGTGTGTTTTATTTATATTATCCCTGATCCTCAGAGCAACCCATAAGATAAGCTTTATCTTTCTCATTTTACAGTGAGAAACAAGAAGCTCAGAGGAAGATTAAATGATTTGGTCAAACTCACAAGGCTAGATAGTAGCTGACCCAGGATTTATTCAAAATATCTGGCACAAATGGTAATGCTCCTTGATATGACTTACCAGTGATTCCCAAGCCAGGCCCATGTCACGTGCCCCCAATGGACATATGCACAAACCACCCCGATCTTTGTGATGAAAGTCATGAAGTTAGAGGAAGAAAAAAGATTAAAGACAGCAGTAATATACCATCCAGACTCAATTAGAGCATTTTACCTTCTCCTTTTAAGTCTGTTCAGTCTTTTTTTTTTTAATTCCAACATGCCATTAATACACTTTTCCCTATGAACTTTCAGCCATAATTAGTCCATTGTTGAATAACAAATGGTTAGAAATATTTCTCCCATTAATTAAGCCAAATACAGTAACTTCTTTTTGGAACTACATTGTATATGGCTAAGCATTTTTCTTTTGGAGAGCCTCCTCTGAAATATAGACAAGAGTAGACGGGACCCTTTGTATAACTGTAACCATCACCTCTACCACCTTAGTCTTTTATACTGTAAGCCAAATAGCCCCCTCACCCCATTTAAAAAAAAATATTTATTTAATTAATTTATTTTTTGCTGCATTGGATCTTCATTGCTGTGCACAGGCTTTCTCTAGTTGCGGCGAGCGGGGGCTACTCTTTGTTGTGGTGCGCAGGCTTCTCATTGCGGTGGCTTCTTTTGTTGCAGAGCACAGGCTCTAGGTGCGCGGGCTTCAGTAGTTGTGGCGCATGGGCTCAGTAGTTGTGGCTCTTGGGCTCTAGAGCGTAGTCTCAGTAGTTGTGGCGCACAGGTCTAGTTGCTCTGCGGCATGTGGGATCTTCCCGGACCAGGGCTTGAACCCACGCCTCCTGCATTGGCAGGCGGATTCTTAAACACTGTGCCACCAGGGAAGCCCGCCCTTTTTTTTTTTATAAGTTCTGCTGATACGACATAAGTTTCCATGTGTTTTTTTGTATTTGTCACATTGATTCATTGAGCTTCCTGTCAAACCAGCTACAGAGTAGTTGAATCTGGGCTAATCTTAAGCCAGTTTTTGGTCTTTCTTGACTTACATATTTGAACAGTTGACTTTTTGTTTTGTTTTTACTCTAGTAGCAGGACACTGTATTTATCCTAATTCTTTATGTTCTTCTTGTAATGCTTGCCATCAATTGCCATCATTCTGTATCTTAAGATGGTCAGGTTCCTCAAGACCAGATTTTCTTCCTCCATGTTATCTAGATAGCCAGCTCTCTCTTTTTTTTTTTTTTTTTCCAAATTTCCGTTTCTCTTAAGTTAGCAGGAAGAAATGATGAATTTACCAAGTCCTTTGGTCTTTTGCCCAGGACTTTCAGAGTCACTAGAAATGGTCTATATTTCTTTTGATACAGTTGTTCATCTCTACAAGATTCAGTAAAAGTGATTAGTGGTGTATTTGATATACTATCTAAGCATATTCTTCGTCACTTCTTGGCATTTGCATTTGAATGAGGTAGCCTTATAAAAAGCTGTGCTATACCCATGAATCATCATTAACCATACTGGTCCCTTTCTCTGGATACTGTAGTATGTTGCAAGGCTTCTTCAGTCCTTCATACCTATGCATTCTCATCATTATTGCATACATCTTTGAAAGACCTAGATTACCTACTAAGAAAAGCCTCATTTTTGCATTATTCTGGTCATTAATGCTCAGTACTTCTTCGGTATTACTCACCTCTGAGTTTCTAGTCTTCTCACCTGCTTCATTATTGGATTCTTTCCCCCTCCCAACCTCATTTATACCTCTGTTTTTACTGCTCTCCTTCTCTCTTATTTCTTCTTCCACTTCCCTTTCCTTCTCTCTCCCATGCATCACTCCACCCTACCAAATAAATGTCCAGAAGTCATGCTCTGAATCGGGAGTTCCTTATTCCCAGGAGAGTCCTTACATCACTCAGAGGGAATTTGCTCCTCCATAGTGGCAGCGTTTACCAGGTTTTGTAATCTTCCAGCTCATGATAGTTTTAGATGCGCACTGTCCAGTACAGTAGCTACTGGCCACAGATGGCTGTTGGACATGTGAAACAGGCCTAGTGCCACATGTTGAAATGATAATATTTTAGATATATTGGATGAAATAAAATATCTTATTAAAATTAATGTCCTCCACTTACCTTTTTTTTAACATAGCTAATAGAAGATTTTTAATTACATATGTGCTTTGAATTATGTTTCTACTAGACAGCATTTTTAGATACTCTAAACTAAAAGGAAATACATAAAGAGATTATTCATTAGCACAATGGAAAAGAGAAAAATAAATTACACATGAAAAAAATAATAAAATGCATAGCATTCCAGAGCCATTTTGGATCGGCACATCTCAATAGGCCCAGAGAGCTTTGCTGTATTATTGTACAATCTGGTCTAGGTTCAAAATAATTGCCCCTGATTTGTCAAGAAATGTTAAATTATATTTTGAATAATCCATTTTTGAATGCATAGAAGTGTTTAATGTATTTCAGAAAGAAATTCCCTCAAGAGCAGGAGAATTAAAATGCTAAATTAGCAGTATGTTGAAAACTTGGCTATCTAGAGTGATTTAGCCCTTGACTTTTCCAAGAGAATTAATTTTTATGGTTGCAGCTTTTAAATAAGGCTAAGTGATAATTTTTATATGAAGGTAGTTGATAAGTTTATGGGAGCAAAAATAGGCCCATCAAAGAGTAAAAGTACCAAAATATTCAAAACCACTTTTTTTCATCAGAAATGTTTCTTAATATTTGATGTGAAGTATTTATATTAAAATTATTTCAAAAAATTCATTTTTGTTGTTTGTTATTAAAATTAGTATACAGATTTCATCTCTCCATTCAAGAAACTTTTATATGTAGTACCTGCAATCTCTGTCTTTGGTCATCTTGTTTAGAAATGGTAGTAAATGTTTCTCATAGGCAATTTCTACAATAAAGTTATGGATAGTACAAAACTAAAACCTAGCCATGGAAAACAGATTAATGTTTTGAACAACGTGGTAGGGTTGTATGCATGAAGTGATATATATCACAGGTTAATCCAAGCAGCTTTCTGAAATATAAGAGGAACAAGGAAGTTCTGAATAACCATCTACTGAAAAGATAATATCAAGCATTGATATAAATCTAATTTCTGCTAAGAAATTCATATTAGCACACACAAAAGACATGGAATGTTGACACAGATTTCATTATTGATATACAATTATCTTATACATGTTTCTGATAGAATTGTTGCTGCCCTGTTTTGCTAGGTATTTAAAATAAAATGGAACTAGACAATAAAACTGATACTAAGGGATGGGGTTAAATATATTCCAGATAAGAAAATTAAAATGTACACTTGACATGTGGCTTCCTGCTTCTATACATAGGAAAATATATCCCAGTAAGATATGTAATTTTAAGATTATCTGAAATGAACATCTACTTCTGTTTCTCCGGTTTGCTACTTCAAATAAAGATGTTTTTCATGATTTACATTAAGACAGACTTGAAACAATTTCCCAAAGCAAAATACTACGGACTAATTTTTCCCAAAAAATTGCAAATATGTCCTCTTCATTTCCTCAACTTTAAAATCTTTCCTCCATATTTTTCTGAAATAATAAACTTCCTCATACATCTCCTCAGTTGAACAAAATAAGAAAAGTAGATAAAAGTCTAAGAAGAAAGTCAAAATCAGTAGTTATCATGTTAGTACACTAGCCCATTATATTAACTTTATAATAAGAAAGTAGTTAAGTAAATTAAGTGAATGCTCATCTGTATTGGATTTTTTTTAAGCTAATATTATGCTCAGGAAAGGAGCAAACTGGCCTTCCAGACATTATACCTCAGTACCTCTCTTATAGTCTTTTATTTTTTCTAAAACTACTTCTCTTGGAGAGCATTTTCTTTAATATGTCTGAAACGCCTCCTAGGTGAACTATGAACTCTCAGTGTCTGTCTTGAAATTGGCTGTGCAAGAATCAAAGACTAGTTTCAACATCTAAATTAATAATTAAATAAATTAGCTATATTATTTAAATAGATTATTCTAATTTAATGGGCATTTCTCAGTATATGAAGTCTGAGTCTGTGGTAATATAGCCATTAAGTAGAAGCTGAATTAGCAAAGTGTTGCTACTGTGGTCATGTTTAGAAAGATTATTGGGTGTAGTATTAATTTAAGATTGAGATGTAAATATTTTAAATTTTACCATTTATAGCGTGATATCCCAGGTGACACATAAAACTAACACATCAAATATAAGCTCTGCTGCATTGTGATCCATTCAATGCCTTCTCTCTACTTGACATTCTTTCCATTCTTACTGCCACCATTTACTACTTTTCTTCTCACCATCTTGCTACAATAGCCCTGTAATTAATCCCCAGTGTCTCCAGGTCTTAGTTCATTGAGCTACCAGGTTAAGTTCAGCTTTACTTAGTTTACTCCCCTGCTCAAAAAGAAAGAAAAGTAAACGAAGAGTTCCTGTGCCTTACAAAATCATGTTAAACTCTACAACCTAACATTCAAGATCCTTTAAAATATAAATTTACTTTTTAAATTATTATTCAATGCCCCCCATTCCACTTCACCTTCCCAACATATACCCTAAATTTGACATCAGTCACCTTTCCCCAATACACGTTCCATTCTCCTGCACTTCTTTGCTCAGATTGATAATTATCCAAATTTCAGTCCATTTCCACATGTTAAAATCCTGCCCCAAAATGTATGGCCAAGCTTATATATGACAACTTCAGGAAATCACCCCATAGTACTCCAATTAAAAGTACTGGCAAAGGGGCTTCCCTGGTGGCGCAGTGGTTGAGAGTCCGCCTGCCGATGCAGGGGACACGGGTTCGTGCCCCGGTCCGGGAAGATCCCACATGCCGCGGAGCGGCTGGGCCCGTGAGCCATGGCCACTGAGCCTGCGCGTCCGGAGCCTGTGCTCCGCGACGGGAGACGCCACAACAGTGAGAAACCCGCGTCCCGGAAAAAAAAAAAAACTGGCAAAGGACATGGATTCTAGTCCTAGCTTTGCCACTGTATAGTTTTAAAATTTTAGGCAAGATATTTACTAATTTTGGGTCTTAACTGAGTCATGTATAAAATAAGGATATCAAACTAGTTTATCTTGCCAAGCTTGCCTTAAGATTATATTTAGAATCAATGAGTGTAAGTCAAAGGTACTTTTTTTTTTAACAGCAGTTCTTAACCTGTAATAACTTCATAGACTCCTTCATAGACTCCATAGATTCTGTAAAAACTCTAAAACTGTAGGCAAAAATTTGAGTTTATCTTCATCTGTGCAAAGAATTTTCTCCCTACGGAGAGGGTCTAAAGCTGCTTTCATTAGCTCCTTAAAGTGCTTCATGATCCCCCCCAAAGTTAGGAACTATCATTTACCTGATCTAAATCTTTTATTAACACAGACATACACACACTCAATGCCTCAATCTCTCTCTCACTGTCAATGGTAAATATCTCAAAGCTTTAAGAACATAGTGCTTAGCTCTGTCATCTTCTGAAAGTGGTCCTCAACATCTTTTCCTTAACATACCTGGCAGATAATGTTTACACGTGTGATATACTTCCGTCAGTGACAGCTGTGCACTGCAACGTGCTAAATGAATAATATATTCTATGGATTTGATACCATTCCTCGTGTTCTAGCTCTGATTCCATCACTTTTGTCCTACTAATTCAAGATTCAGTACATGATACGGTAGTGGTAGCTGTGTTATACCTGGCATATTATACATAGTGAATATATATTTGTTAAGTGAATAAATAAATGATGTCTTTCAAAGGAGAACTAATAAATGAGTGGCATTAAAAGAGAGAGAGAGTTTGAGTGAGAAAGATTATGCCCAGGATAAAATACCATTACTCAGACTTCACTAAGTTTAATTAACTCTAACCCTGAATAAGAGATTTAGTGATACTTTGGGGGGAAATATAAGAAAAAAATAAGCATTTGCAGCTTAAAGAAGTAAATCATAATTGGTGCTTCCTGAAAAGACCAAAATTGCAAAGTTGCTACATCTTTCAGAGACTTTGTAAACAGGACAAAATATACCAAGAATAAAATGCAATCATATACAATAATTACAGTGAAGACAAGACAATTCTTACATCATTCAAAAAGTAGTCACTTGTACTTCTGCATTAGCCTTAGTTTCCTTAATTCCTTATATTTGGTGTAAGAAGGCAGAGGTCTGACTATCCCAAATAGGTGTCTCACCAAACTCCTAGCCCTCAGTAGGCTGATGCATTGAGGGGCTGACCATCCTGATAAGAGCAAGGACTGCAGGAAAGTAATTTCCTTTTCACAGATAACAGTATGGTTCCTATAAATCAAAGTATGCTTTGTTCATGTATTCTCGTAGCTCTGAGATCGCAGGTACTACATACAAAACAGTTCCTTGAATGAAGAGATTAAATTTGTATATTCTCCCTATTTCAAAAAAAGTACAAAAGACAGAACAAGTGAGAAATGAAGAACTAAAAGCTGTGCAAATTAGTTCAGTTTTTAGGTGAATTGCCCTCAAAAAGAGGCAAGATTGGGATTTCTAGCTGTGAGGTTGAGATTTCTAGCAGTACAGTACTGTCATATTTCTCATTAGTCAACTTTTTCTCTTTTGTTCTTTTTCCTTTCTGTAGGTGGCGTGATTATATTCCAGAATAAAGAATTTTTCAAATTTTAAAAAAGATGTGATTTGTCAGTTTCTTATAAAGTTAAACATACATTTACTGTACATCCCAGCACCCACACACCTAAGTATTTGCCGAAACTAAATGAAGACATAGGTCCATACAAAATCCTGTCTGAATTTTTTTTTTTTTTTTTTTTTTTTGCGTTCCTCGGGCCTCTCACTGCTGTGGCCTCTCCTGTTGCAGAGCACAGGCTCTAGATGGGCAGGCTCAGTGGCCATGGCTCACGGGCCCAGCCGCTCCGCGGCATGTGGGATCCTCCCGGACCGGGGCACGAACCCGTGTCTCCTGCATTGGCAGGCAGACTCCCAACCACTGCGCCACCAGGGAAGCTCCGCTGTCTGAATTTTTACAGTAGCTTTATTCATAATCACCAAAAGCTGGAAACAGCCCACATGTTTATCAACTGGTGAATGGATAAGCAAATTTAGGTGCATTCATATAATGGAATACTGCTTGATAATCAAAAAGAACAAATATTGGTAGTCCAAAACATGAATGAATCTCAAAAGCATTTATACTAAGAAAAAGAAGCCATACTTAAAAGTCTACGTATCCTGTGATTCCATTTATATGACATTCTATAAAAAGTAAAACTACAGAGAAAGAAATTAGATTAGCGGTTGCTATTGGGTTGGGATAGATTGATTACAGAGGGACCTGAGGGAACATTTTGGGTGATGGAGATGTTCAAATTTTGAGATAGTGGCTACACAGCTGTATAAATTTGTCAAAATTCATAGAACTGTACATTTGAAAAGGCTGAATTTTAATGTATGTAAATTGTACTTCAGTGAGCAAATGAAATATTAAAAGACATAGCACATGTACTATATCATAAAATATCCCAGAGGAGTCTGGGCTTAACCCTATAATCAAACATTAATGTATATGATAGCTATGTATACCAGGTGAGTCAAGTTTTGCTGCCAAATGAATTTTTAGAGCTTTGGGGATTTTGAATTGGCACATAAGAAATTGTGGGTTGATTGCTATAGAAGAAGGATCCCTGATATAGAACAAAGAATGTAAAACTATTGGCCTGTTTTGGATCAAATACGATTTTACTTTTCCAGACCATTTTTGGACAGCAAACATTGTGATAGTAAAGAATCAGTATCCCAGTTCTCTCAGCCCTGACCAGCCATTTACGCAGATAGTTGATGGCTTAAGCAGTGGTGGGCATTCCAAGCACCAGACACCACACCATACATGGAATCACAATCTGACATGCTTAGAATGAGATCTCCTTCCTTCCTTCCTTCCTTCCTACCTTCCCTCCCTCCCTCCCTCCCTTCTTATTTTCTTTGTGACATATCAAAAGGTCTTTTAAAGTACAGGCACACTTTGCGGAATGTCTCATTGGTTAACAATGTGCATTAGAAATACCTCTCCTGGTTTTTAATACCGAACTTTAGAGAATGCATATATATTATAATACAACATTTTTTTGGCCAGTGTGTGTTTGTAGTTATGTCTTTAATACTTCTGTTTTTAACAAACAAATCCGTGAAAGGTCTTGAGTTACATTCCAAATACAATTGACAGAATGTCACAAGCAGGTATAAATTATTTGAAACCCCACTTAAGTGTCTGTAAATGGGATGCCTATCTAAGATGTCACTGGGGCTAAGTGAAGACATATTACTGCATACAAAGAAACTGGTTGGTAACAATCATATTATTTATTGACTGTATTATATAGTTTTTTTGCAGAGCCTTTGTTATGTCTGAGTGTAATTTTGTGTTTTTTAATGTGTTAGGACCTTGGTTTAGGTCTTTTTGTTAACATGTAATACATTGTAATTTTTATCGTTTAAATATTATAAGATAATATAGTTGTATTTGGGGGCCTTTTATCTTTGAAAATTGATTTTCAGCTGCCCTGCAGGGCAGGATGTGTGGGACACCTCCATTTTTCTAAAGAATTGGAAAATTCTTCTCAAGCTGCACTGTACTGGACAGCCAGCTTGGAGTTTACGTTAGTACTGCAGCACAGGTTTAATGTTAGCGAATTAGAAAGGTCAGATTTGCAGGGAACAGAAGATAGGAAGGATCTCCACCAGGAAAATACTCTACTCAAGCCTAAAATTTTAAAGCCCCCAATTGTTTAGAATCGATGTGGAGCATTTAGTTTGATCGTGATTCTAGACTTCTCTAATGCTGTGGACTTTGAAGCCAGAATCAGAATGAGTGGGAAGATTGATAGGATTCAGAAGTTGGAAGAAAGCATTGAGGACTCTTAATACTTTGTAATTTTTTCCCAACATTGTCCTGAAAATATTTATGAAAGATTTCAGAGAGCGAAATAATAATTCAATTGACAATTGAAATAAATAATTCAAATAATTCAAAAAATAATTTCAGAGAGAGGATGCAGATCATTCCTGGGGCCATGGGTACATATAGTAGATACCAGCCTGTCTGAAAATTGCTTTTGGTGGAAGACCTAGCTTAACATCTTGAGATCAGATTATTTCCTGGTGCTTCAGTGAAATTCCTTCCACAACTACGTAGCTGTTTCTAAAATGTCAAATCTATTAGTGAAAACACAATGGATTATGTCACCTAAATTGATATTTTATTCCCCATATTGGCTGTCAGTTTAGTTACAAGAATCAGTTCATCTCTTGTATTTGTTGGCAGCTTGATGAGAAAGTATCTATATGAGAATTAGCAATTCATGGTACTACTTAGCCCTCATCAACAAAAGGGTCCCTAAACTTGATAATTGAGATTCTTGATTGAAGTCTTTTCTAGCTCTTACCTTGAGATACCTAAAGCATGAGGAATTAACACATGCTGTGGGAAATGCAAAATGTATTGGTCATTTTAATAGACCTGGAATACATTGTCTTCATTCCTACCTATTCCCTTGGTCCAAAATGTTAAAACAAACTAGAAGATAAAACTTATATGCTTACTTTTTTTTTTTTTGGCCCATGTTTACAAGCTCATGTGAAAGTTCCCTGCTTTAAAGTAGTTTTGATGGAAATATTTGGCTTATGTTATATAAATATGTTCAACCTGTTTAAAGCCAGTTGTTGTCATTGTTTCTAAAATTGTTTTATTACTATTATTGTTGTGTTACTCTTTTGTTTACATCGCTTCTTCCAAAATGCAGATTTGGTTAGTTTCTGCTCACGTTAGCCTTTTTTCAGGGCTTGACAGGTAGTGAATAATACTCAGTGAAACCTTAGGCAATTCATTTAATTGTCTTGGTGTCAGTTTCATTAACTGTAAATAATATGTTGATGATCCCTTAGGAAAGCTATTCTGAAATTGGGGATGAGGTGACAGGAGAAAGGTAACTTTCAAGTTACACCCCCCCCCCCACTGCATATAACAAGAGGTGTTACTGATAGGCATGTATTATGCATGGTTTCAAAGTAGAGAAAAGAAAGGTCAAATTTCTTTTTTAGTCCTTTATTGCTTCAAGAATTTATGATTCTGTGTTCATAATTTTTCCATGTTGTTCCATCTCAACAAAACCAAATGACTCATTTTTAGAAAACTTAGTCTGCTTTGATCCTGTCAGTTGCTGAAGAAAAGAACGAAAGCCCCTTAAGATGTTGAAATTGAGATAAGCCAATAATTATGACGTCTATTTATTGATTCAGGTTTTCTTCATTTTTATTCAAAAAGTAATTTTGCCTTCACAGTAAGTGAAAGAGAAGTTGTTTCTAACTATCTCAGAGAAATACAAAGGGGAGTTTTATTTTTAACCTTTATTTTTTAACTTTCATTTTTAACCTTCTTTCTGATAACATATTGATACTTTTTAACACATTAGCTCATATCTCTGCCCCCCCCCCGACTGTGTGTGTGTATGTGTGTGTATGTGTATTTATCTCTACATGCATCCCATCAATACTTAGTTTACTAATAAAAACATTCCAGATTTTAGAAAGTAAACTTTGTGGCTTGCTTATTGTTTTTTTAGCCCCACTTATTTTATTCTAATCAAAGAAAAATACTTTAAGCCATCTGTTTTCTCCATTTCTGGCTGCTATTATCTTGACTATAATTGCCTAGTTTCCTTTCTGGCTGATCTATTGCTAGCCTTTATCTGGATGTTATTAAAGAATATAAATGCTCCACAGAGCACTAGAGTCTCAGCCAGAATATTTTCAGATTCGCAGCTAAAATGAAATAGAACTAGGGGTTTCACTGTTAAGTAAACAGCTCAGATCTGTTGTCAGAGTGTGTGAGGGACTCTAAGTTCATTATGCTACCTATTTCTGTGATGTAGCATTTGAAAAATAGCTTTGACTGTTTATGGATTGTGGTCCTCGGGCACCAGATAGTGGATGTTGGAATGTATTGCAGAAAAGCTGATTAAAGTACTAGGAACTCTAACAGTGAAAGTAGAAAGTCATTTGTAATACCTCAGTCTGACACTGTTGGGTGCACTTATATGTTTCCTTTTGAAAGCTTTGGTTTATTATCAGTTTATCCGTGAGGGAATAACCTTTTTTTTTTTTTTTTCCAAAAAGTGCCCTTTGGAGAAAATATCAATAAGCTCTACTTGATGAGAAGCTTATGTAAGTAGACTGATTTGAACTTTGGAGATGCCAGATACTTTGCAGTTTTATTTCCTGGCTTACTCAAGTCATGTTTCACTATGACTTCAATTTCAATAGTAGCTGCTTTCAGATCTCAGTTTCAGTATGATTACTGCATATCAGGAAATGTATACTTACACCAAAATATAGACTGTGTCAGAATTTATTGTCTTCACCTCCCTTTACCCCGTTTGGACCACTTTCCTCCCCAAGGAAAGTTCACTGGAGTAGAATATGGGAATATTTTAAATAATCACAAAACTTGTAGATCTTTAAATATACTTTGCACTCTACTTGTTAAAATATTTCAGTATTTCCTCATTGTTTTCAAAATAAAGTTCCACCTTCTTAGAGTGCCATTCATGTGACCTTTCTGTTTCTTCTCTGCCTCATTCTTACCCATTCCCCTGCAAATGTGCTTTGTTTCAGGTTGACTGAGCAGCCATTGCCCCTCTCATTTCTTTTACTTTGGTTGCTTCCTTCTCCCTCACCCTTCTTCACCAGAGGATTACCTGTTCTTCCTTTAAAAACTCTGCACAAGTTTTCCTTCTTCCAGGAAACCTTCCTTGAACTACAGTTATCCTGCCTCCTATTAATCCTACTTAGACTAGCCTTTAAACTCTTCATAGCATAAGACTCATTTCCTACTTCATCATTTGTTTACTTGATTGTCTTGTTTAATAGACTATTATTCCTTGAGTTTAGAGATGATAGTTTCTTTTTTTTGGTTTTGAATCTGGCCTATAGGCCTTTCACATAATTGTTTGCTGACTGACTAAATGAATGACTTTTATAGATTATCCCATAATTTCACTTATTTTGCTCTTGATTCTTAAGCCGTTAGAGGGTGTGCGTCATACTGTTTTCTCAGAAGGAGATTCTTAAACTGACTCATTCACTTCCATATTGCCACCTAAAATATTTAATAAAGGTAGGTCTTTGGTTTTAGGAAGACAAGAACCTTATTTGTGGGGGATTAGAATAATGTAAATCTTAAACTGTCAATCAGTTAAAGAATCTGGAATACAATACATGGGAAATTAGAAAGACCGACTCTTATCATGAAGCATGCATTCTAGCTTATCCATGTATATTGTTGAGCCCGTGACTTTATT
The DNA here is from genome assembly GCF_964341445.2 of Mesoplodon mirus. NCBI lineage: Eukaryota > Metazoa > Chordata > Mammalia > Artiodactyla > Ziphiidae > Mesoplodon > Mesoplodon mirus. The sequence goes on along the minus strand of NC_138996.1, from coordinate 18,943,879 downwards.
GGTATATAAAATTCCCTTAGGAGAGAATAGATATTTAACAACTTTTTCCTTATTTGAAAATAACTGCTTACAGCTTCTAGATTTTAATAAAATCTTAATCCAAGAATCGAGACAAAAGTTTAAACTAAAAAAATATTTGCTAATGAAGGGTTATAGAATTTAAACATGTGCTTGATGGTCCTGAGACGTCCTTAAAATATTTGCATCAGGGATTCCCTGGTGGTGCAGTGGTTGAGAGTCCACCTGCCGATGCAGGGGACACGGGTTCGTGCCCCGGTCCGGGAAGATCCCACATGCCGCGGAGCGGCTGGGCCCGTGAGCCATGGCCGCTGAGCCTGTATGTCCGGAGCCTGTGCTCCACAACGGGAGAGGCCACAACAGTGAGAGGCCCGTGTACCGCAAAAAAAAAAAAAAAGAAAAAGAAAAAAAATTGCAACAATATTCTGCATTCTGTAGCAAAATAAACAAAATGCAAAGAAATCCATATTTATAAGTGATAAGATTTTTAAAAGTAGTTTAAGCTTATTTCTTAGTAGAATTATAACATTTTAATCTAAAATTTTATTTTTTATATGTATACTTATTATTTGCCTTCACATAATTACTTGCTTAGACATTTTGTATAATTATTTCTTTAATGATATAGCAAACTGAGTCAGCATATTATACCTGAATCATGGTCCTGGCTGTTGCTTTTATTTATTCAGTGAGCAAACTCTATATTACTAAAATGCCTTCAGTTGTGCTTGCAAAGACTTGTTTGTTAGTTCTTGAATGCCCTAAGAAATTTGTATTGAAGATTCTAAATTATATACCTATTTTCAGTCTGTGATATATTAAAAAATAGAATGGAGAAAACTTATTCACATCTTAATAGTTGGATGTCTGCTTATTCTCAGAGACCCCAGTCTCCTTTTAAAAATATTTTTAAGATTCATTGTTGTTAAACTTTGGTATTGAATTTGTATAAAGTGTAGGTTGCAGCACGTTAGAATATTATTGTCATTTAAGGATGTATTCACTGTTTTGGTTTTTAGAGCACTGCCTCCAAGGGGTTCATAGCATTTGGTACGTAGTTCACGTATTTCTAGTCTACAGACCTACCCTATCGAGGCAAAGGCTTCATGATCCTGATATATTTTTTCTTCTGCTATAAAGCTCAGCAATGGTAATTAATGTGTTGGTTTTTTGTTTTTTGTTTTTGACAAAACTTTCCATGTCATTACAAATAAAACTGAGGTTTTTTGAAGACTAGTAATTTGTACCTTTAAAGAGCCACATTATTTTGCTTTTGTCTCAGAATGTATTATGCTTCACAAGTATACTGTGACAGCCTGAATAGAAAAGGGGGGAGGGGACATTGTCTTCAACTGGCATGCTGTTATCAGAGGGAATGTGTTTCTGGACACGAGATTTAGCATTCATTGGTCGTCTGAAGAAAGCTATTTCATCTGAGGATTGGACAAGAAGCTGCGTCAATTTGCTGCCCGTCTCCAAGGCACTGGTGATGCTGCCTTCACAAGCTGGCTAACGTCACGGCTCCATCACCCAGCGGGGTGTGGACTCTCTTTTTCTGTTCTTTTCTATTTAATTCTCTATTTGCTGCCTACTGCATTTCTTAATCTGTCTTCTGCCAAATGCTAACAGCATGATATTTTGCAATCATCTAGGTGAATACAAGAAAGACGAACTCCTAGAAGCTGCTAGGTAAGTGATTCCATTCATTTTAAGTGAGTATAATGCATTTAAGGGAGAAAAGGAGGAGGGCAGGTGGAGGACTATAACAATTATAACATGTTATTGTCTTGCTTGGGTTTTATACGATAATGCGGATAAGACCGTATACTAAATCTTTGTATATTTTGCACAATTAGCGTATTAAATGAGACTGTCTTTCAACATGGTGATGATTGTAAGGTTAATTTTATTTGGAACATTTCTTAAGGTAACTGCAAACCCGAGTTGCCGAGCTTTTCGAATGATATTCTTGGAGTATTTAAATACCTATATCTTTATTTTTCTCTGGAAAATTTTCTAGCCAAGCTTGAATGAGGGGCATGAAGTAAATGTTAAAATTCTCACCCATTTTCTTTTGTTCTTGTTCATTTATAATTTAATTGATTAGCTTTTTACAGTATTTTATATGTGTTTTTAACTCCAGTGTTTTAGATCACTTACCAGAGTAAAGTTTGTTTGTAATTAAGAAGGTGACTTTATGCAGATAAATAAAACAAAAATGTAGAAAGCTACCTTATCTATGATATACCACTGTATGATGATTAACAGGAATTATTAGGAATATATTGATTGAATTGAATAAAGCAAAAGAGATTCATTCAGAACCATATAAAAGAAATCAAAGCAAGCCCATATCATTTTCTACTCTCTTGTGAAAAATATCCATAAACATTCATAAGAAGTGCTATAATTTTATAGGAATTGACTTACTACCCTTTTGTAGGAGTGGTAATGAAGAAAAACTAATGGCTTTACTGACTCCTCTAAATGTGAATTGCCATGCAAGTGATGGGCGAAAGGTAAGTCATTTAAAATATAATATTCCCCTTCAGTGATTTCTTTTTGCTTTACAGTTAAAATTTTTAAAGTTGGCATATATATGTGTATACACATATATATACACACACGTATATATACATATATATATATATGGCTGTATTTTACTGGTACCTTTTAACGTAAAATGAAATGCTGCTGTGACATGTTCATAGAGCTGGTGAAGCATGGATCTTAAGCCTTTTCTCTTAAATGTTAGATGCTGAAAGTTATTTGTTAAATGGAACTGCAGCTTTTTTGGCGATTAAAATTATAACAACATATATCATTTTCTGTGTATGATAATGGAAATTAGAAATATTTGTTCATATCCTAATTACCCATCTTGGTTAGGATATCTTTTTTATTTCTTTTTGGCAGAGGAAAATTTGTTTGCTAGACAACCAACACTTTTTCCATTTAAAGCTGAGAAAATGCTAATGATTTTTTTAGGTCTATTGTAACGGCCCTGCTTTTTTTTTTTTATTGGCTAAGTTTTCATCATTATATATTGAAAGAAAGTATTAAAGCAGAGAAAAATATTCTGTATTAATATACAGTTGTCATAAATGTAAGGTAATATATAAAATATGCAGTGGTATCTTCATTATCTGCTTCATATTCTTGCTGAATAGAGACAGAAAATGTAATCCTTTATAGCCTTTGGTATCTGACCGCAAAGTTTTGCAGTGATTTGCCTTATAGATATGGAAAAACAAAACACTTTGTACTATAAAGTCTTTTTAAAAATGTTGGTTAATTTTTTAATGTTAAAGGATGGCTTTTATATTTTTAAAACCTAAAACATTTTTAAAGTTACATTGCAGATACTGAGGAATTTCTTGTACCTAATATTTAAAGAATTAATTCCTTTGGAATTATTTATATCGAAAATATACTATGGAAAGTATCAAGATGGATGGTACCCCTTAGAAATAATTAACTGTTTTGCTTTTAAAAAATCATTTTTCTCTGAGTGATAATTTTATAGATTAAAATTATTCAGCTTTCCTTTCACTTTTTTCCCTATTCTAATGAAGCACATATAATAGTGGCATTGAATTGAATCCTCCCAAATATATGTTGTTATTGAAGATGGCTTGTATATTATTTCACATGGCCTAATGAATGTTTAGTTTCTCTGGATAATTTGGAGAGAGACTTCTACTTTCATGGTAGGTTAAATTATGTATATATAAAGCTATAAATTAACAAAGATTTACTTGGTACTATTAATGACTTTTGGGAGATGTTTTTAAATGGTAACTGCTCATTTTCCCTTCAATTTTGAAGTTGTTTTGGGAGTTTTAACTTCCTTGAGTTACTCTGAGTTCCAGATTTTGTTTGGATCCTTTTAGTAGATAAGGCAACTTTTATCACTATGCAGAAAGAACCCTTCTTATCTGTAAATGCAGCTATATCTTTAGACAGAGCTCTTTTAGAGCCCAGCCTACTTCAGTTTTCCACAGCCATTTTAATATTCCAAAACTTATGTGAGATTACTATAACAGGAGTCAGTTTCCATCCCAGCCTCATTCTCCCATCCTTACTTACCCTTACACCTTGACAGCCCCATTCCTAGCTCAGTAAATCAAAATAATTAAGGAGTGTGAACACTGATAATTAACAAATTACCTCTTCTCCTTGCCTCAATCCCTACACAAATATGTAGAACTTCTTTATTTTTCCTCCTCCCCAAAGGAGGTTACACTTCCTTTATTCCTGTAGCTGAAACTAACATATTCCTCATTCAAATTCCTATGGCTCCTTTTCTGTATTACTCTATGGCATTTACCGCAGAGTTCTTGAATTGTGGTTATTCATACGTATCTTTTTCTTCTACTTGGCTATTAGCTCTCTTTTATACCGGACCAAGCCTGGCATTTTGCATGTAGCAGAAACTTAGGCTACGAATGTGCTCCCAGATGAACATAATTTTATCCTTCGAGTGAAAAAAATCATCTGTGCTCTTTGCCAGTTAGAAAATTAACTCAGAAGTATATGAATGGGGAATTGTATATTTTCTGTTATTATATATTATTACTAGTATTATTTTATCAATTTATTTTTGAGTAGTTGTACCACAAGGGAGAATTATATATTTTAATGTGTAGAACATTTTTAAGAACATGTCTCAAATATTACTATTATACCGAAGGTTTCACAACATATAAATAATGTAATAATTTTCCAAAATGTGCTCCTATACTTTTTTAGATTATCAATTTCCTCAAATTAGATAGAAAAATAAAATTAGACTGAAGCATTTATTAGGTTTTGGTGCTATGCATATAACATAAAAAATCATTCAAAATTGTTCATCAGTATGCAAAATGCAAATAAAATTTCATGCTTAAAATTGAATAATGTTCATATTTAGATATTACCCTTGTTTATGGCACAGAGCAATTCTTATTAGATATACCAGTTGCAGTAAAGCCGTGAAGTGGTAGATATTGTGGGTGCTGATGGAGATTGGGAAAAGATCCTTTAGTTATGACAGTCTCTTTTGTTTTCTTGCTATTGATATCAAGAGGATGTGTAAGCAAATCTAGCTGCTGAATTACAAGTCAATCTTATATACTTAGTATTTTTCCAGGCCATTAGCATGTGTTTATCTAGAATTAGGAAGTCAGATTGTATATAAACAAGAGGATACAGGTACTTTACATGTATAATAAATTAGTCAGGTATATGAAGTTTTATTTCTTGTATTTGCATTTTAGAACACAGTGCAGAATCAAATTCATTTTTAGCAGGTTTTTAAATGACCGTATCAATGCTTAACTGAATCCTTGCCTGTCACTGTTTTTACTACGATTCCTGGTTTGTACATTTTAAAAGCCCATGGAAGTGTCAATTTTGTAGTGTTTTTAGAAAAGCAATGTTCCTTATACACTAACTAGTGGGTGGAGAAATTGCCTAGATATATGTGGGGGGTTTAGACGTCAGCATTCCTTTTCCAAGTGGTACGTGGGCTTGTACAGTGACAGTGTAAATTTAAATAGTCTCTTAATTCTGTACTGTGACTTGATGATTATCCCATTAGGTAATATCTCAGTGGTTAAAATTTTTATTTCCCACAGACGTTTGTTTTTATAACCTGTAGAATCTGAAAATAGTGAAGTACCAATAAGGTTTTAAGTAATTTACATGGTTATATTTTGCTTTTATTTGACATGTAAATCAAAGCAGAGCTTGACTACTCTAGAAATTTCCAGTTGTTGTTGTTTTCCCTAAAAAGCAAAGGCAGGAACATTTTTTGTAATGTTTTGTTCTAAAATGCTTCTTTCATACAATTACACGCATGTTCTAATGCTGGCCACTTTAGAAACATAGGGACATAGATATAATTTATTGTTCTTCTGTCTTCTGCCCATTGTGATGAGGCATAGCATTCCATAGTTTCTTATTTTGAATTGCAGCGACCAGGTCCTTAAAACAGATTGCTTCCTTTCTGTAATTCCTATATTTTCAAACTTAGATGTCTTGTCCTTTAATCTCTCTTTACAGCATGTTCTATCATGATCAGACATTTTGTTAGCAATTATCCAAATATTCTGGTCTTGTTTGATATATAAATTTGAGATGGTGGTTGTCTCTTGTTTTGCAATATTAATTTTTATAAGGATACCTTTTTACAATGAATGAAAATAAGTATTTGAATACATCTCAGATAATTCCAACACTCAACCCTCTCCAGAGTTCTTTTAGGTCCCTTTCCTGGCTGCCTTTATCCCCTTCCAAAATAAATGTCCTAAATTTATGCCCTCCTTATAACAAGGAATAGGTTGGAGTTTGGCATTACTGTATATATTCCTAAATAGAAATAATATGTATCTTTGCATGCGTTTACTATGCATACTATTGCTGTAATTGTATGTCACCAAATATTGAAAGTAACTAATGGTTGGTTGGAATTTTGTTTTTATTATAAAATATTCAATGTTATGGTAGTTTCTTTCTGCTCCTTTTGTTCATTCAGTCAGCACTCAATACATGCCATGTATAGGTCACTGTGCTAAGTGTCATGGGAGATAACTGTGTTTAATGGTATTGGTTCACAAGGAGCTCAAAATTGTTAGAATGATGAAGACATTATCCAGGACATTGAAGCCAGTGCCTAAAAAAATTATTCCTTTTGCTGTGATACAAAGTGTAGATTTAAGGTGAGATTTTTTTTCTAGCTCTTTTATTTTTAAAGCATTAGTATTTAGACATGTATGCTCTTCTGTAAGAAATCACAAATTTAGATGAAAGGCAACTGGAGGAGCATGATTTAAATTCAGAAAGATTAACTGAAGAGTTTCTCTAAATGTCGGATTTCTACTGTATAAATGTTTGCTTCCATAAAATAGTTAATAATGAATAAGACTCTGGAAATGGAGAAAAGTAAAGTGTTTAAAAACTATTTTTTAATAGAGATAAATCAGAAATAAAGTAGAATTTAGTACCATCCCTTGTAGATACCATAAAAAACTATGTGATATAGTCGAAAGAGCAAATAAGCTTTGAGGCTAAACGGCTGGATTCTGTTCTCTGCTCTTCCACTTTCTAAGTGTGTGACTATGGCTCTACAGTTTTCAGTGTATTCTTTACTAAATGGGGATAATGATACCCATTCCACAAGACACTTGAGAGGATTAAATGAAATAATGTGATAAATGTAGCACATAGAAGAACTTCAGAAAATTAGATCCCTACTCCTCTGATACATTTTTTGCTTTTGAGCGTATTTAGAATGGACACATACATACTTCTGAGTACTTCTGCATCCCCCACTTCTCCACTTAAATTGTCTTTATTACCAAGCTCAGTCCCAGATGGCATTTGAATAAAATGTAGGTTACCAGGTAATCTACAAAGCATACAATTGAATTAATTGTCTTGGAACTTGGTCTTTGTCTCCTCCCCACCCCACATCACATTTAATAAATTAAATTTGTTTATTTTTGCAGCTTATAAATTCATAAATGTGTTCATAAGATACATATACCCATTTAAAGAATATATTTATTAAAAATTAATATCCAGCTGAAAAATAATGCCACAACATTTATTTGAATTCCATAAAGCACATCCAGTGTAGCACAAAGAATATGTAGGATTAATGCAATGGTTTTTGCAATTTATACTTAAATTTTAGGGTTATGTGAATTTGTCATATTCTAATACAGTATTCTTGGTTAACACCTCCCTCCTTCAGTGTAAGTCTTCTCTAAATATTTTGCTGGAACAGGATTTTAACAGTCCTCATATTGTTACTTTGACAACCCCTCGATGAACCGGGCCACTCATTATTTATGCTCTTGTCTAGTCCTCTCCCACACAGACTGTGAACTAAGCCTGGGACTGCTTTGATGAATAAAATGAAGTAGAAGTGCTGCCATGCCAGGTTTAGGACTAGCCCTTGGAATTGGCCTGATAGCTGCAGTTTCTTGCTTTTGGAATACTCTTTCTTGGATCCCAGCTGCCATGCCATGAGGAAGCACAAGCAGCCGTATGGAGAAGTTCATGTGGGGAAGAACTGAGGCCTCTAGCCAAAGACCCACCAAGCTTGGTTAAGGCTCTAGATGACTCTAACTCTCCACGTGTCCTAGACTTTTATCTTACCTGAGTGCCCAGGCCAGCCTCCCGGTGACACCAATCGTCCAAACGCCTAGCTCATACCACATAGAGCAGAAGAGCCACCCAGGTACCCTACCATTTGAGGGGTGGTTTGTTACGTAGTAATAGATAACTGAAATACCCCTGCTATAAGAAAATGTTGAATATAACTCAATGCCTATTGTCTATTGGTCAAGAAAGTTTGCATCATTTCTCAGGCAGATTACTGAAAATGGTTCTTTCACAGCTGCTTAGAAGAATAAGTGAAGATTTTTAAACAAATCACCAAACATATTTATTTCTTTTGATACGTTCAATTACCTTGTATTTATATCTTACAATTTAAGATTTTTTTTCCCTCAGAAAGCAAAAAATAATTTTATGCACATCTTTATGGGTCATGGCGTTGTAGGAAAAAGCAGGAAGTTGAAGCTAGAAGACCAAGTTTTAAGTTAAAATTATTACTAGCTATGTGATCATGGCAAGTTTTATTATATCTCTGAGTTCTCAGTCTTTTAGCCTAAAAAATGATGGCTTTGGGCCACATGAGCTCCAATTTACCTTTCAACTCTAACATTTTAACATTGTTACATATTTTGTTACTTATTTTTCATCAGAGTAAGTGATACAGACTTGGATTATGTAAGAGTCGGTAGATAAAACACTCCTGGTATCTGGAATAAAGTTTATATACAGCCTTTTTCCCCTTTAAGAAAGTGTTAGCATTACCTGAGTGCCCATGCGTGGCTCCCTGTGGCCTTTAGTGGCCTTTATCATCCTCCTCTGTTCTTGCCACATCTTGGTAGATAAAAGGTCAGACCATTTTTTAGTGTCCAACTTTTCTGGCTCATAGTTTAGATGTTACTTGGGATTATAAGAAGGTCAAAATGCAGTAAGTGTGCATTAGGGAACTCTTCAAGTACTTTAAGTTTAATTATATATCTAATCAAATCACTTCTTTAAAGTACATCTTGCTGAACAGTGCATGTCTTAACAGTAATGCAGAAATCCCTTGGAGCAAGTTTTCTTGCCTGCTTATGTTGGGATATAGTGTATAAAATCTTTATGCATGTGTATATTCATTGTGTAACAATAAGGGCTTGAAAATGTCTTTTTTATTTTTCATTAGGGAATCACTACTACTAAAACAGTCTCTATTTTGTCTGGTGAGGGTAATTAGTACCCATGCCAACTATGTTCTGTTTTTCTCTTTGAGAAAAGAATTTTTAGTAGAAAGGGACCTGTGTTGAAAAGCAGGTGGTAAAACTTAGGAATTCAGGGCTTCTCTGGTGGCGCAGTGGTTGAGAGTCCACTTGCCGATGCAGGGGACACGGGTTCGTGCCCCAGTCCGGGAGGATCTCACATGCCGCGGAGCGGCTGGGCCCGTGAGCCACGGCCGCTGAGCCTGCGCGTCTGGAGCCTGTGCTCCGCAACGGGAGAGGCCACAACAGTGAGAGGCCCGCATACCGCAAAAAAAAAAAAAAAAAAAAAAAACTTAGGGATTCAGTTAAGCTCAGCTTAGCCACCCTCCTCTGAACTTTGGTTTCTCCTATACTCATATACAAAACACACAAGTTTCCTGCAGTTTTCAATATTGGACTAGTTGAGGGATAAAAAAGGAGCGAGTACTAAATCATTTTGATGGGAATATGATTCATTATTAAAATTTGCTTTAGAAGCCAAATTACAAAAGTGATATTTCAGTATATCCTTTTAAAATTGTAAGAATCTAAGTTTAAAGTGCTTCTGACTCTCCACGTGTACCAGACTTTATAGGGTAGGTTAGATTACAGCTGCAGCAGTAGCTTGGAAAACACCCACCTAGCAGGGTGGCAAGGGACTAGGAGACCAGGTGGAAACACAGAAGGTCACTGTATGCTATTGTTGATGTCCTAGTTCTTTAGTGAGTGGAATCGTGAGTGGTGTTATTTACATATAGTTATTTGTTAATTATTACCTAATAAAGGTATTTTAAAATAGCCCTCTAATGATTACGGTTTGATTATGGTCTCTCTGGCTTAGACTGTTTCGTTAATGTCAGTTGACAGTAGATTATTCCGCAAAACGTTTTAAAATCCTTTTAGTAAAGGGTGAACCTTAGTGTGTGAAAAAGGCTTGCTTAGTTCCAAAAAGAAGTCTGATGTCAGAAACTCTTCTGGCCTAAGGAAAGGCAGCAAAAAGTGGAGAGTTCATTATGGATTTGAGAACTCTGATATTATTCAATCTGTAGCTTTGAATTGCTATTATGAGGAACAGTTGTTTGGCCATAATATGAAAACAGCATAAACCATTACTTTCTTACTTCACTGTGTACCAGCAACCTGCTGTCTCTGTTAGCTCCGGCTGCCGTACCATCCTGGGTTCCTGGCTTGTGGAGGGCTGCCTGTTTGCTGAGAGAAAAAGAGAGCTCTTGGCTGTCTCTTCTTTGTAAGGGCACTAATCCCATCTCGAGGGCTTCTACCGTCATGACCTCATCTAGCCCTAATTACCTCCTGAAGGCCCTGTCTCCAAATCCCATCATGCTGAGGGTCAGGTCCTCAACATGTAAACTGGAAGGGCAGACACAAACATTCACCTGGTTATTTTTGTATGCTACATTCTTTTTCTTTTTTAAAGAAGTATAATAATTGTTCAGGAAATCTCCCCTCCCCCACCTCCGAAGCATATTCATCCATTCTCTCACTTGCTTAATTAATTTCGAATTATAAAAGGAAATTTCTTAAAGTATCAAGAATCTTAATAATATCCTTTTTAAAAGAAGGCTATTTTCAGTGACTACTAAGAAAATGTCTTTCTCTGCTAAGAATGACATCAATAGTAAAACTTTAAAAACACTATAAATACTGTGCATAATGATTTGAAATACATATTTGGGTAGTCAAATTAGTAAATTTGGAAATAGACTAAATACAAAGTACTTCATATGTTGATTTTCCTTTTGTAAAGATGCTTTAAGTTTTCAATAGTAACATGGTAATACCCTACTCTGAATGCCATAAAAATTCCCCTAGGGCTTCCCTGGTGGCGCAGTGGTTGGGAGTCCACCTGCCGATGCAGGGGACACGGGTTCGTGCCCTGGTCCGGGAAGATCCCACATGCCGCGGAGCGGCTGGCCCCGTGAGCCATAGCCGCTGAGCCTGCGCGTCCGGAGCCTGTGCTCCGCAACGGGAGAGGCCACAACAGTGAGAGGCCCGCGTACCGCAAAAAAAAAAAAAAAAAAAAAATTCCCCTAAAGTAATCTAGTGTCTGAGAGGGTTCAGTACCCATTAGAATTGGGTAAGGAGGCTTCCGCAGGGCATAGAGCTAGAGACCTCTGTTCCTGGCTGCCTTTGGCTGCTGAATTCACATGTGCAAACTCAGAAATGTCAGGACTCGATCACTGAAGGAACTTTGAGGTAACAGCATGTCTCCCAAGTCCTAGAGCTCTGAAGCACACAAAAATCAGATAACGGAATTTCTCATTCTCTAGTTTATACAGTTAAAATGACTGTCCAAGGATCTAAGGTGGAATGATTTCCCCATAAATAATCTTTAAATGACAATTGGTGGACTTGTTTCCTTGTACTTCCAGAATAAGTCATCTGTCTGTTGAACGTTAGTTAGAATCTTTGATGTTTAGATTTGAAAACCTAAGATTGTAAATATTAATTATAAAAAGGAATTCATGTGAGGTTTGAGTAGTGTGAAAACTTTTCTTTTGAAAAGTATAAGACATCAGGTTACTGTCAGCCAAGAAATTTGATTTCCATAAAGTCTGCCAGCAGTTTCTCATTAAGCAATGCAAAATTAATGTTGCGCCTTCTGAAAGTGCTAAGCATTCTTTTTTCTTTCCCATACAAACCCTATGAGAGGACGCTAGAAACTCATTTTCATGCATACATTTCAATTCTTCAGCTGATTCTGAGGCTGAAAAAGAGAAACAAATTTCTGGCTGTTGAAGAATCCCCTTGGAGTTTCCACAATGATAATGTTGAGTTAAAATTTAATTAAGTTGGCATTCAGAGCTTCACTCTCACAAAATTACCCTATGGATTACCCGCTCTTTATTGTCTGTTCATCTCCTTTCCCCTATCCTTCTCTTCCCCATACATAACACTTAAAGTAAGGATAGTCCTTTATAGACTCACTTTAAAAAATAAACTTTTACTATATAAGGCAATTGAAGTACAGAAATTTTGTTTCATGAGATATTTCATAAATTCTACAAATTTTCAAATGCCTTAGGTTCCTTCCTAAAGATGACTACATATGTTACTTTGGAAAAACATACTCTTTGAGACTAAAATATCAATCATTATTCTACCTCATAGAACTTTATTTGGAAGAGCACTTAAATGGCAACTAGTCCAACCTCCCAGTGCAATGTGGGAAGCTTTACTCTGATAATGCTGACAGGTTGTCATCTGGCTCTGCTTGAATGCATATCCAGACCACATCTGGATTTAGCACCAAACTTAGGGTTTCACAATTTCAGGAGGGATACTGACCACTCAGAGGGTGACCAGGAAGGTACTCAAGAAATTATTCTGGAAGAAGCAGTTGAATCAATTGGAGGGATTTAGTTCAAGAAAAGACCAAATGACTGTTAGGGATACATAGAAAAATCCAGCACTAGGAAAGAAGCAGATAAATTTTCTTCTCCAGTTTCAATATTCTGTTATTCCTCCATGTTCCCTGATGCTTATTATTATTATTTTATTTTATTTTATTTTTTGGCTGCGTTGGGTCTTTGTTGCTGCTCCTGGGCTTCCTCTAGTTGCGGCAAGCAGGGACTACTCTTCGTTGCGTTGCGCGGGCTTCTCATTGTGGTGGCTTCTCTTTGTTGAGGAGCACGGGCTCTAGGCACGCAGGCTTCAGTAGTTATGGCTTGCGAGCTCTAGAGCGCAGGTTCAGTAGTTGTGGCACACGGGCTTAGTTGCTCTGCGGCATGTGGGATCTTCCTGGACCAGGGCTTGCCTGTGTCCTCTGCATTGGCAGGCGGATTCTTAACCACTGCGCTACCAGGGAAGTCCTGATGCTTATTATTTTAAATAACTTCTTTTGTTAAGAAGTCCTACATTTCTAGGGAACCCTCCTACACTGTTGGTGGAAATGTAAATTGGTGCAGCCACTATAGAGAACAAACAGTATGAAGGTTTCTTAAAAAACTAAAAATAGAATTAACGTATGATCCAGTAATCCCACACCTGGGCATATATCCAGAAAAGATGAAAACTCTTAAGTCAAAAAGATACATACACCCCAATGTTCATAGCAGCACTATTTACAATAGCCAGGACATGGAAGCAACCTAAATGACCATCAACAGATGAATGGGTAAAGAAGATACATACATACATACAGTGAATATTACTCAGCCATAAAAATGGATGAAATAATGCTATTTGCAGCAACATGAATGGACCTAGAGTGAAGTAAGAGAGAGAAAGACAAATATCATGTGATACAAATTATATGTGGAATCTAAAAAATGGAATCTAAAATGAACTTAATTACAAAACAGAAATAGACTTACAGACATAGAAAACAAACTCATGGTTACCAAAGGGGACAGGCAGGGGAGGTATAAATTAGGAATTTGGGATTAACAGTACTATATATAAAATAGATAAACAACAAGGACCTACTGTATAGCACAGGGAACTATATTCAATATCTTGTAATAACCTATAATGGAAAAGAATCTGAAAAAGGATATATATATATATGAATCACCTTGCTGTATGCCTGAAATTAACACAACAAGATAAATCAACTATACTTCAAATTTAAGAAAAAAAAAGTCCTACCTTTCTGGGGCACTCATCCAATAGTATGGTCACACTCTCAGTATTGATAGGGTTTGATCTGAGTGCTGAGTTGAGTCAGAACTACCAAAGCAATCCCTGCCTACCAAGAGTAATTCTTCCTGCCTCTCAGCCATACTGATCCATTTCTGAACATACTGTCCAGAACCTGAGTGCCCAGCCAACGGAAAGGAAGGAAGGCAGAATGAGAGTTCTGAAGTCAGACTTACCTGCATATGATCTCTGACTCTGCTATTAACTTGCTGTATTAACCCCCCTGTTTCTCAGTTTCCTCATTTGTTATATGGAGATAATAATAGTTTCCAGTTCTGGTAGTAGTTGTGTAAAGTAAACAAGTTAATACGTAGAAAGTACACAGTAGATTTTAGCTGTTATTTCAATAAAATACTTGGTATTTTCAAAATGTTTTTATATGTTTTATTTCATTTTAGCCAGAAAATAACACTGTGAGGAAGCCAGTACTATTGTTACCCAACTCCCTGCCATTACATTAATACGTTAGACACTGTTAGGTTGTAGGAGTAATATGTCTGTTTATGAAACTAGTCCTGATATAATCCGCTGTGATGGGACTGTATCTATTATTAGGTGTATTTAGCTCTAGGCACTGTGCTTTAGAGAACTGTTGACCAAGAATCCCAGGACCAGAAAAAAAGACTCATAATGGGAAAGAAGTCATTATTATTAGAGGATCTAGTAAAGTGCATTCTGTAGAAGAGACAAGTTAAAGGAGATACAGTTTGGGGGGAAGGTGTGAATAAAGTATCTTTTTAAAATTTTATTTCTACTTTGGTTCATCAATTTTCATTTTCCAGATAGTTTCTCTTTTAAATTATTATTATAATAGCCCAAGAGTTGAGAAACTTCAAGGAGACTGTCTATTCTTTATTATGGTACTACAAATACCTCTTCAAAAGACAGGCATCAGTGATGAGATATATTTATTTCCATGGACTCATGCCCATATTGATTCTCTAGCTTTTAATTTGGCTTGATTCTGATTTAAGTATCACTGTCTCAAAGAACTTCTTAGCTGTACCTCACAAGCAGATTAATCATGTCTCTCTTGCCTGAAAGAAATTTAATAAGCTCTGATTATGCAGTTATTATATCTTCCTGGGAGTTTTGTATTAAAGGCTGATACAGTATTTTATTTGTAGAAGGGGAACACTGATCTATCTTAACCAAATGATAAGTTTGAATGAGATATGCTTTGTTAAGATAACCAGAGCAGAGCTGGAACATTTGTAAATGTCCGTTTATAAGGTGATGGTTAAATAATTACGATGCAGCTACATAATGGAAATACTATACAAAGAATAAGATAGACCTCTATGTGCTAATATTTTAAGAGAAGAAAAGCAAATTGCAGAAGGAGCGTTGTCAGTATTGTAGAAAAAGCAAGAAAGGAGGGACAAAGACTGTCGTAGATTTGGGGAAACTTAATGGCCCAATAACCAAATGTATTTTTCCTGACATCTGGCAAGTGAACTTTTAAAAGTTTTTGAGACAGACAGGAAATTTGAATGCTGACATGGGCACTAGATGATACCAAAGATTTACCACTATTTTATTAGATGTAATAATATCGGGTTTTTTAAAGAAATTGCCCATAAATTTTAGAGGCACCTACGGAAGTATGTAGTGTCTTGAATTTGCTCCAGAATACTTCAGTGGGGAAAATAAAAGGGATAACAGAAGCCAGTGTAACAAAGTCTTAATAATAAGTGATTGTTGAGTCTGGGTGATGAGTACATGAATGTTCAGGTGAACACTGAAAGATCTGAGCAGATGATAAAGTTTTATGATTCTTCTCCTAATTTGGTAAAGTAATAAGTCTTGCCTTATTCTGAATGCATGTGTGCCCTTGCAGGTGGGCACACACACACAAACACACACACTACTTTCTGACTTGGGACAGCTCCGGAAACCAAGAAACTCATTCAGCATTAAGCCTACCTAGAGTAGGGTGATCAGCTATCCCAGTTTGCCTGGGATGCGTGGGTTTCCTGAGACTAAGAATGCCTCGAGCAGACCAGGATGAATTGGTTACCCTAATCTGAAAAATTCAGGAGATTTGATCTAGGTCAAAGTGGAAATCTTAAAGAAAACCTCAGTACACTACACATCATGAAGTTAGGCAGCTCTCTGATGACTTACATCCTGGCTTCTCAGTTGTGGTTTTGTTCTTTCCTAGGGAACGCTTCAAACATCACACAGGCCTGTGTTGAAATGTGGTGTAAATCTTTCACACAAATTCAAAGTCAAATTCACCAAGCTGGATTATTCATATCCCCCGTTCTCTTTTATTAACGTAAATCAAAAGCTAACCATAACTTTCATTTCTTTTTTACTAGTATGAGGCACTGTGTTAAGCCTTCTAACGTAAAATTAAGATATGCTGTTCATTCTCAATGAGCTCACAGTGGATTAGAGGAGACAGACACATAAATATTTAACTATATGATTTCATGACAAGTGTTACAGTAAAAGATTGTGGCAAATAGTTTTAAGACCGTCTTTGGCAATCTTTTTAGTGACCACTTTTTGTTGCAAAAGTAGTGTGCAAAGACAGAATAAGAGGAAAGGAGATATTAATCTGGAGTACTGGTATTTTGGAATCTCATTTTAAAATCTTGTTTAAGGATTGCCCCAAATTTTGTACAGGCAGACCTCGTTTTACGCTTTGCTTTATTGTACTTCTCAGACACTGTGTTTTTACAGATGGAAGATTTGTGGCAACTCTGCGTTGAGCAAGTTTATTGGCGCCATTTTTCCAACAGCATTTGCTCACTTCATGTTTCTGTGTCACATTTTGGTGATTCTCACAATATTTCAGACTTTTTCATTATTATATTTGTTATGGTGATCTGTGATCAGTGGTCTTTGATGTTACTACTACGACTTGCTGAAGGCTCAGATGATGGTTAGCGTTTTAATAATGTATTTTTTAACTAAGATATATACATTTTTTTAGACGTAACACTATTACACACTAACAGACTACAGCATAGTGTAAATATAACTTTTGTATGCACTGGGAAACCAAAAAATTTGTGACTCGCTTTATTGCGATATTCACTTTATTGCAGTGGTCTGGAACAAAACCCACAATATTTCTGAGGTATGCCTGTACTTTATAAAAATAGAACAATAATAATAGTCTTAAGAAATTAAGAATTTTTATAATATTTTATGTTTCTTAGATGAGAAGTGCTGTAAAGATTGGGATATTCTGTCTCTGTGTTAACTTCAAAACCTTTCTCAGTACTAACAAACTGAGGAACCTTTCCCCAGTACCCAGCACTCATTTGTGAGATAGCCACGTGTGTTTTCTGTTAAATGCTAAAATTCCCTTAGGATTGAATATGTAATAATACATTTAAATCTTGAGACATAGTTTTCATGATTTCTTTGCTCAGTAGGAAAAAAATATTTGGAAATTAAATTTTGATATTCTAGGCACATAATAATATATAGGTCTTCCAAAGGTGATGGCTGCATTGTGTATCTATAGGATTTTCTTGCTTTGATATTTAATCCTTAGGAATACTTTGTCTTCCATTGTTTGGATTTGTTAAGGAGTCATGTGTGAAATTAAATTTAACTGGGAAAATATTTTGTTACTTGTAGGCCTTTCGTTTTTTTAGCAAATTAATAATTATGGCAGTTGAGCTGTTTGGAGTGAACCAGAGTGAACGATGAGGTCAGAAAGTTGGAGGTAGTAATGAGAGATTGTCTGTGGCCTTCTAGATCATTATAAAGACTTCAGCTTTACTTAGAGTGAGATGAAGAGCCACTGGAAGATTTTGAGCTGAGGACTGGAACATCTAACATTTTAACAGGATCACTCTGCTGCTATGTTTCGTAGGCTCTCAGAGTATTATGCTGGAAGCAAGGAGGCTGTTACAACCACTCAGCTGAGAGAGGGTGGTGCTTAGACCAGGATAGTGATAGTAGATGTGGTGAGAAGTGATGGGATTCTGGAGAGACTTTGGAGATAAAGCCAACAGAAATAGTTGGATGCAGTGAGCACAGTGTGTGAGAGAAAGATGACAATCAAGAAAGACTATCAAAGGTTTTGACCTGAGTAACTAAAAGGATGGAGTTGCCATTAACAGCAATAGGAAATTCTGCAGAGTAGCTTTTGGAGGGAATACTAAGAGCTCAGTTTTGGACATGATAAGCATGCAGTGTCTCCTTTTGTATCCGTAAGGTGGTATCAAGTAGGACGTTAGATTATGAGAGTTTGGAGTTCAGCAAAGAAGACTGAACTGGAGATAGAATTGAGGAGTTGTCAGCATATAAATGTTGTTTAGAGCCCCAAGACTGCATGAGATCACCAAAGGAGTGAGTGTAGCTAATGAGGAAAAGAGGTCTAAGGACACAGTCCTGGAGTTCTCCAATGTCAAGAAAGTGAGGAGCAACCAGAAAAGAAGGGTGGGGTACCTAGGTGTCCTAGACACCAAGGGGAAAACATTTCAAGAAGGAAGAAGTGCTCAGCTATGTCAGATGATGCTGATAGGTAAAGTAAGGTGAGGACTGATAAATGACCATTAAGAAATCACTTCTAAGATACTTAATAAGGTGATAATAAGTAATAACCACCATTTGTTGAGCTTTTTCTATGTGATACTGTATTAGATGCTTTATATAGTTATCTATAATGCATGAAATAGCCTTATATGGTAGGAATTATAATCCTCATTTTACAGATATTAGAAACCAAGGCTCAGAGACGTTAAGAAATTAGTCCAAAGCCATATACCTTGTAAATTTTGCAGAGGAGGAATGCAAACCCAAGGCAAGCCTCTGCTCACTTCCTTATATTGTGCTGCCTGCACTTCTGTTAAAGTTGCATCCACAGTTTTATAACAGGTGTCAGTTGTTCCTATTTTAACTATGCATGTATGTGTAGGATAAGTTAAGGCATTATTGTATGCTGCAAATTATATCATAAAAAGCAAAGATAAATGCATATATATGTTTATTGTTTCCTATGGCCTGATTCCAAGAAGAAAACTTTGAATTATGAGATTTATTTAAGTAAGGATTCTTTTTTCTGTAAACATTTTACAATATGGAAATATTAGTAATAACATTTCTCTTACAGCAGAATAATATTAAGATGAGTTTTTTTATAGAGTTTTTATATTTGCAGTTGTTTCATACTTTATCACCCTACATGTTTTTTATTTTATTTATTCATTTATTTATTTTTTTTTTTAAAGAAGATGTTGGGGGTAGGAGTTAATTAATTTATTTATTTTTGCTGTGTTGGGTCTTCGTTTCTGTGAGAGGGCTTTCTCTAGTTGCGGCAAGCAGGGGCCACTCTTCATCACGGTGCGCGGGCCTCTCACTATCGCGGCCTCTCTTGTTGCGGAGCACAGGCTCCAGACGCGCAGGCTCAGTAGTTGTGGCTCACGGGCCTAGTTGCTCCGTGGCATGTGGGATCTTCCCAGACCAGGGCTCGAACCCGTGTCCCCTGCATTAGCAGGCAGATTCTCAACCACTGCGCCACCAGGGTTGCCCCCTATTTTATTCTTTTTATCGCTCTACATGTTTGACTTTTAAAGTATTCCCAAAAAAAAATCTGTTTTAAGAATAAATATGAGGTGTGCAAACTGACAGTGATTGCTGTCCTGCGCACAGTGATGCCTTAAATGTTTGATTCTTGTGTTTGCTAGTTTACAGCCACCACAAAATTATCAAGTAACATGTGTAAGTATTTTACAAATGGGCCTGCTTTTCTTTTTTTTCCAAACCAAAATTACACTCTGTTAATTATCCTAGCATTTAGAAAATTACTCTTATCATTGCTATGCCATTTGGTTGTTGAGGTATAAGGTTGGCACTATGTGGTAACCATTCACTAGATCACATGATTTTAATTGCTTTGCATCAGAAGATAGCATTTAGTATATAATGTTTAGTGGTAAATTTTTTTCTAGAGGAAAAACTCCTGGACTCTTAGTAGTATAAGCTTGTTCAAATCATTGTTTGTTCTCAATTTGTACTTTTTCTTTTTGCTTTATACCATTTCCTCAAATTTATTGCAAGCATTTCACAGATTTTTATGTGCCTTCCAATGATACTATTTAGTTTGCACAGTTAGCATCCACATTGGAATGACTCCTCAGAAGGTTTCATCCTGCTTGTTCTGTACTCACTCTCCCTGTGAGTTCATCGCTCCCATAGCTCAACTACCTCTACTTAGATGCTGCTACCATTTTGCCAACTGATATTGTCATTATCTCCCTCCTAGATTAGTCCTGCAGGCTTCTATTCAGGTCTTCCTGCCGTCAGATTTGCCCTCCCTCTCCATGTTATTCTCTACTGAGTAACCAGAGTGATCTTTCCAAAACTCCATGCTTAGTCCCATTACCGCTAGGGTATCGTATAGGCACTCAAACACAATAAACCCAAACCTCACATTCTCTCCCTTTGGGTTCCCTTCCCTTCCCTTCCCTTCCCTTCCCTTCTCTTCTATTCTTCCCTCTCTCCCTCCCTCCCTTCTTCCTTCTTTTCCTTCCTCTATCACTGACATTTCCAAACTGGAAACTGCTATATCCCTTACTACTTTATTATCAATTATCAGATTCTAGCAATTCTCCTTCCTAATAGTTTTTGACACTCACTCCTCAACTCCATTTTTTAACAACTGCTCTATTTCAGGCCTTCTATCACTTTCTACCATTTCAATTACAGAGCCTTCTAATTTATTTGAGTTATGTAAGTTTTAAAATTATACAAGTTAAAAATTATA
Source organism: Mesoplodon mirus (assembly GCF_964341445.2). Taxonomy (NCBI): domain Eukaryota; kingdom Metazoa; phylum Chordata; class Mammalia; order Artiodactyla; family Ziphiidae; genus Mesoplodon; species Mesoplodon mirus. The sequence goes on along the minus strand of NC_138996.1, from coordinate 18,923,146 downwards.
TTACCATTTTCAAAGCATTATAGATAATTTTTAGTCTCATAATGATTTTTTAAAATCCAGAAACTAGATACAATTTTTTGTTTTGGCCTCCTGTAGTGTGTGTGTATATGTATTCATTCATTTAGGGACTTAGTTTATTTTCAAGAATAAGAAATAAATACTATTATTGACCCAACTATATACAAATAAAATTTTGTAAGAGATACTTAATATGACAAAAAGAAAATCTTTTTGTGCATCAGCAATGAAATTGTCACCTTGGATCATTATAATATTAAATGTCAGCTATGTCCTATGAGAGCTTACTGACACATTGACCATTGATCCAAAGTAGTTACTGTCTCTTGAGGAAGCTTCCCAACTGCAGTATAAAGTCAAATTCAGCCCTGAAAGTGGGCCAAGAAGGAGTGAAAGGAACTAGATTTACCTTCCTTCCTGAAACAATTTTTAAAAAAAACTGGATAAAATATATGAAACTGGTTTTCAGAAGTTGAACATCAGGCAGTACATAGTAGTGATCCTTGAGTGATAGGAATCGAATAAGGTGAGTTCTGTGATTGCGCCAGGTTGCTGCTTAGAAAGAATTTCCAGGCCTTGATGCAGGGAGGGAAAATCCAGGAGGCACCCAGTGGTTTCCCTGACTTGAGAAGATGGAATTAGAAGATTGAGGAGACCAAGGTGGCAAGAGTTAGCAAGGTGGAGGACCAGGGAAGGGAGAGCTGCACAGAGAAGAGAGCTCCAGAGAGCTGCAAAGGATCCCCTTACTATCTTCAGCTGAGTACCAATTAATACAGATATGAGGAAACTACCTGAGGCTGTTAAAGGAACCACCCAAAAGGATTAGAGGTAACAATCCTAGCAACTCACAGAGACTTTCATCATTTCTGTTGCCATCAGCCAGAAGGGACAAACGTCATAATTCATTAGATATCATAGAGTACTCAAAAGGGTAATGCTTCAGTAGAAGGGGAAAATTAGTCCTAGACCAAAGGCTGCTCTGGTCCTGCTTACAAAGCTTAAAAGCAAGCTTTGAAAACAACCTAACATCTGTACAATTGGAGTCCCCCAAAGAGAGAATGGTAAGAGAGAGGGCAGAAAAAATATTTGAAGAAGTAATAGCTGAAAGTTTTCCAAATTTGATGAAAACTGTAAATAATAGATCAAAGAAGCTCAGCCAGCCCCAAGCACACACATACACCAAAAAAAGAAGGAAAAAAAAAAAACCTGTACCAAGGTACATCACAAGTCAAATTTCTTAAAGTCTGTGATAAAGAGAAGTTATGAATGTATCCAGAAGAAAAATCACATGTACATAGGAATAAAGATAGCATGTAGTCAGATTTCTAGTCTGAAACAATGCAAGCCAGAAAATAGTGAAACAACATCTTTAAAATGTTAAAGGATGGGGAAAATAAGTCCTGAAAATAATTTGGTAGTCCCTAGAGGTATCATTTACAGTAACATTTGACAGGTGTCTGAAGGCAAAAACTTGGATGGGCTTGTTGTTTGATGATTCAGAAATTTTAATCATCTGTTTTTATATGGCATTTTACATTTTAAAGGTGATTATATGTGGGAGAAAACTTTTCATGCACTTTTGAAATAGCTAGAATGGGTGGTTTTATCTCCATTTTACATGTGAGGAAGCTGAGCTATGTAGGTAATATAACTTTCACAGTTCCACAAGGTCCAGGACTGTGATCATGTTTCCTGACTTCCTATTCAGGACTCTTTTCCAAACTACCTGATCTCATTATTAGCTGTGTATTGCTCAAAAATAGTTCCTAAACTTAGAGACTGTCAGAACATATAAAATGTATGGGGTGCCTTGAAAGCAGTAATAGATAGCACAGTATTAAGTAATTCTTTTGTATCCAAACATGTGAAGAAAATAAATTGAAAATCTTATTAAATCCCAAGGCCCAAAATAGAAGACATGAGACATGGTAGTACATTAAAGTATATTAGACCCTGTGTGAAAAGCCGTTACAGTATTTAAACTTTAAATAAATGAGCAGAGGTGGGAAAGTTGCTGTGGTTGCAGAGAAACTTTTAATTAAAGTAATGTTACTTCTGATTTTTTTTTAAAGGTGAGGAGAAGTTTATTTTAATTATCATATTATATGTAAGCAGAGCACCTTTTAATAACTTGGTTCAAGTTAAAATGTGGCAGAAATTAGTTGGGAAGAAACTTTATTTTCCTCCTGTATTTATACTGCATATGCAGTATATAAAATAGAAGAATTAGATACTATCTTGGCATATTTCATCGTATCCAAGGTAGGAAATTAGTTCTGACCCATTGCTAGCAGCCTAATGGAATGAATACGGTCCATTGTCTTTTTTGTTTCCACTAGAATTTCTTCAAGTATTCTTCAGAGGTGCTTTTCAGCTTTTCCTATTAAAGAGAAATTTTGAGAGCTAGCTCTTTATGATAGAATTGGGATTGAAAAGTTAAAATTTGAAAGGTGGACAGGATGCAAGTAAGATAAAGAAGAATGTTTCCAATTATGAGGAATATGAGCCCTGACCTGTCTTCCTGGAACAGTAGGAATGGTCCATGATGGAAAGAAATTAAGAAATAATGTGGATTAGGTAGGGTAGGGCTTGATAACTGAAGGCCTTGAAAAACCAGTAGGAGAAGTAGGTGAATGGCACTGAAGTTAGAATTTACTCCTGAGATGAGTGAATTGTCTCTCATCCAGTTAGGAAATATGAATTTTTGGCACTTCACCTCAGTATTTTCTGTGTATGTTAATACTCATTGTCTTTAAATAAATAAATACAGATTAGATGCCAAAGAAACAATTATTTACCTGAAGAGGGGGATACATTTTTCTTTCTCTTTTCTATCTAGTCAACTCCTTTACATCTAGCAGCGGGCTACAACCGAGTTCGGATCGTTCAGCTTCTTCTCCAGCATGGTGCTGACGTGCATGCAAAAGACAAAGGGTACGTGTATCAGCGTATTTCCTGTAATGGTTTCATTCATGGATATTTACTCTTTGTTTTCAACATCTGATACACTAAAGTTTTTGAGCACTAGACAAAGTCTTATATCCCATTGCCTTACAGCTTGTGTAGCATTTTAAGAATGTTCACAGTGATTTGACTTCATTTTCATGTTCCTACTAATTAAGGATTCTTCTCATAACAATTTCCTAAATTAGTTTAATTTTATTGTATTCTATTATTTGAAGTTAAAATTTGTTTCTCTCAATTGCAATTACTATTTTTCAACTCTTAAGTTACACTTTAGAAAGACAGATAAAAAATTCTGTTAATCCGGTAACATAACTATCCTATTTATCAGGTATGAAAGGACCATCTCTTACTAATAAACTAAAATCATAAGTATACGTAAGTATACAATAGTCTGATTTTTTCCTGATGAAATCTTGGCCATCTAAACTGAGAAAACCTAAAAGGTCCTTATGAAGTTTGATATGGGAGAGAGGTGTCTGGGAACCAAGAAAGCAGTATGTCATTTATTTTATGAATAGGTGCATCTTGGAAACCTTTGTACCACTTTCCTAGCTAGTCTCCAGGGACACGTGAATTGGGTCTCCTAGCCTATGTGATGGGCTAACATTTCTCATTATGCCACTTTAATATCTAAAAGATAATTGACCTGACTGCCCAGATGAAGTAGTGTTCATATTACACTGATGAGTAGCATAAAGAAAAGAAGCCCTGGAGCAGGCTTTTGCTCACTTTGCCCCTCTCCATGTCAGGAAACATAGACAAGAAGAAAGAGTTCAGTACTTGAGACAGTTCTCAGAAGAGGAGTCCATCATTTCAAATCTGCTCTTTTTGGTGTTGTTTCTCTCTTGCCTGCACCAGGTTCTGTGCCACATGTGAATGGTGTTCCCATAGTATAGGGGCACAAATGCCTGATGCTCTTGTAAATCTCTTTTCCCTTGTGCATGTCTGAAAGCAGATGGTGTACAATAGGTGAGTCCTCAAGATAAGTACACCACAAAAAAGAGGGTCTTTGACTCATGCAGAATGATACATACACAAGATGATACATAAAACAAGATAAATACAAAAGGTTGAGCATTAGTTATGCTTTGTATTCTCTTATTTAATACTTTAAAATATTTTAAACATAATTGTACTAGGATTTATTAGATTTTGTTTCTTAGCACTTCTTGGATAAATGACTCTAAGTTTTTTGAAATTTCAGTATTTTAATTGGCCTTTTTCCATTTAGTGGACTTGTTCCTCTCCATAATGCATGTTCATATGGACATTACGAAGTCACAGAACTGCTACTAAAGGTAAGAGAAATTAAAAATATTGAATATTATTTGCTTTTTTTTTAACTCATCATGAGTTTTCATGGGGGTTTTTTGCCAAGATTTTTAAGATAATAAAATTGTTTTTTTTTAATGTTCACCATTGCCTTAAAATTTTTTAATTATTCAACTTATTTTAAACTATTTTTTAAAAGCTGAAATTAAAGAAATTAAAACAATTGTTGACATTTCAGAGTTATAACTGAAATTTACAGTCAAATAAACGAGTTTTTTTTGATCCATAAGAGAAATGATTACTGACCTATAACTTTTTTTTTTCTCAATTCAGCATGGAGCTTGTGTTAACGCTATGGATCTCTGGCAGTTTACCCCACTCCATGAGGCTGCTTCCAAGAATCGGGTAGAGGTCTGCTCTTTGTTACTTAGTCATGGTGCCGATCCCACTTTAGTCAACTGCCATGGCAAAAGTGCCGTGGATATGGCTCCAACGCCTGAGCTCCGGGAAAGATTGACTTGTATGTATTTATATCCTAAAGTCAACATCGCTTGTTGTAAATTGTAATATCTTTATTTTTTTAATATTAATTAATTTATTTGGTTGCGTCAGGTCTTAGTTGTGGCTCGCCAGCTCCTTAGTTGCAGCACGTGGGCTCTTTAGTTGTGGCATGCATATGGGATCTAGTTCCCTGACCAGGGGTTGAACTCGGGCCCCCTGCATTGGGAGTGTGGCATCTTAACCACTGTTCCACCAGGGAAGTCCCTAGAATATCTTAGTTTTGGTATTAGGGCTGTTGTTTTGTCTAACTTAGATGATAGACTTCTATTCTTACATGTTCACTAGTTTATTATCCTCTTTTCTTATCATTACTTTTCTTTTTGAATTCTACAGGAATCTCACATACATATACTATATTTATTTTGTGTTTATTCAAGCCTAATTCTAATTCATGTGTTAAGTAAGGTTCCTTTTTTTTTTTTAAGACAAAAGAGGATGATGAGTCCATCAATAACCATCTATTGAATACCTACTATGTTCCAGGAACTTGAAATATAGCAGTGTACAAACCAGAAAAAAATCTCTTGTCTCACAGAGGTTATATTCTTGTGCTATTGGTCGTAATAGATGATATCTAACATTATGGAGTACTCACTATTTCCCAAGCCCTGCAAGTTGCACATTCATGTTTTTATTTATGTGTGTTATAGCCCAAGTGCAATCACTTGCCCAAATTTAAATAAGATAATTTTTATGATTTGGTGGAAGTAATCTTCTCATATACTGATACATATTACCTATGTTTACATATGCATGTTTTAAAATAAACTTTTAGAATAGTTTTAGATTTACATAAAACTTAACAAAAATAGTACAGAGAGTTCTTTTATACCCTATACGCAATTTCCCCTATAAACATCTTATATTAATATGGTACATTTGTCAAAATAATGAACCAATACTGATACATTATTAATTAAAGGCTGTACTCTATTCAGATTTCTTTATTTTTTTACTGGAAGTCCTTTTTCTGTTCCAGGATCCCATTCAGGATACCACACTACATTTAGTTGTCATATTGAATACTGAGATATATTTAATTCTATACATAGGCATTACAGGTTTAAATTAAAGTAGGCGTTACCTACCTAATTTTTAATTTGTCCCATGGTTGATATTCTCTTACATCTAGGATTCTAAGAATCAGATAACTAGATTTAAACACCTGAGAAAACCTTTAAATGATAATTTAAGAAAAAGGCATAGTCAAAATGAAAACATCATTTAAGTTTAAACAGATTGTAAATTAGTTTATGTTAAAACAGGAAGAGTTCCTTGCAGTTTTAATCTTGTTTAAATGGAAATTTAAACTTATTTTGGTACCGGAACAGATGACATCTACTAGATTACAGGCCAGCACAAACCAGATTATAACTGGGCAGATGTCTTAGCAATGAATCCTTGTAGAAGTGCATTTATTCTCTCTCCCACTCATGACTCTTGCCATATGTTATCTTGCATTATATAGTGCATTTTTCTGTGTGATGTTCTGTCTCCCCAGTGAAGTTTAAATTCTTAGAAAGACCTTTGGTTTTATTATTCTGTCTTCTTAGCACCTACACAATGCCTTGTTACCTAATAAAATGTGTTGATGGTAATTGTGCTTGGGTCTGTATCTGCCTACCCCCAACTTAGCACAGTGCATTGTGCATGCTGTGTGCCCAGCAGGTTTACTGAATTGAATTTAACTTAACTCAAAATTTATTTTTTACATCTTTTTCTAATTTCTTTCTTTTAGTTTTATACCCTGGGCTCAGCTTTATCCCCATGTCACCAATTTTGACTTCTTCTTTCCTTTGAGTCATTTTGTAAATTACAAGTACTGTTATGGGTTTTTACGTTGTATTTCACTGGTCTACCTGATTCCACTGTAAACATTAAGATTTAACCTAAATTTGTATAGTTTTGTAAAGGAAGTTCCCTGATTAGAGTACTTTGCAACCTTCTCAGTATCTCCTTTATTTTATTAAATAAGGTTCTACCAAGGAATTATCTGAAGGAAAGGATGTAACATAGTTGGAACTTTTCTGACCAGTTTTCATCCTCATGCTCACTGCTTTATACTAGGCAACCACAATGACAGAATTCTTTTTAAGAAAATTATACAGGAAACAAAAACAATATTTTGATCATACCCATGGTTACAGCATTTTCATTACACACATTTTTTTGCTCTTTCTTGTTTACTTTTTTATTTGTTGTTTTCATGAAGCCAATTGAACACATTAGTGTGGGTTCTGCACACACTGGAGCTGAAAATACTAAAAGTAGCTTTTATTCTTGTTTCCAAATGCATTTAGAAAGAGATTTTAAGGCATTTTATAAATATTAAGTTTTCAGGGTAATTGGGATTTCTGAAGTTTTCTGAAGTTTCAAAGGCCTGTACTTTGAAGAATTCAGCAGTGATAAAGTACCACTAAACAAGAGGTTATATAGAGATGTTTTTTCCCCAAACCTACCATGACTTATTTTATAAATATTCAGCATCCATGCAACAAATACTTACTGGCTACCTACTATATGCCAGGCACTGTGCTAGGTGATGGGACTACCGTAGCAGATAAGACAGTGTGATAAGCCCTGTGATATACAGCTAGAGGCAAGTACAAAGGACTTCATAAGAAGGAATCCTAATGGGGAACAACAGGAAGGCTTATCCAAGTATCTGAACTGAGGCCTTGAGTGACAAGTAGTAGTTAATAAGACGCGAGTTTGTGCGCACGTGTGTCTCCGTGTGTCTCGCTATTTAAAATTTCCTTCCTTTTAATTAATTGATTAATTAATTAATTAATTAATTAAGGCTGCATCAGGTCTTAGTTGCGGCATGCGGGATCTTTCATTGCGGCGGGTGGGCTCTTTGTTGTGGCATGCGGGCTTCTCTCCAGTTGTGGCACGTGGGCTCCAGAGCATGTGGGCTCTGTAGTTGTGGTGTGCAGGCTTAGTTGCCCTGCAGCATGTGGGATCTTAGTTCCCCAACCAGGGATTGAACCCACATCCTCTGCACTGGAAGGCGGATTCTTAACCACTGGACCACCAGGGAAGTCCCTCTTCCTGTCTTTTGAAGAAGAGGAGAAAGTGACATGGGGCCCTCAAAGGAAAGGGAGAAAGGAAAAAAGAAAGAATTCAGCCAGGTGACTCAGCTTCGCTGTGCACCTGAAGCTATTGCAACATAGTTAATCAGCTATACTCCAATATAAAATAAAAAGTTAAAAAAAAAACTAAGAAATACTGTCAATACTTTATGCCTGATAATATCAAATATTTATATGAAATGGGCAAATACCTAGAAAAAAAATCTTACTTTAAAAAAAAAAAAACAGAATTCAGTACCAGGCAGATGCAAAGGCAGGCCTGGAATTAATGTAACATATTAGGTCACATATCATTTATATCTTTTTAGAACAATTTTCAGCTTTTTGTTAATAAGTAGTCATATCAAAATACAATCCAACCTTGTAAAATAGAAAATAAGATGATTTGCTTTTAATGAGTAAGAGTGGTGGACTCTTACTTATGCAATTAACTTAGAAATGCCTTTTCAAAAATCTCTTACTTGCTTATACAAATAATAAATAAACATTAACTGTTCTTTGAAAAATTTTCAGACTCTGGCACTTCCCACATAATTCAGTTCTTCCCTTCTCTGTGTCAAGACATAATCACTATTAATATTTTGGTGAATATTTCTCTAAATGTCTTTTTTATATCATTAGTTATATTTAGTTATGGTGGCAGTAGAAGTAGTAACAGTACCAAAAAAAAAAGGGTCAGCCTGTCCTCCTCATTTGCTACTTGAATTTTCATTTAATAATATATACTTTCACGTCAGTATATACATAGATCTTTTTGTTTAAGAGTTATAAAGTATTCCAGTGTATAAGTGTTCACAAATTATTTAACTGGTTTCTATTTGGTGAACATTTAGGTTGCTTGTTTTAAAACTTTGCTGGAGTGAGTATCTTTATGAACTCTGAGTAAAAAATAGTCTTATTTCAAAAATTTTCAGTAACCTACACCCTCATCCTTTGCACCTTTATCATCCTATTGTCATGTTGTTGCTGTTGCTAAAATAGAGGAATGTGTAAAATTAATCATTTTTCTACTTTATTTATAATCATGCTAATGATTTTTATAGATTTTAAATATTTATATGTCAACCATTATTTCATTAACAGATGAATTTAAAGGTCATTCTTTACTACAAGCAGCCAGAGAAGCAGACCTAGCGAAAGTTAAAAAAACACTTGCTTTGGAAATCATTAATTTCAAACAACCACAGTCTCATGAAACTGCACTGGTAAGATCCTATTGTTAATCCATTCCTTGGGTCTGTAATAGTAGTGTAAATGCAAAATACGATTTTCATTTCAGAAACATTAAGGTAACTTTAGTATCTGAAGTGCCAGGAATTTGCATTTTAATATTGGTTGCATTGATTTTTAAATTTGGTTAGGGAGATAATTGCTTTCATGGATGAGAGAATAGACATTTGCTCAACCTTAATCTGAAAATTATTTTTACTTTTGTCTTTACCCAACCATATTATAGCAAGTGTACTTTTGTGGCCAGTGCTCTCATGAAATACAAGATGTGATTTTTCTCTATAGAATCTTCTTTTTCTCGTGGTTGCTAGATAAATATTGTATTTGCTTTCTATCAACGATTAAATTATTTTCAAAGATACTTGCATCATCATTTTGAGCAATTGTAGTCAAAGAATTTTTACATTCATTATAGAAAAATGGTAAGGTTAGGAAATTTTTTGTTCCAGACTGTACAAATTTTTAAAACTATTCATGTTTTTTCTTCTAATGTACTTTGAGAAAGATTGTTCTATTTTCCTTATCATTGTCCACATTAAGTTTCAGGTATAGGGCTGGTTGGATTATACCTGAATTCAGAATTTAAGCATAAGAGTTACCAAACCAAAATAGGCCAACTGTATGTATGTATGTATACTCAGAATATGGCTCTCATGCTGGGGTTTAGATACATTCAAGCTACACAGCATTTCTTCCAGGAGACACTCAAAGCCACAGAATGAACCTGACCTGCTTTTTTAGAGTGTTCATTCTATTCATTAGTATGTAGTTTTCTTACTTTTTCAGTTTTAATACAAACATGAATATAAAATGAAGCTGAATATAAAAGTTGTATAAATAGAGGATAAAACAAAAAATTTCTGAGAATGCTCCTCCCTCTAAGCGCCTTCAAGTCTGTTACCTGTCCCTGGGCATATGGACTTATTCTCCTGTAGTGCTAGGAATACCTCTGGGAAAGAGCTTGAGAAATATTGATTTATGTGGCTGACAGCCTACTGAAGGATTGAGTAATTCAGTTATAGATTTCTGTAGCTTTGGAGAGGCAGCATTCTGATACCTTCAGGTAAATATATACTGGATAATTACTTATTGGCTAAAGGGAAAGAAACGAAGTGTCTTACTGCTCAGCTGAGAGCATAATTTCACCTTGGTTTAAAGGCTTATGTTTTATACTCCCAGTGTATTTAGGAGGAATTTGGATCATCTCCATAATGTTAAAATATATGTTTTGAGATAACAGTGTTCTAAATAGTCAGCGGGTGCTATTCCATTCAGCAATCTATTTTCGCATAGAAGTTTATTTTATTAACTTGGTTTTCTTTACTTTACAGCACTGTGCTGTGGCCTCCCTGCATCCCAAACGCAAACAAGTGACAGAATTGTTACTTAGAAAAGGAGCAAATGTTAATGAAAAAAATAAAGAGTAAGTGCAGTTGCAGAAGGAGTTGCTCAGTTCTTAAAGGGAAAGTGTGGTACGAGTTAGATTACCTTTTCCTTTCCTCCTCTCCGTAGTTTCATGACGCCCCTGCATGTTGCAGCAGAAAGGGCCCACAATGATGTCATGGAAGTTCTCCATAAACATGGAGCAAAGGTAAGGCTCATGCCTGAGATAAGGTGGCAACCTTGGCATTGAGTAGCTAGCTGCACTTAAGACTATTCCTCTTCTCTCTGATTCTCCGGAAGAAATTAATCTTATAAAGGACTGTTAGCGTGTATTTGAATTCGTAGATTCTCCTTTAAAGCTGACTTAAATCTTGTTACTAATAGAGATCATTACCTGTGTTTTATATTGTACTTTACTATCATTCTTCTATAAAGCAATAAATGTGGCTATGGTCTTATCATTTGAAATACATTTCAACTTTACATTGTTTTACCTTAATACTGGAATTGATATATTTTGGTAGTCAACATCAATTACGGTTTATCAGAAAGTAATTTATGTGAATGATAGGTAAAATATTGCTACCTATTTTAAAGAACATTTGTTCCTTCAAACTGGTAATGTAATAATTTTCTCAAATAACCGTAATATAAAGGAATAAAATTTTAATAACCATTTTTATTGGCATTGTCTGAGTGACATTTTCTGCAACTCCATGACTCCATAAATTGCTTGAGGAAAATTTGCTTGAAGGAAGCAAACTGGTTGTTTTTCAGAGGTACTTGAACTTGCAGATTTTTAAATCCTCAAGAGTGAATACTTTAAAGCAGGAGTCCCCAAAGTAGGGTGCAGGAACTCTATGGAACATACAAGATGAGCCATTGGGTGTAGGAAAAATATATTAGAATTTTGATTTATTAAAATAGTAATTTATTTACAAATGAAGAAGTTAAGATCTACAGTAAGTTCCCTACATACAAACAAGTTCTGTTCCGAGAGCATGTTCGTAAGTCTAATTTGTTCTTAAGTCCAACAAAGTTAGCCTAGGTACCCAACTAACACAATCGGCTGTATAGTGCTGTGCTGTAATAGGTTTATAATCCTTTTCACACAAGTAACACATAAAAAACAAACATAAAAAATAAAGAAAATATTTTTAATCTTACAGTACAGTACCTTGAAAAGTACAGTAGTACAGTACAACAGCTGGCGCTTCTTAGGTAGTACCAGCTACATCACCACTGCTTTTTATGCTTGCTTCCAGACATCCTGGGCTTGAAATAATGATACTGTACTACTGTACTCTATACAGTACTGTAAAGTATACAAAAGCGGAACCACTTGTAGAGGGTGCATTCATGTAAAAATGTATGCCAGACATGTGAACTAACTTACATGATTGGACATGGGAATGCACATTCTCATCTTTGAAAGTTTGCAACTTCAAGGTTTATATGTAGGGGACTTACTGTACTAATACTTCATACACAGATTGATGCTGGCACTCTCATTATGTCCATGTTTCAGCCTGCCTGAGTCATGTCAGAGCCCAAGGTGTTTTGTGAGGAAGAACACGAGTTGTGTGTGGGGGGACTGACCGTGATGCACTCACTTGTCTGCTCACTTTCAGCACTTTGTGACACATTGCACTTTACATGAGTAGATTTATGGATATTATCCTAAATGGTAGAATCTTGATAAATACCATTGTTGAAAATCAGAGGGAATGACCATGACAATCTTATAGCATAAAAAGTTTATCTGGCTATTTTATGAATCAGGATTTTCAGATTGACATACTTAGTTGTTGTGCCTTTTTTTTTTTTAATGAAAATAAGGGAGTTCAAAATTTGCTGATAGTTCTGTAGTGACAAATGACTATTACTTGTATTTAGGTACTTTTTTTTTTTTAAAGAGAAACATAATCAGAACCTTAAAGGTGAAAGTTATATATTTTAGAGTGAATGAGAAAGTAACTGCTCTTTAAAAGGAACTTGAACAAGTGAAGAGGACATTTTGAAAATAGATTTTTAGAAAATATCCACTGTTTTGTGATTTTGTTGCCAAAAAGTGATGTATATTTATCACCCATCTGTCATATCTATATAATTTAAAAACTGGGCAACAGGATTTTCTAACCTGTCTTAAAGTTTTAGTTTTTTTAAATTTGTGTTCAGGTAGTTTTTGAACCTATTAAAAATATTTTAATGCAACACCTCATAATAAGTTTGCAAGAATCAAGAAAATGCCATTTTACTAGCAGAATTCAGTTAAAACCTTAGCATACTTAGTAAATTACATTAAAAAATAAGCATTGTGATTTAGAAGGCTTTGCTAACAATGCACTTTTTCCAGTGGCACTACATATCTATGTGAAATCTTTTTAGCTAATCTAGCCAGTGGGACCAACTGTTGAAAATGAACTTAGAATCAGACCCTCAAATCTACAACATAATTTTTATAAGATTTTTTAAAGTTTCTTTTAATTGAGCCAAATGATATTTTGTACGACTAATAATTTAATTTTTTTTAAATTTTTAATTGTTTCACCTCTTTCCTATCCTTTGTAATTTTTTTGCATAAATTTTATATATATTTATTATGTATTAGTTTAGCCCTGCTTGGTTACAATTTACAAATGTACGTAAATGTATATTGAGACAGTTCTTAAAACATTTTTTTACTCCTAAGGTGCATGATCCAAAAAAATTTGTATATCCTTGCTTTAAAAGGACGGTTGATGTTTTTAATTAAACAGTCAGGATGAGCTGGAATGAAAAGAACAAGAGTTCTACAGATTTATTGCCTATTTTCAGGGTACAACTACTGCACTGTTACATAAATAATGTCTTGTTGTTCTATCAAACAAAATAATAAGCTAAGTAGGCTTTCTGCTACACTTAAGAGCATGGTATGTTTATCATTTACCTATTTTTAAAAATATCTTATGGCATTTATAATGTTCTTGAATAACCATGAATAATGCCCTTCATTTTGGGAAAGTATCTCTCTGTTGTCTCCCACGAGTCATTTTATTTCCTGAAGGTTCAATGAGAAATAACATTATTTTATATAACCTGTCCGAGTCAGCATCACTCTAGGTCTGTGGTTCTAAATCTTTTCTCTGCCCTTCATGTTCACAGTGCATTCTCATCAGTAACGTCGCAGTTCATCAGTGGGTCATGTATAATTTTAACCGCCCTCCTAGTGATGTAGAATGCCTTTTAGACTAGTATATCTTCCCTAGTCCTTCCACTTCAGTTCAACAAAATTGAGAACTCCTGCGACGCTTTACATGGAAAAAAGAGTCATATTTAATCAGGGTTAGGAACCAATAGATACAAATTTCCATCCTCCCCTTCACTCATTTCCTGGTCCCAAGGCAGACTGCTATCCCTCAGGGCTAGTTTATCTGGTGACTAATGCATTAGTAAAAGCTCGCCATAGAGACCCAACTTAGCTACTGTTGGCCCCTAATGTTTGCTTGCCTAGTGTTCTTTCTGGGGAACTTGTGGTTTCAATTTGATTTTTGAACGACTCATTGTTTCCATTTGATTCTAAAAGCACCTTCTGAACAAGCAGCCCCGCTCCTGAATTAGGATTCAGCCCTCTTAGTCTGCTTCTCCCATTCTGCTGTCTTCCCCTCCTCATGATGAACCTAGTTCTCAAGCTAAGACTACTAAGTCAGAAAAGGCAGAGAATTTGCCATTAACTAACGCCATTAACTAACTTTGTCTTACTTAGACAAATAGAACTTAGTAATATTTATATAAGCCAAAGCATTCTTTTGTGTAAAACTTGGTAATAAATACAAAGTTCAGGTTCACTCTGCAAGTTAAGCATATTGTGTATGTAACATAGACAGATATAGTTTTCAGTTTAGAATCTTCCACTTTCTAGTTTTATGACCGTGAACTTAATTTCTCTGAACCTCAGTTGACTCATTGGTGATATGTGGGTATTAATACCTCCCCTACAAGGGTGTTTTTTTTGTTTGTTTGTTTTGGTTTTTTTTGGTAAAAATTGAATGAGCTTATATATATATGTATGTTGTATAGTACCTGGCACACAAACAATACTTTGATTGCTAGTAAGTATGAGCATTGTATTTTTTTCTATATTTGTCTTTTCAAACTTATATACTATAGATTTCCCTTAATTATCTACATTTTATTTAAGACATGTATATAATCCCTTTATACTTCGTTTTGATCCACTAGCTCAACACTGAGTTGTAAAATGATGAAGATTGTGTGCTGGATACCGTGGGAAATAGTTTGGAAGTTAAAGCAGTTACCAAACTTGAAGCTAATCCTGAACCAATTCAGTGGCATCAGTAATGAAAAAGGAAGAGAAAGACGAAAGCCATTTGGAAAGACTAATTGGGTGCTGGAATAGACTTAGAAAATGGTGGTAGTTGGAAATGAATTGAGTGCTTGAATAAACTTAGAAAGTGGTGGTACAATTAAGGAAGTAAGAAAGCTAGAAAGAAATACTGGTGTCCTATGTCTTGGTAATGATTTTGTACTTGGAGTGCATATGATAGAGGGACACTCAATAAAACTAGTGGTTGGAAATATAGCACTAGAGTATGAAAGAGAGCTTAGGATTAGAAAGATCTATTGGGAAGCCATTGACTTAGTGATCATACATTGTGGGAATGAGGAAGGTTCCTGGTAGAGAATATGGAGGGATGAGTTGAGAGTCAAGGAATAACCTTTGAGGATTACTCATGTTTGTGGAACAGTAGTGGGAAGAGGAAACTGAAAGGCTTATCATGGTGTCTACTGAGTGCAACAGAGTGTGAAGAAGGAACAGGTGATTAGTGCTGCAGAGAGAAACCAAGGTAGAGGATCCATTTAATTTGGCAATTTTCACGTAAGGGCCTTGGTAGCTTTTGAAGGAGGTGTTCCAAAGATATAGAGGTAGAAAATTGTATTAGTTAGGGTCTTGGCAATAAATAGCACACTCAAAGTGGGTAATTTGAGGAAAGTCTAATAAAGGAGTCATATACAAAGGTGTGGGCAAGGTTTAGGAAATCAACAAGGGATGAGGTAGTACCAGCAGCAAATGGGAGCTATCATCATCCTGGGCCTGAAGGGGCAAGGAACAGGGGAGCTGTATAGAGCAGGCCACCTGACAGCATCTGTAGCCTTTGATAAAGGCTATATCTAATCCATACTCCTCACTCTTCTCCTTCCCACCAGTCCCCTTGTCATTACTTCCTACTGGCCAAATACAGCGAAAAGTTAAAGACCAAAAGAGCCCATTGATGTGATCCATACACGTGATTTTCCCAGGACACAGAGCAGGGTGGAGGGTGGATGTGGGTCCAGGGAGGCAAGCAGGCAATATTTAGCAAAAGGACAGAAAACAAACGACTCTTAAGGAAAGGATGGTTATAAGAACATGGGGTTATTAACCAACTTATTTGAGAAATCCACTTTTATAGGAGTAAACTTCTGTATCTTAAAAAATTAATAATTATCTCTACCAACCCCTGCTTCACAAGATTACTGTAAAGCCTAAATGGGAAAGACATGAGATTTTATCCCTTTTTCTTTATTATTATTATTTTTTTTTGGTTGTTGTTTGTTTTTTGTTTGTTTGTTTTTTGCGGTACATGGGCCTCTCACTGTTGTGGCCTCTCCCATTGCGGAGCTCAGGCTCCGGACGCGCAGGCTCAGCGGCCATAGCTCACGGGCCCAGCCGCTCTGCGGCATGTGGGATCTTCCCAGACTGGGGCACGAACCTGCGTCCCCTGCATCGGCAGGCGGACTCTCAACCACTGCGCCACCAGGGAAGCCGGCTTTTTTCTTTATTATTGTTAATGTACCCTGGCATTCTGCATTCTGTTGCTACTGCCTTGTTTGCTATCATTATTAAGTACAACCTAAGCCCCAATTGCATACGGTATTATTAATACTGCAGATACAAAAGGTTTAATTCAGAAGTGCTTTTTTTCATACATGAAAGCACTGCTATTTTGTCATTAGTGAGCATCTGTTAAATGTGTGAAACATGAAAACTTTTTTTTGATGTTCATATGTCTTAATTTGACAGCTTTATTTATAATGTATGTAAGAAGAAGTTGTGTCAATAGTCATTGGCATTTAATGGGCTTATTTCTCATATTAAGAGTGATCAAGAGCTAAGTACAGAAATGTCACAGAACAATTGATGATGAATTACCAAATGACTGATGTGGACAGTGATAGCTGAAGTTTAAGCGAGAGATGAACTCAGCCTCATAGTTAGCTGTTGAGACTAGGCTGTTCACACTGATTTTTGAAAGAGTCCCCTTAACCATTTCCTTATGGTCTGCTTGCTGGTTTCCAAAACTGTTTTTGGCATTTTTTAATCATAATTTTATGTCCTATACATTTCAGGCCACACACCATTGTGGTTTTATATCATTTTATCAAATTATCCTCTTTAGGAAAGTCATTCTTACTATTCAAATAGAAATAAAGATACATACCTCAGCTTGTTATCTCCAGAGACAAAAAAAAAAAGAATGTTTGTCTTTAAAACTGCCAGACATCTGTTATTCTCACACCTTCTGAATTTGTATCTTAAGCCAGTTCTAACCATTAATTACCACAATTGAGGTGTAACACATTAAGTATAACATTTTTCTTATCTGAGGCAGTTTCTGTACTTTAGAGAAAATAGATCTCTTTAGTGCTGAATGCTAAGCGTCTTTGAAGACATCCTCTGTCATATCCTTGTGGTGGAGATTGGGATAGAGGAAAATAAAACTGTGTCTTAAAAAAGACTTCATCAGTCCCAGCATTCCTGAATTTCTTCAGTAAGTGTGCTGGTAATTCCAAATAATACATATATATTAAGAATTAAAGTTGTATCTATTTAAAATATGAAGAATAAATTAATGCTGCTGTATATAAAATCAATCTGTCAAATAAATTTTTAGGTTGAAAACAAAACTCATGGACAGCAATACATATATATAGCTGTATAACTTGAAAGTTCCTAGAAGATTCCTTGTGAGCGGCAATGTCATTTATTTGTTTAGCTCAGTTTGAATGACCATTTAGGCACTTAATTATATGTATAATACTAGACTGTATATTTGTTTTGTCTCTCTGTTTTTTTAAGAGTTTGACTCGTATATAAAGAATATTTTGAATGTTGTTGAGCCTAAGTTTTTTGCCTGAGTGAAGAATTATCACAGTGTGAGTCACAGTCATCAAAGCCAAGAGGACAAAGAACAGTGTTGTGTCAGAGATATTCTAGCTTCTGGACTATATTCTGTACTTGAGTTGGCCCTTTTTTTTCAGTGTTTCCAGCATTGATTTTATGGATGACCTGCACAGGTCATTTAATCTTTTCCTGTTATTTCTCCACCAATAGAGTAAATTATTGTCATTTACCATTTATGTAACTTACAGAATGGTGGAGATTAGAGTAATAAATCCAAACTTAGGAGAACTCCCTTTAAACAATGAGAGTTCCCTACAATTCTCTGGGATCACAACAAAGTAAAATTACACTGGCTCCAATATATCACCCTTCTTCACTGTGAAACTGAACTAGAGCAGCAATACAAATCCTGCCAGGTGACTCATTTAAAAAATCGGGGGATGGGGATTGATCTCTAGGCATATCACATAGTTACTGCTGCCCTCCAGGAATAAATTTATCACACACATTTTGTACTTCTGTGCCTTGAACCACTTCAGAATATTTGGAGGAAAAAATTAGATTGCCCACTTTATAGAGAACCCTGATTCTAACCCATGACTGACTGATAAACAAATAAAGGTAGAACCTTAAGGGTGTTGATCAAGTTAGATATGAGAGGGAGTTAGGGACCTTGATTTTTCTTTTTTCAATTTTGAGTCAATTTAAAGATCTGTAATGACTCAAGCAGAGAGTCGATTTCCCATCAAGTAATCATTTTTCAGTAAATGTGTTCTTAAAAGTTCACGTAGTAAATATTTTAGGCTTTGTGGGCCAAGAGACAAAATAGAGGATTTTATGTAGGTACTTATATAGCCATTTAAAATGTAACCATTTAAAAATGTAAAAACCATTCTTAGCTTGCAGGCCACACAAAACCAGTAGGTTGGAGCTGGCCCGCAGATCAAAGCTTACCAAGTCCTTCCGTAGAGCTCTGTTTTGTTCAGATAGAGGAGCTTGAGGGTCTGAGACAGCTCTGGTGATCTCATCTCGTCCTTATTAGTGCCTGGTAAAGGCCTGGGCCCACAAACCATCTCTGGCCCCAACCATAAGGAAAGGTTCGCTGAGAAAGCTTTCTTCTCTTTTAAAATAGATGTTGGCAACTTCCCTTTTGGCCTTGGGTAAAACTGCCTGGCACTGGTGGAGCGCGGCTGCTGCAGTCATCTTATGACTTGAGACGGGCAAGCCCGGAGCCCTGAGACCAGGGAATTGGAGAAATTTCTGACATTTGCTTCTAGAGAGGAATAATTCTTCTTCACAAAAACCTTTATAGAATATCTGTTTAGTATTTCCCTATTATTGATTGTCGTTCTTTCTAAGTGGGTTGTACAAAGTCTCACCAAATTTTTCTAGTTTCTTCTTTTTATTAAGATTTTTTTTTTGATGTGGACCATTCTTTAAAAGTCTTTATTGAATTTGTTACAGTATTGCTTTTGTTCTATGTTTTGCTTTTTTGGCCACGAGGCATGTGGGATCTTAGCACCCTGCACCCCCTGCATTGGAAGGCAAAGTCTTAACCACTGGACCCCCAGGGAAGTCCCTCTAGTTTCTTTATTCTACTTATTTCCATGGAATGAGTGCTTCTATTACATTATTTGCTGATACTTTTCTATGACTTCTTGTAGTGCTTCAGCCTTGTTGTCTGATGAAGCACTCCATGGATATTCTTTTGTTGCTATGAAACTATTTAGAATTTGAGGGAAGAATTATTTCATAAGGAAAAAATATATACATTCACTAAAGCAAAGAATTTTGTGTTACACTGGTCTCTCTTGTACTTTAGGGTAGAGGGAAGAGTTACATTTAAGGTTAAGTCATAGTCTCTGCTTTTAAGTAGCTTACAGTTTATATGTAGCATCTAATATTAGCAAGTGCTTAGTAAATGGTAGTTGCATCCCTTCCTTATATTAGTGAGTGGTGATTTTTGCTCAGTATTTCACTCCATGAGTGCATGTCCCAGAATGAGTAAGAGGTAGAAGAAGTGAATCTGCAGTGTTCTATATTGTGCTCAGTTCCACCATGCATATTAATAGAGAGAACCGCTTCTTACACATAGTGTGTTGTTAATGTTTAAAAGTACTGTCTGTACTTTATCTGGTGTTCAGTTGATCTGCTTAGACACTGGAAGTGAAACTGGCTGGTGTTGGATTTACTGAGAAACTTTACATCTGTCTCTACCATCGCATTGCTAAGGTATCTGCAAGGATAATCTTGACCAAAGGCAAATTTTACCTTTCATGATGACTTTAGAAACTAACACCTTCAGAAAATGGGGCTCCAGGGTAATCTAATAAAGCTGGAGCATAGCAGGCCTATCAGATGGTGAAGAAAAAATATAGTGGAAAGAGAGGTGGGAGAGGTGGTGTAAACGTAAATTACAGATGGTCTTTAATGACACGCTGAGGGATTCAAGTTTATGTGAAAGCGCTGAAGAGTCACTGAGTTTGGGCTGAGGAATAACTTCGTAAGATCTGTATTTCAGAGTAGTAGTTCTGAAACCATGTTCCCATGATTTAATGAGCTGGATTATGGATTTCCATCACTATAATTGAATAATTTAGTGGGTGTCTTATCCAATTTCCAGAAAAATGTTAATGATTAGAATGTTCTTAAAGTTTTTCTCCTGTGATGAGGACATAACAGAAATATTCACAGAAAAATTCAAGGAGTTTAGTTTGACCACTTGTGTTTTCCGTTAATACATGCTAATGGCTGTGCTTTTATGTTGTTTATGTATAAACAGTCGTTTTTCTGCTGGTAAATGTAATATAAATTTGTCAGCATTTCATGGTGAATCTTGTGAACACCATTAAGAATTTATTGACTCTCTCTTGTGAGAACACCAGAATCACAACTAGCTGCTGGATAGTCATCGACAGGAAGACACTGGAACTCACCAAAAAAGATACCCCAAATACAAAGAGAAAGGAGAAGCCACAATGAGACGGTAGGAGGGGCACAATCACAGTAAAATCAAATCCCGTAACTGCTGGGTGGGTGACTCACAGACTGGAAAACACTTATACCACAGAAGTCCACCCACTGTAGTGAAGGTTCTGAGCCCCACGTCCGGCTTCCCAACCTGGGGGTCTGGCAAGAGAAGGAGGAATTCCTAGAGAATCAGAATTGGAAGGCTAGTGGGATGTGATTGCAGGACTTCAACAGGACTGGGGAGAACAGAGACTCCACTCTTGGAGGGAACACACAAAGTAGTGTGTGCATCAGGACCCAGGAGGAAGGAGCAGTGACCCCAGGGGAGACTGAACCAGACCTACCTGCTAGTGTTGGAGGGTCTCCCGCAGAGGTGGGGGGTGGCTGTGGCTCAAGGACACTGGCAGCAGAAGTTCTGGGAAGTACTCCTTGACAGGAGCTCTCCCAGAATCCACCATTAGCCCCACCAAAGAGCCCAGGTAGGCTTCAGTGTTGGGTTTCCTCAGGTCAAACAACCAACAGAGAGGGAAACCCAGCCCCACCCATCAGCAGTCAAGGGGATTAAAGTTTTACTGAGCTCTGCCCACCAGAGCAACAGTCAGCTCTACCCACCACCAGTCCCTCCCATCAGGAAACTTTCACAAGCTTCTTAGATGGCCTCATCCAGCAGAGGGCAACAGGAGAAGCAAGAAGAACTACAATCCTGCAGCCTTTGGAACAAAAACCACATTCACAGACAAGATGAAAAGGCAGAGGGCTATGTACCAGATGAAGGAACAAGATAAAACCCCAGAAAAACAACTAAATGAAGTGGAGATGGGCAACCTTCCAGAAAAAGAATTCAGAATAATGATAGTGAAGATGATCCAGGACCTTGGAAAAAGAATGGAGGCGCAAAGATCAAGAAGATGCAAGAAATGTTTAACAAAGACCTAGAAGAACTAAAGAACAAACAAACAGAGATGAACAATACAATAACTGAAAGGAAAACTACACTAGAAGGAATCAATAGCAGAATAACTGAGGCAGAAGAACAGATAAATAACCTGGAAGACAGAATGGTGGAATTCACTGCCATGGAACAGAATAAGGAAAAAAGAATGTAAAGAAATGATAACAGCCTAAGAGACCTCTGGGGCAACATTAAACGCAACAACATTCGCATTACAGGGGTCCCAGAAGGAGAAGAGAGAGAGAAAGGACCACAGAAAATATTTGAAGAGATTATAGTTGAAAACTTCCCTAACATGGGAAAGGAAATAGCCACCCAATTCCAGGAAGCGCGGGGAGTCCCATACAGGATAAACCCAAGTAGAAACACGCCAAGACACATAGTAATCAAATTGGCAAAAATTAAAGACAAAGAATTGAAAGCAGCAAGGGAAAAATGACAAATAACATACAAGGGAACTCCCATAAGGTTAACAGCTGATTTCTCAGCAGAAACTCTACAAGCCAGAAGGGAGTGGCATGATATACTTAAAGTGATGAAAGGGAAGAACCTACAACCAAGATTACTCTACCTAGCAAGGATCTCATTCACATTTGACAGAGAAATCGAAAGCTTTACAGACAAGCAAAAGCTAAGAGAATTCAGCATCACCAAACCAGCTCTACAACAAATGCCAAAGGAACTTCTCTACTGGGAAACACAAGAGAAGAAAAGGACCTACAAAAACAAACCCAAAACAATTAAGAATATGGTCATAGGAACACACGTATTGATAATTACCTTAAACGTGAGTGGATTAAATGCTCCAACCAAAACACACAGGCTTGCTGAGTGGATACGAAAACAAGACCCATATATATGCTATCTACAAGAGACCCACTTCAGACCTTGGGACATATACAGACTGAAAGTGAGGGGATGGAAAAAGATATTCCATGCAAATGGAAATCAAAAGAACGCTGGAGTAGCAATACTCATATCTGATAAAATAGACTTTAAAATAAAGAATGTTACAAGAGACAAGGAAGGACACTACATAATGATCAAGGGATCAATCCAAGAAGAAGATATAACAATTATAAATATATATGCACCCAACATAGGAGCACCTCAATACATAAGGCAACTGCTAACAGCTCTAAAAGAGGAAACCAACAGTAACACAGTAATAATGGGGGACTTTAACACCTCACTTAAACCAATGGACAGATCATCCAAAATGAAAATAAATAAGGAAACAGAAGCTTTAAATGACACAATAGACGAGATAGATTTAATTGATATTTATATGACATTCCATCCAAAAACAGCAGATTACACTTTCTTAAATGGGCATGGAACATTCTCCAGGATAGATCACATCTTGGGTCACAAATCAAGCCTCAGTAAATTTAAGAAAATTGAAATCATATCAAGCATCTTTTCTGA
The DNA here is from genome assembly GCF_964341445.2 of Mesoplodon mirus. Classification (NCBI taxonomy): domain Eukaryota; kingdom Metazoa; phylum Chordata; class Mammalia; order Artiodactyla; family Ziphiidae; genus Mesoplodon; species Mesoplodon mirus. The sequence goes on along the minus strand of NC_138996.1, from coordinate 18,900,108 downwards.
CCACAAAGCTATGAGATTAGAAATGAATTACAGGGAAAAGAACGTAAAAAACACAAACACATGGAGGCTAAACAATACGTTACTAAATAACCAAGAGATCACTGGAGAAATCAAAGAGGAAATCACAAAATACCTAGAGACAAATGACAATGAAAACACAATGATCCAAAACCTATGGGATGCAGCAAATGCAGTTCTAAGAGGGAAGTTTATAGCTATACAAGCCTACCTCAAAAAACAAGAAAAATCTCAAATAAACAATCTAACCTTACACCTAAAGGAACTAGAGAAAGAAGAACAAACAAAACCCAAAGTTAGCAGAAGGAAAGAAATCAAAAAGATCAGAGCAGAAATAAATGAAATAGAAACAAAGAAAACAATAGCAAAGATCAATAAAACTAAAAGCTGGTTCTTGGAGAAGATAAAATTGATAACCCATTAGCCAGACTCATCAAGAAAAAGAGGGAGAGGACTCAAATCAATAAAATTAGAAATGAAAAAGGAGAAGTTACAACAGACACCGCAGAAATACAAAGCATCCTAAGAGACTACTACAAGCAACTCTATGCCAATAAAATGGACAACCTGAAGAAATGGACAAATTCTTAGAAAGGTATAACCTTCCAAGACTGAGCCAGGAAGAAACAGAAAATATGAACAGACAACAGACCAATCACAAGTAATGAAATTGACACTGATTAAAAATCTTCCAACAAACAAAAGTCCAGGACCAGATGGCTTCACAGGTGAATTCTATCAAACATTTAGAGAAGAGCTAACACCCATCCTTCTCAAACTCTTCCAAACAATTGCAGAGGAAGGAACACTCCCAAACTCATTCTATGAGGCCACCATTACCCTGATATCAAAACCAGACAAAGATACTACAAAAAAAGAAAATTACAGACCAATATCACTGATGAATATAGATGCAAAAATCCTCAACAAAATACTAGCAAACAGAATCCAACAACACGTTAAAAGGATCATACACCATGATCAAGTGGGATTTGTCCCAGAGATGCAAGAATTCTTCAGTATATGCAAATCAATCAATGTGATACACCATATTAACAAATTGAATAAGAAAAACCATATGATCATCTCAGTAGATGCAGAAAAAGATTTTGACAAAATTCAACACCGATTTATGATAAAAACTCTCCAGAAAGTGGGCATAGAGGGAACCTACCTCAACATAATAAAGACCATATATGACAAACCCACAGGAGACATCATTCTCAGTGGTGAAAAACTGAAAGCATTTCCTCTAAGATCAGGAACAAGACAAGGATGTCCACTCTCACCACTATTATTCAACATAGTTTTGGAAGTCCTAGCCATCAGAGAAGAAAATCAAGAAAAGAAGTAAAAGGAATACATTTTGGAAAGGAAGAAGTAAATTTGTTACTGTTTGCAGATGACATGATACTGTACATAGAGAATCCTAAAGATGCCACCAGAAAACTACTAGAGCTAATCAATGAATTCGGTAAAGTTGCAGAATACAAAATTAATGCACAGAAATCTCTGGCATTCCTATACACTAATGATGAAAAATCTGAAAGAGAAATTAAGGAAACACTCCCATTTACCATTGCAACAAAAAGAATAAAATACCTAGGAATAAACCTACATAGGGAGACATAAGACATGTATGCAGAAAACTTTAAGACACTGATGAAAGAAATTAAAGATGATACCAACAGATGGAGAGATATACTATGTTCTTGGATTGGAAGAATCAATATTGTGAAAATGACTATACTACTGAAAGCAATATACAGATTCAATGCAATCCCTATCAAATTACCAATGGCAATTTTTACGGAACTAGAAAAAAAATCTTAAAATTTGTATGGAGACACAAAAGACCCCGAATAGCCAAAGCAGTCTTGAGGGAAAACAAAAGTGCTGGATGAATCAGACTCCCTGACTTCAGACTATACTACAGAGTTACAGTAATCAAGACAATATGGTACTGGCACAAAAACAGAAACATAGATCAATGGAACAAGATAGAAAGCCCAGAGATAAACCCACACACCTATGGTCAACTAATCTATGACAAAGGAGGCAAGGATATACAATGGAGAAAAGACAGTCTCTTCAATAAGTGGTGCTGGGAAAACTGGACAGCTACATGTAAAAGAATGAAATTGGAACACTCCCTAACGCCATAAAAAAAATAAACTCAAAATGATTAGAGACCTAAATGTAAGACCAGACACTATAAAACTCTTAGAGGAAAACATAGGAAGAACACTCTTTAACATAAATCACAGCAAGATCTTTTTTGATCCACCTCCTAGAGTAATGGAAATAAAAACAAAAATAAACAAATGGGACCTAATGAAATTTGAAACCTTTTGCACAGCAAAGGAGACCATAAACAAGACGAAAAGACAACTCTCAGAATGGGAGAAAATATTTTCAAATGAATCAACGGACAAAGGATTAATATCCAAAATATATAAACAGCTCATGCAGCTCAATATTAAAAAAAAAAAAAACCCAATCCAAAAATGGGCAGAAGACCTAAATAGACATTTCTCCAAGGAAGACATACAGATGGCCATGAAGCACATGAAAAGCTGCTCCACATCACTAATTACTAGAGAAATGCAAATCAAAACTACAATAAGGTATCACCTCACACCAGTTAGAATGGGCATCATCAGAAAATCTACAAACAACAAATGCTGGAGAGGGTGTGGAGAAAAGGGAACCCTCTTGCACTGTTGGTGGGAATGTAAACTGATACAGCCACTATTTAGAACAGTATGGAAGTTCCTTAAAAAACTAAAAATAGAATTACCATATGATCTAGCAATCCCACTACTGGGCATATAGCCAGAGAAAACCATAATTCAGAAAGACACATGCACCCCATTGTTCATTGCAGCACTGTTTACAATAGCCACGTCATGGAATCAACCTAAATGCCCATCGACAGACGAATGGATAAAGAAGATGTGGTACATATATACAATGGAATATTACTTAGCCATAAAAAGGAACAAAATTGGGTCATTTGTTGAGATGTGGATGGATCTAGAGACTGTCATACAAAGTGAAGTAAGTCAGAAAGAGAAAAACAAATATCGTATATTAACACATGTATGTGGAACCTAAAAAAATGGTACAGATGAATTGGTTTGCAGGGCAGAAGTTGAGACACAGATGTAGAGAACAAACGTATGGACAGCAGGGGGGGAAAGCCGTGGAGCGTGAGGGGTGTGATGAATTGGGCGATTGGGATTGACATGTATACACTGATGTGTAGAAAATTGATGACTAATAAGAACCTGCTGTATAAAAAAATAAATAAAATTTAAAAATTAAAAAAAAAAAGAATTTATTTGAACCCTTGCCTGAAGTGTCACAGCCTTACAACAATGAAAAACTGGAGACAGGGAGACTGTCTTAAATCCTTTCTTTTCTTAATCTTGTGTTTGGTGGGGGTACCCATGCGTTTTGAATAACCAACCAGCATATATTTGAGAATTTACTATGTACCATTAACAGGAGCTTTCTAGAGGACCCAGAAAACCTATACAATACTTTCCATATTTTACTAACCTTAGTTTAACTTGGTAAACAAACACTAGCCCTATGTTCTAATTTATAAAATAGTGCTGAATTGACATAGGTGTTCAGAAAGGAAGTAATCGTCAAGGCTTCAAGTAATCAAGGAAGATTTCTTAGAAAAGGTGAGACTTGCACTGGATCTCATAATCCAGAAAGGCAGAACGAAGGGCTTCTCTGAAAGAAGCAACATGTACAATGAACATAGACTTTGGTCTGAGTGGAGTAGTCTTTACTGGGGTATCCTAGAAAACAGGTTAGGACTAGGTAGTTTTGATCAAATTATAAACATGATTCCAAAGTTTAACATTGTCTTAACAGTCTTAAAATTATTCTTCCTTTATGATTCTTCAAAGTTTTAAAAATGGAACCTTTGAATCTTCAAATCAGGTTTTTGGTTAAATGTGTAATTCAATTAGGGCATTCTATCATAATCATTTACTAAAATTAGAAAAATATAATTAATTACTTTGACTATCTTTGCTTACTTATTCTGTTGTCTTTATATTCCGGGAACAAGTTTGGTAGAACTCATTCATCCAAAAGTATTTAATGTGCATCTTCGACGTGGCAGGCAGTGAACATCAGGCAAGAGTCCCAGCCCTCAGGGACCTTACAGAGACCTCTAGTTGTGAGGAGAGTGGCAGGGAGTGGAGGATGGACAGGAAGACAGTCGTTCAGGGAAAGGATGGGTATGTTAGAATTTTCAATAAGGTGGTCAGAGAAAGGCAACCAAGAAGATGGTATTTCTTAGAATCAGTAAGCAAGAATTAATAATGAATAGTCTGTGGTATTTTTCAAAAAGGTTTGACAGTTGATTTTTCTCATAATTTATTCGCTAGGGTGTAGAAGGGAACAAAAATAGCTACTCAATCTCATGTGCCCACCCAATGATTTTTCAGATGAATGCACTGGACACCCTTGGTCAGACTGCTTTGCATAGAGCTGCCCTTGCCGGTCACCTGCAGACCTGCCGCCTGCTACTGAGTTACGGCTCTGATCCCTCCATCATCTCTTTACAAGGCTTTACAGCAGCACAGATGGGGAACGAAGCAGTGCAGCAGATTCTGAGTGGTAAGTTCAAATAGACATTGCATTCTGTTCTTCCTCTTCCATGTCTGTCCACTGATAAACTCCACAGACACACTTTGCGCCCCTTGTTTTAAGTGGCTCTTTGGAATATTTTCTTTGCCTGAATATTTTTCCTGCCTTTCCTTGCTTGCAGTTTAGCCTATGGCTCTGCCCATCAGCCTATTTTGGTGGGGTTGAGGTAGGTGTCATGAAAAGAGGCAACCATTTTCTTTAATTTTTTTAGTGTTAAGTTGGGAACCTGACTTATGGGTGCTATGATCAAAGGTTACTTAAAACTCCTATAAACAGTGTGGAATTACGGTTGCTCCGAAATCTATCAAATAGGGAAAATTACAAATCGTTCATATGGTAATGATCTTTTAATTACTTGTTCTTACATGTGTTATATTCTGCTTTCTGTAATTCTTAACTTCATTGTACTATTATGATATTATCTTGTCTTTCCTGGTTTAAATATAATTATAAAATCTTACTGAGTGTTACAGTGCCTACCTAGTACAGTGTTATATACTTTAAGTATCTAGTTTATTGAGGGCGATCAAACATAAAACTTACAAAAATAGATACCAGCTTCCAAAGTCCCCAAATCAGAGGAAATATCACAGTCTGCCTACTGAAAAATGAATAAGAAGTTACAAAAGAAATTTAATATACTTGACTCTTCTTTCTCATTCTTTTAATTTTTTCCATGGATTATGTCTGCTGTAGAATGACCTAACAAACTGAAAGAGTAAAATGGAGTAGGCTACAGGCAAGGAATCAGAAGTCTGCTACTTTCCCTACGTATAACGCAGTAGTTCTTTTCTTCATCAGATGCAGCGTACCCTCTTTATTATGAATATTTTATAGCATCCATTTACTATCCAGAAATGAAATTCATGGATATTATGACCTAACTATAACAGAGACCTTTCCAAAAATCTTAATTAAATGCCCTATGTATAATAGAAAGGGAAAATGAAAGTAAATTACAGTAAAATAATTTATAATTGTTACAATAGTGATAGCTAGGGCATGACTCCACTAGAAGACAAAAATTAACCCCACACGTTTCTGAAGGGCCCCCAAAAAGTACAGCCCAGTTAAGAATCAGTACTATACATGGACACAGGGGACCTTTCCAGACTTACAGAGCATGGTACGTGTTGTTAGAGCTGAGTCAGAGCTAACCAGCCTCATAAGAGTAACTGTGCCACATTGTCAAAGCTGTTGATTTGGTTTATTTTCCTTGTGTTAGTTCATTCTTAAGTAGTGGCATTCTACTTCAGTCTTAGGTGATGATCTCTAGACAGTTAAAGTTAGACCTATCTAGGCCATCTTCACTATTGATACCAATAAGATCTATTTAAAGGAATAAAATTTGCTATCATAGGATTTATAGCTTCAGCTATGAAAAACATGCCTTCATTTAACTTCCTGTTTCTACAGAGCAATAGAACATTTGCTTAAAGAAGATAAGCACTCTTTGACTAGGAAATACTTCTGCCTTCTCAGTAAATTCTAATAATTTCTAAAAGGTGTGATTTTTGTTTCAAAAATTTTTCTCTTATACTTTTGTAAGAACCATTTAGTAGTGGATTTTAAGTTAGTTTCTATAAGTTGTAACCATAAATCAGGCAAACATTTATAGTTATTACATCAGATTTTCTAATAATACTATACATAGTTTTTAGAGGTAATTGACAAAATGGTGAGGAAAGGATTGAATAAATTAATCAGATTAGCTCCAGTAATGCTTTTAAAACGTCTTCTAAATGAATAGTTAGAATATGACTGCTGGTAAAAGATAAATAGTGAATCACAAATGAAAAATTTTTCAATTATTTTGATAATTCTTAAAAATTGATTAGTAAGATAAAGCATTATATAGGTCATTAAATGCCTAATTTAGTATGTGTCAGAACTTTTTAGTTTAGTTCTTCATATTTTTTATTGATCTGGAAAGATAATACAAATATTAGAAATTAACGGTAAAGTCTTGCCCTTAGATTTTTTTAAATGAGAATTATTTTTTATTTGGAAGAGGATATAATTTTTTAAACTAATATTTCTGCGAGAAACTTGTGTCTGTAGTCTGTAGACCATGTACTGGCTGAACTTTTCAACTGTACCTATATTTACTAATCCAATTCCAGGTTATGTCTATAATGACTCCTGAAAGAATACATCAATCATATAGAATGTATAGTCAGTTATTGGGGTTCTGTTCTGGGTAATATTTTAAAGATTCATTTTAAAACACCTGTTAATACCAGGTTTGAGATCCACTTTTAGAAACCTGCACTTTCAGCTCCCAAGTCTATAGTTGCCAACAGTTTACATTAGTAAAGTTTTCTGCAGACTAACAAATGCAATAAACTCCCTTTTAAAGAAAAATAATTGTTGATATTTCAAAACTGTATTTCATTATATGAAATACTCTCATCTTTCCTCCCTTTAATCTTAGCATTTTATCTGCTAAGTATTATTATTATGACTAAATAAATACAGTTTATCTTCCATTGAAGACTTCCCATAACTTACTCTGTAAAACTCACTTCCCTGAATAAAGTACTTTAGAAAGAGCTGAAGTATTTCTTCTGAAATCTGAAACCTTATTATAGCATCACTTGATCTTCCCATTTGGACACTGGGCTCAAGGAAGGTGTCTCTGGCCACAGGATATTGAAACCTTAAGCCTGGAAGAGAATTTCTGGGAAACCAACCAACGCTCACTTTATAGGTGCGAAAACTAAGCTATCAAATGATTTGTCCATCATCACAATAGAGCCCAGTCTAAATCCAGGTTTTCTGGACTTAAGTTCTTTTGTGTTACATGAGTGTGTACACATGTGCATTATAAAAGCCACACTTAATGTCCATGAACATACTTTGAGTGATAAGCATTGTTTTCTTTAAAAATCTTTTTATTAGTGCCAATGTATAATGAATTTTTGGTTTGTTTATAGTATTGGATTAATCAGAATAACTCATTTGTTAGCCTCATAACTTCTAGACTTAACAGCCTGATTTAATTATATTCTATTTAACATTTGTATCACACCTCTTAAGACATTTTAAATTGCATTTCCCTAAAGCCATAATAAATGTGAATTAAACAAATTTCTGTATTTAGTAGGCCTTTTTTGTACACTGATTATATTTTCTAAGGTCACTGATTTCAGAAGTATTACTTCTGTTCCATATTGTAGAAATTGAGACCAAAAAGAAAGGCTAAACATTAAGTACTGAAATTTGAGTGGCTTCTCTCGGTTTACATAACAGAATCTATTGCAAAGCTTCGCTCCAACACTTTGAAAGACCAATGTATCATAAAGATGTCCTTGATCTCATGGTCCTATGTTTCTCCATTCCCCTTTGCCAAGTTTTGACCATAAAATTTGAAAGACAGAGTAATTGGGATGGAGAAGGATTTGTGTGTCCTAAAATTTGTTTGAATTTGGCTTATGATAAGGTGGATATAGATTGAAGTAAGACACCACAAAACCTTAAATTAGATCTTAGAAATTTCTGACACCTTAACCTCTCTCTTTCCATTCACCAAATAATTTTCCCTCCTTAGCTGCTCTGTGATTCCTTAAAAACCAACAGTACTCTTTCCTTTCTTTCATGTAGAAAGTACACCTATACGCACTTCTGATGTTGACTATCGGCTCTTAGAAGCATCTAAAGCTGGAGACTTGGAAACTGTGAAGGTAAGGCAGCACTTTAATGTCTTGGGTAGCTCTGTGGAACCTTTGCTTACCAATTCATTTTAAGCTTGTAAGTGAAACTACTCAAATGCAAACAATAAAAGGGATGAGCAGAGTAGATCCATAAACAGGAGAGATCTTTAACTGTGAAGGTTTTCCTAGTATGTGCCGTACATTAAACCACTTTCTAGTCACTTTACTTCTGGTTATATGAATGCTCTTTTTATTTCCACTTTTATTAATTAAAATGTTATTTTGGCCACTTTTATAAATTTCCAAGCTAGTTCAAGCCCAGGTAATAGTACAGTAAAGTTTGAAACAATGTTCTTGACCTTTTCCAAGAGATTCTCACATTTGCTCTAGGAAAGCATCCTTATGATCCTGCAACCATTTGGAATTAATTATATGCAGAAGATGGATCTTCTTTTCTATGTCATTGCTTGCCAAGGAAATTTTATCAACCTTTACTTGTGGTGTAGAAACAATGATTATAGGTTGAATTTTTTCAAATATAAAATTATATTCTAGTATTCTAGTATTGAATATGCCTTTTTTAAACACATACACTTCCCATCTATAATCATTCATGTGTGGATGAAGATCGCAGAAAGGGATATGAGTTTTGTTTTTGTTTGGGGATTGGTCTTGTAGTTTTATTTTATTTTTTCCTTTTTTTAAAGAAAGACTAATTGCAAATTTGCTATTAATCTTACCAGCTTATTTTTTACAAACTAATCTTGCTCATTTCTTATTGTCATTTCTTATTAAGCAAACTTGGTTTTTGTAATTTTTAGCAAACAAATTCTAGTACTCTCGATGATGCATACTGGTTGAAAATGACAGTAAACGCTTTCTAAACTCTGTTGCCTAGAAATTTTATTGTTGTTGCATTATGTGGCTACTTCCAACCTCTCTTCCATTAACGTCTAAGTTATTTAAAGGAAAATAGTAAATTTCAGTCATAATAGCCACTAGAGAGAAATTGTAAATTTCTCTTAGATCTGAAATTATATTTTTTTTTCCTTAAAAATACTCTTATCATTTGAAATGTATCCTAATAAAATCTTAAAATATAGACGTGATTAGGACTCCTTTTCTGTATCACAGCATGGTAACCCCAGCTCTAGAATTGCTATAGTGGCCATTATAATTAAATTAATAGTTTATTATCTTTTTAATGTGTGGGTTTTAATTCCTACATCTTGTATGTATTAGAAACCATGCCACAGCTTCCAGGTTTCTTAAACAATCCATTCACAATAAAGGCCAAATACATTTTTATGAATAGAGTAGAAATGGCAGAAGAAAACAAAGCACAAATTAAGTGAGAATTAAGCATGGTAAACGTCCTTCCTTAGAGGCTTTAGAAAGCATTAGAAATTAGTTATTAGGAAAAAAGTCTGTTTGCTGAGTAAAGTATTCGAGAAGCAGGTAGGAAGGATGTAAAAATTGTCTTGGCATTCAAAAAGAAATTGAAATAGAATAGAGGATAAAGAACTTCCAAATAGTAGAAAGCAAATATTTAATAAGCAGAATTGGCTTTCTTTTTGTTAATAAAAAAATAAAATAAGGTAAAATAAATTGGGTTTCATTCCCTCCCTCATCCCCATTTTGCCACTGTTCTCTGCAAAGGAAAAAAAAAGCTAACTTAGAATATAAAGAACTAGAATAAAAGCAGCAGCAGCAGGAAGCAGCTTCGATCATGTAAGACACCATAGAAGGTGTTTATTGTCAATTTTTGTAGGCTTTCTTTCTAGTTTATGTATTTATTTATTTCTATTTAATTTTGTTTCTTGATTCTATAATTTATATATTAATAAAATATATAAAATTTGTCACAGACTCAGTTGTCGTGAAAAGATATAACCTGGCCAGATGACAATGGCTCTTCAGATTTTAGTCTCTCCCTTATGCCCAGACTTCCTGCTGTCATATAAAAATTGTACCACCTGAAAAGCCCTGTTTTTACCCTACCAGCCCCTCCTCAGTATCTCCATAGATATCTTCCAGGTTCAGAGTTTTTCTATTATAATAGCTCATTACAGTGAGCTATATATGAAAGCCCTTGCCATCATACCTGTAGCCTAGAAAATGTCACCGTTTTTCTCTGCTTTTTTAACTTAAGAATTCTTCTTTTCACTACCTCTGTTCCCATCACTTCCCTGAATTTGGGTAATTAAGTAGGTAAGCAATGATGTAGCAAGAAGATCAAAAGATTAAGAATCAAGAAAGTGGGGTTTGAGTTTTTATTCTACCCCTTACCAACTATATGAAACAGGATGTCACTTAATTTCTCTGAGCCTTGGTTTACTTATCTGTAAATGGAGATGATGATTGTTTTCACACGTAGATAATAATCCTCTCACTGAAAAAATATGAAATTCTTTATAAATTGTTCCTCAAATATTTTTATTGTAGTCCATCTGTCACCATCAGCGATGCAACTGCTCTGGCCTAACTTTGCTTCTACTGCTTTGTAAGCAAACAGCTGAGCTTGTGCTGAAATGATAATATTCAGAAGGAGAATAGGTGAAAGAGAAGAGATTTGGAGGATACAGTTGAAGGAGATAGAAGGCCAAAAACTAGAATATGATCAGAATCAATCTGACTTGTAGACTTAGACAAATATCCCCTCAAAGATCAAGTAAAACATTGTTGCCTGCATGGCTTTGCTGAGATGGATCAGAGGGCCAAGTGGATGGCCCAGACAGAATTAATGTAATTTTTCCAGAGCCTTCTTGCTTGCCACGTCAAAGGAGGCAAGAATTCTGGGTAATTCTGCAGTCAACCAGGGTTGGTCTTATTTGAGCAAAGAGTGGCTAAGAGCGTGCTGGTACAAGCATACAGGCTGTTACAGGCAGCCTCGGGGAGGAAAGCCTTATAACTATGAAGAAGGAAGGCACCATTTGCCTCGGAAATGCTTGCCTTATTATGGGTTTTTCTTTCTGATTAAGATTTTGGCCAGGAAATGTTGAAAAAGATTAAATAGCTCTGCAAATGGAACATTTGTAGACACTGTAAAGCCAAACATCGTGCTGATTTTTTTTTTTTTTTTTCCGGGACGTGGGCTTCCTCACTGCTGTGGCCTCTCCCATTGCGGAGCACAGGCTCCGGACGCGCAGGCTCAGCAGCCATGGCTTACGGGCCCAGCCGCTCCGCGGCCTGTGGGATCTTCCAGGACCTGGGCACGAACCCGTGTCTCCTGCATTGGCAGGCGGACTCTCAGCCACTTTGCCACCAGGGAAGCCCTCGTGCTGATTTTAAAACATCACTTGTATTATCTAATCTTTGGAAAGAAATATGCATTAGAAAAATACAATTTATCCAAGATGTCTGCAGTATTTTGGAGCGAGTTCTATGAATAAATACTAACGTTCTGGGCCTCCCTGGTGGCGCAGTGGTTGAGAGTCCGCCTGCCGATGCAGGGGATACGGGTTCGTGCCCCGGTCTGGGAGGATCCCATATGCCGCGGAGCGGCTGGGCCCGTGAGCCATGGCCGCTGGGCCTGCGCATCCGGAGCCTGTGCTCCGCAACGGGAGAGGCCACAGCGGTGAGAGGCCCGCATACCGCAAAAAAAAAAAAAAAAAAAAAAAAAAAAAAACTAACGTTCTTTTTGTGTTTGTCTGTGTGTTTGTGCCATAAAAGCAACTTTGCAGCCCTCAGAATGTGAATTGCAGAGATTTAGAGGGCCGGCATTCTACACCCCTACACTTTGCGGCAGGCTATAACCGTGTGTCTGTCGTGGAGTACCTCCTACACCATGGTGCCGATGTCCACGCCAAAGACAAAGGGTATGCATTAGAATTTCACTGTTTGGGATTCATTTTCTTGATACTTAAAATTTCTTTTCTTTATATTTTTGAAGTTTTAGATATTTTTTCCCTATTAAAAAAGTAATGCATGTTTTTTTTTTAAGTTTAAAGCATAAATTAAAACATTATGGAAATGTATAGTATAGAAAGTGAAAAGTCCCTCTCACTCCACCTCCTAGAGATTACGGCATCAAAATTTTGTTGTAACCGTCTGGAGTTTTGAAGGACCTGTCGCAGTGTGTGTGCTGTTGTGGTGGAGCTTATTTTTAATGTAAATGATGATGTCACTGCACACGGTCTGCTTTGCAATTTGCCTTTTTCACCCAGTAGTATATCTTGAATGTCTTTCCATGTCAGTACTTAATAGTTCATTTCATCCTTTTAATGCCTATATAGAGTATTTTATTGCATTATGTACGTGTGTTTATATAGTTTGTAATTTATTGTTCATCCCTTTTTTTGCTATTAAAAATGTTTAATCTCCTCCTAAAAGAAGCCACCCATCCCAAAGTCATATTAATAGAAACATAATTTTATTTTTACTCATTCAGATATTCTCTATTTTTATATTAGTTTACTGAACTGTTTTAATTTATCTAGACAGAATTTTAAAGCAGCCGTGGAAGCTATTTAGAAAAGCAAGAAGGAAGTTTTAACTGAGATGAGCTTCCATATCCTGAGTTAATTTCATATCATCTCAAAATATAAATAAGCACCTTTCTGTGTAATTACATACCAGACTGCTGTAGAATTAAACCACACAACTTAGACCTCAGTCAACCATTTTGGGTTTATTTATCTTTTAAAAGGGACACATCAGACATGAATATTTAATAATATTATCACTAGCTCTTTCAAAGTATTATGGTGTGTTAGAGAGGAACCAACATTTGTTTCTATTGCCATCAGCGCCCCCCCCCTTTATTTTTGGCTGTGCCGTGCGGGATCTTAGTTCCCCGACCAGGGATTGAATCTGCACCCCCTGCATTGGACCACCGGACCGCCAGGGAAGTCCCTCTATTGCCCCATTTTAACAGTCAGTATTTTTGGTCTCAAAACATTAAAAACAAAAACAGAAAAACCTGATCTCTCTAAGTAAAAAGGTACTAACTTGATACCTTGTGTTTGCTGTGTACTAAGTGCAACTTAAAATTATCCTTTTGATGCACCCCTTTTTATGGGGACATCTTTGTCCTTTTAGAATACCAGTTGCCTTCCAATCAGAACTTAGAGTCATCACAGGATAGTTTGCTCATCTGACTAGAGTTTATGGTTGATTTCATTATTTTCTTTACTGAATACTGAGGTTTCTCTATCACTTGGATTTTGAGTTTTCATTGCTTGGCACCTAAATATTTAAATCTATGCACAGAAACCACTACCAGATTATTAACAATTAAAAAAAAGCCAAAAACAAAAGGTTGAACTTGCCTAAGTAAATAAGTTAGATTGCATTGTGTATTTTATAAGTAAGCAAGCATACAGTTTTCACTAGGAAGACCCAAATGGAAGAAAATCTGAGAGATGATAAAACCAGATTATTAATTAGTTATTCCTGAAATCACTTTGTAGTGTTGCTCTTTATATTGCCAGGATGAAACCTGAATTAAAAATATTATAATAGAACCTTTTTTATGGATATATCTATATGTATTTTAAGAATAAAGATTGCTGTGAAATTTATATCCATCACCAAGAAACAAAGCAAGGTCCTTATATTGAAAGGGACATTTTTGAAATTTTTGAAATTGTTAATCCTTGTTTGGAAATGGATGATAATATCTTCAAGATCAGAGGAGAATTTTTTTTTAAGTGAGTGTTCAGTATAGTCAATGCCATAGAGAATTATTTTTATTATACATATCATCTTAATGCAAAGATGTGTTGTATGTCTCTAAAATAATTTTCTTTCGTTTAGTGGCTTGGTGCCTCTTCATAACGCTTGTTCATATGGACACTATGAAGTAGCTGAACTCTTGGTAAGGCATGGGGCTTCCGTCAATGTGGCTGACTTATGGAAATTTACTCCTCTACATGAAGCGGCAGCTAAAGGAAAATATGAAATCTGCAAGCTCCTTTTAAAAGTATGTAATTTTTTAAATTATAAAGTAATTATATTTATTATTTGGTTAGGACATAAAAGTACATCAGAGTAAATTATTCTATAATACAGTACAGTAAGTGCTGTAGAGAGTGCTTCCACTTTCTATGTTAGGGGGATGTTTAAGTGTGATATCATGATACTCACGTAGCTTTGAGTAATGTCTGAAGTACCTTTCTGAACTGACTTGATTATGTTGAGTTCATCACAGTTCAACAAGGTAGGTTTTGGAAAGAGTTGAATTAGTTTGCATTGCTTATCTGATACTTACAGTATTAATATCAGAAAACATTTGTACGAGAAGAACCAAGTTTTTCCATCAAGTTTGATTTTTTCTTCTTACTAGCTATTTTATTATTGTTAACAAGCTCATTTCTAATTATTAAGCATTATTTAAATATTAAAGGATAGGAAGTTAAATTAAAAGATGTGAAATTAATTAAAAGATGTGAAAAATGACTGGACATGTATTTATGTCATTTTCTCTTTTTTTTTTTTTTTTTTAAACTAGAGAAAACCTTGTCCTGGTTAAATATAAAATTCTTCTCCTGCCACTTTCGTGGGATCAAGTATGTTCTTATGAGTTTTGAGAATAACACTGTATTTGATACTCATTTTTATTATCACTGGTTAGTAAGAAATAACTTCTAGGACAATGTGAATTCATTGTCTAGGTTGGTTATTCCAGATTTCTCCATGGGGCCTATAGCAGTCTGTGTCAGGCCTGTAATAAAGATTCTTGACTTTTATTGACCTTATTTCATAGGTATAGATGATTAAACTTTTAAAATCAAATTAACTGTTAATACATTTCTACCTAATTTCATGATAGGTTCTAAGACTTACAATGGAAATATTTTTAAATTACCAAACTTTCTTTTTATTGATTCCATTTAGAATTAAGTACTTTTTCCACCTGTATGTCTTCCTCTTCTCACTTCATCAACACTGAATATCTCTATATAATTGAAATCTGGTCAACATTAATATCCAGGCCACGATGAAAGGGAAAAGTGGTTTCTGAAGACAGCTTGGAGTCTGAGAAAGTATATGATACGGAAAGTAAAAGGCACTTGACACCTTTCCCACTCACCATCACTGTTGATCCTGAGGCTTGGGGCTTTGGTTGGGAAGTATTGATAGTTAGAAAGCTGATCCAGTACATTGCTGAGTAGGAATTTTGCAAGAAAGACCGAACAGTGCCTCTGTTTTTCACAATGCGTATAGAATAGATAATCTTTCTTTGGACGAGTGAAGGTGAAGTTAAACATAAAGAAACAAAACAAAGATACTGCAGAAAACACAAACCCCATTTGGTTATTTTGTAGCATGGAGCAGATCCTACTAAAAAGAACAGAGATGGAAATACACCTTTAGATTTGGTAAAAGAAGGAGACACAGATATTCAGGACTTGCTGAGAGGAGATGCTGCTTTGTTGGATGCTGCCAAGAAGGGCTGCCTGGCAAGAGTGCAGAAGCTCTGTACCCCAGAGAATATCAACTGCCGAGACACCCAAGGTAGAAACTCAACCCCTCTGCACTTGGCAGGTAAGCATCACCAGCACTTCCAAGGCTCGTGATCTTTCTTAGATACCTAATACAGCTCACCAGAAGATGAAAGAAATGCTGAGCATGAAGAGACCTACTCAGAAAACGCTTGATTGATGTTATTTTAAATAATTTCTTATTATAAATTATATAAATTTCTTATTGTAAATGTCTTATTCTTATTTATGTGATAGTAGTGTTAGCTTTTAAAGCAAAAAGTATTAATGTTTTCTGGTCCTTATCATTTATATACATATTTTTCTTTTTCTTTTAAGCTGACGTTTGCCTTTTTTCATTCTAACAGCAGGCTACAATAACCTGGAAGTCGCTGAATATCTTCTAGAGCACGGAGCAGATGTTAATGCCCAAGACAAGGGTGGTTTAATTCCTCTTCACAATGCAGCATCCTATGGGGTGAGCATGCTAAAGTTAAAGTCTAGAAAACTTTACTGATATTTACTTATTTGTTAAATGCATACCATGCCTGCAATAAGTAGATATCTAACCAACAGCATAATTTAGCACAATTTTAATCTTACTATTCAGAGTCTAGCCTTCTCAGTTAGGCATAACTATCTTTTGGCCAAGGACCATATTTTTTAGAGCTTTTTGCTCTCTTCACATTATCTAGCACAATAATTGGTATGTGATGGCTGCTCAGTTAATATTTATTGATGTAGATAATAAATCTTAACTCTACCTTAAGTAGATTTTAGAAACTATGAAAGCCAGGAGGTTCCTCTATAGGCATGGAAATTATGCTTGCTTATGTTTATCCTCAGCATCTTAGAAAGATTCAAGAAAATGGTTGAGCTATTGGTGTATATGGTTTCAAAGAGTTCAGATGACTAGTTGAAACCCCACAGTGAAAGTCGCAATTGATTCTTGCAAAGCCCTGTAACTGTAATCTGTAATCATCAGCTGAAAGAGGAAGAGGGTTGTATTCCAGTACCTTGACATTTGTTGGACTGACTGCCTGGAAGTCATCAAGGCCCACTTTAGATCTGATGAATCACACAGGAAGAAGATGAATACTTTTGTGCTTGTCAGAATCCCTATTTGACTGTAAAGATGCACACGTGCCAGAATGTACATACTAGGGGCTCTCATAGATGGAATCATTATTGGTGAGGACAGTTTCTAGATTTGCAAAAGCCTGACAGACTATAAGTAAAAACTAATCACCATGATTTCCATATTCTCTTACTCTCTTCTCCCTTGCCCTTCATAATGAGAATATCTGCATCTTCTCACGCCCCCTCTCAAAGACCAGCATTTCAGGGAGATGACATGTCTGAGTGGGAATAATCAAGGAAAGCAAACAATCTAGTTTTAATTTGGACAGAAAGGAAAGAAAATTTTAATTCCAAGTGTGATACATGCTAATTGAAAGTTATCAGATTTAATAAATATATTATTAGTACTGAAATCCTCTTGAAACTTCTGTATTTGAAGTTATCTTTCCAAAGATAATTAATCCTTTATTAAAATCATTAGAATTTTCTTTTAGCCTTCTTTCATATAAAATTCTCAATTTCACTGTACAACGTGTATTTCTACTGAAGACCAGGCATGCTAAATATTTACTGCTAATATACTACATATACATGTATGTATAATCCTTTTACCTTTGAGTTACAAGTATAGATATGTATCATTTGGAGAATAATGTCCAGTACTTCTTAGCATGATCCTTCTCTCCATATTGTATTCCATGTAGCTAAGCCTCAGTTAAAAGTTTATCAGTTAAGAGTTTATAAAGCTGATGGGATCAGTGTCTTTTAACTTCTGTATAAATCTCCTAATGAGTGAGGATAGGTGTAGGCAGTAGAATTATACTTCTTGACTTGATCTAATAAAACATAAACTGTCAACTGTATAGACTATGTTGATCTATGTACTGTGTTTCCAGTATATCCCATACTTTGTGGATGTGGAAAAGTTCAGTCCCGTCAGTCTTTTCCTTTCATAGCTTTCATAGTTGTCACTGAGGATGAAGAAAGTAAAACTAAATTTTTAAGGTTTAAGTATTTTACCTTTTAATTCCCATTCTTCTGATGGGAAAGGTGTTGAGATTCTACTTATTACACATATGTGTCAATTTGTGACCAGTGTGAAAGAAAGAAAATTTATAGTGGTTCTCTTTTGTGGCTAAATATAATAAGGTAGAGTGCAGGACGGCCTTGTCTTTGTTCGTATTTCCTTGCAGCTCTCTTGCCATTAGCTGAGGGAGTGTAATGCAGTCCGCCTCCTGACCAGAGGCCCGCTGTTCCGTTTTCATAAACTTATTTCACCATTATCCACAACTCCTGCTCTCCTCTTCTAACTCCAAGTGAGAAAGATCATGAGCATTTTTAGTTTCATTCTCTCTTTTTATGTTATCCTGCTTTTTATCACATCCCTACTGCTGAGCTCTTTGTAAATGAATGTAGCTTATGGAGGTAAAAATGAAGAGAAAGTTCTCCAGGCTGTGTAGAGGGCATTGGGTAGAGGTTCCAATCAACCTGGTTCATCCCATCCTCCTACTAAAGAATGCTGATGAGCTAGACAGTATGTTTGTAGCGAGTGCTTTTGCCTCCATGTGTGGGTGGATTTTTTGACTCACTCTAAAAATCCTTCTTGTATTAAACTTGGAAACTTAAAAATCAAATATCTGTGAGCTAATGACTATGTACTCTTATTCACTAAAACCTTTACTTTGATGGTTTCTTGACTTTTTTTGGTTACCATGTTTTTACCATGTACAATATATACCCACCCTCCCACCCCCAGTAACATCTCATAGTGATTTTCAGTTGGCAGTAGGTAAGGTCATTCCCTCCATTGAGAATCTCTGCTCTGTGAAATAATTTTATCTAATGCAATTTGTATATCATATAACCTGTTGTCAGTAACCACATCAAATCTGTATTTATCTCAGTCTCAATTAGTAGACTTAAAATAAGGACCAAGGTTAACCATGATATAAAAAATGTTTAAGCTGCTTTATCTTACTTTAGCTAAGGGGTAGATATAATTATATTTTCATTATCTCTAGACATATAAATCCATATGTCTTTCCAAAGCCCCTTTTTATTCATATAGCACATAAGCCTTGGCTGGATATTTTAATGAAATTATAGGGCTCTGTTAGGGTGGCAGAACTCTGGTTATATAGTATTAATATCAATGATGCTTGGACTGGCCTGGCTGCATGATGTATATGATGTACTGCCCTAAAATGATAGTTTTGTGAAGGAGATTTTGGTGGCACTTTTTATGGAATAGAGGCTTCTATATTTAAAATAAGGCTATTGGTAGAGTAGTTTTAGGTATAGGGTTACCCAGTGATCTCTACTTAAATAGCTTTTCCCTGATATCATACTCTCTGCCATTTTCAACTTGTCAGGAAATGACGCTTGTGTTTTAGTCTAGCAAGACCATGCAGGCAGATGTGGCGAAATGGAGACCTGAATTTGGAGTCTGAACATCTGGGATCTAGTCTTTAATCTTTTCCTCCATAACCCACAAGTCTTCAGCAAGGGCCTTAATCTTTCTAATCTTCACTGTCCTCACTAGTAAAACTTAGATGCTGAGACCGTCTTTACAGGGTTATTGTGATAATTAGGTAAGACCATGCATGTGGAAAGTACATTCTGTCCAAATCCAAGGGAATACAGTTATTATGAGATAACTCGATCCACACAGCCCTCATACTGGGCCGGTCAGAATAAGGTCTGTGTGTCACTTTTACATCTCACAGCCTTAGGAATTAGCTGTATGTTTGACCAGCTCAATATCAGTATTAAATAGACAGATTAATTGACTTCAGTAGTGGATAATGACTGGTAGCCTGCAGATAAAATAATTGTGTGAGATATTTGAAATTACCTAAAGTTACTTAAGCTGTTATTTATTGGTCATCATTCTTTGATACATATTTTACCTTTTTTCCTCTGGAGAGCTCAGTCAGCTCTCTGTGTGTCTTTGGGCCTTTTTGTATAGAAAGAACTTACCACTTCAGTTTTTCCAAAAGGAGAAACAAAGACATAGTCTAAGAAGTTTAAATAAAAGTTACAGATTTCATGAGAGTATATATTAATGGTAATGTGCATTATCCTGTTTAGTGTTTTTGTATTATAATGCCTTATATTATTTTTTAATATACATTTATACAAGACAACTAATTTTTTTGCTCTTCAGTAGATATAAGGCATTGATATTTATTTACCACACAGCATGTAGTTTTCTATTATCTCATAAGAGTAAATCAATTTTGCTGAGTTTTCTCTCTCAAATTTTTCATTTTTTAATGCTTTCTCTAAAATGTATAATGTTAGGGGAATTTCATGACATTATCGTACAATTAAATTGCTCTAACTGGAACCCAAACACGTTTCTCTCCTCCCTACTTCCCAACTTTCTAAAATTAAATTAGGGCCCTTGCAGTGTTTTTATGTTGCATTTGTCGTTTAAAGCATTTTGTGTTGCAGCTGAATTTTGAAACCATATTAAGTTGACTCCTGGAAACATTCCAGCAGAGTTCAATTCCTTTTCTAGACCTTCTAGTTCAATACTTTCCTCTTATGTATTGTATAGGACTGAGCTGTAGCTTATTTATTGCATTTGTCAGCCTTAAATTTCAGTTACTTTTTTTGCCCCAGTGGTGTGGCTATTTAAAAGATTTAAGAACTGTGTTTTTAGTCTACTTGGCTAGCAGTATATTTCCTGTTTATTGCTGTTTCAGATGTTTGTCAGCAAATTTAATAAGCACGTAATTGGTTTCTCTAAGCATAAACTATAAATTTAATATAAAGAAAGTTTAATAATACATACCATATGTATGATTCATTTTATACACACACACACACACACACACACATAATTTTCCCTGGACTGTCTAATTTTGGAAGCCTATACAAATTAGTCCACCAAATTATATTATACTGCCAACACAAATGGGAGTAGAATAAAACTAATCACCAGGAACCTAGTTTAAACACCCCATAACCTCACTGGGGAGAAGCTTGAAATTACTCTGTGCTTTTGGGTTAATTGAACAAAAATAGCTATCCTTTTCAACATATATCCTTTGAATAAGGGAGATGAATCACTGGGGTCTATTTTGTTTTAAGTGATTTTGATAGTGCTACAAACGTTACCTATTTTTATCTTTTGTGTTAGAATCCATTTTATAATCATGATATATCTCATTCATAATCCCCAACAGATCACAGAACATGGCCTGTTCTCAGAAGCCCCAGCCTGATTATGCTCTTTTTTTTGGTTGTTGTTGTTGTCTTTATATTGTCAGAGCAAATGTGAAAGCTTTCTTAGAAGTTGTCTGATTTGTATTTACCTCTGTTTTCTGAAATCACTTTTCCTAAAATTAACAAGTATTTGTATTATATTAAAAAAAACCACCAAAAGTACTTTAATACTACCTCAGAAGTACCTATCCTTTTTGAAGTGAGTGTCTTCAAGAGAGCAAAGAAAATACTAAGGAATTTTAAAGGAAAATTTGAAGAAACATGCCCTAAATTCTATCCTGGGAGACTTCTGTCCTTACTTTCCCCACCTCTTCCCATTCTCATGAAATTCAGCTTCAGATAGGTATTCAGCAAATGTTTGGTTGGTGGGTGAGTCGGTAAGAGAGAGTAAGTGAATAAGTAAGTCACCCTCTTATCTGTGCTCTGACCTTTTGTGTGAAACCATTTACAGAACATCATTACTTAGATGTTGTGCCTCAGAAACCACATACCCCAAGTGAACCTTCCTTATAGTTTCATTCCTAATTAAACTTCTGCTACTCAATTTCTGTTAATGCTTCCATCTACCTTTTTTTTTTTCTTAATCTTCTAGACCAAATTAAAAAAGAAAAAAGGCAGTCACCTTTGACTTTTTTTTTCATCTTTCTTCCTCTGTGGTTAATTTGTCTTTCTAAAACCCGATTGTTTTGCCTTCAGAATTTCGCAAATTTAGCTCTTCTTTCCTATTCTTCTCTAACCATCACAGTTGAGGATCTTATCACCTCATGCCCAGGTTATTAGTTAGTGCGTCTGCAGCTGACATTTCCTCCACCCCCTAAGTCATTTTGGCTCGATAGACTAATTTTTGTAAAATGTTGTTTTGTTATTTTACTTTCCCAAAGGCTGAAGAAAGAACATTGAGAATCTTTGAGATGAGTGTTTTCAATAATAGATCAGGTTGCAATAGGTTAGAAAGAGAAATGGGAAGATAAAGAGAAGCAGTGGTTATAGGATGCTGGTTTGAAAAGTTTGACAGACAGATTAGCCCATTATTAGGAAACTTGGAGTCAGGTAATAGTTTCATCTTATATGTTTATTTTTAAGATAGATCTGAATATAAGGCTGAATAAAAAAAAATTTTAAAGCTCCCATGAAGAATTACAGGGTAACAGAATAATTGTGGAATTGATATTTTAGAGGAAGCAAGAAAAGATGAAGTCCAAAATACAGATGGAGGGGTGTAATGAATATTCTTTTTTTATAGAAGAAACTTCTGTTAAGGATGAGAATGGAGATGTAGAGGGAATGAAATGTTAAATAAAAACAAGTGTATCTGAAGGAGCTTTACCAAATAATCTCATTCTTACCTCTTGCCATCCTTTTGTTTTTCTTCAGCATGTGGACATCGCAGCGTTACTGATAAAATACAACACATGTGTAAATGCAACAGACAAGTGGGCATTTACCCCTCTTCACGAAGCAGCCCAAAAAGGCAGGACACAGCTTTGTGCCCTACTCCTGGCACATGGTGCAGATCCAACTATGAAGAACCAAGAAGGCCAGACACCTTTAGATCTGGCAACAGTAAGTCCTCATTTCAAAATATTTAGAATTGCTTGTTATACTTTCAGAAATGACAGTAAATTCCAGGGCTTAACAGGTTTACCTCTAGTGGTGCTTATTATCTCTTGGAAGAAGAACAAATTTCCTTCCTTATGAATTTTTTTAAGTTCTCATTTTTATATCATTTAAAACTATTAAGGCAAACTAAGCAGTAAGTTAATTTTTTTGCCATACTTAACTTGGAGGGAAAACGTGAATCATAGAAAAACTTGTATATAGATTGTATTCGTAAAATATCTCAACACCTTCTACTTTGGCTTATTATTCTAGAGCATCTGATGTTCCTGATAATTTACCTGAGGGAGGTGAGATAGTCAAAGAAAAAATTATCTTCTAAGCAGTATATCATTCTTCTGAAGATGGAAAAGGAAACTGATATATTGTAGAAATAGTTTCAAAATCAAGAATTAAATTTTTGTGGTTAAATGCTATTGAACTACAGAATTAAACACAGTAAAGAAACATCTTTCCTGCATTTTCTGGAAATCAGGGAGTTACTGTATGGTCACATAATTTAGAATTTTTTAACCAAAAAACTTTTCTAAGCCACATTCTGTTTTATATATCTGTTGCTGAGTAACAATTTTCAAAACACTTAGTAGCTTAACCAAAACCAAGTGAGTGGCTAATACAATGCCACTCACAGTTATAATTCCTCACAGGCCTCTGGGTTGGCTGGGCTCAGCTAGGCGGCTCTGCTGTCCTGGCAGCTCCCTTGAGCTGGGAGCTCAGCTGAGGCTACTGCATCTCGGATGGCCTGAAATCCTACAGTACCTCTCTCTGCGTAGTATCTCACACTCAGTGGTCTAGTTCAAATTTCTTTACAGCATGGGAGGATGACTTCTAAGAGAAAAAAAGTAGAAACTGCCAATCCTTTTAAAGCCTGGCTCAAAAGCCTCAGAACATCACTTCCTCTACATTCTATTGGTCACAGAAACTCATAGGCAACCCAGATTCCAGGGGAGGGAGGTGCCACCTCTGTTGGAAGGAGGGGCACAGATGTACATGGAGGAAAGGATTGATAGCTGGCTCTCTTTGGGGACAATCTCCCACATACTCTAACAACAGTTGTGCCTAGCAGACTGTAGAGTTCGTGAATAAGCTAACCAAGATAAGTGCCGTCCCTTTAAAATTTCACCAGATTTTAATTGTACATTAAATTATTAAGTATGCCCTAAATAACTGAACAAAAATTATTGTAGTTGTTAAGCATAAACAAAACATACTATGTGTGGAAACTCCTTCTAAAGAAGAGATGATTGAGAATCAGCATTCTAAAATGTGCTCCTTTTTAGATGAAAGGTGAAATATTTTATTTTTTTAACTCTATTCAAATCTTTGTTAATTTACATGTCCTTTGAATACATGTGTAATAAGTATGAACAGTTGTGTGCACACTTTTCATTTAGTGTTAAAAAGTATTTCTAGGAGTCAACATAGTTCACATTCTTGGATTTTTTTCATAGTTAACTTTTTTCTGTGTGTGCGGTGAGAATACTTAAGATCTACTCTCAGCAAATTTCAAGAATATAGTACAGTACTTATATAAGTACTTACAGTACTTATTAACTATAGTCACCAAGCTGCACACTACATCTTCAAAAGATGAAATATTTTTTTTTAATTGTATAGTTTCTCCATTCTACCTATTGAAACTACTGGGACTCTTTGGAGCTGTGCATCAGAGAAGGAAGGAGGAAGGAATGATCAAAAACCAATAGGGAATAATGGAGCATTCATTAAAGAAAAAATTCACTGAGCATTTTGTCCTTAGTGAGAAACTTATTGTTTTAAAATGTAATTTTTTTGTGTTATTTTATTTTATTTATTTATTCTTTTAGGCTGACGATATCAGAGCTTTGCTGATAGACGCCATGCCCCCAGAGGCCTTACCTACCTGTTTTAAACCTCAGGCTACTGTAGTGAGTGCCTCTCTGATCTCACCAGCATCCACCCCCTCCTGCCTGTCCGCTGCCAGCAGCATAGACAACCTCGCCGGCCCCTTAGCAGAACTGGCAGTAGGAGGAGCGTCTAACGCTGGGGATGGCGCAGCAGGCGCGGAGAGGAAGGAAGGAGAAGGCAAGTACACCTGTGAACGCGAATTGGTTTTGCGGTTTTAAATGAACAGACTCACTTTTCTATCGGTAATTATTGAACACCTCACTTAAAGACATCCTGTCTGTAAGTTTTCATGTACACAACAGCTTATAAGAAATATGTCTTCGTAGAATAAATTCTTTGGCACCTACTTTGTTCTTTCTTACGTATATCCCAGTATATCCTTTTCCAACCATAGTATCTTATTGAACTGAGTGAGTCTTATTACTGAAATTATCAGAAAAATACTGAGAGATTATGTAAGAAATGAAAACTGAAACAATAGCTGATAAATGAAAGCTGAAACAATAGCTGATAAATTTGGATTTTTTAATTCCACTGTTAAATATTGCACTAAAAGCATTGTGTTATGCTTTATAATATTAATATAAGTACTACTGATAAGATAAACTCTGCCTTTATTTCCCCATCACATTCAGAGATAACCTGAAGTAAAATCATCTACACAGCCAAGGGTGTCAAAGAGCCATAGCTTTAAATAAATACTGGAACTTCCTTTAGACTGATAAACTTCTTTCTGAAAAACTTTAATGTATGTCTGTTTTAGTTGCTGGTCTTGACATGAATATTAGCCAATTCCTGAAAAGCCTTGGTCTTGAACACCTTCGGGACATCTTTGAAACAGAACAGGTAAGCTCTCATATATAGTTGAGTCTTTTAAATTTAATATTAAGAGTTATTAATTGCCACTTGTTCGTTCTTTTTTGCTTCTTCGCTGCTCTTTTAAAACTCAAAACAAATTTCTGAAAAAGCTAGAGGAATCTAGTATTTTATACTTCTTTCCAAAATCGTCTAACAGATGATTAGAGTCTATTATTTCGTTGTATCTTTATAAGCAGTCTGGCTCAATATGTTTTATTACATATCAAAACTTAGGCCATGGGCCTCCCTGGTGGCGCAGTGGTTGAGAGTCCGCCTGCCGATGCAGGGGATACGGGTTCGTGCCCCGGTCTGGGAGGATCCCATATGCCGCGGAGCGGCTGGGCCCATGAGCCATGGCCGCTGAGCCTGTGCGTCCGGAGCCTGTGCTCCGCAACGGGAGAGGCCACAACAGTGAGAGGCCCGCGTACAGCAAAAAAAAAAAAAAAAACTTAGGCCATGAAACCCCTGCAAAAGAGTGTTTTCAAAATCTTTCCTCATTATTTTGTTTCCAAAAAGTGTTAGCCATTATTCATCTCATTTTATTACTAAGGTGACTAGACTCCACTTAAAACTAGTGAGAAATTTTTATGTTAACTATTTAGCAAAATCTTCATGAAGCAATTATCCATTATATTGGATAGCAAAATAATTCTTGGGCAAGTGTATGTTTTAAAAATTGCTTCTTTATGAAGTTTCCATTGTCTAGTTGGAGCCTAAAATAATGCTGAACCAAAACTTGGCCATATGCTTATAGACTTAGCCTATTTTCAGATATATCTGAAATGGCTGTGAAGGTCTTAGTATGAAGTCATCATTAGGGTGTTTATGAATTAAGATCCTTCTGTTTGTCATTCTGTTTTTATACAGGATAATGAGTTTTTAACTTATCACTGTATGATTTTATTACCATTAACTATCAAATAATAAATTCCTGAGTTTGACTTGACTATTACTAATACACACAGAATCTTAGAATGGGAAAGATCTTTAGAGGTCACTAAGTCATTCTCCCAGATGTAGGAATTACCCTTTTTATATCCATGTGGGACAATAACTTGTTACAATTTGGGCAGGTATGATAAAATGCTTGTAATTTAAAGTACACCCAAATCTGCCCCATGTATAATCTATTAATCTTATGTTTACATTTTACCCTGTTTTGCACAGAAATCTAACCTCTAGTCTACATATTAGACTAGCATTAGTTTCATAGGGCTGCCATAACAATTTCCCACAAATCTGTGGCTTAAACAACAGAAATTTATTCCCTCACAGTTCTGGAGGCCTGAAGTTCAAAATCAAGGTGTCCGCAGGGCTGCACTCCCTACAGAGGCTCTAGGGGAGAATCTGCCCCATGCTTCTGCCAGCTTCTAGGCCCCTTTGGCTTCTGGCCACATCCTTCCAATCTCTGCTTCTATCTTCACTGTGCCTTCTCTGTGTCTGTCTTCTCTTCTGTGTGTCTTTTGTAAGGACCCTTGCATTGAGTTTAAGGCCTCCCTGTATAGTCCTAGATGATCTCCTTACCTCAAGATCCTTAACTGAATTTACATCTGCAAAGATGTAAAAAAAGTTTTTCAAAAAAGATTCTTTGCAAGTTCTGGGGATTAGAACATGGACATATCTTTTTGAGGGCCACCATTCAGCTCACTACAACATAATATAGGCCTTCTTATATTTCTAAGACCTAGTCAACTTATCATGGATTTACCCTTCCAACCAACCACCCACTCACCCTTACAGAGTTTCTCCTAATTTAGCATAAATTCATCTTCTTTTTCAGTTATTCTTTATATGGATATAGTGTCCAAATTCTTCACTGGCCTCTTTGCCCCATCTGATTTCTTTGTAGGCATATAGTCAGCTTAGAGTTAATTAAAAACTCCAGGTCTTTTTCATATCAATTACGATGTTAAGATTTTCTAACGTCTTTTTTTTTTAGCTGAATTTCTTCATATTATATATTGTAGTTGATCTTTAATGCTCTTGATGATCAAAACAGTTGGGTAGAAATAGCACTGGACTAAAAGAAGACCTTGATTCTGATTAAGGCATTTAACCTATCACTTGCCTTACCTGTAAAATATAATAATACTTTCAAAAGTCCAGATAGTTAAAATTCCCAGTCAGATGCTTCTGTGCCAGTTTTTAAAATATACTTTAATGAAACATCAGTTGTGTCTTCTGTCTGGTGGGGAGGACTTCATAAACTGCTATAATAATTTCCTTTTCCTTTAAGCTTCACCTGCCATTGATTCACCCTCTGGTTTGGAGATTTCTTATGAGAATAGCCTAAACAGTAAGACTCTTTTTCCCTTACAGCTGTTTTAGAAGCAGTATCCTCTGCTAAAGCCATATTCCAGCCATCTCCCTTCTTCCCAAATCATATCCACAATAACGGTGAAATTTCACATATTTTTGCTTAATAAAAACAGACGCTAATTCAAATAATTCCAATTAACCGTTTTTCAAGAGTTCAGTTTCTACCCTTTTAGTCAGTTCGCATCATAACTTTATGTTTTCTTTTTTCTGTTTTACTTTATATATTCTCTTTTATAGTAACTGATTTCCTGTGGCCTGGTTATCTCATTTTGTTGATTTTAATAGTTTAGTCTTAACAGTTGGTCCTTTTGACAGCTTATCCTGGTTTCATCAGTTTCATTGTTATCTTTTTCACTTCAGTTTTGTTCTGAGTAAATGGTTCCATTGATTTTCCTTTTGCCAGAATAATTTCTGTATCTTTTTTTTATCAATATGTTGACTCTTCCATTTAATATATATTACCTAGCATAGTTCTTTCCTCCAGACAAATGATATTACCACTCATTGTATTGAACTCTGTGTGACTGTCTTTTGGCCCAGTCTTCAAGCAATCAAAGTTTTATTTTGACTACAATTGTTACTTGACTAGCCTTTAGTTATAGAGTAATACCTTCTGTAACCCTTTTCATAACTTACCCAGAGGATTTTCTGCCCTTAACATTCTATGTCAGTCTGGTAATATATGATGAGGTTCAGGTATTTTTGAGGTAAGGGAAAGTGTTAGGGTGTATGTATTGTAGCCATTTAGTTCATGTCTATTGAGCTTAAGGCAGAGTCGTTCTGTTTCCTGAGATGCTTTGACACATAATATCTTATTGCCTCTGTTCCTACTGATCGATTCTTCTCTCTCAGTGGAGTAGGGAACATAGTTCTTTTATTTCTGGTTCCAGGGAAACTTCCTTCAGAGCATCATAGCCTCACCTCTTACCTTCACAGTTATTCTCTCAGCAGTCTCTTAACTAACTTGACTTGTTTGTCATATATACTTTGCTAGTTCTATATTAAATAATATATACCTATGTCCTTTATAGTTAGCTAAGTATAGTACCAGTGTCACTTTGGCCCTTCCTCTGTAACATAGCTTCCTGACTAGAATACTTTTCCTGTGGGAAAGACTGATTTGATTTACATTGCAATTCCTGGAACATAAATGCCATGACTTGGAAGATTCCTTGTGAACCTATTTATGGTCCACATATATATTTCCATGAAAAGTGACCATATAAATTTTGACTTCAGAATCTAAAGACAAAGGCATGGACTCAAGAAATTCATTATGAACATGATTGTAAACTTAGTTCTAATTACTGTTACTCTAGCCTGCGATCTTTTAAGCCCAAGTAAAAGAAAGGCCTTTTTCATTAAAACTCCAATTCTTCTCACTCCACCCCAGAGAAAATGAATAAATCTTAGAAACAAGAGGCATCCCTTCTTAAAGTAACACTCTTGAAGTGACATTTGCTTTATGTGCACGATGACTTAGCTGATACATGGATAATATTTATTTTAAAGATTATAATTTGGTTTTAACGTGTGCTAAATATAAATAACTGGCCCAACAAACTTGTCATTTCCTGGCTGTAACTAAGTTAAGGTTTTGTGTTTTTTTTAAGTGAGTTAATTTAAAGATAATTTTCAGAAAAATATTTCTAGCAGTATAAAAGCCTTGAGTCTTGGAGAAACATACCTAAAATCCAACCAGCCTGTTTTCCTTCCAATTATTTCCATTTCTTTTATTAGCACAATAACCTCATATTCACTCAGCTTCAGAATTTTGGAATAATCTTTACCCCCATTCTTTTCTTTTCTTCAACCGTTTCTATTTACCAGGCCCCGCCCTCTGTCCCTTTGACATTGCTCTGCGATTCATCGCTTCCAATCCGCTCCACCCTGTCGTCCTCTTGTTCACAGTCACTTTCCCTTCCAGATCTGCCCTTTATACCACCATCCTCCTGAAAGACACCTTTGTGTCGCTCTGCTGAAAAGGTGTCCTTGGACGTTTTGGACACTGTCTTAACTTGGTGTGTAAAGCCCATTAGATCTGCTCTTAGCCTGCTGCTCTGTCCATCCCTTCTTTTATTCCTGTGTATACATTATACGCTCATCATTATGAACTTTATTACTAGAGTCTCTCGAATGTTCTATAGCCTCTCACTTGATTTTCCTTTTGCACATGCTCTTCCATTTGTCTTAAACACCCTTCCCTTCTTCATCTGCCTAAGTCCTCTTCCTTAGCTGAATTATTATTTTCTTCTAAGAACCTTTCCTGACCCCCTTCCTAGTCCTTTCTTTGTTCCCTCCCCTACTTGTAGCCTCAAGCCAGTAAGTAATCTTCCTAAGAGTTCCCATAGGGGTTCCTCCAAAACATTTACCAACCTTTACCAAGTATTTGTGTTTACCTTTTATCTCCTTGGTAAAGGAAATAGCATGATTTGTAGTGGTAGGATTCTGTTTGTTCCATGGCTCCACTCTTTTACTACCAATTTGGACCAGTTATTTACCTTTCTGAGCTGAAGTGGGTTGTTTTAGAATTAAATGAAATGTTTAATTAGTTACTTTTTTGGAAATATCTAGCATACAGAAGGTACTCATTAAATATATTATGTATGAATGAATGATTAGTGAACATAAATCTAAATTCTTTAGCTTGTCATTTAAGGTTTTCCAGTTGCCAATTCCGACAAATATGAGGACAAATAGGGTACCATGTTACTCAAAGCAACTAAATTTAATGTTTAGTTATTTTAGCTTTTTAGTCATCCTTTTTAAGAAAAATAAGCAAGAGGAAAGACAAGTATGGCAACACATTTCAGCTCTTCTGTGTAGTATTTTCATGGCTTCACTGTGCCTTAATTTTCTCATAAGGACAGTAATAGTATTTCATGAGTCATTGTGAGTATTAAATGAGGTATTCATTTCATTCACGATTGGAGCTATATATAATGAACAAATGTATCAAATGTTCTCCATTTCTTCTCTAGAAGCTAATACTATGTTTTGCTGGCCTGGTTTCTGCTTCTTTCAGACATACGCTATACGTATCAATTCAGAAAAGCTAAGGACTCTTTAAATTGAAGCTACCACATAGATATGAGATCCTGTTTCTATGTCAACCTTATGTGAAGTTTAGAAGGAAAAAAATAGAATATCAGTAACATAGTAAACCTTGTGCATGGTTTCCAAATTATATTAAAATCACATCTAGCTAAAAATGTAAAGACTCCTATTATGTTGTGATCTATTCCGTCTCAAAGATGCATATTTCAGAACTGTTGCTTTTTAAAAGCTCTGCTGAAAACTTCCTTTGGGTGATTGGAAGTGAACTGCCCATTTTGTGCAATGGAGCGATTATTTCTTAAATGGCCACTTAGGAGCAATAAAGT
This sequence comes from Mesoplodon mirus, assembly GCF_964341445.2. Lineage (NCBI taxonomy): Eukaryota > Metazoa > Chordata > Mammalia > Artiodactyla > Ziphiidae > Mesoplodon > Mesoplodon mirus. The sequence goes on along the minus strand of NC_138996.1, from coordinate 18,868,962 downwards.
AAATTATTTCCAAGAATGAATGATGTATGCTTTTTGCACTGAGGAGATCGGACTCATTATATAATATTTCATTTTGACAATAAAAACCATCAGAGCACCAGGCCTAATATGTCAGTTTTTTAAAATGCTATGTGCAAGGATAAAGGTAGAGAGAGCTATGGATAGATAAAAATATCTTGTTTGAGTGGGAAAAAGAGTGTCTCTCAAAGGATTTCTCAGTTTCCAGAGGAAAGAAAAAATCAATGGCTAATCTTGTGAAGTAGTATTTGGGCTGTCAGAGGGCCAGCTTCTTCTGAGCTGAAAATTGCAGTTCATCCCTCAAGAAATGTGGCCGCCCAAGATTTCACCCTGTGCCTTCAGAACACTGCCACTGGGTGACGGTAGAGTCACAGTTCCTTTTAGTCAACAAAGGAATCTGGTAATTTTGAGTCGTGGCAGCTAACCATCTCCATCTACAGGGACGAATAACCAAACATTTAAAACTATTGTTTTGTTCAAAAATAGAATGTATGTTAGGCTTCAGGGATTGTTAGATCTGAGAATTTAGAAGAGACCTTAAAAACCATCTATCTACTCTCTTTTTTCTTCTCCAAATTGGAATTCTTTATATAGTTTCTATATAAAATGGTCTGTAATCTAACTAAATGCTTGTGATATAAATCTTACTACTTTCTAAAGCAGGCTTTACCATGCTCGGATCTAGCCTCTTCTGTTTCATTATGCTGAACACCTCTCCCGTTCCCTACCATTCACCTCTGCTACCTTCTGGGTATTGGGATCTGGTATTTCCCCATTTTCAGGCTACTGGTTGTTCCCTCTTATATCTTGAGGCAAGAAAAATGTGGTAGAATTAAATAATCAAAAGGAAAAATAGCAATGATCATTTTATACTTCTATAGCATTATTTCTCCCATTTTAATTCTCCATTGACTGAAAGTGAATTAGGGAGTATTTCAAGTGAGCAAAAAGCTGATAAGTTTATGGGGGCAACTTTAAGAAGATTGTAAGTTCATGCTTAGAAAGGAAACAGAAGAATTTTCTTAATTTGACTGGATGCTATAGCATTGAAGGCAAATGGAAAAGTTTTCATCATCTGAGGAACTGTTAAAGATTTAGCAATTAATTTTGATTCGTTTTTCAGATTACACTAGATGTGTTGGCTGATATGGGTCATGAAGAGTTGAAAGAAATAGGCATCAATGCATACGGACACCGCCATAAATTAATCAAGGGAGTAGAAAGACTCTTAGGTGGACAACAAGGTAAGCTATTAAAAAATAAATAGATTTCAGAAATTAGTGGTACAAGATAAGTGTCCAGGCTGGCATTTGCTCGGGTGGCCTGACCCCAGAGCTCGTGCACTCAGCTGGGGCGGCACCTCCTGCCTCCCCGTCTCCATCCTTGACCTCGCTCTCCCTCTAGTTGCTTTAGCTAGAAATCAGAGTCACTCTTCCCTCCCCCCAACACTTTGTATCCTAAATATCTCTGGAATCTCTGCGTCTGTCCTTTCCCACTGCTGTCACCTAATCCCTGTCACTGTCATCTCTCTCCTGGACTCTCACAACCACCTTCCAGCTTATCTCTGACAGTCACCTTTGCCTCCCCTCTGGTACCTTCCCTACACTGTAACCAGAAGACACTTTTCAAAATGACTATATGAGCATATCATTCCAGGGCTTAAAATCCTTCAACAGAATACTGTTGCTTTTAGGATAAAATCAGATGTTCATAGCATGGCTTTTCATAATCTGACATTTCTCTCTTACCTTATCTTGTGTCTTTTTCCCTCCCTCACAACTGTCAGCTCAGTCTTTTTCCATTGTACTTTGCTGTTACACGCCTATCTTTCTCCTTTGTGGCCTCCCTGTTCTCTGTTTGTTAGAAGTGCTTTCGCTATAGGGAAGCAAAGGGAGAGAAAGAAAACAACTTGAATTAGTCATTTAGTCTACAGAGGTAATAAAATTGCAAGAGTGACATGAAACTAAACATTAACAGGTGTTAAGCTTGAGTCTTGCTTATTTGTACTAAATCAACACGGGTAATGAAATTAACAAGAACAATGTATTTTAAACTTATTATAAGTGACCATTTCAAGTCATCTCACAGATAATAATTCTTTTAGAGGGTAATTCTTATATTTTAGACCACACTACATTGTCATCACACTGTGTGTTCTTTTGTATCAGCATCATGTATGTTCATGATTGAGTTCAGTTCAACAAATAATTGTTGAGCCTGCTGTGTGTATGTACAAGGACCTCTGTAAGAACAGATCAAATTGATCCCCAAACACATCTCCATTACTTCTCTTGTCTTTGGATGTACTTGCTTAATACAACCTTATATATTAGGTTCAAATTGCACATACATTAGACTTGTTCCAAAATACCTATTATTTATGACGAGTGTTCCCCAAAATAGAGCCTGATGAGTGTGGACCTTTGTTTAATATGTTAATTTTTCTTTCCTGCAGGCACCAATCCTTATTTGACTTTTCACTGTGTTAATCAGGGAACTATTTTGCTGGATCTTGCTCCAGAAGATAAAGAATATCAGTCAGTAGAAGAAGAGGTAATGTACATGAAAATTTTTAATTATCTTTTCCTGAAATCTGTGCTTAAACCTCTTTTTCCAAGAGAGGTAGGCTTGTCTTACATTAACTTATGGTTGCTTGCCTATCTATTATTCTGTCTCCCTTAGCCATTTTGGTGGCGTATTGCCAACATTAAAATAGGACTATAGAGTAGAACTATACCACACTGCTTTCACGTCATAACCCTAGGATTGCCAGTGGGTGGGCCAGATGTATCTTTTTATTCTGGAGACTTTCTTGAAACTCATACAAGGAAGGACCCTATTAGAACTATTTTCTTGTTTTTTTAATATATATAAATTTATTTATTTTTATTTTTGTCTGCGTTGGGTCTTCGTTGCTGTGCGCACGCTTCTCTCTAGCTGCGGCGAGCGGAGGCTACTCTTTGTTGCGATGCGCTGGCTTCTCATTGAGGTGGCTTCTCTTGTTGCGGAGCATGGGCTCTAGGTGCACAGTCTTCAGTAGTTGTGGCTCATGGGCTCTAGAGTGCAGTCTCAGTAGTTGTGGTTCACGGACTTAGTTGCTCCGTGGCATGTGGGATCTTCCCGGACCAGGGCTTGAACCCGTGTCCCCTGCATTGGCAGGCAGATTCTCAACCATTGCACCACCAGGGAAGCCCTATTTTCTTGTATTGTTAAAATGCTACCTAAGAATAATATAGAGTGAGAATCTTGCCTCATAGATAGCAAATATCTTCTCAGCTTTATTTTCATGCAAAGTTATAAAATGTGATTATAAAATAATATGCTTAATTTTCAAGAGTGCTTAGGAAACCTGCCCCATAACTCAAGTCACCTTTCATTTCTGCAGTCGCAGTTATTTTAAAGCACCATATTAAGGCTATTTGTATGAATCTATCTATCTGGTAGAGGTGATGCCACAGAGATTCCCTCTGAAATCTGATGGCTTATCCCTCACTTCTTACACATAATAAACAAAGTGCCTAATGGCATTATCATAATAAATAAACTTCCGAATTAATTCCACTGTTTTGCAGAGAAAGACATGCCTACATTTTTGTTTGTTTTCCACCTCTGAATTAGTGCTGATATTATTCCCATTCTAGGGACTCAGGACCATTACCCCAGGGTAGTATTTCAGCTTGTACTTGTCAGTTTATCAGGAAAGCATCCTGTTTTCTCATGTCTTATTGCATAATCATTCTCTTAGTAGTAAGTAAGTTTTGATAATAAGGTCAAAAATGTAGTGACTAAGTTCACAAATAGAGCGGTAAGATAGAGAATCAACTCTTTGAGTCAATTCTATGAGAAACTTAGGTCTTTAAAACATTTTACTTTTCCATCATAATTATTAATTTGGAGAGTGGAAGTGGGGTGAGTAGTGTCAGAAGAAAGTTATTCCACTTAGTTACACGTTATATCCAACTTCCCCTGACCTGTGTGGATATACTTTGAGATCCCAAAGTAAAGAGATAACGTGGAATTTTTCACCTAGGGAACAAAGATTTACTGATTTTTTAAAATTTGTTGTGTTTATTTTTAGCATTAGTCCAATGGTGTATTGGTTCAATGTGAGGAGTTTTAATTTGACTCAATCACAATGTTGTTTCTCCTCAAGAACATAAAATAGTAATATAGATGACTTAATGTGATATTTTACCCTATTGTGTTTACAGAAAAACCTTTCAAAGCTTTTATTAGAAAATAAATAGAAAATGCAAAAGTTTAATATTTATGTCTGTGACTGTTTTCTCACCAGAAATACTTTTTCACTAAACTTGTTGACCAATTTATAGTGAATTCCTATTTACTTATTAGTGCTGAGTCTTAGACTCATCAGTGACACAATATAATAGAATTTAACTTTTGAAAACAACAGGAGGAATGTCTTCAGAATTACACACTGACGTATTTTCAGAAAGTTACTTTCTTTTGTTCTATAGATGCAAAGTACAATTCGCGAACACAGAGATGGTGGTAATGCTGGTGGCATCTTCAACAGATACAATGTCATTCGAGTAAGTTTTTAAAATTTCAGGTGAAAATTGGATTGCACAGCTTGCCTAAATATCAAACATAGGCTGGAGCAGCTGGCGATAAGACTCCCAGCTCACCCACTAATTTGGACCATAGCTGACAGTAACTTCTGTTATCACTATTTCAAAGTAGCATTAAAGGCCTGGATTTTCAATCTAATTGAGTCAGTGTTTATATCAGTATGCATGTATCTCTTAATCTCAGTATCTTATTTATAACATGGAATAAATGACTGCCATATGCTTTTTTTCAGAGGGGTGTCATGAAGATGAATAAAATCAATTGAGAACTGGGTTAACCCTTTGGGTTAATGGACCTATTGAAATTACACCAGTGCACATCAGAATTACCTGGGGAGCTTTTTGAAAGTACAGATTTATCAGCCCCTGTATCCTGAAATTCAATAAGTCCTCATTTGGTTTTGAGGTATAGCTAGGTATGGTGCAGAATAACAAACAAAAACTGTAGCTGAAACTTACGTCACTAAAAGCCAGAGTATTAACTGAATTACACTGGCCTGGCAACTTTATCGTATTTAAATACTGTTTTAAGCAAACAAAACAAAAAACAAAAATTAAACCTCCCTAAAGGAAAACCTTCTTATTTTAAATCATAAACTACCAATTAATATACATTTCACTAATTCACTTCTTTCTTCCTCATCCTTAAAGATTCAAAAAGTTGTCAACAAGAAGTTGAGAGAACGATTCTGTCACAGACAGAAGGAAGTGTCTGAGGAGAATCACAACCACCATAATGAGCGCATGTTATTTCACGGTGAGTGTCCCGACGGTCACTATCTCTCTGGGCGTTTGCAGACTCCAGTAGGGTGAAAAGCCTGTGTTACTGACTATATTAGTGTTGTGTTAAAAATGGTTTGTTCTGATTTTTTTTTTTAACTACATGTTGGTACCAGCTTTCTAATGCATTACATGTTAGTACAGGCTTTCCAAGGCATGTACAGTGAAAATAATTGATCTGAAATTGTCTCAGAACTTAAATTGCACACTGAGCCATCTAGATAGTGAAATACTATTTTTGTTGTAGTTTAGCATAATTGTTTTAGTTTATTAGATTATCTATTTTTGCTTAAAGTAGGACTGGGTGTAAAATAATCTGTATCTTCAAAGCCATGTTGTACTTTGCTATCTAAAATCTCATGCCATCTGCAAAATCCATATAACACCCTTGCTTGGTGAACAAACTATGGGTCCCTGATAAGATTCTAGTACATGATAATAATTTATGTAAGTAGACCATCTTACAAAATAAACTTTTCATTTAGGCGTTATTAATTAGTATTAATCTGCCAAGTGCAAATAGTATGCAGCTAATTGAGATTCTAGAAAAGCACTCAAAACTGATCTTTCTGTCTTTATATTTTTAGGTTCTCCTTTCATTAATGCCATTATTCATAAAGGGTTTGATGAGCGACATGCATATATAGGAGGAATGTTTGGTGCCGGGATTTATTTTGCTGAAAACTCTTCTAAAAGCAACCAGTACGTTTACGGAATTGGGGGAGGAACAGGCTGCCCCGCGCACAAAGACCGGTCGTGTTACATATGTCACAGGTGAGCATCTTGCCTTTTGTGTAATGGTTGCTGTCCTCAAGTCATGAACCACATTGGTTTCTCAGGCTCTGCAGAAGCCACAGGTCATCCTCAGTCTTACTCCTAATGAGTCAGACTGTTTTGGGGTTGGATAGGAATAGCTGCTCAGCCCCTGCCCCAACAGGAGTAGTGACAGCAGTGAGCTGACAGCGGTGGTAAAAGCTAGTCACAGGTTACAGTGAAGCTCCCTCCATTTCGGCTTTCTCCCTGGGTTCCACTTTCCTTGCTTCAGATTCAGAACAAGGTTGAGAATTATTTCTGGAGAACAAAGAACCTCTAGCTCCAGTCACATTTGAACTAAAGTCAAATTTGAACTAAAGCACATAACTTCTATAAACAAGTAGAACCTTTCATTTGCTTCTGACTTTGCTAGTGATATTTTAAGGCAGGGTATATAATTAGTTAGAAGTCCAGCCTCAGAATATAACTTTGGAATTAATAGTAAGCAAGTTAATATTAGCTTTTTAAATGGGATTTTAAAACTCAGAAATTTGAGAGAATGTTATAAACTCTCAGAAGTCAGTGAACAAAATACCATTCCCTTTCCTGTCATTGGAAAAGATACAAAAAGAATTGTGCTGTACAAAGATTGCAGCTTATTGCATTTCTCTTTAGATTAACCAGCTGCATTATTTTTGCAAAGTCAAGTTAGTAAGATACCTTGTAATCCAGTTGAAACCTCAGAAAGACCCATATAACCATGAAATTCATTATAGTTGTTCACCTTAAAACTTCCCTCTCTGTTTCGTTATGAAAAAAATTGTAGCCATCAGCAGTTCTAGGACAGATGCCCTGCGTCCAGAAGAAAACTTCTTTCTATTAAGGTCGCTGTGGCTAATAACACATAAAAATTCCCAAGGATATATAATTGCAGAAATTTCCCTTTGTTGCTTCAAACCTGACTCCTAAATAACAGTAAAAGTGAACGTAGATGTGGATTAACAGTTGCTTATTAAAATTAGACACACATGTTTATGTCTTGGCCAGGATTTCCTAGAAAACAGAGCCTGAAGCAAAAGCTTATGAACTAGCACTTTCCTGGCAAGTGCAACCTCAGGGAAGCAGGAGTGAGGGCGCAGAAGGGAGTGAGGCGGAGAAAGAGGCCGAGCAAAGACCGGGAGGTGCACCGGTGAGCTGGCCACGGTTTCATAACCAGCGCAGTTGGTTGCTCAGTCCATGAGACCTGGACGCATACGGTCTGAACTGTTACATCTCAGAGCAGTACATCATGGGGAAGAGAGCTGAATTTATGTGCTGGCGCCTGTCTCGCACTGGTCAGCCTTTGCCCCACAGGGCGTTGGTGTCCCACCTTGGGGCCGCTGCGTCTGCAGGATGCACACACAAGGCACAAGGCAAGCCGGTGAGCAGACGTGAGCTAGTACCAGCCTCGCGGGCCAGCCAGGCAGGTCCTGCATTTTCTTTTGTCTCCACAGCAACAGGGACACCCTGGGGCAGGAAGCAGAAGGCAGAAAGCGGGGGCCTGTCAGGTCAAGCTTTGAGTGACATATGGACACTGGGAGTAGCCATGGCAGTGGGCCCAGCGGGCTGAACAGGCAGAGTCCAGTGACACTGTAGCGCCACCACAGTGTGGAGATAGAGCTCAAAAAGCTCCCTTCTAGGGCCTCCCTGGTGGCGCAGTGGTTGAGGGTCCGCCTGCCGATGCAGGGGATGCGGGTTCGTGCCCCGGTCTGGGAGGATCCCACATGCCGCGGAGCGGCTGGGCCCGTGAGCCATGGCCGCTGAGCCTGCGCGTCCGGAGCCTGTGCTCCGCAGCGGGAGAGGCCACAACAGTGAGAGGCCCGCATACCGCAAAAAGAAAAAAAAAAAAAAAAAAAAAAAAAAGCTCCCTTCTAATGCAGATCCAAATGTTTTCCTCTGGGACCTACAAGAGGATACAGTTGATGCCAAGCCAGCATCCCAGAGGGTCATCAGTAGCATCACACGAAAAAAGCCAGCCCAGGCAGGACTCAATTAAACTGGGTCTGGCACAGTTTTTACTCAGAGTAGTATCTCTGATTAGTCACAATGCAAAGATCATACTCCATTATTAAAAATAAACTATTTGATTGAATAACAGGTATTTACAGTTAACAGTGTGACCAGTCTTATAGCGTAGTGAAAATATTTATTAAAAGGTTTGTTAAGGGTTTGCAAACTTTTATTTTAAAGAACTACAAAGTAAGTTTTTTAGGCTTTGCAGGCTGTATGATCCCTGTCACAGTGAATCAGCTCTGCCCTTGTAGTACAAAAGCAGCCATGGTCGACATGTAAATGAATGTGTGGCAATGTGTGGCAATGTGTTCCAGTATGTGTTCCAGTAAAGTTTTATTTACAAAAACAGGTGGCAGACTAGATTTTGGCCCATACTTTGCCACCCCCTAGTTTATATAATACACTTTCTTTCCAATCAATCTTTCTTCTCCTCTATAACACTTAACAACTGCCCCAATGCGTGTTTCACTCAGGTAGTATAATTTCCAGACATACAGTTAAGCTGAGTATTTTTATATATAACCCCCTTTTATGATTATTTATCTCATCCCGGTTTTTACTTCTTCATAATGAGTAAGCCTAATCTTAATTTCAGTTGCTGCCGCCATCTGCTTATTTTCTTCACTTTCTTTCTATCCAGCCACATGCATCCTTCCAGAACACAGTTTTTGCTAGTATTTGTCCTTTTTCCACTAGTCAAAAACTTACCAAGTGTTTTCTATGATTGATTGCTAAACCACACCAAAACTTTAAATGTTAAGTATAACTATTGAGCCTGCTAACGGCTTATAGTAAATCAGTATATCAAATCTTATCCTGTTCCTACTCATAAAATCAAAAGTGACATTTAAATTAGCTTGCCTTATATTAACTGCTTTTTAAAAAATCAGTAAACCTAACAGTTATGTCATTCTAAGATTGCTTTCCTTTTTTCTCCAGACAAATGCTTTTCTGTAGAGTGACCCTTGGCAAGTCCTTTCTGCAATTCAGCACCATGAAAATGGCTCACGCGCCCCCAGGCCATCACTCCGTCATTGGGAGGCCGAGTGTGAATGGACTGGCCTATGCTGAATATGTCATCTACAGAGGAGAGCAGGTATGGTGCTCATGGAATAAGCATGACCAAGCTACCATAAACAGTTGATTCAGAATGCAGAGATCACGTAAGAGTTAAAGAAAACCATTTAATGAAATATCCACCACATAGTTTGATAGCATTCGTTGCTTCAGTTCAAAATGAGCATACCAAAATTTCTTTGATATCATCTTTATACGTAGATCCCATCATTCACCTGTCAGCCAGGTAATACAGTGTCAACAAGATGGTGGCTGAGAAATAAAGGTGTGGCATCTCGTGCAGCTCTTGTGGCCTGCTGTTCTGAATTAATGCTTTGTATCTTTCATGCCTCCGCATGGCATGGAGAGCTAAGAGTAGCTGCCATTCAAAGATCTTCATGAGGTACTTGCCACAGGCTGGTCACATGAGTTGATCAGGGTACTTACACAGAAGAATAGCTTTCTGAGTCTTAAAGCTACAGTACATCATTGAATTCTGCCAAATGCTTGAGGCTCCAAGATAAAATTGTCAACAAACAGGAAAACTTTCTATCATTTTCAATCCAGGCCTTAACTCTCACAATACTGCTAAATGCCTACTGATTTGTCTAGAAACAAAAATCAATTTGTCTGAACTTAATTGAATTTCAAACGGATACTTTAACTACACTGTTAGAGAAAACTAAAAAAGGAGAAAGAAGAAATTAACTATATACAAGGAAACTATGAAAACTATTTTCTTATATGCCAACAATCTTGGGCCGGGTCAAATGTGGAGTAGGGGGAAGAATTGCAAACAAATCCTGGGTTTCATTTAGTAGATCTGTTGATTGTGGTGGTATGGGCAAAGCATTGAAACTCTTAGCTGTATTCTAGGATCGAGCAAATGAGTAAATGTGTTGACGTGTTAATTTTGGGAGGTGGGTTCTCACTGTGGAAGAAGAGAAGTATAAATATGGAATGGGGGAAGGTAAGAATGACGCTAGGGACGGACTGAAATTGGAGATATCGATATGAACTGATGCTTTCCAGTATTTGTATGTATGTTTGTACACATGTAAATAATATGTATGTATAGGTATATGTGTAAGAGGTATATGTGTGAGAGATATATGTAAGCATGAGTACATATGTGCATGTATTTCTTAGCACTGTCTGCTGAAAGCAAAGAAACCCCAGTAGCAATAAGCACACCTAAAGCCCAGATCTTGGTCTCCAATACCAACCCCCACTAAAAGGAACTTTGGAGAAACAGCTAATTCCAGGGCTGGAGCAGAATAGGAACAAGATGAGCCGGAACAACATCTTGTTATAACAGAAAGTAATGAAGTGCTCAAAAGCAATGATGGGAGCATGTCACAAGGACTCAGAGCTGGCTTGAAGTGGCTCCCACTGGCCATATCTGGGATAGTTTGCACATCAGAATAAGTACAGTAATAAATTTTAAAACATTGGAAAGAATACGAATTTATGTTTCTATACTGATAACAAATAGATAAATAAATAAATGAAGGGGAAAGGAAGGCTTTGCTTACAGTAGAAAGCCAAGGGCAGGTGGTAGATAAGGAGGGAGTACTAGATTTGCAGCCATCATGGTAAAGATTAGATCAACGGATGCTAAATGTAGGGGATAATTTTGATACGGAGAGGATTGTGCATGGTCTTATTAGTTACAAAGGACGGGGGGAAACCCACAGTAATTATACTTTGGAGAAAGCGGGCAGTACCTTGCCCAGATGATCAGAATTAACACCACCAATGAGGGACACACACAGAGTGTGCCTCCAGATGTCATATTCTGAGAAGAGCCAAAATCATCTATGCAGTGTTCCAGCCAAGAATGTATGACCTCAGTCTAATCAAAATGAAGAATGTTCTATTAAAAGAAAAAATTGAGGGGAAGACTGGATTCTTCAAAAATGTCAATGTTATAAAAGAGAAAGGCTTTGAAAACTTTCAGATTAAATGAAACCCAAGAGACAGGACAAGTAACTTCAGATTCTGCCCCCAAATTGGATCTGGTACTAGAAGAGAAAGGACATTTTTAGATCAACTGAGAAAATTGAAATATGAACAGTAGGTAGATAAAAGTATTATGTCAGTATAAAATTTATGTAAGAGAATATCCCTATTCTTAGGAAGTAAATACTGGCATATTTAGGGATAAAGAACCACGATGAGGTATATTACTTACTCTCAAATGGCTCAGGGAAAAACATAACTGAATCTATCTGTCTGTCTGTCTGTCTGCCTAGTATATACAGAGGTGGGGGAAGTACACATGATAAAGCAAATGGGATAAGTAAAACCTTAACAATATTTGGATGTAGGTAAAGGGTATACAGGTATTTTAGGTACTAGCTTAATTTTTGCAACTTAATATGTTTTGCAGTTGTTCCCAAATAAAAGTTTAAAAACTACCGAAGAATAAATTTGTCAAATTTTTCTGTTTAAATCAGAAACTCCCTACTTCTAGAGAAAACACTTTCACTTTGACTCAGTAATTCCACTTCTAGAAATTTGTTTTGGATATAATCAGTGATGATCACACCCCAAAAACACCCTACAAGAAGGTTCATAGCTATGTTGATTATCATAATGAAAAATTGAAACAACCTAAATACTCAACAGAAAGAGAATGATTGAAATGAATGTTAGTATATTTATGTGCCTGTGATTTTAAAAGTATATTTACATGGTATATGCTAAACACAGAATCAACCAAAACATAAGAGCAATTATCTCTGGATATTGAGATTATAGGTGATTTCAGTTTTCTCTACCATACACTTTTCAAGATTCTGTAAGTTAGCTATGGGAAATAGAATTTCTTTCATGTTTGGGTGGAAAGAAATAATAAGGGATACTAATAATAGGTTTACATTTCTAGTATTTGCTGATCTTTCAACCATTTCTTAAGTAGTTTGACTTGATAACTTGTTTAGATTCCCTTGCTAAAAGAATTTTAGAGAATGATGTGGTCCAAATCATATTTGAAAGAAAAAAGTACCATGAAAACTGAAATGTGTGTAGTAGCTGTTTTGTTTCAGGGGAGCATACCTGTGCTTCCATATCCAGGTGCTTCCCACATGGACAGTGTTTACTGTAATGTCTACTAATTGAGTCGCTGCCCATGAGCAATTTCTCCTGATCTATGGTGGACTTTTCCTTTGCTAACTTTTCTTTCATTCCCCTTAGTGATACCTTAAATCATCTTTCACCCTTAGTATCAACACTTTCAAGAATACGTAAATGTTTTATTCAGAGGGTTGGTTCGAGGAGTATTATTTATTTATTTATTTTCAAATTATTTATTTATTTTTGGCTGTGTTGGGTCTTCGTTTCTGTGCGAGGGCTTTCTCTAGTTGTGGCGAGTGGGGGCAACTCTTCATCGCGGTGCACGGGCCTCTCACTGTCGCGGCCTCTCTTGTTGCGGAGCACAAGCTCCAGACACGCAGGCTCAGTAGTTGTGGCTCACGGGCCTAGTTGCTCTGCAGCATGTGGGATCTTCCCAGACTAGGGCTCGAACCCGTGTCCCCTGCATTGGCAGGCAGATTCTCAACCACTGCACCACCAGGGAAGCCCCGAGGGGTATTATTTATTATTGGTGGGATTATTTGTTTCTTTAGAATTGAAAAGATGTGTTGAAAATTAACGGCACTGTGCTTGAAAGAAAAGTAGTTCTGATTTTAGTATATGACTGGACTTAGAGTATCAGGAATTTTTCTGTACGTTGAACTTTAAGCTTCACATTAAATTAGACAATAGAGGAGGTATTCTCTGGTCATTGGCCGCTTCAGACATGTGGCCTGTTTTACTGAAATGATGTGAACAATGCAGAGTTATTTAACTTGGAGAATAGAAGACTACACAGTGATTTGTAGGATGATTTTCAAATACACAGAATCATTCAAGGGAGCATGTTTCTTCATCTCTGTGGAGAATAAACTGAAAGCATTTGAGTTTAAATTGTAGCACTGAGGATTTGGGTTAAGAATTTTCTGAAAGTCAGTTACTAAAAGTGGTTGTTGAATCTTTTCTTGTAGGTACTTTAAAAATATGCTCTATGCTTTTATAGCCAGCATGGGTTTAAAGTAAGACTTGACAGGAAATCATGTTTGTTGGTCTATCCTGGGCCCTTCTAGTCCTGCAGTTTAGTAATTCCCTTGCCTTAAATCCCTCTGGACTTTGATGTGATTAATTTCTATCTCAGTCTGTACACAGAAGCAATTCAGTAGCCTAATCAGTAGGAGCCAAGAGATAAGGACCTGTAAGTCATTCATACCATTAGCATCTTAGAATCTGCCTAAAATTTACATGTGTCAGGAATCTCCTAAGATAGTGTACTACCAAAATTCAAATGCTTGCATTACCGATCCCTTTGCTTAAGCAACTTTTCTGCAAGCAAAAGGATATATCATACAAAGTATCATAGATATTAAATTTCATTGGGACAGAAGGAAGTAGGAGTGGGCTTCACACTCATTTTTGACACTTAGCACATGCTCACTGGGGTTAGTTTTAAATTCTTCTTTTTCTGTCTGTCTTATCTTCCCAAACAAATGGGAAACTTCTTGACAGCAGGGTCCATATCTTACCCCAGAGTGCTTTCTACGCACTAGATGCTCAGTATATGTGTCTTGGTGATGAATAGATAATTTTCTTGACCATTAAGCTATCTGGTTGATTAACCAGTTTTTTTCCATTTTTCCACCAGTTTTTGAGCCTTCCTAGATTCTTTATACCCAACTCTAGAATTAGCAATAGATAGCTGACCTACCTTGTAACTAAAAACTAAAATACCATTTAAAACCATTTCAACAATTAAGCAGTGTTCACATTATAATAAAATAAAACTACAAACTATTTAGTTATTGCGCTCCGGATTGGAAAGTCAGGAGCGATGAGGATTGTCGGTCTTAGTTATTCCAACTACGTACACTAAAGATGGACACCGTTGCTGTTTTAGTTATTCCAACTACGTATACTAAAGATGGAAACCGTTGCTGTTTTTAAGTCAAACCAAAACAGACTGGAATTTTGGAAAAGAATATCATGAGTGATAATGGTTCCTTACATGAATAGAAGCAGTTATAACTTTTCAAAACATATGTACATTTTTTGGTTTTTTTAATCCTTACTGAGACCTCTTCAAGAAGAGCTAGTCTTTAATGAATGAGAATAATAATGTTAATAGTAATAACTAACACAAACTAGGTTTTTACTGGGCCAAACCTATCCTAGGATCTTTGTGTTTAATCCTCACAAAAGTCTTGGTGTCATTACTGTTCCCATTTATAGATGAGGAAAGCGGAGGCACCTGACATATAACAGTTTCTACAGAGGTGTAAAATTATAAAGAAAGAATTCAGTAAATCTATCACATGTTCACTTCTGCATTTTAAGTAGTAAACAGTCCAGTTTTTTTATCCTTCACTCTTTCCATTATCTTACTCTCTCTAGGTCAGCATTCAGCAAATTATTTGGGAGCCCCAAGACACTTACCTCACCAAAGAATACTATTTTTCAGCCACACACCACTCTGAAATATTGAGTCAAGTCTTATCATTATGTTAGAGTTAGGGGTGACGGGTTCCTAGGTAGTGTACATGGCTTCACCCTGCCCCCCTTCCAGCTGCCTTTGTAGGGATTTCTGGTTTGTAACCACTTCCTGGTCAGGCTTCCTCTTCCTGTTCCCACCAAGAAGCGCTCTTCCCACTGTAAGCACCGGGCCTTCGGTTTTACTACAAGAAAGAAGACACAGAAGAGGAGGGAGTACAGGGGGTGGAGGCTCTTCATCAGAGTCATTTTCTTTCCTGTGAAAATTGCCTTTAACTAGTCAACTTGTACAAATCACCTCCAAACTGTTGCCTCTGAGTTACTGGTGACTCAGCACACGTTGCCTTTCTTCCTCCTCTCTCAGTGGGTTACATCATCATCTATGATTAATTTGAAATCAGTTCAGTGAATTATTCTGTCATTTAACAGACTTTTCCTGAAACATGCTATGGGACGGCACTATGCTAGGTGCTGTGAGAAAGAGATTTTTTTCTTGCCTGAGTTTTCCTGTTTATGGCATGTGGCTCTCTAGTGAGGGACAAATATAGTGTAACCATGTTACAGTATTCAAAAGTAGAAGTAACATTATAACAATTCTAGGATTATAGGATTTACACAGGTTTATATACAGATATGGAGGCGGACCTCCTAACTGTCCAGGCACCTGTGAATTAGCTGACCTTCGTAGGCTCTTGGGTGTACGTAGAGTATGGGTTATGATCAACAGCCTCTGAGGCTTCCACGTTAAGTCGGGCTTTAGTATTTTAGCTGCCCAGAGGGTGATGTGTTTTGCTTCCTGTCCTTTCCAGGCATACCCAGAGTATCTCATCACCTACCAGATCATGAAGCCGGAAGCTCCTGCACAGACCACGGCGGCCGCAGAGCAGAAGACCTAGTGAATGCCCACTGGTAAAGGCCAGATTGGACTTAAACCTGGGACTGGAGGACAGTGGATTGTTTTCAACAAAATCAACATTCTATAAATCCCTGACAGCCTAGAAATAAGCTGTTTGTCTTTTATAAAGCATTGCGATAGTGATGAATATAGTATGAGTAACTGATACATACTCAACTGCTACTGTTCCCTTTGAGGAAATGTTTACAGGGGCGGCCTTTTAACATATCTCAGGCTCATTTTCATTGTAGTTATCCATTGCTAAGACAGGATTGCTTCGATCTAGACTTGGAAAAACAGACAACCGCACCAGTACTTTCCCAAACGTTCACAGCTCACACACTGCATTTGCTTTGCTGTATATGGCACGTGTATATGGTAACTGCACACGTACGACAGGTTCGTGTGTGGATTTTTCTGGACATTCATCGTTCACTGTTTCTTGCTATCGTTGTTGCTGTCGTTACTTTGAAAATGGGCCGAGCCTTCTTGAGGATATTTTGCACAAAGTCACACTGACTAAAATCACTAGTGATGTAACCCAAGCTTCTGGCTGAGCAAGGCTTAGTTTCCGCTTTTTTTTTTTTTTTTTTTTCCCACTGATTTATTTCGTATCTGTACTTCTTATCAACGTAAACTGAGATGGAAAGGAAACACACCACATTTCAGTGTCCTTTTATTGATTGGCCAGTCTCACAAGGGAAAGGCACGAACATCCACCTGAACTTAGGAGCTCCCAAGTTCAGAGCAGCCGGAGCCAATGAGAGCCAGTCGTACTTTGCGACTCAGGCCTCTGCCTCCGACGTGTTCAGGACGGCGCTGGAGGGCCGGGAAGAGCCCAGCCAGCGAGAGGCGTGAGTGATGCCGTTGTGATGTTCAGAGGGGAGCCCGCCAGGGCGGCCCGTGAATCCAGGAGAAGCAGCGTTACGAGGCGTGAGGGGCCTGTGTGCGATAATAGGACCGCGGAAAAGGACAACGAGGACTCCACAGAAAACACGACTTCTCTTCACTTAACCCGCGCTGCCAGAATTGTCGCCCCCAAAATTAGCTGCGTTGTTTCCAAATCCGGTGGAATGATTGTACTTCATTAGAGTCACGAAACAATTACTTTATTGTTTCTCTAGTTTGGAAAGCTGGGATGCAAATCCTGTTTAGTCACTAGATAGGCACAGGTGCAAGAACTTTTTTGTTTACTCCAGATTTGGGGTTTATTTTGAGTGAGGTGCTTCCGATAGTTTATGTAGGTCCCTGCACTAAATTTTTGAACCATTTTCTCAAACTTCTTAGTAGACAAGGAGAACAAAAATGGAAACCAAAGCTCTTTCAGTTATTTTTTAAATGAAAGTGGAGAAATAACCATACTGTTTCTTCCTGCAGTCACTACTTTGTTTTGCTTTTTTTCTCAACATTTGTCAAGTGCACATTGTTACTTGTAAAAAATTATCCATTACAGTTCTCACGCTTGCCCTTTTCACCTTAACTGAATATTGAATTAAGTGCATTAACTTACTTACTTTGACATGCTGTGCATCTACTCAGCTTCGAAGCAAAAGTAATATAAATGTGATGGAAAAAAAGGAAAAACAGTGTGACGCAAACTTGCCATTTCAACTTAAAGTCCTGAAAACTAACTTGCTTGTTTGTTTTAGTACAGGCTGATTAAGCTGTGACCTCATTTAATCTCCTGAGGAAAAATAAAATGGTTACATGCAAAGATTCTAGAATAGGCTCTTAAAATAAACATTTTGCTTTCCTTTTGGCTTGAGTCCAATGCTAGAACTAGACATCGGGAACTAGTTTTGAGTTTTATAGCTGAATCTTGCATGGGTCCTCAAAATTAAATCAAGAATTAGCCTCAGTTGTTGCTTCTATTGAAGTTTTAGTGACCCAAGCTGGGTGTTTGTGTCTTGGCTACTTGTTTAATAGCACTAGAACTCCACATGAAGCTCTCAAGTTTGATATCCATTGAGGGCTTTTTTCCTCCCTTCCTTCTTTTTTGCTGTGTGTAACAGTGGGTTGAAGGAATTGGCATCTGTGTAGTTTTCAGTAGCTGTGAAAGTGTATATTACTTGCCTCCCCAGTTAGATATAGTTTAAAATGGTAAACGCAGCTGTGATTTTTAGTTGAGTAAAAGGGTTAATATGGTATAGATCCCGAAAGCTTTATAGCTTCATTAAAAAGATAAGCCACTACCCAACTGTGGTTATGTGTTATTTCCATCATACTAACTACATTAACGGATGTGCCAGTTTTAAACTTCAGCCTTACACTTGAGAAGGTAAACTGTGGTTCAGTATTTAAACTGCCAATGTTACGTATCTGACGTTCTGTGTGCCAAGTAAAGGTACTGTGTGTAAGGAGGACATTTGCTGTGCTTCTTGTCTCGTAATGATTCAAGTATATAGTAGTTCTTGAAAGAATGTGTACATGTTATTCATCTGCTGAAGAGAATGAGTTCATTGATGTCTCACAGGAGCCAAATACACTTTTTCAAAACTTGAAAACCAACGGTCATCAGGAGTGCATTCAAGTTAGCAAAAGGTGATTGCGTCTGGAATTTCCGCCCATAGCAGTGTGAAAAACCCTTTGGAACTCAAAAGCATGGCTTTAAGTTAGGCTAAAATGCACTTAATTTCTTGTATACACACTGTATAGAAACACTAGCAAGTGAGGACTTCCAGTGTGGCCTCCCCTGAGTGGCCCCTCTGTTTCCCAAACCATATAGAAGAGAGAATCCAGACGCCTCCACCGGTTCCACCACAGGTCTGACATCAAAGGGCTTCTAGACCTGATGGCCCAGTTTGCTAGCTATTGGCATCAGTTAAGTGCTCTGGACTGGACACTTTCTCCTTGTACTTGGCCTCCTTCCCTTTTCCCCAGATTGCTAGTCTGGAATTATAATTAGCTCCAGCAATTACCTTTGACCCCTCTCATTTTCCTCCTTTCTCCATCTTGAGTCTTGCATATGGCGACCGTACCTCTGTATCCACTTCTCAACTAGAACTGGGTATTAAGCCTCATGTGCTCTGCTCAGAAGATTCTGCCACTTTGTCAACAAATGACAGCATGGAACCCAGAGTTTTAATTCTATGCAAAATAATAGCAGTACAACCAGGATTCTTCCTTACCTTTTCCTTCTTGGAATTTGGAATCTCTACCTTTTCCATAACATAAGTAGAATAAACAATATTAGGATGTTTTTGTGAAATGGCACCCTTGTGCTCGTTTGAACTTGATGTTAGTGGCTACAGTAATTTCCCTTTGCTCTCAGAATAGCGAAGTGCATTGATATATGCAGAGAAATGCCTGAATGTGGCAAATATAGTAATATAGATGAATATTCTATTATTATAGCCTTTATACAAAAAAAAATAAAATTTTGGTGTATGCTGGAAGACAGCATTAGAATACAATGAGTTGTCTGTTTTTCTCTATTTCAGTAAGTCTCCCAACTGCACAAAGGTTATTGGCCACTGCTCACCCTCCCTTTTTTTTTTTAACATCTTTATTGGAGTATAATTGCTTTACAATGGTGTGTTAGTTTCTGCTGTATAACAAAGTGAATCAGTTATACATATACATATATCCCCATATCCCCTCCCTCTTGCGTCTCCCTCCCACCCTCCCTATCCCACCCCTCTAGGTGGTCACAAAGCATGAAGCTGATCTCCCTGTGCTATGCGGCTGCTTCCCACTAGCTACATATTTTACATTTGGTAGTGTATATATGTCCATGCCACTCTCTCACTTCGTCCCAGCTTGCCCTCCCTTTTAAAACGTGTGCACCTTCTGGATTTCTGTAATTGCTTTCAAACAGAGATGGTATGTATTTTTAAGCACCTTTCCCCTAGTGTGTCCAGATCCCATTTGTATGATAATCTGTGATAAACAGCCTTTTTTCTGTGTTTTCTATTGGGCAGTTATCTTGCATAGAGCTATAGATTTTAGTCATTCAGGCAACACTCAAAACTGACATAAAGATAGGGTTTCATGTGTCAGAAATTTACTTAAAGACTGAAGTTAAACTTCTTTGTTGTCAAATCAGTGACAGAGAAATGAAAAGACTGATTGTGAAGATAATATTTGCTCTTTGGCTGGACACGTCTAGCACATGAAAAGGAAATGCATTAAAAAAAAAAAAAAAACCACCCTAAAAAGCGAGGCCTCTTCAGATTCTTTGTGAGTTCTGAAATTAATAGACACTCTTTCTTCTTAAGAAAGCCTTAACTATGGCAGAAACTTTTTAACCTTTTATATCCTAATTAATACAAAGTTGTAATTCCATTTCTCAGTGTGTGAAAGGTGTCAGCGAGTTGGGTGTATCTCCATGTATCTCACACCTGGTAAGCGTACTTAATGAGAGTCTGTTTCATAAGTAATGCTCCTTTACGTGCAAAGGAGCTGAGAGAATTGATCCATCCCAATTTCTCTACATCTGAACTTCCTCAGCTACCAAATCTCCTGGTTTAGAGAAATGCTAGAAAGATTTTGAAACCCAGTAAGTTTTGTGCATGTGGGGATTAGCAACAACTCATAAAGTGATACCATGTAGAATTTGGGTGTTGCACAAGCTGATTTTTAATCACCTTAAAATATAAACCATGGTGATAAGTGAAAAGCAGTAGGAAACTAAAGATTTTATATACTCTCTGAGACCAAACGTGCTCACGATGTAACCAGTTTTAAACATCTGCCAGAGGGTTTTGCCTCCTTTGAAATAACATTCACACAGTAGAGATGATTGCATTTTGACTCTTCATCCTTTCGTGTTTTCTTTTGCAATTTACACTTTCATATCTCCACACGCAGCCCACCACCCATCTTTTCAAACAGATTTCTCATGCTCTAGAATGCAGAGTGTTTGGTTATTTTTCATCTGTCTGCCCTTTGTTGCAGGCAGCCCTTGAAGCCCCCTGTTGATTCCTAGCATTTGCAGAGAAATGTAGTTAAACCCTGGTAGGGGGGTGTCTCTCCCACACTCCCAGGCCCCTCCGAAGGTTCAGGATGAAAAGCTAGAGGACACAACAGTAAAAATTAGAAAAGAACCAAAATCTTTAAGGCTAATGGCCTAGACCTAGAAGATGACCTTGACTATATAACCACTGTATTCATTACACAGAATATTTAAACCCTTCATGTGCATAGAATACCTGCCTCTGCTTTCACTGTGACAAGCTCACCCTGTCTATGTGGTAGTGGTATTTGTCTGATACCTACAAACTAAAAAGGTACTTTTATCAACAAGGTTTCTCAAACACGTTACAAAACCAGCTTTGAGGAAATCTAGAGTGTTTCCTGGCAACAGCATTTGGAGTAGTAACTGTATTTTCTCATTGTGATGTTGGTCTGTGTACGTAACCAATGTAGTGACTCTTTGGTTCATCATTGGTGTTTTCATTTGTAGTCTCTGTGTGACCCACCAGTGGCAGGGGGTTCCAATCCCTTTTCCTTTCCTTTTTGCATTTGTCTTTTTGTAGAATTGCCAGATAAAATACAAGACACCCAGTTAAATTTGAATTTCAAATAAACAAATAATTGTCTCTCTTAAGTATGGTTCATGCATTATTTGGCATATATTTACTGTAAAAAAAATTCATTATTTATCTGAAATTGAAACATAACTGAACATCCTAGGGTTTTTTTGCTTTGCTTTGTTTTGTTTTACTGAATCTGGCAACCCTATCAATTTGGTTGTGGAAAATCGCTTTCAGCGTGTAAATTCTTCTAGATTTCACCATCTTTCACGTGGAATGGCACCTTTTTTCCCCTCACCCTCTACTTTCCAAAAGAGGGCATCAAGGAACTCAACCTGCCCGCATGGTGGGTTTCTATTTAAGGCATCTTTATGATTATATTTAACCAGTAATTGTGCTTTGGCTAAATGTCTAACTTACAGTACTTGTAATTGTTTAAGATTCAATAAAAACATTTTTAAAGTATACTGTATGTGGGTAGCAGTTAGCTCTGAAGCGTTTTCATTTGCCTGTTTGTTCCTTTCAACCTGACCAACCTTAACGCAACTGACCTAAAACTGTCAGAAAATACGAATAACAGCTCCCTCTCATCTTCCTAATGAGACCTGTGTGAAGGGCCTTATCCTCACCTCTGAGCCCACACGGGAGTCACTGAAATACAGCACTAGCAGGAGAAGCACAGCTGCCTTTTAGAAACATCTCCGCAGCGAATCACACCGACTCCCAGGGCAGCTTGAGGGGCAGCAAACTCCTATCCCTGCCCCCCTCCTCCTATCATAGTGGGGGAGGGGGCGGGGAGCGGACTACCTGCCTGTGATGATACTGCCTTGGTTGCTGGGCCTCAGGTTAGAGGGAGCACACCCTATTGACAACACTTGTAAACCTTTGTCACTGGGCACGGTTCACTTTCCTATACTTTATAATCATTAGACAGTACAGCGGGCCTCCGAGCTGAAGGAGGACCCGGCATTATATTGGGAATAATAAGGGGTCATCTGTTCCCATTGTTGGGACCTGGCTGCCAGATTTGCTGCTTGGCATCCACTCTGAAGACCTGGACCTAGAACAAGCAGAAGCGGAACGGGGTGATGTGTGACTTCATTTGACCAATCCCCACCTGTCCTGTAGGGCGAGTAAAACGTCTTTATGTAAGATAATGTGTAGGTGACATGTTCATTTTGTTAGTACGATTCTTGGCATACTTTACGTAGCCAAGGACTGATTTGAAAAGTAAGTCTGTTCATCTCCACTTTCATAATGCTGCTCACAAATCAGGAGTATGTGATACAAAGCATAAGATAAATTAGGTGTTTGGGATTAACAGATACACACTACTATATATAAAATACATAAACAAGGACCTACTGTATAGCACAGGGAGCTATATTCAATATCTTGTAATAACATATAATGGAAAACAATCTGAAAAAAAAATATATATCTGAATCACTTTGCTGTATACCTGAAACTAACACAACATTGTGAATTAACTATATTTCACTTTTTTTTTAATGGTTTAAAACAAAATGCATGGATGCAAATCTGTGGCTGTATGAAGAGGCTGGAGTTGTCAAGAAGCCATGGCTTCTGTGGACCACTAAATTGTTTCACAACTCCCAGGAAATTCTATGGGGACTCTGGTTCTCTACTTTTCTATCTACCAAGTAGGAATACTTCCTGCCAAATAGTTATTTAATAGGAATATTTGGAAGATATACAAGATAACACAAATCAAGTGCTCTTGGAGTCCTAGGAGAAAACAAGTTTAACAATGAGAGGTTTAGGCCACCAGGTAGTCTCTTAGTGCAACAAGTTTGCTGAACGACCATGTAGGATGAAGACACCACCTCTGCCCTCGGACTGCCTAAGTTCATGGCCTGGCTCTGCCACTTACTCACCATGTGACCTTGGGAAGCTCCCGTCCTCCCGGTGCCTCAGTCTCCCCATCTTCAAAATGAGTCTCCTCCTACTACTAGTTCAGAGAGTTGCTGTAAGAACTAAATAGTGTTTTCTGCTGGATTGGAACCCAGGTACTACAGAGTAGACCTGGACCTCCAAGACACACAGTGAGCAGCTGCTGATTTAGGCTGTGGTTAACTAGTTCTCCAAAGGGCAGGTTGTTAAGAACAGAACGCTCTGGTGTATGTCAAAATGGTTCCTTTCTCTCTCCCACTGCCCAAAGCACAAGGAGATTTTTCTCCAATATTTACTATTTGAGCTCCTGGAAATAAATCTCACAAAATTGTAGTGGCCCTGATGACTGTGTCCCCCTGGAGTTTTGAACTTAGAGTTGTCCACATTCAGCCTCCAGCCATTCATCAATTACAGTTCTTGTTTTCCTTCCCAGTACTGGTTCCCACAGCAGTTTCTGCTCATGAGTCTCTGCTCCAGTAAATTGTTATTCTCTGTATTCACCTGTCAAATTCTCCAATCCTGGGGACAGCAGTTTCCCCTGTGTCCTTACCACTCTTGCGTATCCTAGAAAAGTGGGTTTTTCAGTCTGGTCTTTGACGTGTTGTTAGGAGTAACACCATCCAAGCTCCTTACATCAGAACTGGAACCCCCAGACCACAGTGACTTCTTAAAATATAACACTAAAGGCATGATCTATGACAGAAGGAAACTGATAAGCTAAATTTTTATGAAAATTAAAAACTGTTCTGCAAAACATACTGGGTAGAAAATGAGAAGATAAGCCACAGACTGGGAGAAAATATTTGCAAAAGATAAAGCATTGCTACCCAAACTATACAAAGAACTTTGTAAAACTCAGTATTAAGAAAATGAACAACCTGAGTAAAAAATAGGCCAAAGACCTGAACAGACACCTCGCCAAAGAAGATACAGAGATGACAAGTAAGCATATGAAAAGATGCTTGACGTGGCGTTAGGTACATGCAAATTTTAAAAATGACGTACCATTACACACCTATTAGAATGGCCAAAATTTGCAATACTGATGACACCAGTTGCTGGTGAGGACGTGGAGCGACAGGAACTCTCGTTCATTGCTGGTGGGCACACAGGATGGTACAGTCACTTTCGAAGACAGTTTGGCCGTTTCTTACAAAACTAAACGCACTCTTACCACCTGTTTCAGCGAAAGTGCTCTTTGATATTTACTCAAAGGTGTGGAAAACTTATGTCCGTACCGAAATCTGCACACAGATGTTTACGGCAGCTTAATTCACAATTGCCAAAACTTGAAAGCAACCAAATGCCCTCCAGTAGGTGAATGGATAAATAGACTGTGGCATATCCAGACAGAGGAATGTTTATTCATCGCTAAAAAGAAATGAGCTATCAAGCCATGAAAAGACATGAAGGAAGCTTGAAAGTTAAGTGAAAGAAGCCCATCTGAAAAGGCTACAGTCTGTATGATTCCAACTGTATGACATTCTGGAAGACGCAAAACTATGGAGACACTTAGAAAAGTGGTTGCCAAGGGTTAGGAAGGGAGAGAGATGAGTAGGCGAGCACAGAGGGTTTTCGGAGCAGTGAAAATGCCTTGGTGATACTGTAATAGTGAATACACGTCATTAGACAGTTATCAGAACCAACAGAATGTACAACACCAAGAGTGAACCCTAGTGTAAACTGTGGGCTTTGAGTGACTGTGGCATGTCAGCAGAGATCCATCAGTTCTAACAAATGGACCACTCTGGTGAAGGATACTGGTTAAGTGGGAGGCTGTGCACGTGTGGGGCAGGCATGTATGAGAAGTCTCTGAACTTTCTGCTCAATTCCGCTGTGAAACCAAAACTGCTCTAAAAAATTTAAGTCCATTTTATAAAGAGAGAGAGAGAAGGATAGAAACATGTACAAGCAAAGTGTATACATACATACTTTCTCTTTTCGTTGAGAGAGGAGACATAGAGATGCACATGAAGAAATAAATATTAACTAAAGAAATATAGTAAATTAATATTGACCTAATTCCTCCTTTGACTTCAAGGAGGTGAATAGTGTAAACATATATTAAAGAAACCTGGTATTTTTAATTAGTTTAAAACTGGGGCGAGGGACTTTCCTGGTGGCGCAGTGGTTAAGAATCCGCCTGCCAATTCAGGGGACACAGGTCTGAGCCCTGGTCCGGGAAGATCCCACATGCCGCGGAGCAACTAAGCCCATGCGCCACAACTACTGAGCCTGCGCTCTGGAGCCTGCAAGCCACAACTACTGAGCCCACGTGCCACAACTACTGAGCCCACGTGCCTAGAGCCCGTGCTCCGCAACAAGAGAAGCTACTGCAGTGAGAAGCCCGCGCACTGCAACGAAGACCCAACGCAGCCAAAAATAAAGAAAGAAAGAATAAATAAATATATAACTGGGTAGGGCAGAGGGAAAAAGCAAATATTCTCTGTTTCCTCCACTTTGAGCTCAGAACCCGGTTTTGTAGACAAGTGCTCCAAAGTTCAGACCCTGGAGAAGCGTGAAGAAAAGAGAACAGTTAGCCAGACAAGTCTTCTCCCAGGCACTCACTCAGTGTATGACAATGAAATAGAACTGATGTTCCCTTGCTTGGCACTGGGGACCAAGCTACAAGGTGAGCAGCTGTATTCTCTATCTAAATATTCTTTAAAATAAGACAGGAGAGTGTTTACAAAAAGAATTGAAAACAGGGACTCAAAAAGATATATATGTTTTAAACTGTTATAAGCAATAGTCAAAAGACAAATGACAAATTGGGGGAAATATTTGCAATTCAGACTATAGACAAGGGGGCTAATCTCTTTCATAGAGAAAGAGTTCCTGAAAATCTGTAAGATAAAACAAACAAATCAGGTAAAAGTTATGAACACACGGTTCCTAGAAAAAATACAAATGGTTCTTGAATATGTAAAAATTGTGCAATCTCATAATAAAAGAAATGTAAGTTAAAATAATAAGTTAACACAAGTTACCTCTCAGATTGACAAAACTCAGGAATTTTTATAACAAAGTGGTGGTGAGTGTTTGGGTAAAAAAGCAGTGGGTGGGGGAGAAGTTACATAAATATAAACACACTATACCTTCATGTGCTTACTCATAAATAATTCGCCCAGAATATCTTCTGGGTGAGTATGTCAAAATCTGGTAACACTGGTAAACACGGGTAACCTGGGTGTTGAGGAGAGATAGTTGAGAAGGAGACGTTTTATCATATACACGTCTGTATTTTTAAAACGTTTGATCTATGTGAATAAATTAGCTTCATAAAGAAATTAGGAGTGAGTCAAATCATTTATCATTTGACTTGAGGGGATTTCCACAATACATTGAAGGAAGCAAGATGCAGAAAACTGTGTATTGTAGGATCTTGTTTTTATAAAGCAAACAATACCAGATAAAATCCCTATATGTAGTTATACATGTAGATGCATGGTATATGTGCTTTATAACATATAATACAATACATTATATTGTATACAACTCTATGAGCGTGGAAAGATAAGGAAGGACACGTGATCGTTAACAGTGGTTGTCCGCAGAATCTGGTGGACGGAGGGAGGGAGCTAAGTAAAAAGAAAGTATTTTTTAACAATATGGCTGACATTTTTGAAAGAAATAACTCTGTGTGTGTATGTGTGCATATATTTTTTAATGTCTTTCTATCTAGAACATAGAACAAAGAAAGAAACATCACCTGCAAGCCACAAGGAAGTATAGAACATGAAAGCATGTGTATGTATATATGTATGTATGTATGTATGTATCTATACATGCACCCACATATATATAGAAAGATGGTCATGGAACGTTGAGGGTGATTGTATCAGAGATACAGGACTTCAGAAGATTTTTTGCTTTCTAATATTTAGATTGTGTTTGACTTTTTCGATAAAGCTATTTTACTGTGGGAAGGGAAGAAATTGAAACAAGAATAATATTTTTTTTTAATCATGTGGCTCAGTAATTCAAGGCCTCTCCTCTAAATTTAGAGTCTGATTTCCAAGTGAATTGCTTTAATCTGTTTGGAAACTGAAAAGCAGGAGCAATCATCTTAGAAATGAAAAAAGTTGTGATGATGATGGCAGGACTGTAAATGTGCAATTCTGCTAGTGTTTCTGCTACTTTTCCCCATTTGCTCAGAATGTTGGAAGAGAATCTTTTCCATTGGGAGATGGAGATGAAGAGGATTGGGGAAATGCCTCTTTGCTTCTCTTGCTGGATCTCCTCAAAGCCATGGATTATATTTTATTTTATTTTATTTTATTTATTTATTTTTTTTGCGGTACGTGGGCCTCGCGCTGTTGTGGCCTCTCCTGTTGCGGAGCACAGGCTCTGGACGCGCAGGCTCAACGGCCATGGCTCATGGGCCCAGCCGCTCCGCGGCATGTGGGATCTTCCCAGACCGGGGCATGAACCCGTGTCCCCTGCATCGGCAGGCGGGCTCTCAACCACTGCGCCACCAGGGAAGCCCCGGATTATATTTTAAATGGGGTTACATTGTTGTAAACAAATATCCAGAATCGATATTCAGCCTAATTACAGAATTCAACCTATAAATCTACAGTCATATTTCTATTACTTAATGGTCAGGTGTTCTCTATGATTGAAAGGTAAATCCCCAACTGTTACTTAAAATAAAAAGGAGACATATACAGACATACCAGACAAGCGGTAACCAAATGAATGCAGACATGGTATTATTGATTCCAGACAAAGTAGGATGGAACATCACCTGGAAAACAAGAAACATCACCTACAAGCCACAAGAAGCCATCATCAAGCACGACTTCACGCATGCAAGGCAACATCGGAACACAGAAAACACAAACTGTTAAAATCTTCCACTATGATTCTGATTTTATCAAATCCTCCTCGTATTTTTAATTCATTCTTCTAAGAAACTGACAAAATAAAAATGAAAATATCAGGGAGTTGAATACCATATTTAACTAATTTGAACTTTGTACCCAAAAGCAGAGACTGTACATCCTTTTTGAATGTCTTTGAAACATTTAAAATAATTGACTTAGCTAACATCTCAAATATTATCCTATTATCAGGGAGGAAGAATTTTTCCTCTCCTCTTCTACGTTATTCTGGCTGGTCTAAGAATTAAATTAACATGAGATAGATTAACAGGAGAAAATCACACAAAAGTTGAATGACACGTATCCATGGGAGAGACCCAGAAAAACTGAGTAACTCACCAAAATGGCTGAAACCCTCACCTTAAAGACCATCTTCAGCTAAAGATAAAAGAGGATGTTGGGGGCACTGATTTGGGACTTCAGAGGGGAGGAAGGCAATTTATATGGAGATGGCAAAGCAAATGTTTGGTAAATAAATGTTTGCTGGGCCTGCAGAGACAATGGGATCCAGGAATTTTAACGAGCAGACTTTGCTGGGTCCCTCCTTGTCTACTAGGTTATCTATGGTGATGCTTCCTTCCTGGAACAGGTCCTCTATCTGCATTCTTTAGGGGAAGCTCAGAGTTTCTTCCTGAGTCTTTTGTTCCTTGATT
This sequence comes from Mesoplodon mirus, assembly GCF_964341445.2. Classification (NCBI taxonomy): domain Eukaryota; kingdom Metazoa; phylum Chordata; class Mammalia; order Artiodactyla; family Ziphiidae; genus Mesoplodon; species Mesoplodon mirus. The sequence continues at coordinate 18,840,330 of NC_138996.1, read as the reverse complement.
ACTTCCAATTCGAAATAATCTGCATGGCAAAAAAGCATTTAGGGGTGGCAAACTTTGCTCCCCAGCACTGTCAAACACATAAATTTATAAAATGCATAAATAAAAGTCTTGAGGTGATTGCACCAAATGGCTCATTCTGGTGACTGAAAGTAAAAGAAAGTGGGGTGTAGGGCAGGGATATAGAGACAGAGGAACTTCCATTTTTCCTTGTATGTATTTGTCTTCTTTGAAGTTTGGGACGGTGAACATATGTATTCATATTCGTGTATTTTCATGTATTTATCATTAAACAAATTTATTGGTGTATAATTTACCCATTTTAAGTGTAAAAGTCAGGTTTTGTTTGTTTGTTTGTTTAGTAAATTTACTAAATTTAAGAGCTGTACAACCACCCAAAGTGGTGATGCAGAGTCAGCTTGGGAACACTACGATGGAGATGCCTGGAACTCCAAGGTCAAGTTCCGGAGCTTTTCCACTGAACTTCCCCATGGCAACTAGTGGGGAGCCAGTTTCCTGAGCTACTGCTCTGGTTAAGAATAGATTCCCTGCTTTCACGAGAGACTTCAGCACCATTTCCAGAAGATCGTCAGGGCTCCCTCTTCTTCTGTCTGTGCTGTCAGCAGTGAGCTCCCTGGAACTCCTATGGGTCCTTTGCTAATTCCTGCACAATGAAGTGCACACTTCTTCGACCCCTGGGTCCTTGGGCTGGACCAAATCTTTACGGAACATGTCATGAAATCCGCAATCTCTAGGGTAAGAGATGACTTTTCTCTAAAGAAAAGTACGTGTTGGAGAAACTGTCCCTTTCGCCTTGTTTTTAACTTGTCCATCCAGCCTCTCTCTTCCAGGAAGAGAAGAGGCCCATCCAACTGGTCAGAACTCAGGATGCCCACTGGAGTACATTTTCCCCGTTGGGTAAGGTCCTCACACCTCAAGATTAGCACATTCATCTTATTCTTTCTCCTGCTACAAAGTCTGCATCTTCCCCTCTTCACCTGCAGCTAGGAAGCTAACTTAGTGTGGGGCTTGCTCTGTAGACAGAGCTCTTTTGTGTTCATGGGGTGAGAAGGTCTAAAAGCTGGCTTGTCAAACTCAGCTCTTATCTAAGACCCACTGTTGGGAGGTAGCAGATGTGTGCCCACATGATGGATGTTACTTGCTTCTAACATCCTTGGAGGAAAATCCCAGTCTAAACCTCCCCAGCCCTGTAGCTCTATGTGCCTCCAGACATCCAGGGAAAAGAATCTTAGCAGAGGCTTGTGGGGATGCGTCTGTCTTACCCAGAGATCCTGGGTAAGACCTTTGTCCGCCTGTCCCAGCCTGGCCGCCAGACACAGGGTTTCAGTAGCTCTGCCCACTGGTCGTGGAGGATCCAGAACAATTCTCTCTAACTGTTCATACTGTGCGCTCAGTTGGTCCCTGTGCCACTCACTGTGCAGCAGGAAAGACACCTCAGGTGAACTTGAACAAACTTGACGTAAGCGCTAATGGGGAGAGGCGCAGGAGCTGAAATCGGTGGTGACTTCAAAAGCTCCTGCCTTTATTTCCTCCTCAGAATGTGCTTTTTCAGCTTTCTACTTTCCAGCATTTTTTTACCTAAGGTTAGGTTTATCTTGTGATGCTTTCTGGATCACATGGGGCCAATATAGCATAAGCAGACAGTAGGCATAGTGGTTAAAAGCTGTGTTTTGGTCCTTGGACGAGATCTTGGATGACCAATGTCTCTGGATTAGGGGTGAAATGTGCATTTTCAGGTTTCCTAGGTAACTCTCTGTTTATTGGTGTGGTGGTTTGAAAAATGGCTACGATGAATTTTTTTTTTTTTTTTTTTTCGGTACGCGGGCCTCTCACTGCTGTGGCCTCTCCCGTTGAGGAGCACAGGCTCCGGACGCGCAGGCTCAGCGGCCATGGCTCACGGGCCCAGCCGCTCCGCGGCATGTGGGATCTTCCCGGACCGGGGCACGAACCCGTGCTCCTGCATCGGCAGGCGGACTCTCAACCACTGCGCCACCAGGGAAGCCCACTACGATGAATTTTTGACATTCCTTCCATCCAGAGGCAGGGTCTGGCTCGCCTCCCCTTGAACCTGAGCAGGCTTGAAACTGCTACAACTGATACAGTCGAGAGGAAGTGATGCTCTGTGACTTCTGAAACCAGACCCTAGAAGGGGGTGGAGCATCCACCTTGCTGGCTGGCATACTCTCGCTGGAGTTCTCATCTGTCTTGTATGGACTCTGACTGCTCGACTGGAGAGGGTGCATGTAGGCGCTCAAAGCGACAGTCACAACTGAAGTGTGAGTCTGTGAGTCGACAGCCAGATCAACTGCCAGCCATGTGAATGAGCCGTTTGGATGGCCAGCCTGGCCGAACCCCCAGATAACAACAGCCCAGCCAACAGTGGCCGCAGGAGAGACCCCAGTGAGAACCACCCAGCAGAGCCTTTCCCAGCTGTCCAATCTCCAAATTCCCGAGCAAAGGAAAATGGTTGTTGGGTTACACAACTGTGTTCTTGGGTAAGTTGCTACAGTAACAGTGATGTGATCAGAATAATTATGGGCTGCGGGTTGTTATAACGGCAGGGGATTGAAGGGAAGGGAGATGCTAGAGGTCAAGCCTGTATCAGGCAGTCCTGAAACCAGCTGTAAGTCAGAATCTCTTGGTGGGAGTTTGTGCAGTCTCTGACTCAATGTCTTAGATGAGCCCAAGGATCTCTATTTTTAAAATAATCTCCTATAGGGCCTCCCTGGTGGCGCAGTGGTTGAGAGTCCGCCTGCCGATGCAGGGGATGCGGGTTCGTGCCCCGGTCTGGGAGGATCCCATATGCCGCGGAGCGGCTGGGCCCGTGAGCCATGGCCGCTGAGCCTGCGCGTCCGGAGCCTGTGCTCCGCAACGGGAGAGGCCACAACAGTGAGAGGCCCGCGTACGGAAAAAAAAAAAAAAAAAAAAAAAAAATCTCCTATAAAAAATTTAAAACTATTTTTATCACAATAGTGATAGATGCCCATACAAAAGGATATAAGTCTTACCCCCCAACCTTGTGACTCTTTTCTTTTAATTTTCCTGCATATTTGTTTCTTCAGGTGAAATCAGGATCATTTTGCCATGTTCCTCCCAAATCCTGTTGGTGTTTTGATTGAGATGATATTAAATGCATAGGTTAATTTATGGAGAAATAAAATCTTTTCAATAAGGAGTCTTTTCATCCAAGAACGCAGTATGTCTTTCCGCTTTTTTCAGATGTTCTTCTATGTCCCTTGGTAGCGCTTTACCATGTCCATCAGCTAGGTCTTGCCTATCTCTGGTAAAATTTACTGTAGGCAGTTTATCTTTAAGCTGATATTGTAAATGGGATCTACTACTTCTATTTTATTTTTAATTGATATTTTCATATAGGAAACCTATTGATTTTTTCATGTTAATTTTGCAATCAACTACTAGCTGAATTCTCTCATTCTCTCTTCTGATAGTTTTTCAGTTGATTCCCTGGTGTTTTTCAGATACATATCATCCGCAGATAATTTGGCCTCACACTTTCCAAACTGTGTACCTCATTTCTTTCCCTTGCTAATTGCATTGGCCAGTGCTTCTAAAATAATGTGAAATAACAATGACACAGTGGACAGACATGTTTACTAACATGATTTTGGTTTACAATTTGGGAAATCTGTACCAGTGGAATCTGATAGAAGCAATGCCCAGATCAGCATTGGGGAACCACTGACATATCATCTTCATCCGTTTATTTCTTCTGTCTGGAAGCATATTGCTATTTCCATGCTACAGAATATGAGGGAACATGAGGTCCGTAAAATTTCCTAAGATTCTGTGAGCCAGGCTGGACCCCCTCATTATTGATGGGGAAGGGTGGGGTAACTCCTTGGTTATAGCCCTAGTCACTTGTGCTTTAGACTATTTAAGATTGACTTCTCCCACCTGGGAACCATCCTTATCACTCCATCCTGTGCTTGGCACAAAGGAGACTCTCAGATGAAGGACATCTGTCTCTTATCCTTCACTTCGTCCTGTCTCTCTGACTAGAGAAATCAGGTTCTTGAGATTCCTATCCGCCTTCTCCTGTCACCTTCCTTGAGTGGTGTTTAGGGAGCTCACAGAGCTGACCAGCCTGGCTCCACGGGAGATGGTATGCAGTGCACAAGATTATCAAATGACCCAGATCTTCCAAGTCATGATATCAGCGCAGTTTTTCAGGAAAGGATAAACCAAGCCAGAGGTGGTTGAAAATGTATTTATTTTTCTTCAAATGATCTTTTTTTCAAGCAATAAATAAAAACTGACATGTTTGACTTTTCTAAAAAACAAAACCAAACAAAAAATCCCCTAGACTATATACATCCTACAGAAATACAAGCATATCAAATGTAGAAATGACATCACTCTGAAAGATGGGGCTATTTACAGAAGTTACAAGTATTGCATTGCTCTGTCTTGAAGAAGCCTCTTTCTCCTATGACTCATAAACTCTAAGGAAAGGCAGGGTCCTCTTCAAAGAGGTGGCACTCTCCAGCCCTCTTGATAGACAGGGAAACTTTGAGGGAAGAACATCAACATCCAGACACTGTATTCCGTTTCCTAACAACGCTCCGCAGATCAGCTGGCTTTCGAGGGGCCTGAAAGGGCGCCTCGTTCAGGAGGTCATGTGGCCCCTGAGCTCCTGACAGAAACCATCTTGTCCCTCAGTGGAGCTGAGGGGACTGGCCATGAGTCCACGCTGAACTAGTGACAAACCCCTGGCTGTGGTTTCTGCCAGACAAGCCAGCTCTGTGTTATCAAGACCCAGCCTCCAAGAGCACCTTGCCATCCAGAAAGTAGCTTCCCAAACTTGGTTACACACGGAAAGCACTTGGGGAGCTTTAAAACCTACTGATGCCTGGGTCCCTCCTCCAGAAATCCTGCTGTACTTGGTCGGGGATCGCCTGCTAGCAGGGTTTCAAAGGTCCCCAGCTGAGGCTGACGGGCAGCCAGGGCGAACCACCACTTAACCAACTAAAGGCTTGGCGGCCCCTCCAATGTCACAGCCCCTTCCCCTCACATTTGAATCACCCGTCCCACCTCCCTCTGCCCATCTTCCGGCAGATTCTACATTTTTTCTCATGGCTTCCCAACCTTTTGGGTAACTCTCTGGAATCGGGCTAGGATGGGTACCTGAGGAAAATGGTCTCAGGAGGCCACGACTGAGGCTGGGAGCTCCCGGCCACTGGCTCACAGGCGGCTTTAGCCGAATACTGCTCGGGGGAAGCTCCACAAACACACTTGGGTCATACAGAGATGCCGGGAGGGAACCGGCAGCATTCTCCAGTCTCTACGGAAGATCCAAAGTGCCTACTGCCTTTGTCAACAGCACAGTTGGTCTTCGGTGTAAGTGGCAATGCTTTCCAGCCATGACACATATTTTGCGTCACCAGAAATCACTCCATGGGAGAGACACCTGTTGAAACCCACTGGCCACTTGGACAGACCCTGCGGTGCTGTCTTCATTACAGCTATTCCAAGTCATCAAAGAGGCTTCTGATGGGGGAATAGTGACCCAAATCCCTGTTTCCAATCAAGCCAATTTCCTATTTGATTTCTAAGAGTTTGGGGGCTGCTATTGAGTACAAAGAAAATGGCTTTATAAATAGTGGTTTGACGCTGTGACAGAAGACTTGAATTGGAAAGCAGGGAAAAGACCTGTCTGGGGCGGGTCCTGGGCTCCGACCGTGTGGTTGGGATCCAGTCTGGGAAAGCAGGATACACAAGTTTTGGTCAATGTACACTCATTCTGTAAAAAGCTACTTTTCCTCCTCTCTCAAGCAGTCCCTCCTGTGGGCCTATGTGCTTGTGGGAACCCACACTTTTTCAGACAGGGCTTGGGAAAGGCAGGACCAATGATGCCAACACAGGTTCATGTTTATGGAAGGAAATGTAAGGAACCTGGTCCTCTCTGGGATGTGGGGCTGAGAAGGAGCATTCCAACACTATTCCAACCTTGAGGCTTGAAGTTATTTATGGGTGAGCAAGAATGTGCATCACTTAGATCCTCAGAGGGCTAAAAAGAACCCAAAAAACAAAACCAAAAAGCATGCTCTCGCTTCTAGACAAGTTTGGGATTACCTCTACCCTGGCACTGGGTAACAACACTGTTCCACGATACTACAAATTAAATAACACGTGGTTTGTTCCGTTCTTCCTCCCCCCAAGCCCAACCCACCTCCTCCTTTCTCCAAAAGCCATTCCTCCATCTGGAAAGGGCCCTGAAAATGGCAGTATCCCAAGAAAGGATTCTAAGATGGCACTCCAGTGCCCTGGACGCCTGTCACAGAAGCCGAGCAGCCAGCTCCCCTGCAGGGTCTGCCTGACTCCTCACTCACTCTCTCTTGCTGTCCTAGACTTCCAAGGGACCTGAAATGGGGTGTCCGCTCCCTTCTTTTTATTCACCTATTCACTTTAAAAATATTCACCAACCCCTCGAATTTTAAGAACGCAAGAATTTGTTGGTATCCTTCATTCCAAGCAAACCCCCTAAAATTAAAAACTCCCTAAAATTAAAAACTCTGATTGATGCAAAAGAGAAAAGAGATGGTGCTTCCACTTCCAAAAGGATCCATGTCGGGTCTATCTCTCTTAGCTGGGTTCCCCAATGGCCTTGCCAAATGATTCACTGCAGGAAACACTGAATTGCACCCAATTTTTTTTAGGAGCACCTTATATGATATGGCATGTATCACAGATGATATACAAGTTCTCAGGCAGGTCTATGAGAAAAATGCTTCCACCGCCAAAGTGAGTTATTGATCACCAGAAACGGTTGTATTGTTGTGGTTTCAAATCGCTTCAGTGGCCCATGTGCCCAAGAACCAAGTGCGCTTCACGCTCCGTATTCGCGGATGCAGTATGCGCGGATGCAGTATCCGCGGATGCAAGAATCAGCGGATTTACGCATCCACGGATTTGGGTATCCGCGATGGAGGGAAGGGGTGCTGGAACCAATCCCCGGCGGATACCGAGGGAGGCTGGAATGAAAAAGTAGTCCCTTCCTTTCTTCCTCCTCCCACCCCACCCTGCCCCCTTCTCAGCGGTAACAAACGCAAGCTGATCATCATGCTAACTTGTACACACCACTTACTTCCTAACTGCTTTGACGTCTGCATGCTATTGTGCTCTGCTGATCCACATTAACATAAATATATTCTAAATTCACCATCACTAGACTCTTTGTACTTACATACTCTGAGGAAATTCTTAATAAATACTTTTATTTATTATTAAGCATAATTATTCACCTGTTGGTGGTGACTTAGAAAGGAAAACCATGTCCTAAAAGATTTCTTTAAAAAAAAAAAAATCCTGTAACTACAACAACAAAAGGACCAAGCACACAGAACCAGGCACTTCTGGCAAACTTGTTTTTATCTTGTCCCTTTCCCTCCCCTCCCTCCCTTCCCCTCCCCCTCAATAAAACTGGGTGGGCACATTTGCCAGGATCTGTGGGTTTCCTAACTTCAAGCCTTACTGCTGAAAAAAATGAGGTAAGAAATTCCTATCTGAAAAGTAAAACTGACGCACAAACCAAAACCCAGGTCTTCCCTGCCTGCTGAGGAAGACATTATTGCTCTAAGTTGGAGTGTTGTGTTTGTTTGCGTTAAATATGTATTCGAAGTCCGTATTGCCATTCTAGCTGGCCCCCCGGTTGGCCAAAGAGAGATGGATGGAAGGAGCTCTGTCGCCCCCTGCGGGCCAGTCCCGACCTGCTTGCTGCCCGCACAGGGCGCCACCCAACCCCGGGCTGAGAGCGGAAGGGTGTAGGGGAGGGAGGATCTGAGAGGCTCTAACAGCTGGGGGAGGTGGTGATGGGGCTGTGCAGATAGGGCAGGCTGCTGGGCGCCGGGTGCCCCCCGACGGAGACCGGGAAGCTGAAGACGAACTGCGACGTAGGGGTGGGAGTGGCCTTGCCCCGCTCGCGCAGCGGCCCCGACGGGCTGGCGGCCTCCACCGCGCAGGACGTGGCCAGCACCTGCGACTCGAACTGCAGCAGCTGCCCCATGAAGCTGAAGTTGGGCGAGATGATGCTCCGCCGCTGCTTCACGAACTCGAAGGCCTCCTCGAGCCTCACGCGCTTCTTCATCATCAGGTAGGCCAGGCAGATGGTGGCCGAGCGCGAGATGCCGGCCTGGCAGTGCACCAGCACGCGCCCGCGGCAGTCCTTCACCGCATCTGGGGCAGAGAGCGGCGCGCCGTTAGCGGCGCCCAGGTCCCCATCCTTCCCGGAAGGCGGCTGCAGGCGGCCTCAGCCGGGACGAGGGTGCGGGGGGGCACTGGAGAAGAGGGGGCCCTGCGGCTGAACCCCTGAAGGAACAGCGCCTCCCAGGCTGAGGCCGCGCAGGGGGGAAACCCACGGGGGGGACCTCTAGAGTTCCACCCCCGCTAGGGTATTTCGGAGAATTAAGCAAACAAAGGTACTACGCTTAGCAAATACGCCAGCTGAAGCTGGTGCAATCCCGGCACACACGGCAGGGTTTTCATTTACAGGAACAAAAACAATGACCCAATCCTCCCTTTGTCTCCCTCCCCATCCCCAGAGTCATCCTCTGGGCACCTGGGGACGTCCAAGAAAAAGGTACTTGGCTCTGTAAGCTAATTGCACCTGCTGTTTGCCTAAGCCCGTCATCCTATCCAGGGCCTGCACAACACCCCACGGGCAAGCCTTCCTATTGAGGAAGAGGGGAAACAGGCAGCCCCCGCCCCGGATATGGCCCTTCCTAAGTCCCTTGTTCCACACACCAGTACCACGTGGTTCCCTCTTCCCTCCCATCCTCCCTCCGCCAGACTTGGGCCCAGCACCCTGGCCTGGGAGGACCCAGCTCCCTGGCCAGAGCCAGCCTACCGATGTACTCGATGGCCTCCATGAACCAGGAGCTGATGTCGGCCTTGTGGTTGTCCTCCACCGGGATGCACTTGTACTGATAGTGTCCTTCAAAGTGGTTCGGGCAGTCAGAGGAGACATTCAACAAGGCTGTGATCCCCAGGGCGTCCAGCATGTCTCGCCGGGCTGCGTGATAGGCGCTGCCGAGGTAGAGGAAGGGAAGGATCTCCACGGGACCCCCCTGCACCAGAAAGGGAAAACAAAGCGCCCCCCCACCACGGGCAAACGTCGTTAAGTGAAAAGCAACTGGGCAGGGGGCTGGGACATGTGGGGCGGGGAGAGGGAAGCCAGTCTCAGGTGGGTTTTCACGGGCCCTGGGGACACTGCCCGTGGACCCAGCCCCTCCAGGTTTCCCATGTGCCGCTCGGGCCCCGGGATGGGCTCCCTTCTGCTCTGCTATGGGCCCCACCCGCTGGTTCAGGCAGGCCACTTCCCCCATGACAAATGAAGCTGGCCGTGCCCCACTGTTTGTGACGTGAAGAGCTTACACCCGCTACCACTGAGCTACGCGGCTTAGGCACTTATTTGGTTGGAAGCACCTTCACTTGGCAGATGAAAAGCAGACGCCATGTCAACCTCACACACAAGAGGAGGCATCCTGGCAAAATGAGGTAACGCTGGCTTCACTAATGACACTTTTCTGAGTCAGATCAACACAAGTGATCTCGGATTTGGGGAGCAGGGTTGCTGGACCCCATAAATTCACTCCATCTCCATCTAAAGGAAAGGGCTGGAAGAGGTGGGCTTGTAAGAAATGTAGTGGCATAAGCTGGTTTTCTTGGGAGAAGGGTTGGTTGATCATTTATGTCCATTTAGCATTTACAATTAACTTGTATAGGGGGGCGGACAGCCGAACTGTTTTGAATCGGGGCTGGGGTTTTGGCTTCCTACAGAGCAGCCCACATGCTTCTGGTCTCCTTCCTTGCTTGTGTGCACATAACTCTAGAGGCTAAGTCGGGGACGTATGTGTTTATATTCTTTTCTTAGGTGAGGGTAATAAGAGAGGCAAGGGGAAGACTTCCAAGGAACAGTGGACTCCACCTAACATCACACCCCGATACTCAACACATTCTCCCCAAAGCGAGGCACTGCGTCCAAAGCCTTTGACAAGCAGTCCTCTTCACACCTGGTCGTGCAGTGGGGTGCTGCAGGAGCTGCAGCCCAGGTCCAAGGACTCGGCCGTGCTTGGCGGCACAGCAGGTGGGATGGCTGCCAGGGCCTTGGTTTTGGAACAGAATTCCGGGTACTCGGAGGAAAATCTCTCATAGCCACCTGTAAAGGAGAAAGATATTCACGTTAATGGGGTCACTGAGCCAGGAGGAAACCACAAAGAACTTGAATCCTACCTGATGGAGGAGAGCTGTTGGGAAGCTGGGGCTGGTTGTACCTACATTTGACACTGGGTGGCGCTGTGAGCCCAGAGATAATGGCTATGGAGACGTTTCCCCCTGAGATGCGGAGACTACATTCGTCCAAGACCGCATCCTGAAGGCCGGGATGAAAGCTTTAGGGACAAGACTTTGGATTGGGATGCAGATGCACAAAGGAGGGTGTGCAGGGGAGATGAAGAAGGGATAATTTCTTTACAGTGATAACAAAGAAAGAGGGAATAGCCACTGGGGGTTTCCATGAGCACTAAGGCAGCCTTCAGCTGGCCCCGGGGCCCTACAAAAATGTCTGTCGTCCCCCAACTCCAGCCCTTCTTTTAGAGAGGTTCTCCAATGTGGGAGAGAATAAAAAACTATTACCCTGGCACCGGCCCTTCTGGATCTCAGCAACAGAACAGATGCCAATCACACGGCCCCATGAACAGCTGGTTCCATGGACATGGGGCCAAAATGAGAGCAAATGGGCTTAAATCTAAATAAATCCCTCTTGCTACATACAGGTTTGGGGCAAGGGAGGATTTCCTGACCTGAGAGTTGCTAAGCCCTGGAATGGTTCTCTGTGGGGTCGTCTTCCGGGGAAGGGAGGTCGTTTAAGTAAAAAGAGATAAATGGCCAACTTCTCTGGAAAAGTGTTAGTGCCATCCAGGAAAGGGCCAGCTGGGCAGACGTGGGCAGAGATGTGGGCAGAGATGCGGGCAGAGGCAGGCAGTGAAACACACCAAGAAGAGAGACTTTCAGCCCGTAGCTCTGATTTTCTTGTGATCTCTGGGACTTCCCTTTGCGGGACACTTACCATCTATTGTCAAGGCTTGGCCCTGCTTGTATTTTTATTTTTGCAGTTTCTGTTGGACCAAAGATGGATTCTAAATGAATTCAGTAGGGTCTGCGGGTTCTGGAACAACCACTCAACTGATGGTCACGTAGGCAGCTAGCCCGTTACGTCTTTATGACTAAGTGATGGGGTGGGTGCCACTGTTCCCGATCACCGTGCAAAGCAATTTTCCAACATGTGACGGTTAGTCAATTACTTGCCCTGAATCCCAACCCTAGAAACTTCCGCTTTGGAGAGGAAAGAAAATTACGTTCGCCACATCACTAAGGCTTCCAGAAACAGGGCAGACATTTTTTCCTCTCTGATTGGAGGCCTCCTGTTTCCCCCACTCCCTCCCGCAGGCTCTAAGTGGATATTTCTCTGGTCCCAGGCCCCGGCTCCTGCTGAGTCATAATGACCAGCCTCCCTGGAGGGAAAACCTGCTAGAGGGGCCAGTACTGCCCACTTCCGATGTGCTGGTGGCCTCCGTGGACTTCTCGTCACAGGAGCGGCCTCCCCCGCCCCCGTTATCACCCCCATCTGTCCCCTTTCCCTGTAAAGCTGTAAGCACCACTGCCCCGAATGCGGTGTGTGCGGGAAGAAAAGCCAGCAAGTGCCTTTAGCTGAAGTCCCTGGGATGGCCCCCTGGGATGGGAAACTTCGGGAGATGCTGCCCTTTGGAGAAAGCGGAAGGAGAAATGGGTCACTCGACCAACGGAGGTTGATCATCTATATGAAAAGCCATCACTTGTTATTCTAGAGACTTCTACAGGATTTGAAATTTTTTAAGTAAGATGATCCGTGTCTTTATTACATACTTTGAGCTAGTAAAATACATTTTTTTTCAAAGAGATGCAAGGCATGAGTGGTGCCCTCCAAAAGCTCATCACCTAGACAGGCAGGCCAACAGTCACAGGAGGGCCAGGGCCTGGCTCCAAGGTCACAGAGGAAGAGCAGCCCTGAGGGACCTACAGGTGACTTCAGCTTTACTGGCAACTTCTCAGACCCTGGACAGCCTTCTCCTCCTGGGCTTTACTTATTTTTTCCAGTAGGCATCTTGAGAGCTGGTAGTTAAGACAGCAGAAGAACAGGTACTGGGCACTTCCTGAGCCCCGAGTGCCCTGCCCAGTCCGGGACACCTGCTACCTCCCAGGGTCAACCATCAATCAATCCGGGACGGGGAGGGCCCGGCAGAACCCTCGGAGGGCTCTGAGCCTGCGGCTGACCCTGGGGGTGTGGTGTGCAGGGGAGGGTGCAGGCGGCCCAGAGGCCAGACCCAGCCTGAGGGGGGCTGTCTGTCGTCACCCCCAGGCTGCTCATAACAGGACAGAGAGACAGCAACGGTCAGGAAAAGGCACCATTACAACAAAGTGGAAAAACACGATTACTGAAAAGTCTGTTCCCTCGGGGGGGTTTTCAGAGAACAGGCAGAAAGGAACTAAGTGCAGAAGCAGATTTGTTCAAGGGACAGGAACAAGGTGAGGGCTGCGTCCCTCGGTGGCAACAGTGGAAAGGTTTTCCCTCCTGAGCCGTTGCTAGCTTTGGGGGCGGTCTGTGGCTGGTAGTCACAAGGAGCGTCACCAAAGGATCTCCTTCTGGGGCCAAGGTGCTGCACTGAGGCCAGGCCCTCGGATGAGCTGGACGTGCCCTGGTGGGCCTGGAGCTCACAGGCGAGGCAGTGCAGACACAGGAGTGCAAGTCAGGGGCCATTCAGTCCACACCCCGTGAGGCCACACGCCAGGAAGCCACCTCCAGGTATCCCATGCGTGTTCATAAAAATGACAGACCCTCTTAAAAGGAAGTGTTCATTATGTGTCAGGCTCCTCCCACACAGGTATCCAACCAGTAGCCCTAGAGGAAGGCGTGACAAGCCCCAGTTTTACAGAAGAGGAAACGGAGGTGCAGGGCAGCCCCCAGGTAAGGGCGGGACCGGCATTCAGCCCACAGAAGGGGCCTGAAAGCCACTTTGAACCTGGCCGTCAGGAGCCCACCCTGCTGCTGCCCACTGCTACCTCCCCGGTGGGCCTTCTCTGGGGGGCTTGCCTGCTGGTTTCATCACGCGAAGAAAGTTTTCACGCAGAAACAGAAGGGATGTGAACAGAGCGCTGCTGACACTTCACCAAACTGCTTCTTTCTGGTGCTTTTCCAGGTAGTCATGGAGGAGCCGTGACCAGCGTTTTTCTATTTAATGAAATAGAATAGAAGCTACTTGAATGCACTGCATTTACAGAGCGTGTAATTTCACGGCACTGTGCTTTCAGAGTGACGGTCCCCGTCACAGGGACTTCAGCTAAAGGCACTTGCTGGCTGGCTCTTCTTCCCCCACACACCACCTTTACTCCAGCCCGAGTGTGGCATTAGCCCCGTCAGTGTGGGGCTACAGATACCTGGCCAGGTGATGAGCTACTGGAGGGTACCACTCACGTCTTACATCTCTTGGAAAAAAAATGTATTTTAAGAGCTCAAATTACGTAATAAGCACACGGATCATTTCACTTAAAAAAACATTTCAAATCATCTTGAAGTATATAGAGTAGCCCTATACTGGGTCGTGGCAGAAATGAAACTGAATTTCTTAGGGTGGCTGGGATTGAAGAAGACTGTTCCCGGCCCTCTCTCCTCCGTACCTCCCTCCCCAGCCCACATCTGTGCAGGTAGCAGAGCCTCGGCCCTTTCAGTAAGAGCTAGATTTAGATCTCCAAGTTTTATCCAAAACTCATGAGAGGGAAAGCTTATTGCCACTGTAGACCCGGAGGGGAGCGCTCTATCCCGTGACCCCTGCAGATGTGCAGGGTGGGCAAAGCAGACAGGTGTGGATGCGTCCCAGCTCCAACTGTGGAAGCCCAGCTAACACATTCCCTCTAAGTCCTGTTTTCCACCCTCAAAATGTAAGGATTCCAGACGATATCATCTCTAAGTTCCAACGTTCTGTGATCCTGAATGTCCACAAACTACTTATTTGCAAACTACAAACTGACAGCAGGTGCCTCAAGACCTACATTTCCATCTTCTGAACACATTTTCACAGCACAAACGCCAATGAATTCCCACCTGGTTTTCTCCTACGTCCTATTGCATGTAATTCTGTAACAGACATGCTGACTAATTTTGACCTGTTTTTCTCATGTTCTTATTTAACAATATACCTTCTAGTCTTAAAGCTCTCGTTTTCTCAACTTCATTTTAAAATTTGAGAGCCTTGGGGGGCGCGGGGGAAAAAGGACTATAATTTTCCACTTGATTCCCCTGAGGAATAACTACATCTACAGTTCCATTCTGTGTTCTTTTCATCTTCTCACACAGAAACTTTAGCTTTGAAAACTGGCTGGCCTCCTGCTCATGCAGGGGTGGGAGTGAATGTGTGAGAAAGTCCTTGGGAAAGGGCAGGCTGGCGTAGTGCTGGTCGTCTCACCATAATAGGACCCTTAATGGGGTCTGTGATGGGAAAGACTGTCTCTTGGTGGTGACGATGGTCACGGATCTTAATGTGGCTGCCAGTTTTTCCCCGTGACCCTCTCCACGCTCAGAATATCACCCATTCACAGACAGGGCTCATGGCCTCGCTCTCTTGGGACAGCTTATCAATACGAGGCAAATGTTGCCCAGCAGGCAAGTCTGGGGACATTCGAAGGTCCTTTGGCTTTGAGAACTTCCCTTGATGTGGGTGTTGACCTAGGAAGCGCCCCTCTAAATGCTGAGCAGCATTTCCAGTTTAGCTAAATGGGCTTCTCATCTTGGGGCTCGGTGTCAAGACCTCGGTCCTGGGCCAGCTGGGCTGACACCTGATGCCACACTCAGCCAGGGCCTTGTTTGCAGCCCCTCCCAGAGTCCTTCTGTGCTAACTGCTCTGTTCAGCAAGCCGCCTTCCGCTGAGAGTCTACATTTCTTCCTCTCAAACTTCCTCTTTGTTAGATGGGAACTGCCTCCCAGCAAGGAAACCAGCTATCTGGTTTCAGATGTTCTGATTTTTTCAAGGAATTTCTTGGCTCTTTAAAAAGGCCACCCTTTCTCCTCTCTGAGTTCTCTGTGCAGCCCACCTTGGTGGGGACAGCCTACCTTTCCTGTAAGCATCCAGGACAAGCCCAAGGGAGCTGTGATAGGCTTACAGACAATCAGGTTGTCACTCTCAATTTACACCTACACCCTGTCTTTAGTTGCTTTTGTTGGTTGGAAACATCCAGTTCAAATGATGCAAAGACGAGTGAGTTTGCTTCATTCCTTACAGTTCTTTAAGGCCTTCGACTAGGGGTTAGGAATTACCTTTAAGGCCTACTTTTTTTTTTTTTGTAATTCTAACAATTCTTGGCTGTCATGGGCATTGTGTCCTGTTTGCAAGGAGAAAAGCCAGTCCTTTTGCCTTTGGGTGAAAGAGGTGTTCAACCTCAGCATCCCCCAGGACTCTGCTGTTTGATGCCACTGACCTCCTGGAAACGGGGATGGGCAGGGCAAATGGACACAGAGGAAGAAAAGACAGATGACAGTCACCCGAACCCCACCCATAGCATCCATTACGGGCCTTAGTGGCTGTTTTCACAGGAAGCATAATGCCAGGGCTGTATGATCAGGCCTGGGGACTACTGGGTAGGTGACTTCCAACCTGGAAGGAGAAGCTGGAGTATTTAGTTGATCTTCCCAGTTTCTCAAAACAGCTCCAGGACAGCTTTTAAATCAGAACTTGAATAAGAATGGACAAAGGTCATGGGCTGAGATGAATTTTAGATAGAAGGAAAAGTAAGAATGTTTTTATACCTGACATCTTCGGCATAACAGACTGATTTATTTGGAGACTGTGGGAGGTAAAGGAAGACTTCTGTTAGGGTAAGAAAATGCTCTTTTTTTTTTTTTTTTTTTTTTGCGGTATGAGGGCCTCTCACTGCTGTGGCCTCTCCCATTGCGGAGCACAGGCTCCGGACGCGCAGGCTCAGTGGCCATAGCTCACGGGCCCAGCCGCTTTCGCGGCATGTGGGATCTTCCCGCACTGGGGCACGAACCCGTGTCCCCTGCATCGGCAGGCGGACTCTCAACCGCTGCGCCACCAGGGAAGCCCAGAAAATGCTCTTTTTATCTTTCTCTACTGACCCCGGGCGGATGGGGTGGGAGCGGTTGTCTAAAACCCTATTCCAAGGACCTATGAGGAGCGAGAAGGGGATTTCAAAGGAGATGTGTACTGTAATAAAATCTGAAAAGCTAAACTTTCTAAACTGTCCCGAAAAATGTCTTACAGGATTTCAAATAAAATGAGCTTAAAAAAAACCTTTATCCCAATGGGAAGCTTTTACTAGCCAAAAGAGCAGAAAATGTAGTGATTTGGGTTACTGCTTTTAGCAAACCTTGGGTAATATTAGGAATGTAAAGGCCAGATAGTATTTCATTGATAGTAAGTGAAGTTTACTCTAAACTGTGAATTCTTGCCTGCGGTATTAGTTATTAACTGCCTGCAATGAGTAACCAACTTTCTGCCCTCCAAAGTGGCAGAAATAGGAAAATCGGCCTTTAAAAATGCAATTAATTGGTAGAATTAGATAGCCTGTGGCCAGGAAGGGTAATAGAACTTCTGAAAATGCCCAGCTGTTTTTCCTCTCCCTCCAGGACGGCAGACACCAACAATCAGTCTTCCACTGGCTTAATGCCTGACCACTTTTATTCCACACCCACCACTGCACATGAAATGAGATGCCCAGGAAGGCCCATTGGCTGCAAAATAAAGGAACAACTCCAGTGGGAAAAAAATGACCCAACCCCTAATCAATTAAGGCATTTACTAAAGATAATCTAAGGGGCTTGTCTCTCCCTGTTTCCCTTTAGTTCCCCGTCCCCAGCTCCCCACGCCCATGAGCCCACATTTCCTGCCGTTCCACTTCTCCAAGGGATGGGAGTGCAGGAGGCATGGCTGTCCTCCCCCTGAGGCACGTTCCCGCAGCGCTGGGGGAGCAGACCACGCCCATTTCCCTCTGCCCTCACTAGGGATGCCTTTTCAGTAGAAGGCAAGGAGAAGAAAGAGGACCTGTGTGGAGACCGCCTCTGCTTAGCACATAAATGAAAATAAGTCAAGTTGAATAGAATAGGACCCAGTTAACCTCAAAGATGTTCCACCACCACTGCAGAACAAGCTGGAAGGAGGCCCCCCGCGCCCAAACTCTGTGAATTTTAGGCGGCTGCTTCCAAAGGCAGGCTCCCTTTGCTTAGAAAAACCCAGCTGAACCTCTCCTGGCTCCTCCCGGGGGGCCTGTTCCCGGAGAGAGAGAAGTTCGGTCCAGGCCTAGACACTTTCCGGCTCAGAGGATGCGGACTTGGAGAGGCAGCGGGCGGTCCTCCCTGCCCGCACCAGGGCAGACAACAGGAGGCAGTGCAAGCCTCGGGAGGAAACAGCCTTTAAAACACGCCTTTTCCGTGGGCCAGGCACCTCGCCAACCGCCAGGGGACTGTCGTTTTACCCACAGGCTGCCCGTCCAACGCAGCCTTCACATTAGCATCTGCCTTGCGCCGGGGGGCCGGTCCGCAGGGCGGCTCTCGGTACAGGTCTGGCTCCGGGCTCTCCCGGCGGGATTCGGGGGAACCAGGGAGGTGCCGCGAGCCCCAGGCGGAAGCCTTAAAAATCTGTCTCTCTCCCCGGGAGCGGGGCCTAAGTGTCTGCGCGCCCGGAAACCCTAGGGCGGTCCTCTCCGGATTTCTTCCAGGAAGAAAAACAAAACAGAACGAACCCAGACCCCACGTGCGTCTGCCCTACCTCGACAAGGGTCCTGGGTTCAGGGGCCGCGCAGGCAGGCGCGCGATCGGGCTCCAAATCAGGAGCGATCGAGGTCAGCGCGGCACGGAGAACACCCCGGCCAGCGCCTGCCACTCGAAGGGACTTTGGTCCCAGAGACATTTCTCTCCTCGTCCCCACGAGCGCGGGCACGCCGGCACCATGCGAAGGAGTGCAGGAGGCGTGCATCAACAGACCGGACCCCAGCCCGGCGCTCTACCCAGTCTGGGGCCGCATGGCTCCCGGCACAGCTCGGCGCCAGGGCAGGCGGGGGCCCCGGGCCCCCTGCGCCCAGCTCGCCGGGCTTAGCGGGCCTTCCGGTGCAAGGCCCTTCCTGGCACTTTCTCTTAAAGCGCTGGGAGGAGAAGGGAGGAGCGTTTGGTTCAATCTGAGGTGCCAAGGGCCGCCCTCGTAGAGAGAGAAAAATCAGCAAAATCGCCTTAGTAGTTCAACCAAAGGTCAACAGCAGCATTTCCCCAGCAGCTGACAGGTCAAATGGCCAGGAAACAACTGCCGAGAACAAAGTCCCCCGCTGTTCACGGGGGCAAGCCTGGCCCGCCGGCACTGGGCAGTGTTGTGCTTTTTGGCAGGGGCGGCGGGGAGAGGTTTCCACCGTGCCTCCCGCCCCATCTCCCTTCCTCTCCGGTGAGCGGGTCTGGAGAGGGCAGGGCAGGAGGGAGGGGGGCCAGGGGCGCCGACAGGGAAAGGGGCGGCTCTTTGATGGCCCGGGTCCGAAACGCCTCTAGGCTTCGGAGGCCAAGACCCACCGCGGGCGAAGGAACTCGCGGAATGAGGCGCGGGAGGAAGGGGCGCTGCGCGGCAGGGGCCCCAAGCAACCCGCCAGCTCCCCGCCGCCCGACACGCCCGGCAGGTGCGGTCGGCGCCCCCGTCCCTCCAGGTACTTGGGTAGCCCTCGGCCCTTTCGGGGTTTCCGACTTGCACATTTGACAAGACCTCCCCTCCCCAAGAGTTTCGCACTTAAGCGCGCGCCGCCATCTGAGACTCGAGTCTGAACAAAAGGTCGCACTTGTCGCAGTTTGAGGCCCCGTCCCGCCTTGCGTTCCCCAAATACTCGGACCTCCCGCCTCCCGCTCCGGAGCCTGGGGATAGCCCGAGGCGGGAGGGGTTGGCGACCCTCCAGGTGGAGCTCGGAGTTGGGCAGCAGGGGCGGAGAGAACAGATCGCTCCACATCAGGCCCGCAAGCCGATCTTCGTTTTTGCGTTTATGAAGGGCTGGTTTCCAGCCGGACCCGCAGGGCCCATCCCATCCCCGCGCTCACCCTCCTTCACCCCCTGCCCCATGTCTCGGGATCTCTGGGTCGGACTCAAGGCGGGGCCCGGACACGCCAAACCAACAGGCCTAACCTCTCCCCCACCTCCCGCACCGTGGCACTTGGGAGCACTTCCCTGGACTCGAAGGTGGGCAACGCAGCTGAGTCGCTTCGCCCGCAAGGCCAGACAGTTAGTGGCTGTAAACAATCGCAGAATCGCCAAGAAGGGTCCGGAATTTCAGGTGACGGAGCCCTCGCCGTCTCTGAGGACCTCAGGAGCTCGCGCTTGCACACAAACACACGGAATCCTTGCACACCACGCGCACACACCAGTACGCACAAAGGAGTGCGCGGGGGGGGATCCCGCAGCCACGAGTCCCTCCAGGCACCACTTCTCCTGCCCACTAAGGCTCAGGCCGCGGAGCCCCGCCGCATCGACCCTCCAGCTCGCGCCCGGCGCCGGCGTTTACCTTTGAGCAGGCAGATGTCGGTGCGCTCTGCGTTGCGTCGCAGCGCCTGCACCACCAGTGACACGGTGCTGTCCTCGCGGAGGCTCTCGGCGCGCGGGCTGCGCTCGTCGTAGACGATGACGGCTGAGTAGAGGCCGGAGCGCAGGCGGGCGCGGACCTCCTCCTCCGCGGGCAGGATCTGCTCCAGGCTCACCGAGCCCTTGGCCCGCCGCCGCACGATGGTGTTGCAGCGCACGTTGACTGAGCCTCGGATGTAGCCGGCGCTGTGCGCCAGGAACGGTCGGCAGTCCAGCAGCAGGCACTTGCCGCCGCTCAGCAGCCCCAGGGCGCCGTGGCTGCCGCTGCCGCTGCCGCCCGCGCCGCCACCGTTCTCGTCCCGGTTCATCAGCCTTTTGAGCACGCTGCAGTCCATCTCCCGCAGCTCCTCCACCGTCACCATGGTCGCCAGGAACCGCGGCTGCTGGGCACGCGAGGAGGCGAAGGACGCCCGGGCCAGCGGGGCTGCAGGAAGGGGCGAGCGGGGGCTAAGGGAGGGCGCGGGCAGAAGTGGCCGCAAACTTGGCCCTTAGAGGCTCCCACGGCCGAACCTCTTCTCCCCGGTCCCCTTCCTCCCGCAGCCTCGCAGTTACATAGCAGTCCGATCGGCCTCGGGCGCCAGGCAGCACAGTGCCAAGGGGGAGGTGGCGGTGGAGGGGAGTGTGTTTACGGGAGAGGACCAAGGGCTTCTTTCCGTTGTCGCCTCTATTGTATTTTGCCCGTTGTGCTGCTCCGGCCGCCGTTCCCCACGAACTGCCGGAGCTCCGCGGTTTGCCCCAGCCAGAGTTTCCTCTGCTCGACTTATAGATTTATTAATGCTCCTCTGCTCTCCCCCGGGAGGGGGCAGATTCATTACTATCTCGCGAGGCCCCGCCTCTTTCCATTCTAGGTCGCGAGCCCTGCTCCGCCCCCCGCGCTCGCTCCCCGCCCCCTCGCGACTCCCCTCGCCCCGCCGGTCCCACCCCCTCCGCCCGCCCGGGCGCGTGAATGGAGTACCGGCCGCTCGCGCCCAGTCACGGGGACGCGACGTCACAAAGAGCGGAGTAAACAGGGCGCGCGGCTCTCGCCGCCAGGCCCATTCATAAAACCAAGACCTAGAGAATGAGGGAGGAGGCCTCCGACCCGCGGGCGAGCCGCAGCGCCCGGACTTCGTGAATGGAGCTTGGCGGCGCCTCTCCCCGGCCTCCGCGGCCCGCGTCCAGCCCGACCCGAGTCGCCGTGCAGCCATCGCACCCCGCCGCGGTGGTGGCGGCGGCGACGGGCGGAAAACAAAGTCGCCAGCCGAGAAGCCGGCCTAGCGGAGGCCTGGGCTTGGTTTCGAGGTTTCATCCCTCTTCACCTCCGTGCTTCCCCCTTACCAGCCTCGCAGGTGTCCCCCACGTACCCAAGTGGACTGGGGAACCCTGCACCGCAGCCCAGCCGGCCCGGCCCTCCTCGCCCCGGGCTTACGGAGTGCGTTCGGCCCGCCAGCCGTTTTTTCTCTTGCGATTCCTCAGCCATGAGCTTCTGCCTTAGCCTGATCGATTTTCATCTTAAACCGTTAAATCAGCTTTATAGCTTCCCGAGGAACGTGGGCAAACCCCAACCCAGACGATGAAAGAGAAAACCCTCCCGCCCCAAAGCCCAGTTAATAGGAGTGAGGTGTGGAGTCTGCTGCTTTACGACCCGGAGGGAGGCATTAATTGAATCCGGAATGTTGTTCCCAAGAAGGAAGGCGGGAGTGCCACTCCCTTCCACGCTTCCTAAAGATGTTTATTTAACCCTGATGCGGGGAAAAAAACCCCGACGATTTCGGCTTTTGGAAAAGTCCTCAACCCATCTTGTACTCGTGTGAATTGTCTTCTCAGAAAATGACAATTAGGGTCCACATTTGGTGCGAAGCTAGACCCAGGGAAATTGACGCGTGAAGGATTTAATACGCTCCAGGGCCGATTCAGGTTTCTTTGCCTTGCTTTTTCCATGTCAATTCGCATTTTTCCCGCCCCCGTTTTTACTTATGCATTTCGTTTCCCAGAGGCCGGTTTTGGCAGGGGGTGTGCGCGCGCCGCGGTGGGGTCACGACAGAAGCCAAAAAGTATTCGCCCATCTTGCCAAGTCTTGTTAGTGAGAATTAACCAGCGAGCGGGGAATTACAGGACCCGGAGCGGGCCTTGGTGGCAGCGGGGTCGAGTCTTCCACTCTGGGTCTGCAGAGGCAGCAAGGGCCGCTGAACCCGCGGGGTCGCTCCCTCCCTTGAGTCGGCCTTCCGCTCCGCCTTTGTTCCCCGCGGAGCGGCTCTCCGGAGATGTCACCTCCGGCCTCCAGGGCCACCCCTCCACTCCCCAGCCCGGCCTCGGCGGCGACCTCCACTTCCGAAACCTACGACCCGCGCTCCCCTCCCGCTGCGCCCGCGCTCCCGGACCCCCGGCCCAAGCTGAGTGCGCCGCGAGGAGCGCCGCTCACCCATGGAGATGCTCCGTTATACCTCGGGCTCCAAAATGGCTCTGAAATGCACAGATCCCGTCTCTATTTAAAATTTACTACTTTGTTCATCGTGGATTCTTTTCGGGGGGGCACTAACTTTGTTTAAGGCACTACATTAGGATATTTATTTTGACCACTGACATTTTGCACACGAGGCGCGTGCTCACTCTAGTCCCGGGCCTGGAGGAGGCCACCACTGCGGACAGACCGAGGCCGCGGGGCACTGCGGAGGGGCGGTCAGCGGTCAAAGGCTCGCTGCTTGGCTTCTCCGCTGGGAAGGGGTCTGTACTCCCTCCAAGGGCAAAGGGGGCCTCTGTCCGGTTTCTCACGTGCTGAGGTGGCCGTGAGGCTCCGTATAAGGACTCACTCTCCCTGGTACACCAGGCGCGTGCCCTTCCCAAGGGGTTCCCACGCCCCGACCGTCCCCGGCTTTCCCGGGCCGCTCTTGGGCAGCCAGGCCCGCTTCCAGGAAAACGCCGTTGCCTTTCCAAGGGCTTGAACTGGACATCTCGCGGAAGAGCCTCTCAGTCAGAGGCAGGTCCGGGCCAACTGCGCACGTGTCGCAGGAGCTGGGAGACGTCCCCCTGCCGCACCCGCCGGGCTCTGCTAGCCTTTGTCTCCCCAGCGCGGGGGGCGCCTCCTCGCCCGCCTGACCCACTCTCGGCGCTCACGTGGCCCGTAAATAACAGTCAAATCCGGGGGGTGGGGAGGAAAATGCCCACCGAACAAAGACTTGCTTTCTGCACCTGACAGTAATCCGCGGTCGAAGCCCGTAAATCCCGCAGGCAAGGCACAAGGAAGGGGGCGTGGGCGGGCGCGTGTGAGCGTGTGTCCACGTGTGCGCGCCCGCGCCTGCGCTCCCGCTCTCTGGAGGGGAGCCGGAGCTCCCACTTCACGTAGTTAAGCCGAGAGCCGCTTGCGTTACGAACGCGAATGCCTCATTTTTGAAGAAGACTGGGGGAAAAAAATCCTCCCCCTTCAAGTTAGGAATTAGCTTTCAGTTGTGTGAATTTCAGCCAACGAGCTTTAAATTTCGTATTTATCCGGGTCCTCTATAAGCACCCTAGATAATTGTTTTAATTTTAATTTTTGGTATTGTAAGTATGGGGGCCATTTGCTACACAGTTAAATGAATACAATGTGAGGGCTACCCGATACCGGCTATAGAGGTGATAAAACTTGTCTCCATTGAGTATGCGGGGGTGGGAGGGGAACCTTAATCAGTTTACACAGGAACCTCGTGAAACAGCTTGTCAATAAGTAGATCTTGGAGAAAACAAAGGCATTTAGAAGGAAAACATTGAATGTCATTTCAAAGTTAATTTAATTAAGGAGTTGGAGGAGTTGAGATGGGATTGCCCAAGGAGAGAGATTTTATTTATATTCAGCACGAAACCTACTTTAAACATTCACTGTGACATGTAAATCCAGCTTCTCTTTCATCAGACAGTCCTCAGACAGACCTTATTAGTCACTGTCAGGCCTGGCAAAACCCTTGTTCTTGTTTAAGAACACTTATTTCCAACTAGGAAGTTGTGTGATCTGGGAATTTAAAGCCCAGAGTGAGGATCCCCAGAGAGGACTATGGCTTCTATTCTGGTTTTGATGCCAACCTCTGACTCACTGCCCTGTTCCCAAGTGCCTGAATAAAACTTGCCTGAAAAATCATTAATGAATTAATCTAGGTGGTGATGGGAAAAAGGTTCTGTGGATTCCTCTTTCCTGAGTAGAGAGGGTGCCTTGCTTATTACTCTCAACTGGAACAAGAATGGTCCTTTTTGCATGGAGCTGTTGGCTAGGTTTCTTAGATCAGCTGATTGGGGAGCTTCCCCCCATAGTGGGAATGCTCAAAAGAACTGAGAGGCTCTCTCATGCCCCTCAAGGTAAGAAGTCTGTATATACTGTGTGTTTTGGGCAACAGGTATAGATGGAAATGAGGAACGTCTGTCCTTCCCTGCCCACGGCTGCTCATCAAGTCAGGACTCAAAAGCAACGGGAAGTCTTCAATAGTGAGAATGAACATCACCAAACAACCTCAGAAACATAACCTGAAGGTTTTTTTAGTCCTGACTTTGTCATAGATTTGTTCCATAGCCTCCATTTATTTTTCTATCCACGATACTGTAGTATTTCCTGATGATTCAGAGTGCTGGGTTTCTAATCCAGGGACTCTGCAGAAAGGTTTAATATGTTGCTTCATTCAGTACTTTATTTTGAAAACGATTCAGTCTAGGCTATGCCAGCATCTAGCTTAGTGATCCCGGGCAAGACAGTCTCCCTGGGTCTGTTTCTTCACCTTCACCTGTCGGATCTAGTTCATTTCCAGCCCTGTGTGATTCTAAGCAGGAGAGCTCTCTGCCAGCCTGAAACAGCCACCAGCCCTCCCTCCTCAAAGCTAGGCACACTGAAATGCCACAATGTGTGCAGAACAGTCTCTGCTTCCTTTCTGTCCCTCTTTTGCTTATGGAGAGCCCAGTTCGTAGCTTTATGTTTAGTCTAGTGCTAATGTCCTAAGCCTCTTGACAAAACTTGAAGTTTTTAAAATCAAAATTAGGAAACAAATACTCCAAATAGGAGATAAAAATCAGCTCAGAGTTTTTTTTTTTTGGTGGGGGGTGTCATTCTAGCTGTGAATATTTTCATATTCATATATTCAACAAACATGTTAAACTCAGTGGGGGAAACTTGTCTGAAACACTGTGCCTTCAAAGAGTTTATAATCTAGTTGGTCTAGTTAGGGCGTGATTGTCACTGTAGGTTACTGCAGGGCAGAGTCTAATCAATGTCTTTAGGGAAGAACAAACAAAATGCCAGGGGGATTCAGACAAGGAAGGGGTTGAAATGCGTTGTGGGATCCTTAGGGAAGAAAAAGGCCATTGTGAATAAAATGAATTTCATCTACTTAAATGTTATCCTTGATTTCTCTTGGTCCTTTTTTATTTAGCTTTCATCCCACCTCTGACATTCATTCTGTCCTTGTGCCGTGTATCTTTTCCTTTCATTTGTTAACTTCACTCTTCCCCAGTGGGTTTCCCTGCTAAAAATAGATGAGCACTTGGTCTGAAGCTGCAAGGGAGCCAAGATGATGCAAAGGCTCTGTTGAAAATCTATGCAGTGGGACTTCCCTGGTGGTCCAGTGGTAACGAATCCACCTTGCAATGCAGGGGATGCGGGTTCGGTCCCTGGTCACGATACTAGGATACCACGTGCTGTGGGCTACTGAGTGCACGCCTCAACTAGAGCCTGCACCACAACTACAGAGCCCACGTGCCCGTGGAGCCTGCACGCCACAACTAGAGAGAAACCCGTGAACTGCAACGAAAGATCCCACATGCCTCAAAGAAGATCCCGCGTGCCACAACTAAGACCTGACGCAGCCAAAAGTAAATTAAATAAATAAATAAATAGAATAAAATATACTATCTTAAAAAAAAAAGAAAGAAAAAGAAAATCTATGCCGTGGACAGTGAGCCAACCTAGATGTGAGATGACCCAAGTGTGCGCCTGACTCTAACTTTCATTGTGATCTTCAGCAAATCAGTTTTCTATACCTTAGTTTTACCATCTGTAAAAGTAGGGAAAATAATGTACTTATTTTCTTTTCTCAGGACAACAAAATACCTAAATCACCTTTCCAAGGATCCTGCTGTGAAATTCTTGTCCAAAGCAAACATTGGCATAAGTGGTCAGAAAAGATTTGGGGAATTGTGAGATTATTTATATTTACATATAAATATATATATATTTTAAATTCTTACCTAGAAGTAAATATTAAATCACATTTATTTATATATTTTCTAAATCTTTTTTTTATAGGAAGCAATAAAACAACCAGAAATTAAGACTATCACAGGAAATCTGAGACTTGGTGGCATTATTTCTTCATTGGTGAAACATAAAGGAAACAAAGTTATAGAAGACCCCTGTCATGCCGCCTGTTTGTACCACAACCCCAGGTCATCATTATCCACTGATGTCTCCATATACATTCTGCAGAGGGTCCTGGACACAGTCCTTTCTGCCCAATAATATAATATAGAGAGTGTGTGTCCTGCCTTTCAGCTGGTTTAACTATACTTTGCTTCCACATCTTGGCCTTACTGAGGTCTTTTTGTGTAATGGTTGGTTAATTCTCATCATAACTGTACAGGAGAGGACAAAAATCTTCCTTCTACCCTCTTAGGTCTGTTAGTTGGGGCCTGAAAATTAAATTGACAAATCCAGGTTAACAGGAGAAAAAGCATACAATTTTAATTGATGTTAATCTCTCTCTCTCTCTCTTTTTTTTTACATGTACAGGGGCTTCACAGAAAAAAGAGAAACCCAAAGAAGTGGATAGACTTGGAGGCTTATATGCCATTTTAATAAAGAGCAATAAATTGTAGAGAAGCAACTAGACAAAGAAAAGGGGATTTGGGCTTCTAGGGCTGATAAATGATGAGCAAGTGACTAGGAAATATATGGGGGAAACTAATGGTAGATAGGGGTTATTTAGTGAGGACTTATTTGTGCAGACTCATCTGGGTGTCATTTCTGTCTCTGGTGATAAGGGTCATTCTCCTCTTCCTGGTACAGGGGAACTTTATGCCCTGCTTTTACACAGATGGGGGTGGGGGCAGAGAGCTCTTTTCACATCTGTTTCTCAGTTGCCTTTAACTGACAATAATCCTTATGCCAACGTGGCATATTTGGGGGTGGCATATCCTGATCCCCTTCCTAACCATCTTGAAGCTTTGATCAAATGCTGGGCAGGGCAAAGAGAGGTACCAGAGTCTCAGCTTGAGCCTTCCTTGAATGATGAGTGGGTCCCATTCAGTCCATCAGTGGCTTTAGAAACGCTGTAGTCCTTGAGAAACCAAAGTCCTTACTTCTGAGTTTTCAGGCAGATGGAAGGGGCCAAGAACCAACAATTCCGAAATGAAAAATATCCACATTTAATGAACTATTTTAGCAAAAAGAAAAATGCCTTTGATACTTCATGAGATGGATCAATTCACATCGGTTGAAATAATGGTTTCCGAAATCAGGGTATGAACAGCCTCTCCCAGCTGGATGGGATACTCAGATGATCAGCCCTCGAAAGGAACAAAAGGAGAAGCAGAGGTGAGGAGGAGCAAAAGGGCTCCACCTCAAGCTTCTCAGTGGGCAGCCATGACTCCTGCAGAACGACAGCCCCTCCTGCTCAGGGGGTCCTATCCCCACATCTGCCTCCATCACCCTGCACCATGAAGCCGCTCCTCAGGTTGTGTGCATTTCCCTCTGTATGCTATCCCTTG
This sequence comes from Mesoplodon mirus, assembly GCF_964341445.2. Taxonomy (NCBI): domain Eukaryota; kingdom Metazoa; phylum Chordata; class Mammalia; order Artiodactyla; family Ziphiidae; genus Mesoplodon; species Mesoplodon mirus. Next base: position 18,812,950 of record NC_138996.1, on the reverse strand, counting down.
TCTATGCTATCCAGTTTTTGTCTTTATATTACTTACTTACTTATTACTTCTTTTCTTTTCTTTCTTTTTGGCTGCGTTGGGTCTTCGTTGCTGCGCGTGGGCTTTCTCTAGTTGCGGCGAGCAGGGGCTACTCTTTGTTGCGGTGTGCGGGCTTCTCACTGCAGTGGCTTCTCTTGTTGCAGAGCACGGGCTCTAGGCACGCGGGCTTTAGTAGTTGTGGCACACCGGCTTAGTTGCTCCGCGGCTGTGGGATCATCTGGGACCATGGATTGAACCTGTGTGCCCTGCATTGGCAGGCAGATTCTTAAACACTGTGCCACCAGGGAAGTCCCCAGTTTTTGTCTTAAAAAAAAAAAATTATTTGGGCTATCCAGAATCAACAGGCAAAAGAAATACAGCTAAATGCGCTTCATTCTTTCCCAGATAAGAATTTTGTTCTCTCTCTACTTTTTCAGGTGGAATTAGCATAACAATCCTCAGGGGTTTACTCACTGAGGGAAACACCAGGGTCCTCTTTAAGCAGTGATTAATTACATCCTGCTATTTATCCCATTTATTAGAGGTTAACTAATTAGCACCCAGCTAGCTCCATTTTTAATCTAATGTATTATTCCTCTTTCCCCCCAGACTCCCAGTGTCCTCTGTGTAACACAGTCCTGAACCAGGTAACAAGCTAACAGTCTGTCTTCTCTTCTAGGTGACCCAGGCCCCTTTTTCAGGGCCCATCTGGCTGCCTCTGCCTTGAATCTGAGCTGTATCCTCTCTAGTCCTAGGTTTCTTTTGGTGCAATGAAAAAAGACCCAGGCTTTGGAGCCAGACAAATGTGGGTTTCAATGTTAGCCTGCCCATTTAGAGGCTGGGGAACTTTAGGAAAGTCCTGATTTTCCGTTTCCTCATCTTTTCAATGGGAATGTTACTAACACATAGACTAATTATTGGGAATGTTATTCAACAAAATCTTACTCCCTTTCTCTTAAAGAATATTTTTTTAAGAAGCTGGGCTTCCCTGGTGGCGCAGTGGTTGAGAGTCCGCCTGCCAATGCAGGAGACACCGGTTTGTGCCCCAGTCCGGGAAGATCCCACATGCCGCGGAGAGGCTGGGCCCGTGAGCCATGACCGCTGAGCCTGCGCGTCCGTGAGCCTGTGCTCCGCAATGGGAGAGGCCACAACAGTGAGAGACCCGCGTACCGCAAAAAAAAAAGAAGCTAAGAGATGTCTGTGAGGCAGCATTTCTGATTTCCATTGTACATCACTGTACAATACATCATCCTCTCCATGGAGGTGCCATTGGCAAACCTCCAGGCACACGGGGAAGCACAGGTGGGTTCTTGTGTCCTTAGGCCAGGCTGCTCAGTGAGCCCAGCTGTTAACCCAGGTGTTTGCCCAGTTGTTTTCCTACCAGCCAACGTAACTCAAAAGGCTCCTGGATCCTTTCTGCTGCTCCCACTATCCTGGACTCCCAGTCCCTTTGATGTGTCTCCATACCTCCCTCCATTTATCCAAGCACAAATCTCACTGTGTTGCTGAAACCTTCTGCGACCCCTTCAGCAAGGAAGGCAATCCTTCCCTCTTCCAGTTTTCTCCAGTCCTTACTGCCTGTCATTTATCTCTTACTGTTTCCTGCACAGTGCTTGTCTTTTCACCAGCGTTATGTGAGAAATTTCCTCGATGCAATGGTAGCTTCCAGTTCCACTGCTGGGCAAACTATCTGTCTTAGTCCTATCAAGTGCTATAACAAAAGTACCATAGACTGGGTGGCTTAAACAACAGACATTTACTTCTCTCAGTTCTGGAGGTTGGGAATTCCATCCAAGTTTAAGGTGCTGGCAGATCTGGTTCTGGTTTGTAAATGGCCATCTTTTCATTACATCATTACATGTATAGAGCAGAGAGAGAGAGGGGAAGCAAGCTCTCTCTTCTTATAAAGGCACTAATCCCATTCATAATGGCTCCACCCTCATGACGTCATCCCCTTCAAAGGCTCCACCTCCAAATACCATCCCATTGGGGTTTAGGATTTCAACACATGAATTTAGTGGGGACACATTCAGTCCATAATGCAATCCCAGAGGGTTTGGGACAAAAAGACTCTCAGGCTTGAACCACATGGTTTATTGAATCAGTTGAAAACACCCAGTGAGAAACAGGGAGGAAAAGATGAGGTAGGTTATGGCTTCCCTGGTGGTGCAGTGGTTAACAATCCACTTGCCCATGCAGGGGACATGGGTTCAAGCCCTGGTCCGGGAAGATCCCACATGCCACAGAGCAACGAAGCCCAGGTGCCACAACTACTGAAGCCTGTGCGCCTAGAGCCCATGCTCTGCAACAAGAGAAGCCACCGCAATGAGAAGCCCATGCACTGCAACGAAGAGTAACGCCCGCTCACCACAGCTAGAGAAAGCTCACGCGCAGCAATGATGAACCAACGCAGCCAAAAATAAATAAATTAAATTAATTAATTCATTTTTAAAAAAAGATGAGGTAGGTTAACCCATTCAGGTTAGGGTGCAAGTGAGTCAAAGGACCACGCTACTTGTATCCTTAGTTAACACAGAGTTCACATGTCCTGTGTTCTCTGCCACGGCAGCCTTCCCTGTTCACGGTGTGGTTATGCAGCCCAGAGTTGAAGTTTGAACAAGGAGGCTCAGCAGAGGAAAATGTCTGAGCCAACACATACTTGCTCTATGAGAGATGAAAGGGGCGAGTGTGCCTGGCCAATAAGTAGCTTGCTGAACAACCGTGGGTTTTATCTATGTTTCTAGGCAAAACATATGTGGAGCCAGAATGGGACCAAAATGATGTCACCAATGGTGGTGGATTTAGGAATGATAGCTGTCATCCTAGAGGTGGCATAATCCATACCTTATGACTTGTTCCTTCCATCCTTTTCTGTCTATAAGTAGCATTCTTGTTTCATTCTTTTTTTTAAAAAATGTGGCAAATATACGTAAAACTTACCATTTTAACCATTTTCAAGCACACAGTTCAGTGGCATTAAGTATATTCACCATGTTGTGCACCCATTACCACCATCCACCTCCAGAACTTCCACACCACCCAAACTCTGTATCCATTAAATATTAACCCCTCATTGCCCACCTCCCTCCAGCCACTGGCAACCTCTATTCTACTTTCCTCTATTCATGTCTCCATGAATTTGCCTATTCTGAATAATCCATGTAAGTGGAATCATACAATAGTTGTCCTTTTATGTCTGGCTTATTTCACTCAGCATAGCGTTTTCAAGACTCATCCATGTTGTAGCCTGTATCACAATTTCATTCCTTTTTAAGACTGAATAATATTCCATTGTATGTATAGACCACATTTTTTTTTTATCCATAATCTGCTGATGAACATCTGGGTCATTTCTAGCTATTGCTGTGCCCATTGGTGTACCAGTGTCTGTTAAATCCCTGCTTTCAATTTTCTCAGGTATATACCTACAGGTGGAATCGCTAGATCATATGGTAATTCTTTGTTTAACTTGTTCAGGCTCATCCTTTTTTATCTGTTCAATACTCATATGCTCTATTTATTTTTCTATAGCTCACATGTCTCATAAGCTTTGTCTTAGTCCATTCGGGCTATTATAACAAATTACCATAGACCAAGCAGCTTAAACAACAAACATTTTTTTCTCACAGTTCTGGAAGCTGGGAAGTCCAAGACCAAGGTTCCAGCAGATCTGCTGTCTGGTGAGGACCTGTTTCCTTGTTGGTAACTTATTATAACCTCACATGGCAGATGGGACGAGGGAGCTACCTGAGGCCTCTTTTATAAGGGCACGAATCCCATTCCTGAGGGCTTCACCCTCATGAGCCAATCACCTCCTAAAGACCCCACTTCTCATACCATCACCTTGGGGGTTAGGACTCCAACCTATGAATTTTGAGGGGACACAAACATTCAGTCCGCAGCACACTTCTCTACTTAGTTTTCCTCATTTTCTGTAGCAGAATTGAGTCATCTTAGGTATTGTAGCTGATTCACATCACAACCCCTGTCCGTATTATCTGCCAAGCAACACGGTCAGACCTGATCATGGACCTTGACAAAACTTCTACAATCCTCAGGTCAGAGCTATGCACAGAATACCTGGACCAGAGATTTATTAACTTATGGATTGCTATGACTGAGCTCAGAAAAAAGCCAAGAGCCCTCCATCCCCCTGCTCCACACTCCCACACCCTCTCTGCGCCATCCGTGCTCTCTACGTTCTTTCACACACTTTGTAGGGTTTACCTGCTCTGCACACCATCACTGTGGCTGGCTTCTCTGGCCACCACTTCCTGCTCCTTTTATGTGGTTTTGATGTTTGCTGCCAGGGGGTTCCCAGGGCTGTAGCTTGCTCATCTGGAGAGACCCATCCAGACCCTCAGCCTCAGACTGGTCCACCCAACCAGCTACCACTGGGGCCCCGTGGCGCCAAAAGCCCAAGAGCATCAGGCATTTTCCAATCCTCCCCTGAACAGGCAGATTTAATCCTCTCATGTTCTCTGCAGGAACTTCTGACCAATTGAGCTGCTTCTGCTCAACCGAGGCTCACAAACCCAGTCATGCTGAAATGCGCTTATGTGTGTGGATGGCTGTTCAGAGCAGAACCCCGGCTGGAGGGTACATACGCACTTCCTGGCCCCAGGCATAAACACCACACATGTATTTTTTCCTTTCAGAAAGGATATTTTTCATGCTTGTAATGAAGTGTGGTCAGAGCATATTCTCTTCTAGAATATTAGGTCAGCCAGAGGTTTTTCCTTCTGCTTTATACATGTGAATAAAAAAGGGAGTCAGCAAAGCATGTCATTAAATATTTTACACACGTGTCAGTAGATGCAATTCTAGAGCAGACTTCTTTTCTGGGGTATTTTTTGGTGATTTAAAGGGAAAGGCGAGAGATTAGACTCTGTGCTTTTCACAGTAGCTTCAGTCTTTGGGTTGGGAAAAACACAGAAATATCTAAATGTTATGTAATATCTAAATAATTATCTAAACATGATCAGGATTTCCACTTGGAAGTTATCAAGTCTGAAGTCTATCAAATTGCAGACTGCTGAAAATATAGGTTCTTTTTTGTCTTATGAGGGCTCCTGTTTCTGTTCTTTCTCCCCAATTGACTGAAGAATCAAGAATAATATTTTGCTTGAACTTTCCCTGTAGGGCGACCCTGGGAAAGGTCTTTTCCCGTATTAAATTCCCTAAGACCTTGCACTGCAGAGGTGAGGTGTGTGTGTGTGTGTGTGTGTGTGTGTGTGTGTGTGTGTGTATACATACATACATACATATATGCTTATATACATATACATACATACATATACACATGTTTTATAACATTTATTTTTTCCTCTTGAAACACCCATTTCCAACCTTCCCCTCATCTTTGTAAAACCCCCTTTTCCCTTCCCGGCCCCTTGCAATTCAGAAGAGCTTTCTTCTTCCCCCTTTGTGTGAGTATTAACTCATATACACTCGTGACAGGATGTATTCAAATTAAATGCTTAGAAAATTCAGAGACCGATTTTCTTCCACCCCCAGTCTGGGTTTTCTGACTCGCTGATGCATCTTCAGTTAGCTATCACTTTGGAAGGTCAGCTGCATGCACTGGGTGATGATTGACAGGCTGGAACGGGGAGAGTCAGGGGGCGCCCAGGAGCCAGGCATCTTGGCAAAGGAGAAGAGTGTTTGCTCCCATTAGGCTCGGGATCAGTGCCGGGCATCGCCCCCAGCCCCGAGTCAGAGCCTCAGGGTCAGCTTGGGTCTGTCTGTCTGCCTCCCACCTGTACTCCTTCAAGTCCTGTTTTGAGAGGAGATAGCTGCTGTCAGGATAATTAAAATGAAAAGATGGTTGACAGAGGCATCGGCCGTGTGCTGAGTTTTGTAGCCAAAGTACCCCATTAGCTAAGGGGTCCTGTGGACACCTGAAATTCCCCAAGCTCCCTGCGTACCTCCTGGGGGGGTGGGACTCCACTCTGAAGAGAACTCAATGTAAAATGCCCTGCGTGGGGGTCAGGAAACAAATACTCAGTACCTAGGGACCGTCTTAGTCTGCTAGGGCTGCCGTAACAAAGGACCACAGACTGAGTGGCTTAAACAACGCTATTTATTTCCACACAGTTCTGGAGGCCAGAAGTCGAGATCACAGTGTGGGCAGGGATGGTTTCTTTTGAGGCCTCCCTCCCTGGTGGGCAGATGGCAGCCTTCTCCCTGTGTCCTCACGTGGCCTTTCCTCTGTGTATCTGTGTCCTAATCTCCTCTTCTTATAAGGGCACCAGTCATACAGGAATAGGACCCACTCTAATGCCCTCATTTTAACTTAATTACCTCATTAAAGCCCTTGTCTCCAAATATATCACACTCTGAGGTACTGGGAGTTAGGCGGTTAACGTGGGAATGTTGGTGATGTAACAGGACTGCTGTAAACTCTTCCCAGGAAGAGGCCTGAACCCCTCAACTTGATCTTCCTGACCCTGTCTCCGCAGGAGGTAGCTCCGTGTAGGTTCTGGAATCAGCCAAAGGTGGACTTGGACCCCAGCTGGATCCTTTCTAGCTATGTGATCTTAGGTGGGTTACTTAATATCTCTGAGCTCTGGTTTCCTCTGCTGGGAAACGGGGACAAAATACACACACCTCAGGGTAAGCCCGTGGATTCAGTGAGATGATGTAGAAGAGCCTGGCTTGGTATCTGACTCAGTACCCACATGCCCTACCTTTCTTTCCTCTTGACTCATTCCTTCTCTGAGGTCGCTAAGGACATCGCAGCCAGAGAGCAGACAGATGCATTTATTTCTGATCAGGTCAGCAGTGGCCGGCTGGGCCACTCTCCACGCCCACCTCAGTACACCTTGGAACCTCCAGGGAAGCTTCTCTGTCTCCCGGGACCCTCATCTCTTCCTGAGCCTGCTCTGTGCTCCTGGGCTGGGTTCGGGGGTAGGGATGGGCTAGGGACCCTCACCTCCAAGGGTGCTTGTCTCCACACAAGCAGGGGGCAGGGCGTAGATGCCAGAGTGGCCACAGACTGAAATCAGAAGGCTCTAGGCTGGGACCGGGGCCAAGGCAAAAGCCACTTGCCCCCGTTGTCAGATTCCAGTGATGAGCAGTTTCCCAGGCCGGGGAAGGTGACCTGTGGCTCGTCAGGAGGGCCGGAAGGTACTGCTCAGGGCAGTGGAGGAGAGCGAGAAGGTGGGGAGGGGGCCAGGCTCGCTGGGAGAGAAGGCAGCACGTGGAGGACGGCCTTGAACTCAGGGAAGACGGTTCTCAGCCAGAAGGAGCGTCGCAGGGCAGTTGGTATCAATCCCTTCCAAGTGCCGCTCCCACGCTTGCCGGGCGGCTCCGCTGAGGCGGGGGTCCTGGGGGCAGCCCCCTCTGGCAGAGAAATGACGAGAGAGGGGAGAGGCCAGCCCCGGGAAGGGCTTAGCATGGGGACAAGCGGGCCCGCTGGGGGCCCTGTTCTCTCCTGTCTCCGTGTTGCCTTTTCCTGTCCTGCGCTGCTAATTCCCATCTTCTCCAGAAAGTGCAGAGAGGGGAAGAGGTCATAGGGAAGCAAGTCTGTTGTGCTTGGCGGAGGAGCTGTGTGAGGGTTATGTGGGTATTTTGTGCTTAGAGGCACCCCCTTTCTTCCCAGTGCAACAGAAAATAGACAAAGTTTAAGTAAGCGCTGGCCATTCCCTAGCCCGAGCATCTTCCTGAAGTTTTGCCTGGGTGGGGAAGGAAATATTGGATGGGGAGAGGGTCCCCAGCCTCCCCCAACTTATCCACGAAGAAACAGATGTCTCTTAGCCCCACTGTCCCTCCGCCAAGTCTGGCTGTGCGTCCAGAGCCCTTCCTCCGCCAGCTGGCAGCCCCGGGGTTGGTTGGGTGGCCCAGGCCTGGCCTTTCACCATGATTTCCTGATCTCTGTTCCACATCTCTCCTGGGCCTGGGCTTTTGCGGCCCGATTCTCATTTCCCTTGGCTGGGTCTGGGGGTCAGGCCTTTCCCACGTGGGGCTAGATGCTGGCCGTTGAACCCCTATTTCCTCAATGGGGGGATTGCTCTATCTGGTTGGACTGAAAGGCCCTGCACCCCCAGAGTGACCCCCCTTTTCATGCGAGCGACAGCTGCGGTGTGTTGGAGCCGACCACCATCCACTGACCGCGGGGATCCGCATTTCCTGCCCTCCCCTCTTCCCCCACCCAGCAGCCGGCGAAACCAAAGCAGGTTCATCCCTCCAGGCCACCAGCCTGCCACTGTGGTGGCAAGGGTGCCTCCTGGCTGGGCCCACAAGCCCTGGGGTCTGGGAGAGTGTCCACATGGGAGGTGCCCATGGCAGTGGGTGTAGATCAACAGTGGGTGCTCCCAGAGCCGTCTGTGCTTCTCCCACTCTCTTTTCTGAGCGCCTCCTTGCAGCTTGCTCAGCCGTCTCACTGTCTCCGAGTCTTTCGGCTTTGACTACCTCTCACCTGGGATGCTTCCCCAGCCTCCTAACTTGTCCACCCCTCCACCCACCCCATCTCTCCCTGCTTCCGTGAACCCTACACACTGTTGCTCTGATCGTACTTCCTGATGACAAATGTTTATGATTCTCTATTGCCAACCACATCCAGGGAGTCTGCAGTGGACCCTCCACCTCCTTTCCCAATGTCAACCCTTTGGCTGGTATCACCCTTTGCTCCCCGTCATCCCTGGATGTGCTCTGTGGTTTCTTTCTTGAGTGCTTTGGCTCACACTGTTTCCTGTGCCCCAAATGCCCTTCTCCTGGGTCTCTTGAGACACTTTAAGAAAGACCCTGCTTTGATCTTTAGGCACAAACATCCCGAATCTGCTGTCGGTGTGATCCCCACCCTCCTCCCACCAGAGACTTATGCAACCCACCCTGGATCTGTTTGAGAATTGCCCCACCCCTGAGTGACGCAAAACCAGAGTCATAACACATCTCAAGAGAGACTTTGAACTTCGCTTTTGAATCAATTGGAAATTTGGACAAAACTTTTCGACATGATGTCTGTCCCTTTCACTTTCAGTTCAGGGAGACTCACTGAGCTTTCTTCAAGGATGTGGTGCTCCTTGCCCGGCAAACAATAAATTCACGTCTGTACATTTAGACTACTCTGCTTGTCTTTGTTCCATGATAAGACCCTAGTCAATGTTTTTTGTTTTTTTTTTAAGTAAGATTTTTTTATACACTCATTTGTAAAAAGAATTCTTCCGAAATTTGGAGTAGTAAGCTATTTTCACTGGTTGTATCATTCCATTCCATTTTCTAGTAATAAAAATTGGCTTTTTCCCCTTCATGATTGAAACCATTTTCTTAGCGGTAGGATTAGCTGTCCCTTAAAAGTCCAAGAGGAAACACTCTTGGAAGCCTAGTCTAGTCAATGTTTTTTTGATTTTCCAGCCAAAAATAATCCTCTTGTCTTTCCAACTCCTTCAGCATTTTGTCTGTTCTCGTGAAGCATGCCCTTATCTTCTTTCATTCTTTCATTGAACAGATACCCAGGCATTATTATTATACCAGGCACTGTTATTTGCACTGGGTTATGGTAGTGAACAAACCAGACAAGGATCTCATGGAACTTACATCATCTACAGATAGAGAAAGACAATAAACACCCAAAAGTAACATATATAATATGTTAGACGTTGATAAGTCATGGAGAAAAATAAAACAAGGAGAGAGATATAAAACGTTGGAGGATGGTAAAAATTTTAAATAAGAGGTCTTATAAACTTGACCTAAGCCATTTTGGATATGCTCAATTCTAAGGGGTTTTTTTTTGGTAGACGGTGGTAGCTGCTGCTTATGACTTTTATTAACCAAATACTTATTAGCAAAGCAGGCCTAAAATTGTTCATAAAACCTGTTCTGGGCCCACAAGCGCTGGGGTTCTGAATTCCCATCGACCTTTCATATTCCCCAGGTTCTGTGCTTTCTAGTCAGGATCATGCACCATGAATGCCTCCAAACCAACATCTGGATATGGGACAGAGTAGGGATCAAGTCTCTCCTGATGGTTACAGGTTACAAGCTTTGTTGGATTCTTACCCTTTTAGGTAAGCATTGGGAGTGCCTAAGTCCCTAAATGATTGCAGCCAATTATTGGAGCCATCCCACCCCCCCAAAATTTTAATTTTACTAAGAAAGCAATCCTTCACTTTTGTTATGCTTCTTCACCTGTTGCTAGTTTTGCCGACAAAGACTTATCTTTTGAATTTAGTGTGCTAATCAGCAAAGTGTTGGTTGTAGCTTGAGATGGGGGTAACAGAAACTCTTGGAGCAGCATCCTTAGAGCATGGCCTTTTCTGGGAGAATACCAGCTGAGTATTCCTGGACTGTGCATCATTTTTTTTTTTTTTTTTTTTAGTTGAAGGATAGTTGATCTACAATGTTATATTCATTTTAGGTATACAACACAGTGATTCGAGATTTTTATAGATTATTCTCCATTTCATAGTACTATAAAATATTGTCTATATTCCCTGTGCAGTACAATACACCCTTGTAGCTTATTTATTTTATACCCAGTAGTTTGTACCTTTGAATCCCCTTCCCCTATCTTGCCCCTCCCCCACCCTGAACTGCACATTCCTGGTGGCACGTTAACGGTCTCTAGAATTAAAACTGAAATGAGGTGGCACATACATAATACCCCACTGAATTTTAAAATAAATTACAAATATTGTAACAGGTGTCCAGGGAAGACCTCACTGGGAAAGGGACGTCTCAAAAGACTTGAAGGTGATGGAGGAGTGACCCAAGCATGCTCTGGGAAGCCTTCCAAGCTGAAGGAATAGTAAGTGACCAAGGAGGGGGGATGGTGCCAGGAAGGTCATAGAGTCAGATCCTGTGGAGCCTTGCAGGCCATTGTAAGTGAGATGGGAGCCATGGAGAGTTTTGCACGGAAGAGTGACATGATCTGGCTTAGGGTTTCCTGGGATCAATCAGGTCACCTTGTTGAGAATAGATTGATGGGGACAAAAACCAAAGCAAGGAGACCAGTTAAGGATCCATGAAATAGTCCAGGTGAGACTGGCCAGGGTAGTGAGAAGTGGTCACATTCTGCATGTACACTGAAGGCAGAGCAGCAGGCTGTGGTGATGGGTTGGAAGTGGGGTGGGTGAGGAAGAAAGAACTCGGCGTTGACTTAAGCTGTTTGGACTGAGCAACCGGAAGGCTGGAGTTGCAGTTCACTGAGGTGGGGAAGAGGGCAGGAGAAGAAGGTGTTGGGGGCAGGTGGGTAGATCAGGATTTCAGTTGAGCAAGTTTGAATGGTGAAGAGGTGATGTGGAGTACACAGGTGGATATCAGAGCCTTATGTTCAAGACAGAAGGATAAGCAAGAGTCATACATTTGGGAGTAATCAACACAGAGATGGTGCTTAAAGCCACGACTCTGGACGAGGCACCCTGGAAAGCAAGACAGAAAGTAGATAGAAAAGACAAGAGGCCCCAGGACCAAGCTCTAAGACCCTCCAACATGAAGAGGTCAGAGGGACCAGGAAGAATTAGCAAAGAATTCTGAGAAGGAGCCACCAGTGAGATGGAGGGGCAATCAGCTGTGAGGAGGAGGACAGAGATATGACCCCTGGGTTTAAAAGCATGGAGGTCACTGCGGCCCTTGATGAGAAGTAGGGCAGGCAAGCGGTTGGTTGGTGTGGATTCAAGAGAGAACCAGATGAGCACAACTGGAGACGTGAGTATAAACCACTCTTCCAATCAACATTACTGAAAAGGGCCGGAGAAAGATGGGAGGTAAGTCCCTGTAGGGTGCTGTTTGCATTAGGCCAAGGCCAATCCCATATTTCTTGATCATCTACTATGTGTTAGGGATGGGTTTGAAATGAACAAAGCTAGAGCCACGCCTCTCCCTGGGAGCCACCACCCAGCAGAGGAAATTCAGCCACAAACAGTGACAGCATTCTACTAACAGATTTTACCAAGTGTTACGGGTACAGAAAAAGCCAGGGACAAACTGCGGGGAAGTTCAGGGAAGCAGCGTCCCATGTTCTTGAAGGAACACTGGTGTTGCTGTCCCATAGAGTCAGGGAAGGAAGTTCTTCTCAGCAGAAGGAAGAGTGTTGTCAAGGCGTGAGTGTGGGGTGCCTGGAGTGTGTGCAGCACGAGTGTTGGGGGCTGAGTCTGTGAAGGATGTAACCCACCTTGGTAACCGCCTGGTGTGGAATTTGAACTTGTATTCCCTAGGCAACAGGGAACCCTGAGAGTTTTTGACTCTTGCAGTGACAGGATCTCATTTGTGTTTGGGTAAGACGCCTCTAGGGTTTTAGGGGTAGAGCTTGGAGGCAGGGAGACTAGCAAGGTGGTTTTGCAGCAGACTAGGCAAGAGACAGAGGGGCCCAGATTAGGGCAACACCGTGAGGAGGTGCAGGAGGGCACGGACGCAGAGAAAGCCGCAGAACGGAGTGATGGCCCTGGATAGGACTCAGGCAGAGGGAGGCGTCACTGACTCAGAGTTTGTGGCTCAAACCCGGCAGGTGCGTTCATGAAGTTCTTGGTCTCCATGGTACCTAACACGTCATAGACGCGTGAAAAATGTTCCTTGGTTGTTGAACTTAAATATGAAAAACGTAAAGAGAGTTTTAAAATCAGTTTGTAGGAAATCATCCCCCCCCCCCCGCCATAATGTCCAAATTCATGGAGACCGTGGGCAGGTGTTAGGTGTAACCGGCAACCACAAGAGGCCTTCCACTGAGCTGGACACTCACCATCTCCCAGAGGGGCAGAGAGAACCACGTGGATGAGTAACCTGAACAAAACCTATTGACAATATGTGATATAAAGCTGTATATTGTGTGATTCAGACAAGACGTACTGCAAGAGTCTGGAGAAGAAAAAGACCCCCTGAGACGTCCAGTTAGGCCCTGGAGGGTAGGCGGGGTTAGGACAGGGGTGATAATAATTATAAACATCTGTCAAGCAGTTGCTGGTGCCAGGAGTTGTTCCAGGTACTCCACTCATCCAGTGAATCGACACAACGGGCCTTTGTGGTGGGAGCTGTGACTACGCCCAATTTACAGATGAGGACAGTGAGGCCCGCAGAACTTAGGGCGCTTTCTGGAGGTTCTCTGGTGAGAACTCACAAGCCGCAGAGCCAGGACTGTGACCCAGGTGGCTGGCTTCAGAGTCCTACTCTGGACCCTCTTCCTTACTGTGCCCTGGTGCGCACAGGTAGAGGGGGACAAAGAAACCACCTAAGCGGGGCTCAAGAGTGAGTTTGGGGTGCAGTGAGCCTCCTTGACTGGCCCAGAGGAGCCGTGCTGGGCCAAGCAGGCAGGGAGCTTTCCAGGCTGTTGGGGGCAACTTTGACGACTGCTCTCCTAGCCGTGGACAGTTGATTGCCAAGGGGAGGCCCTTTCTAAGCATAGAGACCACGGGAGAAGCAACAGGGAGGAAGCCGAGAGGGGCTGCAGTTAGGAACTCCATCCCCAGACCCCAAACACCAGCAAGGATGATTGATATCAGGCTTGGCAAACAGGGCAGCGCAGGAGGGGCCGGGATGGGATCGACCCCATGCAAAGGGCGTCTCCAAGGAGACCCAGCAGCTTTAGGGTCCATCAGCCCGGCTGGGTGGAGTTGGGGTCCCTTTCAGTGCCTGGGGGGCTTGAGCTAAGTGAGAGTTTGTCTCCCAAGCTCAGTGAATGTAGCTGTTTCAGCCACAAGTTTTTTTCCCTCCTTCTCATCACACCCTCTGGAGTTGCAGGAAGAAAAGCAGCCCCCGAGTAGGGCTCGGTGTCGCAGACCTCAGATTCCTGCTTCTCTCCGTCTCCTGTCTCTTACATAACCGTCCTGCTCTCCTTCCGGCCGGCATGCTTCAGCCCAGGGCTCCCGTGCATCTGTTCGTGCGTCTCTGCTGCGAGCCGCTGCCCAGAGGGACCACCAGGCCCGCGTCACAGCCTCTACAGCTCAGGGCTGAAGGCCGAAGGCCGAGCTCTTGACTCATCCCGGCCCCGAGCCTGCAGAGCAGCTGGCCGGCTGCCTGGCCCCGTCACTTGGCCGCCTTCAGTGGCCTTTCTAGCCCCTCTCCACAGGCAGCCCAACCACGGAGGGAGAGGATCCCAAACTAGTTTTGCAAAGAAGGCGACACAGTGATACCCATTCAAGCTACAAATATTTCAAGTCTCCTGAAGTATTCGAAGTATGGGGGGCCAGGTGCTGCTCCAAAGGCCAAGCTGTAGACAAAACGAAGGAGAGACTCTGCGCTCTTCGGAGAGTTCCCATTTTAGCAGATGAATGAGTGAGGTCAGCTAGCTTCTTGAGAATTCCAGCCTTAAGCTGACCCTGCCCCTCTGGACACCCCGTCATCCTGTGTCCTGTGGTTCCTGCCTCCTCCTCCTCTCCCGGCCTTGTCCAGCCTCTTGGTCCTGCTCACCTTGACAGTCCACCCAGATGCAGGACCGAAGGCCTCTTCCGCACCCATAAGCTCCCATCATGGCCTCCAGAAGACACCGAAGACTTCCCTAAGGTCCTGTGTGGGGCACGGCCAGCTGGAGACAGAGGTGACTCAGAAAGCTCATCTCAGTGATTGTTCAGGGAAAACTCCCCTCAACTTGATTTAGGTTAATCCAAACTGGGGGGTCCTGGGAAACTCACGTTTCTGAGCATCACATGGCTGCTGGATTTGGGGAAAGGTACATTCTGGAATCGACATTATCCACTTCCTGTGCTTACTATTTGAGGTCCAAGCTGGGAGACTGCAGGGGAGGGGACTTGGGGGAAGCTGAGCGGTGGCTGGTGCCTTTGGGCACAGTGTGCTATGATGCTCTGTAACATGATGTTACTTGGAAACTGCCCAGTGGCAGATGACAGTGGAGCTAGCCCAGGCATCTCACCTGCCCAGTATTTCCTCTTTTGGCCACGGCTCCGTGATTTTCCTTTGGGGAAATAAGCTTTCCCTCAATCGTGGTGGGATTGTCAATCAAGCTGCCTGTCTGTGATGGACACATCAAGGTGGCATCTCAGATCCTCTTTCTCCTGAGCAGACATGAGATCAGCTGCATGGATTTGTTCCAGGGAGCCTGTCGATATGATTCTGTTACTCAGATCCCAAATGGCCCTGGTTCCTGTCCTGTTCCTGCTTGATTATGCAATTCTTTCTCCTATTCCAGGAACTACCCTGTATCTTCCAATACATTCGTTTTCTTGCTTAGATTATCCAGAGCTCTTTTCTGTTGCTCACAACCGTAGAACTTGGAGTGTGATAGGAAGGGTAATCTGCAGCTGTCCCTGGACCTGATCCTGCACATGGAGAGGTTGACATAGAACCAGTCAGGCTCACAGGGTCCTCAGAGCCCTGCTTTTCCCGGTGACGGCAGAGAGAGGAGGGTGCTGAGAGCCCTCAGCTGCAATGGGATGGCCGTCGAATGACTCCGATGTCTCTACTGCACGCTCAACATGGCCTTGAAGAAAACGCCTTCATATTTTGGACTGTGGTTTCCAGAACATTCTCTTTACCTTGCCCGTGTCCTGGGTGAAGAGGAGGGAGGTTCTCTCAGCATCTGCCCAGCACCCAGCCTGGCCTCCCAGCCCTGACTCTTCACCAGGCCAGGCTCCAAGGCAGCTGTCTCCCTCCTCGCCCTTCCCCTCCCTTCCAAATCAGCTCACCCAAGAGCCCTGGAGCTCGGTCAGTACTAGGAGATAAGGAGAGGGTACCGCAGAGAGGAAAGAACCAGAACTTGACGTTTGCCAAACCTATTGGCTGCAGCTTTGCCACCTGCAGGGCTGTGGCCAGTTTTGCTCACTGTTGCATCTCCAAAGGCAGCTCATACTAAGCGCTCAGTGGATGGTTGTTCTCAAATGGACCTGCTCCTAAGGAGGGTGGGCTCTCTGGGGGCCCTCCCTTTCCCCCCTGTATGTCCAGGGGGCAGTACACACCCTCCCTCAATGTGCTCAAGTTGAGGCTGGTGGCGGGGCAGGGGACCATCTAAAAGGGATGTTTTAAGGGGATCCAAGTTCAAGATGGGAAGTTGGGCTAAATGAACTCTAAGATCCCTTCTAACCTGGGGTTTGATTAGTCTATAGCTATTTTTTGCTTTTTAACTTAAAAAATATTCTTACCGTGAATTTTTCTAGCATACAGAAAAGTACACAAGTAATACAATAATTGACAAACACATATGTAACCACCACCTGTCAAATTTAACCTCTTGCCATGTTTATTCTGGATACGAATGAACTCTCTGCAGATCTGTAGGGTTGTTTTTTTTTTGGTGGTACGCGGGCCTCTCACTGTTGTGGCCTCTCCCGTTGCGGAGCACAGGCCCCGGACGCGCAGACTCAGCGTCCATGGCTCACGGGCCCAGCCGCTCCGCGGCATGTGGGATCCTCCCGGACCGGGGCACGAACCCGTGTCCCCTGCACCGGCAGGCAGACTCTCAACCACTGCGCCACCAGGGAAGCCCCGGGTTTTTTTTTTTTTAATTAAATATTGATTGAGGTATAATTTACATATAAAAAGTACACAGATTTTGAGTGTACCGTGTGGTAAGCTTTGGCAACTCTGTACGTATGTGTGACCACCACCCCAGACAAGATATAGAATCTTCTCTCATGTATCTTTTCCAGTCAATCCCCGCTGCCAGAGGCAACCACTGTCCTGACTTCTCTCACCATAGATTAGTTTCGCCGGATCTAGAACTTTCTATAAATAGAATCGTACAGAATGAACTCTTTTGTGCCCGGCCTATTTTGCTCGTCATAAGGTTTTTGGGATTTTTCCACGATGCTGCAAGTATCAGTAGCTCATTCCTTTTTATTTCTGAGTAATATTCCATTAGATGAAGATACCACAACGTATTCACCCGATAATGGACCTTCCAATAACATATTTACCCAAGATAAATGAAGACATATGTCCACAAAAAGAACTGTATAAGTATATTCATAGCAGTTTTTCTCATAATAGCCCCAAACTGGAAACAACCCAAATGGGTGTTCTGTTTTTATATGAGCATCTTTCCTCCTACACAATGAGGACAGGATACCTCCCTGATTCATCTGTGTGCGCTCACAGTGATTTGAATGTCGTAGAGAATCAGTAAGTCTTTGTTGAATGGGTGGAAGGCAGAGGAATATGCAGCCTAATCTCCAAGCCTAGTTCAAGAGATGAGGAGTAAGGCCCATCCATACCTGGTCAGCTCAACCGGGCATAAGATAGAATGTTAGCAGGGAAAATGTAGGGGTTTGTTTATCCCGGAGCCTCAGTTCAGTTCCTGGCACAGGGTGGGTGTTCAGAATATACATGGTGAATAAATGAAAAGAAGTAAACACGCTGTGGAGTGTTGAAATCACTAGGCCCTCTTTCTTTTAGACTATCCTGTCTTCCACGGTAAACTTGCTTCCTAGGAAGACACACCCACCAGGGTACGGGGACGAAGGGACAGTGTAAGATAGAGAGAAAGGTCTAGGGGCAAGGTCTGGAGATAAGAATGAGGAGGTTAAGAGTTTCCAGAGTGAAGTTAAAATAAACTAGGTTCTAGCTCTTGCCCCCAAGCCCCATCCTTTAGCTCTTTCATTTTTGTTCCTGGTACACCTAAGCACAGGGGTCCACCAGTTTACGATTGAGAAATTCACCTGGAGATCCCCAGGAACCCACCATGTCTAGGATGCCCTGCCCCTCTCACTTTCCATTGCTGCTTCAGGCTCACACATTCATAAAGGCATCAAGCAAAGCCGGAGGATGGAGAGATTTTCCTTTACCCCAGCCGTGGGTTCCGACCGTTCACCTCTTCAGGAAACCAAACACTTGGCTGTGGATGGAAAGTTGATTTTACAAGGGATAGAAACTGTGGCCTTACTTCAGTGGGTTTGTTCCAAAGCAGGGATAAATATATTCCCTACATGACGAGTCTTAGAGACATCAAGTCCTTCCAGGCAGGAATGAAATTCAAGAGAATTATGGAGAGGAGGAGGAGTACTGGGCTCTCTGACCCTAGTGTGGCTCGCAGAAAGATTAGTATCTAAGGGTCTAGAGATTTTTGTCTATGATGCCCCAACTCTGTTCCTTGGCTTGGAAGCCACAGGCACTTTAGTTTCTAGGAAGTCATAGTGGGAAAAGGACCTAGGATTCCAAACTCCTGAATCCTTCTGGTTCTGCATCTAGCTGTTTATAGGACCTCAGGTAAGCCTGTTTCCTCACCTGTACAATGAAAATGCTGGATTAGACAATCTCTAAGACCCCTTCTTCCAGCTCCAAAACCTATGCTTCTAGCATCGCAAGCTCAAAGGCTTGATCCCACCGGTCTCGCCACTATAAATCCATGGAAGGGAGAATTTCACAGCGATCACTTGCAGCGAGCTCATGTGTTTTGAAGACTCACATGAATGTTTTAAAGACTACAACTTACTGTTCATTCTTATTGAGGCGATTTTCCTGCTCACAATGTTTCCTTTTTGGGGTCCAGTTCGGAAATGCTCTCAGTCAACTGTCAGTGTAGATGGAAAAAAAGTCTGAAAGATTTTCTGCTTTATATACTTGTGGATAATACAAACAAGGCCCACTGCCTTCAGAGGATGGTGGAAGGATAGGAAATTCTCATCCTTCCAGGGCTAAAAATAAGCATTTGTTGATGATCTGGACAATCTGATTGCTGGAAACAGCAGCAGCCTGGAGTCTTACACCACATGAAAGGGGAGGGTACGTTTCCCTGGCTGGGCCCAGGGACACCAGAATTAAAATAAAGTTGACCTTTTGAAAAGGAACACTGAGAAACTTGTGTCTGTGGTTTCTCCCTCCCACCCGACTCCCCTTTTTAGGGGCCCAGAGCTGAATTCTACATGAGGCGCCCTAAGTACATACACTTAAAGTGAACATCCTTTATTTCCTGTTAGGGCTTAAAGTGGCATACCCATTCAGCCTGACCTTTAAAGAAGTTACATCATAAGGGGGATTTCTAGGGATTCACTTTATGGAAGATCCTGAAGATTAAAGATAGTTCAGTCAAGAAAAAGGGTTTTTTCCTACTTGTTGACTGACAGAACCGTTGGTCTCGAATGGTTCTGTTTGTTCACTGACCTTCGTCCTTTCATTCTAGAGGCCGGGGGCTTTGGAGAAGATGGACCTGGCCCCAGATTCTGGCTTTGCCCCTCCCCCATCGGGGGACTGTTGCTGATGCACCGAAGCCAGGCTGACCATTGGGCAAATGGCAAGGGCCACCTGGAAAGAAGGTGACACTCTGGGGAGAATAGATAAGTGGGCTGGTGTCCTTTTCCCCATAGGTGTTCCCAGTGACAATGATAGTCAGTCTCAGGCTAAATTCTGGCATTAAACTGCTGGACAAGCCCACTTTTTACACCTCATTTATGCCAGGGACCTGGAGGCTGTGTCATATTTCTAATCAATGGCCTATTTGAGAATACATCACCCGTTCCTTTCACCAACAGAAATATTTCTAGGGGACTTCCCTGGCGGTCCAGGGGTTAAGACTCCCCGCTTCCACTGCAGGGGGCACGGGTTGGATCCCTGGTCAGGGACCTAAGATGCCACGTGGCACGGCCAAAAAGGAAAAAAAAAAAAAGAAGAAATCTTTCGAGCATCCCTTATGCTCATTCATAAAATCTTTAGTGCAGAATCCCATACTGTAATTTAAGTGCTAAATAACTACCTCTGAAGGTATTGATTCTTGATTAGGGCACTTGATCTGTTAACCACACCAGAGGGTTCGCTCCCGCTTTGTCCCTGAGCACTTAGCTACGGCTCCGCATGGTATACATTAGAGGGGTCTTGTCCAAATATCATACTGTTTCTACTGAGGTATTTTAAGAGAAATTACCATACAAGCAATGTGGCAGTGACCAAACCCAAGTCACTTAACCTCTCTAAGATTCAGCTTCCTCTTCTGTAAAATGGCAAGGATAATACCCTCTAAAGGTTTGCTGTGAGGATTAAAGGAGATAAAATAAATGTGTATAAAATAAGCACATTGTGTGACTGTGTGTGTGTGTGTGTGTACACAATAACTAGCACAAAGAGCTTCTAAACATTAGTCCTCTTACCCTTTCCTCTTAAGGTATCCAAAGACTGAAAAGGGAGAAACTTGACAGGATAGAAAAAGAAAGCAGAGATACCAAATAGTGGGCTTTGAGGGGAAGTGGGAGTATTACTTACATTTTAAAAAAGTGAAAATGTTCTTCTTTTAAAAATGTTCCCTTATAGAAAATAACAGAAAAAGAGAAATTTAGCAAAAAAGATAGACCAAGAAATTTTCCTTGAAGATATTTCCCCAAGAGTTTTTTGTCAAAGATACTCCAGACGCCCATGACCTAAGACCCTCAGAGGATGCCATTACCCAGGAATAATGCATTTGATGAGGTTTGCTACCTCATGGTTTAGACAAGTCCAAGAGCCTTCAGGAAAGAAGGCTGATCTGGGGAAGGAGCCAGTGTCCCCCGGACTGAATAGTGGGGATGGTCTGGCCCACCTCCTCCTACAGACGGAATATTGAGTGAGGGTGACTCAGATGATGAGGGGGTCGTGGGAGCCGACCGGCTGACAGCACTGGGGCAAGGAGGAGGAGGAAGCAGAGTCTGGGAGGAGGTGGGTGAGCACAGAACCACCGGCTCCCAGGCTGTCTAAGCGGGGCCTTGGCAACGGCCAGCCCTGCTTGCACACAGCAGGCAAATGGAGGCTCATGTGGTGAGGGGTCATTGTGAAATTCACAGACCCTCACCATCTGCTTAAGGTAACAGACTAGAACCTGGAACTTGAGTCAGTTACCTTGACATCTTTGGGAATTCTGTTGGTGCAGCTTAATAAGGGTTAGAGCTGAGTTGTGAATCCTGGCACCAACTATGGGTCTGTAACCCACTCTCAGTGGCTGAAGATAAAAGATCCAAGTATTTCACAACAGATCAAGTATATCATGAGTGCTAGATCTTTAGTAGGTTAGTGAGGATGGCTGGAAACATTTGGGATTATGGCCTTTGGGGCTGCCCAGCAACCTGGCCCTGGTGTCATGTGAAATGTCCTTACTCATAATACAAACAAAATGTCCGACTTCTGCTTTTGGATGGATCATGAGTCCGATCTAGTGCTTACATTTGGGGGTATCACCCCTGGGCCCCTTCCTAAAAGGTACCTGATGGCCTTTCTGAGCTGGTCAGTTTCCTCATCAGCACATTAGTGATCATCAAACCTTGTGGGGTAGATTACATAATAATGTTAACCCAGCTAAGAATCAGACACGTTATTAGAAGCTTTCAGTAAATGAAATAAAGTGCTGCTTTAAAATGCTTTTTAATTATTACTTTACCTTAAAAAAATCTGCTTCTAAATTGAAATAATGTGTCAAATGTTCACTTCACAATCAGAAAAATAAATGACCTTATGTGCCTTCATATGGCAAAACTTGTTTGCTGGTGCCATTTGCTGGGAAGGACCCAACAGAACAGATTCCACCGTTCCATTTTGGCCACCCAAGTGACTCTATGGTTAGGTTATAAGGAGGTGGTTTCAGAAGCCTTTCTAATCATTATGACCTGTATACTGGCAGTCTTCACTTCTCCACACTCTTAGGATTTTAACGTTAAGACCCTATCACCCCACCAAGGATGTCAGAACATGTGGCGAATCCACTGTACATAAGTCTTGGATTCACAACTCAGCTCTACCCCTTATTAAGCTGTGTGACCTGGTTAAGCTACTCAACTTCTCTGAGCTTCATGCTCTTCCCATCCAAATAGGGGCTAATAAAATATACTTCCCAGGACGGTAGCATTTGGTGGTAGAAATGTGTGGCTTTCATAAACTGTTAGTTGCAGTTTGTTCAAGAACTTTTTTTTTTTTAACTGATTTAAAAATTTTTGATAAAATCATGTCAGCTAGCTGAATAAGGCTTATGGCCAGGACAGTCATTTAGAGATGAAGCTGTGTTTCTTAAGGTGGTGTATGGGCATAGGGAGGGGAAATAGCAGGAAATGAAACTGGGAGTGGTGAGTGGCTCCCACGCCCTCTCTCTGACTTTACAGAGGTAAAGGCCTTTATGACGTCCTGTCCGGAAGCACATTAAAGCCTCTGACATCAGAACATCCACCCCCTACCAGCCAGGTATCCACGCCCTCTCCAGGGCCTGACCTGAGCCTACCTGGAGCATTCTTCATTCCTTGCCTTGCTTCCAGAAAGAGAATCTTATCTGTTGCAGAGGGTTTGGAGGGCAATTTGATTTCCTTCTTTCCCTCCCTCCGTGAGGAATCCTAGATGATTCTTTAACTCTCTTTTACACCCCATACACCAATGGAGTTCATTGTTTTACACACACACACTAATTTTCTGTCCCCTCTCGACTTCCCTTTTTCTTATTAAGTTGTGGGCTTCAGATGCACGGGGCTTTCAGAATTGGAGCCTGGAACTGCCTCTTCAGCTGCATAAAACAAATGCTCCCACCCCAACTTGGACACTAGGGTCTGCTTCCTGTTTTGTTCCTGTTTATCTTTCTTTTCCGTGTCTCCGTCACCCCCCAGTCCTTTACCACCTTGGAGAGGTTTTATCTGCCTGTCCAGTCCTTGTCTGGAGAAATAACAGAAACTACCACAGCCCACCACCCAGCCTACATGGGGTGGACAGAAAGAAAATGAAGGCAATGTCCTCATAAAATGTCACAAGACAACATTTTCTCCTTTTCTGTTTGTTTTTAGCTCAAATAAAGCCTTGTGTTATCTGGTCTTTGTGCATCTGAAACCAGAGGTTATCTTCAGAATCTCTCTTTCATCACTTTGAACTTGACCCCAGGGGAAAACGATACAGCCTCCAAATTCAGAGGAGTGTACTTGAGGTTGGGGGCTTATTTTATTTTTCCTTGTGGGTAGCAGTGTCTCTGACTCATTTGCTGTTTTTATTTTCCTCTGAGGAGTGACCAAAATCACAAATCTTCACGTCTGTCCCATAAAGCAGCTGGGGACAGTAGCAGAATGCTCGGAGCCTCCTTCCTCCCAGGCATCGGAAAGCAGCCACGTGCTACACAGGGAGGACCGGCACGTGTCACCCCATGAGCTGGTTTGCACAACACGTGTGCTCTGGAGCACAGATGTCACGGCTCCCACTGAGTCCTCGGACAGAAGCCCAGGTTTCGCTTTCCTACAAATGAAAATTGGTTTTCTGTGTGCATGTGTTTCATTATAAAAAGTTGGCAATAAAGACATTCTGTAGATGAAGAAGAATTCCACGCCCACCCATAATTACCATTAACATTTCAGTGTGTGTTCTTCTAGTCTTTTCAGTATAAATATAATATATAAATAATTTTTTTTGAAAAAATTAAACCACACACATACGTGCCTATTTTTTCTTTTAAAGCCTGACCATAGAAGCATACTATAAATGCCATTACTTTTTTTTTTTTTTTTTTTTTTTTTTTGCGATACGCGGGCCTCTCACTGTTGTGGCCTCTCCCGCTGCGGAGCACAGGCTCCGGACGTGCAGGCTCAGTGGCCATGGCTCACGGGTCCAGCCGCTCCGCGGCATGTGGGATCTTCCCGGACTGGAGCACGAACCCGCGTCCCCTACATCGGCAGGCGGACTCTCTACCACTGCGCCACCAGGGAAGCCCCGCCATTACTTTTTAAACTTACATGTTGGAGACATCTAACTGTGTCAATGTGTAAATTTGCAAGGTCGTTGTTTTCACACTGTTGTTTTTATTTTTTTAATTTCTTTTATTTTTTTAATAAAAAATTTTTTTTAACACTATTGTTTTTAAATGGCTCCACAGTATTCCATTCTGTGGATATACCACAATATATTTAACTTATGTTTTTATTAAAAAAATTTTTATTGGAGTATAGTGCTTTACAATGTTGTGTTAGTTTCTGCTGTACAGCAAAGTGAATCAGTTATACATTTACATATATCCACTCTTTTTAAGGTTCTTTTCCCATATAGACCATTACAGAGTACTGAGTAGAGTTCCCTGGGCTATTCAGTAGGTCCTTATTAGTTATCTTTTTTTTTTTTTTGATGTGGACCATTTTTAAAGTCTTTATTGAATTTGTTATAATATTGCTTCTGTTTTATGTTTTGGTTTTCTGGTCGCGAGGCATGTGGGATCTTAGCTCCCTGACCGGGGATCGAACCCACACCCCCTTCATTGGAAGGTGAAGTCTTAACTACTGGACTGCCACGGCAGTCCCTATTAGTTATCTATTTTATATTTAGTGGAGTGTGTATGTCAATCCCAATCTCCCAATGTATTCCTGGCGCCCCCCCCCCCTTCCTGGTAACCATAAGTTCATTTTCTACATCTGTAACTCTATTTCTGTTTTGTAGATATAACATGTCTTATCCATAGTTTTTTCCAGTTTTTTTGCTGTTATAAATAATGTAAAGGTACATCTGTATATTTGTCAGGTTGTGTCGTAGAACAAATCTCCAGAAGTGGGATTGCTGGGCGTACCATCTTTCCTTACGTACAATATCCCTTATCACAAATTTCATCTCTTTTGGGGCACTTTGTGTTTGTGTATATTTCCCAACTAATACAGAGGCCTGTTATACTGTGAGTAAAGCAAAGAAGAAAGAAGCAAATGCCTGGGATAAGCTGCAAACGTTTCTTTCTTTCGTGGTCCACATTTAAATACTTGTCTTCCTAAAGATCCTTTCAAGGCCGCCATGCAGCCAGGTCCCAAGTATGTGAGGTAGGCGGGGGGCAGACAGCAGGCAGGTGGGACAGGCCCTCGGATGGATGCTCTGCTTCCTTGCCTTGTGTCCACCCTTCTCTCTCAACATGCCCATTGCTTTCCAGGACCTACAATGTCATGGTTCTGCATGCGGAACACTTTGTGTTCTGAATTTTCCTCTTCAAATTCCAGGAACAAAGAAGCATCATGTGTTGATCAGCATTTCTGATTTCCCAACAGTGCCTACCACATAGGTAAACTATCTGGTCTTGTCTACCCACTACTCTGATAGTCAGTGTTCTGTCTTACCTCTTAAAACCTGATACGTTGAGAATTGATCATTTGGGGCTGGGCACGGTGGACGAGGGGAGGGCTGGGAGGGACAGGCATATTTGAAACCAGGGGAAGACCCTCCAGAGAGACCCTGTTTTCTTCTTGTTCCTGTTTCTCTCATCTATCGACTCTCTCTTTCGATCTGACCGGGGGGTTGAGAGGGAGCACAGGGGGGAAAAGCTTCGACCTTCAAGTCACTCAGTAGCTCCAGTAAATGGATGGAGATGGGCTTTGACCTTGTGGCTGGGAAAGTGGCCTGGAGCATCTCCATGGGAGGTCAGTGAAACTGTAAACATTGAATAAGCAGAAAACCTGAGTCCACACCACTCCTGTGAAACAGACCACATCTGGATTTCAGTTTAGTCTCTTGATCTCCTCAGATTACTGATGAGAGGAGCAAATGGGATGACATTTATTTGCTTTGAAAATAAGTTAGAGCACCAATCAAATGTAATAAATTCAGGATTCAGGTCATCAGACTATCTCTAGTCCTTATCAACATAGATAATTAAAAAATTAACTATACAAGTGTACACAGCTGCTGGAAAAATAACTTCTCACCACACATCATGGGCACCAAGCTATCTTGAGGGGCCAGCATAAAACTGTCTAGGTCTTGGTTACTTTATTTGAAACAAAACTGTTCAATTTTTAAACTTCCCAATTCTTCCAATGTATCGTATTCATAGACATCTTTCTTTAAAAATAAACCAATTCTTTTTCTCCAAAGCTAAGGTTGTGAGGTAGTGAAAGTGGAGGCAGGAGACGTGGGGTGGAGTCTGTGCTCACTGAAAAGGTAGAGAAAGTGAAGTAAGAACGTGCACAGTCCTGGGCTTCCCTGGTGGCGCAGTGGTTGAGAGTCCACCTGGCAATGCAGGGGATGCGGGTTCGTGCCCCGATCCGCGAAGATCCCACATGCCCCGGAGCGGCTGGGCCCGTGAGCCATGGCCGCTGGGCCTGAGCGTCCGGAGCCTGTGCTCTGCAACGGGAGAGGCCACAGCGGTGAGAGGCCCGCGTACTGCAAAAAAAAAAAAAAAAAAAAAAAAAAAAGTGCAGTCCCTGATTTTAAGCCAGACTTTTCCCCCCTGAGATGCTGGGCCGGTAGGTATTTGAGGCTATAACCAGCGTCTTTTCCTATTGTTTTCCCAGAGCTAAAGGATTCATGAGGATCAGCCTGGAGTTGGGGGGATTTATGGAAAGTCAGAGCAAGCTGAGAGGTGGGAAACCTCCCACATGCGGGGGACGGATGAACTCTGGAGGTGCTGCTGAAACCCTTCATTCACCTCTGGCCAGAGACTCCTGTTTTGTGACTTCTTCCTGTGACACCACATCGGTTTGTTAAAACACATTGTATCTACTTTGTAGGTCTCTACCCCTGGCATCTATCTCTCTGCAGGAGCTCTGGGTAACGACAGCTGTCAACACCCCAGTTCCCACCGCCAGCAACTGAGCAGTCAGAGCAGCTGAACCTGGGAGGGGACCACACCTGCGGTCCTGGCATCCAGAGGGGACAAGGCTGAGGGGAGGAAGGGGGCAGGCACTTGGGGGTGGCAGGCTGGGGTGTAGGGCGTGGGGTAAAGCTCAGCGGTGCTCTTTCAAACCCAAAGAGTCAACGTGGCCTTAGCTAATTAAGTCATCCATGAAAACCAAAGTCAGAAAGAGGGACTGTCAGTTCTCAGATTCTAACCCAAGACCCATTTAAAATCCTTTAGCGTTTCATAGTCCCAGGGCCCAAAGAGAACAACTAGAGAGTTGTAAACTGTGCTTTTTTTTTTTTTTTGCGGTACGCGGGCCTCTCGCTGTTGTGGCCTCTCCCGTTGCGGAGCACAGGCTCAGCAGCCATGGCTCACAGGCCCGGCCGCTCCGCGGCATGTGGGATCTTCCCGGACCGGGGCACAAACCTGTGTCCCCTGCATCAGCAGGCGGACTCTCAACCACTGCGCCACCAGGGAAGCCCGTAAACTGTGCTTTGAAATGAAATGGAGGGCTAGTTGAAGACCCTTCTAGGCTTGATTAGATTTTTGCCTAATGGTTTTTGCTCCCTACCCACTATCAGCTGGAATGGGAGCCTGAGGTCTTTTAATTTTCATTAAAAAAAAAAAGCATCCCAGGAGAAATGATGTGCTGTGGGATGACCATCTTAGAACTCTGGTTCTGCCCTTTAAGTCTGCGAGAACCTTGTGTGTGTGTGTGTGTGTGTGTGCATGCGTGTGTATGTGTGTGTGTATGTGTATGTATGTCAGTATGTGCACACATCTGTGTGTGTATGTGTGTACGTATCCTTCTCTTTCCCCTTCTTCTCAGCCTCTTGTAAACTCCAAGGAAGGCAGTTGAGATGAAAAAAAAAAGAGCTGGTTTTGTTACGTCACTTAGTGGAAGTTCTAGAAGGTTCTGAGTTTGTTTCATAATGCTTGGATCTTTTTCATAACGCCACAATTAAGAATCCTAACACTGAAAGAATCTAAGTCTTCTTTCTTAAGTCTGCATTTGATAAATGCAGAAAGCTTTGGGGGAACTTTCAGAACTGGTTAAACCATGTTTGCTAGGTCTCCTGGTAGGTGACTTACAAGGAAACGGGATTTAACAAACACAAGGGGGGCTTCCCTGGTGGTGCAGTGGTTGGGAGTCAGCCTGCCGATGCAGGGGACGTGGGTTCGTGCCCCGGTCCGGGAGGATCCCACGTGCCGCGGAGCGGCTGGGCCCGTGAGCCATGGCCGCTGAGCTTGTGCTTCGCAACGGGAGAGGCCACAGCAGTGAGAGGCCCGCGTACCGCAAAAAAAAAAAAAAAAACACACACAAGGAAAGTATCTTACAAACAATTTGCCAGATGGCTCTCCTCCACCTGTCATAGTAGCTTGGCTTTGTGACTTATGGGTAAATTTCCTTGTACAACTCCCACCGGAGCTGCAGAGTCAGCCACAGTGTGTCAGAGGAAAATCTAAATAAATCCTAGGCAAAGCGGACTTTTCAATCATGAAACTTCGTGGTGACTTTAATCACAAAGAGAAAGCTCCAGGGCTGGGAAGGGTGGCGTTTATGAATTAACCCACAAAGCCTGTGTAGGAAGCAGGACTCCCTTTTCACCACAAAACTCAGTGGAACCCAGTTCGAACACAACTTGTGGTTCAGTCTCTCTCCTTTGACTTCATGTAATTGTGCTTTTTTCATCATTGGGATTAGAGGTACCGAAATAGTCTGCATGACACTGGCTTTTCTCAGGCTGCATAGATCACAACCGGGAAAAGGAAAATGCCAGAAGTTTCTCAAGGCAAATATTTTCTTCATTTTCCATATGGAAAGGTCGGGGATGGTTTTTCAACTCCTTCAAGGCAGATACGTTCTAACGGCTACTATCCTCTCGTGAAGAAAAATGGAGAGAATCCTCCACCTAGAGGAAGGAACACTTCCACGTTAAGGTCTCCTGCTCCATTGCAGAATAATTATTTATTTTAGGTTTGATGTTTCCAAGTCTGAAGTTGAGTATACAGTAAAGGCCCTCGATCGCAGGGGCTGTTGCAGTACCTACAAGCGGAGTCGGGGCAGGGGAAGGACAGATACAAGTGGGTTCAATAGACTCCAAGATTGTTCACAGATGCACTCGTGTAATTGTCCCTCTCTTACTTGTGATTCTGTTTAAACCGAAATAGATGAGAATGGTAAATATCCTTTCTTAGTCCAGTTGTGTAGACTATTGGCTAAAAGCCCGAGTTTTTCTTTAGAAAAACAAACAAACAAACTGGCAAGAGTGTTAAACCTGGAAGTCGGAGACCTGGCTTCTCTCTGGCTCCAGCTCTGCCATTGATTTAGTTTGTGACCTGCTTTGATCCTTGTTTTTTCCAATCTGTGAAATGGGGGTGAAGGGGAAGGGTTAGACTAGACCACTTTGAACGATTCCTTCCACTCTAGATATGAAGCTATTATTTTCTTTTTTAGTCCTCTTTGGATTATACATGATTAACCCTGACCTCCTTTCTTGGGGGACTGAATAGGTGGTGGTGCAAATCAATTTTCTTTAGAAAATTCTTAATATAAACATCTTAGAAGAACATAGGTATAAAAGATTGATGTTTAACTCTGTCAGGGATTATTTACGTAAGTTTTAGGTATGTTAAAAGGTCTCCGACTGGATAGAACTTCAAAATCAATTTGGAATAAAAACTTGAATTTCTAAGCCATCATCTTAGCGGGTGAAGCTAAGTGCGTCCCCCTCACCATCTCCACATTTGCTTTCTCCCTCTCTCTGGAAACTCTCTCCTCGGACTTGCCTCCTTCACATTCGGTTCCAGATGTCCCCTCCCCATTTCAGGGCTGTCTCTGACCACCCCTCTAAAGCATGTCCTGCTCCCTCTCCATCACTTCATTCTGTTTTGTTCTCTTGCTAGCCCTCATCTCTATCTGAAATTCTTTTACATTTTTCATTTGTTTGCTTGTTTCCTCTCTTCCTCCAAGAGAAGGAGAAATCTTGAGAGCTTAAACTTTGTCTTGTTCTCTGTTGCCCAAAGCCAAGTGTAAAATTCTTAATAGGTCTTTGTTGAAGGAAGGAGCAAATCTCCATTCCTCTTTCCCCCAACATGTTCCTACCTCGCAAAACTTCTCGCCGTTCTTCAAACACGCCATGCCATCGCCTCCATGCTGCTTGCTCTGCCAAGAAGGCCCCCCTTTCTCTGTTGTAATTCTACCTACGCTTGAAGAACCAGCTCAAAAGCTGTTCCCCCTCCAGCTCTGCACTGGGACCAAGCTCCTGGAGCTACTGTAGCTCTTAACTGCCTTATGCTGACTTCCTTTATCTGTCTACCCTGTGAGTCAGAAGGGATCCCTGATGTCAGGGACCAAACCTCACTTACCTTGGTGCCCCAGGCTTAGCATGTGTCTGACCTAGTGGGAGCTGAGGGGTATTTGTGAATGGATGTGTGGACCAAGATTGTCACCTGCCATTTCAGTAAACAAAGGATGTTGAGGCCATCAAACCATCAGCCACTGCAGTGGCCCCTGATGGTGTGCCCTGAGGGGGATTCAAGATACAGAAAAACAGGTTGTCTGCCACCAAGCCTTGAGCCTCTGCAGCTACCCCCAATGGTGCACCCTGAGGGGATTCAGGTTAGAGAAAAACAGGATACTGGCTCTAGACAGTTCAGGTGAATATCAAAGGAATAATTTCAATAAACCTAGCCTCTTACATCTTCCCATACATAGAAAAGCACTAAATTCATTAACTTGAGATGTCTGGTTTTCTTTAATTAGCAGTAATCTTTTGATGTTCTGACTACCTGTTTTTGTTTGATTGCTTGTTTGTTTGTTTTGCAAAAACTCCCATATATGTTTGCTCATCCCTCACCTCTTTATAACAGTCCCTCAGCGCTATCTGAGAGGCTGTCTCCCGGGCTTAAGTCCTCAGTAAGTCCACTGAATAAAACATAATTCTCAATTTTTAGGTTGTGAATTTTTTTTTTTTTTTTTTTTTTTTTTTTTTTTTTTTTTTTTTTTGCGGTACACGGGCCTCTCACTGCTGTGGCCTCTCCCGTTGCGGAGCACAGGCTCCGGACGCGCAGGCTCAGCGGCCATGGCTCACAGGCCCAGCCGCTCCGCAGCATGTGGGATCTTCCCGGACCGGGGCACGAACCTGTGTCCCCTGCATCAGCAGGCGGACGCTCAACCACTGCGCCACCAGGGAAGCCCTAGGTTGTGAATTTTTTTTCAGTTGACAAATGATTTCCTCCAAAGTTTTAGCTAATCAGACTTGTATATGGAGCACAGCCTAGCAGATAGTTGACCTTTGAGAGACTCTGTTTATTGACACTGTTGTGTTTCTGGAGGGGACCTGACTAGGGGAGACTCCTGTAATAACCACCTGAGAGTAAAAGATACTGTCCAACAGGAAGGTGAACAGGTGCTGCTGGCTGCCTTTTTGCTGAGGGACACCAGGCACTCAAAAAAGTGACAATCCCTATACCATGTTGTATTTGGCCTTTTCTCAATCAAGTTGTGAAACAGATTCCCATGGTCACATTATCAAGTATTAGTCATCAGGGTGACAGATTCCCCTGAGATCCTGGAGAAAAGTGCAGAAAGGCATGTCAGCTTCACCCCTCTTCAGATACCATTTTCCAGGATCACTTGACCAAAATCTGGCTGGAAGAAGTGGCAGCCACAAATGATCAGTTTCTTTTTGATCTGTTTCTGACTCTCTGGTGAGTTAGATGTGATGACAAGCATGACAACTCCCCTGTTAGTTGCAAGTTGCCTGCTAGGTGGTTAGTCATTCTTAGTCAGTCTAGTTATCACAGGGCAAAACATCCCCACATGGCACTGCTAACCTCCACTCATAGGGGATGTTACTGCAGAATTCTAGAGTGTGGAAGAGATATCCTAAACCTACACAGAACCTGTTCTGCTAGTGTCATGTGGGAACGAACAATAACAGCATTTATAACTACTGATTGATCGAAAAAATGAAATTTTTTTCTGGCTTGCCAAGGGTGTGGGAAATAGGAAGCTCAGGATAATAACATTTAAGTAACCAGCCCAGCCTTTGGGATCAGTTTTTAAAGTCTTACATTCTGGGGGATTTGATGGAGGGTTTGATTAATGGAGCAAGACTTCCTAGGGGGCTTGATGTTATGGTTTTGGTTTTTTTAGATGTTCACATCTCTGGTGAATATTATCAAGGTTAATACAGTTCCTCTTGGATTACTCTTTTGAATGTCTTCCTTATTGTGTGTGATTCCTCCTTCCTCTTCATGGCTCAGCCCCTTTTATGTTCTTCTGTTTCCATCTTATGTCATTATGTTTGTGTTTTATTTCTCCTATTAATTTTAAACTCTTTAAGGGCAGGGCTTAGACCTTAGTTATCTCTACAGCTCCTGCATCACTCAGCACAGAGGTAAGAATTCAGTACAGTGAAGCAAATCAGAATTTACTTATAGAGCCAAATTCCCCTATGATCAAAAACAAAGAGAAAAAACAATCATGAGAGAGTGATTTATAAATCAGAATACCAATTTATGAAAAGGGATGATGCTAATGCTCCTTGGCAAACATTTCTCGTTCTTTCGTCTTCTGATCACATATGCAGATTCTACTTTCTGCCCACCTTGTGGTTGGGTGAAGATGTGACTGGTTCTAGACATTGAGTTGTGAATAGAAATGATATGTCACTTGTGGGACAGGATTGTGACCAACCTTCCCAGTTCCTGGAGACTGAGGGGTTTCCCAGGACGTGGAATTTACAGTGTTAAAGCAGGGGCAAACCAGACCAATTGTCACTTTATCTGGAGCATTTAACTGCTGGTTCAAGACCCTCTACAGCTCTCTCTCTTTTTCCTTCTGGCAGAGACTGGCAACACTCAGGTCATGGGAATTTCATCTCTTAAGATCCTTGAATCACACAATGAGCAGAATATAGCTGTGAACCCATGATGGGCATGTAAGTAATAGCAATAAACAAAACTTAGATTGGACAGTTTTTGTTATTGCAGCATGACCTAATTTATCCTGATTGATACATGGATACAAATAACAATTGAGTTCATATGCACTGGTGAATAAGTGCTTATTTTTTTTTTCTTCTAATAGGAAAATTAGCTTAGGAAATTTAAAAAAACCACAAGGTGAAATCAAAAGCAGAGCAAAAGCAGTTGGATAACCTTAATCTGTGCTACATTTATCAGTCATTCTCTTCTCTTAAGAAGTATATATGCCAAGAAGACTTGGTCAGGTACTCTTTTGCATTAAAAGTATTGGACAAGACCATCAACAGATGAATGGATAAAGAAGATGTGGTACATATATATAATGGAATACTACTCAGTCATAAAATAGAATGAAATCATGCCATTTGTAGCGACATGGATGGATCTAGAGATTATCACACTAAGTGAAGTAAGTCAGACAGAGAAAGACAAATATCATATGCTATCACTTATAGGTGGAATCTTAAAAATGATACAAATGAAATTATTTACAAAACAGAAAGACTCACAGACATAGAAGACAAACTTATGGTTACTGAAGGGGAAGAGGCGGGGCAAGACATAAATTAGGAGTCTGGGATTAGCAGATACAAACTACTATATATAAAATAGATAAACAACAAGTTCCTATTGTATAACACAGGGAAACATATTCAATATCTTGTAATAACCTATAATGTAAAAGAATCTGAAAAATAATATATATATGTATCAGTATGATAATATATACAGCTTACTTTTAGGAAAATTTATCACACAAGTGTGAGGCATCTTATTTATTTATTTTTTAAGTTAATGTTATTTGGTAGAGGTGGGGTGGGAATTGTAGGGCTGGAGTGAGGGGAAAAGGGAAAAAGCCAGGGTGAGGGGGTGGGTATTGCATGTATTCTCATAGACTCCTTTCAGGAACATGGTGGAGGAATTTGCAGACCACATCAAGTGAGCTGGAATTAAGCCAGTCTGCATGGCTCTATCCTTGTATTGGTGGGAAAGTGTTCGTTTTGAACAGAAGTGCCTTATGTGCTGACATTTCTCGCTGCTCTGGGATATAGGAAATGTGCTTTGTTCATCACTGTAACAAATTCCAAATTGTGTGACCCTGAGACCTTCAGCACAATGATCTGGAAACAGTGGTTGGGAACTCTCAAGTCATTTGCTGCAACCTTTTGCAGCTGGGATTCTATCTTCTTGTCTGGAGAAGCTGGTCTGGCAGCTGATGTTAGTGGACTTTGTTAATTTTTTACATGGCCAAATGGAATTTTTAAAAACCTTTACCCTCTCTTTGCCAAACTTTCCAGACTATTTTGGCTTTTAGAAAAAAATTTTGAGCCAACTTTTTATTGTTCAGAGTTCTCTTAAGGACAGCTCACCTGTGGTCTGGGTTAAACCCTAAATGATAAAATCCAGTTCTCTATGACAATGTATTGTTTGCTTATTCACTGGGGGTGGGATGGGGTCGGGGGTGGAATTGGATGGAGCCCAAGTAATCAGTCGTTACTTTTCTGACTCCTGAAAAGTCAAGGGCTCTAGAACCCAGAAAGATAGACTGTAAGAATTTGGGTCCTTGGAAACTTTGAGCAATGTTTACTCACCCACGGGACAGGCACTCTTGTTTCCACAGTGTGTGCACAATGATAACAGATAATGTTGATTCAGTGTGTGTCACGTAACATGCTTCAGCTTAATTTTTTCTGTATCCTCTCATTTAAACTTCACAAAATTCCATGAGGAAGATATTGTTACCCTTATTTCATGGATGAGAAAATAGAGACTTAAAAGATTAAAAACTTAGTTGAAAGTCCCAGTTAAACTATCAGCAGCACCAGTGATTGGATTACAGTCTGGTTGACTCCAAAGCACTACTTTTAACTGGTGTAGTCTACCACATAGAGATAAACAGGAAAGTGAGTCTGATGTGCACACAATATAAACACTTCGTGTGACATATTGAGGGTCTTTACCTCTAAACAATGCTAAACAATATACTTTCTATCGCTTCTGTTTGTGGCATCTCTGAATATACTTTACTTGCCTTTAGCCCTGCAAAGGAAGTTAACTTAAGGAATATAATGCAGTAAAACAAGCTGCATTTTTATTTCTTTGGAGGGTGTGTTGGGTGGATATTAAAGCGGTGGTGAAGGGGTGCAGATGTCCTTGTTCAAGTTTGGAAACTGTGGTTGATGGTGGCCCATTTCTTCTTTTCTGGAAAAGCTCAACCTTAGTCTATCCAGATTAGGAAAAGCCAGTATATTTTCAGAAGAGACCCTAGAGGATCTTCCATCCTGCAGGAACCAGATATATTTTAAGGGATGATCTCTTTCTGGGCCAATTATATATTAGGTTTAGTCAGACGTGACCAAAAAGTGGTCTTGTGATCTCGACTGTACCCCCTTAGGCAGAATGAGTGCTTGAAATGGTTAATTCTGATTGTAGGATTAAATGTAATTGTATTGTTTTAAATACTTTTTAATATTTTCTACATTTGTATGTAATACTTTTACAATTATTAAACTAGAAATATTATGAAAATTTACATATTCTTGAGTCTCCAAACTAAAACCTCTTTACCCTGCCATGTATTTGAAGTGGAGTGTGTGTGTGTGTGTAGCTGATTGTGGAGACCTCCCACTGTGACTTGCAGCTATAACTGTTTCATTTGCTGACACGTTAAGTTACCTAAAACATTACACCCATCACTTCTCAGACAGGGACACCGTTTCTTATTGCCATTAGTTGAGAAGCCTTCTGTTTGTTGATGTACAGCCTGAATAGGTAATATAACCACCTCGTTCAACATTCAGAAGGTACAAGAAGTTCCCTCCTGGAAGCAAACAGTTATCAGTTTCTTGTGCATTTTTCCTGAGATTTTTCTTTTTTAAAAAAATTTATTTATGGGCTTCCCTGGTGGCGCAGTGGTTGAGAGTCTGCCTGCCGATGCAGGGGACACGGGTTCGTGCCCCGGTAAGGGAAGATCCCACGTGCCGTGGAGTGGCTGGGCCCGTGAGCCATGGCCGCTGATCCTGCACCTCTGGAGCCTGTGCTCCACAACGGGAGAGGCCACAACAGTGAGAGGCCCGCGTACCGAAAAATATATATATAATTTATTTTATTTATTATTTATTTTTGGCTGCATTGGGTCTTCGTTGCTGCACACGGGCTTTCTCTAGTTGCGGCGAGCAGGGCCTACTGTATGTTGCGGTGCGTGGGCTTCTCATTGTGGTGGCTTCTCTTGTGGTGGAGCACGGCTCTAGGCGCGCGGGCTCAGTAATTGTGGCGCAAGGCTCAGTAGTTGTGGCTCGTGGGCTCTAGAGCGCAGGCTCAGTAGTCGTGGCGCACGGGCTTAGTTGCTCCGCGGCATGTGAGAGCTTCCCGGACCAGGGCTTGAGCCAGTGTTGCCTGCATTGGCAGGCGGATTCTTAACCACTGCACCCCCACGGAAGCCCCCAGAGATTTTTCTTGTTTATCTAAGCAAACACACACACACACACACACACACACACACACGGATGTTTACTGCCCCAAGTTTGGGCCAAAATAAAAACAAAGACCGGAAATAAAGTGAGTTTGGGATCGCTCTGCGTGACCTTCCTCCCTACCCTGTGCCTTTTTCTGTGGGACTAAGACTCTGGCTTGTGAGTCAGATTCTAATCTCTACGATTTTCTCACTCCTCCCGCTTCCAGCTCATAGAGAAACAGCCGCTCTTATTTATTTCTGATCCCCAAACACCTGATTCTTCTTCCCTTTCAAAAAAGCAATTTACTATTACACGATGGAATGGGTACTTTCAAGGACGAAGCAAAAATGCAGAGGAAATGGGGAGAAGGGAAGCAGAGGAGGAGGGACCGGTTGACCCCGCCCCTGGGCAGCCCGCCACACCCCCGGGGCGGGCACCTCCCCAGCTGTGCTCAGTGCAGCTCACAGCCTGTGGGAGGCGCGTGTCCAGCAAGGGGTGACCTTGCAGCCCGGAGAGTGCACGGTTCCCGTCACTCCCACCTCCGTGGAGGTTCACAAAACCTTCCCCTTTTCCTTCCCCGAAAGAAGTCGTTTGTTGCATCCATGTTGCTGCAAATTAGCCCAATGCAGCGCAGGTACCTGTGTGCCTTCGAACAGTTTCCTCCTTTCCCTCCTGGGAAAGGCGCTCCGTCCCAGAGACAAGGCATTTGAAGTAAGAAGCAGACGCTTAGCTCTCAGCCCATTACTAACTTCCAGTATTATTAGTGACAGCACGTATCACAAGGTTCTGACTCCCCACCGCCAAAAGTAATTTATCCACCTCTCCCACCGAAGCTCTGTTTTAGTCAGATTTAAATGCTGTTCCTCCTACCAGGGTTCCAAGCACGCTGAATCACAGCCCTTTTTGAGGAGCGAGGGACCCGGTGACATAGGGACAGGTTTCCGCAGTTGACCCGCCCACGTATCTTCGGTTGATCTGATTTGAGACTTCGGGGCCGCAGTACCACTCTCAAGAAATGCACTTGGCTTTCCCAGAAAGAAAAAGCCCCATGGCCAAGGTCACCTGTTTCTGAGGGAGTTTGTCAGCTTCAGATACGGTGACTCATAGTCACAGGTCGGAATAAACCTACTCTCTCTCATTGATTTAAAACGAGTTCCCACCACCTGGGAAGGCTGACCGCCTCCTGCCTCCTGCAAATCACTGTGGAGCCGAGAGCTGATGAAATCCTTTTTAACGACACAGTCGCTAAATAGCCCAGGCTGGGGTTTTTTGTTGTTCTGTTTGTTTGTTTTGGCTCACGACAGGCCCTTTGCTCTTATTTTAGGGCCCCGATGAGGGCCCTAATATGTGTGAAACATTTGCATTCTTTCCTTTCTGCCCAGAAATGGCCTGGGCTGGGGGAGAGGACAGGCTGGATGGGGGCGGGCGACTGGGACGAGGTAGAGGGGAGGGAGCGCGGCTGACTTGGGCTCGTGGCCTCTTGGGCAGCCGGCTCTTCCTCTGGGCGTTAGCCACCCCCGTGGTGGATGGAATGTTCCAGATGGACTAGCCGGGACGTCCTGCCACGGTGGGGCTGCATAGCAGAGCCTGCAGGGCACAACCCTTCCCGGGAGCTGGTCTTCTGGTTGCTGTTTCAGATCTAGACATTCTGATTAGGCGCCGAGGAACACAGTTATAATCAAACTTCCAAGAAGAGACGATCAATTTAGAACCAGAAATATAACCACCAGCGGACCAGAAGCCACTTCTTGGGGCGGCTCATTTTCTCCCTGTCGATCTATGTACATGAGAAGCCAATTAAAATTTTAGAAAGGATCTTGGTACAGCTAGGATCAGAAGAAAAGGAGGAGAATTTGTTTGTTTATTTATTCCCATTTTATAAGTTTTATTTTATTTATTTATTTAACATCTTTATTGGAGTATAATTGCTTTACAACGGTGTGCTAGTTTCTGCTTTATAACAAAGTGAATCAGCTATACATATATGTATATCCCCATATCTCTTCCCCCTTGTGTCTCCTTCCCTCCCACCCTCCCTATCCCAAGGAGGAGAATTTAAACTGTACATCCGATTTTATTTACCCCTTCGTTGTTGTCCTGTGTAGCAGACTTGCCAAAGTTAAAAAAAAAAAGTTTTACAGATTCTCTGTTGTTCTGTATTTTATTTACTATTTATTATTATTCTTGGATAATAATCAACAGACACAAGTTTAAAAATTCAAATAAAGGGCATGCATTGAAAAGAGATTCATGTTCCCCACTATGCCCTCAGTTCCCCAGTGCCTCCCCACAGCTACCAATCTTGTGCTTCCAGAGACATTCTGATTATGTAGAAACATGTGTGTATTTCTTCCACTCCCATTTTATATGTACATCTATAGTACTCTAGACCCACTGTTCCAATGCCTTGCTTTTTCACCTATCGTTATATTTTGTACATCTTTCCAAGATGTCTGCTTTTTCCACTGTATGGACATACCATACGTTGATGGGCACATCTGTTGCTTACAATTTCTTGGATTACAAAAAATGCTGAAATTAATGAATGATATAAGGGATATTTTTACCATGGAGTGCTCTAATAAGATATCCCTCTCTTTTGAATGGAACGGTCTTGTCTACCCGGTCCAATGACTTTCTTCCTGGATACCAATGAACATTGACAAATTCTGACCCCCCCTTTTTTTTTTAACACTCCCTCCACCCCACCCCCGCCCCAGTCAGATTTCATGTTTATCATTACCCTGCCTCTGGAGCACAGTGCAGTTAATTAGCTTTTTCTCTTTTTATTTAGACTCAGATTTCATTAAGTGCCTCTCTGAGACTGTATCTAAGTTGCCAAGGTTACATTTTAGTTTTCCCAAAGCTTCTCAGCCATAACTTTACAGAAATTGTGTTACTTTTAAGGCTATATAGTATAGAGGTGTAGTGTGTGTGTGTGTACATATCAGACTTGTTTAACTTTCAGAGAGAAGGAGGTTTACCTTGCAGCAATGCAAATAAGTTAATGAATATTCGACATCTATCTTTTTAAAAGTCTCCTTGGCACGTTCCCACCAGAAATTCCTCAGAAAGAGAAAAACAAATACCATATGCTAACACATATATATGGAATCTAAGAAAAAAAAAAAAAAGGTCATGAAGAACCTAGGGACAGGATGGCAATAAAGACTCAGACCTACTAGAGAAGGGACTTGAAGATATGGGGAGGGGGAAGGGTAAGCTGTGACAAAGTGAGAGAGTGGCATGGACATATATACACTACCAAACGTAAGGTAGATAGCTAGTGGGAAGCAGCCGCATAGCACAGGGAGATCAGCTCGGTACTTTGTGACCACCTAGAGGGGTGGGATAGGGAGGGTGGGAGGGAGGGAGACGCAAGAGGGAAGAGATATGGGAACATATGTATATGTATAACTGATGCACTTTGTTATGAAGCAGAAACTAACACACCATTGTAAAACAATTATACTCCAATAAAGATGTTAAAAAAAAAAGAGAAATTCCTTACTGACTGCATTTCTGCAGACTCCAATGGCCATGCCCTATTTCAGAACCTACTTTGCTTTCCTATGGTACATTATTAAAAGCCTATGCTATCTAACTCTAACACTATCAACTTCTCTCCCTCCAAAAGATTAGAGCATACATCTCCGAGTATTTAAAGCCCTAAAAAGTACAAAAGTGGGACATGAAGGCACTAGAATCATACCATTAACTGTCAGTCAGTACCTCTCAAATAGAAGCTTGACTCTCAAGAACCATGTCACTGAAACATAAAATCTAGGAGGGTAGGCGAACCACCCCCTTATTTGTTATTTGCTGTTTGTAACTGTTGTAACATAGCCCTCCAGGTATATAATGACTCTAGACCACTCAAAATTTATTTCTTGCTCACGTAACAAGTGCATGCTTGAGCAGTTCAGCAGGGTGAACCTCCTCCACATCACAATTCTGGGACCCAGGCTTCACCGGCTCTGCTGTCTCCAGTACATGGCTTCCAAGATTGACACTTTATCAGTTGGAGGGGGAAAAAAACATGGGGGCACCGCATGGCAGGCTTTCAGTGGCCAGACCTGGGAGTGGTGAGAATCAGTTCTGCTCACATTCTACTGGCCAGAACTCTGTCAATGGTCACCTAACTGCAAAGGAGCCCAGGAACTATATAGTCCCTGACTGGGCATCTACTGTCTAGCAACACGATGGAAGAGGGAGTCTGGATTTTTGTCAGATACATAGGTGTCTTTCTCTTTAATCATCATCATCACGTTTTTATATATCATCTTTTTTTTTTCTTTTTTTTTGCAGTACGCGGGCCTCTCACTGTTGTGGCCTCTCCCGCTGCGGAGCACAGGCTCCGGACGCGCAGGCTCAGCGGCCATGGCTCACGGGCCCAGCCGCTCCGCGGCATGTGGGATCCTCCCAGACCGGGGCACGAACCCGTGTCCCCTGCATCGGCAGGCGGAGTCTCAACTACTGCACCACCAGGGAAGCCCCTATCTTTTTGAATTATAGCTTTGTCCAGATATATATCATCTTTTGAACACATTACTTACATGGCATTGTACTGTATGTATATATTGACTATCTAATTTAATTCTCAAATTAATAAGTAGTCGTTTGTTGTAGATAATATCATCATCATATTTCATAGATGAAGAAACTGAGAATACACGTAGTACATTTTGGAACTGTGATTCAAATCCTTGTCTTCCTGATTCTAAAACCTAGTGCTTTTAATTTTTCTTTATACTGCCTAGGTAGAACTGGCATATTTGTGCCCTTAATAGCTAAAACAGAGTACAGGTGCCAACCCCAGTGGTTGGTCCCCTTTATGTTTTTCATTACTACTCTAGCAGCATCAAAAAGAAGGCATGATGTTCTGAGTAATCTCAATGGTTTTCACACTCACCTCTTATTTCTCCTCCTTATTGTCTAAAATCTATATTATTTTCAGTCATTCTCAAGGATTCAATTTCTTTTCATATAAGGATGGCTTCCAAATATTTAGCTTCAGTCCCAACATCTCATCTTAGTTGAGACTCATATTTCTGACTGCCAACTCAACACCTCCCTAGGCATCCCAAATTCAACCTGTCCCCAAACTGAAGGCATTGTCTTCACACCCTCGGACCTGCCTATTCCTTAGGCTTGTTAGTCAACAGCTCCCCAGCTTTGATGAGCTCGCCAAGGTGTGGGTGCCAAACATTTGTTTTTCCATCACTGCTGGCCTCCTAAAGATTCAGTAGAGTCTTAGCTACTTTGCATGTCTTCTAGACGGGCCAGATGTCATCACTCTTGCCTGTACGGTAGAAGGACTATTTTGAGATGGTGATGATGGTTATCTCAAGGAAACTTCCTCCATGTGCTGGCCTCTTCTCTTCTCACTTTCTGTTTGATGCTGAAAAAGCTGGGGAGAACTTCTAGATGATACAAATCCTTTGGGGCTCAGGCCTGGCCCGAGTCATGGACACCCAGTCATGGAGACACATTCATGTTTCTGAACATGATCGTGTGGGCCACACACATATATTCCGACATCTTAAGTCCCTCTGTCCACACTATTCTCTGGGAATATTTTTTCTCTCCCTGCCTCTCCCACCTTTGAGCTAATCCATATGCAGAAAAGAGACCAACACATCAGCATTCCCCTTCCAAACGGACATTCCTGAGAGTTTCTGGGAAGATGGTACTTGTCCTTAGTAAGTTCAGCCTAGGGAAACACAGGGGCCTCTCCAAGATGCTTCGTCTCCCAGGAAAACCCAGACGACTTGTAACAGATCTTGGACCTAGTTAGAGAGGGGCTGGAAGACCAACTGGTACCGACTGCTAAATTTAAAAAAGAAACATCAACACCAAGACATCCTAGAATAAAGAATAATGTGAAAATGGCAATTGATGATCAGAGAATTTAAATTCTTAATTTCCACTACCTTTTCATTCTTTGCCAAAAACAATTTGCTATGAAATGTGGAAAAAAATATTTATAGCTGTTGTTTAGTTTCCCCCTCTCATATGCCAGGCATTGCTGCTAATCTTTACCAAAATCCGTAAGACAGATATTTTGTGTATTTTACAGATGAGGGAACTGACCTCAGAGAGACTAACTGACAAGCCAAGTTATTTAAATGAATAAAGCACCCCCTACAGATATTTTTATATCCGTAGCCACAGACCTGGGGCAAAGGATCATGTCTGCCTTCTGAACTCCTGTATCCCCAGAGCTAGTACAATTCCTAGTACAAAATTGGGGCTCAGCAAACGTTTGTTGAATAAAGAAATGAATGAAACTGTGATATGATTAAAATGATGGTCTCCTCCACCCAGGGATGGTATAAATTGTAACGGGCCGGGCTTCCCTGGTGGTGCCTTGGTTGAGAGTCTGCCTGCCGATGCAGGGGACATGGGTTCGTGCCCCAGTCCGGGAAGATCCCACATGCCGTGGAGCGGCTAGGCCTGTGAGCCATGGCCGTTGAGCCTGCGCATCTGGAGCCTGTGTTCCGCAACGGGAGAGGCCACAACAGTGAGAGGCCCGCGTACTGCAAAAAAAAAAAAAAAAAAAAATTGTAACGGGCCAATTGTAACATGGTCACAAGCAACCCCAAAGTTTCAGCAGTTCAGAACCACAAAGGTACGTTTCTTGTTCTTGCTTTGTGTCCATTACAGGTTGACTGGGGGGCTCCACTCACCATAGTTACTCAACGACCCAGGCCGATGGAGTGGCTCCTACCTGAAATTTTGCTGGTTGTGTTGTGATTAAATCATGTAAACTAAAAGGGACACCCATCCCTTTCACTTACGACTCACTGGCCGGAACTATCCACATGGTCCCACCTAATTACAAGGGAGCCAAGAAGTGCAATTCCATCATGTACCTGGAAAGGGGTGGAGCCAGCAATATTTGGCAAATAGCACTAATGACCTCCATGGGATGTGGGGGTCCAATGAAATGAATGATATAAAAATGTTTTTTTATCATAAGTGGTTACTGGTGATCATTAGGCTTAAGAAGCCTCAAGTCGTTGTGTTGGCTTTCTTCCTGAGCCATAATAGAAAAGCCCTGGGACCTGGTAAGAGGAAATATCATGTCCAACCCTGATCCCTTTAAAATGTTCCAGTGGTTTCCTGTCCAGATGCATCTTCTGAATACCCTAGTCCTGTAGGATCTT
Organism: Mesoplodon mirus; assembly: GCF_964341445.2. Classification (NCBI taxonomy): domain Eukaryota; kingdom Metazoa; phylum Chordata; class Mammalia; order Artiodactyla; family Ziphiidae; genus Mesoplodon; species Mesoplodon mirus. Next base: position 18,769,928 of record NC_138996.1, on the reverse strand, counting down.
CAACTACACGTAGGTTGGTTAGGAGGTTGCTTTCTCAGCAAGAACATGAAGGCTTCAGGAAGTCTCATCACCTGCTACGCTTGGACTTACCCTCACTCTTAAATCGTGAAAACTATTGTTCCTATCCTTTCTTTGCTAAAAAATACTCCAGCCTCATATGGTTTGGAGACTTGAGCCTCAGTGATTAGGGAGCAGGTGGTGGAGATCTGAGGTCCACTGGGGTGATTACTGGAGGGCAGTGAGCAGTGCCAGAACATTCTTACCCACTTCCATCTTTTAGTATGAGCCAGAGGTTCAGGGTAGCTGGAATCTGACCAGATGATATTCCTTTCCATTGTTTTTGGCTGATATTGTAGATTTTTGGAAAACAAACCAAATGGAATCTATCAGCTCATGTCCTGCATAAAGTGCTGAATACATCCAAGAGGAACAAGTAAACATACTCTTCAATGCACAGTGAAGTAATTTATGATTATCTTGCCACTGCAGCATTGAAGTGTTAAAAGCCATTTCACCACTAGATGAAAGTCTAGTCCAATCTCCTTTATAAAAGACAATAGACAGACTGGCACACCCAATTCGTGTCTTTGTTCTCTGAAACAACAAGAAGGTGCCTGCCTTGGGTTGAAAGGTAGAGATGAAAACCAAATTTCCCCATAACTCAGTTCCTTCAGCTGTTTATCCAGATGTGTCTGGAAGTGTAAAGGGAATTTCTCTCTTTCAGGCATCAGCCTCTCCAATTTTCAGAGCACTCAAGACTTACTAAGCCAATGGCAAAGCTAATTTAGGATATAAGGAGGTGTCTTCAGGGCACTGGCTCTTATTAATCCTCCTTCCACCTACCTCCCAACTCAAGCTTGAGATCTCTGTGTTTCTTTTTCTTTTCTTTCTGGTTCTTGAACATTTCCCTTACTCTCTAGAACGTCCTATGTGTATTATCATTATAACTTTTGTTTGTTGTAATCTATTAAGAAATGAGTTCAAGGGAGTGGGAGCTTCAGAGCGTCTGGTCCACCATGTTGCTGCCACGCTCAATTTTCCACCCTTCTCTACCACTTTGTTTTCCGCTCGACTTCTTGTAAAACACTATAATGAGCTTTCATGGACATTATTCAGTTTTGACAATCATCGGCATTTTATTATTCTTATTTCATCTAATCCCACCCTCCCATATTCTGCTTGTTTTTGTTTTTGTTTTTTTAAGGCCAGTCCCTGGCATTTTATCATTTCCTTCATAAGAACACCAATATGAATCTCACCCATAATAAAACTGCAATACTATTATCATGCCTTAATATCCAATACCTGGCCTCTGGAAACATTAATTTTTCACACATTGTTTCCTTGATCTATTTTCTGAGTCTCTTACCTTTTCCCCATAATTTTCTTCTCTCCATTCTTCGAGATGTTCTTGATTTTCCAGGCCACTAATTCAGATATGAAGAGTGAATTCAGCTACTAAAACTTTCAGTTTGCAGACTATATTTTTAGGCTGCAGGATTCTGCAGGGGGATGAGGTTCATTTTTTTTTTTTCTTCAGACATCCAGGTATCACCTTAAATAACTCTATTTCACTGGCATGTGTCCCGATGATTTAATCTCATCCTTCTCTTTCTGACTGCTCCAGCTTCTCAGGTGGGCAGTTATTTTCTCTCTGGGATACAAATCTTGTTGATGGAATACTTTAATGGCAAAAATCCCACAGGCTGTGACAGCAAAGATGTCTTAATTAGTGTTTGTTGAATCAATAATGAATCTGTAGCCAGGGATTTGTGTATCTCGTTCCATTACTGTTGTCCCCGGAACAGACTGAAGTCGTAATAAAATTTTCACCTGAAGAACTGTTCTGAATTTTTGTTTCTAAAGGCAATCACTTCCAGGAAAAATGGTCTCTCTTGGATATATTTTTAGTTGTTATATGAGCTGTGCCAAGTTTGGTTTTTAAAACACCCCTTGGGTTAGAGGAATATTTGTCACATGTGTCAATTAAACTAAGGATGTGGGGATTCTGTAGGGGTGTGTGTGTGCGCATGTGCAGCAGAGGTTGCAGGGGCCAGTTGCACAACCAGGGGTTTAAAATAAGTGTAGGGTTTTGTTTGTTTAATATTTATTTATTTATTTGACTGCATTGGGTCTTAGTTGAGGCACGTGGGCTCAAGAGGGCACGGGGTCAGTAGTTGCAGTGTGCCGGCTTAGTTGCTCCGTGGCATGTGGGATCTTAGCTCTCCAACCAGGGATTGAACCCGTGTCCCGTGCAATGGAAGGCAGATTCTTAACCACTGGACCACCAGGGAAGTCCCAAGTGTAGAGTTTTAACAGAGTGGCTCTTTAACTTTTACTTTTCAGTTTTCTGTTAAACTCAGTCCTTTTTTCCTAGAAAAAATAAACAAGTGCAAATAGACATACACAGTTGCAGGCAATGGGTCTCAGGTTTCCAGAAGGATCTTCAGAGGCAGAGGAAACAATGCAGTTTTGAGAAGGGAAGGAAGAAGAGGCAAGGAGGCATCATTGCCAGAGTGAAAAGCCTAATGCACGTGAATCAGACAGAGCCGTGGATATTTGGTTGGCAAACAGGAAGACCTTGGCTCGGATTTGCCACCAACTGGCTGTGCATTTTGGGCGAGCCACTTATATTGTAAAATAGGCATAATCATACCCACCTCGTAGTGTTGTTTCAAGGACAAATGGGAGCATGATAAATTGCTTGATAAATGTTAACATTGTTATCTAGAATTTTAGTATATAGGGCCCTACATACTGTGTGTTTGCTTCTGTAGTGTAACTATATTCTAGAATTTGCCTCTGATTGTCACAACACTTCTGGACTTTCGGTGGCAATGGTCTTTTTCAATCATGCACAGAGCATTCCCGTAAAAGATTAACTCGGTGTTAGTAAATAAGTATTATTTTATATTTAAAAATCCATTTAGATGTTAATGCCCTTTTCCCTTAAATGGGTCTCTGTGGAAAGCCCAACTTCAGTGGAGCAAATTTGTCCTGAGGGGAAAGAGGCAGAGAAGGATCCCTTGCTGCTAATGGAATAATTAATATGATATATTTAAGACTGAGAATGGAATGATTAAGAAAACCCGTGATCCAAGTGACTGGAAATCAAATCTAAGTTTTCTGGAGACGTGTTTGTGAGCTGATCTTGGGATTTTGAGGACCACATTATCAGTCTTCAGCAGATGAGGGGGTGGCTGAGCCACAGGGAAAGGAAAAAGGTGGGCAGGGCGAGACAGGACAGGAAATTACTACAGAAAAGTCTATTTAAAAATAGAGAATGGGGACTTTCCGCTGGTCCACTGGCTAAGACTCCGTGCTCCCAATGCAGGGGGCCGGGATTCGATCCCTGATCAGGCAACTGGATCCCACATGCTGCAACTATGAGTTCGCATGCTACAGTTAAAGACCTTGCATGCCGCAACTAAAAGATCTGGCACGCAGCAGTGAAGATCCACATGCCGCAACTAAGACTCCGGGCAGCCAAATAAATAAGTAAATAAATATTTTTAAAAAATAAATAAAAATAAAAATAGAGAAAGAAAAGAGTTAAGTGACCTACTGATTTTTCCTCTTTAAGCGAAAAACCAGGTGCCCTAATCTCCCAGAAATCAGAATGTTAAGACTTTTCTACACAGTGTGTAAGGTAGGAATGGACATGACCATGTACTTTCTACATGACTCACTCTTCTTTTGAAGCTGGGTGTTCCTAGGCAGTACTTTTCCAGATGGTCTGTTCTGAGTGGACAGAGAAGGACACAAGGATTTGGGGGGTGAGGCGGTGAGATTAATAAAGATGGAATCTGGAGAATTTGTTCAAGAGAGAAACAGATGAGGACTTCCCTGGTGGCGCAGTGGTTAAGAATCTGCCTGCCAATGCAGGCAACGCCGGCTCAAGCCCTGGTCCGGGAAGATCCCACATGCCGTGGAGCAACTAAGGCTGTGTGCCACAACTACTGAGCCTGCGCTCTAGAGACCGTGAGCCACAACTACTGAGGTCCTGTGCCACAACTACTGAAGCCCGCACACCTAGAGCCCATGCTCCACAACAAGAGAAGCCACCGCAATGAGAAGCCCATGCACCGCAACAAAGAGTAGCCCCTGCTCGCCGCAACTAGAGAAAGCCCGCACCCAGCAACGAAGACCCAACGCAGCCAAAAAGAAAGAAAGAAATAGATAGATAAATAAATAAAAGAGAAACAGGTGAGAGGGAGGAAGGAATGGTTGATATTTGTGTTACGTGTGATAATGACAGTATGGTCCTAGTTTTGTTAGGGTGTGGTGCTAACAGTGATGGTTCTGGACTTCTTGCAGCATTATGGGATGGATGCAATGTCCAACCTTTTAAGAGATGCATGAAGCAATAAAATTTCATAATGCCTTAGATTTGCTTTTAAAACTATGATGTAGACCAAAACTGTAACAGTTATTTTTGTGTAAAAGGTGTGGTTCGCAGTGACCTCTCTGCCTGTGAGGAACACGAGAAATATTAGAAAAACAAGCACATTGTGTTTTAGCAAATGGAAAAAACAATAAAGCAATTTGCAAAATTAAAAATATGTGTTTTTATTTCCAGGATCAGGTGCCTTTGCTAAAGCTCTCTGGACTACGTTGCTGCCCAATGAAAAGCAGAAAATATTTGATTGGATGGAGAGACCCATTTCTTCTTGTCCTGCCTGCCGGTCTGAGAGGAGAAAGCTGTTTCTGTGTAGACTCCTCAATAGGGCCATAAAGGGAATCCCTGCATGGTTGTTCGCAGTGTCTGGTTGTGGTTAAATGAGGCACTTGCTTCATCAAAAATTGAAAAACACCTCTCCCACGCCCTCCCCTCTTTCCTTCCTCCTCTGCAGCCTCTGTGTTTTCAGAATGCTGGGAATACACTCTCTTTCCACAACGCCCCCATGCCAAGCGCAGGAGATGCAGAAACTCCTTTATTCAACAAACATTTTTAAGCACTAACTACGTATTAGGTAGAAGGGCCCTATGCTTTAATGCTCCACCGGTGCCATCTTGAAATTCTTAATTCTTTTTTGACCAAGGGTCTCCTCCTTTTCATTTTGCACTGGCTTCTGCAAATTATGTAGCCAGTCCTGAGTGGTGATCAAAACAGACGTGTATTGTTCTCATGCAGATCATTTTTCTAGGATTAGATTTCGGTCCGGGCCCTGGGTGGGGGTAGGGTCATACAGTCCTGTGGGAGGAGATGCAGATTTGTAAACAAGTCCAGCAGAGCAGGGGTGGGAGCGGGAGGGAAGAAGGAGGGAGGTGGAAATGGTCCCTGGGGGTGGGGGACAAGGTTAGCCTTAAAAGGGGAGTAAGATGTTTGCTAGCAGAAGCCTGTGTGGGTGGGAGATCCGGGGCTTCTGGGAAAAGGATGAGCGATGCTGATGGGAAGCACTCCTGTATGCCTTTGGCTAGGCTGAGCTCACCATCTGATGGACACAACAGGGTGAGAGAGAGAGAGAAAGCCAGCAAAGGGCTGGATCCTAGAGAAACTTACCTCCATGATAAGGAACTGAAGCTTCATCTTTGGGTCAATGGTTCTCAACTCTTGGCTAGTCATTAAAACCACTTGGGAGAACTTGAACATTATACCAAGCCCCCGTTTCCATTAAATCAGAATTTTAGGGGCTGAGGCAAAGACGTTGATAGTTTTTAAAGCAACCCAGGTGAATCTAATGTTCAGCCAGGATTAGAGACAACAGATTTAAGCAGAGAGGCGTCAGGATGTAGGATATTATACTAATAAAACTGTATGGGGAAGATTTGGTCCTAGCCGTATTTTAGAAAGATCTACAGGAGTCGGAGGGTGAGTTAGAGAGCCAGGGTCAGAAGGGCCGTGAGTTAGGACGGTGCTGATGAATCACTGGGGATATTGTTAGAAGGCTGACTCTGACTGGGTAAGCTTGGGGCCAGGCCCGAGGTCTTACATTTCTAACAGGCTTCCAGGTCATGCTGTGGTTCCTGCTTCTCTGGCCACTCTTTGAGTGCCTAGGACCCAGGACACAATTTCAGTCTTCCAGGCAAGAGACAAGCAAGGCCTGATAAAGGCAGTGTGCAGGGGGAGCGTCCAGGACATCCCCGAGATTTCTTGCTTGGATGACGAGTAGAATTTGTAAATGGAAAACTTTTCACTAAGAGCAGCACTAGCCTGAGAGCTATCAAAGCTCAACGCAGGTTTTTGTCGCCCCTGATTCGCATCCATGAAGCTGAAAGGACACCACTTGGAGTGACCTCCAGGAGCTGGACCACATCTTCTTCATCCATTCATCTGTCGATGGGCATTTAAAGGGCTTCCATGTCTTGGCTATTTTAAATAGTGCTGCTATGAACATAGGGGTACATGTATCTTTTCAAATTATAGTTTTGTCTGGATATATGCCGAGGAGTGGGATTGCTGGATCATATGGCAACTCTATTTTTACTTTCTGGGGAAACTCCAACTGTTTTCCATAGTGGCTGCACCAACTTACATTCCCACCAACAACTTCTATCTTCAGATACAGGAGAGCACTTTCACATGGGAGACTTATTTCCTGCTTTTAGAGAAACACAGGAGAGTCAAAGTGCCCCTCTTGCATCGACTATTTCTTAAATAACTTTAATTCAAAATAATCAATACACCATTGAAGTATATTTTGGGTGGCCTGCCCTGGGCCCCAACAGTCTGTTTCCCAATCTCCACTCCGTTGATCTCTAGATGTGCCTAAAAATGTCTGAGCCCTAGAGAATGCTAGTTCCCATGCATATCAGTGGAGACAAGTGTATAATTCCACATGCCAGATGCCTCAAAATCTCAGCTTCAGCCCTGCCAGGATCCCCACTTCATAACAAAGCCACCAAAGACCTTGGTCCTGTCCTGAGATGGCAGAGGAGGGAGGAAAATAACCACGGAAGAGTGGATCCCTTTAGGACAATTGGGAGTCTGTGAGAGATTGGGAGGACAGAGGAAAGGAAGAGAAGGAACGGAATGACAGAGATAATGGTCACCAACCTGCCCCCAGAATCGTTCCAAAAGTGAACATCTTGGGAGAAAAAAACAGAGCTAAACAACAATAACCACGCCACACTGACCACTTCATCCCAACACTGCCACCGACAAAATCCCAGCCGTGGTGTGTTGCCAGATTAATTAGACTAGGTTACATCTTAGCTTCTGGTGGAAGCAGCTTTGTGTTTCCATGGTCATCACAGCCGCTGTACTGGGGCTTCGGGGGTTCCTGGGACCATCTGAGGAGGTCTCCTGAGGCTCTCTCTCCTGGAGCAGAAGTTCTAGGCTGAGGTCCTATAAAGGAAGACCCTGTGGTAGTCAGGTGTGCTGAAGGGTGAGATCGGTGCCTTACATTTCCACTGACTCACAATGAGGCTGCATGTTAACTAAGAATCCCAAGATTCCTTGCCCTTGACTGGATTTTTATCAGCTTCTTACAGAATTCTGATCAGCTCATGCTCATCAAAACCAGGTCTGTTTGATGAGTAAAAATGGGAAAGTTAATTGTGAACGAATGCAGTTTTCTTGGGGAAGAAACTCTTACAAGTATGGTTGCCATGATGGCAGCAGGGTGTGTGTGTGTGTGTGTGTGTGTAAAGTGTTTTATGGGGGGCAGGTTGGAACATCAGTATTGAATGCCTGGTGCTCTGGAGTTTCATTCAACAGGTGTGAGCAGCCAATATGATACAACAACATATGCTGATGACATTTAATTTTCAAGTCAAACAATAACATTCTCGTACCTCGCAATATAATAAAGGAAGACATATATCCATCAATTTTTTTAAATCAGTTGTACTTCTCCAGGGCTTGATATGAAGCCAGCTGGTTTCATGAATGATGCCTCTGAGGAAACAGTGAGGTAGGTAAGGGAGATGGAAAATCTCAGGTTTGCTGTCTGTTAGTTTTCAGGATAATGTAGCCAAAAGGTAATGATGCTGTATGACTCTTTTCACTCACTGACATATGAGGTGACATCTTTGCTCTCATCCTTTGTTTTTTAAAACACATGACAAATTGATCAGCTTATTTCTGTCTACTCCATACCGCCTAGATGGTTATGTTGTTGTACACAATCTGTGCTTGTACAGCTAGATTATTTTATGAATTTTGTGTCAGTACATGTCTTGGGGTTAATAAAACAACCCTCCTTTAGAGGCAGCTACAGACACATTATGAGCAGAGCATGGTCAGGGTGTGGGGCTTCCTGCACGTACTGTCTTTCATTTTTATGAGAGGACATTTTTAAAAATTAAATAACAAGTATATTTTGAATACCCATTAGTAGATACAAATTTTTAGCAAAATGCTAACCATCCATCAGGTTGAAAAAAATATAAACATTGAATTTCAAACAGATTAGATGAAAATGGATTTAACTTTAAAGGGGAGGAGTTGACCCAAGAGGCACTGGGGAAAATAAGTGGTCAAGGAATTTGTGGAACAGGAAAGTTTTGAGTCACTGTGGTTGGACTCACACCAGGAATAAAGCTGAGTGCCCACCCTCTACCTACCGTATATTTTTGGCTCAGTCACAATTTGAGCCCAGGCTCAGACTCTTAGCATTTCCCTCCCTTTCCTAACTTTACCTTCTATTTATAAAGGAGGGTTGGTCCCTTATCAGGCCAGATCATACTCCTCTTGCATGTCTGGAGGCTGGGACATCTCTAGAGGGTCAAAACTTGCTCAGGGTTTTAGGGAATAAGAATACAAGAAGTAGGAGAGACTTCGAAGGTGAGTCACAGAGCTGACTTTCTCATGTTGGAGAGTAAGGAAAAGCCGAATGTTCTAGAATTATTTAACCCCAAGAACATTAGACTTGCTATAATAAATAGCCATTCATGTTTAAAGATGATAACAGTTCCCATTGGGATAGGTGGGCTGTATGAGAGATAGAATTTCCAAATTCTAGTGGAAACAAACAAAAGGAGTTTGGGTATGGGTGCAAGCGCGGGTTGTTATATTATTATCAGTTGAGATATAAAGAGAAGGTTATATGACTGATGAAAGGACTTATCCTCTTGGTTGATGATACCAGAGCCTTGGCTAGTACCCGTGATGAATTGCCACCCCCAATTAGCACATGCCCACACACACTGAGGTGATTTCCAGGCAGAAAGATGACCTCATGGCTAATTGAGAACATTTACTGTTGGTAAAGAAATCCTCAAAGAGGAAGAAGGAAGGTATGAAGCCATGGGCTCCTCAGATAAAAATAACTCCTTTTTGCAGTGTTTGCCATATTTTTTAGGAAGTGGTCATTCTAAAAGGGCCTGCCTGCTGAAAGCATTTCTTACTGATGAGTTTGTGTGTGTAAACTGATTCCCAGAAGCTCTCTCAAGGCACTTGTGTCTAAGAAGGAACTGTCTAGAGGGTGGAAGTGAGCCTGCCTGTTGCCAGAAGGACCAGCCAGGTACGGAGTCAGGTGACTGTCTCTGCCGTCACACACTCACCTCCAGTGTGCTTTCGTGTGCAGCATTCTTTGAAGACTTGCTCAGTTGAGAGGATTTAAGCCATGACTGAATCATAATGGGGGGTAAAAAGGACTATTCTAAGAACAGTATTTTTGCATTTTTGTTTTTCTGAGAATAAACATGAGTCTGGTAATCAGCCATGACAGAGAGGTGCTTCAAGCAGGCTCTGGAGGGGGATTTTCTCATCAGATTCTAAATTATATTCTTTATCAGAGTAGAAGAAAATGCTTGAAACAGCCGTTGGCAGCCAATCACGTGCGTGAGGCTATGTCCTTGTCTTGATTTTCACCTGCCAAAAAGCTCTTTATTATTGGGTCAGCAGTGGATCTGAGGGTCTGCATTTTTCGTCCTAATGTTTGTGAATGATATTCCTTATGCATGGGATGATTATGAATGCCGAGCTAAAAATCCTTCTCGAGCTCTTTTTTTATACCATTAGATTCTAAGTACTTTTCAAGTCTCTCTGTGAGGATATCGTTTTCTTAGACTACCAAGTGCATATGGGCGGCGAGATGGTACCTGTGGGGCAATATTGTCCATCCTTTACTCTGCCCACGTCTGCTCCTTGATCCAGGGCTGGTTGGAGTTGATTAAGCAAATGAAGTAATTGGTGACATTCCAGAAAGGGGAATGGAAAATTATTCTCATGTGCCCGGTTGGCTGAGTCCCCGGTCTGGGAACAGAGTGAGCACCTCCGTAAGGTGGGCTAGCGTGGTGGTGAAGTTCAGAGCCTTTGGCACCACAAACCTGGGTTGGATCACCAGCTCCCCCCTTGCTGTTGTGTGGCCCTGGGCAAGTTTCTTAACTTCCCTGACCCCCAGTTCTCTACCCGGAAAAGTGGGTTAATAGTGCCTAATTTATGGGGGTGCTGTAAGCATTGGCTGGAATAATGTTGACAATGAGTTTAGGAATGCCTGGCATGTGCTTGTTTGTTAAACGTCCTAATTTCTGCTATAGGAGGCGAGCTGAGCAGTGAGAGTCCTTGAGCAGGATTTGGTCAGTCGGCACTCACATCCATGCTCACCTCCTTCCAGAATGCCTTCCCTCACTACAGAGGTTAGAAAACCCCAGACTGCCACATTTCCCAGACTCTCTTTCAGCTAGAAAATTGTTTCCTTTCATTAGATCTGTGTATATGGTATTTGCAAGGAGGCAGTGAGGTAGTGGCCATTTTCACGCTGCTTTTGGCTATTTTCTGCAGGCAAGCAAGGTCATGGGATCATGGAATTTTCTGGAGCACTTGTCCAGCTCTGTAGGTGATGAGAAGCAATGACTTTCTGATCCTGGCTTTCAGATCCCTGTTTCTTCACCCCTGGACTGCACTTAGGGTGATATGTTCCTGAACTCCACAGATTCAGGTGCAGCCTCTTGAGTCCCCCAGTGCCTGGATTTCAGCGCGGGGAGTGCAGCTTCCCAGTGGTCGGCTCTTTGGCATTGCGGGAGTTTCTCCTGGAGACTCATCCAAGAGCCCCCGTCTCTGGTCTTTCCACCACTGCCCTAATTCAATCACTTTTTGTTTAAAATTCAGTGGAGTATGTTTCAAGCACCGAATCCTAATTTGTACAGTAAACGAGTCCCATGGGAAGAATGAAGAAAGGGACAATATAGATGGAAAGAGGGCGGTGGGAAAAAGAAGTTGCAAGAGATGAGGAAAAGGAAGCGATAACTTTAATTGACGGATAAGGTAACACCCACAATTGCTGACCGTCCAGATAAACATGAAACACTCAAGAAGGAAGGGGCAAAATTACCATGAGGTCTGGGTTTAAGATCTGCTATTAACTGGACATCAAGGATAACACTGATCCCATAGGAACTTGAACCAACTCTAGCTGCTTGGTCATCAAATTTGTGTCCACATTGTACAGGCACCAAGTCTCTCTTTCATTAAAGCATTTGCTAATATAAAAAGTCGTCTACTGGCTTCTTACTCTACCAAGGACGTGTAAGAAACAGCTACCCCTTTCAGAGAGTTATTCCATAAATGAATAATGAAATTTGAAGGAAAAAGGATTACTTTGGTTGTGGTCTTGATTAGACTGGAAATATATCGGGTCTATATAAGCATCCCTGGGCTGGGAAGTCATTACTTATTGGTGCTTTCCTACCTGAAGCTTGATGATTAAGCTGCTCTCTCCCCTGGGGCTGTGTTCCTATTTCAGAGGCTGATCTGTCACAAGTATAAAGGGGATTAAGTATTACAGGAGCATTCTAGGCTACTAAGCATAACACACTGTTCTAATGATGTTTGAATTCAACAGCGGCTTGGAATAATCATGGATATAAGAGCCCTTAAGAGAAGTCTCTCATTAGCACATTTATCCACAGGTGTCTAGAGATAACAACTCTTAGTGAAATGTCAGCACGCTTATTGGTTTTTGGCTAACACTAGTTTATCAGCAAGGGTGCTGTGAAAAAGGCACTTGAGTGTAAAGAAAGCAACCATTTCCCTAGCAACCTGTCATGGGTAGCTAACTGAGACCATTCTGCCTCCTTCCTACAAGACACTGGTGACAGTTTCAGAAAAGGTTTGATGTGTCCCACCTTATCAACAACCATGAAGGAAGTGATGGGGTTGCAGCTACCTCATCACAGTTGGTATCTTTTTGGAAAAGGTTTCCACTCCCATCCCGTTGGAATATCATCACCAGAGAACAAAGACAGAAGCCTAGGCGGTCGGTACCAGAGATGATAAAGCTACATGGATTTATTGATGTGGTAGTTTAAAAAGGGCCACAAACCCTTTGCAGTCCTTCCATCAAGAGATGAAATCTATCCCCACCCCTTTCTGCTGGACTGGCCTTGTGACTTGCTTTGACTTACAGAATGTGGGAGAGGTAATGTATGATTTCCAAGCCTGGGCCACAGGAGGTCTTGTTACCTTCTGTTCTCCCGTTGGAACGCTTCCACAGCTATGAGCCCAGGCTAGCCCACTAGAGGACAAAACTATGCTAAACAGAGATGAAGCATCCTAGCCTAGACTCCCTAGGTCAATCAGCCCCCAGCTGCCCCACCAGGGCTGCAGCTTCAGTGAGTGACTCACTGATATGCCCTTTACAGTGAGAGGCCCCACCCAATCCAGCCATGCCTACTGATTTAGTTGTCTCATACAGGAGTGCAGACAAGCAATGCTAAGAGTTGCCTTTCTTTTTCTCAATATGTGTCTGACTGCTTTTCTGGAGATACACTGCATCCAAGGGCCAGAAATCCTCCTAGAGTCTCAGGAGAGTGATATCTCATGGGGAGTCCACAGGAAGCTCATCTGACGGCTGGTTTTAACGGCCTTAACCCTTGCTGCTTGAGCAGTGCTATAGGGGAGTGGTGCGCCTGGGGTTTAGGGAGCACCTGAACACAGGAGTTCAGGTGGATTTCCTTTTCTCAGGCTTTGTTGATTGCACTTCCATTTCTCCACCTCACAGAGATGGTTCTAAAAGTTTCTGGGTCTTGGACATCTTTGAAAATCGGAGGAGTTCTCTGCACCCTTTCCCAAGGAAAGAAACGCACATAGGTACTTTCAAAACAAAAATTTTGCTTAAGGTCGTTGGGAAGGTGGGGAAGGGATGGACCTTAGGGAGTTAAAATAGCAGGATTAGAGTAATTGGTTTCTCGGCTAGTCAGAAAGCTCTGTTGGAATTACCTATTTAAATTCCCTCCACGGCTTAAAAAAAAAAAACAACTTTGAGATTGTAAATGAAGCCTTTTTCAATCACTTTAGGCAACACAATGTGGGCTTTGAGGGTAAAAGATGGGACAGCAAGCTATCATCAAATACAAAGGAAAGCCCTGGGTGTGTCCTGCCTAATTCTTTCAGAGAAGAGGGGAAATTGCTGCTTCTGCCTGTGGGGAAGTGCTTTGCTATTAAGCAAGAAATTGAAACAAAGAGACAGCCCTGAGGCTTTTGGGGGTAGGAGGTTGGGTATTGGTCTCCCTAAGATTGTCGGATTTCTCAAAGGATGCTCTCCTTTAACAGGAAGTGCCAGGAGCTTCTCAGGACTCAGATCTCTCCACTCTCTGAACCCATCCCAAGCTCTCTCTTTGAGGATCTGTGCTGACATTACATAATCTGAGCTACCTAAACAGGCAAGGGGTCCAGCCCGTGAAGTAACAGGCAATGTGTATTGAGTTGCAGAACCAGCCCCTTCTGCTCTCTCCCAAATCCTTGCTAGCAAAGGGTAGATGAAGAGGGAATAATTTGTGTGGCATATTTCTACTTAAATTTAAGGACCAGTCTGTTCTTCAAAGTTTTATACCACGTAGCTAAAGAGGAGTTTTAGGTCCGGGGTAAAATACTTTACAATTAATTAAAATAACAACACAACAATTCCATTTACCTTCCTTCATGTTAAATGATAAACTGAGGCATATTAAAATTTTCGAGAGTTTATTTGAGCAAACATCAATTCCAGTTGGTTTGGTAACAAACCAGAAGTGGTTAGGAGACCGTATTTGGCAAAGCCTAGTTGGCTGTTTGTGATTGGTGGTCCTCAGGTTTCAGTTTCCTTACCTTGAGGCAGTCACAGGATCAGGCTCTGGTTTGCTTACTTAGGCTGCCCAGGCTTTAGAACTGCCTCAGTCTAATGGCCTCCTTGTTCACTTAATTTAACACACAGCTAAACTGCTCTGGTATTTAATGCATAACAGCTCTAAGAAAATACATTTTCTCACCTTCCTGTTGGAGACTGAACTATGAGCCTACTTCTAATATCTAGAGGTGCCACCTTAATAAAATACCTGGAGAGAGTCAGTCTTGAAGCAAATTGACACTTCTTGACACTAGTGAACCAAGTTGGTTATAGCACGTTTGCTTTCAAATAGTGTCTATAATTAGAAGCAGATTCCCACTGGAGGCAAAGTAAAGGGGCATCTGAACAAATTTGATACTAATCAAACAGCTCTTCTAGGATGATTCCAGTTTGTTTAGCCTTTCTCCACGACTTCTATAACGTGAACATTTGTCTATGCATGTACATTTAAAAAACCTAGGGAACCTTGAAATCCAAAGACAGTCTTCTAAAACTGTCTGGGCTTCAAAACACTTGAAGAAAATGGCTACTTAAAAAAAAATTCTTGGAATTGGTCATAAATTCTTAGAATTTGAAATGGGCATAGAGTCTTTGTTCATATTTGCATTTATGACCTGAATAAGACACTTTGCATGAGGTCTCAGATACATAGGAAGTGGTTGACAAAGATTATGAATATCGATGGTAATAACAATCAGAAAAAAATCCTTAAACATCAAAAAAAAATCCATCAGAATGACTTGGAGCCTTGCAATGGTACTAGGCAAGTAGTTTTCATTTTTAGAGAAATCAAAAAAAAATTTTTTAGTGATAAATTACATGAGCTAGATTGATGCAAATTTAGACATTCCAGGAATGCAAATGACTTCATTCTTAGTAATTCATTTGACTTAAAAAGTTATTTTCTCTATTTCTTTACTGGAAAGTCCAAAAAGAATCCAGGACATAGTGAAAGCTCTCTTTTTAAGCATTTTGAGTTGAGTATTTACTATGTTGCTATCTGTGTGTTAGAGAACCAAACCCAAGCAGGGCTGCAGCCCATGGGCTCAGAAGGGATATGGTTGAATCAGAAAGGCCCTCTCCTGGATCATGTTTTAGGCCAATGCAGGTACATTTCTTACCTGCAGGGGCAAATCCTTCATTCCTTCAGGTTAATGCCCAGTATAGCATGGATATTATGAGAAAATTCCTGCTCCAAGGCTATTTCTTTTGTATGACACTGTAGGGGAGGGAAAAAAATCTTTTCCCTATACCCATCTTAGGTTCTCAGGCCCTGTAATTAGACTAACAAAGACAGATTAACAAGAGAAGAACAGACAGAAGTTTATTAACAAGTGCATTGAGCATACACGTGGGAGTACCCAGTGATGAATAACTCATAGAATTGTGCTTATACAGCATCTTAAAGGAACAGTAAGTTCTAGAGAAGTGACAAGTGAAAAGAAAAGGATTTTCAGTTTCTAGGGCTGGCAAATTGTGGGAAGGCAAATATAGGGGGGGAACGAATGGAAGATAAGGGCTAGTTTTAGCAAAGTTTCTTATGTAGATTCCTCTGGACTAATCAGGGTCTAGAGATGTCCCTGGTGATTAACTTCTGTCTTTCCCAGTAGAGGTGAGAGGGACACCTTTGTAAATTTATGTCTTGCTTTTAGGCAAATAGGGGGAGGCAGAGAGCTTTCCTTGTACCTGCTGCTTCTCAATTGCTTTCAGCTCTAAACAATCCTCATGCCAACGTGGCATATTTGGGGGTGGCATATTCTGCTCCTCTACGACACTACTGATGGACTCTGGTTAAAATATTGGTCTGGGGCCGCCATAACGGGGAAATGACAAAATGGAGCAGGAGTTGTGTGTGATGAAAGGGACATGAAGGGCGCCAGTTAAAAACAAGTTACAGGGCTTCCCTGGTGGCACAGTGGTTAAGAATCCGCCTGCCAATGCAGGGGACACAGGTTCGAGCCCTGGTCCGGGAAGATCTCACATGCCGCGAAGCAACTAAGCCCGTGGGCCACGACTACTGAGCCTGTACTCTAGAGCCCGCGAGCCACGACTACTGAGCCCGCAAGCCACAACTACTGAAGCCCGTGTGCCTAGGGCCCGTGCTCCGCAACAAGAGAAGCCCACGCACCTCAACAAACAGTAGCCCCGCTCACCGTAACTAGAGAAAGCCCGCGCGCAGCAACGAAGACCCAACACAGTCAAAAATAAATAAACAAATTTTAAAAAACCACAACAAATTACATGTGGGAATTCCTTAGTGGTCCAGTAGTTAGGACTCAGTGCTTTCACTGCTGAGGGCCCAGGTTTGATCCCTGGTCGGGGAACTAAGATCTTGTAAGCCGCACAGCTTGGTCAAAAAAAAAAAAAAAATTGCATGTTAATCCTGATTCGTATGCTGACCTCCAGTGTGACTTTGGACAGGTCATTTAATCTCTCAGAGGCTCAGTTTCCTGAACTGTAAAACTAGGATGTAAATAATGTTTACATGCTTAACAAATGATAACTTAATAGGATAATGTCTGTGAAAATGCTGTCTACAGACTGCTGTACAAGTAATAGTCCTACTGATTTTTATTTATTTATTTATTTATTATTTATTTATTTTTATTTATCTATATTTTTGTAAGAAGGTAGAGGAAATTAGATTTTCACATGTGTGTGTATGTGTATGTGTGTGTATATGCCTGTATTCATGAGTTTGTAAAATACAGACCAAAGTAATTAAATGAGATAATTTGTACAATTTCTATTTATAAATAAAAATAGTTACTGTAATTTTAGAATAATTGATCTCTATTCTTTCTGGCAGTAATGAGATTGTAGGGCCATAGTCTGTTCAAATTATGGAATGTTAGAAATGTGCATTTCAAGTAACTGTATGTCACTAAACTTATTTTTAGCTTTTTTGGAATATCCTTTCTTCCTCTTCCAACCTCTTTCCCTCAGTTATTGCCCAGTCCCTCCAAACCCCTAACCTCAGGTAATTGTCCTTATTCTGGTACTAGTGGATGATATTGATTCCTAAGGAAAGACCTTGATCTGAACCATCATGGAGTAAATAATCTTCCAAGTGTGGCTTCCAATTTTAGTTACTTTTAGCTTGTTCATTTGGATAAATCACTACACTCAAGTTTAACCCTATGAAAGTTGGTTGAAGAATGTTTTCATCATGTTTATAGAATACATAACTGAGTGCTCTTAGAAAATCTTTTTTTTTTTTTTTTTTTTTGCGTTATGCGGGCCTCTCACTGTTGTGGCCTCTCCCCTTGCGGAGCACAGGCTCTGGACGCACAGGCTCAGCGGCCATGGCTCACGGGCCTAGCCGCTCCGCGGCATGTGGGATCTTCCCGGACCGGGGCACGAACCCGTGTCCCCTGCATCGGCAGGCGGACTCTCAACCACTGCGCCACCAGGGAAGCCCCAGAAAATCTATTTTTGACTGTTGCCCAGCTACATTTACATTGCTACTTGAAAGAAGAATTCCTCTTCTCAGACTGTCTGACATATTCATGGCATCTGGAGGAATATGGTTTTTGAAAGCTCTAGGATCCTCCAATTTCCACATACAATAGTGTGTGTTTCTTATTGTGCCCAGTAAATTTAGAAAGGGGGAGGAATTCCTAGGTTTTATAATTTGGCACTGGTATGCTGATGAATCAACTCTCCCCACCCCCAATATCCCTGACTTTTGGTATGTGCCAATTTCTCTGGTGCAAATACTTTCACCATGGCCAATTGCAAGGTACCATCAGGTGAACAATAGACCCTCTAGAGCTGGTACAAGCTGGCTCCAGCACACCACTGAGACCGTAAAATTTAGTCAGTCATCACTTTTCTAAAAGGAAGGCAAGGGACGTCCCTGGTGATGCAGTGGTTAAGAATCTGCCTGCCAGTGCAGGGGACACTGGTTTGAGCCCTGGTCTGGGAAAATCTCACATGCTGTGGAGCAACTAAGCCCGTGGGCCACAACTACTGAGCCTGTGCTCTAGAGCTGGAGAGCCAGAACTACTGAAGTCCGCGCACCTAGAGCCCGAGCTCCTCAACGAGAGAAGCCACGGCAGTGAGAAGCCTGCACACCACAATGAAGAGTAGCCCCCACTTGCTGCAACTAGGGAAAGCCTGCGCACAGCAACGAAAACCCAACGCAACCAAAAATAAATAAATAATTTATTTAAAAAGTAAAAGGAAGGCAAGGTGAAGAGGAGTGGGGACAGTGGCTGTTTTTGGTCTGAGCTCTTTGGCATATGCTCTACATATTAGAAAGATGTATGAGTCACTCTTCCAAGAATTAGTTCAGGAAAAGTCAGTGTAGGATGCTTTCTCCTATTTGTCTATTACTTTCCCTCCATTAAGTCTTTTCTAACCTTAAAGAACCTCTAAAAAAGAACTCTATTGGAGATGATAGTATAGATATTGTTTACTTTAAAAAAAAGCAGATGAACACAGAAGAGTATATGAAAATACAACTCATCAAAATTTCTGGTATGTAGGCAGCAAAAGAAGTGGTTGGGGGAATTGTATAGCATTGAATGCATATACTGGAAAAGAAGAGAGATCTAAAATCAATAATATAAGCTTCCACCTTAGGAAACTAGAAAAAAAAAGAAGAAATTAAATCCAAAGTAAGCAGAAGAAAATAAATAATAAGAATTAGAGTAGAGATCAATGAAACTGAAAACAGAAAATCAATAGAGAATATCAACAAAACCAAAAACTAGTTCTTTGAAAAGATCAGTAAAATTGATAAGATTATAGCTGGACTAGCCAAGAGAAAAAGAGAGAAGACAGAAATTATTAATATCAGAAATGAAAGAGGGGCCATCACTACTGATCCTATGGACATTAAAAGAATAAGAAAGGCATATTATGAGGAGTTCTATGCCCCCAAATTTGATAACCTAGGTGAAATAAGCCAATGTCTTGAAAAGACACAATCTACCAAAACTCACACAAGGAGAAATAGATAACCTGAATACATCTATATCAATAAAAGAAATTGAATCATAACTTTCCAAAACATAAAAGATTAGGTCTAAATGGCTTTACTGGAAAATTAAAACAATTTTTAGAAAAAAAAAATGAAACCAAGTCTCTACAATATCTTCCAGAATATAGAAGCAGAAGGCATACTTCCTAACTCATTTTATGAGGTCAGTGTTCCCTCAATACAAAACCAAAGACATTACAAGGAAGGAAACTACGGACCAATGTTTCTCATGAACATATATGCAAAAATCTTCAATGAGATATTAGCAAATAAAATCCAACAAAGTATAAAAAGAATTGTTCACCATGCCCAAATGAGATTTATCCCAGGTATGCGAGGCTGGCTCAACATTCAAAAATCAATTAATATAATCTTTTACATCAACAGACTAAAGAAGAAAAACATATGATTATATCAATAGAGGCAGAAAATGCATTTGATGAAACCTAATATACCCATTCATGATAAAAACTCTTATCATGCTTAATATTAAGATACTAGATACTTTCCCCCTAAGAGCAGGAACAAGGGAAGGACGTCTCCTTTCACCACCCATATTCACCATTATGCTTAAAGTCCTAGTTAATACAGTAAGACAAGAAAAGGAACACAGGTATACAGATTGGGAAGGGGTAAATAAAACTGTCTGAAAACTAAAATTGTTCACAGATGACATAATTATTTATGTAGAAAATTCCAAAGAATCAACAAAACAACTCCTAGAACTAATAAGCATTTATAGCAAGGCTGTTGGGTATACAGAAACTTAACATAAAAGAGTCTATTGCTTTCTGATATATCAACAATGAACATCTGGAATTTGAAATATAAACACAACACCTACAATAGTACAAAAAATGAGATACTGGGGAGTTCCCTGGTGGTCCAGTGGTTAGGACTCAGTGCTTTCACTGCCATGGCCTGGGTTCAATCCCTGGTTGGGGACCTAAGATCCAGCAAGTTGCACAGCGTGGTCAAAAAAAAGAGATACTTAGGTATATATCTAACAAGATATGTACAAAATCCATATGGGGAAAACAATAAAATTCTGATGAAAGAAAATTTTTTAAAAACCAAATAAATGGAAAGATATTCCATGTTCATGGATAGGAAGGCTCAATTTTGTTAAGATGTCAGTTCTTTCTAACTTGATTTATAGATTCAACACAATCTTTTTTTTTTTTTTTTTTTTTTGCATTACGCAGGCCTCTCACTGTTGTGGCCTCTCCCGTTGCAGAGCACAGGCTCCGGATGCACAGGCTCAGCGGCCATGGCTCACGGGCCTAGCTGCTCCGCGGCATGTGGGATCCTCCTGGACTGGGGCACGAACCCGTGTCCCCTGAATCGGTAGGCGGACTCTCAACAACTGCGCCACCAGGGAAGCCCTCAACACAATCTTAATCAAAATTCCAGCAAATTATTTTGTGGACAAACTGTCTCTAAAGTTTATATGGAGAGGCAAAAGACCCAGAATAGCCAACACAATACTGAAGGTGAACAAAGTTAGAGGACTGACACTACCTGACTTACTATGAAACTATAGTTTCAAGACAGTATGGTTTTGGTGAAAGAATAAACAAACAGATCAATGGAATAGAATAGAGAATCCAGAAATAGACACACATGCATATAGTCAATTGATCTTTGACAAAGGGGCAAAGGTCATTCAATGCATAAAGGATTTTTTTTTCAACAAATGCTGCTGAAACAACTGGACACCCTAACCACAAAAAAGGAAGTGAGACACAGACCTTATATCTTTCAAAAAAATCAACTCCAGGGCTTCCCTGGTGGCACAGTGGTTGAGAGTCTGCCTGCCGGTGCAGGGGGCACGGGTTCGTGCCCTGGTCCGGGAGGATCCCACATGCCACGGAGCGGCTGGGCCCGTGAGCCATGGCCGCTGAGCCTGTGCGTCCGGAGCCTGTGCTCCACAATGGGAGAGACCACAATAGTGAGAGGCCCGTGTACCGCAAAAAAAAAAAAAAAAAAATTAACTCCAAAGGGGCCGTAGACCTAAATATAGAATGCAAAGCTATAACCCTTCTATACTTTTAGAAGGTAACATAGGGGGAAAATTAAGATCATCTTGAGTTTGGTGATGGGTTTTTAGATACAACACAAAAAGCATGATCCGTGAAATAAAAAATTGACAAAATGGACTTTATTACAATTTAAAACTTCTTCTCTGTGAAAGATACTGTTAAGAGAATGAAAAGACAAGTCACAGACTGGAAGAAATATTTGTAAACACATTATCTGATAAAGGACTTGTATCTAAAGTATATAAGAACTCTTAAAACTTGCCAATAAGGAAACAAAAAACTCAATTAAAAAATGGGCAAAAGATCTGAACAGATACCTCACTGACGAAGATGCATGGATGGCATATAAGTATCTGAAAAGATACTCAACATGATATATCATTAGGAAATTGCAGATTAGAACAACAGTGAGATACCATGACACCCCTATTAGAATGGTCAATATCCAAAATACCAGCAACATCAAATGCAGAGAGGATGAGGAACAACAGGGCCTCTCATTCACTGCTGGTGGGAATACTAAATGGCACAGCTACTTTGGAAGACAGTTTGGCAGTTTCTTACAAAACTAAACAGGCTCTTACCATACGATCCAGCAATGGCACTCCTTGGTACTTACCCAAATGAGTTGTAAACTTTTGTCCAAACAGAAACCTACACACAAATATTATACCAGCTTTATTCACAATTTCCAAAACTTGGAAGCAATAGAAATGTCCTTCAATAGGTGAATGGATAAACAAACTGTGGCACACCCATGCAATCGAATATCATCCAGTGATAAAAAGAAATGAGCTGGGGACTTCCGGGTAAGATGGCGGAAGAGTAAGACGCGGAGATCACCTTCCTCCCCACGGATACACCAGAAATACAGCTACACGTGGAACAACACCTACAGAACACCTACTGAACGCTGGCAGAAGACCCCAGACCTCCCAAAAGGCAAGAAACTCCCCACATACCTGGGTAGGGCAAAGCGGAGAGATCCGCACACAGAGGATCGGTGCCGAGCGGCACTCACCAGCCCGAAAGGCTTGTCTGCTCGCCCGCCGGGGCGCGCAGCGCTGGAAGCTGAGGCTCGGGCTTCGGTCAGAGCGCAGGGAGAGGACTGGGGCTGGCGGCGAGAACTCAGCCTGAAGGGGGCTAATGTGCCACAGCTAGCCGGGAGGGAGTCCGGGAAAACTCTGGAGCTGCCGAAGAGGCAAGAGACTTTTTCTTCCCTCTTGGTTTCCTGGTGCGCGAGGAGAGGGGATTAAGAGCGCTGCTTAAAGGGGCTCCACGGACGGGCGCGAGTCGCGACTGAAAGCGCGGAGCCCAGTGACAGGCGTGGGACGCTGGGGCTGCTGCTGCCGCCGCCAAGAAGCCTGTGTGCAAGCGCAGGTCACTGCCCACACCGCCCTTCCGGGAGCCTGTGCAGCCCGCCACTGCCGGGGTCCCGGGATCCAGGGGCGGCTTCCCTGGGAGAACGCACGGCGCGCCTCGGGCTGGTGCAACGTCACGCCGACCTCTGCCGCTTCAGGCTTGCCCCGCACTCCGTGCCCCTCCCTCCCTCCCGGCCTGAGTGAGCCAGAGTCCCCGAAGAGGCTGCTCCTTTAACCCTGTCCTATCTGAGCGAAGAACAGACGCCCTCCGGCGACCTACACGCAGAGGCGGGGCCAAATCCAAAGCTGAGACCCAGGAGCTGTGAGAACAAAGAAGAGAAAGGGAAACCTCTCCCAGCAGCCTCAGAAGCAGCGGATTAAAGCTCCACAATCAACTTGATGTACCCTGCATCTGCGGAATACATGAATAGACAACACATCATCCCAAATTGAGGAGCCCGGAGTCAGTGCTGTGCCTCTGAGGTGGGAGAGCCAACTTCAGGACACTGGTCCACAAGAGACCTCCCAGCTCCACATAATATCAAACGGTGAAAATCTTCCAGAGATCTCCATCTCAACACCAGCACCCAGCTTCACTCAACGACCAGCAGGCTACAGTGCTGGACACCCTGAGCCAAACAACTAGCAAGACAGGAACACAACGCCACCCATTACCAGAGAGGTGGCCTAAAATCATAAAAAGTCCACAGACACCCCAAAACACACCACCAGACGTGGACCTGCCCACCAGAAAGACAAGATCCAGCCTCATCCACCAGAACACAGGCACTAGTCCCCTCCACCAGGAAGCCTACATAACCCACTAAACCAACCTTAGCCACTGGGGACAGACACCAAAAACAACAGGAACTACGAACCTGCAGCCTGCAAAAAGGAGACCCCAAACACAGTAGCATAAGCAAAATGAGAAGACAGAAAAACACACAGCAGGAGAAGGAGCAAGATAAAAACCCACCAGACCTAACAAATGAAGAGGTAATAGGCAGTCTACCTGAAAAAGAATTCAGAATAATGATGGTAAAGATGATCCAAGATTCTATTTCCCAGATCCAAAATCTTGGAAATAGAATAGACAAAATGCAAGAAACAGTTAACAAGGACCTAGAAGAACTAAAGATGAATCAAGCATCGATTAAAAACACAATACATGAAATAAAAAATACTCTAGATGGGATCAATAGCAGAATAACTGAGGCAGAAGAACGGATAAGTGAGGTGGAAGATAAAATAGTGGAAATAACTGCTGCAGAGCAAAATAAAGAAAAAAGAATGAAAAGAACAGAGGACAGTCTCAGAGACCTCTGGGACAACATTAAACGCACCAACATTCGAATTATAGGGGTTCCAGAAGAAGAAGAGAAAAAGAAAGGGACTGAGAAAATATTTGAAGAGATTATAGTTGAAAACTTCCCTAATATGGGAAAGGAAATAGTTAATCAAGTCCAGGAGGCACAGAGAGTCCCATACAGAATAAATCCAAGGAGAAATACGCCAAGACACATATTAATCAAACTGTCAAAAATTAAACACAAAGAAATCCTATTAAAAGCAGCAAGGCAAAAACAACAAATAACACACAAGGGAATCCCCATCAGGATAACAGCTGATCTCTCAGCAGAAACTCTACAAGCCAGAAGGGAGTGGCAGGACATACTTAAAGTGATGAAGGAGAAAAACCTGCAACCAAGATTACTCTACCCAGCAAGGATCTCATTCAGATTTGATGGAGAAATTAAAACGTTCACAGACAAGCAAAAGCTGAGAGAGTTCAGCACCACCAAACCAGCTTTACAACAAATGCTAAAGGAACTTCTCTAGGCAAGAAACACAACAGAAGTAAAAGACCTACAATAATGAACCCAAAACAATTAAGAAAATGGGAATAGGAACATACATATCGATAATTACCTTAAATGTAAATGGACTAAATGCTCCCACCAAAAGACACAGAGTGGCTGAATGGATACAAAAACAAGACCCATCTATATGCTGTCTACAAGAGACCCACTTCAGACCTAGAGACACATACAGACTGAAAGTAAGGGGATGGAAAAAGATATTCCATGCAAATGGAAACCAAAAGAAAGCTGGAGTAGCAATTCTCATATCAGACAAAATAGACTTTAAAATAAGGACTACTAGAAGAGACAAAGAAGGACACTACCTAATGATCAAGGGATCGATCCAAGAAGAAGATATAACAATTGTAAATATTTATGCACCAAACATAGGAGCACCTCAATACATAAGGCAAATACTAACAGCCATAAAAGGAGAAATCGACAGTAACACACTCATAGTAGGGGACTTTAACACCCCACTTTCACCAATGGACAGATCTTCCAAAATGAAAATAAATAAGGAAACACAAGCTTTAAATGATACATTAAACAAGATGGACTTAATTGATATTTATAGGACATTCCATCCAAAAACAACAGAATACACATTTTTCTCAAGTGCTCATGGAACATTCTCCAGGATAGATCATATCTTGGGTCACAAATCAAGCCTTGGTAAATTTAAGAAAATTGAAATTGTATCAAGTATCTTTTCCGACCACAATGCTATGAGACTAGATATCAATTACAGGAAAAGAGCTGTAAAAAATACAAACACATGGAGGCTAAACAATACACTACTTCATAACGAAGTGATCACTGAAGAAATCAAAGAGGAAATTAAAAAATACCTAGAAACAAATGACAATGGAGACACGACGACCCAAAACCTATGGGATGCAGCAAAAGCAGTTCTAAGAGGGAAGTTTATAGCAATACAATCCCACCTTAAGAAACAGGAAACATCTCGAATAAACAACCTAACCTTGCACCTAAAGCAATTAGAGAAAGAAGAACAAAAACATCCCAAAGTTAGCAGAAGGAAAGAAATCATAAAAATCAGATCAGAAATAAATGAAAAAGAAATGAAGGAAACGATAGCAAAGATCAATAAAACTAAAAGCTGGTTCTTTGAGAAGATAAACAAAATTGATAAACCATTAGCCAGACTCATCAAGAAAAAAAGGGAGAAGACTCAAATCAATAGAATTAGAAATGAAAAAGGAGAAGTAACAACTGACACTACAGAAATACAAAAGATCATGAGAGATTACTATAAGCAACTCTATGCCAATAAAATGGACAACCTGGAAGAAATGGACAAATTCTTAGAAATGCACAACCTGCCAAGACTGAATCAGGAAGAAATAGAAAATATGAACAGACCAATCACAAGCACTGAAATTGAAACTGTGATAAAAAATCTTCCAACAAACAAAAGCCCAGGACCAGATGGCTTCACAGGCGAATTCTATCAAGCATTTAGAGAAGAGCTAACACCTATCCTTCTGAAACTCTTCCAAAATATAGCAGAGGGAGGAACACTCCCAAACTCATTCTACGAGGCCACCATCACCTTGATACCAAAACCAGGCAAGGATGTCACAAAGAAAGAAAACTACAGGCCAATATCACTGATGAACATAGATGCAAAAATCCTCAACAAAATACTAGCAAACAGAATCCAACAGCACATTAAAAGGATCATACACCATGATCAAGTGGGGTTTATTCCAGGAATGCAAGGATTCTTCAATATACGCAAATCAATCAACGTGATACACCATATTAACAAATTGAAGGAGAAAAACCATATGATCATCTCAATAGATGCAGAGAAAGCTTTCGACAAAATTCAACACCCATTTATGATAAAAACCCTGCAGAAAGTAGGCATAGAGGGAACTTTCCTCAACATAATAAAGGCCATATATGACAAACCCACAGCCAGCATCGTCCTCAATGGTGAAAAACTGAAACCATTTCCACTAAGATCAGGAACTAGACAAGGTTGCCCACTTTCACCACTCTTATTCAACCTAGTTTTGGAAGTTTTAGCCACAGCAATCAGAGAAGAAAAGGAAATAAAAGGAATCCAAATTGGAAAAGAAGAAGTAAAGCTGTCACTGTTTGCAGATGACATGATACTATACATAGAGAATCCAAAAGATGCTACCAGAAAACTACTAGAGTTAATCAATGAATTTGGTAAAGTTGCAGGATACAAAATTAATGCACAGAAATCTCTGGCATTCCTATATACTGATGATGAAAAATCTGAAAGTGAAATCAAGGAAACACTCCCATTTACCATTGCAACAAAAAGAATAAAATATCTAGGAATAAACCTACCTAAGGAGACAAAAGACCTGTATGCAGAAAATTATAAGACACCGATGAAAGAAATTAAAGATGATACAAATAGATGGAGAGATGTACCATGTTCTTGGATTGGAAGAATCAACATTGTGAAAATGACTCTACTACCCAAAGCAATCTACAGGTTCAATGCAATCCCTATCAAACTACCACTGGCATTTTTCACAGAACTAGAACAAAAAATTTCACAATTTGTATGGAAACACAAAAGACCCCGAATAGCCAAAGCAATCTTGAGAACGAAAAATGGAGCTGGAGGAATCAGGCTCCCTGACTTCAGACTATACTACAAAGCTACAGTAATCAAGACAGTATGGTACTGGCACAAAAACAGAAAGATAGATCAATGGAACAGGATAGAAAGCCCAGAGTTAAACCCACGGACATATGGTCACCTTATCTTTGATAAAGGAGGCAGGAATGTACAGTGGAGAAAGGACAGTCTCTTCAATAAGTGGTGCTGGGAAAACTGGATAGGGACATGTAAAAGTATGAGATTAGATCACTCCCTAACACCATACACAAAAATAAGCTCAAAATGGATTAAAGACCTAAATGTAAGGCCAGACACTATCAAACTCTTAGAGGAAAACATAGGCAGAACACTCTATGACATAAATCACAGCAAGATCCTTTTTGACCCACCTCCTAGAGAAATGGAAATAAAGACAAAAATAAACACATGGGACCTAATGAAACTTCAAAGCTTTTGCACAGCAAAGGAAACCATAAACAAGACCAAAAGACAACCCTCAGAATGGGAGAAAATATTTGCAAATGAAGCAACTGACAAAGGATTAATCTCCAAAATTTATAAGCAGCTCATGCAGCTCAATAACAAAAAAACAAACAACCCAATCCAAAAATGGGCAGAAGACCTAAAAAGACATTTCTCCACAGAAGATATACAGACTGCCAACAAACACATGAAAGGATGCTCAACATCTTTACTCATTAGAGAAATGCAAATCAAAACTACAATGAGATATCATCTCACACCAGTCAGAATGGCCATCATCAAAAAATCTAGAAACAATAAATGCTGGAGAGGGTGTGGAAAAAAGGGAACACTCTTGCACTGCTGGTGGGAATGTGAATTGGTACAACCGCTATGGAGAACGGTATGGAGGTTCCTTAAAAAACTACAAATAGAACTACCATATGACCCAGCAATCCCACTACTGGGCATATACCCTGAGAAAACCATAATTCAAAAAGAGACATGTACCAAAATGTTCATAGCAGCCCTATTTACAATAGCCCGGAGATGGAAACAACCTAAGTGTCCATCATCGGATGAATGGATAAAGAAGATGTGGCACATATATACAATGGAATATTACTCAGCCATAAAAAGAAATGAAATTGAGCTATTTGTAATGAGGTGGATAGACCTAGAGTCTGTCATACAGAGTGAAGTAAGTCAGAAAGAGAAAGACAAATACTGTATGCTAACACATATATATGGAATTTAAGAAAAAAAAATGTCATGAAGAACATAGGGGTAAGACAGGAATAAAGACACAGACCTACTAGAGAATGGACTTGAGGATATGGGGAGGGGGAAGGGTAAGCTGTGACAAAGTGAAAGAGCGGCATGGACATATATACACTACCAAACGTGAGGTAGATAGCTAGTGGGAAGCAGCCGCATAGCACAGGGAGATCAGCTCGGTACTTTGTGACCGCCTGGAGGGGTGGGACAGGGAGGGTGGGAGGGAGACGCAAAAGGGAGGGGATATGGAAACATATGTATATGTATAACTGATTAAATTTGTTATAAAGCAAAAAAATAAAATAAAATAAATTAAAAAAAAAATAAAAAAATAAAGGCAAGGGTGCTGGTTTGGAGGGCAGAGTCACGCGGATTGCATACACAGTTTGGGACTGTTTTAAACTGGGCTTACTCTAGCGTTCCTACCAGCGCACACCCACACCAGACTGTGCAGTATTCAAACACGCTACCTGAAAAAAAAAAAAAAAAAAAAAAAAAAAAGAAATGAGCTATCAGTTTAGAAAAAGATACATAGGAATCTTGAATGCATATTGCTATTGAAATGAGGTAAAAGAAGCCAGCCTGAAAAGGCTACATACTATATGATTTTAACTATGTGACATTGTGGAAAAGGCAAAGTTACAGAGACAATAAAAAAAATGAGTGGTTGCCAGGAGTTTCCATGGAGGAAGAAGTGAGGGATGAATTAGTGGAGCACAGAGGATTTTTAGGGCAGTGAAACTATTCTCTATGATACTGTAATGGTGGATACGTGACATTATGCATTTGTCAAAACCCATAGAACTCTACAACACCAAGAGTGAACCTAAGGCAAACTATGGACTTTAGTTAATAATAATAATGTATCAATATTGGTTTATCAATTGTAACAAATGTACCACAGTAACGCAAGTTAATAATAAGGGAAACTGTGTGTGTGTGTGTGGTGGGGTGGAGGGGGAATCTGGAGCTCTCTGTACTTTCTGCTCCATTTTTCTGTAAATTTAAAACTGCTCTAACAACATAAAAGGTACTAATATAGAAATATTAAGTAGACTGTTTAACACCCAGAAGTGTGTTTTTTTTATCCTAGAGCAGAGATTGGCAAACTTTTTCAGTAAAGGATCAGATGGTAAATATTTCAGGCTTGTGGGCCATGTAGGTCTCTATGATTTCCTCTCCTTCTCTTTTTCCTCTTCCTTCCCTTTCTTCTTCTTAAACAACATCCTTGGTTTACAATCTGGGCCCAAGGTCTGTAATTTACTGATTTTTTGCCCTGGAACACTTTTCCTCTTTCCTTAATCTTTATCAGACCCATCCACATTTCCCCCTCCTGTTTCTACTCTCATCTACATTTGAAGTGGGAACTTGTGATATCTAAATGCTCTCCACGTGATGTGATTTCCCCTTGTATTTGCCATGCTTATAAACAGGGTAACTTTGAAAGCTTAGTAAGAAAAATGAAGAGTCAAGAATTAACTCATTGGCTGGAAGTAAAAGAAAGGGTATTTTTTTTGTTCTCAGTTTTTCAACTCCTGTCACCAAGATTTAGGATATTCATCAAGAGAAGAAATATACTGCACATATTGGATTTATCCTGTGCCTGCTGAGAATGCTTTACTCAAAATAAATTTTCATTACAAATATTTTAGTAGAAGCACTATCAAAACAAGATTAAAGCATAACTGAGTAAAAATTATGAAAATGTAATTCCATAATCCAAGCAAAGTTTGGTTTGCATATTAATTTCTAATTGTATACACTGGCTTATTTTTCATGTATTCATATTTCTTTGTATTTTGTTAATTTTTACTTATTACTTTATCATATAAAATGTTTCAAATTTTTACATAGCCTTTAAAAATTATTTTCTTTAATACATAAGATTCCATCATATATATTACTATATATATTATTATATTCTACCACAATATAGTAAACAGTTCCATAGCTTGGGAATTATTTATGCTGCAATAAACATTTTCACACCTACATCTTTTTGCTTAGCTGAATTACTTTCTTATGATAAATTACTAGAAGTAGAGTACCCATACTGAATATGATAATTATATTTGTAGTTCATGCTACATATTTCTATTTTCCTTGAGGGACAAGCAATGTATTTCTTTTACTAAAAAATTTAAGGATTAAATTTAGGGAAATGATTTAAATGTGAAATTAAATATTAGTTCTGAGAATCACTTCTGAGCATTTAATGAGTGCTTGCTGTGTACCAAAGATAAATAACACTTGGTCTCTGCCCTCAATGTATTTACAGTCTAGTGAGAGAACAGAGCCAGGACCTGGATGTGAAATAAATTTAAAGGGGTACCAAAAAACTCAATAATCAAGATAAATAATATTTTAATGCAATATATTAAAAAATTGACTTGGCAAACCATGGCTCATGGGCTGTCTCCCTGTTTTTGTAAATAACATTTTATTGGAACCAGGGCCAAGATTAGGGTAGGGCAAGTGAGGCAAGGTTGTGCAAGAGCAGGTTGGATCTTGTTGTTACTTACAATTTTAATATTTTATTCATCATGGATTTTTTTGCATTTAATTTTATTTGTAAATAATACATTAAAATGTTATTTATCTTGATAACTGAGGTTTTTTGTATC
Source organism: Mesoplodon mirus (assembly GCF_964341445.2). Classification (NCBI taxonomy): domain Eukaryota; kingdom Metazoa; phylum Chordata; class Mammalia; order Artiodactyla; family Ziphiidae; genus Mesoplodon; species Mesoplodon mirus. The sequence goes on along the minus strand of NC_138996.1, from coordinate 18,739,187 downwards.
CTCTTAAATTTTTTTCCCCAAGGCAAGTACCTCACTCACCACATATATCCTAGTCCTGCCTTTGGGGTGGAGATCAAAGAAATGGATAATTGGAACATCAGTGAAAGACACTGGGTGTTATGAAGCGTGTGTGTGTGTGTACACGCACACGAGCGTGCATGCGTGTGATTTCCTATGGTGATGGTTTGTATTTCACCACCCAAAAGGACCATGGTGCTAAGCAACATGTAATATGAGACACCCCTGGGAGAGGATGCTGTGTCATCTAGAATCAGCAAAGAGAGCTCTGGTTTACCCTCAGCATGGGTTGCAACCATGCTTACACCTGTGTAAGATCAATTATGTAGCCTGAAAAGCTAGGCCAACCACTGCCACTTAGCAAGGACCATTGGTACTTTTTGATTGACTAGTTTGTATAATCTTCATTGTTCCATAGCGCATTAAATATATTATTATGTTCTTTAAAAAGAACTATAATAGTGGGAACGATTCATCTGAGTGTTTTAAAAGCCAGGTCACTAAAGTACTTGTAAGGCTTATCCTGTCAGAGATTACTGCCTGCCAGAGTATAATCAGAAAATCCTTCCTCTTGTCTAAAAATTGGTTTAAGAAATGGTTTCCAAGTTTGCTAGAAAAATGAACAATTTTTCTCGAAGTCCAAATATAGCAGACTCTAGGTTGGATGATAAATATCTGGTCCTTCCTTAAACATATTTCCCTGTCTAAATCTTAATTTATGGTAAAATCAATTTCAGGAAATGCTGAAAAATAAATCATAAGTACAGCTACTATTCCATTTTTTTTCCAGACATTCATTGGAGCATGAGACTATAGATACCCAAGATGTTTATAAAAAGATAAAGGCATTAACACACAAACCTTTAGGCCAGTGTTCTGTAACTAAAAAGATAATTAGTATAATATTATTATTTCTCTAGTACCTGTGATGAGGTTCTTGCCATTCTACAATTCAATACATGTATGAAATCCGGGCTAGAGGTGAACTTTGAGAAACAGAAATTGACAAAGAGAGGCAAAATAATCTAATAGTCATTATAATGGACCATTATGGAACAAGAAATATCTTTTGTTTGAATGATGTAGAAACAAGTCATTTCAGAACTGTTGTAAGGTTTTGTTATATTTCTAGTTACACTAACGCCACACTCCTCACTGGGAAAAAGACGTCCCCCACCAGGTTTCAGATTCCTAAGTGCTCTCTGCTGGCGCACAGTAGCTTGATGAGAATGGATGTGGTTGAATTAGAAAGTCAGTGGAGGGAAGAGTCAGCTCTCCCCCAGACAGGAAATGGCAAGGAGATTAAAGACGCATTGGTGTCTGTTGTGGGCTTCCCCTAGGCTGTGAAAACAAATAGAACACATAATTAATATTCTTCCTGCAGCTTGTGGAAGGCCTTCAGGCAGAACATCAGTGTTCATTTTACTATCTATATTCAGGCTGCATTTTAATGCATGACATTTTGGGGAAATGGGGAACATTGCATAATCTGGGAACATCTATAAACAAATGTCAGTTTTCTAAATGGAAGGAGAGCCTGTTGGGGGTTTTTCTGTAGTCAAGGCCAAGCTGCTCAACCAGGAGATATAGAGAAAGGAAGAGGAGGGTGATTATTGGTGGAGAGTATGAAGGTGTTGTTTTAAAGGGACACTTACTGTCCAGGCAGTAGTCTGCCTACTGTCTACCCTGTTCAGTTTCAAATCAGTTCAATAAATACCATTTGAGCACTTACTGCATGCCAAGTTCTTTGTGAGTACCAGAATACAGAGATAAACAACACAGGATTGCTGGTCAGTTTGCAGTCTAATGGATACAGAAAAGAAGAAGGAGATTTTTCAGAGATTAATCACAGCAAAATTCTGAACCCACTGCCTGACTACCAAACTCAAGAGTTGCAAAGTTCTTTTCCACTTGCCTATGGCACTTATGACTGTCAGCCCATAGGACTCAAGAAGTTTGTGGGCAACTTTGTTGAATACGAACTATTCAACTTTGTTGAATAGTCAATAGTCAATAGAATAGTCAAGTCCTATTCTTTTGTTGACTGAAAAAAAAAAGCACAACCTAAAAATTAAGAATTATGTTTTATTCAGCGGACTTACTGAGGACTTAAGCCCAGGAGACAGCCTCTCAGATAGCGCTGAGGGACTTTTCCAAAAAGGTAAGGGAGGAGCCAGGATATATAGTCTTTGCAAAAAAAACCCCAGGTACTTGGAACATCAGAAGATTACTGTTGGGGACTTCCCTGATGGTGTGTAGTGGTTAAGAATCTGCCTGCCAATGCAGGGGACACGGGTTCAAGCCCTGGTCCAGGAAGATCCCACATGCCGTGGAGCAACTAAGCCCGTACGCCACAGCTACTGAGTCTGCGAGCCATGACTACTGAGCCTGCATGCCACAACTACTGAAGCCCGTGCGCCTAGAGGCCGTGCTCCGCAACAAGAGAAGCCACCGCAATGAGGAGCCCGCCCACCGCAGCGAAGAGTAGCCCCGGCTCACCGCAACTAGAGAAAGCCCGCACACAGCAACAAAGACCCAACGCAGCCAAAAATAAATAAATAGAAATAAATTTTTTTAAAAAAGATTACTGTTAATTAAAGAAAACCAGATATTTCAAGTTAATGAATTTGTTGCTTATCTACCTATGGGAAGGTGCAAGAGCCTGGGCTCATTGAAATCACTCCTTTGATATGCACCTTTACTATCTAGGGCCAGAGTCCTGCATTTCTCCATCCTGAATCCCCTCAGGGTGCACCACTGGGGGTGGCTGCAGTGGCCCATGGCTTGATGGCTGCAACATCCTTTGTGGACTGATATGGCAGGGGATATTCCTCATCCACACCTTCTTATTGTGTGTGTTTTATAAATGCAGTGGAAAAGCACAGGGTCGGACTTACCCCAGAGTCACAGTTCGTAAGCCATGGGAACCAGCTTCCTGGTTCCATTTGTGTTCCTCAGTGGGTGAGGAAACTAAGACTTGGGCCCTGTTCCTGGTGTCTATAATCGCCCACCCATGCCCGCAGCTAGCAGTTCTTTCTTTCTTTCTTTCTTTTTTCTTTTTTTTTGTATGCAATGGTGAAACATTATCCTGGGCTAATAGATTAGCATAAAAATATAAAATAATGCACAGATTCTCCCCCACTAACGTGACTAACAGGATTAAATAGCATGTTAAATAACATAGTACTTTGCAGTTAGAACCAGGAAACTAGTTTCCATGGTTTACTGGCTGAGACTTTAGGGCTAGTCAAACCTTGTTGCTCTCCCTTTGCATTTGTAAGGCAAAACCACTAAAAAAACAAAAAACAAAAAACAGGGCTTCCCTGGTGGCGCAGTGGTTGAGAATCTGCCTGCTAATGCAGGGGACACGGGTTCGAGCCCTGGTCTGGGAGGATCCCACATGCCACGGAGCAACTAGGCCCGTGAGCCACAACTACTGAGCCTGCGCGTCTGGAGCATGTGCTCTGCAACACAAGAGGCCGCCATAGTGACAGGCCCGTGCACCACGATGAAGAGTGGCTCCCACTTGCCACAACTGGAGAAAGCCCTCGCACAGAAACGAAGACGCAACACAGCAAAAATAAATAAATTAATAAATAAACTCCTACCCCCAACATCTTCTTTAAAAAAAAAAAAAACCCAGCCTCCAGAAATCTCATGAGTCCTGCCTGAGGCAAGTGGGGAAAGACTTTTTAGGTCTCTCTTTGGCTGATCACAGGTTGCTTCAAAATTCTGCTGTGTTTAATTCTGTCATAGGAGACAGTGCCCATTTGGTTTCAGACCTGGGTAGCTAGGTGTATTAAGAATGTGTGTGTGTGTGTGTGTATGTGTGTGTTTATTGGCAGTGTCCATAAGTTAGATTTCACAGTCATCCAAGTAGGTGATGCTAGATCAGGTTCTTCATCTTATGAAAGGAGTCCCTTCATAGATTCAAGTCCCTTCTAGCTCTAACATTCTGTGAGCCTGTCATTCTATATTGAGTTCCATAGTGTGCTCAGCCTTTTTTTTTTTCTGGGGTGGAGGGAGGGGGAGAAGGGAGTAGATTTAAAAGAAGTCTAACCCTTTACCCCACTTATCATTAAGAAGTTTATCAAGATGAGAGAGATAAATATATATGAGACACCTATAAACAATGCAAGATAGTCTATAATTAAATTGGAAATTATTTAAAAGGCTTAAGAATTCCAATGGACTGGGGATCCATAGGATCTGGGAGTGATTAAGGGACATTCTAGGGAAGACATGGTCATGTAAAACTTTACCTGGGCAGAACTTGAGAGATGAGGATGTGAGCGTTCCAAATAAATAGAAAGTACCTGAAAAACATACATCTACATGCACTGTATTTACATATATTCATTTATTTGTGTGGTTGTCACTTATGTGTATATTTATACAAGGAGATGCAAAAGGCCTATCATTTGTAGCACTTTCTCTTTTGCCCACTTTGATTCATGGCAGGAATGAAACATGTGATGTTATGGCTTCAAGAAACACACAGACCATGTCCTGAAATATAATGAATGGTTCTGACCTGGTTAGTTATCTTCAGGTGTTGAAACAGTACCAAGCTTCTTAAGTCTAGGGAAAATTCCAAGACCTTGGTGTGAGATGTTTCCTGTTGAGAATGTCTTTTGTCTCTACCACCTGTCCCAACGCATAACTTCTCCATAAGACCCCTAACCAAAGCCTTCATGGGGGTGCCAATTTGGGAAAGGCTGTCTGGAGCTCACAGCTGCCGTTCCTCACTTGAAGTACCATTTGTTTCGAACCTGTGGCCCTTCCTCAGAAAAAAATCCATGTGATTTCCAGACACAACTTTGAACTCCAATAAACTACAGTAGTTATTAAAGCATGATGACAAAGCAAATATTAACACCATCATGTTTAAATGTGAAAGGAATAATAATAATATTAATAATAGCAAACCCATATAGTGCTATGTTCAAAGTGCTATACTCTAAGATTTGTACATCTCTTAGCTCATTGTCTCTTCATAATAATCTTTTGGGGCATAGGTTATTATTATTATTCTCATTTTACAGATGGAAAAATCAAGGCATGGAGAGGTTAAGAAGCTTGTACTGATCCAGATTGTGGACCTGGAATTTGAATCCAGGCAGTCTAACAACAAGTCTGTATTCTGCATCACTCTAGCAAAAGGAAGCTGTTTAACATAGAATATTCCTAACTTCTATTAATTCCAGTGGAGTCCTTTAATGTCTTTAATAATGTTGTTTGTAGTCAAAGAAAAAGGTACTGACCCTGTCATTGGGGCAGGGCTCGTGGCTGCTTTTCTCTCTGCGCTGGCAGCTTTGTGTTTCTTGTGCCCTCATGTGTCCCAGCCAAGGCTAAGAGTATCATTTGGGACCTCAAAGGGATACCAGGCAGATGCAGTGGTCCTAAAATCCTCTGTCTATCCACAACCAGGCAAAACCTTTCCCAACACTGCAGCAGCACTAAACTCATGCCCACAGGACCTGTTTTTAATTTTAACAAATGCCACCTATAATTAACCATCACTGTTAACATCATGGCATTTTCTCATCCAGTTTTTTGTCTGTGACTTTCACCCTGACTGTTCTCTTACTACTGAAATTTTAATATATAAGCAGTTTGCTATACTGCTCTTTTGTTTAATATATCACAAGCATTTTTCTCCTTGTATTATAAATTGTTCATAAATATAATTAAATCTTTGACAAGTGAAAGAATTACATACCCATGGCAACTGCTTCAAACAGTACTGAAAAATATGTCAATGCACGCAGTAGCATATATGTGAATGAATAATTTTTGTTGCTATAAATAGATCATATGATATACACAATTCTTTACCTTGCTTTCTTCTCTCTTACACGTGCACACACACACAATTCTCCCCAAACACAGAGAAATATACTAATTTGTAACTAACATTTTCTTTCCATTTTCATCTCGCTTCTTTTAGTGATGTTTTTCATTACAAAAGTAATACATGCTTATCGTAACAAATGGAAATGGTACAAAGATATACAAAATAAAAGCAAACTATCTCCTTTGACCCCATCTCCAGTCCCATCCCCCTGAGCTACCCATGCTAACACCTGCTACCTACTGCCCATGCTTTTCCCGCTTTTCCCGTGCTCATTCAAACAGAGGCAAATGCATATTTACATAGAGATAGATTCTTTTTTGGTTTGTTTTTACTCAAATATAATTGAAGTAAATGCATTAGTCTGTAATTGGTCTCTTGGTGCCCCTACCCCCTTGACAATATATTAAGAACATTCCTAACAATTCAAGAGATACGGCTTGATTATATTTTTCCTTTCTAATTCCTCTTTCTCTCTCTTTTTACACATGTGTGTGTTTATATATATATATATATATATATATATATATATATATATAAATTTTTGTTTGTTTGTCTCACGATTCTTATTTTCAGTTTGGCTTTGCAGGCACCTCAGACCTGCTGATGTTCCAGGAGGTTCCTAGCTCCCAATCCTATCCAGGAAAAAGGTCATCACTTAACTGTATATACTTGAGAGACGCAATCGAAACAGATCCCTGTTCTTTCAGGGAAAAGAGAATGAAGGTCTCGTGGTCCTGCAGCTTCTGCACATAGAAAGCCATTGAGCACTTGTCAGGTGAATAATTGGATCCAGTTCTCCTTTCCTGAGCTTTTAAACCCACCGTCATGGAGGGAGAATGTTTTGATTTCAAGATGGCCAATTATCAAAAGCCCTTTGTTGGGCCTCCCTGGTGGCGCAGTGGTTGAGAGTCCGCCTGCCGATGCAGGGGATACGGGTTCGTGCCCCGGTCTGGGAGGATCCCATATGCCGCGGAGCGGCTGGGCCCGTGAGCCATGGCCGCTGGGCCTGCGCGTCCGGAGCCTGTGCTCCGCAACGGGGGAGGCCACAGCAGTGAGAGGCCCGCATACCGCAAAAAGAAAAAAAAAAAAGAAAAAAAAAAAAAAAAAAAAAAAAAGCCCTTTGTTCATCTGAGCTCTGAATCCATCAAGAGATCAAAACAAGGGTCAGATGAAAATATCCTCTTACTGATAAGCCAGACCCAGCCAGCTTAGAACTAGGACAAGAATGAGCCTGCGTCAATTTGCCCGTCCCTCCCCAGATGCGTGAGTACCCAGAGTCAGAGCTGGACCGCATCAGGCCGCTCACTCCAGGGTATGCGGTTGTTGAGAAGAAGGTGCCGTGGGAGGACAGCGCTCTAAGTAGAGCTCCCCCAAGACAGGAGCTGCGGGTGGGCTTTCCTTCCCCCCAACCTGACCACTTGGATGAGCCAGGCTTTCACCTTCGATGAGAAGGGAGAGAGGTGGGAAAATGAGTAGACATTTCCTCCCTCTTATTTCTGAAAGGGAGAAAGTTTGACTTTAAGGGCTCAGAGAGGGATGCTCCCGCAGACCACACTGGAGAGCGTCATGCCACAGGAGGTAGATCTGTACTTCAATCTGTTTGTCAACAAATACATTTTCATCATTTTGTTCGTCCCAGAGCAGGTACTATGTATTCACACTGGGATGATGTACATTTTGAGAATACCTCTGATAGCCTTGGTGGCAGCTGTATCTACAAAAGCATGTTCCCCCCAGAGGTTGCACTGGAAACATCCAGGTGATCTGGATGACTAATGAACACCCACGTCTTACAGAGGGATGGGGCCAGCGTGATGCACATCCAGAGCCAGCAACCGCCCACGTCTGCATTTGCTCATCTGTCAAATGAGGAGGTCGATTAAATCATCTCCCCAAGGACCTAACTGTGCCAACCTTCTGTGATTCTGAAACGCTGCCTCCCTGGTAACGGTTGAGGACCACCTTGTCCATAAATAAACTGGCAGAGCTGTGTAAACGTGCTGAATTTCTAATGGCCAAGAGTACTTTTTAGTCACGATGGGAGCCCAGGATTTTACTTCTAAGCCAATGGGCAAGATTGGGACCTACCAAGACCTCCAACAGTGACATACTCCGTATCTGTAAAACCCACTTCTCTGGGAGGATAAACTGGCACAACCTTTTGAAAATACTCATGAAAAGAAAACTACACATACCCTTTGATTCAGCAATTTTACTTCAGGAAATTTACCTTATAGAAATGAATCAATGCAAGTGGCTAGGATATCTTTACAAAGCTACTTTTTCTTCAGCATTCTTTGTTGTTGTTGTTTTTTAATATCTTTACTGGAGTATAATTGCTCTACAATGTTGTGTTAGTTTCTGCTGTACAGGAAAGTGAATCAGCTATATGTATACATATATCCCCATATCCCCTCCCTCTTGCGTCTCCCTCCCACCCTCCCTATCCCACCCCTCTAGGTGGTCACAAAGCATTGAGCTGATCTCCCTGTGCTATGCAGCTGCTTCCCACTAACCATCCATTTTGTATTTGGTGGTGTGTATATGTCAATGCTACTCTCTCACTTCATCCCAGCTTCCCCTTCCCCGCCGTGCCCTCAAGTTACAGCATTCTTTGTAACAGCAAAAACCACACAATAACTTAAACGTCTATTAATAAAAGATGGATTAAATAAATATGGTTCATAGACAGAAGGGAATAACCATGCAGCTATTAAAAAATATAATAAGGAAAATCTGTAAGTGCTAATGTGGAAAATTTTCCAAGACAGAGTATTGATTGAAAATAGTAAGATGCCTACACTACGTTTGTATGATGACATTTCTTGCTGTGTGTGTGTGTGTGTGTGTGTGTGTTCTTGTAAATGCTTAGAAAATAAAACACACCCCAATCTCTTCACAGTGTCTATCTTGGAGAGTCTGGATTGTCTGCATGGGAGTGAGGGCTGCTGAAAAACAGAAAAGTAAAAACTTTCATTTTTTTTTACTTTTATTCATTTCTATACTCTGTCTTTAAAAAAATAGACAATGGCATTATAATCTGTAAAACAAAACAAAGAATCACTATGCTGTACACCTGAAACTAACAGAATATTATAAATCAACTATACTTCAATAATCAAAACAAAACAATAGGCACTTATTATTTTTATGGCACATACAGAGAAAGCCCTTTCAACCTTCAGAGACTTCCTGGGGAGAAGAGTTAGCCTCTACCTCTGCCTCTTTGCTTTTACGGTTCAGAATGTAAGACAGTGTTCTATGGAGTCAATGAAAGGCCATGCACAAAATCTAAAGTGTTATGGTGACATCACCTTGTAGAAAGGCTTCAGGGTACTCTCTGGCATCACTAACAGACACGGGCTGTTCCAGAGCGCACAGGATTTGGGTGAACTCAAGGGCAAATTCAGTGCCCAGTCAGTCTGAGACCACATATACACAAAAAAGCTGCTCACTGAATGAGAAAAGACAAAAAAGACCCTATACCCCATGCACAGTTTTAAAATACTTGTTGATAGCATCCTGAGCATCACTGTCCTACAGCAAACTGCCTTTCCTGTGGTGCCCAACAAGTTTCACCTGCCCACCTGTTCTTTACTATTTATTCCTTTTATGGCTGTGTTTGTGCCAAATCATGCACAATGATTCATGGAGAAATTAAGGGATGTCTCTTTCTGTGAATGGTTAAAAGGTGTCTGTCATCAAAGCCTTTTTTGTATTGTTAAACTTAATGTTTGTTGACAGACTTCATGAATCTCAAGAAAAATGAGATCACGTTACTATGCGGGCCCAAAAGTTGCTGGTTCTTTCCGCCTTTTTTTTTTTTTTTTTTTGCGGCACGCGGGCTCTCACTGTTGTGGCCTCTCCCGTGGCGGAGCACAGGCTCTGGACACGCAGGCTCAGCGGCCATGGCTCACGGGCCCAGCCGCTCCGCGGCATGTGGGATCCTCCCGGACCAGGGCACGAACCCGTGTCCCCTGCATCGGCAGGCGGTCTCTCAACCACTGCGCCACCAGGGAAACCCCTTCCCGCCTTTTTGACTGCCAGACTCCAGGCCCCTTTCAAGGTCAGTCCCCTCCCTCCTGCAGAACGTCTGAGAGTTCACTGGACAGAGGTTGTCTCTGATCTAGACGATGCTCTTGGCAGTTTTGGCCTCATCTCTCTGCATTGGTCTCTTGGGGATGCCCACTGGGACTCTCTTGGGCCACCCTGGCTGGAACCACTGCCTGCTGCTCTGCAGGGGCTGCCCCCTCCAGACCCCCAGGCCACCCCAGAGGGCAGCTGTTCACACCACCACTCTCCTCCGGGGTGTGCCACTCGAGCAGAATGCTCACCATCAGAGCCGCCTTACCCAGACCCCTCCTCCATGCTCCTCCGGCTGCTAAGGTCCAGATTGCTGACGTCTACTGCTCTCCTGCAAAACACACAGGGACACGGCCCTCCTGCCTCTGCCTTCCACAAAAGCTGTTGGTGGCGAGGGGCTGAACTGGAAAAAGATTCCAGCAAAAGTCCCTGTGTTGTTCCAGGGACCACTTCCTTCCATCTCTTAAACCTGTTGCTGAATCAGTTTTGTCACGCCTGTTGCCACCTGCCCGAGGCCAGAGTCTTCACGAGGTCCCCTCGTGCAGATTGGTTTCTATTCATTTTTTGCCAACTTGCCGGATGTGTCTGTAGCTACCTGACCCCTATACACGGACACACTTTCTGTTTTTTTCCTCGGGTGCTTCTCTCTGGATGAAACTAGCTGGAAGGGTACCAGAGGATGCCACAATAGGGAATATCACCCAACTCTGGGTGCCATATGTATCTGAATCTCTGCTCTGGTAAACTGAGCTTCACCACTACACTAGTGAATCCCTAGAAAGACCTTACAATGGGAACGTGAAATACCATTGAGTTAGACAAGTGAGAAAAAAAAAGAGCAATAATGAAAGGGAAGAAATAGAGCTGAAGAAGAAACAGCAGGTAAACTGCCAAGAGAACGGGGAAGAATTTCAAGGCAGGTAGGTCAAGGGATGGTATTGTTTCAGTTTTCAACTAGAGGCCGACCGAGTATCTCTGAGGGATTCCACAGAGAGGTTTTGCAGAGTAAATCTTTGATATTTGGGAAAATACTAGACCTCTGAAAATTTCCACATAGACAGATACTATTCTAACATACTTTCATGTTAGAAGCTGGGATCTCAAGAAAAATAATAAGACGCCAGTGAAGTATATAAGTTGGATACTTAACGAGGCCCAGTCTTTAGCTGAGTGACCTACATTTCATAGTCGACTCAAAGCATGTGGCTTCAAACTGGTACCCCCCCAGTTACGAATGAGTATGTCATGGGCTGTGGGATCTCGTGTCAATAGCTGAAACCAAGCACATCAAGTGCCAGAGTGCTAAGGGCCTACGGTATTATGCAAGTTGGGCCATGACTAAGATCTCCCACATCTCATTGTTTTCCATCAAAGTTCACTGACCTCTGATTTACCCACAAAGTTAGTTCTTTAGTTCACATCCAGCACCTCTGCTTGTCAGCCTGGGAACCTTCTAGAGGAACCTGTTTCCTTAAACCTGTTCTCAGCCTTCTCCTGGGCTTCAGCCAGGCCTTAATGACCAGGGGCTGGTTCTGTGTGTTTCTAGGTATGTAGAGCCTCTTCCTTGTTCCTTCTTCCTGATTTTTTCTTTTAAATAGAGGACAGGAGAAGGGAGATTAGGGAAGAAAGTCTGGCAAATGAGATTCAAAGTAGTAAGTTGTAGCACTCAGTGGAAAAATCTGGCTATAAGCCTAGAAACTTAAAATGATGTTTTTAGATTCGAAATATAATTTTAAAGATGCTTCCATTTTATAGAAGGTCAGTCCCAAGCCTCCGTGTGTAAGAGATAGAAATGAAGAACCAGGCCTAGGAGGGGGTACATGGAAGGGTCTCTAGGAGGTGTAAATCCTGGTTTAGCTGGTGTCAGCAGCTCTGGGTTTCCCTGTCAGCTCTGCGTCTGAGCTGACGTGATCTTGGGAACATCACTTCATTTCTTTCCACACCTCAGTATCCTCAGTGTAAAAACGGAGTTAGACCACATGTTCTAGAAGGCTCCTTTCAGCTCTAAGAGATATGAGTCTACAGTCTGATTACACTTTCCACCCAGGGGTCGACTAAAGAATGATGGATTTAAGACAAACTTAGTGGTTCTTAGAGGTGAATCAACGGCATCAAATTTAATCATGGATAATTAATTGATCCAGATTAAATCAGCTATTTGTCTTCTGTTACAAGACAATGTACACTAAAGTTTTGGTTTTAGCATGAATAAGAATGTAAAAAATCTTTTAATCCACTTTTCAAAGTGCTTTTGCTTGTATAACTTTTAAAGCCACTCTCATTACAAAGAGGCAGTTAAAAACGTGTGGCCAAGAGGCTGAACTCCATCATGAATTTTTGCCGCATTTTTCCTTGGCTTGGCCACAGAGAGGTCCAAGAGGTGTTATTTCTGGGTTCATAAATTCTTTCCAGGCAGCAGGTAACCACTTGGAAGTGTCCCTGGTCATCTTGGTCCTATTGTCCTGCTCTGTGCAGTGAGAGATGGACCCTAGTGACTTCCTTCTCCAAGTTACAGACCTGCCCCATTGCTTCTGAATTCTAGATTAAAGCATTAACCCCTAGCAGCACCTGGAAGTCATCACAATGTGTTGGCCTTTGGCCCCTTCTTGAGAGGAGCTATTTTTCATGGAGGATATATTTTAGGAAACTTTGCTTCTATTCTGTGGAATCATTAGCAATGATTTTCATCACATACTGAATCCCCTTCTCTATCACCGGCTTTTTGGCCATTGGCCTCTGTATGCTTGTTTCTGAGAGGTTTCCAATGGGCTGTACAGGCTGTTCATTGTGTAGGGTAGTTTGCCCAGGATGGGGCCTCTGCAGCTGATTCTAGGCCCTTCTCTAACATGCGGGGCAGACCAAGCCACCTCCTCTGGTGCTCTGATGGTGAAGGACCGTCCCATACGCTGCCTGAGACAGTGGCTTTCTTTCTTGTGACAACAAATTTTCTATTCCACTGAGTCTGGTTACAGGAAGAAACTTGAGAATAACCAAGAGCTATTTGCTTTTACTCTTCTTATAAAGCAGTTGCATGGACTAAATGCATTAATTTAGAAAAATTACATAGAATGAAACTTGGTAAAGTCAATACTCACATTATTACTATTATTATTATCATACACTATCCAGCACTTTGCTAGTTGCAAGGTGACTGATTCTAAGGAGAGGACCTAGATATCTTCTAGTCTAAACCCTCACTTTGCAAATGGGTAAACTGGGATTCAGAGAGGAGACAAGACTTGCCTGAGGTCACAGAATTTACTAGTTACATAAATAGGATTAGAATCCAGGTGAAAAAGATTAATTTCAAAATTGTATATCTTTGAAGCCAGCTAGCGCATCCCAAAAGTTTTTTTTTTTTTCTTTTTGCAGTACACGGGCCTCCCACTGTTGTGGCCTCTCTCATTGTGGAGCACAGGCTCTGGACGCGCAGGCTCAGCGGCCATGGCTCAGGGGCCCAGCCGCTCCGCGGCATGTGGGATCTTCCCCGACCGGGGCATGAACCCGTGTCTCCTGCATCAGCAGGCGGACTCTCAACCACTGCACCACCAGGGAAGCCCCCCAGAAGTTTTTGAGACAATAAAGTGGCAGGAAAATCCTGGATTCCCCAGAGAAGTTTTGGAGAGGTTCTTCTCAAAGTTTCTTATTCCATTGACCCTTAAGATCCCCTCCACGGGACCCCAGGGAGTCCTCACGTATTCTGGCTCTGGTTCCTTCAGAGTGGCTGCACCAGAGCTGTGTCTTGGCTTTATGAACAGCTGGGAACACTTGCTGCTCTTGGGAGAGATGGAAGTCTGCCATGTTTATTGGAAGCTGGATTCCTTACACGGTAGAATGGAAATCAGGAAAGTTTTTTTTTTCTAATTTTCATGAATTCTTCCTCTTTAAGTGACATTGTTTCATAGGAGGCATTTGTATTTAGTTTACTAGGGCTGTGTTACAAAGTACCACAGACTAAGTACTTAAGCAACAAAAATGTATTGCCTCATAGTTATGGAAGCTAGAAGTCCAAGATCAAAGTGTCAGCAGGGCTGGTTCCTGCTAAGGACTGGGTGAGAACACTTGTTCCATGCCTCTCCTCTAGTTTCTGGTGGTTTGCTGGCAATCTTTGGTGCTCCTTGGCTTATTCTCCCTATGTGCCTATCTGTCTGCAAATTTCCTCTTTTTATAAGGATACTAGTCATTTTAGATGAAGACCAACTCTAATGGCCTCATTTTAACTAGATACTTCTTTAAAGACCCTAGCTCCAAAATAAGGTCACATTCTGAAGTACCAGGAATTAGGACTTCAACATATGAATTTTGGGCTGTGGGGCACAATTCAACCCATAACAGCATTGAATACTTTAGACAAGTAGGGATGGCATCTGTCTCATTCACCATGGAAGGCCCCCATGTCTAGCACAAGGCAAGGCACGTATAGGGCCCCCATAAATTAGCTGACGTAATGAACACACTTAGTAATCCTCATCTAATTATAATGGGATTTTTAGATTGGCTGTTCATAAGGTGTTAATTTTCCCTCAAAGATGCTGATTATCCTTGGTGATGTGGGAATTGGAAGGCTGTATTGTCAGTAATTCCCAATCCTGAGTGTAGCCAATTTAATGCCAGAGTCTTCTCACCAGAGCACATTCAATTGCACTAATACCAAATATAAAACTGACTGACATTGACTTTTGTCTCTCCTGTCTGGAGCCTGGTGGAGGGTATGTGAAGCAATGAATTGATCTGAAAGCAGTGGCTGTAGGAAGAGGAAAAGAGAGTAACAGAGTTGGCAGCCCTCTCTTCCTGTCTTGGAAATCCCATTTTGACTTCTGATAATGCCAGGAGAGGTTCACATATGAGCATCTGTGTGGCACTGGCCATGGGAACACTGCCCAGGCAGACAAGGAAGTTCTCACAAATGTCTTTGTGACTGGGGTAAGTCAGTTCTTAGATATCTGTGTCCCATCTGTAGGAATAGTAACTCGTGACAAATTAAACCTGGGCTCAGAGGCCCAAGTAGGAAATCCTGTGTCAGACTTTTAGATTTCCCATTAGAATTGTTCTTGCACATAAACAACAGATGGAAGAGATTAATGAGACATTATATTCAAGTAGAATGAATTGGTCTGCCGTGTGGATGTAGTGTTCTCATCTGGCACAGGGTAAGATCAGTGCAAATGGAAGGTTGTAGTTGTGCTTCCAGGCTTTCTGGGCATTTGTGGCACAACCTACTAGCGTCAGTATAAGAGGACCCAAGTCAGAGAGCAGACTTTTAAATGCCTGAATGTTTTCCATAAAATATGGGAGTGTCCAAATCATGCCCCTGGAGTTGTTTCAAAAATGGATGATGATAATAATAGCAAAAGAGCACATGACACAGGATCGAGTCACTTGTTTATTTTTGTGTGTGTTTGCTCTGTTGTATTTCAAAGTGGGTGAGTTGGCCTGTGACTGTGTGCCTGCACGGCCCTCTGGGCAAAAACTGGAGAACAGATTTGGGGGCCCTTGGTTCTTCTGTTTGATTGGAAATTAGCTTCCTCCTTGGACTCTAATTCGCAATGTTTAATGGAATAGAAATGAGTGGGAGCTTGTGGTTGACTGTTCATGTTAGAAAGCCATACTTAGTGTCACAAATGAGTTCTTTGCCCATTTATTGGTTAGTTCCAGTCCATGTAAATAGATCACTGTATCTAAGCACTTAGACACAGAACTCAAGGGCTCAGACCAAGACCAAGACTCCGATGGTCTGGAGGATCATGGGTAACCCTGAGTCAGCTAATGGACTGCTGTACCTTCCAGCCCCCAGAAGTCAGCCCAAGGTCAGCCCCACCAAGGGATCTGGTTCAGGGCTCAGGGGGCAGCAAGGGGATGTGCGTCTTTCTGGCAAATCCTGGAAGGCTTGGCTCTGTGCATCTTTAGGGCAGAGAAAGCTCAGTTGTTTTTTTCATAGTGAATCCGTATCACCAGAGCTGCTCTGCAATGAGAGTGAGGCTGAGAACCAGACAGCATTTGTCTCTTGTCTGGACTTACAGCCTTTGTGGAGCACAAGGTGCTCACTAGAAGGCTGCCACTTTCCACGATGACATTCCGTGAGTTGCTGGCCTGCCCCACTGCTTGTAAAACTTCAGAAAGTCTTTGACTCCAGCCTAAATATCCCAGGTGCCTCCCCATTTCTTTTCTGACCAGTTTGTGTCTGCTAACAGGTCCTGGTCCCTACTTATTAGTCAGACACCTGTTTATCCATGGCCTAAGTACACATGCAGTATTTCAGATGGAAATACTGACATAAGTGTGAAGAGGGAGGTGGACCTGATTGCTAGGGTTTCTGGCAGTTAGTTAGTTGTTAGTTTTGTTTGTTTGTTTGTTTTGTTTTTTTGCGGCACGTGGGCCTCTCACTGTTGTGGCCTCTCCCATTGCGGAGCACAGGCTCCAGACACGCAGGCTCAGCAGCCATGGCTCACGGGCCCAGCCGCTCCGCGGCATGTGGGATCTTCCCGGACCGGGGCATGAACCCGTGTCCCCTGCATCGGCAGGCGGACTCTCAACCACTGTGCCACCAGGGAAGCCCTAGTTGTTAGTTTTAAGCAGTACAAATATCTTTTCCCAGACTGTGTCTTGTCTTCTAACTATGTGTGTCTTTTGGTGAACAAAAAGATTTATATTTTAATGTAATAAAATGTACTTTAATGATTTGTTCTCTTTTAGTGTGTCTCTTTTTAAGGAAATCTTCCTACTTCTCACAAGAGGTCATAAATAGACTATTCTATATTTTCTTCATTAAGTTTTACAGGCCCTCTAACCTTAATTTAGGTTTCTAATTGACCAGGAATTGATATTTGCGTGTGGTGTGATATAGAGATTTTAATTTTTGTATTTTTCATAAAGATCACCAGTTGCCCCAGAATATTTTTTGCAGAATACTACTCTCTCCCGCTGGTTCAGTTCCACCTGTGTAGGCAAGGGTAGGGGACAGTGTTAGTGGAGCCCAGGTGAGACCTGGGGCTGAGGAAAAGGGGCCACCCCACAAGAATTATAGTCACGGACAGATGTGGCCCCTGACAGAAGAATGACAAAGTGAGAGGGGGTAGGGTAATAAATATCTCCACCTCTCTCTTCTGCCTTCCATTCTTTTGCTGTTACTTCCCATTGGTCAAACCCAAAGCAAGCCATAGGCGACGGTGCCCTGGTGATGCAGTGTGTAGGGGTCGACCTACCCAGGGCTCAGAGCAGCACACTCAAGGCCAGAGGAAGGATCTGTGTGTGGTACAAATGGAGACCAGTTCTCCACGGTGTGCATCTACCTCATTTACCAGTCCTTCTCCCAGAGATGCATAACTCTGTTTGATTATAGTTTTGCAACCTATATATGTATCCCAATTTAGCATTTTTGAAAGTAGGTTTTCCAAAACTGGGTAGCCAGTCCAAAGTAAGCTGTGCAAAGAAAGGGCAGTAGTTCCCCTGCCAGAGAGGATATGCTGAATAGAGTCTTCAAGTCATGCTGTGGCTTCCGATTTCTTGAGAATTTATAAGAGCCCCTTTTGAAGAAAGTGGTCCTCTGAAATCTGTACATATTTAAAAGTAGGAGATTTAAAAGCTGTTTGGAAGAATTGAGAGAGTGTTGAGGCTGGCCAAGATGTATCTTCACAGTAGAGTGATCTAGGTGGACTGTTGGAGAAACCCCTGAATCAGTCTCTTTAGATTTTTCCTCTTGGGCTATCAGATTCCCAGAAGAGAAGTTCTACAAGTTTTTATCTTAACCAAGTGGAGGAAGAGGGCTGGGATCTCAGTATTTGGCATTCAGTTACATATGACAATCTCCCTCTTTTGGGCAGGATACTATTTTAATCCATTCATGCTGCTCTGACAGAAATACCATGAACTGGGTGGTTTATAAACAGTGTTTATTTCTCACAGTTCTGGGGGCTGGGAAGTCCAAGATCAAGAAACAAAAAGATTTAGTGTCTGGTGAGAACCTGCTTCCCCGCTGAAGGTCATCTTCTCCCTGTGTCCTCACGTGGTGGAAGGGGCATGGGAGCCCTCTGGGGTCATCTTATAAGGGCACTAATCCCATTCATGAGGGCTCTACCCTCATGACCTCACCACCTCCCAAAGTCCCCACCTTCTAATACCATTGCCTTGGGGGTTAGGTTTCAACATATGAATTTCAGGAGGACACACATATTAAGATTGTAGCAGATGCCCCTACGTTCAGCTGTGTCTTTGTGGTGCCCAGTCCAGAAGATTTTTGGTCATCTTCCAGGTGGTTACACACCGTGTGGAGTACAGCAGGACTCTTAAGGATGAACTGTTTCCCAAACAGCTTTCACCAAATCCTCCTTAATACCTCCTTTCTTCCCACTTCCAGAGTTACACAGAGCTGCCAGTAACCGAGCCTGTGAAGCTGCTGCTCTGAAAGCCGGGTTTGTTCACAGCTCTGCCCACTGCCATCTGAGGATGTGGCTGTGGCAGGTCTGTTGTGTCAGTTATCATTCACCGTCTGTCCTCCAGCTTCCAAGTTTTATTGCTGTTGTCTGCTCTTCTGTCCTCAGTGTGCTGTGACTTTCTATCCTTTTAAGTAATCTCTTTACTGCACTTTTACTGGAGTCTCTGGCGGGAGAGAAATTACATGCATGTGTTCATACATTCTAACCCAGAATCCTTCCATTTTCTATAAACTCATTAGCCTTGTGAGGTGAATGGTTTATTCATTTATTCTCAACCTTTCTTGTTTTGTAACAGATGCATTCAAAACTATCAACTTCCCACTAAATATTCTTCCCACAGATTTTGATAGTACTTCCACAGTGGTTGGGTTCCAAAGATATTGTCATTTCCACTGTGATTTCTACTTAAGTTCACAAGTTACTTAGGAATGGATTTTAAAATTTCCAAACATATTGTAAAATTATCTTTTCACTGCTGATTTCTCATCAACATGGGGTCAGAGAAGATGGGCTCTATGTATGACATGGATCTTTGAAATATGTTGAGATTTCTTCTGTCTCCTGTGGTTATGGTTGGTTTTTGTGTATACTCCATGTGTGCTTGAAAAGATTGTTGCGTCTCCATTTGCTGATGAAAGATTCTATGTATGTCTGTTAGATGAGACTTGATCTGATTACATAATCAGCATAATAATTTTATTATTCTAATCTTCCATGTTCTTATTAATTTTTTATTGGCACAATCAGCTTCTTCCCTGTGATTATTTTAGTTTTTGCTTTGTATATTTGAGACTATGTGGTTAGCTATATACATATTCATGATTGGTGGATATTTTTTCCATTAAATTTTATACAATGTCATTCTTTGTCCCTATTAATGCTTTGCCTTACTTTTTATTTTGTCTGATTATGATTTATTCCCCAGCATTCTTGTGCTTTTTATTTACTTTTTCATAACATATATTTTCCATCCATTTGTTTCCAACTCTTTCTCTCGCTCCCCATGAATGTGTATATTTTAAGTGTCTCTTATAAGAAGTGTAGAGCTGTGTTTTAAATTAAATTTTATTTAATCTTTGAACTATGTAATCCCACATATATCACCAAATTCTAAGTATACTAAAGGTATAATATCGCTTATATCTGGAATCTAGAAAAATGGTACAGATTAACTTATTTGCAAAGCAGAAATAGGGTTACAGATGTAGAAAACAAACTTATGGTTACCAAGGGGGGAAGGGAGGATGGGATGAATTGGGAGATGGCGATTGACATATGTACACTACTATGTATAAAAATAGATAACTGATGAGAACCTACTGTATAGCACAGGGACCTCTACTCAATACTCTGTGGTGACCTAAATGGGAAGGGAATCTAAAAAAGAGTGGATAGATATATATATGTAGAGGTGATTCAATTTGCTGTACAGCAGAAACTAACACAACATTGTAAAGCAACTATACTCCAATAAAAATTAATTTAAAAAATTAACATACTAAAGAGTAACTGAAAAATTTCCCTCTCATCTTCTTTTCCCATCTTCCCAGTCTTTCTGTCTAGAAACAATTGATACCGTTAGTTTCTTGCTGGAGATAGCCATCGTGAGTATAAGTAAATATGATTTGTATATTTATTTCTTTTATGGTAGCATTATATGCACTGTTCTGTACCTTGCTTTCTCATCTTTTAGAGATTTATTCTTAACTGTACATAAAAACTTCCTCATTTTTTTGAGTGACTACATATCAGTTCACTTTATGAATGTATGCTAATCTATTAGCCTATCTTCCATCAGTGGATTTTTAGGTAGTTTCCAATCTTTTACTTTTACAAACAATGTTGCAATGAATAATCTTTGTGCAAACATTATTTAAACATGTACAAATATATCTGTGGGAGAAATTTCTAGAAGTGGAACTTCTGGGACAAAGGGTGTATGCTTTTGTAATTCTGATAGACCCATAGATGTTGCCCAATTATCCTCCAGAGAGTTTTTCCAGTTTGCACTCTTACTGGCAAAGAATGTTCTAGTTCATTCTAATTCCCACCTGCTGGTTTTCCCACTTTCTCACGTTATCAGCCAAGGATCAGTCAAGAAAAAGAGTTATCATTCAGGATTTTCAACAGAAGAAATCTTAAAAGGGGGACTGAGTATGCGGGTGGTGGAAGAACTGAAGTCAAACATGGGCTAAGGGGCTTCCCTGGTGGCGCAGTGGTTGAGAGTCCGCCTGCCGATGCAGGGGACACGGGTTCGTGCCCCGGTCCGGGAGGATCCCACATGCCGCGGAGCGGCTGGGCCCGTGAGCCATGGCCGCTGAGCCTGCGCGTCCGGAGCCTGTGCTCCGCAACGGGAGAGGCCACAACAGTGAGAGGCCCGCGTACCGCAAAAAACAAACAAACAAACAAAAAAAACCATGGGCTAGGGAGGCGGTTCAGGGAAGAGTCATTGCAGGAAGCTGCTACCACCCATGGGCCGAAGAGCTGGCAGGGCTGCTGGACCCCAGGAGCCAGGACCATTGGAGGAAGCTGGAACTGCCTGCCTGGCAGGAGCTGGGGGGATGGAAAGAAAGGCTGTCAGAAGAGAGCTGAAGGAGAAGTACCTGCTGAAAGAGACGCCCCCAGAGGCAGAGAACGAAGGGTAGAAATACCCTGGCTTCTCCCTCTCCTCTGCCTTCCTGTTTTTCTGCCAATGCCTCCCATTTCTGAAAACGACCTGAATTCAGCAAGAGAATTTGGAGAGTACATTTTCCTATGAATACAGACCAGAGCAAAGAAAGATGAGGAATGTACAGATCTGAGAGCCAAACAGGCAAATGAACGACACAGTCCAATCTTTCTGCTGTTCAGCTCCATTCCCACAACCTACTCCATATTTAACTACCACTGTCTACCGGGTCCCGCAGGATATGGCCCCCGGCTGCTCTTCAACCTCATTTCCTGCCACTGTCCCCATATTTTCTCTGCTGTCCCCACTCTGGCCCCTTGCTGTTGCTCAAGCAGGCCCAGCCCTCCCCCTAACCCCCCTCCCCCATTCATCTCTGTTCAGCACGTCTGAGGGGCCTCCACCCAGTACCATGCTCCCATCTGCAGTTATTTGGGTGGGAGCTCCCTCCTGCCCTGGGACTTTGGCTCAGGTCCAGTGTCCCAGGCAGTGGGCAGTGAATTCGGTTCCTGATCTTGGGGCTGAGTCTTAATCCTCTCCATGTCCTAGAGCCACCATTTTCCATAAAGGCACAGCCCCGGGCAGTGGGCTGCTGTTGCTTGTTTCAGTTGCCTCATATGGGTGGCATCAAGCAGTAAGCCTGGCTTCACCTCTGCCCCAGCAGGAGGAACACATTTAATCCTTGTTATTCGAGGCAGCTACCTCTGAGCCACCACTGCCCGAATCAGACCCCAGAAGCCAGCAGGCTCAAGGCTCCCATTCTACCCATTGCTTTGGTTTCCATCTGCTTCTGGTCCTTGGAGATGTTTAGCTTGTTTTGAGACCAGTTGTGTTTTACTAGGTTTCTCTTTGGATAATTTATCTTTCTTTTTTTGTGTTTGGAGCAGAGGGAGTGTGATGAACCATGAACTTTTGGCACCATCTTGATCAGCCCACGCACTTAAATTGGCTCAGTTAAAACATGCAGGAGTCAATTTCACACAGGCTGCTGCTAAAATAATACATGAACCAGCCTGCACTTTTGTGGTGGCTTTGGGTGCAAATGCTGGACTTCTTTTTTTTTTAATTTTTAATTTAATTTATTTTATTTTTGGCTGCATTGGGGCTTCGTTGCTCTGCGCCAGCTTTCATTACTTGCGGTGAGCAGGGGCTACTAGTCTTTGCTGTGGTGCGCGGGCTGCTCACTGTGGTGGCTTCTCTTTTTGCAGAGCGCGGGGTCTAAATGTGCAGGCTTCGGTAGTTGCAGCACGCGGACTCAATAGTCGTGGCTCGTGGGCTCTAGAGCGCAGGCTCAGTAGTTGTGGCACACGGGCTTAGTTGCTCCATGGCATGAGGGATCTTCCCGGACCAGGGCTTGAACCCGTGTCCCCTGCATTGGCAGGTGGGTTCTTAACCACTGCGCCACCAGGGAAATCCCATGCTGGACTTTATTTATTTATTTATTAACATCTTTATTGGAGTTTTACAAAAAGTTGTGTTAGTTTCTGTTGTATAACAAAGTGAATCAGCTATAAATACACATATATCCCCATATTCCCTCCCTCTTGCGTCTCCCTCCCACCCTCCCTATCCCACCCCTCTAGGTGGTCACAAAGAACCTAGCTCATCTCCCTGTGCTATGTGGCTGTTTCCCACTAGCCATCTATTTTACATTTGGTAGTGTATATATGTCCATGCCACTCTCTCACTTTGTCCCAGCTTACCCTCCTCCCTCCCTGTGTCCTCATGTCCATTCTCTATGTCTGTGTCTTTATTCCTGTCCTGCCCCTAGGTTCTTCAGAACCATTTTTTTTTTTTAGATTCCATATATATGTGTTAGCATACAGTATTTGTTTTTCTCTTTCTGACTTACTTCACTCTGTATGACAGACTCTAGGTCCATCCACCTCACTACAGATAACTCAATTTCATTTCTTTTTATGGCTGAGTAATATTCCATTGTATGTATGTACCACATCTTCTTTATCCATTCGTCTGTCGATGGACACTTAGGTTGCTTCCATGTCCTGGCTATTGTAAATAGAGCTGCAATGAACATTGTGGTACATGACTCTTTTTGAATTATGGTTTTCTCAGGGTATATGCCCAGTAGTGGGATTGCTGGGTTGTATGGTAGTTCCATTTTCAGTTTTTTAAGGAACCTCCCTACTGTTCTCCATAGTGGCTGTATCAATTTACATTCCCACAAACAGTGCAAGAGGGTTCCCTTTTCTCCACACCGTCTCCAGCATTTATTGTTTGTAGATTTTTTGATGATGGCCATTCTGACCGGTGTGAAGTGATACCTCATTGTAGTTTTGATTTGCATTTCTCTAGTAATTAGTGATGTTGAGCATCCTTTCATGTGTTTGTTGGCAATCTGTATATCTTCTTTAAAGAAATGTTGATTTAGGTCTTCTGCCCATTTTTGGATTGGGTTGTTTGGGTTGTTTTTTTGATATTGAGCTGCATGAGCTGCTTATATATTTTGAAGATTAATCCTTTGTCACTTGCTTCATTTGCAAATATTTTTTCCCATTCTGAGGTTTGTCTTTTCGTCTTGTTTATGGTTTCCTTTGCTGTGCAAAAGCTTTTAAGTTTCATTAGGTCCCATTTGTTTATCTTTGTTTTTATTTCCATTTCTCTAGGAGATGGGTCCAAAAGGATCTTGCTGTGATTTATGTCATAGAGTTTTCTGCCTATGTCTTCCTCTAAGAGTTTTAGAGTGTCTGGCCTTACATTTAGGTCTTTAATCCATTTTGAGTTTACTTTTGTGTATGGTGTTAGGGAGTGTTGTAATTTCATTATTTTCCATGTAGCTGTCCAGTTTTCCCAGCACCACTTATTGAAGAAGCTGTCTTTTCTCCATTGTATATTCTTGCCTCCTTTATCAAAGATAAGGTGACCATATGTGCATGGGTTTATCTCTGGGCTTTCTATCCTGTTCCATTGATCTATATTTCTGTTTTTGTGCCAGTACCATACTGTCTTGATTACTGTAGCTTTGTAGTATAGTCTGAAGTCAAGGAGTCTGATTCCTCCAGCTCCATTTTTTTCCCTCAAGACTGCGTTGGTTATTCAGGGTCTTTTGTGTTTCCATACAGATTGTGAAATTTTTTGTTCTAGTTCTGTGAAAAATGCCAGTGGTAGTTTGATAGGCATTACATTGAATCTGTAGATTGCTTTGGGTAGTTTAGTCATTTTCACAATGTTGATTCTTCCAATCCAAGAACACGGTATATCTCTCTATTTGTTTGTACCATCTTTAATTTCTTTCATCAGTGTCTTATAGTTTACTGCATACAGATCTTTTGTCTCCTTAGGTAGGTTTATCCCTAGGTATTTTATTCTTTTTGTTGCAATGGTAAATGGGAGTGTTTCCTTAATTTCTCTTTCAGATTTTTTATCATTAGTGCATAGGAATGCAAGAGATTTCTGTGCATTAATTTTGTATCCTGCTACTTTATCAAATTCATTGATTAGCTCTAGTAGTTTTCTGGTGGCATCTTTAGGCTTCTCTATGTATAGTATCATGTCATCTGCAAACAGTGACAGTTATACTTTTCTGATTTGGATTCCTTTTATCTCTTTTTATTCTCTGACTGCTGTGGCTAAATCTTTCAAAACTATGTTGAATAATAGTGGTGAGAGTGGGCAACCTTGTCTTGTTCCTGGTCTTAGTGGAAATGGTTTCAGGTTTTCACCATTGAGGATGATGTTGACTTGGGTTTGTCATACATGGCCTTTATTATGTTGAGGTAAGTTTACTCTATGCCTACTTCCTGGAGAGTTTTTTTTTATCATAAATGAGTGTTGAATTTTGTTGAAAGCTTTTTCTCCATCTATTGAGATGATCATATGGTTTTTATCCTTCAATTTGTTAATATGATGCATCACATTGATTGATTTGTGTATATTGATGAACCTTTGCATTCCTGGGATAAACCCCACTTGATCATGGTGTATGATCCTTTTAATGTGCTGTTGGATTCTGTTTGCTAGTATTTTGTTGAGGATTTTTGCATCTATGTTCATCAGTGATATTGGCCTGTAGCTTTCTTTTTTTGTGGCATCTTTGTCTGGTTTTGGTATCAGGATGATGGTGGCCTCATAGAATGAGTTTCGGAGTGTTCCTCCCTCTGTTATATTTTGGAAGAGTTTGAGAAGGATAGGTGTTAGCTCTTCTCTAAATGATAGAATTCGCCTGTGAAGCCATCTGGTCCTGGACTTTTCTTTGTTGGCAGATTTTTAATCACAGTTTCAATTTCATTACTTGTGATTGATCTGTTTATATTTTCTATTTCTTCCTGGTTCAGCCTCGGAACGTTGTGCTTTTCTAAGAATTTGTCAATTTCTTCCAGGTTGTCCGTTTTATTGGCATATAGTTGCTTGCAGTAATCTCTCACAATCCTTTGTATTTCTGCAGTGTCAGTTGTTACTTCCCCCTTTTCACTTCTAATTCTGTTGATTTGAGTCTTTTCCCTTTTTTTCTTAATGGGTCTGGCTAATGGTTTATCAATTTTGTTTATCTTCTCAAAGAACCAGCTTTTAGTTTTATTGATCTTTGCTATCACTTCCTTCATTTCTTTTTCATTTATTTCTGATCTGATCTTTATGATTTCTTTCCTTCTGATAAATTTGGGGGGGGTGGTTTGTTCTTCTTTCTCTAATTGCTTTAGGTGTAAGGTTAAGTTGTATTTTTTTCTGTTTTTTTTTTTTAAATGAACATGCTAAGACTTTATTTGACTCAATAATTAAAGAGGGGACCAGTAAGATGTTACAACCTGTTCAGAGGAGAATTTAAAGTACCATGCATATATAATCAGACAAGGAATTCTGAAATAAATTTACAACAAGATGCCAAACAGGTGTATTCACAGGGCTATAATCAATTTAATTCCACCAGACACAATTAATTTACATTTCTAGGGACTAGAATCATTTGCATTATTCTTGGTTCTCTACAACTTAGAGAGTTATAAAATAGCTAAAAGACAGTGAAAATCAGAGATAACCCAGAGGGTCGGTCATGCTAGATAGGATGCTTCAGATTCTGTTTTTTTTTTTTTGGGGGGGGGCCCATATCAGTATTTCACAATTTTCCCTGACAATATAATACTTCACATAGTACCATGTATGTAGTAAGCACTCAGTATAAATTTGAGGTTTGAATGTTTGATTGAAAGATGGGGTCTGGCCTTATTGTACTAATTGCATTTAGAATGCCATTTCTCCTACTATTTTTTTTTTTTTACATCTTTATTGGAGTAAAATTGCTTTACAATGGTATGTTAGTTTCTGCTTTATAACAAAGTGAATCAGTTATACATATACATATGTTCCCATATCTCTTCCCTCTTGCGTCTCCCTCCCTCCCACCCTCCCTATCCCACCCCTCTAGGTGGTCACAAAGCACCGAGCTGATCTCCCTGTGCTATGCGGCTGCTTCCCACTAGCTATCTATTTTACGTTTGGTAGTGTATATATGTCCATGCCACTCTCTCGCTTTGTCACACCTTACTCTTTTTTCACTCTTCTTTCTTTCCTCCCATCCTTTTATTTCTTCTTCCACCCTTCTTTTCTTCCTTCCTGCCACTCTCTTTTTTTACTTCTTTCTTTCCTTCCTTCCTTCTCTCCCTCTTTCTTCCTTCCTACCTTCCTTTTTCCTTCCTCCCTTCCTCTCTCTCTCTTTCTTTCTTTCTTTCTTTCTTTCTTTATTCACTGCTGTAGATTGACTGTACTGACTTTTTTCTAATTCAGTTTTATTCTCCACTGAACTGTTTTCATTTTGCCAATGACAATTGCTGATAACATACTCTGTTACAATACTCACATAGAAAAATAGTAACTAGGAATGAAAATAGGGATATAAATGGTGTTGCTGGCAGGGTTACCACCCATAAGTTATAAATAGAAGTAATCTATTTTCCTTTGTGATGTTTGATCTTTTAAAAAATTGCCTCAAGAAAACTCTCCTGGGGGACAGGAAGCAGGGAAGTGTGCAGATTTTAATTTCTTCTTCATTTTCCATGGATGATTTCTTTCTAGAACTGTTTCCTCCCTCAGCCTGTCTTTGTCATTCGCAACCTGAAATGGACTGCTCCAGCCAATCTTGGGTTGTAGCAATTGTTCCCTGGGCTTCTTGGGAAAAACTTCCACCTCTAGAATTAAAGACCTAGGTACCTGCACCAGAAGGTGAATTGGTTCCTGGAATCATGCCTATTACCTGCCTTCTGCAGCCATGGAACTTAAATACATGCAATAGAATGTTTTTGACAAAATACAACAGAATACCCAACTAAAAGTAGCTTATATAATACAATTTTAAAATCATACAACAAAAGTTTCTTGAATAGGGTATTTCAAGCTCACTTCTATCATTCAGTAGTATCACCAAAGATTTGAATTTTCTCCATTTTTCTCCTCTACCCTCCACCCTGTACCTGCTGCATCCTTAGAATTATCTTCTCATGCTTAAAAGATGGTCACAGTTGCAGGCATCATCCATAGACACAGCAGTGTTTGACTGAAGAGGAACCTCTCTAGACTGGGTAATATGCTCAAGCTCTAACTGCAGAGGAGGTTGTGAAGGTATCTGATGTGTTAGCTCTCTAAAATGAGGTTGATAGCTACCAGAATAGAAGAAGGGGGTGGGAAAATGAAGGCCTGACTGATGATACCATCCATTTTGTAGCAGCTGGTTCTGCTCCAGGAATGTTGTCTCCAGTGTATATGCAAAACTGCCTTTACCTGTTGATCACACCCAGCATATTGCTGATTAAGCATGAGGTGGAGGATTGAGAACATCTCTACTGTTCTTCCCATCCTCTGATTCCCCAGCAGTCCCTGGTAAGGTATCTTTCATTTTAAAATTTATTTTTATCTCTGTGAAAAGTTGGCAACATGTCCCTCTATTTGCAGAGGATTTTCTTTTGTTTGTACCCAATGGTAACAACTTAAAATAAAGTAAGCTCTGTGGTCAGACTTTTAGTATTTGTTTATTCATTCAATTATGTCCAGTGTCATGACTCAGTGTCCATTATGCGCCAGACACTGTGTCAGCCACTGGGGTTACAAGACGAATCAGAGAAATGTCTACTTTCAAGACCCACAGGCCCGGGGTTTGAGTATGCTAGATTTTATTTCTGGCCCCATCACTCTGTGACTCTAAAACTTTTTTTTTCTTATGCTCTAGGTGATTGTAGTCCTCAGGGAGTACTCAAGGAAGTTACTACTAGTCAGTTAGAACTAGCCCATAAGATGGAAAATGTTTATCCTTGTCCAGTCTCTTTATTTTTCAGTTGGAGAAACTGAGGCTCTTGCTGAACAAGTCTAGCTCTTCTGAATCTTCAGCAGTGTATCAGGTGAGGATCAGAAATGACCACAGTCCTCTGCATGAATTGGATTCCTACTAGAAGATTAGGTGAGAGAGGCATTACGTGTCTTGCCATGACTTGGCTAGCAAAACAGCAATGTACACTACAGCGGCTGTGAGCAGTCCTGAAACAGATGTGGTCTGAAATCACATGCAGAATATCAATGTCCAAACATTTTACATTAGAAAGTTTACTAACGCTCTCTGCCTTGTACACCAGCCCAGTCCTGGAATCTGATGTCCCTTCCCCAGACCAAGAACTAAGCTGAGTTTGGACTTGGATGAGAAGAGCAGGTGACTTTGGTGAGAAAGAAATGTCCTCTCCCTGCTTCTTCCCTAGAAGAATTTTTTCTTACCTCAGCGCTCATAGCAGAACATAAAACGATACCATGAAGATCCCCTTTGCATCTTTGCACAGAGACTTCTGGCCGTTGAAGGATCTGCTTTGCCTCAGCCCAAAGGGAAAATAACGAGGCAGCTTGAAATCATAGTCTGTTGAACATCAGTGGATGTGTAATATACAATCGTAAGAAAAATATTCAAGCAAGTGTGGGTCCTGCCGGGAACTTACATGCACAGATTTCATTAGAAAAATATATTTGTTACTTCAGTTTGAATTTGGGCCATCTGTTCTATTTTTCTTGAATTTAAAGTCACTCCTTAGTGGAATATGTATTTTGAACTTGTTTGGAGAGAGGAGGGCACTTTAGTTATTTATACTTTAGTACTCTTTGGCTAAGCATGAGACTGATAAAATCAACTCTAAAATGTCTTTTGTTCGATTACTTTATCTCACCCACGTGGGATGACTTTTTCATGTAAGATGTGACTGAGATAAAATGTAAATTGATCATCTAATGCCTGCCATCACAGACTGGCAGTGCTGACCTGAGGCTTGTGATTTGGAAGGAAGTTGAGTCAAATGACCTATAAGGCTGATAAGATAACCCCAGACTGACAACTCCCTATCACTTTCCTGCCCAAAGTTCTTTCATTAGTGAAGGTAGACTCAATTCACTAAGATTCATGTCCAGAGATATTTATCACAGTACTATTTATAATTCAAAATAATTTGGAAGTGACCTAAATGTACATTGATTGGAGATGGGTCAATAAATTATGGTTTAACTTTACAATAGAAGATTATGTAGCTATTAAAAATATTATTCTTAGGGCGGGCTTCCCTGGTGGTGCAGTGGTTGAGAGTCCACCTGCCAATGCAGGGGACACGGGTTCGTGCCCCAGTCCGGGAAGATCCCACATGCCGCGGAGCGGCTGGGCCCGTAAGCCATGGCCGCTGAGCCTGCGCATCCAGAGCCTGCGCTCCGCAACAGGAGAGGCCACGAGAGTGAGAGGCCCGCGTACCGCAAAAAAAAAAAAAAAAAAAAAAAAAAAAATTATTTTTAATAATTTTAGGATACTTACAGACAGGGGAAAATACTTACTCTATGATATTAAGTGAAAAAAACCCTAAGTGTGTAATGGTATGGCTTCAATTTTTTAAATTACATAAACATAATTATATGCACAGATACATAAATATGTATATTTATGTAGTCATTTATTCAGTAAGCATGGATCAAGTGCATTTTATGTACCAGACACCGTGCTAAGGGGCTGAGGGTATGGAGTCAAATGAGATTAATTCAGTTCCTGCCACCATGGAGTTTATAGTTTAGTATGCATAGGAAAAGGCATCAAAAGCAAATATATCAAATATTCATAATTTTTTTTTCTGGGTGGTGGGTAACTTAAATTGTCTTTACGAGTTTCTATATCTATCAGATTTTCCACTAAAAGTAAATGCCTCTTACAGATAGAAAAAGGTAGCAAATAATATTTTTAAAAATGAGCAGAGCTGAAAACCTCCTCCTTGGCAGGAGACTTTCTCCCTGAAACTGGAGGTTCAGCTCAACAAACTGAAAGCGCTTTGGCCCGGGAGCAGGAGACTGTCACTAACCTGCTACATGACCAAGGACTAGTGACTTTCCTCTCCTGGTCTCAGTTTCTTTTCCTGTATGGTGATAGTCTGGCCCCAGTGATGTCTGAGGTCTTGCCAGATCTAATGCTCAGGGTGTGGAACAGTACTTGCAGAGACTTGACATGGGGAGAAGAATTTCCATAGAAGCAAACCTACGGACTGCTCTTATAATTGTCCTAATTCATAATTTGGTTGTAGCTTCTTATTTTACACACAAATATTATCTTCAATTTATGTGTAAATCATTTTTTTGAGCATTCTAGACCCTTCCTCCTCAATCTTTTGCCTTTTTCAGACCTGGGATAAACAAGAGAGAAAAAGATAGCACCATCTTCTGCATGTCAGCTTCTCTGTGCGCCCTAAAGCAAATGATTTTCCGTCCGTTATTGACTATTCTGCCTAGTCCTATGGTAGATGTAACAGAGGGTACAAAGTGGGAGTCAGGCATTGTTTGATCAAAGCGGCTTGAAGCCTCAATACAGAGAGGCATTGAAAGCTTATGAAACAATCTGAGAATGGTGCAGCGGCGTATGCCAGGCTGGCCCCTCTTGTCCCAACAGAATACATTATAGGTGTTCACACGAGGGAGACAAATGGCATGGGTGGGACTAGTCAGGAGAAGACTTCAGAGTAGACAAGGTGTGATCTCAGCCTCATGGGATGGGCATGACTGAAATAGGGGCAAGGACAGGGGATAGCATTTCTAGCAGGAGGAACACACTGAGCAGGGAGGAAAAGCCATGAGTGCTAGGGTGGTAAAATTTAGCAGATAAAAATACTGGATGGGGCTTCCCTGGTGGTGCAGTGGTTGAGAGTCTGCCTGCCGATGCAGGGGACATGGGTTCGTACCCCGGCCCGGGAAGATCCCACATGCCACGGAGCGGCTGGACCCGTGAGCCATGGCCGCTGAGCCTGCACATCCGGAGCCTGTGCTCCGCAACAGGAGAGGCCGCAACAGTGAGAGGCCCACGTGCCGCAAAAAAAAAAAAAAAAAAACACTGGATGCCCAGGTAAATTTGAATTTCAGATAAACACTGAATACATTTTTAGTATAATTATATCCCATATTTGGCACGTATAATATTAGGCACATAACTTATACTAAAAATTATTTGTTGTTTCTTCAAAAGCCAAATGAACTAAGGTGTCCCGTATTTGATCTGGCAACACTGATTGGTGTTTGCTCATGTGAGTAGGTACCAGCATCCAAGAAACTCACCTGTTCCAAGCAGATGATTCAAATTCTTATCCCACTGTCCTGGATATTTAGAGAGTCTGGTACTGGCTCTGGGATTGTGTCTCTACTGGGTTATGTTGAACAAGTAATTCATGGACTCTAACTTATTGTACCGCTTACAAAATAAAGATTTCTGTATTGATGCCTGTGTATTCTAGGACACTATAGAATGAGAAAATTTGATATTAAATAAGAAAGGGAACCAGACCACTCCTGTCATATCTCATACAGGAAAAGCTAATCCTTCTCCTTCTAATTTCAAGCCCATGAGATTCACTGCTACTTGCTGATATTTTGTCTCCTTTCCCTTTGTCTGTGTACAGCTGGAGTCATTCATCGTTCATGTGTGATAGGATTGCCTTTCCTTTACATTGTCGTCCGGCTTTTCTCAAATCCCTTCCCAAATGCAATGAACCCTATAACTCCTCTTGGGCAGTTGCTAGATGGGAAGAGAAAATATTAAATCCCCAATTCTGTCTCCCTGCCCCGCAAATACAACCACCAAAAACTCAGAACAAGGGAAGGCAGCAGGGGCAGACGTCCATCTCCTTCTTCTTAACAGGACTGAACCAGCCCGATTTTCACTTGTGAAATCACCCATTCTCCAATGCGAGAGTCACTTTCCTTACCTCAGAAAACCACAGGTAAAAACCATGCCTTTTCCCCAATCTCTGCAGCACCTGTGTGGTGTTAGCACATGAGCATTTTTATGCAATCATAGTGAAGGATTTCGAAATGGGTTCCCTCTTGTGTTCATTTATTAAGTGCTCCTCTATACAAAGTGAATTCTCTTTATTTGAGAAGACTGGGCCTTCAGAAGAGGTAATTTACTTCTATTTATTTGTTCAGCCACTTAAACTCTTGAGCTTTGCCCCAAGCATTCCTGGTCCTGGGTATCTTGAGTGGCCTAGAGGGACCACCAAAGACACAAAGAGCAGACTCAGCACTCCACAGAATGGCTGCTTTGATGTGATTTGTTCAAAATTGGCTCTGGATACAAGCAAATCATTTGTATATTACCTGCTTTTGGTCAGGGTTACTTTATAGCCCAGGCCAATTGGCAGCATTTTCAGATCATGAGCTCTTTAAAGTGGTCTCATGAAGGTCTAACTTGCTTCATTCCGTGCCAATTTCTGGAGGGACTTTAGGGCTGATGTTGGAGCTCAGTTCAGCCCCCAGAAGTGAGCGCATCCTTCTCACTTTGCTCTGACAGAAGCTTGTGTCTGGCATGGAACGCAGCTTCCTGCAGCCCCTGTACAGCATACTCCATCGGGCATCTGATCGTCTGTGTGTTTTGATTCTGGGGAAGGACATTAGAGTCAATCTATGGAGTCCAAGGGACCTTCAAGAGGAGAAATCACCTCCCTCCCCGGGGACCCTCAGAAAAGCTCCACCTTCTTAGACAGCCTCAGTTTTCACCTACCTTGTGCCTGGATCCCTCACACGCAGCTATGTAATAAGTTAGCTGCCTGAAGGAACATAGGCTTTCTGGCTTTTGAGTAAGGTCTGTGACTTGGCAGGGCGCTAGGACCTGATTTGGCAAAGGTCATGTTACTTCCTTTGTCTGTACTGAGGCCAAGTAGGAGAATTAGGAACATAAATTCTGAAAGATTAGATTGGATAAGAACAAGGTAGCTGTTGTTTTGCCAGAGCTTAGAGAGCATTACAGAGGTCGTCGGACCCACTTCTGCTTTTTGGGGTTTTTTAAAATAAATTTATTTTATTTATTTATTTTTGGCTGTGTTGGGTCTTCGTTGCTGTGCGCGGACTTTCTCTAGCTGCGGCGAGCGGGGCTACTCTTCCTTGCAGTGCACGTGCTTCTCATTGCGGTGGCTTCTCTTGTTGCAGGACACGGGCTCTAGGAGCGCGGACTTCAGTAGTTGTGGCGCGTGGGCTTAGTTGCTCCGAGGCATGTGGGACACACGTTAGAGCAGATGGCAACAGAAAAAGGATTCTTATTTCAGGCCCAAGTGGGCAAGAACCTGTTTGCGTGTGCAAGTCATTCGTGGCCAAATGTTTACTGTTCTCTAAGAAAGTTCAACCCTGTACAGGGCTCAGGGAAGTTTTATTTATTTAAAAAAAAAATTTTCCCTGTAAAACCCTAAATGCTTTTGTTTCATAGAAAGACCTCCTAAATCCTCCACATTTTTAAAAGCTTAAATTGTGTAATTGTGTTTGGAAACCATCTCAGGAAAACCTCTGCAGGTCTGTATAAAGGATTATTATAAGGTTTTTCATTTCGATGGCAATTTATCTGTTGGTTCTCTCTTTTTTTTAAAAAAATAAATTTATTTATTTATTTATTTTTGGCTGTGTTGGGTCTCCGCTTCTGTTCGTGGGCTTTCTCCAGTTGCGGTGAGCGGGGGCCACTCATCGCGGTGCACGGGCCTCTCACTGTCGCAGCCTCTCCCGTTGCGGAGCACAGGCTCCAGACGCGCAGGCTCAGTAGTTGTGGCTCACAGACCCAGCCACTCTGCAGCATGTGGGATCTTCCCGGACCGGAGCACGAACCCGTGTCCCCTGCACTGGCAGGCGGATTCTTAACCACTGTGCCACCAGGGAAGCCCTGTTGGTTCTCTTTTATCTTTTGTCTCTATAGGTCAAGGTTTGTCTGGTGGGAACCTACACTGGCAGGTTGCACAGGCCAGCTCCTGGGAAAGCCAGAGCTCACATCCCGTGGTTTGGAGTTTTAGCCGAATCTGGCCATGGAAGCAGCAGCGGGAGAGGTCCAGGGTTGGCCTCAGGTGGACCAAGTGGCTGAGGAGCCTGAGAAGTGAGGAGAACTAGATGTGGTCTCCTAACTTCATGTTTCTGATTAGATTCTGCCCAGGTCCCAGATGGGAGATGGCCTGGGTGAGGAGGGAAAAAATACTTGCTACCGGTGCTGTTGACAAGGTTTTAGGAAGCAGAATTGGCTTTGTCCTCAGGACCCTTTAGAGCAGGAGTTAGTACACTTCATCTGAAAGGGCCAGATGGTATATATTTTAGGTTGTGGGGCTTGTATGGCAAGAGGTACAGTGAAGGCTATTATGTAGGTTCTTATCTAACTATTTAAAATGCTACTGTTTAAAAATGTAAAAATTTTTCTTAGCTGGCAGACCTTAAAAAGTAGGCAGCTGGCCAAATTCGGCCTGAGGGCTGTAAGGGGCTGATCCCTGTTTTAGAGAACAAGAATCCAACTAAGTGTCTAACTCAACTTCCAGTAAGGTCTCTGATGGTCCCAGGCACAAAACAGAATTGTTTTTCTCTAGAGCTTTTGAAGGAAACGTATTTGAGAGTGGAGGCCACTTGGGGTTGGTCGGATGGGCCAGTATGGTTTGGACTCTGCTATAGGGCTATTTATTTATGTGTTTATTTATTTTAGTTTTGATGGGTGTGTGCCATGGCTTGAGAAAGCTGATTCTGACCATCTCTTCCCAACTTCACATTCAGAGATGTCACATCAGTATCTTGAACTTGACCATAGTGAGAATGTTTATACTATGGGAATCAGCAAAGGCTACAAATCAGGACTTTCTTGGAAGTGGGAAGAATAAGCTCCATAAATAGTTACCAGCACACCACTGGGTATTTGCCTTGTTGTGTGAATTATTTTAGAGAATTTTCTGGTGATGATTATATGTCACTGTGAGAGTCTTGTCTGCTGAGTTTACACAAACTTCTAAGCTTATAGCCCAAACCTGCTTCCTGAAGGCGTTTTTGCTCTTTCTGAACAGAAAATGTATGCCCCAAATTCTTTTTTAAAATAATTAATTAATTAATTAATTTTATTTATTTTTGGCTGCATTGGGTCTTTGTTGCGGTGCACGGGCTTTTCATTGTGGTGGCTTCTCTTGTTGCGGAGCACGGACTCTAGGCGCGTGGGCTTCAGTAGTTGTGGCACACGGCTCAGTAGTTGCGGCTCTCGAGCTGTAGAGCACAGGCTCAGTAGTTGTGGCACACGGGCTTAGTTGCTCCGCGGCACGTGGCATCTTCCCGGACCAGGGCTCAAACCCGTGTCCCCTGCATTGGCAGGCGGATTCTTAACCGCTGCACCACCAGGGAGGCCCTGCCCCAAGCTCTTAAAGCAACACAGTTATAAGACATCGAAAACCTTCTGAACAAATGTAGTGGATCCCAGAGCACAGTACTTTGTAGCAGGCAGCTGCAGTGGTAGTTTTAATGGGTCCCTGGTGTTGAAACACAGTCCTCAGACTACAGTAAGTGAACACGACTTGTGTACAGTTATCCCTGACATGCTATGGCCCACGGGAAATGCTCCCATTGTTTCTCCAGCAGTCTGTGCACTTGGGCTTAAAACTCATGCTTTTCTCTCGAGTGGTCGTGATAGGGATGATGATGAGTTTCTGTACACAGGACAAATGAATACTATGTCTTTGGGATATTACTGTTAAAATTATATTTTATAAATGATAGCACTTGAGACCTTGTCTTTTGTAAAGGGTCAAGTTTGGACTAAACTGGGAGTGGTTCAGGGGCAGCCAGAGAGCAGTTTTGTCACCATGACAGCATCTCCCGCCTGTAATGGTGTCCAGAGAGGTGGGGCGGGATTAAGGTAGAGCTGGCTGAACCGGGCTTCTCTCCTCCTCCGCCCTGCTGGCCATCTGTCAGCTCACAGCACTCCCTAGTATTTAAACAATTTCCAATCTCCATCTCTTAAAATAAAGCTTAATATATTCACATCTGGTGGTTTCCTGCTCCAGTTATGCTTAGTTTTGGCCTTCATTTAAAACAAACAAACAAACAAACAACTATTCTGTGATTGCTTTGTGGTGCTTTGGAAGAGTTTCTGGATTAGGGATTTGTGACTCTCTTTGATTGCACTGTGATTGCGTTTGCAAGTGACAGGAAGGAGAGGAAAGTTGAAGTCTGTTTGAACCATGCTCTGTGGGTACCAACCCTAGAGGTAGATCAAAGTCATCTGAGCTGTATTTTTATTTATATTTATTTATTTATTTATTTATCTATTTATTTTTTCTTTTTTGTGGTACGTGGGCCTCTCAACACTGTGGCCTCTCCCGTTGTGGAGCACAGGCTCCGGACGCGCAGGCTCAGTGGCCATGGCTCACGGGTCCAGCCGCTCCGCGGCATGTGGGATCTTCCCGGACCGGGGCACAAACCCGTGTCCCCCGCATCGGCAGGTGGACTCTCAACCGCTGCGCCACCAGGGAAGCCCCTGAGCTGTATTTTTAAAGTACAGGTTGCCTAGCTTTGCCCCAGACCTATGGGACAGAATCCCTAGGCACGGAGCTGGGCATTTATTTTTAAAAGTTCCTCCAGGTGGGCTTCCCTGGTGGCGCAGTGGTTGAGAGTCCGCCTGCCAATGCAAGGGACACGGGTTCGTGCCCCGGTCTGGGAAGATCCCACATGCCACGGAGCAGCTGGGCCCGTGAGCCATGGCCGCTGAGCCTGGGCGTCCGGAGCCTGTGCTCCGCAACGGGAGAGGCCACAGCAGTGAGAGGCCCGCGTACCGCAAAAAAAAAAAAAAAAAAAAAAAAAAAAAGTTCCTCCAGGTGATTCTAATGTGCAACCAGCATGGTTAACTATGGACCCAAGTGATTTTTAAGCCTTACTGGAAATTGTCAATTGAGCATTTCTCTCTTGAAGGATCCTTTCTTCTGTGTTGGCCATTGAGGTTCTCATTCTGAGTAGTAACAATGTTGAAATATCTACATTTACTGTCTAAACATCAGGAAAAATGGCTAGATGATTTCAGTCTTCAAAGGGACTATGGAGCAAAGCATTTGAATCGGGACTGTCATACACATTCATTCCTAAAGACCAGAGCAAGTGGGTTTCCTATTGAAAGTCTGTTAAGTTGCAGTGTATTGAGGGATAAACACTCCTCTCCTTCCCTCAAAGAATGAAAGAACATCCGTTTTGGAATCAGGGTAAGTTAGCTTTGAGTCCTGGCTTACCAACTTCTTTGTTGGTAAAACCTTAGTTTTTACAACTGTAAAATGGGCATAAAATATTTTTCTTGCAGGATTATAGTAATTTGTAAAAACTATGGATCATGCCTGGTACATAATAGTTGCTAAATAAATGATAGTATTCTCCTCCTGGGTATAAAAGAAATCCTAGAATTTCTGCGTGGTTCCAAACACTTTAGAGCAGTCCATTCTTCTCAGGGAGCTGGTCTCCAAAATGATGAATAAGGTTCTTGCCTCTACTGGGCTCTGTTTCAACTTTTTTTCTGGTCCAGTTTTCCCATTTGGTATTTTCCCCAAGCATTTAAAGATGGAAGCAAAATAGTTTTGCCCTTCTGGACAGCAACTCTTTCTGGTATCTTCTCAAATGTAAAGCTAATGGCCAGATAATGAGATAAAACATCTCAGTTTAAAGCAAGTTTTGAGGCCAGACTGTCAGTATTGCTGTCCCTGCTCTCTATACAGAAAGACAATGTGGGATTTCCACACTAGGCTCCCATCTCTTCTGATCTTAACAAAACCCCTTCCTCCCTCACCCGTCTGCTCACCAGGGAGAAGGATCAGTTCTCTCCTCTCCTTTTGCCTTTGCTTCAGCAACGCACCTTCTTTAATTGTTCATCTGAACCTTGGGGCTTTTTCTAGCACAGAAGCCTTTCGAACAAAGCTCCTCCTTTGCAAAAACTCTCACCTAAGGGGTGTTACAAACCTCTGCCTCTGAGTGAATTGAGTGGCTCAATATCTTGAGAAGACCTATTCTCTTTCCTTTGACAGAGTAGAACATCCCTTTGATGAAGAGAGGAGGAGTCTCCTTTGATGAACGCATTTCCATTCTTGCATGAATTTACATTCATGAATTATAATGTCAGACATTTTCTCTCTGGATCTTATTTTAAAAATCTGCTACCTGGTATTACTCACTTACCCCGCCACCCTAGAGGAAAGTGTGTCTTTGTTAAAGCAGAGCAGTTGGGACAACGCTGTAGGACAGATGGAAATTTTGCAGGATGAGAGGAGTTTACCAGATGGGGAAGGGGAGGAGGGGAGTGGGTGGGTATCTGGGGTAAAAAAACCCTCTGATGGGAACACATTGCAAAGGACCTTAAAAATGTGGATGAAATCAACAAAAGAAGAAGAAGGAAAAGGCAGAGCTCAGTAGGGCAGGGGGCCTCGAATGGATGGCTGGTGGACCCACGGTTTGGACGGAGACTGAGAACACAGCTATAAGTCGTATTAGAAAAGGGAAGTGCGTCCAACCTAAGACTGATGGGCTAGAGAGCAGTGGAGGCAAATGAACAAGGCGGTTTAAGAGGAGGAAGCACACAAAGATCTACGACTGAGGAGAGCTTATCTCTTCCTGATGGCCAAGAGTGCCTGTCACACACTGGAGTGAATTTCTAAAGCAAGGGAAGGGAGAAGGAGAGAGACTGAGAGACAGAGACAGACTTTTTTTTTTTTTTTTTTTTTTTTGCGGTACGTGGGCCTCTCACTGTTGTGGCCTCTCCCATTGCGGAGCACAGGCTCCGGACACGCAGGCTCAGCGGCCATGGCTCACGGGCCCAGCCGCTCCGCGGCATGTGGGATCTTCCCGGACCGGGGCACGAACCCGTGTCCCCTGCATCGGCAGGCGGACTCCCAACCACTGCACCACCAGGGAAGCCCCACGAGAGACAGACTTTTATAGATACAATATTTCATAGAAAAACTAAGAATAATGAAATTCAGTGTTTGGGAAAATGTAGAGAAGGGACAGAAAGAGATATTTACTGACACTAACTTGCTGCCCAGGTAACAGATACAAACCTTTATAAAGCAATAGCCAGGAAAGGCACCTTCTCTGTAAGGTTCTAGGAATAGCAGAGGCTTCAGGGATGATTAGATCAGTGACAGTCAAATACAGTAGGAAAAGTCCGATTTAGGAGTAGATCAGACCTAGGTTCTGAAAAATAATGCACAGCCTAAACGCTGAGAATGATGTTCTATTCAGTGGACTTGCTGAGGACTTAAGCCCAGGATGCAGCCTCTCAGAGAGCTCTGAGGGACTGTTCCAAAGAGGTAAGGGTGGAGCCAGGAGATATAGGAGTTCAAACAAAAAAACCCGGATAGGCGAACATCGAAAGATTACCACGGATTAAAGAAAACCAGACACACCAAGTTAATGAATTCAGCACTTTCGATGTATGGGAAGTCGCAAGAGCCTGGGCTCGTTGAAATCCTTCCCTTGATGTGCACCTTAGCTATCTGGGGCCCGTATCCTCCTTCCCTTCATCCTGAGTCCCCTCAGGGTGCGCAGTTGGGGCAGCTGCAGGGGCCGATGGCTGCAGCATCCTTCATTTACTAATATGGTGGGGAACATTTTTTTGTCCACAGCTCCATTGCAGCTCTCCTGGAATTTCAATTCGCTTGTCTAACAAACAAGGATGCCAGTACTTTACCTCAGTGGGTTGCTGGGTGGATGAAAAGAGAGATCTGACCTGGCACTTAATAGGTTCTTGGGCCCAATCGGGGGGCAAAGATAAACATATCCCTCAGGCCCGTCTCAGGGATGTCCGCTGTGCATCTTTACCCTGATGGGCACCAGACATTTATCAGATGTTTCAACATCCAGTTCAACATGTAGGGTAATAGAGATTCAATTTTCTACATGAAAGCTCTTGTCAATTTTTTTTTTTTTTTTTTTTTTTTTTTACTGGTAAATGTGAGAATTTTGCTTTCCAAGCTGTCAGGACTATAAACACTTCTTTTCAACAGTGACTCAAGAGTTGAAGGGGGTAGGGGTGGAAACCAAGCAAAGAGTGTGAAACGCTTGGACACTTTTAAAGGCAATGCGAAATGCTGCAGTGATGGACAACTTGCTTAGTGTTGGTTTACATCTTTTGACATCTTAATCTGTTGCACTGAAACGTCTGACTGAAAACGTCTGAGCATGAACTACTGTATGAATGCTCAGCAATGGTGGCCATATGACTTCTTGAGGGTCCTACCACTTCTCATAGATCAAAAATCTCTTGGGGTGCTTCCTTCTGCTTTGATTTCATTAATGATACATGGTGAGCTTTCTGGCCCTGAATTGATGTTGTACTTTGTTTCTTCACTTTTGACCTATTACCTTGCATTTATTCCTTGGCGTTTTCAAGATATTTTCATGTGTGCTGATGTAGAGGGAGTGTTTCCCTATTTTATATCCTTTTCATTTTGGTTTACTTGTATGGTAGGCAGAATATAGGCCCCTGAAAGAGGTCTACGTCTAAATCCCCGGAATCTGTAAACGTTACATTATATGGCAAAGGGGAATTAAAGTTGTATATGGATTAAGGTTGTTAATCACCTGACCTTAAAATAGAGCGACTATCCTGGATTATCTGGATGGGCACTATGTCAACATGAGGTCCTTAAAAGTAGAAGGGGGAAGCAGAAGAGAAGGTCAGAGTGATTCAATATGAGACGGACTCAATCTGCCTTTGCTGGCTTTGAAGATGGAGGGAAGGGGCCATGAACCAAGGAGTGTGGGTGGCTTCTAGAGGCTGGCAAAAGTAAGGAAACTGATTCTCCTCTAGAGCCTCCAGAAGGAACAGAGACCCCCTGA
Organism: Mesoplodon mirus; assembly: GCF_964341445.2. Classification (NCBI taxonomy): domain Eukaryota; kingdom Metazoa; phylum Chordata; class Mammalia; order Artiodactyla; family Ziphiidae; genus Mesoplodon; species Mesoplodon mirus. The sequence goes on along the minus strand of NC_138996.1, from coordinate 18,698,047 downwards.
CACCTTGATTTTAGCCTGGTGAGACCTGTGTCAGACTTCTGACCTCCAGAATCTTAAGATAATAAATTGTATTGTTTCAGCCACTAAGTTTGTGGTCAGTTATCACAGCAGCCATCGGCATCTAGTACAATTTGCATCTCTCAAAATATTAGCTTGGCCAATACTGCCCCATCAGGTAGATGCATTTGGGGACTCACTTTGGTAGAACCATCCCTGTTTAGCACCTTGTATCAACAACCTGAGGTTTATTGGAAATGTTGAATTTCTGCCACGAGTCTGAAAATGAGCTCTGTGGTCATACCGGCTGGTGGCTTCATACAGGACTCTCATGGCTGGGGGGCTGAGGGGGGAAGGCTATTCTCCAGAGGATCTACCTGGACAAGTATGAGCCACATCCCCATGGAACATTCTTCATCCCTCCACACCATCCACACAAGCTTTCCTCACCCCTCCACATCATACACACACTCTGCTTGATTGTCATGGGCTCACTTCCTGCTTTGGTCCTTTATTTAGAAGAACCATCTCTCCCTTTCTGAGAACAAGTCCACTCGACCATGTAGAGAGAAGATGTTCAGGAAACACGTATCAAGGTTTCATTTTGAAAATCTTAATGTAAGAGGTGACGTTGAAAACCTCAAAGACCCCCAGGTTTAGTAATGGTTTAGAGAACTGTTAAGTGTGAAATGTCCCAATGTTACACTGGGCTTTTCAGAAATTAGTTTTTAAAATACCTATTCTAGTCTTCACTCTACAGGATCAAAGATGACTTTTGAATAATTTTAGCCTCTTGGCCTAAAGCCTGATTAGGTTTTAAAGACGTGTTTTTCTTCCCGGGACTCACTTTGATAGAACCATCCCTGTTTAGCACCTTGTATCAACAACCTGAGGTTTATTGGAAATGTTGAATTTCTGCCTTAGGGTTTCCGAAGTGTAATGACTCAGATATTTGTTGTTTGTTCTAAGTTATTAATTACAAAGCTAGAGAGATCCGTGGTTATGGCACTCTTAGGATTATATAAATGTGTGAAAACAGGGCTCTCAGCTTATCCAGTCACACGACTTCAGCCAGCACAGAGCATCTTCGGATGATCCAGGGAGAAGCCTTGGAGACACTCTCCCATGAGGATGAGCCAGTGGGTCTCTTTAGGATGTCACAGCTTTCAGCGAGCTATTGATAAATGTTAGATTATAGTGAAAGTCAAATTTGAGATGAAGTTTACATAGAAAGTAGAAGCCTAAAATGTAAATCCTGGAGTATATATAGTAAGGAGAGAGAGTGTATTACACAAGCAATTATATCACAGTCTGTTAAATGCTGCCATATGAGAAATACAGGCTGCTTTTCTTCTTTCTCTCTCTCCCCCTATCTCTCTTCCAATTTCTCTACCTCTTTCTTTTCTCCCCAGGTTTTCTTCTCCCTGCAGAGACCAAAAGCTTCTGATCTGTCTGACTTCCTTTTTTCCCCACCTCAGGGCCCTGCTTTGTAAATGTACTCAGTGGGACCTATATTATCTTCATCTCAGCTGTTTGCTTTTTCAGACAATATTTTGTTTTCTACTTTATTTTTTAAAGTTATATGAGTTTGATTTTTTGAAATTTATTTTTCTGTTTTCTCTTTTAATTGAAGTATAGTTGCTGTACAATATTATATAAGTTACAGGTGTACAATCTAGTGAGTCACAATTTTTAAAGCTTATATTCCATTTATAGTCATTATAAAATATTGGTTATATTTTGTTTTCTATTTTAGATTGGGGGTGGGATATTTTATTTTTTATTTCCAGCTTTATTGAAGTCTAAATGACAAATAACATCTTATGTATTTAAAGTGTACATAACTTAATATACATATTCATTGTCAAACGTTTACCACAACAAGTTAATTAGCACATCCCCATCACCTCACATAGCTATGTTTTTGACTACTTGGTATTTTAGAATGCCTGAAAACATTGAAATAAGTCTTTCACTGAGAAATATCCCAGGTTCGCAGGCAGGGGAAGATTTAAGGGCTGTGTTTCAGGCTCGCCTCCCATGCTGACCCTAACCTCTTTGGACAACCAGTGGGAGTGCTTCTGCTGGTATGGAGAAGAACGCCAGCGCTGAAAAGAAAGCCCTTTTCTGCTGTGTATTATATGTCATCACACACACAAAAAGGACCCAACGATAAAGGAAGGCTCGGAGCTTAAGAAAAATCCTATTCCTGGTGGAAGGTGCCTTTTTTCTCATTGCTTTAAGCAGTAAGTAGCCGGCGTCAGCAGCCAGGCAGCAAACATCCGGGAGCCTTTGGTATTAGGCAGGATGTTGGTCTGCCAGCTTCATGGAGGGAAGGAACAATCGCTGTTTAATTTGCTTTTTATAGCCAAGCCCATTTGGGGAGAATGAAGACAGGAGGATCTCAGAAGAGCTTCCTTTCCCTGAGGGCTGGCCCATCTGCTCAGGGAGAGGAGGGTCGGCTGCAGGCAGGAAGCCACTGCCCTCAGCATCGTCTTTGCCAGGATGCTGGCCCACGTGGCCACTGAGCAAATGACAGGCTCTGAGTGCAGGGAGGTTAGTTAGGGGCCCCTTTCTGAGCGGGAGACAACTGACTTCTGTCCCGGGATTACCGGGACATATGTTCCGTGAACATCCTAAGTATCCTTTCTCTAACAAAGCGTCTTTTGTCAGGGGGTATTATAGGGAGGGTGAAGGCTCACTGAAGCTCACCCCTGCAAGTGATTAAACATTTAAGACAAATTAATCAGACTACGTCTAAGTATTGTATCTTAATGCCTCTGAGAGCAGAAAACAGGGAACAAATTATAAACATCCACGAATGCCTTTGGGTCATTAATACGAATATCAGTTTCTGCATATAATGAATTTAATTATTATAGCTATTCTTTTATTTTGATGTTATGAATTCTATCTTGAAACTTGTAGGGGTCTAACAACCAGCTACAAGGCGCTATGCTTTTAGAGCTTGTAAGTCTATCTTTCATCATCTTAACCTTTCTTGTTGCTTTGACATCTTTTTGGAGACTATCTGAAAGTACTTCCTTCTTTTTTGTCTTCCCTCTCGTTTCTACTGAAACTAATAAATTGCTTTGTTATGTTCATCTGTAAAGTAAGAATAAATAAGCTCTGGAAAGAACTAATGAGATTCTTATGAACTTCACTGACAGCTCTGTAGGCTGTTCCCAGACCTGTTTTTGTTTTATTCTTATATCAAGGTTCCTGCCTGTCTCACAGTGACCTCCAGATAAGGAAGGTATTTTAGGCTCTGAGAAGGTGAGCCAGGGGTCTTTCCTGAATGGCTCTGACTAGGTTGAGGGTTTAAGGGTATGGGCAAGATCTGGGTGAGAGAAGGACCTTTTTTTTTTTTTAAACAATTTTTTAAATTTTTATTTATTTATTTTTGGCTGCATTGGGTCTTCATTGCTGCTCATGGGCTTTTCTCTAGTTGCGGCGAGCGGGTGCGGCGAGCGGGGACTGCTCTTCGCTGCGGTGCACGGGCTTCCCATGGCTGTGGCCTCTCTAGTTGCAGAGCACAGGCTCTAGGCGCGCGGGCTTCAGGAGTTGTGGCTCGCCGGCTCTAGAGCGCAGGCTCAGTATCTGTGGTGCACGAGCCCAGCCGCTCCGCGGCATGTGGGATCTTCCCGGACCGGGGCTCGAACCCGTGTCCCCTGCATCGGCAGGCGGACTCTGAACCACTGCGCCACCAGGGAAGCCCGAGAAGGACCTTTTTGCTCGGAGCTTGGTCCCTACACTCAGTGAAGTTTGCCACGCTGGATGCCGGTTGTTTTTACGGGTGCCCTTGCCCTCCTCAACGCTGAGACAACTGCAGCTGAGGTTCCCTGTCTTTGCCTCATATTTTCACTTAGATTCAATGCTCATCCCCAGGTGGGTCCCTCTGCAAGATAATGACCCTTGCAGTACCTTAGATGACATCATCTGGGGATCTGTGGAGTAACCACACGGCTGCTGATACAGAAGAGGTAACTATGAGAATATTTGTCATCTGAGTCTCAGGATTTTTCTTAGTCACATATGTTCTGAAATGGCAGTGGGAGTAAAGAGGACGCTGACGACTGCTCTAGACGTCGGGGGTGGAAAGTTCTTACCTCATTTGGTTTAGCCCTCAAGACTCTTAGAGGGGGATGGCTCTTTGTTCATCCTCTGGGCTGTCTTTGTCTTCCCATGCTTCCTTCTCAGGAGCCACAAAGTGGTGGATGAAGATCTCAGTGTTAGAGAAATATTTTCAAATCATCGTGCCAATGACTTCCGGTCCTATTTCACTGGAGGAATGATTATACTCCCGCCCGGGATGTCAGACATTGATTTTATTTTTTTATTTATTTTATTTATTTTTTTTTACATCTTTACTGGAGTATAATTGCTTTACAATGGTGTGTTAGTTTCTGCTTTATAACAAAGTGAATCAGTTATACATATACATATACAAATGTTCCCATATCTCCTCCCTCTTGCATCTCCCTCCCACTCTCCCTATCCCACCCCTCTAGGTGGTCACAAAGCACCCAGCTGATCTCCCTGTGCTATGCGGCTGCTTCCCACTAGCTATCTATTCTACACTTGGTAGTGTATATAAGCCATTGATTTTAGTTCTGACTCTCTGTGGAATCTAGAGCAAGTCACTTAAAAATATTCTTGTGCCTCAATTTTTCTTCTTATCAGTGGTGTCCAATAGAAATAGAATGTGAGCTACATATGTAATTTTAGATGTTAGCTACATATGTAATTTTAGATGTTCTAGGAGTCCCATTAAAAAAATAAAAAGAAATGAGTGACCTGTGTTGAATATATTTTATTTCACTCAATATATCTGAAATAGCATCACTTCTAGGTAAGATCAATATAAAAATTAATGAGATATTTTACATTCTTATTATTCATACCAAGTCTTTACAAATCTGTTGTGTATTTTATACTTATAGTGCATCTTAATTCAGACTAGCCACATTTCAAGGGCTCACAAGCCACACGTGGCTGGCAGACAGAGCAGTTCTATAACGTGGAGGATGTCTATTGTTTTTTGTTGTTGTTTCAAAAAAAGTCTTTTAATTGTTCAAAGTTGCACAAAATGACATCACAATATAGTAATATTGAGTCACGGGGGTTTTTCTACGGTCAATGAACGGGTGTAATGTTCTCAAAACATGAGGAATCAATGTCTATTGTTCTTTGAGGAGTATTGTAGAGTATTTTGGAGCTGAGTATATATCTGCCTTAAACAATTTGACAGATGCAGGTAAGAATTCACAGTGATGCCAAGAAAAAAATATGAACAGTCTTTTTTCCTTCCTGGGCTGGAGGGTCAGGTAAACTTCAAACGATCAGATGAGGAGCCTATGAATTACAAGAGACCATTGAGGCAAGGTCAAGAATAGGTCAGGACCATCAGATATGGAAAGGGAGATTCCCAAGAATTAGTAATATTAGCATGCTAGGGGTGTGTCCTATGAGTAATCCATTGCACTTTGAAACATGTTTCACTGGTGAGTCCAAGTAGCCCCCTAGATTTTTTTTTTTTTTTTTCCGGTACTCGGGCCTCTCACTGCTGTGGCCTCTCCCGTTGCAGAGCACAGGCTCCGGACACGCAGGCTCAGCGGCCATGGCTCACAGGCCCAGCCGCTCCGCGGCATGTGGGATCTTCCCGGACTGGGGCACGAACCCGTGTCCCCTGTATCGGCAGGTGGACTCTCAACCGCTGCGCCACCAGGGAAGACCCCCTAGATGTTTTTAAGAAGCAATCTTAAAGGATGTCGTGGTGATTGAGCTGGATGTGTTTAGAGACTGAGGCATATTCAGAAACATGTTGAAGTAAAGAAAGGATTTATTGTAATGACAAGTGCAAACACAAAGGTGGTGGCTTGAAGGGGAGTTGACAAATCTATCCTATCTTCCCAGTCCTGTGCAAGGCAGAGGGTATTTTGGCCAATGTGTACTTTCCAGGTGCTTGGCAGGCGGACTCCGGATCAACCGGCAGCCTCAGAACACGAAAAGTCTCCGTTGGGGAAATCCCACGCCCTCTGCTTCCATTGTGTAAGGGCAAAGACTAACCCTGGTCAAACACCTACCACGTACCAGGCTCTTCAATGATTCTTCTGTAAAGCAGACTGCATTCTCTTGCTAGGTCTGTCATAACAAGATACCGCAGCCTGGGTGGCTTAAACAACAGAAATTGATTTTCTTACACTTCTGGAGGCTGGAAGTCCAATATCAAGGTGGCATCAGGGCCGGTTTCCTCCAAGGCCTCTCTCTTCTGCTTGGAGGTGGCCGTCTTCTATGCACATGGGCCCCTGGTGTCTCTTCCTCTTTGTATAAGACACTCATCATATTGGATTAGGGCCCTACCCTGACGGTCTAATTTAAACTCAATCACCTCTTTAAAGACCCTATCTCCAAATACGCTTACATTGTGAAGTACTGGGGGTTGGGACTTCAACATAAGAATTTTAGGGGGACACCATTTAGCCCATAACACAGGTATTTCCCATCTCACAGATAAGTAAACTGAGGCCCAGTGAGGATAAGGGACTTGCTAGGGGTCAGTAAGCCAGTTGAGACTACGATCTGGATTGCAATACTGTGACCACTTTGTCTCTTGAGGCAAAATGATGTATCTGGCTAGTGCTGTGTAGGACATTTGGAAAACTCAGGTTTTCTCATCACCTGCGTGATGACTTGGGCATGTCATGGGGAGTGGTGGAGTCTGGGGATGGATAGTAGAATGATGCACAGGAAGCAACTTAGGGAATGGAATCTAGAATCTGTGCGTGAGTCCTGGCTTTGGTGTGCACGAGGTGTGTTGCCGTGGGTAAGGCCTGCCCTCCCCGAGCTTATACTGACTAATAGTTATTAAATACAAGGACTTAGCAGTGAGCCTATATCATCTCATTCTATGTTCACAACAACCTGTGAGGTGGATACTATTACTGTATCTACTTTACAGTTGAAGGAAAGAGGCTCAGAGTGGTTAAGTGACGTATTCAAGGTCACACCACCAATAAGGCCTAGAGTCAAGACTCAAATCCAGGTCTGTGGATTCTGAAATCTGTACAGTTAACCATTTCCTGACCCAGGAATAAGGCCCAGGGTTGTAAAATTTTCTGTTTTTTCAAGAGGAAAAGTCTGGGTTTTAATGCAAAATCACCAGAGTTTTCAATGTTGACTAATTCGAGTTTCTGAAAAACACTAGGCAGGCCAGACAAAACACAACAGGGAACCTCAGGTTTACACTGAATTGCCTCTCACCCGTGTAGGAGGAGGCTGGACTCGATGAGCATGGAGGTCCTTGTCCTCTGATGCCCTTTGGCTTTTATGAAATCGATTTTAGTGGGTGTGGCGTGACCTGAATGACGAGGTTCCAATCAGCGCCTGGACTACTGGTAGCTGTATGAGGGACTACCAGTCCCTTAACCTATCTGAGCCCCGGTTTCCCTGTCTGGAAATTGGGGATTGTACCTTGCACTTTGATAGAAATTTGAGATAGTGTTTGTAAAGTACCTGGTGAGTACCTGGTAGGTGATGAGAAAATTGTCAGCACCCAACAGCAACAGCGTCTCTCTCTGTGGGATTTCGGACCTGCAAGTGGAGGGCCTATGTGGCCATTAGAGGGGAATGGACGGTGCTGTCGCCCTGAGAGGCCACACCCAAGGTTCTGCCGTTTTAACTTTAGTTTTGGAATTTTCAAGATTTTTTTTTTTTAAATGCCACTCTTTGTTGGAGAGATTGATTAGCAGGCATTCGCTGGCTTTTATTCATTCAACAAGCATTTTGTGAATTCCTAAAGTAGTGACAGAGTAGTTCACGAACTCAAATTTGTGTAAGAAGTACCTGAGGAGCTTGCTTACAATAAAGGTTCTGAGCTGCCTCTCCCAGACAGTGCAGTTTAGTTGGAGTGGGATGGGGCCTGGGGGCCTGCATTTTCACAGCTCTCTGGGGATGCGATGTAGGTGGTCCTCAGAGCAAAGATGGAGGCACAGCTGGTCATATCCCTGCCTGGAAGGACATCTGAAACTGCCCTGGTCTCCCTCAGCCACAGCCTTTCCCACACAATGGCCTTACCTGGGCCAGTTACGACTCAGGGTGGGCCTGGGGATCAGCCAGGTGGGAGAGAAGGCAGGAGGGAGATTCTGTCCTAACTAGATGGGCTGAAGTCAAATTCCTTACAGTGGAACCAGCCAGTTCATTCTTGATAAATTTAAGTAATAAAAGAGCACCGTTTCAGGGTCCTGAAATAAGTAGTAATTGCCAAGATTGTATTTTGGTGTGTTCTGACCTCCAGGCCCCTAGTTACCATCAGCATAAATAGCCCGGTGCACAAAAGCTGCCAGGAACTCTTTTCTTTCTCACCAAAGACCCCGAGCAAGTGGGACCGTTTCTGCCTGTGACAAGTTGCTAGCACGCTTGTGGCTCTAACACACCCCTGGGGCTATCAGTCATTTCTCTGCTTCCCACCCACGCACCTTAGTTTAGTGTGGTGGGTCTGAAGGTGCCCCTTCTCCCCCTCTGAGTGAAGTCCCTCAAAGATTCAGACAGAGGCTGTGGCACAAAGCAGAAGGCTGCACCCAGGGCCCGGCAACTGCCTGGTGCTGTAAATGCTGTGTCTTTGTTTCCGCTGCTGCTGCACCAAGCAGGGATCTGCGTTATGACATTTGCTGCCCAGGTTGTTTTTTTCTAACAGCATCTGGAAGGGACTCGGGGAGGGTCAAACCAAACCGCATGGTGTTCTCTGGAAGCTGAGCTGAGGCGTGTGGGCGGAAACAGCCTCAGGTTTCTTTGCTTTCTTTCTGCCTAAAACACTCACTGCTCATATGACAAGTTTTTTTTTTTTTGCAAGGTTAGACAAATTTGCATCCTTCTTCTTCAAGTCAGAGGAAGTGCTGGAGGATGTTGTGTATTAAAAGAATGGGGCAGGGGCTTAGGTTAGGAAGAGAGATGCTTCTTGGCAGCTTTCCCTGTAGCCAGAAACCCCAATAATCTTTAAGCTATTAACCCTTGAGGATATGGATCAATGGTGGACCCACTTGGAGTTCATTATTTAGCTCAGAAAGGCCTGTCTCTTTCTCTCTTTAAATCTGAGCTTTAGACTAATCAGTAGCAGTTTGCCCAACAGTTCAGCTCCAACTCCCTGGAGACACCAGCAAATCACAGGACAGCTGCTCTTAATACTGAGAACATCATGAAAATCTGCCCAGCGCACACGGGGTGTTAACACAAAGCCCTGCCGTTGTCATTGCAAGGGAGGCCAAAGGAGAGATGAGGTCCTCGGCTGGCCCTTTCGTTTTTGCCTTGGGAGCATGGATGTGCTTGTCTTTTGATGTCTTAATGGGTTCTAAACTTTTTTCTTCTCTTCATAAATCCAGTGAAATGATAAATATTTAAGAGTTAGCCAAACCTCAAGTCAGGCTGTCTGTAGAACTGAGCCACTGCAAAGAAAGCAATTAAGTTATTGGCATGAACCAACAGGACACTGGAGGGTATGATGTGGCAGACCACTAGTAAAAGTGGAACAAGACGACTTTTGAAAATATTGTTACCTGTGCTAAGAAACCTCAAGTATAGATTTGGACCAATTCTGATCAAACTTGAACATGAGCCTGTGTGTGGCATCAAAAGTCAGGAAGGCTTTGCTGGCCCCCGTGGTCTAGCTAAATGCGCTGTCTCTGTTTTGCTTGGGCTAACTTTCTCATTCTCAACTTCTCTGGATAGTAAATTATATTCAAATTAAGAAATGAAGTTTAGGCAAAAATCAGATTCATGGTGGGTCTCTAAGATTTTTTGTTAAGACATCAGAAAGATGTAAGGCAGTGCCTCATAAAACCTTTCAGATAGACAAAAGCCTTTGTAAGCATCCTAGGGGCAGGTTTTACATATTCACTTCATTAAAGAAACAGGACTTCTAGAAACCTTAAGGCCTTGTCCCACCCCAGCCTCACCAGGAGTCCAAAGTAGAGAAGAACTCTTCTCAAAGACATTTGTGGACATGGCCTTTATCTACTGCTATAGAGTTATAAATTGACCTATAAAACAAGAATGACTCCAGTTTGAACTGAAAGGGGCAGAGAGCACAAAATGAAAAGATGTCTTTGGGTCTCCAAATTTCTACTTGTAGGAAACAGGTTGGGAAAACCAGTCAGCTGCAAACAGAAGCTTACTTTTTTTGGAAAAAGGATGATTGAGAGGGAAGAACTAAGTACCCAGAAGGCAAAGCCAAAAGCCACAGTGAACAATTCCCAGGCAGTAGCTCCGAGCCCTAGTCAAGGACCCGGCAATGTGTGCCTGGCTGGATTTCAGAAGTGCTATGCACCAGAGGATACTGTGTCCTCCATTTCTCCTCTTCTTGAATGAGAGTCTGTAGTGGTTACCCCATGCCAGTCTCACTGTTGAATGTTTGTTGCGTAAGTGGTGGTGGTGGCGGAAGCTGATACCTTGTCTTTTTAGTTCATAGGTCTTCATAGGGCTTCGGGCAGAGAGAAGCAGTTTCAAGGAGCTATTCTCAAAAAGCTGAGCCTCATCTGCCCCTGGACTGGATTTAGATACTAAGGTCCTGGACTTCCAAAAGGATGCCATTGTTGGATACGATTCGGGGACTTTTACAGAGGGGTTGAGTATATTTTGTATGTGGGATAAATGTGAATTATTATGGCCAGAGAATAAATCATATTTCCCAAAGACATCCACTACAATATGTCCCATTCCACGTGCGCTTACAGTATAACCTTGACATTCCTCCCATGCAGTGGTGGGGTCTATGTTTCTTTCCCTTGGCCCTATGTGGGCCTTTATGACTGTCTATACCTATAGGGTATGGTAGAAGTGACATTATGTGACTTCTGAGGCTAGGTCATAGAAGTGTCATGTTCTCTCGGGTTGCTTGCTCTTGGAACCCATCTACCATGCTGCCAGTACATCAAGTAGTTTAGGCAGAAGTCCACATGGAGAGGAACTGAGGCCCCCAGCCCTTGCCCTGACCTCCCATCCTACCACCAGCACCAACTTTCCAGGCATGAGAATAAGGCATCTTGGAAGTGATCCTTCAACCTCCAGTTAGGCCTCTCCAGTTGATACTGTGTGACACAGACATGAGCCTTTCCCATAAGCCCTGTCCATATTATACACTTGAGAGATAAACAAATGATTGTTGTTTTAATCCACTAGGTTTTGGAGTGTTTGCTCCTAGAAGTACATAACTAGAACAATAGGGGCTGATTGGTAGTTCTATGAAGTACCATGTAAGTAGTGAGTCAAAGGTGAGCCAGCCAGGATCCCAGGCATCCTGTGACCCTTGTCATCCTCTACCTAGAGATTCTGGGTAGAGGACTTCCAAAGCAAGGACCAGAATACACAGGAGGATTGGACTTGGGTCAGAGGCCACTAAGGCAAAAATAAGGAGAAAGTTTACTCTCTGCACTTACAAGGGTCAGTAGATCTTTCAATGCACTTGAAGACCAGTTTTCCCTAAGACTGAATTAAGTTAAAAGAGGAAATCTGCTTGGATTCACTTGAAATGAAGCTGTTGGGATGAAATCAATGTAAAAACAAGACTTGAGAAATGGTAGCAGTGGAGGGAAGGGATCAATCTTGAGTAGAGGCTTGTGTTGCCATGCGGAAAAAATTCTGTAATCTGAATGAAACAATAGTGACCCTAAGCACTGGATGTCAGTCCTGACTATGGAGGAAGCAAAGGGTTGGGACGATTCTGACCCATGGGGGCTGCTAGAGGGTGGAAGCGTGGGGAAACCAAGAGAAAAACATTCCCTGGAGCAGAGAGGCAGAGATACAGATGGATACACATTCATCCAGTGGCTGGGTATTCAGGAACATGGGAGACACCAACTCATAAGACAGGGCCTAAGGAATATGACCCTTCCAGCAGCTCTAGGGACTCTCAGTACAAACTGCTCCATCCCCCCAAGCCAAAGGCCTTAAAGCTTTAAGTGATCTGAGTTCAAACTCTAATCTGTAAAGCACAATATCAGACGTGTCCCCTCGCCCGTCCTCCGGGTGCCCCTCTTATGCAGCCTCAGACAGAACAGAGACTGATTACTCGTATTGTGTTGTGAGCTCTCTGGGGGCAGGCAGGGTATCTTAGTCACACTGTAGGTGCTTGAAAGCAGTTTGTTGACTGAATGCATGAACGCATGCCTGTGGGGCTGAGAGCAGGCAGGGCACCTGGTGTTTCTCGTGGGGCAGTGGGCACGCAGGGCTGGGATACGGAGGTGGGGATGCTGGGAGGGCCTGTTGCAAGAAATCTAAGGCTTTGCCTAAGCCCTTGTAGGTCAGGTGCTAATAGGAAATCTAACTAGCCTTTTTCAATGTCCCTTTCCTGTTCTGACAAAGGGGCCACTGAGCCTGGAAAGGGTCTAGCAGAAGAGGAGGAGTCAAAGGAACGCAAAAGACTCCCTTCAGGGGGGCGTGTAAGGCTCTGGGCCTGCATCCTGTAGAGCTGCATTCCTGGCCCTTCTGGGACCGCCCCTTCCTTATTGCTAGTCCAGGCTTCGCCTTCCAGCCCAGGCCGTGTTGCGTGCTGACTGCAGTATACAGCCCAGTCTGTTACCTCTGGTTACCCACAGTCTGTGATGACAGGAAACCCCCAGATGTCACCATGAAGTCGGGACATTTGCAAGCTAAAAGGGACCTGGGCAATATATTTGAACCCCTGTATTTTACAGCCGGGGAAGCCAGGGCTCAGAAGGTCAAGCAGTTTATCAGAGGTGGCGGGGACGAGGGCTGGAAGGCGCATCTCAGCCTGCAGCCCACATCCTTTGAAGCAGACCTTCAGCTCTTCTCCCCGCTTTGTCGTTGCACATCCTCCCCAAGGTGGAAGGAAGTGGGTTTCCACCCTCTTCTCCCTTCGCTCATCTCCATCCTCCCCTGCGGTGGGGAGGGAGGCTTTTAACATAATTACCCATCAAAGTTTAGCTATGAGATACCATCCCAACAACAAAAAAGACTTGTTTGTGGAGTGGAGGTCCCTCTCAGTAAAAGGTAGGGATATGGGGTGCTGTGGGTTAAATTGTCCCCAAAAGATATCCTGAAGTCCTAACCCTGGGTACCTGTCAATGTGCCCTTATTTCGATAGGGGGTCTTTGCAAATGTAAATAAGATGCAAGTTAAGATCAGGTCATACTGGAGTAGGCTGGGCCCTTAATCCAATATGACTGGTGTCCTTATAAGAAGAAAGGAGACACAAAATAAACATACACAGAGAAGAACACCTTGTGAAGACGGAGGCAGAGATTGGAATTATGCTGCCACAAGCCAAGAAATGCCCGGGGCCACTGGAAGCTGGAAAAAGGGCAAGGAAGCATCCTCCCCTAGAGGCTTCTGCTGACACCTTGATGTCAGACTTATAGCCTCCAGAATTGTGAGGGACTAAGATCGCTTGTTCTAAGTCACTGCTTTGTGGTACTTGGTTACAGCAGCCCTAGGAAAATACACAGGGCAAATGGGACTTGTTCACTGGAACCCAGGAAGCTGAGGTGGGAGGAAGCCAGGATCTGGAGATGGGGTTAGAAAAGGAAGGAGGGAGGGGGGCCCAGGAAGGGCCCTCAGAAGCCCATGTGGGGCTTATCTGGTGCTGCCTAAAGGTGAGCAAGGGGAATAGCAAAGCAACATGTGGGTCCCTTTCTAGCTGATCAGAAACTGGGCCCATGGGGCTTCCCTGGTGGCACAGTGGTTAAGAATCCGCCTGCCAATGCAGGGGACATGGGTTCGAGCCCTGGTCAGGGAAGATCCCACATGCCGCAGAGCAACTAAGCCCGTGCGCCACAACTACTGAGCCTGCACTCTACAGCCTGTGAGCCACAACTACTGAGCCCATGTGCCACAACTACTGAAGCCCACGTGCCTAGAGCCTGTGCTCTGCAACAAGAGAAGCCACTGGAACAAGAAGCCCACGCATCGCAACAAAGAGTAGCCCCCGCTCGCCACAACTAGAGGAAGCCCGCGCGCAGCAACAAAGGCCCAACACAGCCATAAATAAATAAAAAATAAATAAAATAAAATAACAAGAAACCAGCCTATTTCTTTTCTAGCCACTGGGGTGCCCGGCAGTGGGTAGCAAAGAACCAATGTCTAGAAATTAAGTCTCTGACGTCATCTCTGGTTGGTCTCATCCCCTTTGAACTTGCACCTCTTCATTCAGCAGATGATAACTGTCTGTTGCCATTTCACCTGTGATGGGATCAGAAGACCCTCAGGAAATAAACCTCATCTTATGGGGACTTTTCTCTGGGTCTCTGTCAGTGCCAGGATGTGCTTGGCATGCACGGGTCTCTCAATCTGTATTTACTAGTTGGGTGATTTGGCATCGCAGCAGGAGTGCAGCCTAGGGTCGTCTGGGTTTGTGTAATTTTAAATATTTCTGGCAAATCTGTTTAGAGTATAGCAGTATATTTACACTCCTGGGCAGGAGATAAGTCACATGGCAAGCGGATTTCCATCTAGTCAGTGACCTTGGACTGGACGGCATGGCCGCCAACGTTTGCACATCTTCCAGTTTGGGATCTTCTTGTTTGTTTGTTCAAGGTGTTTCTGATTTTAGAAAATACTCATCTTGCCTTTTCTCTTGCCTGCTTCAAGTCCCCACCCCAATTACCTGGTAACTCATTTTCCTTTAGAGACTATTTATTTTTTGTTTTTAAAGAATTTTCAAGAAGCAAGATGACGTAAGAAGTATGCATTGGGAAGGCTCATTCCCTCCTCTGTCCTCATCCTCCTCTCTCTGGGCCACAGGGTTGGACAACTGTCATCAGATTCTTGTTTTTCTAACACTCTTAGGCAGGTAACAACACATAAAGATATATATTCTTATTCCTGCTGTATATTTCTTATACAAAAGACAGCAACAATATTCGTCCTTGGACAATTTGCTTTTTTCATGAAAACAGTACTTTACTGAAGTATAACATATGCAGTAAAACGTACAAAACATAAGTGTACAGGCCAACGAATTTTTTTCGTTTTGAACGTTTATTTTTTCTTGCGTGACTTTTTCTTTTTATAAATTTATTTATTTTATTTTATTTATTTTTGGCTGCTTTGGGTCTTTGTTGCTGCACGCGGGATTTTCCTCTAGTTGCGGCAAGCGGGGGCTACTCTTCATTGCGGTGCATGGGCTTCTCATTGCGGTGGCTTCTCTTGTTGTGGAGCACGGGCTCTAGGCACGTGGGCTTCAGTAGTTGTGGCTCATGGGCCCAGTAGTTGTGGCGCACAGGCTTAGTTGCTCTGCGGCATGTGGGATCTTCCTGGACCAGGGCTCGAACCTGTGTCCCCTGTATTGGCAGGAGGATTCTTAACCACTGCACCACCAGGGAATCCCTCTTGTGTGACTTTTAAAAGCAGTTTTATTGAGGTACCATTGGCATACAATAATAAAGTGCATATATATGTACGTATATATATATCCATGAACCATCACCACAATCAATATAGTGAGCATATGTATTGCCCTTGGAAGTTTCCTCTTGCCTCTATATTTTCTTTTCTTTTCTTTTCTTTTTTAATTTTTTGGCCGCGCCACACGGCATGTGGCGACTGCCAAACCAGGGATCGAACCTGTGCCCCCTGCACTAGAAGCACAGAGTCTTAACCACTGGACCACCAGGCAATTCCCACCTCTATTTTCTTATTAGCTACTAAGTTGAAACAGATTGATGAGTTGAGCTAAAGACATCTAACATTATGCTGATTTACACCCTCCTGGTTATTTCTTGGAGGGTCTGGCAGTTTCTTAAGAGCCCAGGAGGTAGGTAACAGAACCTGTCTTTACTACTGCTATGTCTTATTAATCGTCTAATTTCTGACGATTAAGCATTTGAACTCAAGGGACTTCGGAAGATTAATTTGAAGGTATTTGTAGTAAAAACCTTATTTTTGTCAGCCTGTAAAACTCTTGGTGCCAAAGCTTCTGATCCTGAGCAGTTTAACTCAAAGATTCAAGGATTCTGGGAAAAAAGAAACAGAAGTTCCACGGAATTTCAGGATTTCCTTTGTTTATAAACCATAATTCTGGGAGGAAGGATGTAAACACTCATTAAGCATCTTCTAAGTGTCAAGCACTTCACATAAAATAAATAATTTAATCCTCAAAATAACTGCAACGGAGATGGGATTATCACCATTTTTACAGAAGAGGAAATAGGATCTGAGAGTCTAAGCAAGTTGCTCAAGGTGACATGAGCTGGAGTTGAAACTCAGAGCTGTTTTATTTTAGAGTTCATCCTTTTTATATCATGGTTCTACCCTCTGCTCCCCACCTCTAGACAAATATTAACAATTTATATATAGATATAGATATATAGATAATATATATACATACATACACACACACACACACACACACACACATATATACACACATACGTACCTACCTATTGGGATGTGCTGTATGTTAAATGTTATACACTCCCAAAGCCCTTAGGAAAAAAAAAAAGCGGTCCATAAGAGATCATGGAGGCAAATTGGTTATAAAATACAGGGATTAAGTGACTTTTGCTCTTTGTATAAAATGACATATATTGAGTTGACTTCAAATGTTCTAGTTACAAGTACTAAGAAGTTTTATTATGGCCTAAGAATTGTGCTCTGCATTTTGATGGAAACAAAATAAGGATGAGCTGTAGCATCTGCTGGCAAAGAGGATATCACGTTGCTGGAGTTGTGAGTCGTTAAGCGGGGGACGCTATGCTGTGACTGTGAGAGCGCTGTGGTTCTGGGAGGGGCCTGACTGGGGGGAGGAGAATTGGAGGATGAAGAGTTGGATGTGTAGTTAAGGGTCTCAATATACAGAGCTTTAAAAACCAGACGGTGAAGTCCTGACAACTTGCTCATGTTTACATGGAGAGCTGAGAGCCAAGCTAGGACTGAGTGTCAGGCGTCCTGCCCAGTTATACGGTTGGCCCTCCCTATCTGTGGGTTCAGCAGCTGCGAATTCAACCGACTGCAAATCAAAAATATTTGAAAAAAACTTCCAGAAAATTCCAAAAAGCAGAACTTGAATTTGCTGTGCTGGCAACTATTTACATAGCACTTCCTTTGTATTTACAATTATTTACATAGCATTTACATTGTATTAGGAATTATAAGTAATCTAGAGATGTTTTAAAGTGTCCACGGTAGAATGTGCAAAGGTTATATGCAAATATTATGTCATTTTATATATGAGACTTGAGCATCCACGGATTTGGGAATCTGCGGGGTGTCCCGGAACCAATCCCACTTGGTTACAGAGTCTGTACATCTTACCAACCTCTGTATTCTCCAGAAGCTGAAATCTTTATATCATAGGAACCAACCTTAATTAGACCACAGCATGGGAGTCCCACAGGAGACAGACGACACACTCAAAAGGGGTGATTGAAGGGTGTTCCGGGGACGGCCCATTGACAAAGGTGGAGCAGGTTTAGAAAAAAGCAAAAAAGGATGGTGAAGCACCAGGACCAGACAAAGCAGGAAGCCATTGCCACCCCCAAGTGTGAGGGGCAAGGGGAAGGAGGAGGGGTGCCAGGACCAGGGTGCGGAGCTTTAGGTCAGAGAATAAATACCTCTTCCTCACTGTCCCCACATCCTCTGGTCACTTACCAGTTTCTCCTATTGACCCAAACCAAGAGAAAGCCAAAGGTCATGGGAACTGTGTGGGCATAGTCCCCAGAGGTCAGCCTCCTGGGGTACAGTGGAAAAGGACAGACGGTGGATTTGGAGGGACAGATGGAGAATGTCAGTGCAAAACCTGGGCTAGGGGGATCCAGGAAGGCTTTTCTGGGCAGTACATCAAAGGAGCTATTCCAGGTGCCCTAGAATCTCAGCGTTTTAAATCCATTCCCTTTTGTAATCCAACAGTTTTGTCCTTGTTCTTAATAGCAGCTCTATAAACCCAGGACCTTATTCTTATTGGAATCATCATTTCCTGCAGAACCCAGATACAAGTGCCAGCTGTTTAGCTCAAGCCCTGGCTGAAGAGGCGGTAATGGATCTATTCTTAGTGAGCACATTGTCATGGGTTAGTGACTTGAAGTTCAAGGTAGTGGGTGCCCAGATAACTCTGAATGATGGTGTTGTTTGTCAGTTTGAAACAGTTCCTCCTCATTAACTCATTATCTTGCTGGAGAGGCAGGAGCATTTTGGCTCCAGCTTTTAAATGATAGTGGCTCTATTTCCGACTTGCTTGGAAACTATTATTAACTATTATTCCAAACAATACACTTGCATATTTGACAGTCCGGAAACCAAATTTAGCTGGGCAAATTATAGACAACTGCTGTCTTATAATGTCACTGTGATGTCCCAATTTTTTAAAAAATGGAAGGTGAACAAAGCCAGCTTTAAATGCTTTAAACAATATTTTATGTAAGAAACCATTTCCCCCCAAAGATACTTAGATCTCTAAAATGTTCCCAGAGCTCTCTGGAAGATAACTAATGTTTCCTTCAAAGGAAGGGGAAGTGGCAGAACATCAAATATATGCAAAAACCCTTCAAAGCTGGACGTGCCATCAACTTATAAGGAATTATGTTGAAACTCAGGGAAACTTAAGAGGTAATTTAAATGATTTAAGCACTACCCTCTCCCCTCCTTCTCCAAAACCCCCCAAGACAAAGCTCATAATGTTAGACTGACCTTCAGCAAATGTGATTTTAATGAAAGACAAGGCATTCCCTGCTTCTGAATACATGTCAAACCATTCTTTAAAGTAATGATTTCTTGTCAAGGCCTTTGCACCGACTTGTCAAGAAGGGATGGCTGACATTTGAAAAATACTGTACAGGTTTGAATCATCTAAGTATATTATAGCTTTGTTCTTGCAGCTAAAAGAAACCAAGAACAGTCTGGGCAATGAAGAAATCTGTTAATACAACTGGATTTGAATGCCACTTATTTGGACTACTGTGTGATTATAGGCAAGTTACCTAACCTCTCTGAATCTCAGTCTTCTCATTGTAAAATAAGGCTAACAATACTATCCTGCATGCTTATTGTAAATGGCAAGCGGATTTGTGTGTGGGCATTGAGGTATTTTTCCTGAGGGTACTTTTTACATGGAATACAGTGTGAGAAAACAGCCACAGTAATTTGCGAGCCTTCTCAGAGTTCAGGGCTCTTACTGAGAATGCTATGTTGGCAGACAACCTACGAGACAAAGAGAACATGGTCATATACTTGGAACCTGGAAAACTGTCATGGCTCCTAACAAACCAATCTAGCATACGTGAACTTGAGGGTGCTATGCATCTATTTTCAAAGTTGCTTGTTGGGATACCACAAGCAGCTTGCTTTGCCTGGGATTACCTGACCAGGTAGCTCAGGGACCGTGACAGTTGGGGCAATGAAGGTAGTAGTACTTACTCTTCCGGCAAAATGATTAGTATGATTGGTCTGCTGCCCACACATGGGGAAATGATACTTCTAGACATGGGGAGGATGTTGATATGAAATTGTGACCTGGCTTAGATGATGATGTTTCAAGAACTAAATCACTTCCAACTTGAACAGTTCCAAAGCACAGAAGCTCTATAACAACCCAGGGTCTTTGTTTCAGTAGTCTTCAGACCTCTCTGCCCGACTTCAGCGATCTGCTAAACTTGAACCTTTGGGGAGAAGAGTAATCTGTTCTTTATATTCTTCTGATTTTTTAATAAATCTTACACAACGGGTAATCATCATTTTATAATGTATATGATTTATAGTCATCAAATGTTTACTTTTTTAAATTCTTGCAAGTGAAATATTTTTTGAATATTTTTAGAAATTGAAATTTGTTTTGATATGTTTCATATGTACTGTGATCGTTGAAGCTAAATAGAGCATAAAACCTAAGGAAGGGGGAGGAGAGTTAGAAAAAATTTCAGCAGTCTGCTGCAATAGTGCCATTAAAGGGGCAATTAGAAGTAAATTGTCCAGATTCTGGAAACTTCTTCCAAATTCTAACTCCACCACTTAACAGTTATATGAACCTTGGACGAGTTATTTAACTTCACTCTGCCTCAGGTTCTTTGACAGCAAAATGGGAACATAACATAAATATGAGATTTAATGAGTTAATATATATTAAATGCTTAGAAAACAATGGCAGATAGTAAGCAGAACCTGTCTTAGCTATCATTATTATTATCCCTCCCAGAATCATTCTCTAGAATATTCCTGATAAGTGACGATTCAGCCTTTATTGTATTTAGTTGGTTTAAACTGTTTTTTATATTTATCAAAGTTATACATAACCTGGTTAAAAATCAAATTATATTTAAAGAGTAAGCTTGAAAAACAGCCTTCCCCATCTCCACAACCATGCCATGATCTTGCTGTCCAGAGGCAGTCACTTCTAATCTGTTCTTTTAGCTGATTATTTTGGTATTTACTTCCTTAGTTCTAAATAAGATGCATAAAGCAATTATACCTCAATAAAGATGTTAAAAAAAAAAAAGAAGAACAGGGTAGGTAAATATTTTTGTGGGTGTGAAGAAAATTCTTACATACTCCATTTGTAAACAAAATGTTTATATAAAAAGAAAAACAAATAAATAAGATGCATATACTGCTATTTCTTGATTTATCAACTTTTGACATTATCTATTAATTTCTATTATAGCAGTCAAGTTTAGATTTTGAACCCTTCCTTTTTCCATTTCTCTAATTCTACCGAAAATTATGGTTAAATCAGATTTGGTATTTATTATGATTGTGTATATGTTGTTGATCTCTGAGCCAAGTGGTGTGCCATAATTATGTTTTGTTTGTTTTAGAAATTGTTATTTTTATTGGAGATAATTAATTGCCTTACTTTTTCATTTCCTTACATTTCTTTAATCCCCCTCCCATCCCCATACACACACACATGGTCATTCAGGTCTGTCAGACACCTCCTGTATTATTTTCAAATGATCAACTCCCTTGGATAATCAACTGATTGCACTGTGCTCCAAAAGCCTCCCCTCCCTGAACCCCTTATCCTACTCTTACAATCTGGGCTTAGTTGTATCCTAGATTTGTTGCCTGGCTGCATCCTGGGTTTTCCTTACACTTTTCCTGTGCCCTCTCTCTTCGTATTATTTTACTCCCTTACTTTCCTGAAGAACACCTTCTAGAAGCATATTAAGAAAGAGTGCATTGGAGCTAAAATCCTTGACTCCCTGAATATTTGAAAATGTCTTTCCTCTATCTGTACACTTGATCACTCATTTGGCTGGTTACAGAGTTCTAGGTTGAAAATCATTTCCCCTGGAATTTTGAAGTTAGTATTGGTTTGATGCCTTCTAGCTTCTGAGCATTCTGATGCCTTTTTAATTTCAAGTCGTTCACATGTGACTGTCTTTGTTCTCTCTAAATGCTCTTAGTATCTTCCTTTTTATGCTGGCATACTTTATTCATTGTTTATTTATTCATTGTGTTGAGGACTCTGTGGTTACTTTCAGTCCAGAGACTCGTATTATTGAGCTCTGGGAAGTTTTCTTTTATTCTTTGACAATTTCCTCTTCTACATTTTCTTCATTCTTTTCTTAGAACCACTATTAGTTGATGTCAGACTTTTTAAATTGATTCTCTAAATTTCTTACTTCTATTTTTCTTCTTCTTTTGCTCCTTTGGGGGTATTTCCTCACATTTATCTGTCAACCCCTTTCCTGAGCACTTAAAAATTCATGTTTTATTTATTTTTTAGGGAATAATATATGCTCATGTTAAAAATTCAAAATTACAAAAGCAAACATAGGTAGAAGTAAGCCTCCCTCGGGCCCCCATTCCTCAGACATCCAGTTCACCACCTTGGCAGGAATATTTGCCACAGCAGAGGGGGGAGCTGAAAACAGGGGTGTTTTATGAAAGTCTGCATGCTGAGTGATGAAAGGAAGCCCCAGCTCTCTTTTTTAATGAATGCAACCATCCAGGCATATATTCTCCTAGACAGGAATTGGCTGGGTGGCTTTGCTGGAGAATAGAACCTTGGCTGTCAGCATCTTTAGGTCTTTTCTCCTGGGTTGGTAAGGTCCCCTAACATAGAACATTCTAATATTCTGTTTGGAAAGTATAAGACTGAAGCCTGGCTGCTAACTTTCTGAGAAAGAGAGCTGGGGTTGTGGGGGTGGGTAGTATTTGGGGGAGCCATCTCCATACTTTGTTTCTACTTCATCTTTCTGTTTTCAGTATTGTGCCACCACCTGGACCTATGCCTGGTCTCCCAATTCAGAGACTCTTCTTTTACCCTTTCTCGAGTCTTACCCTGTTTTACCCTCTTTAGTCTTCTGCTAGGGTAAGGGAGGGGAAGTCATCTGGCTGAGTTGAATAGGGAAGGGATCTGTAGTCTTACTGTTTGTTTGGGGTTTTTTCCTGTCCTTTAGATTGGATGATTTCTATAGATCTCTTCTTGCTTACTGACGCTTTCCCTTGTTATCTCCATCCTACTGTTACCTAGCCTACCTAGGGAATGTTTTATTTCAGGTATAATAGCTGACCCTTGAATACCACCAACCTCCTCGAAGTTGAAAATCCAAATATAACTCATAGTCGACCCTCCCTATGCATGGTTCCTCCCAATCCATAGTTTCTCCGTATGGTGGTTCCCCATCAGGGATTCAACCAACACCGTATCGGGTAGGACTGCAGTATTTCCTACTGAAAAGAATCTACACATAAGTGGATTTGCTCAGTTCAAACCCATGTTGCTCAACTGTAGTCAGTTTTAGAATTTCCTTTAAAAAAAGTTTCCATATTTCTGCTGAGACTTTCTACCTTTCGTTCATTATAGTATATCTTCATCTACTTTATTGGTCATAGTTATACTAGATGGTTTAAAGTCCTTGTCTGCTATTGTAAACATCTTGGTCGTATCACGCTCAGTTTCTGTTGATTACTTTTTCTCTTGAGTATGAGTCACATTTTCCTGTTTCTTTATATGTTGAGTCTTTTTGGATTATATTCTAGACATTATGAATGTTATGTTGTGGGTAATCTGGAAGAATGCTGTCTTCTTCCATTGATTTATTTTAGTAAGCAGTTACCTTGATTGCATTCTAACTGAAAACTGATTTTGGGTGGCAGCTAAAATATTCTTTTGGTTCTTGTACTTTTATCTGGGTTGTTTGCAGTTTTCTCTGTGCATGAGTAGCTTGAGAGTCACTCAGATATTTAGTCAGAGTTTACACACGTCATCTGTGGCCCCCCATCACTGGCCCTCACCTTTCCAATATTATGACTTCACTTTCTAGTGGCTGTGGTTGCCCTGAACTCAGCTCTATGGTTCTTCAGTCTGGAAAGACCACAGGTTTCCTTTTGGAGTTTTAGCTGTGCTGCTTGGTCACCTTCCTTGCGTCTAAGGGGAAAATAAGTGGCGGAAAACTCACCCTGCCAACCTGTACCATCCCCTTTTTCCAAATGTCAACTGCCCTGTCTAGAATCTGCCCATTTCTGCTCACTGCACAGTGCCTTCAGATAGTTTATTCCTTTTTAATGTTGTTCAGAGTTAATAGTTATTACCTGTGAGAGGGCAGGTCCAGTATGAGCTTACTCTGCTATACCAGACGTAAACTCCTTCTAACTTCTTTTTAAACAATTATATTTTCAGTCATGACCTCCACTTCCAAAGTAACTCGGTGCTACCAATTTCTGAGATTTTTGGAGGTTCTGTGTGCAAATGACAGTACCACTGCCACTATATTCACCCAAGAAGATCTTTTAATGATCATGAAATGACATATAAATAAAGTGGGAGGTAAGGGAAGGTTGTGTCATGGAACCTTCTAAATCACTCAGAATCTCTTCTGCTCTTCCACTTAGTCTCAAAGTGGCAGAGGTTAGGTTTTTCCAGCCTCAGTGGGCCAAAATAAGAGTATTCCTTTAAAGCAGCGCTTTTAAAAATGTGGCTAAGGGCTTCAAACATCAGAATCACCTGGCATGCTTGCTAAAAATGCAGATTTCTGCCCCCTACCTTAA
This sequence comes from Mesoplodon mirus, assembly GCF_964341445.2. NCBI lineage: Eukaryota > Metazoa > Chordata > Mammalia > Artiodactyla > Ziphiidae > Mesoplodon > Mesoplodon mirus. The sequence continues at coordinate 18,674,116 of NC_138996.1, read as the reverse complement.
TCTTCCCAAATCAGAATATGGGGGTGGAGCCTAAGGACTTGCAGACAGTCAGTGGTCCGTAAGTGTTGCTTATGTTATTATTGGCTTAGGCTGCATAAGCAACAAATAGCCCCCTGATGTGTGTCTTTTACCTCCTTAGATAGGTTTATTCCTAGGTATTTTATTCTTCTTGCTGCAATGGTGAATGGGATTATTTCCTCAATTTCTCTTTCTGATCTTTTGCTGTTAGTGTATAGGAATGCAAGAGATTTCTGTGCATTAATTTTGTATCCTGCAACTTTACCAAATTCATTGATTAGCTCTAGTAGTTTTCTGGTGGCATCTTTAGGATTCTCTATGTATAGTATCATGTCATCTGCAAACAGTGACAGTTTTACTTCTTCTTTTCCAATTTGAATTCCTTTTATTACTTTTTCTTCTCTGATTGCCATGGCTAGGACTCCCAAAGCTATGTCAAATAACAGTGGCGAGAGTGGACATCCTTGTCTTCTTCCTGATCTTAGAGGAAATGCTTTCAGTTTTTCACCATTGAGAATGATGTTTGCTGTGGGTTTGTCATATATGGCCTTTATTATGTTGAGGTAGGTTCCCTCTGTGCCCACTACCTGGAGAGTTTTTATCATAAATTGGTGTTGACTTTTGTCAAAAGCTTTTTCTGCATCTATTGAGATGATCATATGGTTTTTATTCTTCAGTTTATTAATATGGTGTATCACATTGATTGATTTGCGTATATTGAAGAATCCTTCCATCCCTGGGATAAATCCCACTTGATCATGGTGTATGATGCTTTCACTGTGTTGTTGGATTCTGTTTGCTAGTGTTTTGTTGAGGATTTTTGCATCTATATTCATCAGTGATATTGGTCTGTAATTTTCTTTTTTTGTAGTATCTTTGTCTGGTTTTGGTATCAGGGTGATGGTGGCCTCATAGAATGAGTTTGGGAGCGTTCCTTCCTCTGCACTTTTTTGGAAGAGCTTCAGAAGGATGAGTGTTAGCTCTTCTCTAAATGTTTGATAGAATTCACCCGTGAAGTCATCTGGTCCTGCACTTTTGTTTGTTGGAAAATTTTTATTTTATTGTATTGTATTTTTAAATTATTATTATTATTTTTTGCGGTATGTGGGCCTCTCACTGCTGCGGCCCCTCCTGCTGCAAAGCACAGGCTCCGGATGCACAGGCCCAGCAGCCATGGCTCATGGGCCCAGCCGCCCCGCAGCACGTGGGACCCTCCTGGACTGGGGCATGAACATGCGTCCCCCACATTGGCAGGCGGACTTCCAACCACTGCGCCACCAGGGAAGCCCTGTTGGAAGATTTTAAATTACAGTTTCAGTTTCATTACTTGTGATCAGTCTGTTCATATTTTCTATTTCTTTCTGGTTCAGTCTTGGAAGGTTATACCTTTCTAAGAATTTGTCCATTTCTTCCAGGTTTTCCATTTTATTGGCAGAGTTACTTGTAGTAGTCTCTTAGGATGCTTTGTATTTCTGTGGTGTCCGTTATAACTTCTCCTTTTTTGTTTCTAATTTTATTGATTTGATAAGTCTGGCTAAAGGTTTATCAATTTTTTTTAATCTTCTCAGAGAACAAGCTTTTAGTTTTATTGATCTTTGCTATTGTTTTCTTTGTTTCTATTTCATTTATTTCTGCTCTGATCTTTATGATTTCTTTCCTTCTACTAACTTTGGGTTTTGTTTGTTCTTCTTTCTCTAGTTCCTTTAGGTGTAAGGTTAGATTGCTTATTTGAGATTCTTCTTGCTTCCTGCGGTAGGATTGTATAGCTATAAACGTCCCTCTTAGAACTGCTTTTGCTGCATCCCATAGGTTTTGGATCGTCGTGTTTACATTGTCATTTGTCTCTAGGTATTTTTTTTATTTCTTCTTTGATTTCTTCAGTGATCTCTTGGTTATTTAGTAATGTATTGCTTCACCTCCACGTGTTTGTGTTTTTTACGTTTTTCCCTCTGTAATTTATTTCTAATCCCATAGCGTTGTGGTCAGAAAAGATGCTTGATATGATTTCAATTTTCTTAAATTTACCGAGGCTTGATTTGTGACCCAAGAGTGATCTATCCTGGAGAATGTTCTGTGTGCACTTGAGAAGAAAGTGTAATGTGCTGGTTTGGGATGGAATGTCCTATAAATATCAATTAAATCTATCTGGTCTATTGTGTCATTTAAAGCTTCTCTTTCCTTCTTTATTTTCATTTTGGATGATCTGTCCATTGGTGTAAGTGAGGTGTTAAATTTCCCTATTGTTATTGTGTTACTGTCAATTTCCTCTTTTATAGCTGTTAGCATTTGCCTTATGTATTGAAGTGCTCCTGTGTTGGGTGCATATATATTTATAATTGCTATATCTTCTTCTTGGATTGATCCCTTGATCATTATGTAGTGTCTTTCCTTGTTTCTTGTAAAATTCTTTATTTTAGAGTCTATTTTATCTGATATGAGTATTGCTACTCCAGCTTTCTTTTATTTCCATTTGCATGGAATATCTTTTTCCATCCCCTCACTTTCAGTCTGTATGTGTCCCTAGGTCCAAAGTGGGTCTCTTGTAGACAGCATATATATATGGGTCTTATTTTTGTATCCATTCAGTGAGCCTGTCTCTTTTGGTTGGCACATTTAATCCATTCACATTTAAGGTAATTATAGATAAGTATGTTCCTATTACCATCTTCTTAATTGTTTTGGGTTTGTTTTTTGGAGGTCTTTTTCTTCTCTTGTGTTTCCCACTTAGAGAAATTCCTTTAGCATTTGTTGTAGAGCTGGTTTGGTGGTGCTGAATTCTCTTAGCTTTTGCTTGTCTGTAAAGCTTTTGATTTCTCTGTCAAATCTGAATGAGATCCTTGCCTGTGAGAGTAATCTTGGTTGTAGGTTCTTCTCTTTCATCATTTTAAATATATCATGCCACTCCCTTCTGGCTTGTAGAGTTTCTACTGAGAAATCAGCTGTTAACCTTATGGGAGTTCCCTTGTATGTTATTTGTTGTTTTTCCCTTGTTTTTTTTTTTTTTTTTTTTTTTGCGGTACGTGGGCCTCTCACTGTTGTGGCCTCTCCCGTTGCGGAGCACAGGCTCCGGACGCTCAGGCTTAGCGGCCATGGCTCACGGGCCCAGCCACTCCACGGCATGCGGGATCCTCCCGGACCAGGGCACGAACCCGTGTCCCCTGCACTGGGAGTCAGACTCTCAACCACTGCACCACCAGGGAAGTCCTCCCTTGTTGCTTTTAATAATTTTTCTTTGTCTTTAATTTTTGTCAATTTGATTACTATGTGTCTCAGCATGTTTCTCCTGGGGTTTATCCTGTATGGGACTCTCTGTGCTTCCTGGATTTGGGTGGCTATTTCCTTTCCCACGTTAGGGAAGTTTTTGACTTTAATCTCTTCAAATATTCTCTCAGGTCCTCTCTCTTCTCCTTCTGGGACCTCTATAATGAGAATGTTGTTGTGTTTACTGTTGTCCCAGAGGTCTCTTAGGCTCTCTTCATTTCTTTCATTCTTTTATCTTTATTCTGTTCCGTGGCAGTGAATTCCACCATTCTGTCTTCCAGGTCACTTATCCATTCTTCTGCCTCAGTTATTCTGCTACTGATTCCTTCTAGTGTATCTTTCATTTCAGTTATTGTATTGTTCATCTGTGTTTGTTTGTTCTTTAATTCTTCTAGATGTTTGTTCTTTAATTCTTCTCGGTCTTTGTTAAACATTTCTTGCATCTTCTCGATCTTTGCCTCCATTCTTTTTCCGAGTTCCTGCATCATCTTCACTATCATTATTCTGAATTACTTTTTCTGGAAGGTTGCTTATCTCCATTTCATTTAGTTGTTTTTCTGGGGTTTTATCTTGTTCCTTCATCTGGTACATAGCTCTCTGCCTTTTCATGTTGTCTGTCTTTCTGTGAATGTGGTTTTTGTTCCACAGGCTGCAGGATTGTAGTTCTTCTTGCTTCTGCTGTCTGCCCTCTCTGTGTACTTTTTAAAGGACCCCTTTTCTATTAAGTCACCCCAAACACCTATGATATAAACTGCAGAAGAAGTCGATTGTGGACATAATTCAAACTTTTATTTCCAACTGAAATGAAACTTGAATCTCCTTAGGGCTTGAGTTAAAACTTCTGACTTCATTCACTGATCCAGAATTCAAAATAATTGCTCCCTCTGGTCTGTACTCTTTTTCTGAATAATATTCAATTCAAATCACGTGAATTGGAGCTATGCTGGTGTAGTAGAATATTTGGAATTCTTTAAACCCTCAAAACAGTTGATTTTATCTGGGACTCAGATGAACTTCAACATTACAACGTTTTCTCTGAACTCAGCGCACTGTAGTGTTCTATGGAGCACTGTTGTTTAGCCCCGAGGTACAGACTTTCAATTCCTCTCTCCCTCCCTCCCTTCCTTCCCTGCCTGCATCTTTTTAACTGTTAGTTATTCCCACTTTTCAGATGGGGAAATGGAAACAATGGAAACGTAAACATTGTGCTCATGTCTTAGTTACACACACCTTTTTGGGGGGACCAAGACAGAAAGAAAAGGCAGGTCATCCTCTCCAGTTCAAGGCTATATAACCTTTACTACTGGGCCCTTCATGAGGCCCTAAGTCAGTGCTTCACCTCCTGGGGTACCTGAGCCCTTAGGGCATCTTTGAAGGAAATAAGAACGATTTTTGAATTATTTTCATTAATTTTAAAACGTCCAACAGAAATTGCACATTTCCCAAAATAAAACTGCATGAATTAAGTAGAATGTCATGGTATTTTTGCTTTTGATTAGTGTTAAATTAATTCAGTTTGATAACATTGATTATCATGCTGATCTGAAGCTGTGATTACAGTTATATATGTCTTAGATGATTAAAATGTAAAAATAAGTTAATTATGTCTTAATAAATGCAGTTTATTTGATAGGCAGAATTTTATAAAACCTGAAACTCATCAGAAAAAAATTTTGATAAATTTGGGGTACTTTCTACATATATCTAGAAACAGGCAGAGCATGGAGGCACATGCAACTCTAAAACGTACCTCTTTCAAAATTCTTCTGGAATTACAGGATTACATATATTTGTTCTTTCTGGTTGCCTTAACATTCAAAGTATGAAGTCTAATTGCCCTTTCTTATACTTTTGATGCTAGTTATGACTATGGCCCACTGACCAGCTAATGTCCATCACGGACATCACTGGCTATTTAGTCTTAATTGTGTGTGTAATTTCAACTTCATGAGTTGATGTCTGTGGAAGCTGGTAGTACATTTAAAAGAAGGTATTTGAAAGAAACAACACGTTGAGAAACAGAGAAAAGATAAATTTAATCTATCCCTCTGCTAAAACTCAGTAGATAATTTTCCCAGGTGCTAACAGCACATGGCAGTTGATAATGGCAGTTAATCTAGTTTGGAAAGTATAAATAGAAGCATAACATATTTTCTGACCTCTTATGAATCACTAGGCTAGTTGAAAGACATTTCTTTGAGGAAGTACTCAACTTGCTTCCCTAAGCTAACCCCCCCCACACCCAGTGTGGGGTTTTCATAATCATGTTGCGATCACTTCAGCTTTAGGCGTCACTTTTGTGACTCACCTGGTTCAGGCTGCTTTAGACAACTGATCCAGAGTTCACATTGCTGAAGGGCAATGACTGAGATCATTGTTTCCCAGGGCATGGCCTTTAAAGGTTAAATCGGTGGGGAGATGGGACAGGCTGTGGGGCTCAGGAATATGTGACTTGCTATATTTAGGCTGCGTTCTTCCCTAGTAGATTCTGGTTCCAGAGATCATTCTGGAGCGTTTTTTTGTCCTAAGGAGAGGTCAGGCATCAGTCCCACTGCTGTCCCCATGCAGTTGCCCTTGAACTTGCAGGTAACAACAGAACTTGCTAACCATCTGTCACAGGGGTTATTTGTATGATCACTGCATGCCTACTGGAACACATTACACAAAACCATGTGATGTGATGGAGGCTTAATCTACTCAAGGAGGAGTAATGTGTAAAGGAGGAGTGGGGCAGATGGCCTCTAAGGATCTCCCAGGCTCTGACCAACTTTGTATAACTCTAAGCTTCCTTGAAGAGTAAATCTCATAATAAAGATTGCCCTTGTACTACACTCTTGACCAAGTTGATGCCACCAGACAGGTGGCAATGTACATGTGTGGGAGACTCTCACTGGGGGTGGGGAAAGCTAGGCGGAGACAATGCATGTGCCTCAAAGTACGTATTTTAACCTTTTAAAAAAAAGTTCCATTCATGTAAGGTGACTCTTTTCCTTTCCTTTCTTCATGCTCGTGTAAAAAACGACCCGCTGTGACACTTGTAAGCATCTGCATTGGAACCTTTTATCCCAGGGACTTGAAGGATTCATGATTACAAAATTTTAGTTTTATAATATTCTATGTTCTCAGTTGTGTCTTTAAGGCTCTTAACTTTCTGTGTCTTTCATCCTAAGCTCACTCCCCTGCATGAGATGTGTGGGTTTGGCATCTGCGAGCTCTCTAATACGTATTTATTAATAATTCAGCTGTCATCTATGTAGACTTTATGCCAGCCCCCATTGCCCTAAGCCTATATTACTTAATCCTCACAATAACCTCATGATGTACTCTTGTCCTGTTTTACAGATAGAAATGGAAATTTTTGAGAGGCTGAGTAATTTGCCTGAAGTCACATACACGTGGGAAAACAAGGTTCAGGCTAAAGTGCATCTGACTTGAGAGAGTTTGTCTGCTTCATCACTGTGCTATACTGTCCCCCTTCCTTGTGTTGAGAGGATGAATAATATGTGCTCCTTCACTTGCGGGGAGTGTACTGCTTGTAGGCCTCCTCTGCTTGAAGACATCCTCTGAGATGGAGAGGAAGGGGCTTGGGGTTGGGGACTCTTTTGCCTGCTTTACCAGCAAAATAGACATATACAACTTAATACCATTTACAGAAGTTTAAAAGTACACACACACAAAGCAAAAACCCACACTTTACAAGAGCACATTCAAGCAAAATGACATATATGAAACCCATTATAATGGTTGCTCTTGGGGGTGAGGAATGGGAGTGGGAAGCAGCGCTAAAAGGCAACAAATAAATACCTAAGACAGGAGAGGCGACTCATGAGGGCCCAGTGGTGCTAATGTAACATGAACTGAGAAACAGCATGAACACGACCCTTTGTATTATACGTGAGTATCTCCCCTCTTCCCTATGAAAGAGTAAGAGCCAGGACAAGGGAAAAGTAGATTAGGCTAAGACAAAACTTGGAAGGGTAAGGAAGGCAGGAGTGATTGCCTCCTTCCTCACATTCAGAAGTCATTTATTTGGTCCTAGAATAGAGGGGCTTTAATGTAGACACAGCTACACGTGGAAGTGAGATTGGCTCCACCAGGCATTTAAGTTTTGCCAGAGGACAAAGGTTTGCGGTCTTATCATCCATATACTAAAGGAGAAGCAGTGTCAGAACGTGTGAACTAGAAAGCACAGTCAGAGTTACTTTACAGATAAGCAAGCCAATGTTCAGAGTGGCTGAAGGGCTAAACCAAGAAGGCACAGCTGGTTTGGACCAGATCCCGAATGACAACCCAGTTCTCTTCCCACGTGTCCTTGCTGCTTCCCCAGGCTGGTGTCTGGAAGCCCTTGTGCAGTGATAACTTTCTGCTTCTCCTGTTGAACTAGCAGTGGATTTGCTTGACCAATTTTTCTTCCCTTTATTACCTCGACTTAGAAGAGTCTTTTATAAAATATGTTAATTTTTTCTTCCAGTTTTATTGAGATATAATTGACACACAGCACCATGTAAGTTTAAGGTGTACAATATAATGACATGACTTACCTACATCATAAAATGATGACCACAATAAGTTTAGTGAACATCCATCATCTCATATAGATACAACATTAAAGAAATGGAAAGAATATTTGTCCTTGTGATGAGAACTCTTAGGATTTACTCTTTATCAACTTTCATATATAACATATGGCAGTGTTAATTATATTTATCATGTTGTACATTACATCTCTAGAACTTCTTTATCTTATCATTGAAAGTGTGTACCTTTTGACCACCTCCATCCAGTACCCCCTCCCCACAAGAAGAGCCTTGACTTTGGAAGGTGCTCAATAGATGTTGATGACAGGGATCATTGATACTACGGAAGATGTTCTTTGACTCTTCAAACACTTCAGTAAGGAAATGAACTTTGTACTACTTGTTCTGGATTGTTGTGGCTTCTTATTTTATTCTAGTTTCAGTTCTGCTGTTAACTAACTGTACAAATGTGAACCATCACCCTTATCTTGGCTTTAGTTTCTTCATTTGTCCAAAGGGCAGGGAATTTTTATATACCCCAAAGAGCCTTCTAGCCAAGGATTCGGTGGTCAGGGCTCTTCTGGGATTCTAGAACTAACACTTTCCACCAAGGCAGGCATGGAAGAGCTCGTGCTCACAACGTATTCTGTACATAGCTCATTTCAGCGGCTCATTCTTACAGGACTCCTGTGTCATTTCATCTACGAATGAGCAGTGAGATGCTCATGAAGAGCAGCACGCCTTGTAGAGACGGACAGTCCTTGCCTTCCAGGCATTGTCATCTTATTGAAGAAAGAATAACAACAGATAGAAACACAGCAAGTGCCAAACCTGGCAGGGAGTCCAAGTGCTGTGCCTGCTTATACTACCTCAGACCCAACTGTGGGTGGCCAGCGAAAGCTTCTCAGAGGAAGAGGGATTTATGCTGGGCTTTGAAGGGAGGTAGGATTCTGATAGCAAAAGCAATGAAATGCAACAAGACAGGTGAAATTCATAGACCAAAGACACAGTCAAGGGAGCCCAACGCTTGCTAGGACATCTGCAAAAAACTGTGTAACTAGAACAGGAGATGAGGGTGTTCAGAACTCTGCTTCCAGATGAGGGTAAACTAGGGAGGTGACCAACCAAAGGCATTATTTACAGCAAGTGGTGCTCAGTAGGCATTCGAGTGTGTATCTGCAACTGAAAGTACGAGAAATCGAATTAGTAAATTAGTAAAGGTGTTTGGAGTTGGAGCCAAAAGCAGAGTATAGCTGTAGCAGGAGAACTCGCACAGCTGGGCACGTCCTGGGGCTCGTCTGTAGCCACCTGACTATCTGAGTGTGGACACAAGCTCACTGGGAGTTAAAACAAAGACAGAACGAGGACATCCAACCTACTGAGAGCTGACACAGAACTGTCTGCGAATAGCAGAGGAGGCTTTGAGAGTCATGAGGCGAGCGGAGATCATTGTGAGTCAGAATGACTTTAAAAGGCAGCATAAAAATTAAGCTTTTCTTAACAAGACATAGTGAATCTGTGAGAAGATAATACTGCTAAGAGCTTTCTCTGACCACATGGAAAGCAAGAGTGTAATATCTGTATAATTACATTTTGCATCTAAGTTCATGTGGCTGTTAGAGTCAATAAATAAATAAATCTACTGTTTCAGATACAATTTACCTCAGGGGGTCCCTTGGAACTTAGAATAATTTTATTCTAGTGGTTATTTTCATATATGTATAGATAGATAGGTAGATGGGTAGGTAGATGGATAGATGATAGATAGATAGATGGATAGGTAGATGATAGATAGATGATAGATAATAGATGATAGATGGATAGATAGATAGATAGATAATAGATGATAGATGGATAGATAGATAGATAGATAGATAGAACTGGATATGGAACTGAAAGGCTAGATTAGGAAGAAACTGTGAGGGACCTTGCATGCCTGGCTAAGAAATCGGGGCTTTCTCTTTCGACAAGAGAAAAACCATTGGTATGGTGTTTGGATGAGGATTTTACAGACTGAGCTCCTGTCTGCTTTTTGTAAGCTAAGGGTGAATAATTAAACACGAAATAGGAAGTGCATAGTTGCTGAGAGCCCTCTGGGAGGCCAACTGGACCTGTTCTCATAGCAGCCATCAGCTTTGCTCCAGGGAGTGGGGCTCCTGAGCCCAGGACAAGGCATGCAGGGACAGTAGGGGCTTAGTTGCAGCTTCCTCTAAGGGCTGTTTTGACATCACTGTGGCAGTGCTGGGACAGAATTAAGCTTTGGGCTTCCTTCCCTGGTCTCACAGGGCTTCCCTCTTGTGGGTTTCTCTGCCTCTAGCAGAAGAAAAGAAGACAGATTTTTGGAAACAATAAAAACTAGGCCCAGGTTGTTTTAGCAGCATGCCTAATAATTACTAGCGTTTATATGACACTCAGTTGAAGCAGGATGGTTAGATTTTTTTTTAAACATCAGAAATTTTATTTTTAAATTTTATTTTATTTATTTTTTAATGACTATAATTGGACTTACATTACTTTCTCCTCTTAGAAGTTTCATTTTTCAAAATAAAATACTATAATCATTACAGTGAAAATATAAACAGAAAAATACAAACACATATTTGAACCTACAACATTCTACCATCTTTCTGATTCATTTCTCTCTTTTTAAAAATGAGTTAATGTGGTCATTTAAAATTTATTTTTTATAGTTTTTTAAAAAAATTAAGGTATAGTTGATGTACAATATTATATGTTTCAGGTGTACAACATAGTAATTCACAATTTTTAAAGATTGTGCTCCATTTATAGTTATTATAAAATATAGGTCATATTCCCTGTGCTGTACAATATATCCTTGTAGCCTATTTATTTTATACATCATAGTTGTACCTCTTAACCTCCAACCCTTATCTTGCCCCTCCTGCTTCCCTCTCCCCACAGGTAACCACTAGTTCTCTGCAAGTCTGTTTCTGTTTTGTTATATTCACTAGTTTGTTGTATTTTTTGGATTCCACATGTAAGTGAAATCATCCAGTATTTGTCTTTCTCCGTCTGACTTATTTCACTAAGCATAATACCCTCCAAGTAGGAAGGTTAGAGTCTTCATAGAATTCAGGAATAATTGCCCATCTCTTTGTTGGGCATGCCTTCTATTCAGCAGGTAGCTACTTTTCACTTCTGTGGAAGGGAAATGGTAGGAAACAAACAGAATCATAATGAGATTACTTGAATTTTCTAAATACATATACTGTTCTGGAGACTATTATACCAGTAACACTGGGAATCTCTTACATTTGTGATGCATTAAGCAGCTTACAGTAGGGTTTCAAATACCTCTTTAGATGCTCAGTGCTGCTTTGTGATCATCAGGCCCAGTATCGTTAACCCCCCACCTCTTATTTAAATATAGGAAAACTGAGCCTCAGAGGGTTTGTAGGGGTTGCCTGGGAACTCTCGTCCGTGAGCTACAGAGCTGTGATTCCAATTCAAACCTTTTGACCCTTGGTCCAGTGTTTCTCACTTTCAGCCACACAAAAAAGCAGCCTTGATTAGTAGCTCGTTCTGCTCTCGAGTCTTGAGATGCTGCTGGCCTCCAACATAAATGGCCTTCCAAGGCCGAGGCATGACCCACCTCCCCTGAACACAGGTTTCGATCAAGGACACACCGCCCCCACTCACATACTCCTATTTGCACAGAGAGGATTGGATTACAGGGTCATCTTTGTTCCAATCCATGCTTCTGTGTTCATTTGTATACAGAGAAAACTGTGTTTGGGATTTGTAAAGTCCAGCTGAGTATTTCCTTGTTTCATCACTGGCATTTTTTTTTTTAACCCATTGGTACACCTGTCCTTTATTATTATTATTATTATTATTTTTTTTTTGCGGTACGCAGGCCTCTCACTGTTGTGGCCTCTCCTGTTGCAGAGCACAGGCTCCGGACGCGCAGGCTCAGCGGCCATGGCTCACGGGCCCAGCCGCTCCGCGGCATGTGGGATCTTCCCAGACTAGGGCACGAACCCGTGTCCCCTGCATCGGCAGGCGGACTCTCAACCACTGCACCACCAGGGGACCTGGGCTCTTTTTAATGCAACTTTCTGAGAGGGGCCAGGCCAATGGAAAGAGCTGTTGAAACTCACCAGATGCTGCAGTAGTCTTCTGCGCGGACGCCTTGAATCTCTAGTGAGCACGTGGCTCTTTGAGGGCAGGGAACCTAGCACTTTGCATTTTTTGCGATTCCTTTAGCACTTAATAGTGTGCCAGATACACTGAGGGTCCTTGAGAAATAATATTTGAAAAGAGTGGACCGAATAATTGTGCCTGTTGAATCCCTGATACCTACCATCTGTCGTCTGTTTGTTCTTTTCACTGAGGCAGTTACACTGAGACTTTGCCAAAGGAGGAAAAAAGAAGAGAAAATATTCTATTAAACTTCGAGAATTTCTCTGTTTGTAAAATTAATTGAAATGTATTGTTTTAAAATGGACTTTTATTGGAAAACACACACACACAAAAACTGGAAAAACACCCATAACAATTCTGGTATTTTATTTGCAGCCTTAGATTCTCACAGCAGAAAAAGCTGTCAAGGAAACTCCTCCTCCTTAGGCCCACGACCCTGTGAATGGAGTCATCCATCCTCACAGCGACACCAGTACTTCTTTTCTTCAAAAATTAACTTTTACGGGAGTGTGGTTGCTTCACAATATTGTGTTAGTTTCTGCTGTACAGCAAAGTGAGTCAGTGATACGCATACATATAACCCCCTTTTTTAAGATTTCCTTCCTACTTAGGTCGCCACAGAGCACTGAGTAGAGTTCCCTGTGCTTTACAGTAGGTTCTCATTGGTTATCTATTTTATGCATAGTAGTGTATATAAGACATCATTACTTCTTTTTTTGTTTTTTTTTTTTTTGTGGCACGCGGGCCTCTCACTGTTGTGGCCTCTCCCGTTGTGGAGCACAGGCTCTGGACGCGCAGGCTCAGCGGCCATGGCCCACGGGACCAGCCGCTCTGCAGCATGTGGGATCCTCCCGGACCAGGGCACGAACCCACGTCCCCTGCATCGGCAGGCGGACGCTCAACCACTGCGCCACCAGGGAAGCCCCAAGACATTATTACTTCTTAAATTGCCTTCATTGTCACCATCTGAATGGTGCATCCACCTGCACGCAGCACTAATGGCATTGGCCTTGATGTGAACAGCAGAGAATTTCATTTGGCTCATTCCCTGTTCTGAGGTCGGTTTCACTTTGTCGCTGGTGTGGCAGCCTCTCCCGATCCTGCCCAAAGCAACTGGCATAACTCTGTCAAAGGTGAGATGGGTTTCTGACTTTTATCTCTAGGTTGTGAAAGCAGAGTTGGCATTAAGGAGCCTGATGTCCCTCCTCTAAATGTGTGTTAAATGCACTGCAGGGTACAAAGTGATTTCATTTTCTAAATTATGGGGAAACAGACAAACGACAGAACTGGGGGGACGATGCTGTAAGACGAGTTGCAAGTTAATTGTCCACTTAAGAGTTTGCTTTCTTGTTTTCTCTGTAGCCCATTTCCTTCCTCCGAAGTTTCCCTCTGGTTGAGCAGTCTTCGCTTCTGTCCTGCTTCCTGACCGTGGACTGGGCGGTTTCTGGGGAACTGCAGTATCGGCGCTGACACCCTGAATAAATCACAGAGTGGGCATGCGAGGCTTGCCCCAGGACCCTTGAATGCTTGGTGTCCTCTTGATCCTCCAAGTCTCCTGGGATGGGACAGCTTGAAACAGAACCCAAATGGAGCGCCATCTTGAGAAAGTCTCACTGTGACACCGTCTAAGCCTTAAACTTAAAAAGAGTGGACCCTTCTGGTGCAATTTCTTGCCCTAGTCGGACGTTAGAAAAATTTGGGAGAAAACTTCCAGCCTCTTAAAGTCACTCTGTATAATTCTGACCTTATTTATTTGGACTTCTACTTGTGAAATCTCTTGAGTTTGGGTCAACAACATATTTCTAACCCTAATATGTGCTGGACACTAGGCAAAGAGCTAGGGATATAAACATGAATAATACCCATGTCTCAGCTTTTCATGGAAAGATAATAGATTTATACCTAAAGAAACCATGACACAATTAATGTTTAATCACTGTCATTATGAGACATGTAAAGCAGAGGGCTAGTTTGTCCTGAGGTGTCTAAGCAGTTTTCACAGAGTCAGTGGAATTTAAGAGATAAATAGGATATTCTTAAGCAAACAATGGGGAGGGGGACACTTGTAATTTTTTTTTTTTTTTTTTTTTTTTGCGGTACGTGGGCCTCTCACTGTTGTGGCCTCTCCCGTTGTGGAGCACAGGCTCCGGATGCGCAGGCTCAGAGGCCATGGCTCACGGGCCTAGCCGCTCCACGGCATGTGGGATCCTCCCAGACCGGGGCACGAACCCGCGTCCCCCTGCATCGGCAGGCGGACTCTCAACCACTGCGCCACCAGGGAAGCCCAACACTTGTAATTTAAACAAAGGCAATAACAAAACATAAAGTACCTATGCTCAAGGAGTTTGCAGTCTATAGTAGGACATACACACGCTCGTGTGCAAGCACACGTGTGCACACACACACATTTATTCCTCTCAAAAGCAGAAAATGGCCCTCGGATAGGGATAAACGTTTACAGAGGGCTGCACATTGGACCCTGCCGTGTCATCCAAAGTGGGAGGAGGACAGTCCCAATGATGCAATATTACAGTGGAGGCAGAAATGATCTGTCCACCAAAGGAGTGACCTAGAGACTATGAGAGCACAGGGGACGGGTGGGGGAGGGGTGGTTGTTCATGGCTTCATTTCGAGAAGAAGCTCTCTTTGGGAAGGACATTAAAGGATAATCAACACTTCAAAAATCAGAGGACGGGGAAGGACACCCACTCTTCCTCTCATGCTTGCCAGGGATTCTTCACCATCTTGGAGTCTGTCTCTTCTACTCAAGGTGACACAGGTCTGTACACCTCCTCACCATAAATAAGAGGGACCATGGCAAAGGCAAAGGAGAGCCACACCAGGGAGTGCACCCCCGGCTCCCTCCTCCTAACTTTCAGAGACCTCCCCCTCCCTCGTACCCACCCTGGCTCCTGCTGGTTGGCGTTGGTCCCACTCATTAAGAATCTCCTCTGGGGCTTGTCCGCCTGCCGATGCAGGGGACGCGGGTTCGTGCCCTGGTCCGGGAAGATCTCACATGCCGCGGAGTGGCTGGGCCCGTGAGCCATGGCCGCTGAGCCTGCGCGCCCGGAGCCTGTGCTCCGCAGCGGGAGAGGCCACAACAGTGAGAGGCCCACATACCGCAAAAAAAAAAAAAAAAAAAAAAGAATCTCCTCTGAAATGGCCAGAAGACACAAAACTCCAAACAATAAGCAGGGACTCTGGAGTAAAACTGATGAACTATGCTATCTGCACTCATACAAATGCAGAGTCTCAAGAAAAGTACTCTTATTGGAAGCATAAAGTAACAGTATAAGAAAACTCAGGCAGTCCCTTGGAGTTTGTGGATTGGGATCGGACCTGAATTATTCACCATCAAATGTGTATTGTGCCTGATGAATATTCAAAGAACAACCTTCTCTCCAGGAGCTTATGAGTAGATTCAAAGGTGAAGATGTAAATACACGAATAAGTAAATAGCAATATGAGTATAAACTGATGCTATAGACTGAATGTTTATATCCCTCACAAATTCATATGTTGAAACATATTCCCCCAATGTGATGGCATTAAGAGGTGGGGCCTTTGGGGGTGATTAGGTCATGAGGGTGGAGCGCTAAGGAATGGGATTCGTGCCCTTATAAAGGAGGCCTCCAAGAGCTCCCTTTCCCCTCCTGCCCTGTGAGCACACAACAAGAAGACCGTTGTCTGAGGACTAGGAACCAGGCCTTCACCAGTCATGGAATCTGCTGGCACCTTAATCTTGGACTTCACAGCCACCAGAACTGTGAGAAATAAACTTCTGTTGTTTCTAAGCCACCAAGCCTATGATATTTTGTCATAACAGCCCAAACACACTAAGACAACTGAGATCTCACAAGATGATATATAAGTATTGTGTAAGCATAGACTCTCCACTGAAATGGAAGAACAAGGCAGTTGGATTAGATGATTTCCTTGGACCCTGATTTTATTTTATTTTATTTATTTTTATTTTTTTTGTGGTACGCGGGCCTCTCACTGCCGTGGCCTCTCCCGCTGTGGAGCACAGGCTCTGGACGCGCAGGCTCAGCGGCCATGGCTCACGGGCCCAGCCGCTCCGCGGCATGTGGGATCCTCCCGGACCGGGGCACGAACCCATGTCCCCTGCATCGGCAGGCGGACTCTCAACCACTGCGCCACCAGGGAAGCCCTGGACCCTGATTTTAGATCCATCATTGTATGAATCTGACAATAAGTGCTTTGAGGTCAGAGTTTTATCATCCAAACAGGTTTTCTTCTCTTCCTCGGATTATATTTACATCAGAAAATGATTCAGAAGAGCAAGTTGTGTGGAATTAAAGATGGCTTGCCTGTACTAATAGCCATGTTCTATTACCTGCACCTAATATGCAAGACACATTATGTCAAAATATTGACCAGTGAACGTACAGAGTACACTGAGATTTCTTTACCTACAAACAGGTTAGGTTTATAACGTCATTCTTTTACTAGAATTTTATTTTATTACGGTAAGAACAGAACAACATTTTAAGTGTATAATACAGTGTTGCTGACTGTAAGTAAATGTTGCACGGCAGATCTCTAGAACTCATTCATCTTGTTTAACTGAAACTTTATGCCAGTTGATGAACAACTCCCCATTTCCCCCTCCCCCCGCAGCCTCTGAAAACCACCATTCCGCTTTGATTTTCAGGTCCTTCTTAGATCTAGTTATTTACAAGTTCAAAGTGTCTCCAAACCAGCAACATCTGACATTTTTCTCACCACTGTCAATATTCTTATTTCTATATTTGTTTCATTAGAAATTCCACCTCTTCTTACTAGGACCTTCAACATGCTTAATATGTTGATTACATCAGATATAACGGGGTTAATACTATTCTCAAAACTCATAAAAAAACAATAATCTTTCCACTCTCTACTGACAGGGGTCAAGAGCAGACTTGGTCTTGGATTAACACTGGGCCCCTCCAAATGTCTGCAACTTCACATACAAGGCTCAAAGGGGAGACAGGCAGACCCAGCACTCAGAGTCACTTACAGGTATTAAGAATGGCCCCTGAGCTCAGGAATTAAGACCTTGCTTCCCTGAGTCTTCTATCTCACCATCCTGGGGCTCCAGAGGGAGCCTGAGGTACCGAGCCCCCCCCAACCTTTCAATACTTACAGCTTCACCACCAACATTTTTCTTGAGTCCAGTAGGACTAATCTCAGTATGCCCTGTGTCCTAAGTTATCCCAAGAAGACTTAGCCTCTCAGGTCACCTCCCATCCCCACCCTCTAATCCCTGTAGGTTCTGTAAACCCACTATTCTATCTCCATCTCTTTCCCCTTCCTAACTCCTGAACCTTTTCTACCACGTCTCTGCAATTCCCAGTCCACCCTCAGCAAAATTCCATATATCCTAATCTCCTCTCTTTGCCTGAATCTCCCCTGAGGACAGTGCTTCCCCCGCAGCTCCTCAAAGGATGACTATTTTTCTCCTGTAGTCTTTGTAGCACTGGGCCTGGAGGAGAGCTAGGTGTTCTCTGTGATTCCCATGGACTCTTAAAGCCCTTTGCTCACTCTCCTCCCCAGACATCGCCAGCTGTGAATCTCACATCAGACTGTGTCCCTCAGTACCCTTCACTGTTGCTGCCTTGTATGAAGGAGGTCACTTCCCCCTTATTTCTTAGGGATTTTAAGCTCCTGGTTGGCTGTCACTCTCCATTTTTCTCTGGTCCCAATGTCTGGTGATTTCAGGGTTCTTATACACACACGGTCTTTCCCACACCCTGGCCTCTCGGTCCTTTGACCTCCTCTCCTCCAATGGTGTTGTCCTCTCCTCTACCTCGGCCACCTGTTCCTGGGTCACACTCCATCCGTGGCAGACGTGTAAGTCTTCTCAGGAAATAAGAAGCAAGGTCAGGAGGGTGGAGGAGGGAAGAGAAATTGCAAACAAATTGGTCAAGATTCGGCAGCGTGAATGGGACGGTGCTATACTCTATCTCTCTGCTAGCACGCAGGCCTGACTGCGGCTTTTGGGTGGTCATGACTTTAACATGTGACCAGTGAGTGAATGTTTTCTCCAGCCGCACTCGGTTGCAGAGGTGCAGATGTGGGGTGGGGGGAGAGCAGGAATGATCAGGGCTGTGGTTTGGTCCAAACCGCACTTTGTAAAAGAGAGGCCAAGGGAGCTGAGGGCTTGGCAGGGAGTGATTAGTAACGATTAATCTTGGGATGTAAGTGGATAAGAAGGAAAAAGAGGACACGGAGGGAGTGCAGAGCCATGAGCAGATGGTAAGACAAGGTGCTGAGGGGTCCCGGGGGGCTGTGAACTCTTGGAGTCAGGTTGCTAGAGAAACGGAGTTGGATGGGGTCACGGTTGAAAGTGATGGGCTCCAACAGGTGAGCCGGCTAGACAAACCCGCAGAATTCTTTAGCTTAGGTTACAATTATGCTTTTGATAAAATCTAGAACATACAAGGTCAGTCTTCCGGGGGAATCAACCGATATTCCTGGCACTACCCACTGTGGGTAGGAAGTCAGGTGCTGGGCACACCCAGACGTAGGGGCCCTGCTTTGCTCATGACCCAGACAGCCGGGACTGCGGGGATAGGGCAGCCAAGCGGAGAGGGAGGGCCACTGCCAGTCGGAGCCTACAATCAACACCTCAGGGGAGGCACACGCACGACAGGACCCGCAAAGAGAGCAGGGAAGTGGGAGAGGGCAGAGAAGGACAGGAGACTTAGCGCCACCGCACTGCCTGTCCTCTGAGCCCAGGAGCTGACTGTCTCCTGCAGGCTGCCCTTGGCGGTTCAACACAAGCTTGGGCAGTGGCCACATTCCAGGTGATGGTTCCAGAGTCTCTCCTGGCAGCTCTGACCGTCCCCGGGTCCACACACTCACAAGCCCCTCAGGCTGGCCCCAAACCACCTTAACTCAGGGCATCTGAAATGAAATTCCTTGTCTATTCCTCCAGACTCAGCTTTGCTCCCTGACCTACTGATTCCTTGTCCTCAACAGCCGGGCTCACAAACTAAAATATGCTTAAATCTTTCCTGTCCTCCACCCCCTCCCCACCTGACCAGTTCCCACGGGGGATAGATCATCCCTTCACTGTGTCTCCCACCTTTATGGCGTTCCTTCCCCTCCATCTCCTGCAGTCGAGTTTAGGGCCTCCTTCTCTCATGAGGACCAGGTGACCAACTCTCCTGGCCTGCCTGGGACTGAGGGACGCAGGACTGTCCATGCTAAAACTGGGAAGGTCCCAAGAAATTAGGACGAGTCGGTCCCCCCACGCCTGGACCACTGCAGCAAGCTCCTCCCTGGCTTCTGAGCCCACATTATCTCCACTCTATACATCACAATCCCCAGTTGAATTTCCCCAAGCAGAATTGCTCCTGACCTCCAAATCTTCAACATTGAAGGACTTTGAGTTTGCTTTCTAATTAGTTTAAATTAATTATGGTAACATTCAAGGCTGCCAGCAGTCTGGCCTAACCTGCCTTTCTTTCATCTTCCATTACTCCTACATGTAGAGTTTGATCAACTGAACTGCACTTCGCATAGGATATCCTCACTTCTGGGTCTTTGTCTGTGCTGTGTTTTGGCTGCAGTCACCTTCTTGGCCCATTTTGAAATCACACCCATCGTTTAAGTCCCAGCAACAAATGCTTTCACCCCCGACTCCATCTTTCTGATGGGCCACGTGCAATGCCCATCTGCTCAGCTCTTATTGTGTCTCCTTAATGCTACCCCAGTGTCATTTGTCACGCAGCCCTTCATATGTACTTACCTGTTACCTTTTTTCCCCTGCTTGGCACTAAGCCCCTCAAAAACAGTGATCTTGGGCTTCCCTGGTGGCACAGTGGTTGAGAGTCCGCCTGCCAATGGAGGGGACACGGGTTCGTGCCCCGGTCCGGGAAGATACCACATGCCGCGGAGCAGCTGGGCCTGTGAGCCATGGCCACTGAGCCTGCACGTCCGGAGCCTGTGCTCCACAACGGGAGAGGCCACAACAGTGAGAGGCCCACGTACCACAAAAAAAAAAACACAAAAAAACAAAAAACAGTGATCTTTCTTATTTATTTTTTTATCCTTCAAAGCTCATCAAACCTTGTATATGGTAGATGATTAGAAAGCATACATTGAGGTTGAAGGAACAAACAGGTACACTTTTTTTATATCTTATTAAACCAAAAGTGTTCGCTCATGAAGGGGGAAGGCACCAGGGTCACACATCACTATGGGGATGACCCTGTTGTCAGGAACACACTGTGACCTGTGAGGTGCACCCAGGCCATTTATGATGTCCTCAAGTAAGGAATAACAGTTGCTAGCATATATTATCAGGTACTCTGTTCCAGGCACTGATCTAAGTGCCTCATGAGCACTAACTCATTTCGCTTCACAGCACACCCAGGAGACAGTGGTTAAGAGGGTGGGCCTGGGAGTCAGACTCACTGGGTTTGAAACCTGTTTCCACCACTTTCTAGCTGGTGTCCTTGGGCAAGGTGCTTAACCTGTATACTTCAGTCTCTTCGTTTGTAAAATGAGGATAAAAATACTAGCTAATTCAGTGGTGTATTGTGAGGACTAAGTTCATTGAATCCAAGATGTCATCTGTTGTAGGGTGCACCATTACTCTGTGCACCACTAACAGAGAAAACTATTTCCATCAGTATCTGAGCACCAGAGATTGTTAGATGTGGCATGATCTCACAGGTGTTACAATGTGGAAAAATATGCATCTCACAGCCAATGAAGTGTGGTATATAATTTATTTATTTATTTAATTTTATTTAATTTTATTTATTTTTTTGTGTGTGTGGTACACGGGCCTCTCCCACTGTGGAGCACAGGCTCCGGACGTGCAGGCTCAGCGGCCATGGCTCATGGGCCCAGCCGCTCCGCGGCATGTGGGATCTTCCCAGACCAGGGCACGAAGCCGTGTCCCCTGCATCGGCAGGTGGACTCTCAACCACTGCGTCACCAGGGAAGCCCGGTATATAATTTAAATGAATGATGATACTGTTCTGGGATGAATTGTGTCATCTCAAAACTTATATGTTGAAATTTTAACTTCCAGTGCCTCAGAATGTGACTATATTTGGAGATAAAGTCTTTAAAGAGGTAAATGAAGTGAAATTAGGTCATATGAGTGGACCCTAATGCAATATGAATGGGGTCTTTATACGAAGAGGAGATTAGGATACAGACATGCACACGGAGGGAAGACCGTGCGACACACAGGGAGAAAACAGCCACCTGCAAGTCTGGGAGGAACTTTCTGAAGAAATAACCCTGCCGACACCTTGATCTTGACCTTTGAGCCTCCAGAACCGTGAGAAAATGAATTTCTGTTGTTTAAGCCACCTAGTCTGTGGTACTTTGTATGGCAGCCCTACCAAACAACTATAGATCCCTCAATAAAGCTTTCTAAGACCACAGGACAGGGAACTGAGTTATGGGACAGCCCTGTCTTAGCAGAAGACCTCCAGCGCATCCTCACCTGGTCCCTGTATCCCATCAACCCAGTACCAAGTTGGAGCTTCCCATCCATGTGGGTCTCCATCCACTGAGAAGTCAACTGGCCACTTGGCACGTCAGAGCTATATGTAAACCAGAACCACTCGCGCTTGACTTATTCTTTTTATTTTTTTTATCTTTATTGGAGTATAAAGTATAAAACATTTACAATGTTGTGTTACTTTCTTCTGTATAACAAAGTGAATCAGCTGTATGCATACATATATCCCCATATCCCCTCCCTCTTGCGCCTCCCTCCCACCCTCCCTATCCCATGCCTTTAGGTGGCCACAAAGCATCGAGCTGATCTCCCTGTGCTATGCAGCAGCTTCCCACTAGCTATCTATTTTACATTGGGTAGTGAGTATATGTCAGTTCTACTCTCTCACTTCGTCCCAGCTTACCCTTCCCCCACTGTGTCCTCAAGTCCGTTCTCTATGTCTGCGTCTTTATTCCTGCCCTGCCACTAGGTTCATCAGTGCCGTTTTCTTAGATTCTGTAAATATGCGTTAGCATATGGTATTTATTTTTCTCTTTCTGACTTACTTCACTCTGTAACAGACTCTAGGTCCATCCACCTCACTACAGATAACTCAATTTCGTTTCTTTTTATGGCTGAGTAATATTACATTGTATATATGTGCCACATTGTCTTGATCCATTCATCTGTCAATGGACATTTAGGTTGCTTCCATGACCTGGCTATTGTAAATAGTGCTGCAATGAACATTGGGGTGCATGTGTCTTTTTGAATTGACTTCTTATTTTTTACAAATTGCACTTATGTGGCCACAAGGGGAAAGTGTGATGAGCTTTTGAATATCAACACACTGCCAGCAGGATCCTGGCTAAAGTACCCGGTCCATGCTTAGCTCAAACCATCTTTAGAAAAACTGTTGGTGGGGACTTGACATTAAAAGGGTTTATAACAGCAGATTGTCTAGATTAATTAGCTCTCCAAACAGGACAGACGCCCTCCCTCCCTTTTTTTTTCTAGACTGTTTGACATTTGTGCATAATATGAAGAAAGATCGTTAAGCCTGTAATGTGGCTGCTAAGAGGCTTCAGCTCATGTTTGCTAATCTCCTACATGGTGAAACACTGGCACCCAGACAAACCCTCATTCACATCGGAACAAAGCAGTAGTTATGTGTGTTGAAATTCCTTAGAGAAAATGTCTTGCAGGTCGTTGGGGGAGAGCATGAATGCTGGAAATACTTTGCCATGTGTTGCTCAACATCCTGGGAAGACAGTCTGTTGGCATGTGGACGCTCCCCCTGGAGAAGGGTTGCAGTGCTCTGGGGCACGTGGGTCTGGTGCAGACAGAAGGAGCTTGGGTGGAGGAGGGGGTGGAAGCGGGGTTGGATGTTTTCTCTGTAATTGTCCCGGACTGGGTTGGAGCCAACTCCAGACTGCCCACTTCCTTAGTCCTTTGAGAGTATCTAAAGTTGGGCTTGTCACCAAGGCTGCCACCTTCCCCGTTCAGGACTAGATCTTCCTGCTTTCTGATTATAAGTCCAAGTTACGTACTTGGGTTTCCTCAGCTTTGACTTGGAGAAGTAAGAGAGTGGAGGAAGAGTGGAAAGGCTTTTCATCCACATCAAAGGTGTGAAATGGTTAGGTAGGAGTCTATGTGTGTAGGATGGAAGCTGAATCAACTGTGGCTCCAGTTGTTCGGAGGCAACTCCAGCAGATGGGGCTGAGTAAGTGACCATAGGGCGCAGAGGAAGGCGGATGTGGTACTGGGGTGATGGTAATAAGTGAACATCACCAGAGGAGTGAGGAGAATGGTGCTGAGCTAGAGCAGTGCTTGTCACGGTGGCCCCTGGACCAGGAGCATCAGCATCACCTGGGATGAAAGTGCCAATTCTTAGCCGCACCCCAGACCTACTGAATCATGAACTTTGGGGGTGGAGCCCAGCCATCTCTACTTGAGCAAGTCCTTCTGGGGATTCTGATGCAGGCTAAAATGTGTTAGGAGGCCTTCTGGAATGAGGAAGAGACAGTCTTGGTAGCACTGGGCTAGGGGAGAGGTGGGCAGAGGAAGGAGTAGAGAATGGACTCAAAAGTAGAAAGAAGTTCTGCTCTGTACAAAGGAAAAGTGATGAGGGCTGCTGGGATCATAAAAGGATGTGAGTCAAGACTGTAGCCGCTCAAGGTAGCCTGGATCCTTAGTTAGCATATGCTGACCACTGATGTCATGCAGAAGTTTTAAGGAGAGACACAGCCAACAAAGGTAAAAAAACAAACGTGGATGCAAATTACTCTTTTTATTTTTTTTGCTGTACGTGGGCCTCTCACTGTTGCGGCCTCTCCCGTTGTGGAGCACAGGCTCCAGACGTGCAGGCTCAGCGGCCATGGCTCACGGGCCCAGCTGCTCCGCGGCATGTGGGATCTTCCCGGACCGGGGCACGAACCCGTGTCCCCTGCATCGGCAGGTGGACTCTCAACCACTGCGCCACCAGGGAAGCCCCAAATTACTCTTTGAAATTAGAAAAAGGGAATTACATGGCTGAGATTCACCTGCAGATCCCAGAGGGGCTCATTTATTCTCTTCTCTCTCTCCTCTGGTCTGGTACGGGATGAATGGTGGCCCTCAAAAACTATGTCCATGTCCTAGCCTCCAGAACCTGTGAATGCGACCTTATTTGGGAAAAGAGTCTTTGTAGATGTAATCAAATTAAGGATCTCAAGATAAGATCATCCTGGATTATGTAGGTGAGCCCTGAATGCAAGAAACTCTTTTCATAAGGCACAGAAGAGGAGACAGACACACAGAGAAGGAGATGAGAAGATGCAGGCAGAGACTGGAGTTACACAGCCATAGACCAAGGAATGCCTGGAGCCACCGGAAGCTGGAAGAGGCAAAGAAGCATTCCCGCTAGAGCCTTCAGAGGGAGCATGGCCCGGCCAACACCTTAATCTTGGACTCCTGGCCTCTGGAACTGTGAGATTATAAATTTCTGTAGTTTTAAGCTATATAGTTTGTGGAAATTTGCTATGGCAGTTCCAGGAAATGAATACACCTGGCCTAAGGAAAAAGATTTGGGGGCTTCCCTGGTGGCGCAGTGGTAAAGAGTCCACCTGCCGATGCAGGGGACACGGGTTCGTGCCCCAGTCCGGGAAGATCCCACATGCCGCGGAGCAGCTGGGCCCATGAGCCGTGGCCGCTGAGCCTGCGCGTCCGGAGCCTGTGCTCCGCAACGGGAGAGGCCACAACAGTGAGAGGTCCGCGTACCGCAAAAAAAAAAAAAAAAAAAAAAAAAGATTTGGAGTCAGAAGGACACGTGTCTTAAATTTTTTTTGCATTTTATTTACTTGTCTGAGAAATGAACTCTCGGAGTCACGATGGCCCCTACCTGGCTTGCATTGCTCATGACTTTACCTGTCTGCCTCCTGTGAGCATTTGAGCTTGTGTCCTCTGGGTCACACGCTCTCTCAGGTCTTCCCCATCTTTGACACGCTAGCATTCTAGCAAGGGGATGGGGGTGGTGGGTGGATAACCCAACTTTTTTGGAGAGTATTTGGAGGTGATGCCATCCATCACCCTTTGAATAGCTTGGTTGATTTACTATGGAAGGAAATATCTTCCTAAAATACAGCATGATGACTTTCCAGAACTGGGAACTCAGTGATTTATTTCATGAAGACATGAGAGAGATTGTCTCCTGGCTGGCTTCCAGCCATCCTTTCCAGAGGGTAGGAAGGCATGACTCTGGAAAATTAGCGTTGGGTGACTGTGGGTGAGAAGGGCTTTCCTTGCAGAACAGAAGAAATAAACCCCTGCCTGAGGCAGGGATGTTACATTGTTGGGTCACTGTTACCCATGTGTGAGGCATGTGTTATTTGGAATTGTCCTCAACTTCTCGGCTGAAAAAATAGACAACCTGAGGCCAGTCTTTCCCAGAGGCTGTGTGTTTTTCAAGGAAATCTCTAGAGTTAGCTACTCCAAAAGAGAACTATATATTAGATAGATCAATACTGTCTCCACCCAAGGGAATTTATTTCTGGAGTACCGGAAAACACTGCAGTTTATAACACTTTGCTGCTAATAAGGTCCCAAGCTATGCTCTGATGCTTTGTGGTGGCTGATCTTTCGTGGCTTCCCTGCAATCCCTGAAACCTAGTTTCCATCTGGGTCTGCCTCTGTGGCAGGAGTCAGATATTCAGATTGCAAACTTTTGTCTTCTTTTTCTTCTTGTCATTTTTCTCTATCAAAGCAGAGCTGTTCTTTGTCTCAACCCTTTAAAGTCTGGATCTGTTGATGAACAAAGATCCTAGTGGCCATGGGCGTCCTGCATTCCTAGGTAATCCATTTGCATTTCAGAGCCTTCTTGGATCTAATGGTGGGAATTGCAGAGCCATGGTGGACTGGGCAGCAAGGGAGTGTCTCTTAGAGGCCCTCAAACCACAGGACGTATGTGACTGCTGGCTGCACTGGTGAACTCAACAGACTCAGGACCAACATAGGAAGCGAATTAATTTGTTTAGATCTGCAGAGGTTTTTCAGCTCCACCTCAGAAGTCAGAGCCAGGAGAAGAAATGTTTCCTTGAGTTTCTTCTAAAGAAGGCTTCCCTCAAAGAGCCTGCAGGACTATGGGTCAGGGGGAGGCTGAGAGAGCCAGGGTCACTGCTTCTGGGGCTGGCTCAGCCACCAACTGGTCATGTGATCCTGGGCCTCCTCTTAACTCCTCTGAGTTGCTTTGCTCACCTGTAGAAGTTAGTGGTCAATCAGGTCAAATTAGGTCAGTGTCTGACCAGAAAAATTATCCAGGCCAATGGTAGAAAAGTCATCCAGGCTAATTGTAGAAAACCCAGCTCTCTGGGCCTCACGACAGACCACCTGAATCCGACTCTCCACAGAGGGATGTGGGCATCTCTGTTTCTGCTAAGTGTTGCTGTGGTCAAAGGGATCGGGGGTGTGAGAAACAGGGAGTGTGGGAAACAGACGTAGGTGATTTCTCAAGACCCTCTCAGCCTCGCTCTCCTGTGACATCCAGAAGGGCAGTAGGGTAAGGGCTACAGCAAGAGCCCAGAAGCCTGAATGCCTGAGTTCAAACCCCGGCTCTGTGATTTACCAGCAGTGTGACCTTGGCCAGTCATGCATCCTTATGCCTCAGTTTCCTCATCTGTAGAATGGGCGTGGTAAGAATATCAATCATGTAGGCTTGTTGCTGATTAAATGAAGTTAAATAAGTAAAGAGTATAGAATGGTGCCTGACGGACAGCCAGGGCTCAAGAATACGTTCATTGTATTAAAACTACAAAGGACAAGGCGAGAAAAGGCATTTGACAGAGCTTCAGAACTCAGCTCAGGGTCACCCTCTTTGCAGCCTGCTCTGGGGCCTGAGCCAGCTGGCCCCAGTCCCGTAGTGCTGCCTTCGTGACCATCCTGGGCTTACTTAGCACATGTCTTTGTTTGACTTTGTTTACGTGTGTGTCCAAATCCCCTAGATTCCCAGGGCCCCAAGGGCAAGGCTGGGGCACATTTACCTCTTTCCCCTCAGCGCAGAGCAGAGCTGGCAAAGGGCAGGCTCCACATCAACACTGGCTGAGCCGAGTTCATCTCCTGGGCCTCTCAGACTCCCAGCTCTCTCTGCTTCCTGCTGTCTGTCTGTCTCCTCTTGTCTCCATCTCTGTCTCCCTGGATTGGAAGGCCACACTGTTCTGACTGAGACATAAAAGCTGACCTACAGTGGGGAGCGAAATATCTTTCTCTCTCCCCTTTCCTTGGTGGAAAGTATACTCTGGAAGATTCCAGGGTCAGAGGAAGGGCAGGAGTCTGAGGCAAGCAGGAGTCTTAAAAGTGAAACTGGGACGGGCTTCCCTGGTGGCGCAGTGGTTGAGAGTCCGCCTGCCGATGCAGGGGACACGGGTTCGTGCCCCGGTCCGGGAAGATCCCACATGCCGCGGAGTGGCTGGGCCTGTGAGCCATGGCCGCTGAGCCTGCGCGTCCGGAGCCTGTGCTCCGCAACGGGAGAGGCCACAACAGTGAGAGGCCCGTGTACCACAAAAAAAAAAAAAAAAAAAAAAAAGTGAAACTGGGAGGACACGCTTCAGGACCATAGCCTGAGTCCCTCAGGGAACTGTCACTGAGCAGTGGGTTGTCACTAAGCTGTTGTCCTAGAAAGCTGTTCCGTTTTCTGGGTGCTGGACATCTGTTCAGCATTGTGCCCCCAAGGGATTTGGGTCAGGGAGCCTGGAGATTGATCAAACTGCCAGTAAAGTAGGGGCCAGGCTGTGGGAAGTGGGAATCCACTGAGGGGGGCACAGCTCAGGCTGAGAGGTGGGCGCCGGTCCTGGTCCCTGCCCTGCCTTTAGCTTTCTTGCTTCTGTGGACTCTGAACTTCTCTGTGTTATATCAGCAAAGGTGACAATAGGAAAAAGAGAACCAAGAAGAAGCTGTATCACCTTTTATGATCTGGCCTTGACAGTTGCATAGTGTCATTTTCATTTCTGTCACAAGCCTACCCAGGTTCAAAGGGAGGGGGTATAGACCCGACCTCTCGATGTGGGAGTGTCCACGTTCCTAGCAAGGAGAATGGTGGATGGCAGATATTGCTGCAGGCAGGTATGAGGGTTCTCCAGAGAAAAGGAACCAGCTGGAGATGGACTGATTGATTATAAGGAATTGGCTCATGCAGTTCTGGAAGCTGAGACATCCCAGGATCTGCAGTCAGCTCCCTGGGGAGCCAGTCGTGTAAATTCCAGTCTGTGGGCAGGAAAGACTGTTGTTCCAGCTCAGCAGGCAGGCAAGAAAAGTTCTTTTTCGTCAGCTTGTTGGTTCTATTCAGGCCTTCAGTGGATTGCGTGAGACCCACCCACATTGGGGAAGACAATCTGCTTTACTCAGTGTACCGATTCAACTGTTCATCTCATCCAGAAACAGACACACCCAGAAAAACGTTGGACCAAATATCTGAGCACCCCAAGGCCCAGTCAAGTTGATGCATAATATTAACCATCAAAGTCATCTCTGGGGCTTCCCTGGTGGCACAGAGTTTGAGAGTCCGCCTGCTGATGCAGAGGACATGGGTTCGAGCCCTGGTCTGGGAAGATCCCACATGCCGCGGAGCAACTAGGCCCGTGAGCCACAACTACTGAGCCTGCGTGTCTGGAGCCTGTGCTCCACAACAAGAGAGGCCACGATAGTGAGAGGCCCGCGCACCGCGATGAGGAGTGGCCCCCGCTTGCCGCAGCTAGAGAAAGCCCTCGCGCAGAAACGAAGACCCAACACAGCCAAAAATAAATAAATAAATAAATAAATAAATAAATAAAATAGTGAAATTGGTAAATTAAAAAAAAAAAAAAAAAAGTCATCTCTGAAAAACACAAATACCACATTCTCAGAGGAACGGACTTCCAGCCCTTTGGTCCTCAGGTGAGCTCAGAGCCCTTATGCCTCTTCTTTCTGTTTCTTGAATTTTAGAATTTTATTTATTTTTTTATAAAACAGGTTCTTATTAGTTATCCATTTTATACATATTAGTGTATCTATGTCGATCCCAATCTCCCAATTCATCACACCACCACCCCTCCCCCGCCACTTTCCCCTCTTGGTGTCCATACGTTTGTTCTCTACATCTGTGTCTCAACTTCTGCCCTGCAAACCGGTTCACCTGTACCATTTTAATGTTGCTGCTGGAAGACTTGGGAACAGGATTCAGGCAAAGGCACTTCCTCCTCAGGGCCACCCATCTCTTTCCTGATAAGGCCGTGTAAGTGAAGGAGCCCAGAGATGGCAATGGTGACTACGGGAGTCACAGAAGACCCTAGAGTCAGAGCGCTGCCGCTTTAGAGGGAAAGCCAGAAGCTGTGAGTCTCTTGGGCCTTTGTGATTGGGCCAGTCCACAGGTGGGGTCACATGGGGGCACGCTGGTACTGAGGTGAAGAGGAAACCAGGCTGGTGGTGGGGTGGGGACTGAGACCAGGAGGGAGAGCTGGGAAGGGCACAGTGGCTGGGCCCCTCCTTCTCATCATCCACCTTCTTCCTCCTTGGCCCAGCTCTGGCTCTGTGCTCTAAAACACCACCACCACCACCAAGCTAGCATAGATTGGAATAAATAATCAAATAAAGGATATTAGTATAGTATCGAGTTCCATCTGTATGTCACATTTCTGCGCTAGGGCTCTCATAAAACTTCTGAAAGTAGGATATTTTCAATTTCAATTTGCAAATAAAGACACAGATGGAGAGATTAAAGAACTTGCTCCTGACTGTACAGCTGGTGAGGATGGATGTTGGACGCAAACAACGTCCATCTGACGCTCAGCGTTCACTCGCTACATGCTCATTGCACCAGACCAGAGTTCCTCTTACTGGGGGGAAGCAATGAGGAATGGGGAAGTGAGGCTGATACAAGGAAACAGCAATGAGAGGGAAATGGAAACCGCATTTCCTTCTGGCACGTCTCTGTGGTTGTTGACCTTTAAGGGACAAGTAGGTGGAATCCCTGATTCTAGGGATACCAGTGAATTGGGGCAGGAGATGGTCTTGCAGTGAAACCGGGGAAAGGGGCCTGCCTGGGTTTAATGAGAATGGAAAGGGTTGTCGGGTCTAGGGACACCTGGCTTCTCCCCACAGGCGTGGCCCTGGGAATCACACCTCAACGGCTGGACATCTTCTCTCTCCTGCTCTCAATCTTGAGGTTTCCTGGGAAAGCATGTCTCGTTGATTATAAAATAATTTCCTGGGAGAAGGTGGGAGAGAGTGGATGGTGAAGATATACAGGAAATGGGAACGGGGCTTCTGGCTTGGGCACCACCAGCTGGTGTAGAGGACGTGGTCTCCGAGTTCCCTTCCAGCTCTGTGCCTCGTGTGTCCTCAGGGCTCGAAGGTGCTGCCTTATTCAGCATCCTGAACTGACCTCCGGTCTCTCCATGGCAAAGCGAGGGCTCTGTTTTCTGAAGAGCCTGAGCAATCCCACCCAGGTGAGCCGCGGTACTTCTCCGCCATCCTGGGCCCGGGGTGAGCATTTACTCCTGGGCAGGTCACACCAGAGCTCTGATGGCCTTGACATCTCTCATGTGACTGTGACTCCTATGTCACCTTCCTGTAACTTCCTGCGGCCAAGTCAGCCTACAGGGCTGCATTAGAAGGTTCACCCTTTGTTCCAGACGTTCTCAATGCCACCCACCGTGGGAACGCACACCATGCATCATGCGACAGAGCCTACTGGGATGTCCTGGGTGCTGTGAAGGGGCCTGGCGGGCACTGAGGGACACTCACCCCGTCTCATGGACTCAGGGGTGAGCCAGGCTGTTGCCCCCCACAACTCAATTTGGCTCTTCTCAAACTCTCCCCCTTGAGACCCTTCCTCTCCTCTCCCAGACTCAGCCTGTGTTGGGTTATCCCTCTCTTCACTGAGGGTTGGGCTGTGGGCTCCATTGTCCTTAGGGAGTTTGTCCCCCCAGTAAGCTTCCCTGCTGCTCCTCACTCGAGCCCAGTCAACCTTTGAGGGGGTGTGGAGGGGCTCAGCATAGTTAACAGCAGGTGAGTCACCTCCCCAGGTGGACATGGGAGAAAAGAATTGGTGGATGTGCTGGTAGGAAAAAAATGACATTCAAGCAAAAAGTACAGCTGAATCAAGTCATGAATGCCCTCCCTGGGAGGGGCGTGTGTGTGTATGGAGGGGGGGTTTGGGTAGGGAAGTGGTCTGAGCAAGCAGTGGGACCTACCAGCTAAGGGGGCTGTTTACTGAGTATAGTCTGAGAATAAACTCTGGATCATTTAGATTCATGAAAGCTCATCAATATGCATCACGAGGGTCTACTCTGTAGGTAACTCTGTGTGTATTACCCCACAGCTGCTTTACAGTACTGCTGCCTTGGAAAAAGATACATGGGAAGAGGCTTAAACGTGCAGCTAGGGGGATGGTGGTATTAGACTTCACAGTAGAAGCAGCATCCATTTTTCTGGAACATTTTTTAAAAAGAGCATGAGTACCCTCTGTGTCTAAAATGGGCAGGGGCCAATGTGAAGGTTAGGGTGACACCAGTTTATCTAGTACAGCCCTTGAAGGTCTGTGGACCCATGGCCTCTCAATTCATCATCTGGGGACAAGAAGACGTAGTCCTAAGGGGTTGAGGCCTCAGTCCCAGTAAGAAGGTTGAGGTCAGTTAGCATTCATCTCTTTCCTTGAATCCTTTCTTACTGCTTTTGCAAGGCACTTGGTTTCTCACCTCATTACCCTCTTCCCCCAGACTGGCTCCCTCAACCTGGCACTGATCATCCATGTTTCTGTCACATGCGCCATCCCTCTCTGGTCTCTGAGGTCACAGACCCTGGAGTCACCTTGGATTTAGCAAATTCACTGAGCACTCTTTCATTCATTTCCTAAAATCAACCCTGCCCCGCCCTTCCCAATTCCAGTGTTCTTTTTACACCCTTCTTTTCTTCTGCTTTCTACTGTCCTCAGACAGCTTTGGGCCTTCATAACATCACATATGACCTCCGAGCTGTCGATTTGCAGCTGGTGTTTCTCTCCCCAAACCTCCCTGAGCTGTGCTTGGATGATGAGGCAATGGACTGGGTCAAGAACATGCGGCAGAATCTGCTAACTGTGCACCAAAAATCCACTTTCTTTCCCTGGGAGCATGGCTGGCTTACATTTACCAGACTCCCAGGTACTAAATGTAGCAAATCGCTGAGTTCTAGGCAGGGGAATATGAACAAAACGAAGAAGAGTACCAGCTAGAAGCAGACAAAAGGAGGCTTAGGTGATGGCCGCCTTGGAAATGGGAGGTGCCTGGTCCCTGATTACAGTGAGAAGGAAAGCCACCACCAATGAGATCAGACTTCCACCTATACCAACAAGAAATAAGCTTGTTTTGTGTTTGAAAATATTTGGGTCAAAACCCATTTCAAGTCCAGAGTCCTCTATCGGATTTTTCAGGTTTCCCATGGTTGCCCCTGCCCCTGTCTGGCTTCATTTCCCGCTGCTGCTTCCTCTGCCCTCCACTCTGGTCAGCCTGTCTCAGCCCTCAGCAAGCCCACTCCTGCCTTCCCACCCCAAGCCCGCTGCGCCTCCTGTCCTCTGTCTCCTTCCCTTCGCTGACCTCAGTCTCTAATTCTTCCAGGAAGAGCCTCGGAAAACTCCATCCCACACTCACCTCTCCCTTATCTGAATTAATAGGTTAGTCATTGCTTCACATGTGCTAGTTTTCTCTTCCTTCTCACAGGCAAGAACTGTCTTCGTGTCTATTCCTCAGTGTTGGGTGTCAAGTAGGAGTTAAATACACTGTTTTGTGAATGGACTGTAGTCTAGGGTCCTCAGACTTTATTCCTTGACATGAATAACATGAAGTGTGCTCTCTAATAGATCATGTGTTCATTCAATGAAAGATTTACTGGGTGTAAATCTTTTTACAATCCCCACCGACATTGTTATAAAGAGCTAGAGTGAAAGTTGCAGGAAACACATGACAAAGCTACTGACCTTCAGCAGATGTGTCAGAATATGAGACTTGTTTGATGATATTTCTGTCCTGGTTAGTCCCTGAGGTTGCTGATGTATTTTCACTTTCCCCTGAAATCTTTTGTTCCCTATCGACACTGTACCTCCAACACGGGAACCCCAAGGCTGGACACACCCAAGGAAGTACAGGGCAGGTCCCCACTTGACTTTGAGTCTCAAAGCTGACTTTCTTTGCCTATTTATCAGGACCATACTCTTGAATGTCAGTTTCTGTAGAAAGAGTGGAAATGTTTTCTAAATCCCCAATATTTCCCTTTGGCATGTTAAGAGCCGAGACCACCTGCATCTCTATCAAAGAGTGGAAGGGAGAGCAGACACCCCCTCAGCCCTTCCCAATTCACTGCCCAGAAGGGGATGGACTGGGGCAAAGGAAACCCTTGCCAATGAGGACGGTAAAGTGAAATGCCTGTACCTTCTGGCTACGTGGGACGGAGCGTGGGTTGAGATCAGTATGCCTGGACCTCTCTCCCCAGGAGGAGGTGCTGTTAGTTGAGAGGGAGGCCAAGGTGAGAGGGGCTTTTGCACCACATCTTGGGACCCTGGGAGGAGACCCCCTAGGAGGATGCCCTGTCCACTGCCATGGCGTTGCTGGAATGTCAGCTCCACTAGAGCAGGGATGTTTGTTTGGTTCACTGATCCCCAAAACCTAGAATAGTGCCCAGAACATAGTAGGTGCTCAATAAATATTTCTGGGGTGACTACAGCAGAGTAAAATGGATGGGACGCTTCCTCTGGGCAGAGCTCCCCCATGTCGCTTGGAAGGCGTCCGAGAGTTTCTATAAGCCACGTAGGGGGACATGGCGAGCGGAGGGGGCTGGGTGGTGATCTTATGTGGGGTGTTGCCACAATGGAGGCTTCAAGGAGGACCCTGCGGGCCGGAGGGGCAATAGTGTCCTCAGCTAGTGTCAGGGGGACACCCAGCTCCACCAACAGGCAGATGGGGCTGAGTCAGCAGGGGGGATTTTGGGGCTGCGCTGACCCAGAGGGGCCGCAGCACTAGCAGCATGAGGCCGACAGGGGGCGCCATGTCCCACAGTACGTAGAATAGTACAAGGGCACCGCAGGCATCAGAGACCACCTGTGCAGCCGCAAGGACTCCATGAACTCCCCCTACTCAGAGGCCATCTTGGGGAGGAGGATGGAGTGGGGTAGAGCTCAGCATGACCGCTTTCAACTGAAAAGAGACCACTGAAGTAGGAAGAGACTCAGATATTAACTGGCCTGTCCAAGCCTCCTTTTCTTTGAACTGGAGTTGGCATTGGCACCTGCTTCACAGGGTTGCTGTGAGAATTAAATAAATAGTATGTAGAAAGCATTTGGAATCTGACAAGTTGTAATCGACATCTTTGCTGTGACAGCTGTTCCCCAGAGAGGTGGCATTCCTGGGGACAGCTAGGTCAGTTATGAAAAATAAGATGTTATGGTTACTTTGCAACATCCGAGCATGGTGTGAAAAAGGATTGCCATCATGACACTTAATAACACACAATTTGAGTATGATTTGTGGCTTACAAAGCACTTTCAAATATT
The DNA here is from genome assembly GCF_964341445.2 of Mesoplodon mirus. NCBI lineage: Eukaryota > Metazoa > Chordata > Mammalia > Artiodactyla > Ziphiidae > Mesoplodon > Mesoplodon mirus. Next base: position 18,639,657 of record NC_138996.1, on the reverse strand, counting down.
GTCCCCTTGAGTCCTCTCAACAATGCCACAACAGGGGAGATCATTTCTACCCTGATTTTACAGATCTGGAAACTAAAACTTAGAGAATTTGACAGGCTCACCCAAGGCCAGACTTCTAGCAAATGCTAGAGCCAGCTCTGAAATCCAGGACTCCTGACTCCAAATCCCCTTCTCTTTCAACTCTATCGCTCCTGGAAATGGGCCCCCTGCCACCAGAGAGGGCAGGACCTTCCACCTACTCCTTGGGCCATGAGACTTCCCTCCTACAAGGAGGCTTTTGTTGAGTTGGGCCAGGGTGCTGAGAAAGGAACCGGATTACAGAGGGTCCCAAACATGCGGGCCTGAAAGAACAGAGTCTACAGCTAACTTAATAAGCACTGGGTTCATTCGTGCAACAACCCTGTCTGTGCAAAACGAGTTTCGAGGATCCTGAGATCTTACCAAGGGTTCCCTCCAGCACAGTGTGGCAGCTGAGCCATCTGCAGTCTTACAGACAAGCGGCTGAGACGCAGAGAGGCCAGGCGGCCTTCAAAAGGTCACACAGAATCAGAGGTGACTCACTCCATCATCAAAAGGTGGAAGTGGCTGGTGGAGGTGATTGAGGCCACGGACAAAGGAAACGGAGTCGGACACCCATGGGTGAGATAAAGCCCAGATGAATAAGGACTTTCTCTTCTGTCTTAGTTTAGACCCTTTCGGTGGCAATCAACTGAAGCCCGGGTCAAATTCACTTCAATACTGAACAAGGTTTTTTGTTTGTTTGTTTGTTTAAGTATATTACCTAAAATGGGGGTTAAATGTTATAAGGGTGCAGGGATGATTCACAGAATGCAGGTCAGGGCATGACATGGGTCCAGGAACTGGAGAATCCTCAGTGCTGTACCTGACTGGCTTGTCTTCTGGTCAGATCTGCCTCCTCTCTGTCTGTGGACTGGCTGGCCTCCTTCTCTGGCCTCCTGGTTGCCTACAACGCTAACTTCTCCTGTTTGCAATTCCAGAATGCCAGCCTAGAGGGTATGATCAGCCTGGATGGGGGTCTCCACACCTACTATGGCTGGATTGGCTCTGGCTGCTCTCCTGAAGGGCCCACAGGGCCCATCACGGGGCCTGCCCCCAAGACTAAGCACAGAAGTGGGCAAATGCAGGACAGGCCTTTGGGCCACAGTGCAGGGAAAAAGCATTTGCTGGTGGTGGAGAGTGAGTTTATTCTGTGTGCTGTTTTTCATTTCAGAGGGGCTGAGCTTTCCTTTCCATGTCAGCCTCTTCCTTGCAATCCACCCTGTGGACAGCTCCCCCTCCAGGCCTAGAGGTGGCTGCTTTATGGAAAAGGCAAAATCCACTTTTTGACAGAACTGCTTCCTAGTGCTTGAAAATGTCCAGTTTCCTCCATGTGTCAAAAAGCCACTCCTTAGGGGCTTCCCTGGTAGCGCAGTCGTTGAGAGTCCGCTTGCCAATGCAGGGGACACTGGTTCAGTGCCCCAGTCTGGGAAGATCCCACATGTCGCGGAGCAGCTGGGCCCGTGAGCCATGGCCGCTGAGCCTGCACGTCCGGAGCCTGTGTCCCGCAACGGGAGAGGCCACAACAGTGAGAGGCCCACGCAAAAAAAAAAAAAAAAAAAAAAAAAAAAGCCACTCCTTGGAACCTGTGAGGGAAAGCTCTCTGCCAGGGGATCAGAGGTGAGACCAGCAGGTGACAGGGCCCCTCGGTCTCTAGTCACACGTAGCACGCTGAGATTTGTATTCTTCGCCTCTTCTTACTTCCATGTTTGTCATTGGATAGATTCTCAACTCCTGAAGAAACCAAGTCAGAAAGACGTGGCCCAACTTCACATGACATTTTGGCTGGCTGGGGTGGGGCAGGGCTGTCACTGTCCCACGTGGATGGTTTCTGGTGTGAAAGAAAAATTTGAGGGTTTGTCTCTGTCTCCAGATTCAGGCCCCCTAACATTGAACTTAGGGAATAACAAAACAATGACTTTACTGGGAACTCATTTCACAAGGAAGTTATAAAACTGAGCATTTATGCGTGGCATTTAGAAGCTTAAACTGTCTTTTCTTGGAAAGAGCATAAGCAGGTGGTCAGACCCACCCCATGTGAGTGAAAGACATGCTCGGTGGAACTTCTGGCTGGAGCCAGCGTTTGGGGGCGGCTCCTAGCCGTGTTGTTTTTTGTTTTTTGTTTTTGCGGTACGCGGGCCTCTCACTGCTGTGGCCTCTCCCGTTGCGGAGCACAGGCCCCGGACACGCAGGCTCAGCGGCCATGGCTCTCGGGCCCAGCTGCTCCGCCGCATGCGGGATCCTCCCGGACCGGGGCACGAACCCGCGTCCCCTGCATTGGCAGGCGGACTCTCAACCACTGCGCCACCAGGGAAGCCCTGTTTTTTGTTTTTTTGAAGGTGTATAAAGAAAATACTTGGGGCTTCCCTGGTGGCGCAGTGGTTGAGAGTCCGCCTGCCGATGCAGGGGACACGGGTTCGTGCCCCGATCCCGGAAGATCCCACATGCCGCGGAGCGGCTGGGCCCGTGAGCCATGGCCGCGGAGCCTGCGTGTCCGGAGCCTGTGCTCCGCAACGGGAGAGGCCACAGCAGTGAGAGGCCCGAAAAAAAAAAGAAAATACTTTATTCTTAATATAGTGCTGGGATTTAGTAGCTATAAAATACTTTTTATTTTTATGCAATTTTTAAAGGTTACTTTCCATTTACAGTTATTACAAAATTATTGATTCTATTCCCCGGGTTTTACAATGCATCCTGGAGCCTATCTTACACCCAGTAGGTTGCACCTCCCACTGCCCTGCCCCTATGTGGCCCCTCCCCCCTCCTTTCTCCCCACTGGTAACCACAAGTTTGTTCTCTATATATGTGAGTCTGCTTCTTTTTTGTTATATTCACTAGTTTGTTGTAATTCTTTTTTATGACCTCCCCACCTCTGTTCCTTCGCACCCCAGTTGCTACATCCAACTAGTCTCACCTTCTGGCTGTCACTGATAGGATGTCCCTCCTCTGCACTGAGGCATCTTTCTGACCTGGTCCTGGCTCTTTCTCTGCTGTACCAGTCACAGCCCAGGGAGGTCACCAAGAAGCACCTTCCCCCTCGTGGGGCTAACATTCTATTATTTAGACCCCAAATGAGACAAGCCATGTCTACCATTTCATCTAGCACCCCTGGTGATTCTCGTCTTCAAGTGAACTCAGTCTGTGTGTCAATGATACTTTCCCTCATAAAAAAAAGTTACTTGGAGAGAAGTTGGCTACGATGTTCATGATCTTTTGCTAGAGATTTATGGCATCACACGGAGGGCAGCTGTGATGACGGCTCTTTCTGAGTATGTTTTGGTGCCACCATAATCAACAAGACCAGGACAGGTCAGAGGTAGCAACTGCCTGACCCAAAGAGTGCACTTTCTCCATTCAGTCATTTACCTCTGGTGTCACCATAGCAGAGAGAGATTCTGCCCCATACTTCCGGGTAGCATGGTAGTGATAAATGGAATATTTATAAATGGAGTATTTCCTGCCATATCGATAAACAAAGGATGTCACAGTCACCAATGATTGCAGCCCTCCAACGTGAGCCGGTGAGCCCTGAGGAAACTCCGGGCTGAAAAGAATCCCTGCCATCTAGCAGCCATCAGACTGCAGCCACTCCCTGCGGTGAGCCCTGAGGAAACTGTTTGTGAAAATAGGATGCTGGCCCCAGAAAGCTGAGGTGCATATCAAAGGAATGATTTCAGTGAGCCCAGACTCTTGCACCTTCCCACACAAAGAGAAGGGTTAAATTCCTTAACTTGAGATACCTGGTTTTCTTTATTTAAAAATAATCTTTTTTTTTTTTGACTGGCTTCTTTTTTTTTTTTTTACCATCTTTATTGGAGTATAATTGCTTTACAATGGTGTGTTAGTTTCTGCTTTATAACAAAGTGAATCAGCTATACATATACATATGTTCCCATATCTCTTCCCTCCTGTGTCTCCCTCCCTCCCACCCTCCCTATCCCACCCCTCTAGGTGGTCACAAAGCACTGAGCTGATCTCCCTGTGCTATTTGGCTGCTTCCCACTAGCTATCTATTTTATGTCTGGTAGTGTATATATGTCCATGCCTCTCTCTCGCTTTGTCACAGCTTACCCTTCCCGCTCCCCATATCCTCAAGTCCATTCTCTAGTAGGTCTGTGTCTTTATTCCTGTCTTACCCCTAGGTTCTTCATGACATTTTTTTTTCTTAGATTCCATATATATGTGTTAGCATACGGTATTTGTTTTTCTCTTTCTGACTTACTTCACTCTGTATGACAGACTCTAGGTCCATCCACCTCACTACAAATAACTCAATTTTGTTTCTTTTTATGGCTGAGTAATATTCCATTGTATATATGTGCCACACCTTCTTTATCCATTTGGATAAACAAATGGGACCTAATGAAACTTCAAAGCTTTTGCACAGCAAAGGAAACCATAAACAAGACCAAAAGACAACCCTCAGAATGGGAGAAAATATTTGCAAATGAAGCAACTGACAAAGGATTAATCTCCAAAATATACAAGCAGCTCATGCAGCTCAATAACAAAAAACCAAACAACCCAATCCAAAAATGGGCAGAAGACCTAAATAGCATTTCTCTAAAGAAGATATACAGATTGCCAACAAACACATGAAAGAATGCTCAACATCATTAATCATTAGAGAAATGCAAATCAAAACTACAATGAGGTATCACCTCACACCAGTCAGAATGGCCATCATCAAAAAATCTAGAAACAATAAATGCTGGAGAGGGTGTGGAGAAAAGGGAACACTCTTGCACTGCTGGTGGGAATGTGAATTGGTACAGCCACTATGGAGAACAGTATGGAGGTTCCTTAAAAAACTAAAAATAGAACTACCATACGACCCAGCAATCCCACTACTGGGCATATACCCTGAGAAAACCATAATTCAAAAAGAGTCATGTACCAAAATGTTCATTGCAGCTCTATTTACAATAGCCAAGAGAGGAAGCAACAATAATCTTTTGATGTTCCCAGTTACCTATCTTTCGTGGCAAAACTCCTCTATATCCCGGCTCCTCCCCTCGCCTCCTCCGAGCAGTTTCTGAGTTATCTGTCTCCCGGCTGCAGTCCTCATTTTGCCCCAAGTAAAACTTAACTCGCAACTCTCACATTGTGCATATTTTTTTTAAAGTCAAAAGTAGCCTAAGAGGGAAGCATGAAGGTGGGATTTAAGACTGTCCCACCCAGCCCATAGTGTTTTCATCATAGTCTATTTCATGTTAGGTAGCAAAGGAAGTGGCAAAAACAACAGGCATTTCTAATACTCCTTTATTATTGTAGAAATCACCCGAGGCTGACCCCATGCTAACTACTGAGGTTCACAGTCCTAGGAACAGCAAAGGAGGAAAATAGACATCTGCGCAGAGCCTCAGTGCCCCCATCCATATCATAAGGATCAGGTAAACCCTTCCCTCCCCACTCCTTAGTACAGCAGGGAAGGGCGAGGCAACAAGCATTTATGTGCCTAGAACTGGGCTAGGAATTTTATGTGTATTATTGAATTCCTTCATGCCTTTCTTGTGAAGTGGATTTTTTGATTTCCACTGTAGCGCTGTGACCTCGAGGCTCACACCTCTGAAGAAGTGGCCAGGATTTTCTGGCACCAAAGACCGCCCTGGGCTGTTTCCTCAAGATACCCAGCTGATCCTCAGAGGTGTGGACTTCCTTCACTAAGGTTTGATAAGGGGCCCTGGGAAGGATGGGGAAGTCAACACTGTGAAATGAGTGAGGTTTGTATTTGCGTCCTTCTAACAATCTCTTCCCCACTCTTCACGCCAGCCAGCGACCAGTGTCTTTCCCAGGCTTTCTGCCCCTCTTCTCAGCCCACAACTACTGTCAGCTAATCCCTGGAAGCTGCAAAGGCTAACGGTGGGATCTTTTCAGGAGGACAAGAAACAAAAAGCCCCAGATCTCAAATGAACTTCTCCTTGAGGAATTTCAGTCTCCAAGACAGGTGATGTCTACACACGCCTGAAATCACACTCTCAGCCCCTCTCCTTCTCCAAAAGCCAACAGAGGAACCACCTGGAGAGCCGCATATATGGCGCTGCACTTTTGCACCTGAGCAACCCTGGTTCTCTGCTGAAGTCTGAGACTTTTAGCTCGGCTTTCCCCCCACAGAGGCTGTTCACTGCATGGAACTAGGTTCTTCAGTTTCACTTGCTCAAGGCAACTGGGTTGTGTCTGCCTTCACAACCCATCAGTTCACTGCAGCCATTAGAAACCAGGCTGGGTGAGTAGTGAGGTTGGAGAGGCACGCCTTCCAGATCAGGAACAAAACAAGTATCCTGGGTACCACTACTTCATTTAACATTGTTCCCAAAAGTGTTAGTCAATACAGTTAGACAAAAGCATGAAGAAATATAAATATTTTAAAAGAGGGGGAAATTATCGTTATTATTTATTTATTTATTTATAGATAATCTGATCACACAGTTGAAAAGCTGAATAAAATGAAATCATTGGAAATACTGAGTTCAATAGGAGGTCAGATTTTTTTTCAAAAAAGCAAAATCAATGTCCTTAGAGTCAGTTAGAAATAAAATGTAATGACCCCATTCACAAAAGCAGCCACGCTATAAAATAAAATAGGTTAAAATGAAATAAATACCTAGAATAAACTTTTAAAATATATACCTGATAGATGAAGAGAGCAGTAAAACCCAACCAAGAGTCATAAAAGATGGCCTGAATAAATGGTGAGATATCTTGTTCTCAGATGAGCAACTTAATTTGTTTGATTTCTAAATGTTGGAGGATTTTCCAAATATTGTTCTGATATTGATTTTCTATTTTAATTGCATTGTAGTCAGCAAGAATAATTGGTATGACTTCAATTCTTTTAAACTTATTAAGGTTTAATTTACAGCCCAAAAAAGGGTCTATGTGAATGTTCTATGTGCATTGGAAAATTATGTGCATACTGCTCTAAATGGAATATTCTATAAATGTTAATTAAATAAAATTGTTCTAGTTGTCTATATCTTTGCTGATTTTCTGTCTACTTGGTCTATCAATTATTGAGAGAGGAATATTGAAATCTCCATTGATAGTTGTGGATTTGTCTGTTTCTCCTTTCAACTCTATCACATTTTGTCTCACGTAGTTTGAAGCTTCACTGTTTGGTGCCTTCATCAAAAGGATGGAACAATCCTGAATATGTATGTACCTAACAACAGAGCTTCAATATATGTACCTTCTTGGTGAATTGACCTGTTTATCATTAAGTAATGTCCCTGTTTATCTCTAGTAATATTCTTTATTTTGAAATCTATTTTGTGATAATTAATATGGCTACTCCCGCTTTCTTTTGATTAGTGTAATGGTGTATCTTTTTTCATCTTTTCACTTTTACCCTACTTATGTCTTTATATATAAGGTAATTTCCCTTAAGCAGTATATATTTGGGCCTTACTTTTCAGATCAATCTCTTTTAATTAGTGTTTAGACTGTTTACAATTAATGTGATTCTTGATAGAATTGAATTTAAATTTATCATCTTGCTACTTGTTTTTTTATCTGCCCCTCTGTTCTTTGTTTTTTTACTGTTTTTCTGACTTCTTTTACATAAAAAAAGAAAAACCATGTGTAAAAGAAACCATGATCCTCCATACAATGGAATGCCCAGTCATTAAAAATATTGCTGTGGATCTACATTTACCAAAATGAAAAGATTCCCATATTGTTAGACAGATTGCATTGGGTGCCTTTACAGTAAGAGCATTCATTTATTTTCTATGTAGAACTTATGTCCACTTGAAATTATATATTTTTATTTGTTTATTACCTGTTGCCCTCACTATGTAAATCAGGGAATTTAAGTTTATTGCTATACCCAGATTCTTGAACATCGTAGGAATTTTAAAATGTCTGTTGACTGAACAAATGAATACATGAATTTCACTTCTGTATATTCTGTACCTTTATTTGTATATGTGTATGTAATATAGGGGACTTCTGGAAGGAGAGTTCATCCAAAGGCTGGCAATAGTTGACTCTGTGTGAAAAATACTCTCTCACCCTCCTCCCAAACTCCTTACCCCCTCACTACATATCCATAAATACAAAACTAACATATGAAAACATTTTCAATGTATAAACTTCCAGCAAAATGGAAAAACCATAGAGACAAAAAGCAGATGTCCCCTTTCTTTCTCTCCTTCTCTCACCCCACCGAATCCTGCCTTCCTTCCCAGAGATAAACTGTCACCAGTTTTGTGTGTATCCTTCTAGACTTGTAAAAATATATACACACATATAGACAGATACGATTTTATTTGTGTGTATACTCTAAACAAAATAGGACTACTCTGTAAATATGGTTCTGCAATTTGCTTTTTTAATTTAACAGCATATACATTGGGTGTTTGTCATATCGGTTCATATGATTCTTTCCTGTTCTTTTTAGAGAGCCGGACACCTGGCATGTCTCTCTGTCCAAAAATGAGGGCTGACGGAACATGTCTCTGTCACGCTCTCCTAGAGCGCTGTGTGTCTATCTGAGATGCTGTTTGTCTGTCAGCGGGCATTTCTCCTCATGGGGGGCTGTCTTTCTGGTTAAGAAATGCCACCAGCAGGTGTTTCTCCTCTTCCAGCGCTGTCTGTCCATTGTAGGAGCGGGGCTGACCCTCTGGCATTCCGCCTTATAGAGAGCTGGCTCCCTGTCTGAAAAAGAGAGCTGGACATCTGTCTTTTCTTCTCAGAACCCTTTCTCTCTGTCTGAAAAAGAGGGCGCCATTCGGGATTTCTCCCCATAGAGCGCTGCCCACCCGGGGAGCTCCGACCCCCTGCCTTTCTCCTCAGAGGGCGCTGTTTCTCTGTATGAGACGGAGGGTTGGCCATCGGGCATTGCTCCTCCTAGAGGGCTGTGTCTCTGTTGCAGGAGGAGAACTGAACCTCGGCCATTCCTCCTTCTAGGGAGCTATCTGCCCGTTTAACCGAGAGAGCCGGCCATCTGGCATTTCTCCTCAGAGGGCTTTGTCTCTGCCTGGCAAAGGCCGGCCATTCAGCATTTGTCTTCACTGAGCGCTGTGTCTGTGTGAAAAGGTGGGCTTTCCCTCCGGAATGTTGCCCCCTAGAGCTCTGATCCTCCCTCTGAGGTGGAGGGCGTGACAGGCAGCGTCTCTCCTCCTGCAGCTCCGTCTTCCTCTCTGAAGCAGTCAGCTGGCCGTCCTGACTTTCTCCTCACCGGCCGCTGTCTCTGACGGAGAAGGAGGGCCTGTCCTGGGGCACTTCTCCTCCTAGAGCGCCCTTTCTCCGCCTGACGGAAAGGGCTGGTGGTAGCGTGATCGCTAGGGTGGTCCCGCCACACACCAGCCTCCACGCTCACGCTTTGTCCTCTGAGGGCGCGCCTGAGCCCTCGGCGAGGCTGTAACGCTTCTGTTTGGGACGGTGCAAGCTGACCCTTCAGGATGTTGATACGATGTAGCTGCCTAGGAGTGCCGCCTTCTCACTTGTAACCACCCTGGAACCGCATATATATTATATATATATATATATATATATATATATATATATATATATATATATATATATATATAGTGTGTGTGTGTGTGTGTGTGTGCGTGTGTGCGTGTGTGTGTGTGGGGGGTACGCGGGCCTCTCACTGTTGTGGCCCCTCCCGTTGCGGAGCACAGGCTCCGGACGCGCAGGCTCAGCGGCCATGGCTCACGGGCCCAGCCGCTCCACGGCACGTGGGATCTTCCCGGACCGGGGCACGAACCCGTGTCCCCTGCATCGGCAGGCGGACTCTCAACGACTGCGCCACCAGGGAAGCCCAACCGTATATATTTTTTAGGAGCTGTGTTGTCAGTAGCCAGTTCCTCTCCTTCTGAAACAGGCAACCCATCCTTCTCCCTGGCTGGTGCTTGATGCACGTGGTGGAGAGCTCAGGGTCCGCGTGGGAGGATCCTGTTGGCGGCAACGCTGGCCAGAGGCATGAATGGCTGCTACAGTAGACAGCGGACGGCAGGAGGCCTGAATGCCTGTCTCTTTGGACTTCATGACGCCTTTTAAACTTAAGGCCTTTCTCTTGCCAGTGTTTCCTGTCACAGCCTCCAACAGGCTCCGGTGTCACTTCTACTCTTAGCACTTCATGCCAGTTCTTTTCTCCGTTACAAGGATTGAGTCTCTGATTTCCAGGGTTGCCTTCTTGTTGAACCAGAGGAGGAATGGTTATAATACTGTGTACTCAGAATAGGGCGTTACAAGGATGAATCCGTGGAGAAGAGAGGCAAGGGAACTGAGGCTCTTTCCAGCATCTGTTATGCATCAGGCGCTGTGCTCAGTGCTTTACATCATGGTATTCGATTCTTCCAAATATCTTCTTAAATATAATGTTATAATTTCCATTCTCCATGTGAGCAAACTGAGGTTTTTTGAAGTTGGGTAACTTCCTCTCGGTTGCACAGGTAGCATGTGCTACGGCAAGGATTTACGCCGACGTCTGCCTGGAGCCAAACCTTCTCTTCCGCAGGCAGGCCCTTGGGATGGGGATGGCAAACCCGAGGATCTGATATTTGGACTGTGGTTTATTCAAATGTGAAATACTGGCACCATGACCACACCAATCACCCTGCCTTCGCCAGAGCGTGTGGGCATGGGCCAGAGGCTGGGGTCGGCGTCAAAAGAAGCTACAGCCCCTCTCTACGTCACGCTGGAAGACAGGGCCCAGGACCTTGGCATACTTATTCGCTTGCCCTGACTCAGCTTTTGCGGGGTCATGGACCTGTCCTTCAGTCTTCCTGGTTTTTCGTCATAGTCCCAATTCAGGAGATGGAGATGAAGGAAATCAGGAATTAGTTCAAAGAAATATCATGCAGCTTCTTCAAGCTCAGTACTCAGGGAGTCACTTCAGCGCTCATGAAGAGTGCCACCATTATTACTTGGTTGCTTTTAAAGCCTCATGAGACAGCCTTGCAGAAAAAGAAGAGCTCTTACCTTTAAAATAGGGTTGAATTTTTCTTAAGAAAGAGAACATTGTCCCACGTCTCCCAGCATTGCCTTCTCCTCTCTTCTGGGATATATAAAAAATAAATGTGGTCTGTTTACCCCTCCCTATAGATCAGGAAATACCAAACCTTGAGGTTTTAGAGCAATGGCTAACTCCGCCTTTGGGTCTGTGCCATGTCAGGATATGATTTGCCCTGCTTACGGTACCTCAACGTTGGTTTGCTCCTATCAACCCCACGCCTTCTTTTTGAGTCAATTACTCGAAGATTGAGATAGAGAGAATGAATGGAAATTGTGGAAACTCAAGTTCAAAGGCTAGATTTTCAACCATTGTTTGTCCCTCATACTTGACCCTTTATTCGGGCCCTTTATTCTAACAAGTCATTCTTTCTGAACCTGAACTTGTGCTGAAGCAGTAGGATAATTGTTGGCTGACTAGGAAACAATAGTCCCAAACATGCTAGCCTCCCTGCCTTCCCTAGCACTGTTTACTTTGCCTGGAATGTGCTTCCTTCCACGTCTGCGTAGTCAAAAGCTGCCCACCCTCTTCAAGGCTCTGGATAAATATCCTCACTTTCGTGAATGTTTCCTTGGGCCCTCCAGCTGCCAGTTGTAAGACAGCAGGATGCTGGCAGAGAGAAAGGATTCTGGGGCCAGACCATCACCACAGTTCACATCCCAGCTTGGCCACTTTCTAGCCACAGGATTTTCATAAGGTTTCTCACTGTGTCTTGTGTCATATGTAAAATGGAGATAATAATAGTAACTACCTCAAAAATTACTAGGCCCGTTCAATAAGCTATTACACATTAAGCGCTTAAAACAGTGCCTGGCACATAGTAAGGATTACGAAGTGTTTTTTAAATAAATAGTATTTCCTCTTCTGAGCTATTAATAACATTTCAATGATATCTTCTATAGTGCATACCATGTCTACTTTCTATTATACACATTTTCTTCTCTCTTTTCCTAGACTGAAAGTTCCTGGCAGGAAAGCTGTGTCAGTTCCTGCTTGCTAGCCCTCATACTACCTGTAAACAGCAGGCACTGAGTAAATATCTAGTGAATGACTTCCAAGGTGATTGCTGTGGCTTCATCCTCTATTGCAAATGTTAAAACCTATAACTCACAAAAAGCATCATTAGCGTTATCTTTCCTATCCATAAATAGTTTGGGTTTTGTTTTGTTTTTTCAATTATCCTCTTGGTTAGCATTCTAGAAAATGCACATCCTCTCAGAGAAAACACATTGGAATGTACATCCTGCCAAGCATCCATTCATCCCATGGTCACTGGAAGCTTGGTGTTGCAGTGAGGAAGTGTATCAAGGCTGGCTTCCCTGGAGGCCTGCTTGCTGGTGGCATCACAGGATTTAGGAACCTTTGTCAGCTCACTCAGGGAGAGTCTATCTGCTCATGGGGGCCTGGTTCATTCATACCCAACTTCTAAGATGCCTAACAGACCAAAATGGCAAATCACCAATTTTCATTGAGAAACAGAGCTCACAAGGAGGTTCTTCAAACCTCCTGTTAGCATGTTCTCTTTTTAATATGGAAATTTATTTGAGACGCCAAATCAAAATCAGAATGCTGCCCAGTGGATAGAGCTAAGTAAAGAAGTGAGACATTCATGTCATGACTGCTTGATAGGCTTGATTTACACTGAGGGGACGCAGACCAGAGGGACAGGGGACTCCTCTCTCAGCAGCATTGGAAGGCACTCTAACAAATTCCCACAGTTCTGCGCCTCTTTCCCAGTTTTCCTGGCCAGTCATTAAAACTTCTGTAATGGCATTATTTCCTCCTAATGGATATGTTTCAGTGTCCAAGATTATGGCTTATCTTTCATTTTGCATTCTAAATGAAGGTCTTCCTTTTGGGGAGGTACTCTTTAGCCCTTGGTTTACTATTTTTTAAATGTTCTAGCTTCATTAGCCACATACTTGTATCAGTCTTTGGTGTGTAATTTTTTAGAGGGAAGAAGGCAAATATCATCCAGTTTTACCTGGATTATTTTTAGTCTCAAGTCCAGATGGTGACATAGTCTAAACTTCATCCCATATTCCGGAGGCACCCTGTTTGGATTTCACAGCTTCAAAAACCCCTGAATGTAGCTGGCACCTTAATATCATTGGGAGGCAAATGCTTTGCATTCAACTCGCAATTTTCATCTATTGAATGTGGTTCAAATTTAAAACATCAGTAGGCTCTGCAGCTGAAGAGGTCATTTCTATAGTTTTGGTGCATGCAACTGCAATTTCCCCAGTAAGTGAGAGACATTCTGCAGTTAGTATATAGTAGTGTTTGGGTTTTGCTTGTTTTGTTTCAAATATACCCGAACTCCTTGGGTGGTAGTGGAATTGAGAGATCGTGCCTTGAGTCTGGAGTTTGCTGATAGACTACACCCTCCAGGGCAGAACCACATTGTTAAGATTCCTAAAGGTCTCAGGAAACAGAACGACACCGTCACAAAAGCCCCTCTGCCCTCAGCTAATCCAGTAAGTTCTACCAATTCTGTTCCCACCACACCCTCACCTGTGCCATGTCCTTCCCTGAGAGCGAGTCCTGGGTTATTTTAGAGAACTGGGCTCAACATAAAGCTTTTATTTGAAAGGCAAAAAGAAAGCTTCTGTTTCAAAAGAGAAGATTCCAAACGTGTTGGTGGTTGATTCCAAACGTGTTGGTGGTTGATTCCAGTTGTATTAAAAATTCTGGATGCAGGCTTTCTTTGCTTTGGGCTTCAGTAAATAAGCAAAGAGTCATGGATGAGAATGAGAACTAGCATTAAACACGATTTTGAAATCCCCTCATTTTGCAGAGAAGGAAAATGAGTCCCAGAGCCTGGAGGTACCTTCAAGGTTACAAGCTCCTTAGTAACAGAGACAGGACTTGCTCTTGGGATTGTGTCTTGAGAGCCCCTCTTTTCTCAGCTAGATCTCACATAATGGAAATGGTAAATGCTTGATAATGTAGTTCACATTAAGCCACTAACTTCTTGAGCACATGGTAGCATATTTTCCCACTCCTGTTAGAAAATGTATATAATGGACTCTCTGTAGAAATTTGGGTATAATCATATCAAAGATATTTCTTGGGAGATTACTGCAGGCCATGTTCCATATGCCAGTGTGCTCAGCACCAGGGTGAAAACTGTGAGCAAAAGAAACACTGATTTGTCTTCATGGGGCTTCAGCAATGGAGAACACAGACCAGTGAACAGGCAGGGGTAGTGGTTAGGAAGGGAGTCCCCTTTTATCTGAAAGAAACGAAACCACTATCTCGAAAAGATATCTGTAACCCCATGTCCATTTCAGCACTACTCACAAAAGCCAAGATATGGAAACAACCTAAGTGTCCACTGATGGATGAATGGATAATGACGGTGTAGTGTATGCATACAATGGAATACTACTCAGCCATAAAAAGAAGGACGTCCTGCCATTTGTGACAACTTGGTTAGATCTTCAGAGTATTCTGCTAAGTGAAATAAGTCAGACAGAGAAAGACAAATACTGCATGATATCACTTATATATGTAATCTAGACAAACCAAACTCATAGCTACAGAAGATGGTGGTTGCCAGAGGTGGGGAGTAGGGATCGGGCAACATAGGTGAAGGGGGTCAAAAGTACAAACTGCCACTTATAAGATAAATAAGTCCTGGAGATGTAATGTACAGCATGGTAGCTATAGTTAACAATACTGTATTGCAAATTTGAAAGTTGATAAGAAATTAGATCTTAAAGTTCTCACCACAAGAAAAAATCTGTAACTCTGTATGATGATGAATGTCAACTAAACTTACTTTGGTGATCATTTCATAATTTATACATATATCAAATCACTATGATGTACACCTGAAACTAATGCAAGGTTTTATGTCGATTATATCTCAATTAAAAAAAAAACTCTCGGGCTTCCCTGGTGGCGCAGTGGTTGAGAATCTACCTGCTAATGCAGGGGACACGGGTTCAAGCCCTGGTCTGGGAAGATCCCACATGGAGCGGAGCAACTAGGCCCGTGAGTCACAACTACTGAGCCTGCGCGTCTGGAGCCTGTGCTCCGCAACAAGAGAGGCCGCGACAGTGAGAGGCCCATGCACCGCGATGAAGAGTGGCCCCCGCTTGCCACAACTAGAGAAAGCCCTGGCACAGAAACGAAGACCCAACACAGCAAAAATAAATAAATTAATTAATAAACTCCTGCCTCCAACATCTTCTTTAAAAAAAAAAAAAGAAAGAAAGAAAGAAAGAAAAGGAAGGGAGTCCCAAGATGCGAGGTGGGGAAAGTCAGAGAAATCGTTTTGGAGAAACTGTTGTCTAAACCAAAACCTGCAGATCAGCAGGAAGGGTTCAGATGGGGAGGTGAGGCGGGAAGAGTACTCGGCTCACACTTGCTGTCGTGAGGCATCACGTGTCTGTGCGTTAGCTGCGCTGTGCCCTTGGCTCGGAACACCCTCATCCCCTCTGCCTGTTGAACTCTTAGTCACGCTTTCATTCTGGGGCCACGTGTCACCCCCCTCAGAAGCTCCTACACCCAGAGCAGGTAAAAGGTCTTTGCTCTGTGTTCCTATAATGTTTTGTTTATCCTTTGTTTTAGCAATGGTCATATGTTGCAGAGACAGCCTTCTCTAGCTGTCTTCCCCACTAGATTGCAAACTCTCAGAAAGCAGGGACTTTGTCCAACTCATGTACTCTATACACAGTGCCTGGTAAAGGGCAGGTATTAAATAAGCGTTCATACTCGATAAAATAAGTGAGTAGCATAAAAGTTAGCCTATAGCTCTCCTAATGCTGACTCAAAAGCATGCAAACCATATATTGTCCTTCAGGTTACTTTTGACGCCTCTCATTTCTAAAAGTCAATGTTCATAAAAACCTGAGGGCTGCCTATAAAGAGGATGAAATGCAAACCTAGTCAGGAGGGCGAGAGTCACCTTCAGTGGGGCACGTGGCTGCCAGGCAGAGGTGCTCTGGCCGTGCCTCTCTTCACTTCCAAACTGGTGAAGAATGGCAGTTACAGGCTTCCCCCCAGCATGTCCCAAAGCCCACGGTCCTCCCTGTGGAGAAGCCCGACTGCCCCAAGCTGTGTCCTGTGGGGTTGGACAGTGAGAAGTAACTTCCCTTGCCCTTTCTGGTGGTTTCTCTTGGGCTGCAAGAGAACAAAATCCCAGGTGGAGACATTTTAGCAATGGTCGTTTATTCAAGAAAACAAATTAATTTACAGAAATCTTTATTAAAGTGCCTGCTGTATGCTTGGAAAATCAACCAAGATGCTTTAAAAAAAGCTTTTCTATGAGCCCGAAAGTACGCTTTCTGACTCTGTCTGCCTGCTCCTACCTCATTAAAATTCCAGATGTCGGAAGGAGGCTATGCTCCATTCCATGATTTAAGGCCCCCTTTGTTAGTTCAAAGCGACCTGGGCCACCCTGATGCAGAGTGCCAGGTTCATGTCCTTCCCAGCACTTCATTGAGAAGGATGTAAGGTGGGCCTGTCTCCAGAGCAGAGTGATTTTTCTTAAGATGAGGGGCTTTTTGGAGTAACTGGGCCCCCAAAGTATGTGTGAATCTCCAGAAAATGTGTTTTTTTGTTGTTGTTTTTAACAATAGGCTCTGTAACTATTATCAGATTCTTAAAAAGAAAAAAGAATAAAGAGAAGACATTAATAATGCAAAACCCCTCCCCGGACCACCAGCTGACTCGCTGTTCTCTGTACAGTCCAAATGTCCCCGTACTTTTCCAAATGCAGGACACTAGACCACCCCTTCTTGCCCCCTTAGTCATTTGAAGGCACCCAGCTGCCCAGCCACTCATTGCCAAGCAGGGAAAATGCTCGAAGGTGACATCACCAGGCACCTTCAGATCCACACCTTTCCTCCTCCACCAGGCACATGTTCCAGAATGATTTCCAAGTGATGGCCCCCCAAGGCACTCCCCACTCCAGGATGAGGGGGATCTTTGGCCAGCCGGTATGCAGCAATTAATTCGGTAAGGCTCCCTCCCCAGGGGAGGAAGCGGGGCTGGGGCTGTGAGGCTGGCCTGTGCCCTAATCCCTGTGGGAGAAACATCAAGCTCTATAAGGGATGTGTCGCTTGTTCTAACCTTTTTCCTGTTTTTGTAAAACTCCAAAACCCATTGATTTTCTTTTATCACTGATGGATATGTTTGCTAATTTGCTAATAATATTGCCTTCCACTGACAGGAAGGAACTTGTATTTGGTTACTTAATTTTCTTTCAGATTCCAGTCCCTTGGGAGGTGGAGGTGTCTTGACAGTGATTAATGGGACATTTTCTTGCTAAAGAGCGGGACTTCTCGTTTATGTCTGGGCTTTCTCTTTTGTTTACTTACTGCCCACCTCCTGAGACATTCCTCAGAGACTGAGACCAGCTCAGATGGGTGTTTAGAGATCAGGAAGGCACTTTTCCTCACCTGCTGTGCTGGTCTAAGCCCCATTCTCCACCTAACCGGAAAGGTCTGTGCTTATTTCCAAAGGACGGCTGTGTTGTGACCCATTGAAGGAAAAAGCAGTGAGTGAAAAAAAAAGAGTTCTGCCGCTATTGGATTTAAACTGTGGTTGAGAAGACTGGGATATAGGATGGTGCTGGAAACTGAGATGTGGAAGCATTTAGATTGTGAAGCTGGGGGTCCCTTTCCAGGAATGAGGAGAAGTGGGAATCCCTAAAATGAGAATGATTTTTTTCCAAGAGAAGTGAAGGTATTCTACCAGTTAGGATGGGACAAAGGTAAGTTGGGTGAGGCACTTTGTGTAACAGAACAAGCCCTGAATTGGGGGCTAAAGGATTGGGTTTTAAGTCTCAACTCTGCAACTTACTAGCTTTGTGACCTCCGGGAATAACTTCCTTAAGTTTCATTTTGTCATCTATCCCGTAGGAATAGTAATGTATCAGGATGGTTTTACTTGCAGAGAACTGAAAACCCAATTCAAAATGGCTTAAATACTAGAGGAAATGATTTAGCTCATGGCTCATGAAGAGTCCATTAGTGGCCAAAGCTTCAGGCATGGTTTGATCAAGGGCTTGAACAAACCAAAAACTATGCATCTAGGAAAACATAGTTCAAATACTGTATATATGATAATGAAAGTTAGTAATGCTAATTATTTAATAAAGTTTGTAAAGTGAAAATGATTAAAACATTTGTAAAATGATAAAAATTTGTAAAATTAAAATTTAAACGATAAAAAATTTGTTAAATTAAATTAAAATTTAAAATTAAAATGATAAAAAATTTGTTAAACTTTGTAAAAAAAAATGATTATAAGACTCCATCTTGGCTGAAAGATGCACACACCACCAGGAAGGACCCTGAGTCAGACTATGGGCCAAGCAAGATGATGGGCTGGAGACAACCCGTAAACTAACCGCCTTACCTTAAAACCTGAGACTTCGAGCCACGTAGCAGAGCAATTCTCCTGGGTTCCCTTACCCTGCTGCTCTCTGCCTGAGTGTCCCTTCCCAATAAAATCTCTTGCTCTGTCAGTACGTGTGTCTCCTCTGACAATTCATCTCTGAGTGTTAGACTAGAGGCCACTCTTGGGCCCTGGAAGGGGTCCCCCTTCCTGCAACGTGCTGGTGATGTTGATGAAAAGTAGCATCATCCATGAAGGATTAAAGGGAAGATGAGATAATTTAGCATATATGAGCATTCCCAACATCACCCCTAGCACATAGAAGATGCTCAAACATTAGTCAAATCTGAATTTGTGGCGAAATGTCCTAAATTAGCTTTCTATCGCTCTATAACAATTTATCACAAACTTAGCAGCTTAAAATAATGCCCATTGATTAGCTCACAGTTCTCTAAGTCGGAAGTCTGGGTATGGTGTGCCTGGGTTCTCTGCTCAGGGTCTCACAGGACCGAAATCAAAGTATAGGCTAGGCTGCATTCTTATCTGGAGCTCAGGGTCCTTTTCTAAGCTCATGCAGGTTATCAACAGAATTCAGCTTCTGGAGGTTATCGGACTGAGGTTTCTCTTCCCTTGCTGGCTGTCAGAAGGGTGCCACTCTCGGCTCCTGACAGGCTACTTTCATACTCCTTCAAAGCCAGCAGTGGAAAAAACTCCCTTGCATTGAATCCTTTTCATGTGTCGAATCTCTGTCTGGATCTCTCCACCCAGATTTAATGGGCTCACGTGATTACATCAGGCCCACTCAGATAATTTCCCTTTTGATGAAATCAAAGCCATCCAATTAGCAACCTTAATTACATCTGCAAAATCTCTTTTGTCACGTAACATAAAATCATCAACCACATGGGAGTGTTATCCCCTCCTATTCTGAGGATCTGTCCACACTGAAGGTACCAGGGTGTGACAATCTTGGAGGCCATTTTAGAACTCTGGCTACTACATGCTATTAGAATAAAAGCCCAGTTATGGTAACATGTTTTGGTCACAGTGCATGGCATAATAGGGGCACAGTAAATATTTGTTGAGTGAATGAATGGACATGGTACCCAAGGCCCTTCAGGATCTGGCCCATTCTTATCTTCTGCCAAATGATGCCCAACACACACACACACACACACACACACACACACAAACAGACACATCCACACTTCTAGGCCAACCCTGCAGACTCAGCTTCCCTAGCCTTTTTGCTCCTCCAAGCCAGGGTCAGGTAGCCTGTGCCAAAAACTGGTAAGTACCCTTATCATAGCATTTACTACAGGGTGGTATGATAGCCCATCCAGACATTGAGAACAGGGAAAGCAGGCTGGTTTGTAATGTGATGGGCCATGAATTTTGACCCATATTTTTCCAAAGACTCAGACCTTCTAACACCAACCACACCATTCAGCCCAGAATCCCTTAACACTATGCCGGTGACTTGACTGTAGATCCCGTTTGGCTTTAGAATTCTGCCTTCATTTACTTTCTCATCAAGTGAGAAGAGCTTAAGCAAAAGCACACAGTAAACTTCACAAATGCCACGTGACTGATAAACGTAGGATGACATATTATGGTTCCACATGAGGCAATGGCATGGGAAGAGAGTTTTGCTTTTCAACCAGGTTTTCAAAGTCCTAAATGAACACTCACCTTCCTCTTTGCTACACCACCTGCAATTCTCCCTGCAACACAGGTAGTGATGGGGTAGCAATGAAGAGAAGTGCACACCTTGTGAAAGTTTCTTCCTGTTTAAAACTCCATTTCCATTTCATAGAGAAATGTACTACTGGGAAACAATAGGCCATTAGTGTCGAGAGATTAGCGTGGTTGAGACTGAGCAGGAAATCCCGAACTGGACTCTCTGTTTTAGTTGTTTTATGAACTTGGATAAGTTCCTCCTCAATCTTAGACACTCCGCTAGGCTCTGAGGATAAAAAAAAAAGAAGAAATAGTTCCTGCCTTTGTGGAGCTACCAGTCTGCGGGTAGTGATAGAAATGGCGGAAGAAGAATGACGTCTGTCTTGGCACGTATTAGAACAGAGGTG
The DNA here is from genome assembly GCF_964341445.2 of Mesoplodon mirus. Lineage (NCBI taxonomy): Eukaryota > Metazoa > Chordata > Mammalia > Artiodactyla > Ziphiidae > Mesoplodon > Mesoplodon mirus. Next base: position 18,619,200 of record NC_138996.1, on the reverse strand, counting down.
GTACAGTAGAGAGGAAGGAGCCGCAGGTGGCAGTCGACTCCCATTTTAGTATGAGTGGGTGTTTCCCAGGAGGAGGAAGAGAAAGGGAGTCCAGGCAGTGGGAACAGTTTTGAGCAAAGGTACAGAGGCCCAGAGTGGAAAGGGAGGAGGGAAGGGCTGGCATTGGTTGAGGGCCCACAGCCAAAGGCTCTTCACAGACCTGGGTGCTGCTCAAAGCTGGGCAGAGATCCGAGGAGGGCAGTGCATGGGGGCAATAGAACCATGGAAGCAGTGGCTCAACCTGTACCACTGGTTCGGCGAAACGCAGGTGCGGAAGTGGAGCAGCTTGCTGAGGAACGCCATGGGCATCGCCGGGGCAACAGCGCCGGAGAGCTTTTCAACTACCCCTCTTTGCTTACTTCCCCACAGTCTCGGCTTCCTTAGCAAGCTCTCTCCCTATTGAGAAAACCCGCCTCCACCTGAGTAGAGTGAAAGGCCCTGGTCTTATGCCAGCAAGGCGTCACCAGGAACAACAGGGACCTTGAGGGTGGCTTTGAGTCCTTAGAAAATGGCTGGAGAACTGACTGGCCCCAGCACCTCCACCCAAAGGAACGACCTGGAGCACGAAGTCCCAGGTGTGGTGACAACCTGGCCTCCAGGGTTGGGGAAATATACTCCACGTCTTGACGGATGGAGCCGTCAGGTCCACACTGGGGATACAGGGATGCATAGAGAATTGGAATCAGTTTTGCAGTCAGTAAACCACAGTCCACTCTCTGGCCACAGATGCTCACATGCAGTAATGCTCACCATCCTCCTCCAAGACCTGCAAAAGTTGCATGTAATTATGGCATCAGATGCTGTTCCAAGTCCAGGATCTGGCGACTAACAACAGGTCCCAAGGTGCTTCCTCTTGATCTAAAGGCTTATGAGCTAAAAATAGAAGTAATCTTCCTCCCACACACTGAACATACAGTAAGGAAACAAGCACAGGGTAACTTCAATGAACTCTGCCATCTGAAGAGGGGAAAGATGGGAAGTCACAGGCCTTTGACGATTCTGAAATCTCGCAGTACACATGCTACCCCTTTCCCACATGCTGGTCATGGTCATGGCCATGGTCATGGTCATGGAGGTGGCTCTCCCCTCCATTGTTCTCCTTGGCTTTTGGCTCCTCCCACTGGGACATCTTCCTTTCCCATCAGCCTCCTTCACCACTTCTGATGAGGGCACAGGAAAATGTGCGACACCCTCAGCCTTTTTCCTGCTATAAAGCCCTGGGGACCCAGAGGCCTTTTACAATTTTGAGTAACTTTAATTTAGAATCTTTTAGTTCAGCCTGAGGCCAGTTTCGCCTCACACTTCCTTTAAAAATGTTCCTGGGGTTACTTTGGATCTGATTTAAATCCACTCTATTTCACCAGTTCTTTTTGAGACATGCCAGACTCTGTAGACATTTTCTCAGCTACTTCTGATACCCACGCTGCTATGGGACAGAATCTTTAAAGTTCCTAGAAGCCCTCTTGTCCCGCTGAGAGGGTATACTAGGCACTGCTTTAATTCTTTCAAAGGTCTTATAACCACAAGTTTGATTTGTGTTTTACTCTAAGCTTCTGTCTTTTTGGCAGTGCCTTGAGTTTGATCTTTTACTAGCTTGATTCACTGGAGATAAGAAAATTTTCTTTTCCATTCTGGCCTGTTCCACACCCTCTATATTCCCTTTCAATTCAGCTTGCAAACTAGCCAGTTCTTTCTTTAGTAGTAGACATTTGCACATTCTCCCTGGAAATCGCATTGCTCAAATCTAAAAGTTCACAAGCTACATTTTCTGTCTTCCAACCTACGACCGGCAATGGTTTTACCAATTGTTTTGCACTATTTAAAATGGAGGGGCTTCCCTGGTGGCGCAGTGGTTGAGAGTCCGCCTGCCTATGCAGGGGACACGGGTTCGATACCTGGTCTGGGAAGATCCCACATGCCACGGAGCAACTAAGCCCGTGCGCCACAACTACTGAAGCCCACGTGCATAGAGCCCGTGCTCCGCAACAGGGGAAACCACCACAAGGAGAAGCCTGTGCACCGTGACGAAGAGTAGCCCCTGCTCACCACAACTAGAGAAAGCCCGTGTGCGGCAACGAAGACCCAATGCAGCCAAAAATAACTAAATAAATTAATTAAAAAAGAAAAACTTTGAGGTATAATTAACATAGAATATTATATTTAAAAAAATAAAATGGATCATCGTTTTTCTAGACTTCTCCAGTTTTCGGGCCTCTGCTTGTTGTCTGGTCAAGAGAGCAAATGGAAGTGCACAGGGCCTCTAAAGGCCTAGGCTTGAAACAGGCATTCTACCACTTCTGCTGCATCCTGCAGGACAGAGCAAATCACAGGCCGACCTGTTCAGAGTGAAACTATGAAGTGACAAGGCAAAAGGGCGCAAATACAGAGAACCATTAACTGGGGACTTCAGTGCACTCAATCAACCTCAGAGAGACCAATAATCTATTTTACTAAAGTCAGTGTGCTTTGTTACAACACCTTTGTTTGTAACCTAATACTCCTCTGGTGTGCCCAGCAATGTGCCTGTGACCTTGCTCCTATTTCCAAAATAAAAAAGAAGAAGCATTGTCCCCAGGCAAACACATCCCACCTCTGACAAGCCTCTCTCTGCTACTCGAGCTTTTCTCCATATTGGACCCGGCCTTTGGTGGAGAAAAGGATCCTGGCAAACATGATTGTCACCTTATACACATTACGATGTGTATAAAGTGAACAGCCTTCTGCCGTAGGGAAATCTGACCCTTCAGAGATTCCAAAATAAAAATAAACAAACAAAAGCCATTGTAGTCCCTATTGATAATGCCATTTTTAAAAAAGCAATAATTTGTCTCCAGAAGACACTCAACTGGTTTTCCACTCAAAGCCAAGTGAGTGCCCTCTCTTGCCTTTAATGGCAAAAATTTTAAAAACTGAGTATTTTTAGAAAACTTTTACTGAGGTCCTCTGTTATGGGCTGAACTGTGTCCCCCGCCACCTCCCCAAATTCATACGCTGAAGTCCTAACCCCAAGTACTTCTGAATGTGACTTTTTTGGAGATATGGTCTTTAAAAAGATAATTAAGTTAAAAGGAAGTCATTAGTGTGGGCCCTAATCCAATATGACTAGTATCCTTATGAGAAGAGGAAATTAGGACACAGACGTGTACGGAGGAAGGACCACGTGAAGACACAGGGAGGCCAGTGGCCGCCTGTAAGTCAAGGAGAGAAGCTTCAGGAGAAACCAATCCTGCGGCCACCTCGATCTCAGACTTCCAGCCTTCAGAACTGTCAGGACGTGACTTTCTTTTATTTAAATCACCCAGTCTGTGGTACTTTATTATCGCAGCCCTAGCAAATTCATACACTGTCTAAGATGTTGTTGACTTTGGGCTCTTTTTCAGCTAGAACGGCTCACTTTGAGTGCACGAAAGTTTCCTTGTCAAGGTAGATAGCAGAGTTTACTCTTACGAATAACAATTTTATCGAGCACTTACTATTTGCCAAGTACTGTGCTTACATGAATTTTATCCTCAAAACAATCCTATAAGGTATGTCTGACTTTTTAGATGGGAAAACTGAGCCTTAAGTGACTAAGAGGTTAAGTGATAGAGCCTGAGTCTCCCCACCGGCAGAACTGGGATTTCACCCCTCTCCGCTGGAAGAGACCTGGGCTTTAAAGTCAGATGGATTTGAGGTCAAATCCTTGCTCTGCAAATTACTAACTATGCTGCCTTGAGTGGTTTACTTAACTACTCTGAGTCTTAGTGTCCACATATAAAAAAATGGCCACAGTGCACAGGTTATTGTGATGGTTCATTGGTGTAACTCATGCCTACTAAAATCTTTAAAGAAGCCTAGCACAATTCTTATAATATGTCAAGGGCTCAATGAATGCTAGTCTTTGTGTGTTAAGACAACATCAGGCCCAGTTGCCTTACAAGCATCTCTAATCCAGTCAGTCTGTGGGTCAGGGCCAGAGGTCAAGGCTGTTTCCTGCATTACATTTTTTTCCAGTTCCTCGTCCCATCTGCTCTTATGTTTCCTCAAAGGATATGACCTTTACCCATGACCTCAGAGTATAGATGAGGAGGTCACAAAAGGTCTCATGCAGACTGAAGGAGCTCAAGATTCAACACAAACTGTTGCACAAAGAAATCAAAGGCCACCACTACATCCTCTGAATAAATGGCTGAATCCACACACTCAATAAGAGGGTAGTGATGTGAAGAACAGGTTACGTTCAAAGTGGCAATTTGGAAGGTGTTGCTTTCACTCGATGAGATTTTATTGATCATGAGTACGAGGATGGCATCACGCTGGGCACATCCGGGGAGGTAAAATCTGAAGATGCCCAGCACCAGATCGAACGCGATAAGTGTCTTTAAAAGGGCAAAACCTGCTGAGAGGTTAGGGGAAGGAGAAGTCATTTCTGGTTTGGAAACATACCAAGCTTCCAGAGAGGGGATGGCATTAGGTAAGACTTGAAGGAACGGAGGAGAGAGATGGCTTTTTCGTCTAGGCACGCTCTGCCCTCAGCCCGGTTGTATGTTAAAGCACAGGGGTCTATATTTAATCGACAGCATAGACAGGCTGAATTCTTCCTCTTTGTAAGGAGGTGTAGTTTGTAACTTATGACTAATATTCTCCCAAAACTTGGCAGCAAGAGGCTATTCCAGGGACAGTTGTTTGAAGGATAAGCAGTTCTTCAGTCTTTTTTTGGCTACTTTGAGATCTTCCCCTGGGATTAAGCCACATGAACCAAGAGTGGGGCCCCTGGATACCATTGCATGGATGATATTGTGTGGCTACCGGCTGAATTGCGTTCGTAGCAGGGGCCTGGGGTGATGGACAGGACATCCCATCATGGGGATGCTTTCCAGGCTGCACATTAGCGGAGAGTATCCTGACCTGCTTAGGTAAGGATTATAGGTCTCTCTGATCCAATGGTCGCACTTTCCCTGAGGAAGCCTCGGCTGGAGACGCACTAGCTTTTCCTTTCAGGGCTGATTCCTAGAAAGCTTCCTAGTGTCCGATCCATGGCTCCCTTGCAACAAGCAGACACATCATTATGGGATGCAGTCTTTAACATCTTACTCTTGGCTCCGTTTGAAATCTCCATCCTTGTTTTCATTGCTTCTTAAGTTCCTCTCTCTCTTTTTTTTTTTTTTTTTTTTTTTTTTTTTGCGGTACGCGGGCCTCCCACTGTTGTGGCCTCTCCCGTTGCGGAGCACAGGCTCCGGACTCGCAGGCTCAGCGGCCATGGCTCACGGGCCCAGCCCGTGCTCCACGGCATGTGGGATCCTCCCGGACCAGGGCACGAACCCGTGTCCCCTGCATCGGCAGGCGGACTCCCAACCACCGCGCCACCAGGGAAGCCCAGTTCCTCTCTTTTTGATTCATGCCTTCCTGTTCCAGCTTTTCTATCCTTGTGAGCTACTTCCAGTCTTTTCTGAAGGAGGTGTGGTTGAGCCACACTGTCCTTTCATTTCCTTCAAGCCTGCAGGTCTGTGCACATGAGGTTTCCTTTGCCTGGAAAACTCTTTCTTTCCTTTCCCCTTTTCCTCTTTTCACTTTTCCACTCTTCCCCCCTGACATCCCGGTAGCTCTGCCCTCTTTTAAGTCTGTGTTGATATCACTTCCTCTATGGGTTCGAGGTCCCGGTGTGTGTTCCGAGGATTAAAGACAGTGATTCCTGTAAAATTCCCCGTACAGAGCCTGCCACATGCTGAGGTTTCCTCTCACCTCCAGCCCCACTTTCTGTAAGTGATTACTTTCTTAGCACAGCATTCACTAGGAACTGAATCCTTCATGGGAGCGGTGCACGTTTGTCTCCAAGAGGCAAAGATACAGACACAGAGAAGGTGATCAGGGAGGGCTTCCTGTAGAAGTGGAGCCTCATGGAAGCATTGAAAGGAGCGAAGACTCCAGACAATAACCAGCCTCACAGAGGAGTGGGAGAAGGTAGGCTGTGGCAATGGACAAATCCTGGGGCCAGCACGCAGCCCCCAACCCATCTTTCCAAGTCTCTACTCCGATTTTTCAGGCCTTGAAAAATGCAACATACTTGGGAATCAGTGTTAGGGGACCTCCGGTGAGCATGTCCTGGGGGTTGTGAGCTCCTCTGTGCATATTTTCCCTCTTTGTGGTTCCAGAATCTAATATACTTCCCTGCTCCAATGCCTGGTAATCTCAGTTGTCTAACCCACTTCTCCCTTAGCCTTCCCTTCAGCCAATAACACAGGATACAGTGTCTATTCTGTCCCCAAACACCTTTTCGCCCCTTTGGTGCTCAAAACAACAGAGCTTCCAAGGAGCTCAGAGATCATCTTCACATATGTCTCTGAAATCACTACGTGGTAGCAGAAGAAATGCTACCTTTTTACTCACAGGATGCATGATTCCTTCCACAAGTGTGGATTGAGCCCCTACTAAGTGCCAGGCACTGGGAATAGAGGTACCCAAGGATGGGTAGCTTGGTGCATTTCCCTCAGCCAGAAGGAAATCTGCAGGAGCTGCTCTAAGAGGTGGCCTCAGCCTCTTTAATGCCTTCTGTTACTTCTCCCCCACCCTGACAAGTCAGCGGAAACAAATGATTCAAGGACCCTTTTTTGTGCTCTCTATACAAGGGCAGCTTCAAATCGCACGTCTCCTGGTAACCGCTGTAGAGCCCCGCCTACAGGAAAATTTCAGAACTGCAGCTTGAGGATCTGGGAAGAGAAAGTGTGCAGTGCCAGTCTCAGGGGAGGTGGAGGGAGGTCTCCATTCCCTTCTGGGGGTTCTTCCATTTCAATGGCTCGCTCTTCCCATTCGCCAACAGTGGTCAGGATGGAGAGTGAGGGGAGGAGCCACCGCACCTTTCTCATTATCTTTGCTCTCCTGTGTCCTTCTAATAAGATGGAGAGCTTAATATAACATGGCTACTTCTAATGCAAGTTCAAGTTGAAACATACTATTTCAATATAGTCCTAGCTTAGGGCTGTGGACATAGCAAGGCCTTAATAATTACATGTCGTTTGCTTGGTGGTAAGTCCTTGATCCCTGGAACCAAATATGAAGTGAATTTGATCCTCGGATGTTTCTTGTTTTGTGTGGAACCGAGAGGCTTGGAGGAGCGAATCTTAGACCAGGGAACTATCTCTTCTACGGCCAAAGTGAACCAGAAAAGAGAGTCAGGAAGCTCTTCTTACAGTCCTCATGGTGTTCAAGATCTGAGTTTTCCACACTGAAAACAGAGACTCTGCAGACATCAAAAATTATACCACCAATTCACTGCCCAAGATCAGCTGAACAAGCGTGGTACCAGCTGGAAAACTCCTATTCTATTTATTAAACAATAGTTCCTCAGGACACTATAGAATTTCACTAATAACTGGCTGAATATAGGTTTAAGCCCAGTAATAATGGCTAGCAAACTAAGAGGTACTTACACATAATTATACCTCTAGCATGTAGGTCGGCACAGAGGGAGGCCTTAATTATCAATGTGTTATGCCCCTACTTTACATATAACAAATGACTTTAATGTGGCTATTCATGTTATAGTTTAAACATGTTGGTAATTAGGAAGTGGAAAACAGGCGTAGCAGTGGGAGTTGTCAGTTTCCTGAGCTCTATATGTGACCTTTTGTGCTCTGGACCTCTGAGCTCAGACTCTCAGCCGAGGGAGGCAAGAGCAGCCTTATGTCAGAGGATGCATGGCGTGGACATCCAGGCATATGATGAGGCTAAGGAGAGAGCTATGCACAGAATTACATCCGGTTATTTAACAAGCCTTTACTGAGTACCTACTACGTGCTACTGTTCTAATCACATGAGATGTCAGTAAAAAAAAACGGACTCAGAACCCTGCCTCGGTGGAGCTTATATTTGAAGCTGGTTCAGTTATAGAACCCAAAGAGTTGATCACTGGCTCAGAGATGGTCACCAGTGGTGGGTCTGCCCTCGGCCCTGTCCTATCCTGTGCTTCTTTCAACAACTTGGATGAAGACATAAAAGGCATGTGGTCAATTCTGCAGAGAGCAGTTGTGAGCAGGCACCAGTGCTCAGTATGGTCCTTGCTTGATTTTTCATCCTCACCACCATCTTGCAAGGCACGTATTATCATCACTTTCATTTTAGATCACAGAATTCTGTAGGGCTCACGTGACTTTCCCATCCAAGTTGGCATCCCTCCCTCTGAAGATGCAAGGCCGAAGATGGTGTAACTGATACTGGATGATGGGATGAGGATTCCAAAAGTCTTTATTATCTGAATAAATGTGCTCAAACTGACAATTTGCATTGAGGGTATAATACAAAGCAGTAAGGTCTAAGACACAACATTTAGAGACTTGAATCTTCTTGGCGCTATTTTTTTTTTTTTTTTTTTTTTTTTGCGGTACGCGGGCCTCTCACTGTTGTGGCCTCTCCCGTTGCGGAGCACAGGCTCCGGACACAAAGGCTCAGTGGCCATGGCTCATGGGCCCAGCCGCTCTGCAGCACGCGGGATCCTTCCGGACCGGGGCACGAACACGTGTCCCCTGCATCGGCAGGCGGACTCCCAACCACTGCGTCACCAGGGAAGCCCCCTTGGCGCGATTTTTGATGCATTATCTATTTCTGTGATTATTTCCTGCTGTTTATGAGATTTCTGCTTTCCCCTGGTACTCTGGAGGAAGTTGACTTTTAAAACGCAAGATTAATATATTTAATAGCCAAGTTTAAGGAGTAAGGGAATTTAGTGTTAATGTTACTCCAGGGCACAAGCTGCCATGGCAAAGGTGATTTAGGGGTTGATCTCTGTTCCAGCTATCTCTGTAATGAACCAACCCCAAACCCAATGATGTAAAATAACAATCATTTTGTTGTACTCACTGATTCTGAGTCAGGAATTTGGACAAGCCATGTCAGGATCAATTTATCTCTACTCCACAACATAAGGGGCTTCATTTGGTAGGACTGCAATGGCTGGGGGTGACTCAGGTATCTGGGGGCTGGAATCATCTAGACGCTTCTTCACTCACATATCTAGTATCTGGGCTGGGATGACCCTGAGGGTTGGGCTCAGCTGGGACTGTGTGTGGGAGATGTTCCATGTGGCTTGGGCTTCCTCACAGAATGGCAGATCAGGGTAGCTGGATTTCTTAAATGGCAGCCTGAAGCTCCAAGAGCAAGCATTCTAGCAAGCTAGGTGAAAGGTACACGGCATCTTTTCAACATAGCCTATCAGTCAAAGCAGTCAAAAGCCTGTCCAGATTCAAGGGAAAGAAACATAGACCTTATCTTGTAATAAGAGATATGTCAGTGAACTTGTGGCCATATTTAAAAACCATTGTATTCCTAAGAAGCATATCCTCCCTGTGGGCCTTTAGCTCAATTACTTACAGAATAAGTCCCAATTTGTAGAAGAAAAAACTGAAGAGGGAGGATGTGACTATTGTCTTCAACTCTTTGAAAGAATGTCACATGCAAGAGAGAACAGATTTAACCCACAAGGCTTCAAGTACAGAACTAAGAACCGGTGAATAAATGTCAGAGGAGAACTTCTTAATATTTAGGGATGTCTGACAGTGGCCGGCTCAGCTAGGAAGACTGTGAATTTTCTGATTTTTGAACTATTGATTAAGCACAAATCAAGAATGTTCTAGAAGAGTTTCAGGCTTTGTCTGGGAGGTTGGATTAGATGATTTCTTTAGGAAAGCAAGGGCTAAAAGTGACCACATGTCAGAAACATCACCACAGATACAGGGAGTGGTGAATAATAGGGCAAGGCTTCAACTGTCTTTTCCCAAGTTACCGCTGGAGACTATGATTTCAGGGATACACCCCTCCTATATTGATGGCTGAAATCCACCTATGAGAGATGATTTCTTTTCATTTAAGATTTTGACCCTTGTTCAAATGTAATAAAATACCCTGGGAGAGCTGAGAGCTGATGGTCTTTTGGGTAATTTGTAATTTAACCTGAATGTTTTTCAAGTTCTATTCTGTGAGCATAATTTGACAAGAAAAGACAGGGCGTTGAGTCAGAAGGATGAAGGGGAGATGCACCAAGACGCAGGGGTTGGGGGAGACGCACAGAAGCCTGGGAGAGCTGACACTTAACTGTGGCCGCCCTGGTGAAGGGCTGATTTCTTCAGCTTAATTTAAACGGATAAGAAACCACAGTTTTCTGAGCAAACTGGTAGAAAGTGGGTACCCTGTTTGCTACATTTCCTGCACTTGAGAAATGCAACAAGGACCGCAGACCCCTCTTTCCTGCTTGGAGCAGTTAGAGGGAAGCTCCCCCCACCCCCATCACATATTCCTGTCCTCACAGTCTGCTAGAGCAGAGATACTCTGAGGCCTAACCCACTTCCTGAGAAGTCATGTCAGCCTCTGTATAAACAAAGCAAAAATCGTAACCATGTATCTCCATAGCAAGAGCAATCCCAGAGGGAGACCGGGACGGTGTGGCAGGCAGATGTTATCCAAGGGGAACATGCTTTGGGTTGTGCACATTGGATCTGGTCATTTACCAAGGACCTCTTTAGAAGGGCAAGGGTCTCAGAGATGCAAGCAGAGGCTATAAAATGTATGGCATAAACAGAGCATTCCGTACAGGGAAGAATAAGTCACCAGGGGACCCCTGCACCCTTCCTCACCTGCACTACCCACACACCCCAAAGAGCTTCTGATCAAAGAGGGCAACATTAAATGTTTCAGCCTATGGTGACGATCACTCCCCTTCCATTTCTGCATCTTCCTTCCCTCACACAGCCCAGAGCGGGGTGGGGGGTGGGGGGCTGCACAACCCGCTGTCAGGAAAGCCTGTGAAGTCAGCTATTCGCATCTTAATATGACGTGAAGACAATGCGCTTTGTCCCTTGGCATATGTCAATATGAAGGCTGATCTTAGGGCAGAGTGAAAGACTGTCCTCCAAGGGAATTCAAGCTGGGGAAGAGCGACTGGGCAGATGCTTGGGAAGGGGAGGTGGCCAGCCGGAGTTCCGCAGGCAGCCACCACTTCCGTTTCCGTGTACGGGGGTCGGGGGGCTGGGTGTCAGCTGCTCGTTCACTTGTGGGAGGCCAGAGGATTTGGGCTTTGGGCTGGATGCTATTCTCCTGGAGAGCAGGTAGTGGGTGGATCTCAGGCTCTGGTCCACGGGGGAGCTGATGTGCCCTTCTGTCTCAAGCATTCTTCCCATGGTCTAGAGAGGAGCCAGCTCACTGGGGATCCACATTACATCAGCAGTGGCCCCAGAGAGCGGAGCATGCCGGAGGCCAGGTGTTCCTCCCAGCTACGGGAATTTTAATTGGGTTGTAAATAGACAAACATGAGATGAAAGGAGAAATCTTCCAACAGAAAGTTTGCATGGTCCTAGTACTCCAGACCCATGGAAATCTTAGGATAAAAAGTCCCAGGGCTTCCCTGATGGTGCAGTGGTTAAGAATCTGCCTGCCAATGTAGGGGACATGGGTTCGAGCCCTGGTCCGGGAAGATCCCACATGCTGCGGAACAACTAAGCCCATGTGCCACAGCTACTGAGCCTTTGCTCTAGAGCCCACGAGCCATAACTACTGAGCCCATGTGCCTAGAGCCCGTGCTCCGCAACAAGAGAAGCCACCGCAATGAGAAACTGGCTTGCTGCAACTAGAGAAAGCCCATGTGCAGCAACAAGGACCCAATGCAGCCAAAAACAAACAAACAAACAAAAAAGTCCCAAGTAACACCAAGTGCTATTTATTTTCACCAATATATATAAAATGAGCCCTGACTCCATTATGCACTGCCAATAAGAAGTTCTACGGGATCACAGACACGTCAATGTTCCCCAAGGCCCCATAAGGCTATTTTCCTAGCATATCACATCCTCCAAGCCACAGATGTCACAACGTTGTTCTAGCAGCGACTGAATATCATCCCATTATTAGAAAATGGAAGGTAATTCAATTACAAGATTAAATGGAGGCATTTCTTTTTCTTTTCTTTCTTTTTCTTCACTTCCTGAACCAATAGATCTTGGTTGTGTGGAGCTTTTAAACTTTCACAAGCACAGTTACAGTGTGATGCTCAACAAGTCCATTTTAAAAGGGCCATTATAGGACTGGGGGAAAGGAATCAGTGGCTCTATACAGATTCATTTAGCATAGATCTTGTCCAAAGAAAGGAAAAATCTTGGAAATCAATATGAATAAATTTAAATGTGACTCAGGGGAGAAAGCATTTTTTATACATGAATTGAGCTATGTGAAACCAGCAGTAATAAACAAGACTTATAATTCTATTGACAGCCAATAAACAAGAATGAAAGTCTGAAATTATATTGCACACTAGGAACAAACTCAGACAGCCAATATCCCACTCAGTCGGATAATAACTCTTTATTGGTCCACACACATAGGAATTCAAACTGGCTACATAGGGTGCAATCATGGGATTCTGCAAGGGCATATTTTTGTGGACTTGTGGTGCCCTGACACTGAGAAAAAATATAATTACTTACTCATTATTGGAGAAAAGACTCAGAGTCTCTCTCATTTGCATAAGTTAACCATGAAGCATATTAGTTAGCTAGGCAATTTTCCTTTAAGATTTGTCATAAGTGGGGGTTTTTTTGAATTTTATTTTATTTATTCTTTTATACAGCAGGTTCTTATTACTTATCCATTTTATACATATTAGTGTATATATGTCAATCCCAATCTCCCAATTCATCACACCACCACCCCTCCCCTGCCACTTGCCCCCCTTGGGGTCCATATGTTTGTTCTCTACATCTGTGTCTCTATTTCTGCCCTGTAAACTAGTTCATCTGTACCATTTTTCTAGGTTCCACATATATACGTTAATATACGATATTTGTTTTTCTCTTTCTGACTTACTTCACCCTGTATGACAGTCTCTAGATCCATCCACATCTCCATAAACAACCCAATCTTTCCTTTTTATGGCTGAGTAATATTCCATTGTATATCTGTACCACATCTTCTTTATCCATTTTTCTGTCGATGGGCATTTAGGTTGCTTCCATGACCTGGGTATTGTAAATAGTGCTTCAATGAACATTGGGGTGCATGTGTCTTTTTGAACTATGGTTTTCTCTGGCTATATGCCCAGTAGTGGGATTGCTGGGTCGTATGGTAGTTCTATTTGTAGTTTTTTAAGGAACCTCCATACTGTTCTCCATGGTGGCTGTATCAGTTTACATTCCCACCAACAGTGCAAGAGGGTTCCCTCTTCTCCACACCCTCTCCAGCATTTGTTGTTTGTAGATTTTCTGATGATGCCCATTCTAACTGGTGTGAGGTGATACCTCATTGTAGTTTTGAATTGCATTTCTCTAATAATTAGTGATGTGGAGCAGCTTTTCATGTGCTTCTTGGCCATCTGTATGTCCTCTTTGGAGAAATGTCTATTTAGGTCTTCTGACCATTTTTGCATTGGGTTGTTTGTTTTTTTAATATTGACCTGCATGAGCTCTTTATGTATTTTGGAGATTAATCCTTTGTCTGTTGATTCATTGGCAAATATTTTCTCCCATTCTGAGGGTTGTCTTTTCGTGTTGTTTGTAGTTTCCCTTCTTTTAAGTTTCATTAGGTCCCATTTGTTTATTTTTGTTGTTGTTTCCATTTCTCTAGGAGGTGGGTCAAAAAAGATCTTGCTGTGGTTATGTCAAAGAGTGTTCTTCCTATGTTCTTCCTAGACCAAGATGTGGTCTATCCTGGAGAATGTTCTGTGTGCACTTGAGAAGAAAGTGTAATCTGCTGTTTCTGGATGGAATGTCCTATAAATATCAATTAAATCTATGTGGTATATTGTGTCATTTAAAGCTTCCCTTTCCTTATTTATTTTCATTTTGGATGATCTGTCCATTGGTGTAAGTGAGGTGTTAAGGTTCCCCACTATTATTGTGTTACTGTTGGTTTCCTCTTTTATAGTTGTTAGCAGTTGCCTTAGGTATTGAGGTGCTCCTATGTTGGGTGCATATATATTTATAATTGTTATATCTTCTTCTTGGGTTGGTCCCTTGATCATTATGTAGGGCCCTCCTTGTCGCTTGTAACATTCTTTATTTCAAAGTCTATTTTATCTGATATGAGTATTGCTACTCCAGCTTTCTTTTGATCTCCATTTGCATGGAATATCTTTTTCCATCCCCTTCCATCACTTTCAGTCTGTATGTGTCCCTAGGTCTGAAGTGGGTCTCTTGTAGACAGCATATATAAGGGTCTTGTTTTTTTATCCATTCAGCGAGTCTGTGTCTTTTGGTTGGAGTGTTTAATCCATTCTCGTTTAAGGTAGTTACTGATATGTATGTTCCTATTACCATTTTCTTAATTGTTATGGGTTTGTTTTTGTAGGTCCTTTTCTTCTCTTGTGTTTCCCACTTAGAGAAGTTCCTTTAGCGTTTGTTGTAGAGCTGGTTTGGTGGTGCTAAGTTCTCTTAGCTTTTGCTTGTCTGTAAAGCTTTTGATTTCTCCATCGAATCTGAATGACATCCTTGCCAGGTAGAGTAATCTTGGTTGTAGGTTCTTCCCTTTCATCACTTTAAGTAGTCATGCCACTCCCTTCTGGCTTGTAGAGTTTCTGCTGAGAAATCAGTTGTTAACTTTATGGGAGTTCCCTTGTATGTTATTTGTCATTTTTCCCTTGTTGCTTTCAATAATTTTTCTTTGTCTTTAATTTTTGTCAATTTGATTACTATATGTCTTGGCATGTTTCTCCTTGTGTTTATCCTACCTGGGACTCGCTGCACTTCCTGGACTTGGGTTGCCTATTTCCTTTCCCATGTTACAGAAGTTTTCGACTCTAATCTCTTCAAATATTTTCTCCGGTCCTTTCTCTCTCTCTTCTCCTTCTGGGACCCCTATAAAGTGAATGTTGCATTTAATGTTGTCCCAGAGGTCTCTTAGGCTGTTTCATTTCTTTCCATTCTTCTTTCTTCATTCTGTTCCGCAGCACTGAATCCCACCATTCTGTCTTCCAGGTCACTTATCTGCTCTTCTGCCTCAGTTATTCTGCTATTGCTTCCTTCTAGTGTGTTTTTCATTTTGGTTATTGTATTGTTCATCTCTGTTTGTTTGTTCTTTAATTCTTCTAGGTCTTTTTTAAACATTTCTTGCATCTTCTCGTTCTTTGCCTCCATTCTTTTTCAGTGGTCCTGGATCATCTTCATTATCATTATTCTGAATTCTTTTTCTGGAAAGTTTCCTATCTCCACTTTATTTAGTTGTTTTTCTGGGTTTTATCTTGTTCTTTCATCTGGTACATAGCCCTCTGCCTTTTCATCTTGTCTGTCTATCTGTGAATGTGGTTTTCGTTCCACAGACTGCAGGATTGTAGTTTTTCTTGCTTCTGCTGTCTGTTCTTTGGTGGGTGAGGCTATCTAAGAGGCTTGTGCAAGTTTCCTGATGGGAGGGACTGGTCATGGGTAGAGCTGGGTGTTGCTCTGGTGGGCAGAGCTCAGTAAAACTTTAACTCTCTTGTCTGCTGCTGGGGGCTGCTGGGTTCCCTCCCTGGTGGTTTTTTGACCTGAGGCAACCTAACACTGGAGACTACCTGGCTCTTTAGTGGGGCTAATGGTAGACTCTGGGAGGGCTCACGCCAAGGAGTACTTCCCAGAACTTCTGCTGCCAGTGCTCTTGTCCTCACAGTGAGACACAGCCACCCCCTGGATCTGCAGGAGACCCTCCAACACTAGCAGGTAGGTCTGGTTCAGTCTCCCCTGGGGTCACTGCTCCTTCCCCTGGGTCCCGATGCCCACACTACTTTGTGTGTGCCCTCCAAGAGTGGAGTCTCTGTTTCTCCCAGTCCTGTCGAATTCCTACAATCAAATCCCGCTGGCCTTCAAAGTCTGATTCTCTAGGAATTCCTCCTCCCGTTGCCAGAACCCCAGGTTGGGAAGCCTGACGTGGGGCTCAGAACCTTCACTCCAGTGGGTGGACTTCTGTGGTATAAGTGTTCTCCAGTTTGTGAGTCATCCACCCAGCAGTTATGGGATTTGATTTTATTGTGATTGCGCCCCTCCTACCGTCTCATTGTGGCTTCTCCTTTGTCCTTTGTCTTTGGATGTCTTTGTCTTTGGTTGGTATCTTTTTTGGTGAGTTCCAGTGTCTTCCTGTCGATGACTATTCAGCAGTTAGTTGTGATTCCAGTGCTCTCACAAGAGGGAATCTGTCATAAGTGTTTTGCATAAAAAATAGGACCACAACAACTCGCCTGAGTTCTAAAGAATGTTTACTATGTCTATAATTTGATATTTCTGTGCACTCTGGATATGAAAGTCTCTAGTACCTTGAATTTTCCCTTTTCTCATAGTAATAGGAGAAAAGATTGGTCAGTCTTACAGGGAGTAACTATGTTTGGCTACCTAAGGAAGGAAGCTGTAGTGGTGTTTACAGGACACATACTTGTCATTGGGAAATTTCCTTGATGCAGGGGTAGCTTACAATTATACCACCAGGCAAGATATCCCTGAGATCATGGAATACAGGGGCTCACACCAAACAAATATGCTTGAAATGTATAGTTTATGGAAGCCTTTCAAAAACAGAGCTAGAAGCAAGAAGGGACAGATGAGGTAGGGAAACACACTTAAGATAGGGTGCAGGGCTTCCCTGGTGGCGCAGTGGTTGAGAGTCTGCCTGCCAATGCAGGGGACACGGGTTCGAGCCCTGGTCTGGGAAGATCCCACATGCCGTGGAGCGGCTGGGCCTGTGAGCCATGGCTGCTGAGCCTGCGCGTCTGGAGCCTGTGCTCCTTAACAAGAGAGGCCGCGACAGTGAGGCCCACGTACCGCAATGAAGAGTGGCCCCCGCTTGCCACAACTAGAGAAAGCCCTCGCACAGAAACGAAGACCCAACACAGCAAAAATAAATAAATAAGATAGGGTGCAGGTGGGGTGGAGGGACCACACTACCTGATCCAGTATTCATGCATCCTGTCTCTCTCTCTCTCTGCCTCATCAGCCTTCCCCACTGATGGCAGGTTATGCAGATGAGAGATGAGGTTTATACAAGAGGGTTCAGCCCGAAGGTGCCTGAAACCAACACACATTTGCTGTTTCACAGAGACACAGGGCAAGTCCCCTGACCAATAACTATGCCAATTAGCCTGATCAGCAGCTTTGGATTCTATCTACATTCCTTAGGCAAAAGGTACCTGATGCCAGAAGGGGTATCATTGATGGGTGGTCAATGTAAGACCACATGAATATTGAGTGTCTCATATTCCTCATGTATATTTAGAGGTTCATGAATATTTGTTGCCTTTGGGTTCTTGGTCTATGTTCAGCAATACATGCTTTACCAACTTTATCTATGTCTAACCTGTCTCAAGGGTTGCTAACTTTCTTAGGTGACCCTAACACATTTTACGACTGTTGTCAATGTCTCATGAGCTGCTTGCTCTTTCTTACCTATATCCCATGTATCTGAGGAGTTTCACCCATTTTACCGTTTTCTTGTCTTCTATAGCAGAATTGAATATTCTCAAAGAATACAGCAAATACACATTACAGTGTTGATTGCCTCTGTGCTGATTCCCTTAAGTTCTAGAAGGTATTTATCCATTCATGTCTTCTTCCATTTGCTCATCGATGCAAAAAAAACATACACATTGAACACCTACTCATTGCCAGGCATCTATCTAGGCTGTGGGAATACATGAATGAAGATGATACAGTCTAGCCTGAAAGGGATGACAGTTTAGTACTAAGCGAGGCATAAAAACAAATACCAACATGAAGTGTCATGGGTTTTGTAATAAATTTTGAGTGGAGAATAGTGGGACGGAAGCACCACATGATCCTGTGTACAGGGGGTGCGTGGGCGGGAGAGACAGTGATATGGCTTCTTAGAGGATGTGGTGCCAGAGATGAGTCTTGAGCGATGAATATGTTTCCCAGGCAGAGGGGAGAGGAAGGGCCATCCAGAGAGAGGGAGCAGGGTGAGCTCGGCCACGGAGGCTCGGAGGACATGCTGAAGTGTCCCAGGCAGGGAAGGGGCCAAGAGAGGAAGCCAGGCAGCGTGATACCTTGAATTCTAAGAGAACAGGAGAATATTCTGTTCCTTTAAATGCTTGATACCATCCTCTTCATAGTGTGAAGGGAAATTTCCATCGGGTCCCTCCTTGAATTGTGTGATTTATTATTTGGGAGGCCTTAACGTCTCAGAACCCTGTCTTCCTCATCTGTGACATGCAAATAATAACCCCAAGCTCAAAAGGTTGTTGTGGGGATTGGGAGATCGTTGATGGAAGTGCTTAGCCATCCACCTGGCACCTAGAAAGCCTCCCCCAAAATAGTAATGATCACTAATATAACCATCTTCATGACCAGCGGCCCCCAACCTTTTTGGCACCAGGGACCGGTTTTGTGGAAGCCAGTTTTTCCATGGACGGTGGGGAAGTGGTGATTCAGGCGGCAATGTAAGCAAAGGGGGGGATGGTTCAGGAGGTAATGCCAGTGATGGGGGAGCGGCAGGTGAAGCTTTGCTCGTTCACCCGCCGCTCACCTCCTGCTCTGAGGCCCGCTTCCTAATAGGCCATGGACCAGTACCGGTCCGTGGCCTGGGCGTTGTGGACCCCTCTTCATGACCACCCCAACTTCCCAGAGGGTTGAGTGAGATCTAATGGGGTTTTGGTATCTCAGACAACATGACCATTCACAGAATGCCTAGTGACGTTCAGAGAAACATTCAGATGGTGGCAATTGTCCATCCTTAGAGCAAAACGAACTACAATCATAATCCGGACAGGTAACCGTACCTGAGCCATACCGTGAAGTTCCCTGGAAATAATAATGATGATACTGGGGCTTCCCTGGTGACGCAGTGGTTAAGAATCCGCCTGCCAATGCAGGGGACACGGGATCGAGCCCCGGTCCGGGAAGATCCCACATGCCGCGGAGCAACTAAGCCCATGCGCCACAACTACTGAGCCTGCGCTCTAGAGCTTGTGCTCCGCAACAAGAGAAGCCACCGCAATGAGAAGCCCACGCACCACAACAAAGAGTAGCCCCCGCTCGCCGCAACTAGAGAAAGCCCGCGCGCAGCAACGAAGACCCAACACAGCCATGAAGAAATTAAAAAAAAAAAAAAATGGTGACACCGTCCTATGATTCCATTAGTCTGTCCAAAATGTAGAAAGATGCCGTCTTTTTAATTTTGTGACATTTGGGACAGTAGGGAAATTTGAAACCTATATATTTTTAAGTTAATATCATGTAATATTGGAAGTGCTTATCTCGAAAAGATAGCTTGGACGAGGCGCCGTGGAACAATGCCCTGAGGTCTCAGCTGCCCAGCTGGGTCAAGGCTGGGCAGACGGTGACTTGCCTTTGTTTCGGGCTGACAGAGGGACAATGGGAAGTGTCTGGAGATGATTTGTGCTGCCAGCATCTTCAAAAATGAGAGACGATGGAGGGGAAAACACTACCCTGGGCAGGGCTGGTGGTGTAAGAAAATGATGATTCAGTTCATCGCTTTGACCCACGCGGTGTTTTGTTTAAAATTGCGCTGGGCAATTCCTTCAGCCTCAGGAAGAGAAACAACTCTTGTCAATAAATTATAGCGGATGTGGGGAAATCACTCCTAGGGTTCAGTCTGGGACTGAACGAGTCCCGGGAGGTCAGTGCCCACAAAAGCAGCTGCCAAAATTCACATTTTTCCGTTTGCCCGCTGGTTCAGAGTGGATATAAATCCACATAATGCAGCCTTAGAGCTCCCTGCCTGCTTAAGGTGGGGGAGGACATATGACCCCGAGCTGCTAGACCTGCCTGACAAACGCACTCTGCTTCAGAATAACCTGATCGCTCTTGGCATCTTTTCTAGGTTTCTGGAATCTTCTGGAAAATGTCAGTTCCTCATTAGAAATAATTAATCTGTACTTAATGCCCAAACTAGAGGGAAAAAATATTTAGATCTACAAAGATATATTTTTAATTATAAAAATTATACATATATATGTACATTGCAAAATTTTCAAGAGTACTTAAGTGTGATCAAAATAAAGTGAAAGCCCTTTCCTCCCTATTTCTCTATTAAGCCCAGGGCTTAATGCTTCTGTTTTCTTATTTCCGCTTAGAGGTGTGGAAGCACAGGGCTGACACCAGTCTCCAAGAAGAGGAGAGAGATTGACTTTAGTCATGCTTGGGCGGGGGTGTGGGAGGAGGCATTGGCTGATTCACACACCAAGTTTTGTCTGTGACCTTTGGCAATACATCTTTGTTGTGCTGGAATAGAATTCTCTAGTTGACAAAGCACTTTCAAAAGTATTCAACTTGACCGATACCCTATAAAGTAGGAGGATAGGGAAAGTGTCGATAGTGTCGGATTAGTGTTGGTTTCCAGATAACAAAACTGAGGCTCAGAGAGCGTAGAGTCCTTGGCCAAGGTCACCTAGCATCAAGCAGAGCCAGAACTGGTACTCTGTGCTGTGACAGGCCTACCCCTCCAGGTCCCTGAGAAGGCCAGTTGGAGGCCAGCCTGTAGCTTATGGAGTGACTCGGGCTGCACAGATCAGGGCTGGGGCCAGGGTCTGGCTCAGAGAAATCCCTCAACAAACAGGTTGCCATTAGTACCAGAGCATCTTTAGGTATCATCTCTTCTACCTTTACCACCATGACCGCGTCTCAATCCAGATTTGTTTTTCTGGGCCTAGCATGGCTGATGAAGCTAATAACACTAAATCTTTTTTTTCCTTGCCAAGATGATCTATATTTGGGCGAAGTGTGGCTCTTCTCCTCTTGTATCCCTTTTGTATATTTTGAGTCGGGCGTGATTCTGCATGAGAAACACAGTCAGGCCAATTTCAGCCATAACTGCATTGGAAGGAAGAGGATCGTGGAAATTTTAATGAAAACACCAACACAGTGAGAATAGGAATCCGTCCTTTTGCAGTAAGAAGCAGCAACTTGGCTCAACAAGCAACAAAACCTTTAGTGTGTGTTCATGAAAATTATGATCATCTCCAGCTCCACTGAGATTTAAACCAAGAGGAAAAAAAGAGTTTTAAAAGTTCAGATGCAGTTCACTCAGAAGTTTGTCTCCAGACTTCGAGAACATTTCAGTTTTTCACAAGGGCCCCAAAAGAAAGAGGTTGGCATCTTGCAAAAAAGAACACAGATTCTCTAGATCACAAGGATGCTAGCTGAACACAGATTCTCTAGATCACAAGGATGCTAGCTGAACACAGATTCTCTAGATCACGAGGATGCTAGCTGAACACAGATTCTCTAGATCACGAGGATGCTAGCTGAACACAGATTCTCTAGATCACGAGGATGCTAGCTGAACACAGATTCTCTAGATCACGAGGATGCTAGCTGAACACAGATTCTCTAGATCACGAGGATGCTAGCTGAACACAGATTCTCTAGATCACGAGGATGCTAGCTGAACACAGATTCTCTAGATCACGAGGATGCTAGCTGAACACAGATTCTCTAGATCACGAGGATGCTAGCTGAACACAGATTCTCTAGATCACGAGGATGCTAGCTGAACACAGATTCTCTAGATCACGAGGATGCTAGCTGAACACAGATTCTCTAGATCACGAGGATGCTAGCTGAACACAGATTCTCTAGATCACGAGGATGCTAGCTGAACACAGATTCTCTAGATCACGAGGATGCTAGCTGAACACAGATTCTCTAGATCACGAGGATGCTAGCTGAACACAGATTCTCTAGATCACGAGGATGCTAGCTGAACACAGATTCTCTAGATCACGAGGATGCTAGCTGAACACAGATTCTCTAGATCACGAGGATGCTAGCTGAACACAGATTCTCTAGATCACGAGGATGCTAGCTGAACACAGATTCTCTAGATCACGAGGATGCTAGCTGAACACAGATTCTCTAGATCACGAGGATGCTAGCTGAACACAGATTCTCTAGATCACGAGGATGCTAGCTGAACACAGATTCTCTAGATCACGAGGATGCTAGCTGAACACAGATTCTCTAGATCACGAGGATGCTAGCTGAACACAGATTCTCTAGATCACGAGGATGCTAGCTGAACACAGATTCTCTAGATCACGAGGATGCTAGCTGAACACAGATTCTCTGGATCACGAGGATGCTAGCTGAACACAGATTCTCTGGATCACGAGGATGCTAGCTGAACACAGATTCTCTGGATCACGAGGATGCTAGCTGAACACAGATTCTCTGGATCACGAGGATGCTAGCTGAACACAGATTCTCTGGATCACGAGGATGCTAGCTGAACACAGATTCTCTGGATCACGAGGATGCTAGCTGAACACAGATTCTCTAGATCACGAGGATGCTAGCTGAACACAGATTCTCTGGATCACGAGGATGCTAGCTGAACACAGATTCTCTGGATCACGAGGATGCTAGCTGAACACAGATTCTCTGGATCACGAGGATGCTAGCTGAACACAGATTCTCTGGATCACGAGGATGCTAGCTGAACACAGATTCTCTGGATCACGAGGATGCTAGCTGAACACAGATTCTCTGGATCACGAGGATGCTAGCTGAACACAGATTCTCTGGATCACGAGGATGCTAGCTGAACACAGATTCTCTGGATCACGAGGATGCTAGCTGAACACAGATTCTCTGGATCACGAGGATGCTAGCTGAACACAGATTCTCTGGATCACGAGGATGCTAGCTGAACACAGATTCTCTGGATCACGAGGATGCTAGCTGAACACAGATTCTCTGGATCACGAGGATGCTAGCTGAACACAGATTCTCTGGATCACGAGGATGCTAGCTGAACACAGATTCTCTGGATCACGAGGATGCTAGCTGAACACAGATTCTCTGGATCACGAGGATGCTAGCTGAACACAGATTCTCTGGATCACGAGGATGCTAGCTGAACACAGATTCTCTGGATCACGAGGATGCTAGCTGAACACAGATTCTCTGGATCACGAGGATGCTAGCTGAACACAGATTCTCTGGATCACGAGGATGCTAGCTGAACACAGATTCTCTGGATCACGAGGATGCTAGCTGAACACAGATTCTCTGGATCACGAGGATGCTAGCTGAACACAGATTCTCTGGATCACGAGGATGCTAGCTGAACACAGATTCTCTGGATCACGAGGATGCTAGCTGAACACAGATTCTCTGGATCACGAGGATGCTAGCTGAACACAGATTCTCTGGATCACGAGGATGCTAGCTGAACACAGATTCTCTGGATCACGAGGATGCTAGCTGAACACAGATTCTCTGGATCACGAGGATGCTAGCTGAACACAGATTCTCTAGATCACGAGGATGCTAGCTGAACACAGATTCTCTAGATCACGAGGATGCTAGCTGAACACAGATTCTCTGGATCACGAGGATGCTAGCTGAACACAGATTCTCTAGATCACGAGGATGCTAGCTGAACACAGATTCTCTGGATCACGAGGATGCTAGCTGAACACAGATTCTCTGGATCACGAGGATGCTAGCTGAACACAGATTCTCTGGATCACGAGGATGCTAGCTGAACACAGATTCTCTAGATCACGAGGATGCTAGCTGAACACAGATTCTCTGGATCACGAGGATGCTAGCTGAACACAGATTCTCTGGATCACGAGGATGCTAGCTGAACACAGATTCTCTGGATCACGAGGATGCTAGCTGAACACAGATTCTCTGGATCACGAGGATGCTAGCTGAACACAGATTCTCTGGATCACGAGGATGCTAGCTGAACACAGATTCTCTGGATCACGAGGATGCTAGCTGAACACAGATTCTCTGGATCACGAGGATGCTAGCTGAACACAGATTCTCTGGATCACGAGGATGCTAGCTGAACACAGATTCTCTAGATCACGAGGATGCTAGCTGAACACAGATTCTCTAGATCACGAGGATGCTAGCTGAACACAGATTCTCTGGATCACGAGGATGCTAGCTGAACACAGATTCTCTGGATCACGAGGATGCTAGCTGAACACAGATTCTCTGGATCACGAGGATGCTAGCTG
Source organism: Mesoplodon mirus (assembly GCF_964341445.2). Classification (NCBI taxonomy): domain Eukaryota; kingdom Metazoa; phylum Chordata; class Mammalia; order Artiodactyla; family Ziphiidae; genus Mesoplodon; species Mesoplodon mirus. The sequence continues at coordinate 18,595,235 of NC_138996.1, read as the reverse complement.
AACACAGATTCTCTGGATCACGAGGATGCTAGCTGAACACAGATTCTCTGGATCACGAGGATGCTAGCTGAACACAGATTCTCTGGATCACGAGGATGCTAGCTGAACACAGATTCTCTAGATCACGAGGATGCTAGCTGAACACAGATTCTCTAGATCACGAGGATGCTAGCTGAACACAGATTCTCTGGATCACGAGGATGCTAGCTGAACACAGATTCTCTGGATCACGAGGATGCTAGCTGAACACAGATTCTCTGGATCACGAGGATGCTAGCTGAACACAGATTCTCTGGATCACGAGGATGCTAGCTGAACACAGATTCTCTGGATCACGAGGATGCTAGCTGAACACAGATTCTCTGGATCACGAGGATGCTAGCTGAACACAGATTCTCTGGATCACGAGGATGCTAGCTGAACACAGATTCTCTGGATCACGAGGATGCTAGCTGAACACAGATTCTCTAGATCACGAGGATGCTAGCTGAACACAGATTCTCTGGATCACGAGGATGCTAGCTGAACACAGATTCTCTGGATCCCGAGGATGCTAGCTGAACACAGATTCTCTGGATCACGAGGATGCTAGCTGAACACAGATTCTCTAGATCACGAGGATGCTAGCTGAACACAGATTCTCTAGATCACGAGGATGCTAGCTGAACACAGATTCTCTAGATCACGAGGATGCTAGCTGAACACAGATTCTCTAGATCACGAGGATGCTAGCTGAACACAGATTCTCTAGATCACGAGGATGCTAGCTGAACACAGATTCTCTAGATCACGAGGATGCTAGCTGAACACAGATTCTCTGGATCACGAGGATGCTAGCTGAACACAGATTCTCTGGATCCCAAGGATGCTAGCTGAACACAGATTCTCTAGATCACAAGGATGCTAGCTGTCTGTGCTTTGAAGCTCAGGGCTATGAAGCAGCCGGATTAACGATGACATGCAGGACTCACCATAATCAGCCTCAAGGGCTGTGCCGAGAGCGGTTCTGCACTGCAATGGCAGTGTTGCTCTTCCAAGTCAAGGTCGAATGCATGTGCTTGGTGGGTCCTAGCTGGGGGTGGGGGAGGTAGAAGTGAGATGTGTGCTGTGTGTGTTTGGGGGACAGAGAGACCAAGCTTGATCAGCTGTGATGCCTGAGCCAGTTAGGTGAACCGTCTCCTAGAGGCTGCAAGGAGAGTTGCACAGTTAGAAAGCTGTTGCCATGGCATGGGAGGAGGAGACCATGGTGTCTGTCCACCACCCAGTCTTCCATGGGAAAGAGAAGGAAAATGCAGTTTCACAGAAGTGTCTCCGTGCTAGCTCCTCATAGTATGTATGGCAGACGCTGCTAATATCCAACTTTCTGGAAGAGACACACTATGTTCCTCTACTCACACAGAAAAACAGTCTGTGACCAGATGTGTGGGTTTTCTGCACCAAGCAATTCTGACAGCAACTGCCTGAGTTAGTGTAAATCCCACAAGTGAAAGTCCCACAAGAATGTCCTCCACTTCAGACACCAACTGCAAATAGTGGGTCCCCAGGTGACTCACAAAATCTGCCCGACTTGGCTACAAGTGGGAGGGTCCCACGACTCCTCTAGGGTTCCATCATTTGCTAGAACAGTTCACAGAATTCAGGGGAACCTTTACGGATGTTTACTGGTTTCTCATATAATAAGGGATATGATAAAGAATACAGATGAACAGTCAGATGAAGATATACACAGGGTGAGGTCTGGAAGGGTCCTGAGTGCAGGAGCTTCTGTTCTTGTGGAGCTGGGGTGCACCACCCTCCCAAAACATAGATCTATTCACCTGCCCAGAGACTCTCCAAATCCCATACTTTGGGGATTTTTCTGGCGGCTTCATCATGTAAGCATAAGACTAAATATTAGCGGGAACTGGGGAAGAGACCAATATATTTTCACATCAACCTAATTCCCATTCCTTCACCCTTTATTACTCAGAGAATTACAATTTTGTTCCAGGAGCAGCCCAAATAAATTACATTCACAGTAGCCCTTGCTTTTAGAGATGATCATATGACAAATCACAGTTCTGACCAATGAGAAGTAGTTAGAAGTCTACTGGGGATTTCTGGGAAAGTTCTGGTCTCCTGATTTCATGCCTCTCCATGGTAGTTTACAAGAGTGGCCACAGATTCCCAATGTTATACTTTCGGAATTGACTTTGCAACTCCTTCCATCAAGAGGCAGAGACTATTCCTCTACTCCTTGACTCTGGATAGTGATTTGCTTTGGCCAGTGCACAATAACAAATAAGATAAACCAAAACAGAATGGAAGTTGCCCTCTCTGGCTGCTCTGGAAAACCTGAGACTGCCATGGGAAGACACCAGGGCTGGCCTGCTGAATAATAAGAAACGTGTGGCCCAGGTACATCCATTGCTCTGGGCAACAGCATGCCAACTACCAGAGTCATAAATGAGCCATGCTAGATCATCCAGCCTTCAGCGAACCTGCCTTGCAGCTGCATGGCTGAGCCCAACAGAGGTCAGAAGAGCTAGCCCAGACCTGAAGAAATACTCAGCTGACTGACAGAGTGGCAGTTGTTTCAAGCCACTAGATTTTGGGCTTTATTACCCAGCAAAAGCAAATGGATGTATACCTCTTCCCCAGATCACTTTCTTCTTCCTACCTGGAATGTGGACATGAGGCTAAATATGGAGCAACTACCTTTGCACCCAGGGGGATGAATGCATTTCAGAAAGATGGAAGGGGACTGGTAAACTGATGATGTTGTAGAACTAATGGGTATACCGTCCTAGGACTACCTGCCTCCAGACTTCATGTTTTGTGAGAAAAATGCAGTCCTATGTGATTAAACTATCAGCTAGTTCTTAGTTGCAGACACTGGAATCTATTTCAGGTAATTTGGGTAGAAAGTGGTTCACTAAAAATAAACTAGTTAGCTTATAGAACCTTTAGAAATTTAGAAAACCAGTCTATATTCTACTTAACCAGGAAAAGAGCAGCCAGATACAACAGAGCCAGGAGAAAAGCCTAACGACCATGCAGGACTGTCTAGTGGAAAAGCAAGTTCACAGCCTCACACTCCCTGTACCTATGTTATTAGGGAATGGACACCAAAACATCCTCCATGGCCACCCTGGAAGAATGGATGTAATGTCTGTACGCTGTCTGTCTGTACTCTCCACATGTAGCTACTCCACTCTGCTCACTTGTGCCTCAAAACCTCATGTAAGAGCATCTAGTTGGTAGAACCATGTGGGTTTTTTTGTTTTTTGTTTGCGGTACGCGGGCCCCTCACTGTTGTGGCCTCTCCCGCTGCGGAGCACAGGCTCCAGACACGCAGGCTCAGCGGCCATGACTCACGGGCCCAGCCGCTCCGCGGCATGTGGGATCCTCCCGGACCGGGGCACGAACCCGTGTCCCCTGCATCGGCAGGCGGACTCCCAACCACTGCGCCAACAGGGAAGCCCAGAACCATGTGTTTTATTTACTTCCTCTTCACCCAGTTGGTGAGGGAGGGGTTCCTGCTCCAGGGTTATGAGGGTGGCTGAACTCATGACACCAACACTGGACAGGTGAGGTGGACAGCAGTTTCTTAGTCCCAAGTACTCACAGTCCGGGGAAGGAGGACACTACACACCATGCAGGACCACACAGGTGTTGCACGCAGGAACAGAGTGAACAAGCAGGAGCTGTGTGAGGCAGGCTTTGTAGTAACAAGAGGGTGAGGTGACCCCTGCTTCCCAGGGGAGGATGTGATTGGCTTGTTGAGTAATTCATAGACTGCAGGAAGCTGAAACCCAGTACTCAAGAATAAGCAGGCACAGTGGTCCCCGTGATAGGAAAGGCTGTTTGGCTAAGGGACCTTATCCACTGAGGCAGAATGGACAGAGACTTGAGATTAGGCTAATTTTACCTGATATCAAGGCTGCACGTAATAGTAAATCTAAATTCAGGCTTATGCCACACCACGTCTCAAGCAAGCACCCTAGCTGGAGGAAATTTGGGAAATGTAATTTTAGTTTCCTATTCTCAGGAAGGCAAGCTAAAGGGGGTTGAAATAAGTGATGGGGGAACAATAGTCCACCTCTTTGTTATCCAACATCTATATACACCCTTCTTTCCATAACTAAACTTTTAGATAACAGCCTCAGCCACAACAGCATGCACCTACCTGATGTCATGTAATTGTCCTTACACAAATGAAAATGCACTTACCTTCTCCCTAAAAGGAAAGATTCAAAGTCTCATTGGTCAGTGCCTCCACCTCTGCATGATATGCATTCCTTCTCTAACATAGACACAATCCTGTCTAGCTACCCAGTAGCCTGGGGAATAAATAAATAGTAGGGGGTGGGAGGGACTTCTCTGGTGGTCCAGTGGTAAAGAATCCGCCTTCCAATGCAGGGGATGCGAGTTCGATCCCTGGTGGGGGAACTAAGATCCCACATGCCGCAGGGCAACTAAGCCCACATGCCGCAACTACAGAGCTCATATGCCGCAACTACAGAGCTCATATACCACAACTACAGAGCCCACGCGCCACAACTAGAGAGAGAAAACCCGCACGTCACAACTAGAGAAAAGCCCACACACTCCAACTAGAGAGAAGCCCAAGTGCCGCAACAAAGAGACCACACACCGTGACGAAAGATCCTGCATATGCCTCAACGAAGATCCCGTGTGCCGCAACTAAGACCCGATGCAGCCAAAAAAACCCAAAAACAAAAACAATAATAAAAAGGCAACTAGATAAATAGTGGGGAAAAGGGAGGGGAAAATTGTAAATACACACTCCTACACACTCACACACTCTTACTCACTCACATATCCATCAGAGAAAGGAAGAAAATATAGGTAGCCACTATGGTATCTTCTGCAACTGGCAGCGAGCGGTGACAAGAGGGTACAGCAGTGCCCAGCAGAAGTGCCAGTGGTGCCACGCAGGTGCGGTGACGCCAGATGGACATGGTGCCATGTAGAGAGGCCAGGAGCAGAGAAAGGAGAAAAGGGGAGCTGAACAGATTGTACAGGAGCACATATGGGACCAGCCAGGGCTTCTGGAAATACCAGAGGGAGAATGTTTGCAGGGGTCTGGGTTCCTGCATTATAAGTGAGACAAAACTTATAGAGGAAGAAAAGCAAAATGCATGTTAAAGAATGAAAAAGACATAGTCATGCCACAAGAAATTAATGTCCAGTGGGAAGACAATTATTCAATGCACAAAATACCTACAGAGAAAACACACGTAGTATAAGATTAAGGATGTCCTGGTTCTACAAGTACTGAGATAAGGCAGGAAGGTAGGAAGGGGCTGATCTGGAAAAGACAACAGGTCACCATGCTGTCCAATGGCTTGTACAGTGCTACTTCTGGGTCCTCAGAGGGGACAAGAGCTACCAAGGCCCAGAGAAGTTAAGTGACTTGCTTTAGGTCACACAGGTAGTGAGTAACAGGGCAAGAATCCTTCATTATAGCACACCATGGCAAACCATCATGGACTGACTTGTAAGAAATAAGTCTATGCTGGTTTCCCCTTGCAGTTTTTACTCTCCTCTCAAAGAAAAGAGCTACTGGGTATTTTTGATTAAGTCATTGGATTTCCTCGTGCCCCCAAGTAGGCAAACTTCCCCAACCAGTCATCTGTTTCTCAGCTGAACTTTTCTGGCTAATAATAAGAAAAAAAGTAATTGCTGTTATAATAGTATCTTATGTGCTGTGTGATGGAAAGAATGCATAACCGGAAGTCAGGAAACCTGAATTCTTCTCCTGGCTTCACCGACACCGACAGGGGGATTTCAAGCAAGTCACTTCATCCCTGTGGGCTTCTGTTGTTTCATCTGTAAAGTGAAGGGTTTGGCTTAGATCAGTGGCTTCCCAGTAGTTCTTGACCCTTAAGATTACATGGTAGCCCCCAAGGAACAGATAAGAGGGAGCCCAAATGAGCAAGACTTCAAGCCCCCTATTCCACTTCAGCTTTTTTTTTTTTTTTTTTTGCGGTACGCGGGCCTCTCACTGTTGTGGCCTCTCCCGTTGTGGAGCACAGGCTCCGGACGCACAGGCTCAGCGGCCATGGCTCACGGGCCCAGCCACTCGGCGGCATGTGGGATCTTCCCAGACCGGGGCACAAACCCCGCGTCCCCTGCATCGGCAGGCGGACTCTCAACCACTGCTCCACCAGGGAAGCCCCCACTTCAGTTTTATATAGTGAGGTTCTTAGGCCAAAAAAAAAAAAAAACCATCTACAGAATTGCCCAGGCACAGATAATCTGTGATTCCAAGGCATTTGGTTGATGGTTCTAAAGATAGCTCCACATCCACATGCCTCAAGTGAGTAAAATTTTGGATGGACTAAAAATAATGAATGCTAGATTGACTTCGGTAATTTTTCAGAATGGCACAGAGAGTGGACTGAGAAAAATGTTTTGTGAGTAGGGAATTATTTTGCTTTCCTGACAAGATTTATTACATAAGCATGTTTTGTCCTTAGGAGCACCTGCCCCCGTGTGAACACTATTTCACTGTAGGTTCATAAACTGGAAGATTCGTATAGGCTGGGACCACAGCGTCCAGCATAATTCTCAGAACCTTCTAAAAAAGTCAGTGGGAAAGATGAGTTTCTTGTTTCCTCCCCTAGAATCCTAGCCATATTAGGAATTTATTTAGTTATAAATACCCTATTACTATGACAATGAAGACAATTACACTACAGATAACATTTAAAGAGAATTTCTAGGTGAGTGAATACACACAACTTTAGTCCAGAACAGCTGTTCAATGGCCTGTTAATAAAAGAGCCATAAGAAAACAGAGATTCTCAAACTATGTTGATTGATACTAAAGAAAAATTGTTCCAGATGCTCAGACTTTTAGCTAATGAAATAAAAACAATGATACATGGAACACAAAGTAAAATTTAGGAAATACGGGAATCAAGATAATTGGAATTCTTGTTTGTTTATAGACGAGGGTGCCATTAGGACTGTCTTTAAGTGAATGAAGATGTTTTGTGAATTAAATCCTTCCTGATCATTTCCTATATTCCTAAAAGAACAAGGAGGAAATGGACTTATATTTAGGAGAAAAGATTTTGATCTGTTAACGGAAGTGAACTGAGATGATTTTTTTTTTGTAATAAAACACTAGGGTGGCCAAAATAAGGTCACCCTCAGATCTCTTGCCATCTGGCCATCTGTCTTGGACATTTGCCCATTTAAAGGCAAATGGTCGGAGAAGAGAATCGTTATGATTTTGGTAACTGTATATGGAGTACGTATAGAAAGTGAGCTGGTAGAATTATTAGCAGTATATCACATCTGTAAAATGTTTGATGCTTTTAAACATCCCTTTCCTATACCTGATGTAATTTGGGCTGTGGGAAAGGTTCAGAGGTAGCATTCCCTGGTGCAGGGGAAGGAACTGAAACAGGCCCGGAAGAGGTGAAGAGCCTTACCGCCACACGGAAGTGAGAGACAAAGTCAGCACCAGCCCTGTTCTCTGGGCCACCCACGTGGCCCCAGGTATTGCCACAGGAGAGAGACCAGCTAGCAGGTGTAGCTCTGGGGAGAATGATGGACTTGAAAAGGCATTGGGAGAGATGGAGGAAAGGCATCACCTGGTGAAGAATGGCTGGGTGCTAAGATGTGTCTAAGATGGGGATTGTTACCTCAGAGAACTAACAGGCTTTGGGACCTGCCTTCACTTATGAGGTGCACAGACTCTGGAAGGCTTCCTCTCAATAACTCACATCACCTGGGTGGACAAAAAGGCACACCAGCAACTTATTTATTTATAACAAGAGTAATCACTTTCCCCAGGTATTGGAGGGCTTCTGTCCATACAGGGCTGATGATTGTGTGAGGAGTGTAGAAGCTGGGGACAAATTACTGGAGCCACCAGGCTGGGAAGGGGGACCTGGGCCTCACCATGTTGCAAATCAGAATAAAACCCCTGTGAAGGTTTTTAACCATCTGCCCTTGCTGGGGCTCTCAAATCTTTTTTCTTCACTGAGGCTCAAAACCAGTTCTCAGCAGTCCTGTGTACATGCTCATACTCTATTCCTAGAATCAAGGTGTCTGGTCACTGAAGTACTTATAAGAAGGTTATTTGGTGACCATAGAATCAGATAGAGCTTGGAGAAATAGATCACAGAAAACCTTATAAAATATATCTACATCCCAGCCCTATATCTTTGGTGATTACCTCTACTAGCATCCCTCAGGTACCATATCCCTCTCCCCTGATAGGGCTGAAGGTACCAGATAATTCTGCCCTTTGAATTGTATATTGTAACGTTGACCATACTACACCCACTCCCCCATTCAATGGCCCATTCTTTCTTTAAGCACATTAATATTGTTTTGATTCCTCTTCAGTCCAGGATAGTTAATGATCTTATTGATGCCACTCTCAGAAAAGGACCATAAGGGACACCAATGTGTCTGAAGGCTGGGGGTCCCAAGTACAACAGAAGGGGCCCCAATTGACCAGATCAAGTCTTGGAGACCAACAACAGCAATAAGTGACTCCATATGCCTCAACATCTGATCTTCTCCTTGATACATTAATTTTCCTTTGAACAAAGCAAAGAGCCACGTTGCCAGAGAGCTGCCCTCCAACACCACTTCCCATCTTCCTCACTGCCAGCAAATTTCTAGCTGTGGCTTAAGGGCCCACGGGGGCTGCAGCTGTAGGACACAGCTATATTTTCTCTTCTTTCCTTTCCCACCCATGGCTCACTTGGTCTGACCTTGCTTTGACCTTGACATGACTACTTTGAGCCTCACCGTCCCATCCGCATAAGGGGGCCTTAGACATAACCATCTCAAAAATCTTTGCCAACTCTAGATTCTCAGAAAGATTCCGTCAGGAAAAAGAATCCAAAGTTAAGTATTGCATAAATCAGTATTGGCTTTTGTTTCTGTTCTTTCTCTTTATTCTGTAGCTGCCAAGTCATTTTCTAGATATTTGAAACTGAGTGAAAATGTTTCCCAGTGGGTTTAATCTCAGTTGCTCTCTGTGTATTTTTTTATTACGCACTTACCCAGGAGTCAGTCTCTGCAACTGTCCCCCAGGCACAAGTGTCCTTTTAATTCTCAGAAGCTTAGCAACCCACGTAAAGTACTCTAATTAAAGATGTGCATTTTGAGAAAAGTTTGAAGTCATACCCACTTACGGTGGAAGAAAGGATCTCTGTTAAATTCACCACGGACATGAGAATGAATCTCATTGTTAGAAAGAGATTTCCTACTCTTCCGGTCCTGACTCTGGACTTCAGAACCCTCTCCAGGCATTGGAATTTCAGAGTATTAGCCTCATGGGCCCTAAGTATGACCTCCATCTACCATCTGTTGGATTCTCCACACAGGGACTCAAGTCAGTTTACATGCCCTGGGGACCTACTCTGTGTCTGGCCCAATTCACTGAGGACCCAAAAGCAAGGGTTCAGGGCTCAGGCTCTGGGTGAGTCAGATGTGATTAGGTCCAGGTTCTAGACTGTACTAACTTCAAAACCTCTGTGAACTTCAGCACCTTCATCTACAAAACAGATGGCACCTGCCACGTGGGATTTTTGTGAGGAGTCCATGCGGTAACACACGCAAAGCACTAGCACAAGTTCTGGCCCCTAGGAAGCCCTTAAACATGGTAGCCACCGTAATGGCTAGAAAGAGGAAAAATGAAAGATTCCTTATTCGACAGGAGTTAACCAAGAGTCTTTTACGTTCCAGGCTCTGTGCTAGGACACTGGCTATGCACTGGTAAACAAAGGCATGATAGCTGTTCTCATGGACCTTGCAACCTGGTGGGAGATACAGTCTATACAAAACAAACCAACGTGGACATATATAATAAGTTGCAGTGGGTGCTGTGAAGGAATGAACTGGGACCTCAGAAGGCTTGGGAAGATAATATGGGCAGAACCACGTGGGCTTGGAAGAGAAGAAAGGGAATCCATAGCGTAGGGACTAAGTACTCTCGTGGGTCCGGGTGCTGGGGCAGTCTTCACAGGAGCAAGGAGCCCCAGAGATGGAAACACAGTTCATCAGAAGAAACTTGCTTTTTGTTCCATTATTGGCTCACCACATTTTAAAGTTAGGGCATTTATCAAAATCATCCAGCCCAAATCTTTTATTTTACAGATGGGCCAACTGAGGCATGGAGAAGTAAGGTGCCTCTAGTCATATAGTGAGTTAGTGAAACAGCAAGCTTTGGGATCCTGGGGTTTTGGGGGTTTTCTTTCTATAACTACTTCATACTTTTTCTTAAATATATCAGAACATACAGGTTTTTTTTTTTAAAGGGCATATACCCTGAGAAAACCATCATTCAAAAAGAGTCATGTACCACCATGTTCATTGCAGCTCTATTTACAATAGCCAGGACATGGAAGCAACTTAAGTGTCCATCAACAGACGAATGGATAAAGAAGATGTGGCACATATATACAATGGAATATTACTCAGCCATAAAAAGAAACTAATTGAGTTATTTGCAGTGAGGTGGATGGACCTAGAGTCTGTCATACAGAGTAAAGTAAGTCAGAAAGAGAAAAACAAATACCGTATGCTAACACATATATATGGAATCTAAGAAAAAAAAAAAGGTCATGAAGTACCTAGGGGTAAGATGGGAATAAAGACACAGACCTACTAGAGCATGGACTTGAGGATATGGGGAGGGGGAAGGGTAAGCTGAGACAAAGTGAGAGAGTGGCATGGACGTATATACACTACCAAACGTAAAATAGATAGTTAGTGGGAAGCAGCCGCATAGCACAGGGAGATCAGCTCGGTGGTTTGTGACCACCTAGAGGGGTGGGATAGGGAGGGTGGGAGGGAGGGAGACGCAAGAGGGAAGAGATATGGGGACATATGTATATGTATAACAGATTCACTTTGTTATAAAGCAGAAACTAACACACCATTGTAAAGCAATTATACTCCAATAAAGATGTTAAAAATAAAGGATATTTAAAAGTAGCATCAAGGTGCCTTCTTCTTATACCACTAAAAAATATCCCTTCTTGAAATTTCTGAGGAAGCAAGGCATCAAGTTGAGATCCTACGAGAATCCTGCACATTTTAAGCCCATCAGACTTGAGTAAGCTCCTATGTCCCCAGTTAATCCTCTCTTCTCTTTTGAGTTCTCGTCCCTTTGGTACTTGGGTTATGTTGGAATTACATTCTCATTAAATTCCAAGAGTAACTGCTCAGAGGCCCAGAGCTTGGGGATGGCTGTGCAGACCGAAGGAGCCCCTTGTCAGACCCCATCCTACACTCCACCCCACGGTGGCCACTCTGCTCACTCTGATGGCTGTTCTCCAACCCCAAGTCTGAAGAGGTGCTCACCATGAAGGACGGGCACCAGCTGCTTTCATACACCCAGATATGAGACAGAAGTGCGTAAGATTCTGGCCAGCCTGGGCTTGGATGGCTCGAGGTTTGAATTTCCGGCTCTGCCGCTTATTAGTCTTGTAGAACCTCACTTTCTGTAAGTATAAAACAAGAATTTGGGGCTTCCCTGGTGGCGCAGTGGTTGAGAGTCCGCCTGCCGATGCAGGGGACACAGGTTCGTGCCCCGGTCCGGGAAGATCCCACGTGCTGCGGAGTGGCTGGGCCCGTGAGCCATGGCCGCTGAGCCTGCGTGTCCGGAGCCTGTGCTCCACAACGGGAGAGGCCACAACAGTGATGCCTGCGTACCGCAAAAAAAAAAAAAAAAAAAAAAAAAGAATTTGGACCTCACTTCCAGGGATGTCATGAGGTGATTAAATAAATACCTAGGATGATACATGGCACATGGGAGTCAATAAATATGCATTCCCTTTTTTTATTTAATGATCTTTAAGTGCCTGACACGTACAATGTAATAGACAACGTTGTAAGAATTTTACAGGTATTAACTCTGTCCCCTTCTACCTTCCTGACGAGGAAAAGCAGAACTGGCAGTGCGCGGGGTTCATAGCAGTGCGCACTGTATCACAAGGCCTTTGGGAGTAAGAATAGCTTATCTTGGTTGAAGATCTTCCACCCCATCTCCCAAGCAGGACTCTAGGAATTTTCCTAGATTCCCAGATCGTGGTCATCGGCCTTTATTGTGATGATTAATAATGTTGATAATTTCACCATGTACATCAGTTGGCACCTGATTTTCTGGCATCATCTCTTGCTGTATTTTCTTGACCCATTTTCTTTACAGCAGGCATACACTTGGTTCATGTCAGTCACACTAAGTTACCTGTAGTTCCCAAAGACCCCACTGTTTCACACCCAAAGGTCACACTTCTCTTCTTGGCCAACTTCCCGTGGTTGCCTGGCAACAGTCTTTTCAATCTCATCTCAGTCCTTACTTACCTCCTCTTGGCCTTCCCTGACCTTCTGAGCAGTACGGACAACTCCCTCCTGTAGGTGCCTCTCTAAGCCTGCCCACGGCCAGATCGTAGAGTTTGGTAAGGGCAGGGACTACGTCTTATTCAACTTAGTACCGCCAGCACTTAGTCTGATGGCACATAGTAAGGAAGGAAGGGTGCAAGGGAAGGAAGAAAGAAAGGGGAGGAGGGGGCTTCCCTGGTGGCGCAGTGGTTGAGAGTCCGCCTGCCGATGCAGAGAACGCGGGTTCGTGCCCCGGTCCGGGAAGATCCCACATGCCGCGGAGCGGCTGGGCCCGTGAGCCATGGCCGCTGAGCCTGCGCGTCCCGAGCCTGTGCTCCACAATGGGAGAGGCCACAATAGTGAGAGGCGCACGTACCACAAAAAAAAAAAAAAAAAAAAAAAAAAAAAAGAAAGGGGAGGAGGAAGGAAAGAAGAGGGAAGGAAGGAGGAAGCCAGCATCAGTTCATCAGCCAAGGATAATATGAAAGCATCTTTCTCATGGCTGGTCACTGCGGCCACTCTCACTGCCTCCACCATGTGGAAACTGGAGCTGTGGGAGGGGTAGATACCCTGACTCAAAATGGTTGTCATGGCTTGACAATAAATGGCCGTTTGCCAGGTGTTAGAAGATACAGGCTCCCCTGTAACATAGAACTTTGACCTCTCTTATTCCCTTGAAAAATAAACAAGACAGAATATTCCCAGAGTTAGAGGCAGGGCCGCGGAGCAGGGAGACCAGGACCAAGTGCTCATTTCACTAACCTGGGGCACCCAGCTCCTCTTCTGTTGAAAAGAGCCAGTGGCAGCTCTAGGAGGAGGGAAAGACAGGTGATGATCCCCTAGGGAAGAATGTACCGGGCAGGGCTGTCTCGGAGGCAGGCTTCTACAACCTGTGGCCCCAGCCCCCCCGTACCACTGTTAAATATATCTGTCCATTCCTGAGGTCACCGTGCTTGGCATTCAACATTCCTTCATTAAGCTGGAGCTGGAGAGACCAATGGGGAGTGATGGGGATGAAGTGAAAGTATAAGCGGACTGAGAGCAGATAGCCTTCATTCGTTCGTTCATTCATTCGTTCAACCATCCATCTATCCATCCATCCAAACATCCATCCATTCGACCATTCACTCTACAAATGTCCCCTGAGTGACTAATATGTTGGATGTACATGGATGCAAGACAAAGCCCTTGAAAAGAAGCTCAAACTTCTCTGTGTGTCAAGTTCTCATCTTAAATGAGAAGCTTGGATACTTTTGGGGTCAGAGTTCCCCATGACCCCAATTTCATAGTTCAATGAGTTCTTCTCTCCATAAAAATAAACAAACCCACACAATTCTGCATGTTAGTTGAGGAGATTCATAGACACAATTGAAGCCCATTCATGAATACCAGGTTAAAAATCTTTGGGCTAGAACACTGTTCTAGTGTCTTCTTACCCAAAATTCAATTCTTGATTCTATAATAAAGCTGCCCCAACAGAGACTCCTTTACACATACCTCACTTTCTAACATTAAACAATGATTTCAGTCTCTGACTGAGGCAGGCACTTTGTTTCAAAGCAACACAAGGCAACCCGCTACGGAAGAGAAATGTCAAGTGCACGTTGTATCCAGCTCCTCCCCTTCTCCACCCACCTATGTCTGTAGCTCATCTGGCTTAACGGGGAGTCGGTCTGGCGGCTGATCCTTCTCTGACTGTCACAGCTCAGTTCCTAGTGCCTGGGGTCCTGCTTCAGGGACTCAGATTTTGCTACTCGTGGCTGGACCAGCCTTCCCAGCACTGTCTTCCCATGCAGACCTGTTCTTCCCCTCGCTTCACCACTATTCACCCAGATCTCAGACTCTGAACCTTAAGGGATGCATAGCCTGCCTGATCATTCCTTCTGGGCCTGATCTTGTGGTTGCAGACCAGACGTCCCTAAAACCCTATGTGCCGAGTGCAGAGCAGCAGGACCCTGGCTGTTTGAGTGTTAGGTTCGTCAACACCGCCTTATCCACACTTCTCTGTCTGAAATGTCCCTTCTGTCATACCACTCTGACCCATCCTGCCTCTTCCCATCTGCATCTAGGATGCTTGGAAGTCAAAGAGCAAATGAAGATTGGGGACAAGACTAGAGTGAGGCAAGGGAGGCTCCCGGACAGAAAATTTAAGGAAGCACTCGTTCTTGGCATTGACCTTGAAATTGCAGGACCCAGAGAGGGAGTTCCTTCTTAAATTCTGCATGCTAAGCACATCTCTTGCCACACTCTGATCCCAACCCTGATCAAGAAACCTCCTAAACCCAGAACAGACCTAAGTCATTCTCTAGACTACTGCTTCTTTCTTTCTTTTTTTTAATTTACTTATTTTAATTTATTTATTTTTGGCTGCCTTGGGCCTTCGTTGCTGTGCACGGGCTTTCTCTAGTTGCGATGAGCGGGGGCTACTCTTCGTTGCGGTGCACAGGCTTCTCATTGTGGTGGCTTCTCTGGTGGAGCATAGGCTCTAGGCACGCAGGCTTCTGTAGTTGTGGCACGTGGGCTCAGTAGTTGTGGCTTGCAGGTTCCAGAGCACCCGCTCAGTAGTTGTGGCACACAGGCTTAGTTGTTCTGCAGCATGTGGGATCTTCCCGGACCAGGGCTCGAACCCATGTCCCCTGCCCTGGCAGGCGGATTCTTAACCACTGCGCCACCAGGGAAGTCCTTAGACTAGCGTTTCTTTAATTTCTGGAAGGGACCACATAATTATATTATAATTCTACTGCCAAGAGGGAAAATTCATGGGGAAGAGAAAAGTACTTTATATCAAGTTCAGCAGGTTTTGTGGCTGGTGATTAATCCCTTTGTGAAAAATGGCAATTTTAACACTGACATGAGTAATCACACCTTTTCTTTCCGTAGCAGTTTAGCATTTCCTGCTGTACTAATTCAGGCCTAATACCTCATTCAAGGAAGCAGAAGTGTCAGCATGCTATTAGTTTTCTCTGCATTGAACCATTTTCTTCTTCATAAACTCGGTCTAAAGCTGCCACATTGCTGGCGTGCATTAGTGATTCATGCTGGACGTCCACAGAGATTCTGAAAGGGCATCACCAAGAAGGACCTCCACACAAAGGATCATTCCTCAGCTTGGTGACAACTCAATGATCCAGCAACTCGGTCATGATCTCTTGAGCTGGGAGGTCCCCCCATTTTAGATTTTCAAGGCCGTTGTATACAGAAAGGCAGGAAGAAAGGAGAAGTCCGGGGCCAAGGGTCAAGTCTCTTGGGTTCTAATCCTAGTTCTGCTGTCTAACTTTGCTAAACTTTTTGACCTCTCTAGTCTTGCATTTTCTCATCTGTGCAAAGAGAAGGCTGGCTGAGGGCTGGATCAGGAAAGATAGTTTCAGCTTGAAAATGTTATGGTGCTACTTGGTGTGACTCTTGGAGTTTTAAGTAATTTTTGAGAGTCCCTTGAAACCTTTCCTGTCTTTGTTCTCTAAAAAACTTGGACAGTAGCAGTGGGAGTCTTGGTTCATGCCCATAATACCATTCTGGTTTGCCCTGGTGGTCGAGGGAAGTGGAGACAAAGGCTCTGCTGTACTTTCGTCTCTTGACCTGTATTCTAAGCCTTTCTCTTTCTCCCCCAGGGAGCTCCTTCAGGCTCCCAAACCAGCTTCCCCTCTGCCGAGTTGCCAACTCATGCCTCCCTAAAAGAGGCCTTTTAGCCAACCCGCTAGCACCATCTCCCTCCCACTAAGGTTTCTGATTCACGGTTGCAGTGCAACACCTGGCACCCTCAGCTGACAGTACATCTCACAAAGTGCTTCTCTAGTTTGTCCCTCTGGATAACAGAACCAAGACGACAACCAGAATTGGTTTCTTCACAGGTTAGAGGACATCTAATTATACTTGGAAGAGCTTCTTAACTCAGACTTCATTCTCTTTTAATAGACATTTTTATATGTCTGCACATGTATATGTATTTCGTGTATATGTTACATAATAGTCAAATATGACTAATACTTGGAGCATTGTTTCGATTCTGTCAGTATAATTTGTTCACTCATATCTGGGTGTCTACATATCATTAAGATTCTGAACTTTTACCTTGAAGAATATATTCAGGGTAAATTCTGACACTTTTCTCTGAACATGGTTTTTCTGACTACTACAAAGATAGGACTGGGTGGTAATAGGTTTTCTCTCTTCTACCAACATCTATCGATTTATAGGGCTTCCTTGTGGTGATGTTGAAAATAATCGTGAGACAGGGACTTAGCAGGAAGAAGTGCCTAATGGATGAGCAATGTCTGCTCTGAGTAAGGAGGGGGCCGGGTGGCATGTGTGCCACTTATGTGCCATCCTTGGGTGACAGCTTTCCAGCCAGTGCCCACCTCGTCCTCCTGCCTGAAGCCAGAGGGCAAGGCACGATGCTCAGTGAACATGAGGTTGTCCAGGATGGAGGAATGTCACACAAAGTGGGATCACTGCAGTGATAAACATCAAATTAGAGAATAGGTTATTATGGCCTTAATTCTGGGGCTTTGCTACCTATCAACATACCTGGTGAATCCAGCAGAAACTGAAGTCATTTTAGTGGTGGGTAAAAGATCTAATTGGGACTTCCTAATGATGACAAGTTAACATAGAAGGAAACTGAGATCCCATACAATTTGCTGCACAGTTACGATGCAAATCACCATACGTGCAGTAAGTAACACATAATCCCTTACTAACCTCCATTCACTCCTTTCTAAGAAAATAACAAACTCTTACAGAAGTACAGAAAACCTTCCTGGCTAGTTTTGGGTGTGTTCTATTTAGATGTCTTTATCCTGCTCGACCAAGCCTCTCCCTCTCTGCAGTCCTCTCCCCACGTCTCTTTATGCTAGAACGGGCTCTTTCTTCCATAAGGGCCGAGAGCATACCAAACGCTGAGAACTGTTTCTCCATCTGCTCTTGCTTTCAACTTTAAGGAGAGAGTTTTCAGTTGTAATCCTATAGCTCTAGATATCTGCCTTTTTAACTGATATTTGTTTGCAACTTAAAGAGGGTTTTTTTGCCCCTTTCCCCTCATTCCCCCCAATCTCGGGAATCCAGCCACCGTGTACATCGCAGTGTTTTGCCGTCTGTCTCTCTGCTCTGATCACTGTGTGGCCTGGCTTATCCTGTGGCTCTAGAGGGGGATTCACTGGGTGAGAGAGAACATATTTTAAGTTAAATAGGAACCGAAAAAGACTCTAAAATGTATAGATGAAATGATATTTTCCGGACATCAACATCAAATGCTCGGCTCTTTCAGGCACAGCAGTAATACAGTCAACAGTTCAACTGTAGTGAGAATTAAAATCCTCACCATTCTCAAGGTCTTGCTTTTATGAAAAAAGTGGGCTGGATACCTGAGCAGAGGTGACAGGTTGCTCTGCATGGAAGGACAATCCCAGTTTTGACCTGTCTAGTAACTGGGCTTGTTTCAGGAAGCAAGGAATAGATAAGAGGCTCACATGGGGGAAGCCGGAGAGAACAGGGATGTATTTCGGTAAGCCTCATGGAACAGGGGATGCTCATTGAATAGTCAATGCATTTCCAGCAACTTGGAACTCTCGTGCCCACTCAGATTCCGCTGTCTGGGATGCTAGTAAGCCAGCACTGCATGACTCTGCACGGCTCCTTCTACACACCTAATGCCTCACAGCTCCTCTCCTTTTGTTTTCCTGTCTCCCGATGCTTCCTCTGGAACGCATCCTCTTTTGCATCTCACCACCTCGCTCAGCGGTGTCACACAAAAGCCGCAGCCGAAATATCCATTTTGGAAGTGTTTGGGGAATGATGCCGTGTGGACCGCAAAGACTAGGATTTGCTAGCTTTAGCCCTTCCCAAGGATGTTTCTGTTTGCCATCTTCTGCCTACTCTCTTCCTTGTCATGGTTCCCTGCTCTGGTTTATTTCACATCAGTTCCCTTTCAGTTTGGATTAGCCAGTCCTCTCTGCCGTGCGTTAATTTGATTAGTCATGCCACCAACATAACATCGTCTATTAACTATTACTGAACACCGTTCTGAGTGCTTTGGCGGTTAAACTATGTAAAACATAGCCTTCACTTTCACCCTCATCCCCTCCACGAAACTTGTACCTGTGAAATAATAGGGAACGATGTATTTCAAAATATTTGCAAATGCTCAGTACAGTGCCCGGCACGTTTTAGATGCTGTACAATGCGTATTTGTTGGACAAATGGATGAATGCTTGATATAGTGTCGTGCAGCACGGGGCGCTCTGGGGGCTCAGGTAAGGTGTGATGATGCAGACTGGAGATGTCAGAGAAGGTCCCAGTAAAAGGCAGGGCAGGAAGGTGCTGGGAGGTGTTTTAGCATCCACCTGGGCTGTCCGAGGGATGCAGGCTAAACGGGAACCCGCAGTTCTCTGGATGAAAACTGCTTCTTTGAGTTAGCTGTTATGGTGACGACAGCTGCTATCATTATGGCTAAATTTACTCCAAAGAGAAATCTGTAACTATCTCAGTGAGCACTAAAGAGTGGCTTGGTCATCGCGGCCACCAAGTGTCGTCACATACATTAAGGGCACCTATGTGTCCAGAAACGTCCCAGCCACCCTGTTAAGTACACAGCCTCTCGTTAGCTTTGTCATTTGGGCTTTTGGATTTGAAAACAGACATACAAAGGAAACAACGCGATCTTAGAATAAGTGGAAAATTTACCCTCTACATCTCTCTGAATTGGAGTTTTGCTGTTACATGCTACAGAGACTTTTAGATGTGAAATGTCAATTCATTCATTTGACAATTATATAATATTAAGTAATTGGCATAAAGCAGTGAGAAGAGGGAGGCAAATTTAATAACTAATTACAATTACTTATCTAATTATAATATCTAATTATCTAATTATAATTGTGCCAAGTCCACAAAGGAACAGGGCAGGGTGCTAAGGAGCATAGAATGGGGGGCCTGACCTAGTTTGGGGCAGAGATGAAGATTTCCTTAAGTACTTGATTATTTACAAGGATAAGGAAGAGGTAGGTGAACAGTTGTGTGAGGATGATCCGGGATTAAACTGGGAAAAGACCCACTTTTCCCCAGCTTTGAGGTGCATATTTTACTGAGTTTACTGCAGTACTCCTGTGTCTGTGTTTGACCCTTGAGAGGTTGGCTAAGCAGATAATATTGTCACCACAGCAGCTGTTACTGACGCTGTCCTTCGGTATCTGTGGAGGGTTGGTCCCAGGACCCAACACCCTGCCCCCACGGATACCACACCCTACGGATGCTCAAGTCCTTTATATAATTAGGCATAGTACAGTCGGCCCTCAGTATCCGCAGGTTCCGCATCTGTGGATTTGGATCCAGGGTAGGTTGAATCCATGGATGCAAAACCCTCGGATATAGAGGGTCAACTGCTCTGTTCTTTTACTCTGGGTACCTGGAGTGGGACACAGGATCACAGTGCCCCATTTGATGCTTTTGCTGGCTCTCAGAGTTGTGTTGAGTAGAACACAGGTACACACGGACACAGCACAAGGCAGTAGGTATTCAAATCTCCTCTGCTGTTATTTTTTAAATGTTTGCATGCTCAAGGTTTTGAGTGTAGCTGACTACTGCCTGCATGGAGCTATTTCACAGCAGCCTCTCTTCTTGCCTCCTCAGTGCCCCCCCAGGCCCTCCGTTACCTCTGTTCTCTCCTTCCAAGCAGTTTCCTGCCAAGTTTCCTCCCCCCACCCCCCTGAGTTTTGACTTCTCAACACACAGACGTTGAGATCATTGTCGCTTGTGCTTCATTCTATAATATGTGATGAAGCTAGTGAAGCCAACATTGACGGTATTTCTATTTCACCAAGGCTGGTAACCCGACCATGAACAGAGAAGGATTGATAGTAGCAATCTTGAATGTGAACTTGAACTTCAAAAGGACTGAGAGAAACCAAGAGGTCTGAAATGCGTTTATAAGTGGCATTCTGAGAATAAAGGGAAGAGGGTTGTTTCCGTTGATTCTTAACCGTCTCCGACCAAGCCTCCACAGGTTCCTCTAGACGGTGTCGAGGCCGCAGCTCTCGCAGCCTGAACTGGGCAGGAGGAGGTGGGCGGGAGTCACTGAAATGCTGTCGCGGGCTTCCACTATTCATGGCTATAAAAGTCATCTGACCACATGATTCTCTTTCATTGAGGAGTGAACTGCCCATAAAAAAGTAAATTGTGGGACTTCCCTGGTGGCGCAGTGGTTGAGAGCCCGCCTGCCAATGCAGGGGACATGGGTTCGTGCCCCGGTCCAGGAAGATCCCACATGCCGCGGAGTGGCTGGGCCCGTGAGCCATGGCCGCTGAGCCTGCGTGTCCAGAGCCTGTGCTCTGCAACGGGAGAGGCCCCAACAGTGAGAGGCCCGCGTACCGCAAAAAACAAAAACAAAACAACAAAAAAAGTAAATTGTGGAAGTCAACCAGGTGGATGGAGAGTGGCCGTCTGTGTTGGGAGCAAGCGTAGGTCGCGCTTTTCTCCGCTGAGGGATCCGGTGGAAATGCTTTATGCTGATCTTCCACCTCGCCTATCACATTATCCAGGATCGACTGAATTTCATGGATGTCATGTGTGGAAGACAGAGATCAGCCCCAGAAATGAGACTGGAATTTGCCTTCTGGGATTTTACACAAAATGTTAATATTCTCTCGGTTTTGGTTCTTCCCTTTGTAAAATGGGAACATTGATTTCTGACTCCTGAAAAGAGAGATGAAGTAGCTTGTAAACCAGAAGACAAGGCTGCGAGGCTGCATTTCTACAGCTACACATTCAAGAAGTTGTTGGTTGACAAAGAGAGGGGGCGGGACGAGGGCAGGGCTGGTTGAGTTACCAGTGTCTCTGAAAGCGGAACAGATTTCACTGCGGTAGGTAGAACAGGGTCCCCCCCAAACACGTCCACGTGGTAATACTGACAATAATGGGGCAGCATCCGTAAGAACAAGTCCAGCAGGGAGATTGGACTCTGGAAGGATGTCTCCAAGGAAAAAACAGGAAACTGATGGTGGATATGTTCAGATGTCTTGAAAGGAGATCTATCTTTCTGGCAGAGTTTTGGGATAAATTTGCAATAGGGACATAAGAAACTGGGCAAGAAAAGAATAATACGAATAATTATTAACCCTAGGAACCACGCAGCTGAGCAAGAAAACAAATGCAATCATAAAGTATTAGATGGCTCAGCTGAGAAGGTTCACGTAGTCATAATAATGCAATCCCTGGGTATTGATGTAGCCATAATTCATGAAATCATTTTGGGAAAATGGGAGCATGTATATGTGTGTGTGCACGTGTATATCTGTACCAGGGCACTAGGCAGGTGTACCAGCAAGTGAAATTCTCAATTTTCATAGTATGAAGTCAATAGATACTAAGACTGAAAAATCAAGAACAGCAACGTGAGCATGCAAATTAGAAACATGGAGGCAAATACTAGGTGGGAAGAGTTGAAGTGGTGATCTCCGGAGAATGGATGCTGACTGGGTAGGAAGGGTTGAGAAAGCCCCTCTTTAAACTACGGACATGTATTCCTTGGATAGAAAGCCAAAATATCCTAAAACAGAATGAAATAAAACTAGTGAAACCTCACTCAAGGCTACAGGCTAACTCAGCTCATTTCAGGTTATACCAGATTTCTTGTTCTTCCACACATGGTAAGCACTTTCTTCAAACAAGATGTTCTTCAAACACGCATGCTGTGCCTTCTGCAACATCCTATTCCCTCTGCCCAGTGCTGCCATCTCTCCCCTCTCTACTTGGCCAGCTTCAGTTATTCTCGCAGGCTTGGATCTCTTACCCCCTCTTCCAGGAAGCCTTCCCTGATTCTCTCAGGGCAGAGTCAGTTGCTCCCCTCTGTCCTCACAGCATTTCTGTTATTATACTGCAGCCTGTAGCTGGCATACCTGCCTTTACGCTCACGAGAGGCCATGTCTAATTCATTCGCTTCTTTCCACAGCCTGACACAGTGCCTTGTGCATAGCAACTCCTCAATAAACGTTTGCTGAATACACAAGGAACTCCTTCTTTGCTGAGCAAAAAAGTGAAAGCCTTTCTGAGTGGTCGTCCCATGGTAAAGTGACCTTGGAGCCACTCGACAGAGTCGGCAGGGATGGGGCGTCCTGCGTGGACCCATGAGCTGGGATGAAGAGCGGCACCAGGATGAAGCAGCTGCAGCTGGGCCCAGCGGCGAGAGGTCCAGGCAAGTGAGAGCCTTCCCAGGGCCCAGTGAGCAGGGCCAAGAGCAAGACAAGTCTCCAGAATCTGTGTCACAACACCTCAGGGACTAGCCTTGTAGATTTACCATTACAGTGACAAGGTCACTCCTTTAGACTTTGCCCTGCTCTTCATCTTTTTGGGTGAAGAGGGTTAATATCACGGACATTGGTAACCACTGACTTCTCCCACCCCCCATCCCCTGGCTTTTCCATTTGGCTCCAGCGCCAGCTCAGTCTCCCAGTAGCTCTCCCCGCCTCCAGACGGTTTGCTTTAACCCCCGCCCCTCCACGTCCACCGCACCCTGGGGTATCCCTGGCTGCGCCCTCTCCACTCTGTCCTGTGCGGGTTGTGCTCCTCTGCTTGGCCGTGAGCTGCTGGGGATGGAAGCCTGCCTCGTCCTGAGTATTCCCTTGTGCCTGTCTCACTTGCCCAGTAGATGGCTGTTGAAAGAATGGGTGGGCGGTCTGTGAATTGCTCCTTCCCTGTGTCAGACCCCAGCGCGTGGGGTGGGTGCCCCCCAGCACAGGCCAGGATGCAGGAGACTCTCCTTCACTCCATCACCTTGCCTCTCTGGGCTCCATTCTAAATCTCTCCGTGGAGGAAGGTCCTCAGAGCTTGGGCAACCTCTGACAGCCGGGAAGAGAGGCAGGTAGCATCAGAAAGGAGAGAATTTCACATTCCTGGAAACAGGAATAAATATAAACATCCTAGATGTTGGTCCTGTCTCCCTGCCTCTGATAAGTGTCTTAGCAGAGAGGGCTACATTTCTCTTTATTTCAAGATATCTCCCTGCCCAGGAACTCCATGCTGCTACGACACTTATCGGATGGACCATCCTCTTCACCCCAAAGCGTCCTTCACCCTGAGAGTTTTGAGTGTTATGTTTGTTTCAGGTACCTCAGGGAACAGAGAGGCCAGGGAGAAATCGGTGGGTGCCTCAGCCACAGATCCCTGGAGCCTTGGGCTTATCGATCCCTGACCATCATTCTGCCAGAGACGGGGGCAGGAGTCCAAGGATAAACCTCAGAGGCAGGGGGCCGAGCTGGGGTGGGAGGTGAGAAGGCAGCTTGGAATTCAGCCTCAGCCCAACCCTCACAGGGAGAGGAAGCCCGCTCCCTCCGCCCTTGCTTCCCCTGGTCCAGCGGAGATGAACAAGGTTCGCTATGACTCATCCTGTGAGTCAGACAGGGGAAGGAAAACAAGCAGGTCAAATTCTGAGTTTCAGATGTGAAAAGATCCAGCAGTCTGATCTGTGAGCAAAATTGTTGATTTGAAGAGCTGGAGAGAAAACTGCCAAGTCCTCTCTCCTTTCCCTGTCGAAGGGCTGTGCCTCCTGTGGACCAGCTGGGTAAAGGCCTGGCTGGAAGGAAAGAGAACCCAGAGAACACCCAGCATCTCCAAACAGGAGGCACCAGGGAGGAAGAGGACCCACTGAAGCCTGGAGCTAGGGTGTGAAGGTAGTGCTGTTTCTCTCGGATCCCCTCACACGCCTCTCTTCCTTCAGGCACTAAGGTCCCCATCCATTTCCAGGGGTCACTTGATTGTGTTCTTGATTTCTACCTCCCTAGTTCTGTGGTCCTCAAACTTGGCTGCACCGTGGAATCATCTGGAGAGATTAAGACATCCTGATGTCCGGTTCTACTCCTGGGGCCCGGGCATCTGGATTTTTACAAGCTCCCCAGGTGATTCCAATGCAGAACCAAGCTTGTGCATTGTGTCCCTCAGCCAACGCATAAACTCTCCATAGGAATTTGCATCTGTAATAGTCTCATGACAGGCTCTGTCCTAAATTAAAGAATTTCATGCTTTGGAGAGATTGTTCCATGAGCTGTGAAGATTTCTGCATCAGATATTGGTGCTGAAGATAAATGGGTTATAGTTGATTTAGGATATTTTAGGTCTGAAAGCAGAGTGAAGTGCACAGGGCAGCTTACTTCTCTCTTTCTAGCTTTCTTCTCTTAATTCTTTTCTTCCCCTCCCATTTTTCTTCCCCAAGACCCCCACATGCCAGGGAACCAGAGTCCATTCTAATTGATCCCTCTCTCCTTCCCTGAAAATTCCTTCAACATTCTGCTCCCTGCTCTCCCTGTGACCCAGAAGGAAGTCACAGTGGGATCTTCCACCAGGGACCCCAACCTCATGATCCAGAAAGTTCTTTCCAAACTCTCCATTCTGCAGGACACTGGATGCTCCAGGGCCCTCAGTCTTGGAGCAGCATCAAGAGTAAGGGGACACCACTGTGTGCGACCTGGGACCCTCAGGTGGGGGAAGCAGAGTAGCAGCTCTCCTGCTTTTTAAATGGGGTCTCAGGACTCCTTTACACGCTTCGGAATTACTGAGGACCCCAGAGAGCTTTTGTTTATGTGGGAGCTACACCTATTGATATCGACATTAGACATGAAATAGCAAACCCAGTCCAATAACATATACTAAAATTTCAAATTAATGTATTTTATGAAAAATAGCTATATTTTCTTAAAAAAAATAATGTAGTGAGAAGAGTGGCATTGTTCTACTTTCGGCAAATCTCTTTTCTGTCTGGCTTAATAGAAGACAGCTGGGTTCTCATACCTTCTGCATTCAGCCTGTTTCGATTCACACACTATACAGCAAACAACAATGGCAATTGATGAGAGAATAAGAGTGCAAAAGTAAACAATGTCTTCGTATTATGAAAATCTTTTTAACCCTGTGGATCCTCTAAAAGCATCTCAGGGACTCCCATGGGTATCTGGGCCACACCTAGAGAAATCTTGCTGTAGACAATCATCTATGACCGAGAAAGCTACTGTTGGGGTGATGATTAAACAGTGCATGAGGCCAGGAACAGGCAATAACTTGGTACCTAAGGGTAGATCCCAGAGGATTTACAACACGAGAAAAAATAAAATAAAAATTGAATTGACAGAATGCAAGCAATAGTTGTCCATGTCGTGTATATGTCTTTTGTATCCATTTTTAAATCTCTGTGCAACATACTCTAGTTCACAGTAACTTGAGTACAGTGCCAGAATGTGTTGCCCACTCACCATGTTGAATAGCTAACACAGGATGAAGTGCTGAGGCAGACATTCTGGAAATCCTGCTGTCCCAGCCCTGCCACTGGCCATGTGAACAGATGTAAACAGTTTCGGTTTCAGTTTCCACTGCTGCAGCAGGTTAAATAGTTGATTTCCAAAAACCTCTTCTAGTTTTAACATCCTCTGGTTATCTGTTGACAACTTTTTAAAAAGCTAGGGGAGGGCCATGGCATTCTTGAAAAAATTTCAGCTGAATTAAACAAGTAAATACTTAGATGGTAGAAAAATGAGAAGGAAATAAAACTGAAAATTTACCAAATTCTGGGTAGAAGGTAACTTCTAAGAATTGTAAAACATTTAGGAAATGCAAAGCCTATCAAGAAGAAAGTAAAATTGACCCACTACATTTTGGTGTATTTCCTTCTGAGCATCCCTTTTCCAGATCGTACTGCACACAGAATTTAATATTCTGATTCTTTTAGGTAAACAGTTTTGTTAACTATTTAGTTGAGATTTGTTATAATTTCCATTTAAATGCATAACCTTCAACTGTATGGTTACGGATATACTTAACGATTCCCTTATTTTTCAATATTTGAGAAATTGTATTAGGGTTATGGAATTATGGGTGATTTTGTTTCTATTTCATTTTAATTTTTTTATTTGCTCTAGTGTGGTTTGATGTTGTTCTTATTATCAAAAATAATTTTAAGGCAAGAACATTTTTTTTTTTAATGGGAGGTGTAGTGATTGTTTATACAAGATATCACATTCTTTGAAGAGTCCAGGGAAGATTTTTCTTGACTCTCAACAGACTCTCCGACTTCACAGGACTGCAGTTGCAAAGGTGCGGCTAGAATTCCAAATATGACCATTAGCCGGCTTACCTGCCTGTGGTGACTCACGCTACCTGCCCTGATGATCCCACCTCCACTCAGATAACAGTTTGTCATTTCACCCCAGGACAGCCCCCAACATGCAGCAACTTGACTGGAATTCACTTTTCCTGTTTTTTTTTTTTTTTTGGTGCCCCTCCCTGTTCCAGGAAGGTAATTCAGAAATCATCACTCTTTGCCTTTTCCAATAGGGCCTGATAAGAAATGGCCGAGTCTGACACGAGCCAGAGAAGGATGGAGAAAGTCCCTCTTTCCCACTTGTCCCTGACAGCATGCCCAGTGTCCCAGGAATATGGGCCTCTCTCCAGACCTAACGATGAGCTGAGTTGCTGAAAAGTGAGAACATTATGGAACGAAAGGCCCTGCACAATTGAGATTTATCTGTTAAAATGGACAATGGACTTGCAGGGGAGGCCGAAGAAAGAGTTCTGGCTACTGAACGGTGCCCACAACCATGTTCAGTCCAAGAGTACCAACTGCCAACACGCTGTTTCTCTGGTTCCTTTCCCCTTTCTGGGATTCTTGCAACCCCGTAATTGCCTGGTGGAACTTAGATGTTCTGATTGAACTGGGTCTTTCCAATTATTTCGGTCTCTTTTAGTGAGAAAATGTTCTACTATATACGTATTTGTGTCATAAAGTACCACAAACTGGATGGCTTAGAAGAGTAAAAATCCATTGTCTCATGTTCTGGAGGCCGGAAGTCCAAAATCAAGGTGTTCGCAGGGCCATTCTTCTTCTGAAGGCTCTAGGGAAGGGTCTGTTCCAGGCCTACTCCTAGCTCTGGCAACGTTAGTGTTCTGTGGCTGGTAGATGGCTGTCTTCACATCATCTTCCCTCTGTGCATGTCTTTCTGTGTCCAAATTTCCCCTTTTTATAAGGACACTGGTCACATTGGATTAGGGCCTGCCTTAATGACCTCAGTTTAATTCGATTAGCTCTGCAAAGACCCGGTTTCCAAATAAGATCACATTCTGAGGGACTGATGGGGTGAGGACTTCAATATATCTTTCTCGGGGACACAATTCAACCCATAACAACACCTAAACCTTGGAACAAGAGTTGGAACTTACAGCTGCCATGTGGCTTCCTCAGGCCCACATTTTCTCAGAGGAATTCAGAGGTCTGGGATGAGTGGAGATTCTCTGGAAGCAGATTTCCCCTCACAGTGATAACAACTTGCAGTGGTAGGTTTACCTCTAAATGAAGAGAATTCCTTAGCCAAGAATGGTATTGGCTATGACCAGTGTGGTCAGTGCAGGCTGCAGAATAAACCTGAGGGCTCAGCATGTTTTTCTTCACAGAACCCTGGAACAGCAGGCTAATTTCTTCTCTCTGAGCCTGAGGAAAGGCGGTGATTTTTTTTGAATTTTTGAATTTCATTTTATTTACTTTTTTATACTGCCATTTCTTATTGGTCATCAGTTTTATACACATCAGTGTATACATCTCAATCCCAATCACCCAATTCACCACACCACCATCCTCACCCCCCTCCCCGCTGCTTTCCCCCCTTGGTGTCCATACGTTTGTTCTCTACATCTGTGTCTCCATTTCTGCCCTGCAAACCGGTTCATCTGCACCATTTTTCTAGGTTCCATATACATGCGTTAATATACAATATTTGTTTTTCTCTTTCTGACTTACTTCACTCTGTATGACAGTCTCAAGATCCATCCACGTCTCAACAAATGACTCAATTTCTTTCTTTTTTATGGCTGAGTAATATTCCACTGTATATATGTACCACATCTTCTTTATCCATTCGTCTGTCGATGGGCATTTAGGTTGCTTCCATGACCTGGGTATTGTAAATACTGCTGCAATGAACATTGGGGTGCATGTGTCTTTCTGAATTATGGTTTTCTCTGGCTATATGCCCAGTAGTGGGATTGCTGGGTCATATGGTAGTTCTATTTTTAGTTTTTTAAGGAACCTCCATACTGTTCTCCAGAGTGGCTGTATCAATTTACATTCCCACCAACAGTGCAAGAGGGTTCCCTCTTCCCCACACCCTCTCCAGCATTTTTGTTTGTAGATTTTCAGATGATACCTATTTTAACTGGTGTGAGGTGATACCTCATTGTAGTTTTGATTTGCATTTCTCTAATAATTAGTGATGTGGAGCAGCTTTTCATGTGCTTCTTTGCCATCCGTATGTCTTCCTTGGAGAAATGTCTATTTAGGTCTTCTGCCCATTTTTGGATTGGGTTGTTTGTTTGTTTAATATTGAGCTGCATGAGCTGTTTATATATTTTGGAGATTAATCCTTTGTCCATTGATTCATTTGCAAATATTTTCTCCCATTCTGAGGGTTGTCTTTTCGTCTTGTTTATGGTTTCCTTTGCTGTGCAAAAGCTTTGAAGTTTCATTACGTCCCATTTGTTTATTTTTGGTTTTATTTCCATTACTCTAGGAGGTGAATCAAAAAAGATCTTGCTGTGATTTATGTCAAAGAGTGTTCTTCCTAGGTTTTCCTCTAAGAGTTTTATAGTGTCCGGTCTTACATTTAGGTCTCTAATCCATTTTGAGTTTCTTTTTGTGTATGGTGTTAGGGAGTGTTCTAATTTCATTCTTTTACATGTAGCTGTCCAGTTTTCCCAGCACCATTTATTGAAAAGACTGTCTTTTCTCCACTGTATATCCTTGCCTCCTTTGTCATAGATTAGTTGACCATAGGTGCATGGGTTTATCTCTGGGCTTTCTATCTGGTTCCACTGATCTATGTTTCTGTTTTCATGCTAGTACCATATTGTCTTGATTACTGTAGCTTTGTAGTATAGTCTGAAGTCAGGGAGTCTGATTCCTCCAGCTCCGTTGTTTTCCCTCAAGACTGCTTTGGCTATTCGGGGTCTTTTGTGTCTCCATACAAATTTTAAGATTTTTTTAGTTCCGTAAAAAATGCCATTGGTAATTTGATAGGGATTGCATTGAATCTGTAGATTGCTTTGGGTAGTATAGTCATTTTCACAATATTGGTTCTTCCAATCCAATTACATGGTATATCTCTCCATCTGTTGGTATCATCTTTAATTTCTTTCATCAGTGTCTTATAGTTTTCTGCATACAGGCCTTTTGTCTCCCAAGGTAGATTTATTCCTAAGTATTTTATTCTTTTTGTTGCAATGGTAAATGGGAGCATTTCCTTAATTTCTCTCTCGGATTTTTCATCATTGCTGTATAGGAATGCAAGAGATTTCTGTGCATTAATTTTGTATCCTGCAACTTTACCAAATTCATTGATTAGCTCTAGTAGTTTTCTGGTGGCATTTTAAGGAATCTCTATGTATAGTATCATGTCATCTGCAAACAGTGACAGTTTTACTTCTTTTCTAATTTGGATTCCTGTTATTTCTTTTTCTTCTCTGATTGCCATGGCTAGGACTCCCAAAGCTATGTCAAATAACAGTGGCGAGAGTGGACATCCTTGTCTTCTTCCTGATCTTAGAGGAAATGCTTTCAGTTTTTCACCATTGAGAATGATGTTTGCTGTGGGCTTGTCATATATGGCCTTTATTATGTTGAGGTAAGTTCCCTCTATGCCCACTACCTGGAGAGTTTTTATCATAAATGGGTGTTGAATTTTGTCAAAAGCTTTTTCTGCATCTATTGAGATGATCATATGGTTTTTATTCTTCAGTTTATTAATATGGTGTGTCACATTGATTGATTTGCGTATATTGAAGAATCCTTGCATCCCTGGGATAAATCCCACTTGATCATGGTGTATGATCCTTTTACTGTGTTGTTGGATTCTGTTTGCTAGTATTTTGTTGAGGATTTTTGCATCTATATTCATGAGTGATATTGGTCTGTAATTTTCTTTTTTTGTAGTATCTTTGTCTGGTTTTGGTATCAGGTTGATGGTGGCCTCATAGAATGAGTTTGGGAGTGTTCCTTCCTCTGCAATTGTTTGGAAGAGTTTGAGAAGGATGGGTGTTAGCTCTTCTCTAAATGTTTGATAGAATTCACCTGTGAAGCCATCTGGTCCTGGACTTTTGTTTAAGATTTTAAATCACAGTTTCAATTTCCTTACTTGTGATTGGTCTGTTCATATTCTCTATTTCTTCCTGGTTCAGTCTTGGAAGGTTATACCTTTTTAAGTATTTGTCCATTTCTTCCAGCTTGTCCATTTTATTGGCATAGAGTTGCTTGTAGTAGTCTCTTAGGATGCTTTGTATTTCTGCGGTGTCTGTTTTAACTTCTCCTTTTTCATTTCTAATTTTATTGAGTCCTCTCCCTCTTTTTCTTGATGAGTCTGGCTAATGGTTTATCAATTTTGTTTATCTTCTCAAAGAGCCAGCTTTTAGTTTTATTGATCTTTGCTATTGTTTTCTTTGTTTCTATTTCATTTATTTCTTCTCTGATCTTTATGATTTCTTTCCTTCTGCTAACTTTGGGTTTTGTTTGTTCTTCTTTCCCTAGTTCCTTTAGGTGTAAGGTTAGATTGTTTATTTGAGATTTTTCTTGTTTCTTGAGGTAGGCTTGTATAGCTATAAACTTCCATCTTAGAACTGCTTTTGCTGCATCCTATAGGTTTTGGATAGTCATGTTTTTATTGTCATTTGTCTCTAGGTACTTTTTGATTTCCTCTTTGATTTCTTCAGTGATCTCTTGGTTATTTAGTAATGTATTGTTTAGCCTCCATGTGTTTGTGTTTATGTTTTTTTTCCCTGTAATTGATTTCTAATCTCATAGCGTTGTGGTCAGAAAAGATGCTTGATATGATTTCAATTTTTTAAAATTTACTGAGGCTTGATTTTTGACCCAAGATGTGATCTATCCTGGAGAATGTTCTGTGCGCACTTAAGAAGAAAGTGTAATCTGCTGTTTTTGGATGGGATATCCTAAAAATATCAATTAAATCTATCTGGTCTAATGTGTCATTTAAAGCTTCCGTTTCCTTATTTATTTTCATTTTGGATGATCTGTCCATTGGTGTAAATGAGGTGTTAGCGGCCCCCACTATTATTATGTTACTGTTGATTTCCTCTTTTATAGTTGTTAGCAGTTGCCTTATGTATTGAGGTGCTCCTGTGTTGGGTGCATATATATTTATAATTGTTATATCTTCTTCTTGGATTGATCCCTTGATCATTATGTAGTGTCCTTCCTTGTCTCTTGTAACACTCTTTATTTTAAAGTCTATTTTATCTGATATGAGTATTGCTACTCCAGCTTTCTTTTGGTTTCCATTTGCATGGAATATCTTTTTCCATCCCCTCACTTACAGTCTGTATGTGTCCCTAGGTCTGAAGTGGGTCTCTTGTAGACAGCATATATATGGGTCTTGTTTTTTTATCCATTCAGCAAGCCTGTGTCTTTTGGTTGGAGCATTTAATCCATTCATGTTTAAGGTAGTTACTGATATGTATGTTCCTATTACCATTTTCTTAATTGTTATGGGTTTGTTTTTGTAGGTCCTTTTCTTCTCTTGTGTTTCCCACTTAGAGAAGTTCCTTTAGCATTTGCTGTAGAGCTGGTTTGGTGGTGCTGAATTCTCTTAGCTTTTGCTTGTATGTAAAGCTTTTGATTTCTCCATCGAATCTGAATGAGGTTCTTGCCGGATATAGCACTCTTGGTTGTAGGTTCTTTCCTTTCATCACTTTAAGTATATCATGCCACTCCCTTCTGGCTGGTAGTTTCTGTTGAGAAATCGGCCGTTAACCTTATGGGAGTTCCCTTGTATGTTATTTGTCATTTTTCCCTTGTTGCTTAAAATAATTTTTCTTTGGCTTTAATTTTTGCCAATTTGATTACTATGTGTCTCAGCGTGTTTCTCCTTGGGTTTATCCTGTATGGGACTCTCTGTTCTTCCTGGACTTGGGTGGCTATTTCCTTTCCCATGCTAGGGAAGTTTTCGACTATAATCTCTTCAAATATTTTCTCTGGTCCTTTCTCTCCTCTCCTTCTGGGACCCCTATAATGCGAATGTTGTTGCGTTTAATGTTGTCCCAGAGGTCTCTTAGGCTGTCTTCATTTCTTTCCATTCTTTTTTCTTTATTCTGTTCCACAGCAGTGAATTCCACCATTCTGTCTTCCAGGTCACTTATCTGTTCTTCTCCCTCAGTTATTCTGCTATTGATTCCTTCTAGTGTAGTTTTCATTTCAGTTATTGTATTGTTCATCTCTGTTTGTTCTTTAATTTTTCTAGGTCTTTGTTAAACATTTCTTGCATCTTCTCAATCTTTGCCTCCTTTCTTTTTCCGAGGTCCTGGATCATCTCTACTATTAGTATTCTGAATTCTTTCTCTGGAAGGTTGCCTATCTCCACTACATTTAGTTGTTTTTCTGGGGTTTTATCTTGTTCCTTCATCTGGTACATAGCCCTCTGCCTTTTCATGTTGTCTGTCTTTCTGTGAATGTGGTTTTTGTTCCACAGGCTGCAGGATTGTAGTTCTTCTTGCTTCTGCTGTCTGCCCTCTGGTGGATGAGGCTATCTAAGAGAATTGTGTAAGTTTCCTGATGGGAGGGACTGGTGGTGGGAAGAGTTGGGTGTTGCTCTGGTGGGCAGAGCTCACTAAAACTTTAAACCACTTGACTGTTGATGGGTGGGGCTGGGTTCCCTCCCCCGTTGGTTGTTTGGCCTGAGGCAACCCAACACTGGAGCCTACCTGGGCTCTTTGGTGGGGCTAGTGACAGACTTTGGGAGGGCTCATGCCAAGGAGTACTTCCCAGAACTTCTGCTGCCAGTGCCCTTGTCTCCGTGGTGAGCCACAGCCACCCCCCACCCCTGCAGGAGACCCTCCAACACTAGCAGGTAGGTCTGGTTCAGTCTCCCCTGGGATCACTGCTCCTTCCCCTGGGTCCCGATGCGCACACCACTTTGTGTGCGCCCTCCAAGAGTGGAGTCTCTGTTTCTCCCAGTCCTGTTGAAGTCCTGCAATCAAATCCCACTAGGCTTCACAGTCTGATTCTCTAGGAATTCCTCCTCCCGTTGCTGTACGCCCAGGTTGGGAAGCCTGATGTGCAGCTCAGAACCTCCACTCTAGTGGGTGAACTTCTGTAGTATAAGTGTTCTCCAGTCTGTGAGTCACCCACCCAGGAGTTATGGGATTTGATTTTACTGTGATTGCGCCCCTCCTACAATCTCATTGTGGCTTCTCCTTTGTCTTTGGTTGTGGGGCATCTTTTTTGGTGAGTTCCAGTGTCTTCCTGTTGATGACTGTCCAGCAGCTAGTTGTGATTCTGGTGTTCTCATAAGAGGGAGTGATGGGCTTCCCTGGTGGCGCAGTGGTTGAGAGTCCGCCTGCTGATGCAGGGGACACGGGTTCGTGCCCCGGTCCGGGAAGATCCCACATGCCGTGGAGCGGCTGGGCCCGTGAGCCATGGCCGCTGAGCCTGCACGCCCGGAGCCTGTGCCCCGCAACGGGAGAGGCCACAACAGTGAGAGGCCCACGTTCTGCCAAAAAAAAAAAAAAAAAAAGGAGTGAGAGCACGTCCTTCTACTCCGCCATCTTGGTTCCTCTCCCTATTCTTTTTTGATAATCAAGGTGGTGCCTTTGGATGGGGCAAGCCCATGGCTGCACACACTGCTAGGAAGATGCCCCCAAGCAGGGGCTCCTCCATTCCAGGTCTCCAGCCCAGGATGCAAAGAAGCTCTGGGATGAGGCTGTGTCTCCGGCAGGGCTGTGACTGCATAAAGCAATGACAGCCGTGCTCAGCGGGGACAGCAGCTCTCATATTGTGGATGACAAAAACCTCAGTCCTCACCACGCCTCTGGCTAGTGACTGGCTGGTGAACACAGCATTGCGTTTCTAGAATCTACTTCAGCCTAAGTGGGTCTAACTAGCAACTGAAGGGTGTTTAACGTGGGGTTAAAATAACCTTTCTGTGTGACTGGAAATCACTCATTCAAGATTCCGCTGTGTGACATTACCTCCACAGACCCATTGCTTCCTTCAGACTAGGACTATCCTAATAAAACACTATTCCTTTATACCCTGCCCCCTTTATGTTAACTCTCAAAAATTAAATCTTTATATAATGTGTTTATATTTATTTGTATAGTGTATAAATATGTGTTATGTGAATATGTATTATATGTACATTAATGGGTGTATATTGTATGTATAAATATATGACTATTATACATTAAATCTTTATATAATGTGCCTATTAACATAGATTTATGATTACTTTTTGTACATTTTCCTTTAAATTTCTAATTTTTTACTATATTTTTCTGCTGTTGTTAAAAGTAATTCAGCCTCCTGATAGAAAATGTGAGAAGTGAGCTCTTCTTTACTTCCATCAGCATTTCTATTATTAAACAATAACAAATGTGAGTGGCATAAAATAAAACAGGAAAGCGCATCTGATATTCATTGGTGCCTCCTAAATACTTGGGCACCAACCCAGGAAATTTCTATCGAATTTCGTCCTTCCGCAGCTCCTGCAACCTATGTGCATTACATCCATTCTCTGGATGAGGAAATTGAACCTCAGAGGAGGTCAGCCACCAGCCTACCTCCACACACTGTGTGGTCTTTTAAAATCCAGTTCTAAGCACATCTCTTCTTAGAAATATTCCCTGATAAACTCTTTCCACCTGTTTACATTTCCCGTGACCTCTTTGCCCTTTTATGCATCATTTCTCCATGTCTGGTGTACCATTTAAATGTTTTTTTTTTACTGCTATTTTAATACATTTATTCATGTCCCCACCTCAACTGAAAGTTTCCAAGTGCAGGGATACAGCGTTTACTTCACCATGTTATGAATATAGCAAGATTATTAAATAAACGTTGAAACCCTGGCCGACTACTCAAGAGATATTTATCTTGGAGCATGTGTGTCAGGTTTTTCTGGACGGGGCCTGCAGGTTCAGGGGCACTAAAAGGATGCATTTCTTAAGCCTTCTGGTCATAGACTTACTTCTCCAATAACAGGTTTGATTTGCCAAACTTTGGGGAAGAAAGCTCTATTTCATAAGGAAGCTATAGTAGTTTGGGGGCATGTGAATCCTTCTTTTTTTTTTTAATTTTTAAAATTTATTTATTTATTTTTGGATGTGTTGGGTCTTCGTTGCTGCACGCAGGCTTTCTCTAGTTGTGGTGATTGGGGGCTACTCTTCATTGCGCAGGCCTCTCATTACGGTGGCTTCTCTTGTTGCAGAGTACAGGCTCTAGGTGCATGGCTTCAGTAGTTGTGGCACACGGCCTCAGTAGTTGTAGCTCACGGGCTTAGTTGCTCCGTGGCTTGTGGGATCTTCCCGGACCAGGGCTCAAACCCATGTCTCCTGCATTGGCAGGTGGATTCTTATCCACTGCACTACCAGGGAAGTCCTGAATCCTTCTTAATAAAGGTGCAACAGCAGCCTTCCCTGGAATTTTCGTTGTGCTCAAAAGGGATAAAGGAATGGAGGGGGACTCCTCCTCAGCAGAAATCCGAGCATTCTGGAAGGTGGTGAGCTGCCTTCTAGCTCCCTCACACATCTCTTCACCAGCCCTGCAGGGAGCAACAGCACACACCTGCTCCTTAGTTGACAGGGAGCAACTAGAAGGCAGGGGCTGTACCCTATTCATCTCTGTGTTCCCAGTGCCTGGGAAGTGCCTGGCACACAGTAGGTGTTCAATAAATGCTTGGTGAATAAAGGGAAAAATGAGTGAGTTGGGTTTTAAAATTTTTCTTGTGAAGTATTGCACAGAGGTCTTGTCTACTGCCCATAGGATTGCCTATTTATTGTGTGTTCACCCCTCTGATTTCATCCTGCAGGCCTGTGTTAGTTTGCTTAACTAGTCCAACCCTCAGACATGCCGACTATGGGGATTTAGATCTGGAAAAGGGCACAGAGTGCTTCTCTAGTGGAATGTCATTTTTTTCGGTTATTTTGGCATGAAGTTCCTTTCAAGCCTAATTTAGCAGGTATTAATATGTATTTGTCAAATGAATTGATGTATAATTGTAGAGTTATCCATTAGAGGCCCCTGATTACACTTTTATATTTGAAAGCCTACAGCGACTTAGAAAAAGGTCAGAGTACAAAACAAAAGATGAATGCCTTTTAGTCCATATCCAAAGAAGAATGTGAAAAATTGCAAACTTTCCCCACCCATAACCCTATTATTCCTCTATATTCCTCTGTCCTGTCCACTCCCAAGAAGAAAAAAATCAAAGAACTGGAATATGTCAACCCTTCAATGCTTCATTTGTTTTCCATCTCTTTCCTTCATGTATCTGAGCCCTTGGACTCTTACAAATGTCTGCCTCTCAACCCCAGAGGTGAGTGACAGCCTCAGATAAAGCAATTGTAACCTTCTTCTTTCATGTGGCATCTGTCCTACCACTAGATACAGTTGATTTACCTGTACTAAAAGGGACAGTAACCAGAAAAGAGGATTACAGTACATTCGGAGGCAATCAAGGGAGGAAAATAAACCTAGTGCCAAGAGGGTATTAAATAGCAGAGCTATCTGCAGGAGTAGAACAAGCTTAGAGAGAAAAAAAGAAAAAAAACAAATCTTCTAGGACAATCCCTGTTACTTCATAACTCTGGAATTTTGTCAGAAGCTTGATAATTAATTTTCTGTTTTAGGTAATTTAACAGGCCGTTTGTAATTTTGTTCAGGGAGTCCCTGAAAGACTGTTTTTTATTGACAAAGTAATTCTTCCCTGAAGCAGCCTAAGCTATGGAAAATGCATATTCTTACTTCCTCCTATACATATATGCAGGGTGTGTGTCTGTGTGTGGGAGAATTGGGGGGAGGTATATAAAGCCAAAGGGAATGGGGAATTTCTTTGAATATAAATTGCACTTGAAAATCTGGGGAAGACATTATCTCTTTGTATTGAACAAATGTGCATTTGTGATGTAACATGTGGCATCTTTTTGCATGAACTTTAAAGATTAACATGAGACGTCAAATAATTCTCACACCAGTAGCAGCTGCTTCAGATCAGCAGATTTCCCCTTTCTCCCAAATCCTGGGGTGGGGGGTCCCCTCTGTTCCTAAGCCTGTTGGCAAGGAGATTGACAAGACGTCTCTGCCCTGTGTATTGATACATGGTCAAGAATTTATTTTGCAATCCTCATCCTCTGTAGTTATCACTTCTACTGTGGAATTTCAAAGGGATTCTTACTTGAGTCCTGTCATACTTTTTTTTCATGATTTCTCTCTCCTCGTCAACTCTGCAGGCCTGTGACTCTGCTGGTCATCAAAGAAAGTTAATCAAACAAAGGAATAAAATCAAGTATGTGGTACATGACTCATTCCTCCTTCCATTCTCACAATTATCATACCACTCCCCAAAGGACCACTTCTCTGTAGTGAGTCATGGGTGGAGGGTCTGAGAAAGGACTCCGGCCCAGCCCTGGATGAGGCTGGAGAAATCAGAAGAATGGATCCTCAGTGGGTGGTGGTGGGAGTTGGAAAAAATCAAAATTCAATTTGTAGTATCTTTGTGAAATAGTCATAAAAAAAGGTGAACTAATACTACATAGAAAAATTGAGTATGATTCATACCGTATGAATGCAAAGAACTGGGAAGTTTTCCTTCCCCTCTTCTGCCTTGGTAAAGATGGTGTAAAATGAAAACTCTGCCTTAAGTGTGGAGGCAGCATGGCTTGTTGAAAAGAGCTCAGCTTTGCAGGTAGACAGATATGAGTTCACATCCCGCCTGTGCCACTACTAGCTGTGACCAGTCCATCTGATCAGCCGTATCTTCATTTGTAAAGTAGGGATAACCTATTATCTTTAGGGGAAGGGTTAAAGCAAGTAGACGTGAACTGTCTGACCCCTAATGTAATATTCATTAGTTTACTTTGTATTAGTCATCCATTTCTGTGTCACAAATTACCCAAAACATAATGCCTTCAAACAACAAACATTTGTTATCTCATAGTGTCTATGGGTTAGGAATCTGGGTCCACTTTAGCTGGGTGCCTCTGGCTCAGGGTCTCTCCAACTTTGCAGTGAAGGTGTTGGTTAGGGCTGGGGTCTCATCTGAGGACTCAACTGAGGGAGGATCTGCTTTTACACTCATTCCCATATTGTTGGTAGATCTCAGTTCCTCATGGGCTATTGGCCAGAGACGTGAGTTCCTTGCCATGTGGACCTCTCTACAGGGCATCTTATAACACGGCAGCTCATAACTCGTTATCCCTCAGAATGACAGGCAAGAGAGAGAGAGAAAGCATGAAAAACAAAGCCATGGTCTACTGTAGTCTTGAAACGATAGCTCATTACTCTGTCACAATATCCAGCCCACGTTCAAAAGGAGAGAATTTACACACCAGCATGACTGCCAGGAGGAGGGAATCATTAGGGCTTATCTTAGAGGCTCCTACTATACTCTTGCACTCAACAGATATATATTGAGAGTCTACTGTTGGCCAGGTGTGGTGCTAGGGGGTAAAACACATAAAAGTGAGCAAAATGAGACATGGTACCTACTCCCATGCACCTACAAAAGAGGAGATAGGCATGAACTTATGTAAAATTAAGACTCATGGTGCTAAGGAAGCACATCCCATGGGACTTGGCTTCGTCAGCAGTCAGTGAATACCTTCCTGAGAAAGTGACATGTTGAGCCAAGGTCTTATGATTATCCAGGAAAAGAAGGGAGGGGAAAATCATTCCAGAGAGAGAAGAGCATGTGCAAAGGTCCCAGTTTGGTCTGAAATTATTAAAATTTTAATCCCCAATTAATTTATGATACTGGATCAACCTAGAAAAGATAGTTACTTTAGGTACCTATTTATTTTCACTTCAATCAGCAGCAAAGTGACTCAGAGAGACATTTTGTTCTCTGACTTGCCTCAAAGGCTGTGGATGCAACTCAGAAGAGAGAGGTCTGGGCAGTGCTTCTCCAAATCTAATGGACATTTGAGCCTCGCTGGATCTGATTAAAATGCGGATTCTGATTGCAGAGGTCCCAGGTTTGGCACTCAAGTTGTGGCCTCAAGAGCAGGAGCCTCAGAACCACTTGGGAGCTTGGGTAGAAATGTAGGATCTCAGGCCCCAGACCAGAACTCTAGAACAGGTGAGCACAGGAATCACCTGGAAAGCCTGGACTCCATCCCCAAAATGTTACTTCAAGTGGTTAGGGTGGGACTCCAGAACTGGCATGTCTAACAAGTCCCCAGGGACACTGCTGCCACCCCCATGCTTTGAGCAGTGCTCCTCTAGATTCTTAGAGCTCAAACTATTACCCAGGACATTCCAGAAAAGGCCTTGAATGGTGGCCCCTTCCAGGGTAAATCTTAAGAAAAGGTATCCTCTGCTAGAAGAGCAAAAGGGCTCATCCTCTTTTCTCTCTGATTGAACACTTGATGGAGGGAGTAAGGGGAAGCTGGAGGGAGGAGGCCTGCACCCTGGTGATGCCCACGGGTACGCAGTCCGTGTATTTCTTTTAGGAAGCCCTCAGGGTCATCAGGATCTTCTGGGAATCAGTAGCCAAAGTGCATTTTTATTATTACAATTACATTCTTTGCAGGCACATTTTTAATCTGAGTAATAATTTTCATTTCTTGGAATACCTACATGTCTCTGGGAGACCATCAGGACATAGGCTATGCGATGTTGAGGTCAGAGAACTAGGCTCAAAGGGCCTAGGAGGGATCCTCAGCTCTACCACCGCACTGGATGTGAGACTCCGCCCAATAGTAGTCAATGAGAAGACCGCAGCATCACTTCTGGGATA
The DNA here is from genome assembly GCF_964341445.2 of Mesoplodon mirus. Classification (NCBI taxonomy): domain Eukaryota; kingdom Metazoa; phylum Chordata; class Mammalia; order Artiodactyla; family Ziphiidae; genus Mesoplodon; species Mesoplodon mirus. The sequence goes on along the minus strand of NC_138996.1, from coordinate 18,555,111 downwards.
TCCCAGCCAAAGATGCAGGACCTGAATCTCACCGTGAAGGACTAACTCCCTTCTCCAACAGTGAGTGCCCACCCAAGGACATTCTACAACATAACTAATAGAAAATCTCCAAAGTGTCAAGGTCGTGAAAGACAAGGAAAGCCTGAGGAACTGTTCCAGACTGAAGGAGCCTCGAGACATGATGATGAAATGCAATGTGTGACCCTGGACTGTGTCCTTTTTTGCCCTAAATGACATGATAGGAAAATTAGAAAAACTTGAATGAGGTCTGAAGGTCAGACGGTGGTAATGCACTGATGTTAATTTCCTGATTTTGGTGGTTATATTGTGGTTTGGGAGGAAAATATCCTGTTTATAGGAAATACACTAGAGTTCAGAGCTGATGGAACATCATGTTGACAACTTATTCAAGCGGTTTAGGGGGGAAGTTCTTTCTTCTGTGTTTGCAGTTCTTCTGTAACTTTGAGATTGTTTCAAAAAGCAAACGGACAACAATCCAAAAGTCCAAAACAAAACAATGACGTGCATCAATGTGTCCTGAGACACACAAGCAATTTACAAAAGGCAGGTGGGATGACGTCGTCCTCTGTTTTCGCATCTGCTGTTTGCTCGCTGTAAAGCCATCATCACGGCCTTCCATTGCTGTTTGCAGGCTGTTCCTGGGCTCTGTCCGCCGTATCACTTTCAGTATCACCGCCTGCATTAGGCGCTCACCGCTACACAGCAGGACCAAGGCAGCAGCCTCCAAGCTGCTCTTCCTGCCCCGTGTCAGCTTCTCTTTCTCGGCCCCATCCTGCCCCCAGCCACCTAACCTCTTCCCCTGCTGCTGACAGAGGGGTTTTTCTAAAACTCAGACCTGCTTGCGTCACTGGCCTGCTTAAAATCCTGAAGTCTCCTCCTCCCTATTCCCCATACATGAAGTCCCAGCTCCTTACACATCTCTTATTCTGACTGTAGCCTGTCCATCAGCGTCTTCTACATCTGTCCTCCCCTTTCCTCCTGGACTGAACAACGCTGAACAATTCACCTTCCCAGGAACTCACTGGGACCATCCTGCTTCCGTGCCTCAGTGATGCCATTCCCTCAGTTTTCTTCTCTCTGAAAAACTCTGGGGCTTCAAGAGAGGCTGAGATGTCACCTCCTCTGGGAAGCCTTCCCTGATCCGCACTGCCCTACCCCAGGCAAAGTGCACGACCCCTTCCTTTGTGTGCCGATAACTCTTTGTATAATTGGTCTCGGCATAATGTGTTTGCCTTGTTATATGAGTCCCTTACCAGACTATGAGCTCCTTGAGGGCAAAGACTGTGTCTTTAACGTGGCTGTCACCAGCACAGGGCCTGGCACCTTGTTGGTATTCAGTAAATGCCTGTTGAACCACAGGGCCAACTGCCGTAGGGGGTGTTACGCTGTTTGGCTGCTCGTCAGGCACTTGGTGGCGCTGATGTTGAAACTCCTCCCCCTTCTGGGATGGAAGGGCCTGCAACAGCTGGGGGACATTTGATGGGTCTGGGCCATGCAGAGTTACAGTTAAGTAAGAAATCTTGCTCCCCAGCACTAAGGTTTACCTTCTTTTCTTCTCTAGGCAGTTCTGAAGCACCAAGAAACAGCATGCTCTTTTTTTTGGGGGGGGGGTTCCTGGTTTTAATATATCACGATGACATAATCCAATCTAACTCATGCATCACTTTCAGAGACACAGTGCAACTGGAAATATTTTCGCTGTTGCAGAGGACATTACAGTTCTAAAAAGCAAATGCCTATGGGTGTGCTTGCATCTTCAAAATAAAAAGAAAAGAAACAGGCACTATAGTTCTCTAAGGATGGCTGTGTTTCACACATTGTGGAAAAACAGTAAAAATCCCCTTCAAGAGTTTCAATATGCATTGTAACATAGATTTCATCTCCTTCGGTTTGCTTGCTGACTTCTTAGATGACTTGGTTAGAAGTCTGTTTTCACTGCTTCTTTGTTAACTGCTGTTGCTACTCTGTAGGCTATATGTTTTAAACTTCTGTAAGGAACATTACAAGCTATTTCATGTAATTTAATTTTGTGCTGAATATTCTTCAAAGGATTTTATAAATAATACAATATTTTAAATGAGTCTTCAATTCACTTGTTGTTATACCATATTGTTGCTTTCTCCAACTTTATCTACAAATGATCTAATTCCAGGTAAATTCAAGAGTGATCCAAGGACTGGCACTCTTCTAATAAATCCAACAACCACAGGAAAGAAGCCCCTGAACAAGAGAAGGAATCCATAAATTTCAAAGATCATGCCTATCAAAGGCCAACCAATCAGGACTACAAATACAGCACCCAGGAAAAATCCTGTAGCTTTCATTTTATGTTCTTGGAAGAAGAATCTGAATGTTCTTTCTAAATCAATTACAAAAGCCAAGCCAGCCACAAATAAAACATTTCCAATAGCCAGTAATGCTTTGTCAAAAAAGAGAATCATTCCAAAGAACAGGAAAAACACTCCAAATCCTGTTAATCCCATTCCAATTTTCTGGGTGTCCGTTAAGGAGATCATGGCTGCAGGGGTAAGGGCGGCGTCGATAGCACCTCGGAGCGGCCAGGGTGTGAAGCAAAGTCGAGAGAACGAAGCCGGGAAACAGCCCAGGCGAAAGCCGCCACGTCTTCCGGAAACCCAGCATGTTCTTTTTATATCTTCCGTCACGTTAAGAAGGGCTCTGATAAAGTCTTCTCCAGTTCCCCAGCCTCTGCAGAGTGGGCGGAGCCTGTCCAGTAGGGGCCCCAGCTAAGCAAGCAGAGTGTGCAGGAGTGGTATGAGGTGGGGGGCAAGCTGGGGTGGGTACTACTTATCCCTGTCCGTGGGAGATGCCAGCAAATAGAATGACAGAGGCCAGGAGCTGCGGGGGGAGCCAAGGTCCAAAGTGCTGACGGGAGAGCCAAGTGCCGCATCAAACCTGGTGGGAAAGTCAGCCCGAGTCCAGGGTGTGGCGGGAGCGGGTGAGGCTGAGCATCGGCAGGGCGGAGGAACGGGGGTGCCAGGAAGGGACGGCCTGCAGCTGGCACGGGCCTGGCATCTGAGGGCTAGCGGGGGTGCAGGGGTACGGGGTGGGTTAATGGATTTGCATAAAGAATCCGGAGTGAGTCAGATGACGATTCACTGTAAGTGATCACAAAGTCTTCTCATATTGTCCCGAATATTTACTTTTCCTTTGTGTCAAAGCCTCGTTGCCTTTCGTGGCATGTCAGTTAGCAGAGAAATGACTCTCTGGGGGAGAAACCTAGTGTCATTCTTGGGCTGGGCTAATCGTGTGTCTTGCGAACTGGATGAGAAAGTCTGGCTGAGCCCTGCAGATCAAGGAAGAAACGGAGCACCCAAGGCCATCAAGTCGGCCCGGCTAAGGGCTGCTGCGAGTCACTGCACAAAGTCAAGGGAATTTCTAAGTTTTTCTATTACAAATGTATGCAATTCAGGTATACCTGCCTCTAAGCTAGCCCAGAAGAAATTAGGCAATAAGTCATTCCATTTACCAAAAACAAAGATTCACGATAGAAGATTCTTTTAGAGCACAAGCTGCCCACTTGTATTTAAAAAGAGCTGGGGGCTTCCCTGGTGGCGCAGTGGTTGAGAGTCCGCCTGCCGATGCAGGGGACACGGGTTTGTGCCCCGGTCCGGGAAGATCCCACATGCCGCGGAGCGGCTGGGCCCGTGAGCCATGGCCGCTGAGCCTGCGTGTCCGGAGCCTGTGCTCTGCAACGGGAGAGGCCACAACAGTGAGAGGCCCACGTACCGCAAAAAAATAAAAAAATAAAAAAATAAAAAGAGCTGGGAGTTAGGAAAACTGTAATAAGGACAGGAATGACTAGGAACGCATCTATAGACGTCAATTACCCCCTCCCTCACGTCCGGGAAAGAGAGGCGAGCCACTCTCATAAAATCAAACAAGCCTATGATGGAAACTCATGGAGTTAGAGAAGCATTGATTCTAAGCCTGTGATTCAGGAGTACGACTTAACTTTTTTTAAAAAAAGATCCTCATTTTTTCATTAATTCAGTATTTACTAAGCACCAGCTCCCGCGCTTGGCACTGAAGATGTAATGGTGAACAAGGCAGAAATGAGCCTTACTCTTATCAAATGTTATTCTAGTAAGAAAGACCAGATGAAATAGGAATAAATAGATAAGTGATTTAAAAGGCTGTCAGTTGTGATAAGTGTTGTGCAGGAAACAGCCAGGAAGGGGAGACTGTCTGCTGGGGAGATGGCTTGGAGGAGGGGTTACTTTAGATGAGGTGACTGACCCGGAATCTCAGAGGTAACATTTCAGCTGAAACAAGGTTGCTGGAAGGAGCCAGCCTTGTGATGCAGGGGAAAGTTCCAGGCAGCAGGAGCAGCATGTGCAAAAGGCCTGAGGTCGAAGAAAGCCCTAGCAGGTTTGAAGAAGGAAAAGGAAAGCAGAAAACAGTATGCCTGGAGCTCAGTGAGGAAGGGCTGTCATGAGGAAGACGTGCGTGGATCTATAGACCAGAGGCAAATCATGCCGGACCTTGGGGTCCACTCTAAGGATAATGGAGAACCACGGAAGAATTTTTAGCTAGTGAATGTTAGGTTTCAATTTACATTTGAGATGACTCCTCTTGATGGCAGCAGAGTCGACTGGGTGCTGGGAGACCATGTGCCTGCTGTACCAGTTGTCCAGGGAAGCAATATTGATGGCCAGGGTCAAGATGGTGGCAGGCAAGACAGAGACACATGGAGGAACTTGAGATGTGTTTTGGAAATAGAATCGACAAAGTCTGCTTTGGGTTAGATGTGGGCTTCAGGTAAAGGAAAAGTCAAGAATGACTTCTAGGCTCCCAGATGAGCATCTGGCAGGTGCCATTTCCTGAGATGGGGAAGACGTGCAGGAACAACAGCTTTGGGAGTTGTGAGTACAATTCCCAAAGGGAAAACCAATGACTCATATGAGGTGTTAGATGTTAGATGTCTCTCAGTCATGCAGGTTGTGATGTCAAATTTACACGTGGATACAGAGAGGCAAAGTCAGCTCTGAAGAAATTTTAAAAAAAATCCATGTATGTAATCAAGCAGATGGTGGCCAAGCACCTCAGGGCCAATTCACATACTCTTCAAGCGTTTGCACATCTTTCTCAAGACAGATGCTTAGAGATGACATATCTATTGCATTGTGAATTGCAGTATTTATTGCTTGCAAGGTGTATTATCTTAAAAACTATACACTGGTTAGCAATGACTGCGTGTGTTAAAAGTGGCGAATACTCTGCTCAACGTCATCTCATTTAATCGCCACAATTTTATAGAGGGCAGATATGAGTACACTTAGAGGACAGATTAGAGAATGGAAGCTAAGGGGTAAAGTGGGCTCCCTACAGCCACACAGCTGGTATGTGGCAAAGTGAGAAGTGGAACCCACGCCTGCTGACTGCAGGCTCACGATCCTGCCCTCATGGACTCCTCTCCTCGCGGTAAAAGTCTCTTATCTACCCCTCACTGGAGAACAATTTCTATAGTACTATAATGGTGTTGGGTCCGAGGGCAGGCAGCCCCAAAATATGCCACATGGGGCATATGGATTATTTCGAATTAAAGTCATTTAAGAAACGGCCAATGTAGGAGGGATACTCTGACCCTCTTTTCTGTCTCTCTGAAAGCAGGAAATAAATCTCTTGTGAAACATGCACTCCCTGAATTTGGAGGTAGAAAGACACCCTTATCACCAGAAATAGGGAATTTGGGCCAAGAAGCCTGTATAAACAAACCTTATGACTTATTTAATTTACTACCCCAAGCCCAAACTCTGTTTAGATTCTTCACTAATTGAGCACCCAAAACCTGAGTTTCTTTGTCCTGCCAATTCCTCACAAATTTATTGTTTCTTTGTCTAAAAAGTATAAAAGCTGCCTGCTCTGGCCACTTCTTAGGTCCCATTTCCATAAGACCCCCGTGCACATGAATTAAAATTTGTTTCTTTTTCTCCTGTTAACCTGTCTTGTGTCAATTTTATTATTAGTCCAGCCATGAGAACTCAAGAGGGGTAGAAGAGGAAATTTCCCCCTCCCTGACTGTAGCTGTGTGAGTTGAAACTGGGGGCAAATCACTGAACCCCTCCAAGCCCCCTTTTCTTCAACTATTATGATGGTTTAACTTTATATGTCAAATTGGCTGAGCCACTTTGCCCAGATATTTGCTCAAACACTATGCTGGATGTTTCAGTAAGAGTATTTCTGGATGAGATTAACATTTAAATTGGTGGACTCTGAGTACAGAAGATTGCCCTCCATAATGTGGGTGGGCCTCATCCACTCAGTTGAACACCTGAAAGAACAAAAGACAGACTGCCCCCAAGTAAGAAAATATTCTGCTGCAGACAACTTGAATTGCAGCATAGACTCTTCCTGGGTCTCCAGCCAGTCTGCCCACCTTGTAAATTTTTGACTTACTGGTCTTCATAATTGGGTGAGCCAATTCCTTAAAATGAATCTCTTTGTATATGATATATGGTTGACCCTTGAACAATGTGAGGGTTATCGGCACCAACCCCCTGCACAGTTGAAAATTGACTCGTAACTTTTTTTTTTTTTTTTTTTTGGCTGTGTTGGGTTTTCGTTGCTGCGCGCAGGCTTTCTCTAGTTATGGTGAGCGGGGCTACTCTTCGTTGCAGTGTGTGGGCTTCTCATTGTGGTGGCTTCTCTTGTTGTGGAGCACGGGCTCTAGGCAGATGGGCTTCAGTAGTTGTGGTGCACAGGTTCAGTAGCTGTGGCTCACGGGCTCTAGAGTGCAGGCTCAGTAGTTGTGGTGCATGGGCTTAGTTGCTCCGTGGCATGTAGGATCTTCCCGGACCAGGGATCGAACCCGTGTCCCCTGCACTGGCAGGAGGATTCTTAACCACTGCGCCACCAGGGAAGCCCTCAATTCATAACCTTTGACTCCCCCCCAAATTAACTACTAATAACCTATTGTTGATCAGAAGTCTTACTGATAACATAAAGAGTCAATTAACACATCTTTTGTATGTTGTATTATATACTGTATTTTTACAATAAAGTAAGCTAGAGAAAAGAAAACGTTGTTAAGAAAATCATGAGAGAAAATACACTTAAAGTACTGTACTATATTTAATAATACCATTAGTTTACATCATCTGTTTACAAGATGAATCATCTGTCAATCCCTACATTAATATTGTCTTATATGATACAAAACATATATAGCTAGAGATAGATCATCCATCTATTTCTATCTATCTATCTATCTACATACAAAAAGCACTCAGAGGAAAAAACAATTGCTCTTGAAGGAGGAACAATTACACTGACAGCTAATTTCTCAACAGCAATAATAGAAGTCTGTAAACAGTGAAGTGATATCTTCAGTGAGCTGAAAGATAGTAACTGCCAATCTAGAATTCTATTCAAGATGAAACTATCTTTCATGAATGAGGGCAAAGATAAAGACATTTCCAGAAACAAAGTGTAAAGAGTTTGTCACCAGCAGTACCTCTCTAAAGAAAACACTGAAGGAGGAACTTCAGGATGAAAGAAAGTGATCTTAATGGAAGGTTTAAGATGCAAGAAGGAATTAAATGTCGGCAAGACACATAGACATTTTTCAAAAGCAATGTGGCCGATAAATGTCTGAGAAGATGTTCAACATCATTAGAGATCAGGGAAATGAAAATCAGGACCACAATGACCCACCCAATTATCAAAAATTAGAAAGTGTTGGACAGTACCAAGTGTCAGAGGAGATGTGAATCCACAGGCTTTCTTTTACATTGCTGATGGGGCTGTCAATTGGAAAACCGGCATTATCGTCTAAGTTAATCTATTTATTATGCAGCAATGCATCCTCAGCTTATATTGAGAAATTCTTGCACATGTACAGGAGACATGTATAAACAATGCACATAGCACCATGACTTAGCAAAAACATGAAAGCAATCCCAAATGCCATCAATAGGGAAACAGATGAATAAACTGTAATATAGTCAGACAAACAGATATTATATAGCAGTCAAGACAAATGAACTACAGTAATATGCAGCTAACTGGAAAGTTAAGTTTCAAAAGACTACACGAAGAATGACATTCTTTTATCAACACAATTATGGCTGGCTTATAAGTGAGAAAAACCTGCAGCAATCATTCACATTCTTTCTGAGGAGAATTTGGCTCAGCATCCTTTGATAGAGCAAGGAAAGGTGCTGACTTTATTTCACACTATGAGGAAAAGATGTAGAGTGTAGATGCTTAATAATCCAAGCATGAATGTTCAGTACATAGACAGTTGTATATAACTGAGCTGGTATATTGAATGCTGTGGTGAAGAGATGCATAGGGTGAGGTCTGGGAAGGAACACAGAGTTTCTATGCCCTCTCCTCATGAAATGAGGACATAGATGGCACATGGATGTCTGATTTATGATGTGCAATGACCAATCAGGAAGCTCCACTGAGCTTTGGTCCAGAGTTTTTAGGAAGTTTCCTTATATAGGTGAGATTGATTAAACTCATTCTCCAGCCCCCCTCCCCTCCTGGAAGTCTGGCTGGCTCAAAATCCCAGCCCTCTAATCACATGGTTGGTCTTTCTAGTAACCAGCCCTCATCCTAAAGCTCTAGGGGCCCATCCTGAGTCACCTCGTTAGCATAACAAAGACACTCCTAACACTCTGGAAATTACAAGGGTTTTTGAAGCTCTATGCCAGGGACCTGCGACAAAGACCAGACAGATTTATATAATAACTCAAGATCATTCCTGCACAAAAATCTCTGTCTTAGAGTCTGTTTCCAGGAAACCTGACCTAAGACAGTTTTTGCCAGGGGTGGTTCTAGGAAATGCAAGTGCTCTTTCAGTGCCCGATGTGCTACCTTCCATGGAGAAATGGGGAACCTAAGGGCTCAGCCTTCACTGGGTTAGGCTCCACCCACACAACCTGGGCTAGTACCTGTGTGTCTGCTCACTAGGCCGAATGCTGGCTGCCTGGTGGCAATGTTCTAGCTTGGGGCTACTTATACACCTGGGATGGTCCTGAGCTGATTAGTTTTAGCCACTAATTAGAATGGGAAGGACTATTGGGCATTTGTCCCCATCATATTCTAATCTATTTATATATGAAAAAGAAGAGGAAGTGTAATAGGGAAGAACAGGGCTTCCCTGGTGGCACAGTGGTTGAGAGTCCGCCTGCCGATGCAGGGGACGCGGGTTCGTGCCCCGGTCCGGAAAGATCCCACATGCCGTGGAGCGGCTGGGCCCGTGAGCCATGGCCACTGAGCCTGTGCATCCGGAGCCTGTGCTCTGCAACAGGAGAGGCCACAACAGTGAGAGGCCCGTGTACCGCAAAAATAAATAAATAAATAAAATAGGGAAGAACAAATCTGACTCCATATTGGACCTGTTACTTTTACTTTAACCTTTGTATTCTATTGCTTTTGCTACAAGTTAAGAATGTTGCCTATAGCCTGAAATATACAGGAGAGCCCATTCTCAAGGCTCTGACCTTTAAAGGTATAACACTTTTCCATTCATATAGAGATAAAACGTTGCAGAACACAGATAACATTTGTCTTGTTGGAGATTTACAGGAACATCAGGACCTGACCTATGTGGACAGCTGCAAGAACAAAGGATTCTGACACCAAGAAGTCTGTAACAATCAACTACATCCCCTCCCCTTTTAGTATAAAGGAAGCCTGAATTCTAACTCAGGTAAGATGGTTCTTTGGGACACTAGTCCACCATCTTCTCGGTCTGCTGGCTTTCTGAATAAGGTCACTATTCCTTGTCCCAACAACTTGTCTCTTATTGGCCTGTCCTGCAGTGAGCAGTATGAGCCCGGACTCAGTGACAGAAGAAGAAAGAGAAGCAGGAGGAGGAGAAAAAGAAGGAGAAGAAGGTGGCAACGTAGTTTCTAATTTCCCTTCACTGGCAGCCACTTATCTGAGGGTTTCTGGGAGTCATGTATATTCTGTTTTGGTACATGAACATGTTCTGAATTCCAGGTACCACTACATGTCCATTACTCTCTACTCCAGCTCTCCAAGCCAGACTTCTCCCCCAAATTGCCATCAGGGGCACGCAATTCCACCCAGGTGTCTCAGACATCTCAGCCTCAACATGTCCAAAAAAATTAAACCTCCACAAACCTGTTCTTTTATTTTCTGTACTTCATTATACAGTTATCTCAGCCAGAACCATGGTGTCATCCTTGATTTTCATCTCTTTTACCTCCTGTCTACATCAACCATCTTGACCTATCAATTTTACCTCCTGAGTACTTCTCAGACTCCCCCCTTCTCCCATGTCTGCTACTGAAACTGAGCAGGGACCTGTGGGGCTCCCGGGCACAAAAGCCTTTCTGTGTCCCCCGTTTCTTGTTTGTAGGAAATAAGCTTCATCCAGCCTCCCTGATCTTCCCTGAGTTCCAAATTAGCAGATTCAAACAGTTGCTAATTAGGGAAGGGAGGGAATGCAGAAACAAAGAAGGAACAGTCAAGAAACAATAGTGCAGTGATGGGGCAAGGTCCTGGTTCCTCCACAAGGGATACACATAACAATATCTTTGAGTTCTTCTGCAGGAACTAAGGCCCCACCCAGGTGGAAGATGGTAACTACAAGCTGAGACCCGGGACTGGCTGAAACCAGAAGGCTGATGGTTGAGATTCCTGGAACACCATTCTGTTACCTCACCACCAACCAATCAGGAGAAAGTCACACACCCTGCAGCTCTCACCCCAAATTTTGCCCATAAATACTTCTCCCTGAAAACCATCGGGGACTTTTGGGTTTTTGAGCACAAGTCACTCATTCTCCTTGCTCAGCCCTGCAATACACCTTTCTCTGCTCCAAACTCCAGCGTTTCAGTTTGTTTGGCCTCACTGTGCATTGTGCACATGGACTTGTCTGACAACAGAACCGAGATAAGCAAAATGGAGAGAAAGAATCCTGTGCTGCTGTTGTTTTCTTGCACAAATGAATCAAACCATGCATGTTGTTCTTTCACCTTTTCTTTTTGAATTTAACAATATATCTTGGAGGTCCTTCCATTTCATTCCTTATGAAGATACTTTGGTCTTTTAATGACTGCCTGATATTTAATAGTCTGAATGGTCCAAGGTTTAGTTAACTATTTCTACCAATAAGCAGGTTGTTCTCAATCTCTTGCTGTTACAGAGAACGCTATAATGTCGTTGTAGAAATATATATTTTTGGTAGAAGAGAGCCCTAAAAGGGAAGTAATTACTCCCATTTTCCCAAACTACCCAGTATTTTTAAGATAAAATTCATACTTCTTAAAAGGGCAGATACCACCACCATCCACCCCTTCCAGCTTTCTGCTCTACTTTCCAGCAACACTAATTGCTTGAAGAGTCCAGCACATACACCATGGTTTTCCTTACTCTGTGCCTTTTCTTTGCTCTTGCTGAACCTGGCTCCACCCGTCTCTGCTCAACTCATTACCTATTCATTCTTTATCACTCAGTTCAGATGTCAGTTCCTCCAAGAAACTGCTCCACACCACTTTCATCATTGCACGTGGCATGTTGTATCCAGTTTACTTATTTATATGCCTGTACCCCGCCCTGGATTATGAACTCCTCCATGTCAGGATCTGAGGACAGTACTTGCGTCTTACTGTCTTTATAGCTGAAGTGCTTAGCAAGGTGTCTGGAACATAGCATGTGGTAAATTACAATAAATGAATGTTAGACCTTCATTCATTTATTGTAATTGATCTTCATTCATTTATCTGAGGTAGATCAGAAGGACCAAGAAGGGAATCAGAAAGAGAAAACCTGCTCCAATAACCAAATAGCAAGTGTTAGAGAAGGTAAAATAGAAAAAAATAAAAGAGGAAAGTATGAAAAAAAGAATAAAGGAAAAAATCCAGGACTGAAGTAGATGGGTTTCCAGATTAATATTGTCCATGAAAAAGGTTCATCAAGGCATTTCATCATGAAACTTCAGACATTTACAGATAGAGAGGATCCTTTAAAAGCTTCAAAAGAGGAAAAAGCTGTGGATGGGGCTTTTCCACAGCAGTATTTCTAGCAATGCCAGAAAGCAAAGGAGAAATTTCTTCAAAATTCAGAGGGATAATGATTTCTAAATTATTGATAGAGTTCTGTAGTCACCAAGCTATCAATCAACAATATTTTCAAATACATGAAGACTTAAATTTTTTTTACCTCTCATACTCTGTTGGTCAGGCAGCTACTGTGTCTGTCCTGCACCAAAACAAGAGAATAAACCAAGAAAAAATAAGACAAAGAATTGGGGCAACAATCTTTTCCTCTCGTGGGAAGAGGTGAACTAGAATCCCAGGTTGTCAGCTGTGCACTGGGCATGGCACAACTGTTCCAGAACAGAACAGAACAGAACAGAACAGAGGGTCCCAGGAGGAAAGGCTCCAGGAGAAAATGGAATCAATAGGATTCTTGATGTGTTTGAGCATGTAGAGAATAATAAGATTTAGCAAATTTTTGCAATTTTGGTAGAGTTTATAAGACCCTATGAGAATCTGAACTCTTGTTTTTCATTTACTGAACTTTCTGTATTCTCATCACTAATCATTAAGTCCTGGAGAAATCATTAAGTCCATTAAAAGGAAGGAATTGTGGTTCAGTAACAAACAACAGTTACACGGTTAAAATGATGTGAGAAAAAATATTGATTCAACCAAAAAATTTTGATAGACCTATGTAGGAAAGATAGGAGGTATATATGTCAAGAGCAGTGAGGATTCCAGGGGCAGTGGGAAATAAGAGAACTGGGTTTCCTCCTTCCATAATAAAAATTCAAGTTTTGACTTCTGGTTAGGATGTAGACAGCTATAAGAGACCACTGCGTCAACCTAACAATGAAACAAGTTGGATAAGCTACAAAATCATAGTTTTATTGAACACATTATCAAGCTGAGAGTACAAGGAAAACTGAATGAACTAAAATCCAGAAGGAAATAAAAGCCCTTTGCAGCAGTGAAGAGATTTATGCCTGCTTTCATTCCTGATAGAGCATCAGAAGAGGTAACCCACCAGAAACAGGAGGAGGAAAAAGCCAGCTGAACTGCTGACAATTAATGGTCATGAGTGGGCTGCCATTACAGATTGGAATTCAGAAGATCCCGGTTGAAGGCACGGCAGGAGCACAGAAAGAAACGGCCTCTGAGGCATGCAAGTCTTCACCAAGTGCCAGGCAGCAGCTGCTGAAGTCTGGGGATGGGGAATGGGAAACCCATTTAAAATATACTCATATAGGCTAAAGGTAAAGATACCATGCTAACTAATCAAAAGAAAGCTGCAGTGGTTATATAAATATCACATGAAATAGATTTCAGAGCAAAGAACTGCCACCCAGGGATAAAGAAGTACATTTAATAATGATTAAGGGGTGAATTTATCAAGAGGGCATATCATTCCTAAATGTTTATGTGCTTAATAACAGAGCTTCAGTACACTTGAAGCAAAAACTGATATAACTGCAAGGAGGAACAGACAAATCCATAACCTTAGTCAGAGATTTCAACCCTCATCTTTCAAAAAGTGATAAAGCAAGTAAAGAAAATTAGTAAGGACTGAGAAAACATGAACAACCATATCAAGCAACTTGATCTAATTGCCATTTACAAAACACTCCACCCAACAGTAGAATATACATTATCTTCAAATACACATGGAACCCTTACAAATTTCAGTAGGTGTAAAGATTCAAATCACACAGTATGCTTTCTAACCACAATGGAATTCAATTAGAAATCAACAATTTAAAATGCTTGGAAAAATCCATAATTACTTGAAAACAAAATAACCCACTTCTAAATACCCTGTGGTTCAAAGAGAGAATTAAAAAGAAAATTGGAAAGTACTTTGTAATATAATAGAAACAACACCTGAAGCAGTGTTTAAAAGAAAATTTGTAGCTTTTGATGCTTATATTATAAAAATGTAAACTCAGTGTTCTGAGTTCCCACAATAAGCAACTAGAATAAGATGAACAAATTAAGTCCAAAGTAAGGAGGGGAAACAGTAAGCAGAAATCAATGAGATAGCAAATAGACAATAGAGAAAAATCAATGAAGTAAATGGTGGATTTTTTTTAAAGAATTTAATCAATTAATAAGCTCTTAGCTAGACTAACCAAAAAAAAAAGAGAGAGGGAAAAGAAATTAACCAATATCAGGAATGAAAAAGAAGAATCACTACAGTTCTTAGAGATATTTAAAGGCTAATAAGAGGATATGTGGAATAATTTTATACCAATAACTTTAGTAATTAGATGAAAATTAAAAATTTCTTTAAAACCACAGCATGCCAAAAGAGACACTAGAAGAAATAAAAACTATAGACAATCCTATACCTATTAAAGAAACTGGATTAATAATAAAATACCTCCTTACAGAAAGCCTCTGGCCTCAAATTGAATTCTATCAAACATTTAAAAAAAAACTAGTAGCAATCTTACATAAATTCTTTCAGAAATTAGAGAAGACAGGAATATTCCCCAACATATTTTATGAGGCCAGCAGAATCCTAATACCAAAACCTGGTAAAGATATTACATGAAAAGAAAACTAAAAACTGATATTGCGTGAACATAGACACAAAAATTCTTTCAGAATATTAACAACTCAAATCCAGAACAATTAAAAAGAATCATACATCATGGTCCAATGGTTACTTTAACATTTAAAAATTAACTATTGTAATTCACCGTATCAGCAAAACAAAATAGAAAAGTCATATGACCTTCTCAAGAGATACAGGAAAAAATTGATAAAATTCAATACCCATTGATGATTAAAACAAGCAAACAAACACAATTCAGCAAACTGAGACTAGAGGGGAACTTCCTCAACTTGACAAAGGGAATCTACAAAACCCTACAATTAACATCATACTTCGTAATGAAGGCATTAACGTAATTTTACCCCTAAGATCAAGAACAAGGCAAAGTCCCTTCAACATCACACAGGAAGTCCTAACCAATGGAATAAGCAATAAAAGGTGTAAAAATTGTAAAGGAAGAAGTAAATCTGTGTTTATTTTGAATTCAATAGATAATTCATAAAATTGAAAAAAAATTTAAACACTGTAAGTATATTACTGAAAAATACAGATATAAATTCAAAAAAAATTAAGACATTAAATGATTTGGGAGTGGGGAGTATTGGGGTAAGGTACTGCTTTTTGCTTTATAAGCTTTGTAGTGCTTTTTTGATTTTTTCAAAACTCTGTTTTAGTTTGATAAAAATATAAATTAAATTAGAAAGAAAAAGAGAAAAGGGCCTCAGCAGGCATTAAGTACATTTATTCAACTCCAACTACTTCTTCAAAGACAATTTCTTTATTTAATAAAGACTTTTCCCTTGATTGTTCCCTTAGTAAATTAAAGTGTTGACTGAGCTTTGCCCTCTTTGGAAACAAAGCTTGTGAAATACAGAAGTACTTAAAAATGCAAGCACATTTTCATTTATTAATAGACTGCAATCAAAGCTTGGAATAAAAATAAAAATGTAAATTTTAGGCATAATTAATGAGCTTTAAAATTGTTTTTCCCATGGAAAGAATGAATAGTTTTTGGCTGTTAGCCCCAAGGGCAAGCATCTATGTTACACAAATGGGTCTGTATGCATATGAACATATATTTTCATGGTTATTTGCATAAATATCTATATATGTGTATACATTTATGTCCATCAGCTAGATAGTCAGGAAAAAGACAATTTTATGATACTTACAGATTGCAATTTGTTTTAAAAACTTCATCTAACCAGAAAAATTCTACATTAGCTTTGCGCTTATGCTACCCACCTCCACTTTTAATATCAGTTATCTCTTTTTGTTAATGCATATGAAATGGGCAGAGACAGTTCAAGCAACTTTCTGAGCCCAGACATTCAGTTCATTCAATCTCATGGCAAAGGCAAAATCTAGGAAAGGGAAGAAATAACACATTTTCAGAGGGGGACCGAATACTTCTTGGGCCCACTACCTCAGTTCCTTTGACTTGCCCTGCTGCTCACATTATGAATAAATAAATTGCTGCATTCAGTGGACATAGCCTACAGTCTTTGTGTTTTTCTTTGTATTTACTATATGGAAAAGTTGTCCCCAGCCGAACTTATAATTAACATTTTATACAAGATATCAAGAGGTGGCAGTTACTCAACAACGACCAAGATTTCAAATGAAGCTTTCGATTAATGAGAAGCAGAATTATCCCTCCAGGGAAGCGCATGTAAAGCTCATGGACTGTTTCTCAAGAGAAAAGGGCAGAAAATACAATAAAGCAGAGTACACATATTTTGGAAAGTCAACACCCTCTGCAGAGTGTTGACTTGTGTCCTGTGGGACCATTGTGAGAAGAAGATATGTAATGTTAAGTCTAACAAGTGCCGTTGAGGTGGAAATTTGGAAAGTTAGACATGATGGCCCCTATGACCCACTTGAAAATGGAGATTTTTGGCTTCAATGTCTCCTCCTCAGAGACCACTCAATCTAAAGGAGGTCCCCTGTTATTCTGGATCACAGCACCCTGCTTGGTTCTTTCCTAGCACTCATCACAACCAACTACTATTTACTATCTGGTTTGTCTCCCTCCCTAGAATATAAGTTCCATGAGGGTAGAGCCATTGTTTACCTTGTTCATCACTCCATGTCCTGTGCCTGGTAACAGGCCTGGCATGTTCCAGGCTCCGCCTCACCTAGAATATGTCATGTATATAATATGACCCGGAGGGCTTCCCTGGTGGCGCAGTGGTTGAGAGTCCGCCTGCCGATGCAGGGGACACGGGTTCATGCCCCGGTCCGGGAAGATCCCACATGCCGCAGAGTGGCTGGGCCCATGAGCCATGGCCACTGAGCCTGCGCGTCCGGAGCCTGTGCTCCGCAACGGGAGAGGCCACAGCAGTGAGAGGCCCGTGTACCGCCAAAAAAAAAAAAAAAAAAAATGACCTGGAAATAGACTATCTAGAACATATTGTTGTCTTGTTGTTATTTTTTATTCAGGATATAGACCTATTCTTTAAAGGAAATTCTCAGTGAAGGGTTCATAAAGAAGCCAATTGTAAAAATGCTGTGCACAGTGCCCAGCAAGGAACAGATGACCAATTTAGCAACTGCTTATTTAATAATTTCATCTAGTGTAATCTAACAAGCATCCTGTGAGCCTGAAATGATTCGTCCTTAAACATAGAAACTGGAAGCTACAACAGACAGATGCATATAGTGTGTGATTCACTCATTTGGACATTACTTCACTTATGCATTCATTCTTTCAGTTAGTCAGTTACTTATTCATTCATATGTTCATTCCATTTATTTGTTGACTTTACATTTACCAACTATTCATAAGTGCCTGGTGCTGTGCTACAGTTTGGACAGAAATTGTGCAAGAAGAGGAAGGTATGATGGAAATCAGTGTGATGGATTAGAATAGTCAACAATCCCAGCCCAAAGTCTTAATGAATAGTCACTCTTTAAAAACATCTTTCCAATGAGTTAGAGTTTCAGTATATTGAATTTCCCTAAAACGAAACCAATGTTTAAAATGATACTTTATTACCTATCAGGATTCTTCAGGCTTACAACACATTTTGATGCCATCTGGGCTGCCCTTCTAAATCAGCCAATGAAAAATGAGGCATGCCCTGATTTGTGGCAGCCTTAGCTGGCAAGCTAAGAGTCAAGGTAAGTAATGCACACAGCTTAAATGTTATTTTAAAAGCTAGGATCTGATATAAGATAGGAATCTAACTGGAAGAAGAAGATTGTCTACCAGTAAACCATCATGAAATTCGCAGAAACCGGAGACAACTAAAAATGATAGGAGAATATTATCACATTTAGGCTTCCATGGGCAGATAACAGCTGAAGATACTTTGTTAGAGGGAAATTATTCACTCTTTAAGAGGAGCAAACATCTGTTATCTTTCTAAATGGGAAAAATCCAGAGAAATAAATATTAGCATGAAACCTCAACTCTACAGCCATATACTGTCTCCTTTGGCCAAGTAGTTAGAAGATCCACAAAAGTAGGAGGAAAAGACTGGAGTGGGGCTGCAGATCTCCCTCCAATACAGAGTCCAGTGATTGCTTAGGCTATAGAACTAAAACGAACTCAAGTTGGCGAAGGCAGTCCAGAGCTATGAAGGAAGTTAAGAGTTTTGAGTTCTACAAATGGCAACATTTCATTCTTTTCTATGGCTAAGTAGTATTTCACTAGATAGACAGACAGATAGATAGATAGATAGCTGTACACACCACATCTTCTTTATCCATTCATCTGTTGATGGACACTTGGGTTGCTTTTATATCTTGGCAATTGTAAATAATGCTGCTATGAACACTGGGGTGCAAGTACCTTTTCAAATTAGTGTTTTTATTATTATTATTATTGGGATATATAACCAGGAGTGGAATTGCTGGGTCCCATGGTAGTTCTATTTTTAGTTTTTTGAGAAGCCTCCATACTGTTTTCCACAGTGGCTGCACCGATGTACATTCCCACCAACAGTGTACAAAGTTTCCATTTTCTCAACATGCTCATGGATAGACTTGGAGGGTATTATGCTAAGTGAAATAAGTCAGACAGAGAAAGACAAATACTGTATGATGTCACTTATATTTGAAATCTAAAAAACACAACAAACTAGTGAATATAACAAAAAAGAAGCAGATTCACAGATATAGAGAACAAACTAGTGGTTACCAGTGGGGAGAGGGAAGAGGGGAGGGGCAATATAGGGGTAGGAGAGTAAGAGGTACAAACTATTAGATATAAAATAAGCTACAAGGGTATATTGTACAACATGGGGAATATAGTCAATATTTTATAATAGATATAAGTGGAGTATAACCTTTAAAATTGTGAATTACTATATTGTACACCTGTAACTTATATAATATTGTACATCAATTATACTTCAAAAATAAATAAATAAATAAAATTTTAAAAAGAGATTTGAGTTCTGAGCAAGCTGAAGACAGTTGTGTACAAGCCTAAAGTAAGTGAGAAAAGAGTTGAGGATTTTCCCTTTGAGACTGAAGAGAAAATGTAGAAAGGTTAAGAATCCTTATGTGAATGATAATTATTAAAGAATGGTATCCTTAACATATTTTTTAAAGCATGTATTACAAGATTATAAACTCTTCAATTTAATTTCAATTCAACACAGATAAACAGAGGGAGAACCTATAATAAGCTCAGCTACAGTGGTTAACGCACTAGGCATTGTACCTAGTACAATGGTGCTTTCTGTCCAGTGGGAGAAAGATATTTAAAAAACTGTGAAAGAGGAGGATAACTCTCATAAATGAAACATATCAGTTAAAGAACTACACCAGTCACCAGATTTTCTGTGCCTATCAGATTCGAAGTGGCCACGGGTGCCTTTAGGTGGGCTACATCTTCGTGAACTTGTCCTGATTCCTTTCAGTAGGCTCAAAGTATAGCTGGTTGTTTGTACCCTTTTGGGGATCACCTTTTCTTTGCCCTACATCCTAGCCCCAACAACATCTCCATTTTACTTTTTCACTGAAAGACATTTATCTTAAAATAATGTCTCCAGGGACTTCTGTTTCTGGGAAAATGGAGCAGACATATGTTTCCTTACTCCTCTCACTGTGAACAATTACAAACCTTGGACACTGTACATAAAACAAACATAAGAAGACTGAAAGCTGGAGAGAAGGCAGATCAGCTAGGGACCTTGGGACCCAAGGAATAATAAGATGGTGAGTTCTCTGGGGTTTTTGTTTGTTTGTTTGTTTGCTTGCTTCTTATCCCAACTCAGAGCTAAAATAGCCAGCAACTCAGAAATGCCCCCAGGGGCAGATTAAAAAGTCTCTGACAAAAGTCTGCTTACTCTAGGCAAAGGACCAGGAAAGGGGCAGCCTAGCATGATAGAAAACTCTTAGACAATAACCGTTCTACTCCAGCCAAACACCTCTGCGAGAACTGTGGCCTCCTTGACATCCATGCCAGCAATGGTCAGTGGGGGGAGCCTAGACTTCCACCCAGGCAAGGGTGTAATGAGGCATCCCAAAGCCCCAGCAGATGCTGTCAGAGAAGACTAAGTAAGGGGTTGGGACTTTCATCTCTGCCAGACAGTAAGGCGTCCCCTTCCCCAGCAGTAACAAGTAGGACTATGTGGGGAACCTGGACTTTCACCTTCTCCTGGCAATAATGAAAGATCCCTCCCTCTCCTTGCTGGAGTGATGTCAAAGGAGGCCTACTGGAGGGTCAGAACTTTCAGTACTGCCTAGCAGTAATGAGGCTATTTCCCTCTGGTGGTGCCAATAGAGGTCACATAGTGAGCAGTAATAAGGCGTTCCTACTCCTCCCAGCTAGAGGGGTATCAGTAGAGGCTTAGTGGGGACCAGAGCTCCCACCCCTGCCAGCAGTAAAGAGGAGCCCTCTCTTATGGGTGTCAATGGAAACTGAGTGAGGAATTTAGACTTCTACCCCACCTGGCAGAAACGAGGCAGCCTCCCTTGCTTCCTTTCCTGAGCAGAGTCATAGACAGACAGTGAAAACAGAAAGTTTAAATAAGATCCAGAGTCTCGAAACACAATGTCAAAAACGTCTAGTTTTCAATAGAAAATCATTCATCATACGAAGAACCAGGAAGATTTCAAACTGAGTGAAAAAAAGACAATGAATAGATGTCAACACTGAGATGACAAAAGTAGTCTTGATCTGGTAAAGGTTTTAAAGCAGCTATCATAAAAAAGTGACAATGAGCAATTATGAATACACTCGAAACAAATGCAAATGTAGAAAGTTTCAATAAAGAAACGAAAAGACTCAGCAAAGAAATAGAAGATATAAAGAAAAACCAAATGGAAATTTTAGAACTGAAAAATGCGATACGTGAAAGTTTAAAATGTTACAGGTAGGCTCAAGAGCAGAATGGAGAACACTGAGGAAAGAATCAGTGGGCTTAAAGATAGAACAATAGAAATTACTCAATCTGAACAACAGAGAGAAAATAGACTGGAAAAACAAACAGAGCTTCAGGAATCTGTGGGACTACAACAAAAGATGTAACATTTGTGTCATCAGATTCCTGGAAGGAGAGGAGAAGGAGGGCAGGGCTGAAAAAGCACTTAAAGAATAACTCCTGAAAACTTCCCAATTTGGCAAAATATATAAACCTACAGATTCAATAAGCTGAACAAATACCAAACAGGATAAGCCTGAAGAAGTCCATTTCAAAACACATCATAGTCAAATTTCTGAAAACTAAAACCAAAGAAAATATCTTTAAGGCAGCTATAGAGAAATGACACCTAACCTATATGGTGAAAACAACTGGAATAAAAGTGGATTTCTCAACAGAAGCCATGGAGTCAAGAAGGAAAGAATGAAGATAAAGAGCTGTCAACCCAGAATCTCACTTAGGAGAGAGGTGATGTTACGGGTTTAATTGTGTCCCGTCAAAAAAGATATGTTGGAGTCCTAACCCCAAGTTCCTCAGAATGTGACCTTATTTGGAGATGGGTCTTTACAGAGGTAATCAACTTAAAATGAGGTTATTAGAGTGGGCCCTAATCCAACATGACTAGTGTCCTTATAAAAGGGGGGAAATTTGGACACAGAGATAGAGAGGAGAGAGGCCTGGAACAGATCCTTCCCTCACAGCCCTCAGAAGGGAACAACTCTACCAACATCTTTTTCCTTTGGTTTGGTTCAGTTATTGGTTATTTGGTTTGGTTTATTTATTTATTTTAATTTTTAAAAATTGAGGTATAGTTGATGTACAATATTATATAAGTTACAGGTGTACAACAGTGATTCACAATTTTAAAAGATTATACTCCATTTATAGTTATTATAAAATATTGGCTATATTCCCTGTGTTGTACAATATATCCTTGTAGCTCATTTATTTTATACATAATAGTTTGTACCCCTTAATTCCTTCCCTATTTTCTCTCCCGACTCGTAACCACTGGTAATCTGTGAGTCTGTTTCTTTTTCGTTATATTCACTAGTTTGTTTTATTTTCTAGATTCCAGCCAACATCTTGATTTCAGATTTCTAGCCTCCAGAACTGTGAGAAATATTTTGTTGCTGTTTGTTTAAGCCACTCAGTTACCCTATTAGCAAGCCAATACAGGTGTAAATCTAATAACTTATGTATAGAACTTGCATGTTACAAACTACAAAAAGCTCATGAAAGAAATTAAAGCTCTAAATAAATGGAGAGACACACCACCTTAATGTATTAAAAGACTCAATATAATAAAGATGTCTTCTCCCCAAATTGATATAGAGATTTAATGAAATTCCTATCAAAATCCAGGCAAGATTTTTTTCATAGACATAAACAAGATTACTCTAAATTTATATGTCAAACAATTTTTTAAACTTTTTAAAAATTTATTTAGTTATTTATTTATTTATGGCTGTGTTGGGTTTTCATTGCTGTGCACGGGTTTTCTCTAGTTGTGGCAAGTAGGGGCTACTCTTCATTGCAGTGTGTGGTCTTCTCATTGCAGTGGCTTCTCGTTGCGGAGCACAGGCTCTAGGCATGCAGGCTTCAGTAGTTGTGGCACGCGGGCTCAGTAGTTGTGGCACACAGGCTTAGTTGTTCCATGGCATGTGGGATCTTCCTGGACCAGGGCTAGAACCCATGTCCCCTGCATTGGCAGGCAGATTCTTAACCACTGCACCACCAGGGAAGTCCCAACAATTTTTAAAAAGAAGAATAAAAGAGAGGAATTAGTCCATCTGGCTTCACAACTCATGGTATAGCTACAGTAATCAAAACTACTTAGTGTTGGGGCTTCCCTGGTGGCACAGTGGTTGAGAGTCCGCCTGCCGATGCAGGGGACATGGGTTCGTGCCCCGGTCCGGGAAGATCCCACGTGCCGTGGAGCAGCTGGGCCCGTGAGCCATGGCCGCTTAGCCTCCGCGTCCGGAGCCTGTGCTCCGCAGCGGGAGGGGCCACAGCGGTGAGAAGCCCGCGTACTGCAAAAAAAACAAACAAACAAACAAACAAACAAAAAAACTACTTAGTGTTGGCAAAGGAATAGATACATAGATCAATGGAACAGAAGACAGAACTCAGTAATAGACCCAGACAAATGTGCCAAATTGATTTTTGACAAAGGAGTGAAAGCAATTCAATGGGGGAAAAATAGCCTTTTCAGCAAATTGTGCTGGAGCAATTGGACATCCACAAGTTAAAACACACACACACATGGGCTTCCCTGGTGGCGCAGTGGTTAAGAGTCCGCCTGCCGATGCAGGGGACACACGGGTTCGTGCCCCGGTCCGGGAAGATCCCACATGCCGTGGAGCCGCTGGGCCCGTGAGCCATGGCCGCTGAGGCTGCGCGTCCAGAGCCTGTGCTCCACAACGGGAGAGGCCACAACAGTGAGAGGCCCGTGTATCACAAAACACACACACACACACACACACACACACACAAATAAGAAAGAAATAAACAAATACCAAAAACCCTTGACCTAAGTGTCATCCTTATAAAGAAATTAACTCAAAATGGATCACAAATGAATGGTAAAATATAAAACTATAAAACTTTTAGGAGAAAACATGGGGAAAAAAATCTTCAGAGTCTAGGGCTAGGCAATAAAAGAAAATTCATAGACTTAACACCAAAAGTGAGATCCATAAAAGGGAAAATTGAAAAGTTGGATTTGGTCACAATTAAAAATTTTTACTCTGTGAAAGACCCCGTGAAGAGAAGGAAAAGACAACCTATAGATCAGGAGAAAATACTTCCAAATCATATATCTGGAAAAGAACTAGCATCTAGAATATATAAAGAACTCTCAAAATTCAACATTTAAAAAAGCATACAATCCAACTAAAAAATTGGCAAAAGACAAAAAGAGACATTTCACTGAAAAGGGTGTACAGATGGCAGATAAGCATATGAGAAGATGGTCAACATTATTAGCCATTAAGGAAATGCAAAACACATTGAAATATCACAACACACCTATCAGAATGGCTAAAACAAAAATAATGACACCACCGATGGGTGGTGAGGATCACTCATACAATCCTGGTGGGAATGTAAAATGGTACAACCAGTCTGGAAAATGGCTTAGTAGTTTAGTTTCTTTAAAGTTTAGTTTCTTTAAAAACTAAACATGTAATTACCATACGACCCAATAATTGTCCTCCATTTATCCTTGAGAAATAAAAGCTTATGTTTACACAAAGACATGTACACTAATGTTTATAGCACCTCTGTAATAATCCTACATGTACTTCAATATGTGAATAGTTGGGCTTCCCTGGTGGTGCAGCGGTTGAGAGTCTGCCTGCTAATGCAGGGGACACGGGTTCGTGCCCCGGTCTGGGAGGATCCCACATGCCGCGGAGCAACTAGGCCCGTGAGCCACAACTGCTGAGCCTGCGCGTCTGGAGCCTGTGCTCCGCAACAAGAGGGGCCGCGATAGTGAGAGGCCTGTGCACCACGATGAAGAGTGGCCCCCGCTTGCCACAACTAGAGAAAACCCTCGCAAAGAAACCAAGACCCAACACAGCAAAAATAAATAAATTAATTAATAAACTACTACCCCTAACATCTTAAAAAAATATATATATATGTGAATAGTTGAACTGTGGTCCATCCATTCCATGTGACACTCTTCAGCAATAAAAATGAACCAACTATTGAGACACACAACAACCGGGATGAATCTTCAGAGAATTCTGCTGTTAGAAAACAGGCAATCCCAAGAGGTTACATACTATATAATTCCATTTACGTAACATTCTCTTTTGTATTTTTAATTGAAATATATTTGACATATAACACTGTATAAATTTAAGGTGTTCAACATGTTGATTTGATACATTTATATATTGTAGAATGATTACCATTGTAGCAACATTTAGCACGTCTATCATGTCACATAATTATCATTTCTTTTCTGTGTTGGGCATAATTAAAACCTAGTCCCTTAGGAAGTTCAATGATTATAATTCAATACTGTCTATATTCTATACTGTGCCTTAGATCTCTAGGATTTGTTTATCTACTAGCTGCAAGCTATATAACATTCTTGAAATCACAAAATTATAGAGATGGAGAAAAGTGGTTGCCAGGGATTAAGGTAGGGGTGGGGGCAGGAGGGAAGTGGATGTAGCAATCAAAGGGCAACATGAGGGATCCTTATAGTGATGGAAATGTCCTGGAGTGGAACAGCATGATAGTTTGGCAAGACGTTACCACTCGGGAAACTGGCTAGAGGTACAAGATCTCTCTATACTATTTCTTACACTCGAATATGAATCTACAATCATCTCAAAATAAAATATTTAATAACAACAAAGCAAAAGAAAGCAAAACTAAACAAAAATAACATTTTCAGATAATTAGGAAGTTTCAGAGCTCCTATAAATATTTTTAAAGGAAATCAGCTCTAAATTCAATTCATTGCTTCCATCAAATTCTAGAGCACAGCAGATGTTAAAGCTTCAGTTCTAAACTTAAATGAGTTGTGATTCAGTCAGCAGCTAGTGGGTCTGTATGTCCACAGCTGGGCACTGAACCTGCCCCAGGCACCACCCCTGTCCTCAGGTGGGCTACAGTCTAGGTAGACAGGCAGGTTCAAGATCTGCAATTAGAGAAGCAGCAACTTTGTCCTCAAGCTCAAGTCACTTTCTCCATTGCAGCTTCCCAGAGAGCCCTATACTTTGTGAGGTAGTTAGCCCACCCACTGATGACGCTGATAGTTTGATTTCCACTTGGCTTCCAATGTTTTCTGAGCGTGCACCATCCTTGAGGAGAAGGGTGAAGTTGAGCTCTGCCATTCTCACCGCTCACCACCATGAAGAGATAATGAAGTTGGAACAGTGGTACCTCTCCAGCTGGTTTGGGGTACTAAACTCCCACAATGAGGCCAGAACACATGAGAGCACTTAACACTACATGCACGAGAGAAGCTGTTGGGACACCCAGAAATAATGGGAAATCTCCTTGGGTTTCCTTATCCAGCAGAGGTTATACATTTGGGTGATATGTCTATATGTTTTCCTCATGGTTCTCCTTTTGAAAAAAGGCATGAACTTGTCATCAGATTGTCCAGAGGTTGTGATGCTTCAGTGACACACAAATGAGGCTCCGAATCACGCTGTTGGATCTTCCCTAACACCCAGCTCCGTAGGGCCAAGACCACTCAAGGGTATTCCAAATATCAGGCCCTGCCCTACCTTCTCCTCCACCACACGCACCTTACCCAGCATAGGGATTTGCTT
Source organism: Mesoplodon mirus (assembly GCF_964341445.2). Classification (NCBI taxonomy): domain Eukaryota; kingdom Metazoa; phylum Chordata; class Mammalia; order Artiodactyla; family Ziphiidae; genus Mesoplodon; species Mesoplodon mirus. The sequence goes on along the minus strand of NC_138996.1, from coordinate 18,528,875 downwards.
CCAGGCCCCTGGTGACACCTGCTTTCACTTTGACAAGACTGCTAAATCCTCTAGGTCACTTGTCTGTCCCTGGATTTCAGCTAGATTACTCAGATGCTTTCATTTCCACACCCCTCAGCTGGTTTTGGCCTCCCTACCATTGAGTCCCAACTGGCACCATCTCAATGAAACCCTCAGCTTGGCATGCTCAGGGAGGTGATTCCTGGAATCTTGGCCTATGGTGCCTGGGCATGACCTGAGCAACCACAAATGGCCTTTTCTGGCAAGGTGGCCTTTAAAAACATTGGCCTCTTTGTCAGCGTGCCAGCATGTCCTTGTGATTCAGCCGAATGTTCCAGCTGTTTGAATATCATCGTGGTCTCTGTGGCAAGGAGGTGATCCCTGCCCTTTACTGTGAGTTCTGTTAGTCACTCCCTATGACCACAGCCCAGCTTGCTTCCTCCCTTAATTCTAATTCTAATTCTTTCTTCCTAAATTGTACCCTCTCTCTAATCCAGTTGTCTGCAAACTTTTTAATAACAATATCCTACCAGCAAAGCAATTTTGATCATGCATCCCCAATAAATAAATTGCTGTACTAACCTGTACACTGTAACTGTGTTAAAAATGGAAATTTTAGGGCTTCCCTGGTGGCGCAGTGGTTGAGAGTCCACCTGCCGATGCAGGGGACACGGGTTCATGCCCCGGTCTGGGAAGATCCCACATGCCGCGGAGCGGCTGGGCCCGTGAGCCATGGCCGCTGAGCCTGCGCGTCCGGAGCCTGTGCTCCGCAAGGGGAGGGGCCACAACAGTGAGAGGCCCGAGTACCGCAAAAAAAAAAAAAAAAAAAAAGGAAATTTTAAAAGGACAAGACAAAGTAAAGAGCAGAAATCCGAGTACGTTTTTCTTTCACCCAAAAGGGCCATTCTATGTTATACACTTGAGAGGCCATGGCTCTAACCTGCAAAGCCTAGTGGTCAGGTACATACGTCTTTTAACAAGGGCAGCAAGCAGGTGCCACGAGGATATTGATCTTAATCCCACTCTCTTATTGTAAAAAGCACCACCTGGATTGGATGCCTTTAAGGACAGTCCATGTCTGGTATTCATCATGTTTCTGCATATGTATTGGTGAAGACAAAAGTTTGGAGCAAAGAGAAACAGACCGTGGGAGAACTGTGGAATTTAAAAATCTGAATTCAAGTTTCTTACGAAAGAAGAACTTAAAAAGTAAAGAGAATGATGGATTTGCACAGTCTTCAGAGCCAAGGCTGGGACTATGCCTCTTGATCCACTTCCTAGATGGTAATATGGATGGAAGATGGGGTGTGGGGGGGGGAAGGGCAGGGTGGGGGGACCAGAATACAATGGGCAGAGAGGGAGCAAGAGACCTAAGGAAGGCTCCGTTCTTAGGAATATTAACCCTTAGCTAATACCAGCCCCTTAAAACATACAGGGCTATCGTTAGGCTTTTATATATTTAGATTTCATATGTATGTTCCAGGAACCCATTACCCAAAAGCAAAAGCTGCCTTTAATTTTTAAAAATCTTTACTAATTTGATGAGTGGCTACCCTATCTCACTGTTATTTTAGTCTGGATTTCTTTTATTATATGCGTGTTGAATATTTTTTCATATGATTTTTTGCCATTTGCATTTCCTGCTTTATGAATCATCTGTTTATATCCTCTACTCAATTGCCTATTGGAGTCTTAGCATTTTTTTCTTGTCAATTTTTGATGATTGAGATTTTATATAATGAGGACATTAAGATGTGTGTGTGTGCATGTGTTTTGTTAACCAATTGACATGAGCTCCTATGAATTTTCCAGCTAAATAGCTGTTCTATTTTGGCTTGAGGGGAAAAAAAATGTCAAACCAAGATAAGCTCTTAAATTCGGCTTCATTCCCAGAAGAAAAGGAAAGCAGGAATTGTAAAGCTGCTGAACAAGAGCAATTTTCATTCTCTCTTGGTTTGAATGAGATTTTTTCTCTCTCTCTCTCATGGAATAGGAACTTCTTTTCTGTTTATTCATACAGTTGTTATCAGCAATAATAAGGAACCTCTACTGAGAAGCAGCTGTGGACTGGAGCGTGGAGCTCTTCAAATCGGGACATTAAGGCCAATACACCAGTCTGATTTAGACAGGGCCCCTCAATTCTGTTTAGAAATACATTTTCAATCATTTGGATGAAAAGAGCGAGGGCATCAGTGGGACCTTCAGAGACTCAATGTGACACGGCCGGTTAGCTCCATCGTCTTGACTTGATTCAGATGAGCTGGTTCAGAACCGTATTCCTGCACCTGGTTCCACCGGGTGATCACAGGCAGTAAGCAAGTCCTATTAAATTCTTGAGCAAGCGCAGCCCCACAAAGAAGATGCTATGGAGTCTCCTCTGCCTGGCCGGCTCCACTGGATGAACCAGAGCTCCAGGGGGGTGGAGATAGCAGGACGGAGCTTCCCCAGGACGGAAACTGAGGGGCAGGAGGAGAGAACAAAATAATCCAGAACTCAGGCTGGAAAAATTCAGGGTGGGCACCTGAGACCTGGAGATCGGATGGCAGCGGCCTGAGCGCCGAGAAGGAATTTCAATTTCGGGCCTTTCCTCCAGAGAATGCGGCATGTGAGGACGAGCTCCTGGAGTTCATCTGAACCCCATCACTTTTCAGGTGAGGAAACGAGCCGTCAGAGGTGAAGTGACCTGCTTCAAATCACGCCCAATGTGTGGACGAGAAGGGACGTAAACTCGCGTCCCCTGACAACTCCACGCCGCCTCTCAAATGTCGTATCGTTTTTCATTTCCTTTTCGCATTCTCTCTGTGGTTTGAGTTGAGCAGGTCGGGTTTGAGAGCCAGCAAGAACTGCCGAGCGCACAGGAGGTTCTCTGTATATTTCCTGACTGAAGGCCTCATCTTATGCTTAAGAGGAAAGTTTTCAAAACAAAAAAGATTCAGGCCCACCTCCTAGGTCAGCTACTTATCACTGTAGGATCTTGAGAAGATGACTTGGCCTCTCTGAGTCTCAGTTTCCTTTTATCATCAAATGCAGATGATAATCTGCAGATGATAATCTCTCACAGACCATTCTGAAGCATGGGTAAGATAAAGCACACAAACTCTCAGGCTCACTAAATGCTGCTCTGCCAGTAGCCAGAGCTTACAGAAAAGGAAATGAAGGCCAGAAGAAGGTTAAGCAATTTTGTCCAAAGTAACTCACTCTTTAAGGTGTTGCTTAGATGAAAACCTGAGTCTCTGGAAACTGGGACAGTCCCTTTCATTCTCCTACATTAGCTTCTATTCATGATGGCTCATTGTTCAGGGGCTCAAGACAGTCATTGATTAGAATTCAATATCTTAGATTATTAAAGAAAAATTTGCAATAACCTCAGGTATGGATAAGCTACTGTAACCCAGTGTCTATAGTAAAATATTACAAGGTCTGAGTTACACTGTCAGTTCAGAAAAGACTTTTTAAAAATCCCATTGACACAAGACACCACTGGAAGCTGGAAGAGGGCTTTTTTTTTTTTTTTTTTTTTGCGGTACGCGGGCCTCTCACTGTTGTGGCCTCTCCCGCCGCGGAGCACAGGCTCTGGATGCGCAGGCCCAGCGGCCATGGCTCACGGGCCCAGCCACTCTGCGGCATGTGGGATCTTCCCAGACTGGGGCACGAACCCATGTCCCCTGCATGGGCAGGAGGACTCTCAACCACTGCGCCACCAGGAAAGCCCCTGGAAGAGGGCATTTTAAAGAAAGACATAGGTGTGTAAGGACGGAAGAAATTGGAGTCACAGTATCAGAGAATATTCACGTCGTCCCAATGAGCGCTGTGTGGTCTGGACAAACTGCTCCATCTCTCTGAGCCTGTGTCCTTGTCATGTGGAGTTAGGACCAGCTAATGGCTGAGATCTCACCTCGCTTTAAAACAAGCCTGAGATGAATCCTACAGAGATGACTGGCTCAGACCTAGGTCTTGACATTATTGAGAAGGATCCCTTAGCTTCAGGTTGAATTTAGGGAAAGAAATTTGCCAGCTGACAACTGGAATAAGAAAGGATTTCGTGAAAGTCGCTACATCAGGAATGTCACAGCTCCCACCAGCTCCACCGTTAATTGACTTTCTGTCTACAATATTGGGTGAATTTGCTGCTAAAACCAAGTGTTTTCTTTGCAATTGGCTTCATATCCTTAATGTTCACCCCCCCACCCCCCCACCCCGGCCAAAGGTGTGTTCAGTTGCCCTGATTTCCAAAAGGAAACCAGCATTTCTATTGTTACTATTGCCATAAATATTCTGACATATAAAGAGAACAGTGCCCCCTAGTGGAAGTATAATCCAATCAGGCAGCCAGGCCCACCATTAAAAGCTGTTGGATGGTGTTCATGTTTGAAAAATTGTTCCTACAACCTCCTTCCAAAAGTCATTTGTGCTGCCAAAAAATGTACATTGGGTTTAAGCTTCTACCAGGGAAATGTTCCTGTTATGGTTTTCTTTAAAAGACAGAAACCAGATTCATAATTTGGGGTCAGGATAAGAAGAAGATAGAACAAGAAAAGGAACAAGAGTTAGGAACATACAAGAAAAAAGGGGCAGGGGACAAAACACAGACAAAGGAAGGATGACATGAAAATACATTTTTTCTTAATTTTGTTGAACTGCATTCTTTTTTTTTTTTTTTTTTTTTTTTTTTGCGGTACGCGGGCCTCTCACTTTTGTGGCCTCTCCTGTTGCGGAGCACAGGCTCCGGACGCGCAGGCTCAGCGGCCATGGCTCACGGGCCTAGCCGCTCCGCGGCACGTGGGATCTTCCGGGACCGGGGCACGAACCCGTGTCCCCTGCATCGGCAGGCGGACTCTCAACCACTGCGCCACCAGGGAAGCCCTGAACTGCATTCTTGACACAAAATGCTTTAGATGGAGAGAGATGCTTTATTCTAAAACAATCCCTACCAAAGACCCTGGCCTGTTGCCAAATGAGAGCTTTAGCAACTGTGTGAGTCGGGTAGGTGAGCGGGAGACATTGACAAATGACACAAACCCAGAGCCAGTGCCTCCTGTGACTTCACTCTAAGTGACCTCTGTGCTCAGGGGGACACTGCTCCCACCGAGGGGCACACGGTGGCCTCCCAGTGGCTTCTGGGGTAGATGGATGAAGAGTTTCTCTTTTAATAGTCATGTGTTTATAATAATGTGTATTAGGAAAACAATTAAACTGGCATATCAAAGCCATGAATTTAATACCATTTTTAACAAGAGGCTGCGTTTTTTTTCCAAAGTGAGTTATTTTAAAGACAAATACTAAATAAATAATTAAATGGGTGGAAAGGAGCGGCGGTGAAAATCATGAGCGAGCGCTCAGAATCACTGAGGTTCGGAAAACACTGCTGTAAGTAGCGGATACTATTCAAGTATTTTCCTCTCCTTTCTCTGGTGACACAGCAGACTGATTGCCTCTCATGTTTTACTTTGTCTGTTTTGCTTCTTTCGTTTGCCTGGCTCCTGTCTTTACCTGACACATTTCTCGCTGCTCAGAACCAATTACAGTGTTGATGTGGAGGACAGTCCTCCTTCTCCAGGCCTATCCAGCAGTTGTTCCAAAACTGAGGTCCAGCTCAGGGGGCATCACTAGACTGTCCCCAGCAGCTTATCTCCAAATCGGGCATCCTCCCGGACCTTCCTGCCCTCCCCTTCAGCATCCCCCAGCTCACTTCTCCCCCCAAGAGAAGGGCCACATGCCAATGACACGGTCAACAGCCCCAGCAGTGGGGAAGATGGGCTCCTGCCTGAGGACAGGAAGAAAGCAGCTGCTGCAATCCTGAAGCCTCCTTTTCTCACACGGGATCCCCGAGAAGTCTCTGCCATCGACACCATGGATAGGCAGAGGGGAAAGGGCTGCACCGAGAACCTTCCATCTGAGCCACCTCGGGCGTTCCCCCCACCAGCACCTTGCCAGTGTGGGCCCGGGTCTGTCCTCCAGGGCCATCCCAATTCAGTTAAGAAGCATTCCTCATTTATGGGATGACCGAAAAGTGGGTTCTTGAGTCATTTTTCCCTTCAAGACGTCATTGCAGGAATGCAACCTGCCACCTAACTTACAGTATCTCAGAACCAGTAAGAGCCCACTTTGTGCACAGCTGATTTTTCCACAGTCTGTGTTTTGATTGGTGCTGTTCTTCCACTCTAATGCCCCGGAGAGCCTCTGATGAGTCAACCAGTCAAAGTCCAGAACCCTGAAACAGTCAGCAACCCACTGGCCATGAAGAGCTTCCCAATCCTGCCTCCCCATCAGAATGGACAAGACTCAAGATTGAGGACAGATTAGCCCATCTGGGGTAACATACAAACTGGCACTTAATGCTCTCATTCCTCTTTGCATGCAGAATTTGGGGGCATCTACTCAGTGGTGCACTAGTCAATGTCTGACAATCAGTTCTGGGTGTTGGGAGATGGGGGGTAGAGTCCTGGTTTGTAGCCTTTGCCAATTTCTGTGGTGTAAATACTCCCATCATAGCCAATTTCAAGCTACCAGCATGATGTTAACTGATTGGCAAAATTCCTGAAAATTTAACAATCAGCTCTTTCAAGTCTGTTCAAGCCTGCTGCGTCATCGTACTGCGTGTACTTCCTACGTGTATGTGCTACAGAGTTCTTCAATAGCACTCGGTGTTGCGTGTTTGGGAATGCTTCTAATTCTCTTCACTGGTGCCAGGATCTCTGACACACTCCCTCATCTTCCCCAGCATCCTTCCTTTTCCTTCTCCACTTTCTCACTTTTTAAAAAACTCCTCTATGGGTTCTCATCCTGTATGTACCTTCAGGACATGGGGAACTGAAATGATACATTTCTATTACACCATGTCACTCACTCTGTGATAGCTGAAATTTGGGCAGAGCTGGGAACAAGCAAGATGGGGATTAACGATTCCACAGTTGCTACAGGCACAGTTCAACTATAAAAATTATTGAACGCTGATAATTAGAGATCCAAAGCTGAATAAGACAGTCTCTGCCTTCTAAAAGCTCATGGACAAACGAGAAGACAGCAATAATGTCCCTAGAGCAGACATTAAAAAATCACAGAGTTCACATGCAGGTGGGGTTTTTTTGTTGTTTGTCTGCTTTTGTTGGTTTGTTTTATCTATCTCGATAGAGTGGTCCAGGCAGTACCTACTAATTAATCAGAGTTGGCACTCAAAATGAAATGTATTTGCCATCCTTGACCTAGGAGAATAAACGCGGTAAGTGCAGGAGAGAAAAGACAAGAAAAGTGTAAAAGAAGCAAAGGTGCATATGGGAAGTGGGGCAAGGATTGCCATAGACAAGCTTAATCACTATTTATGCCCAAAGCTGACCCTGTCTGTGGACTTACCTCTAAGTGAGTGCATCTCAGGGTCAACATGAAAACCTGCTCTTCTGTCCCTGGGGACTGTCCCTGGCAGGAATCAGTGAGAGGGCACCAGGGTACCTGAGTCCATGGGCGTGAGGATGATGGAAGGGGCTAGGCTGATTGCAGGGTAACAGAACGCTGGGGTTTGAAAGAGGTCACACGAATAGTGGAAGTCACGCTGTGCATTTAGAAACAGTTCCAAGCAAGGGGTTCCAGCCATGATCCACTTCCTTCAAGGCAGGTGGCTGCCTGCTCTGGGGGCCCCTTAAGAAGGAGATTCATACTCAGCCTATACAGAATCTGATTATTACCTCCTGCATCTCTGGGGACCTGGGATTTTATGTTCAAATGTGTGATCTGGGGGGTCTACAGTTGACCACAGAGATGATGAGTTCTTTTCGATGGAAGACAAGGGAATTGAGTTTTAACACACACTGCCTGGGCACCCATATCCTAATCCCAGACGCCAGTGCTCCATGAGGGAAAAGAGTGCCCCAGGGACGATGAGCAGTACAAGCAAGACTGCAGGCACTTAGAGGACTGCAGCCTTTGTAGTCACACACAGAGTTCCTAGATCCTGGATCTTTCTTGTCTCAAACTCTAGGATCTCATGGCTCTCTGGGCTTCCTGACCCCCAAACCTCTGACCTGGAGTGACACAGCCTTGCCACAGCTGCATTTGAATCTGTGCGGCCCTTTCTAAAACTTTGTTTTTTAAAAAGAACCTTTGGAATGGATCAGTGAGAGGTATCCAGTTGAATGGATCTTTGCTGGTGAAATCCAGGCACTGTGGTTCCACGCCCGTCCCTTCCTCCATAACACTGCCTTAACCACACCTTTGCTGAAAGATGGGTCTTGTCCACAGAACTGATGTGTGGAAAAGATCCAAGAGATAGAAAGCAAAGCTCAACACGAGACGACCCAGCTGAAAATGTTGGCTCAAACAGGTTCTCCAGAGCCCTTAACCCTGTGGGAGGAATGCAGAGAAGTTCAGCGATTTGGTAGTAACGTTACTCATGCTCCCACGGAGGTGTTGTTGCCTTTCCTAGATTCTGATTAAAAGGGAACAAACTGCCTCTGCTAGATCAGGCGTTGGGTGGTGGTGGTTTGCTTTATTATTAGGAATGGAGTCATTGCCCGTCTAATGTCATACAAGGTGCCCCTCTTAAAACAGGGTCTCTGGTGGAGATTATTCTAGAATAAGGCATTTCCCTCCATCTAAGCATTTTGTGTCAAGAATAAAGTTCAGTAAAACTAAGGAAGAAAAACAGCCAGAAGGAAAATGCATTTTCATGTCATCGTTCTTCCTTTGTCGGCGTTCTGTCCTCTGCCTCTTCTTTTTTTTTTTTTTTTTTTTCTTTTTGCGGTATGCGGGCCTCTCACTGTTGTGGCCTCTCCCGTTGCGGAGCACAGGCTCCGGACGCGCAGGCCCAGCGGCCATGGCTCACGGGCCCAGCCGCTCCGCGGCATATGGGATCCTCCCAGACCGGGGCACGAACCCGTATCCCCTGCATCGGCAGGCGGACTCCCAACCACTGCGCCACCAGGGAGGCCCAACTCTGCCTCTTCTTTAATGTCGGATCTCTTGAGCTGTCGCCTCAGCATGGGTTTGACCTCTCAATTCCCTATGTCCCCACCAGCCATAAGCTCCTTTGGGAGTACCAGCTGGACCTTATACCACGCAATTTCCCTCAGCATCCAGCCGTGTACTTGGAACGTACTATGTATGCTTGATAAAGGTCTTTTGATGTGATCCCCTCATAGATGATTAACTCAATGCTAAAACCAACCCTTCCCTCCTTCAAGGAATCCCAGTGATTACTGCCATGAACTAGGTGTTTGGGGGCAGCTTGAAAATTTTTATGGCTCTATATAACATAGATAACTAATAAGGACCTACTGTAGAGCACAGGAAACTCTACTCAGTACTCGGTAATGACCTATATGGGAACAGAATCTAAAAAAGAGTGGATATATGTATATGTATAACGGATTCACTTTGCTGTACAGCAGGAACTAACACAATATTGTAAATCAACTATAGTCCAATAAAAATTAATTTTAAAAAAATTTTTTAAAGAAAAATTTTATGGCATTTTTTCAGCTTTATTGAGGTATAATTGACAAATAAAAATTGTAAGATATTTAAAGTGTACGTCTTCGTGATTTGGTATGCATATACATTGTGAAAGGATTCCCCCATCTAGTTAATTAACACACCCATCACCTCACATATTTATCTTTTGTGTGTGTATGAGAACATTGAAGTTCTACTCTCTCAGCAAGTTTCAGTTATGTAAGTATTATCAACTATAGTCACCATGTTATACATTAGATCATCAGACCTTATTAATCTTATAGCTGAAAGTTTGCATCCTTTTACCAACCTCTCCCGATTTCCCCCACCCACCCTAGGCCCTGGCAACCACTTTTTTACTCTCTGTTTCTATGAGTTTGACTTTTTTTTAGATCCCACAAATAACTGATATCATGTAGTATTTGTCTTTTACTGTCTGACTTATTTCACTTAGCATATTGCCCTCGGGGTCCATCCATGTTGTCGCAGAGGGCAGGATTCCTTCTTTGTCATGGCTGAATAATAATATATATATAACCACATCTTCCTTATCCATTCACCCATTGACAGACACTTAGGTTGTTTCCATATCTTGCTATTATGAATAATGCTACAATGAACATTAGGACAGATATCTCTTAGATATCCTGCTTTCATTTCCTTTGGATATATACCCAGAAGTGGGACTGCTGGATCATGTGGTAGTTCATTTTCAATTTTTTGAAGAACCTCCACACTGTTTTCCATAATGGCTGCACCAATTTATATTCCCACCAACAGTGCACAAGGGTTCCCTTTTCTCCACATTCTCGTATGGCAGATATTTTGACTGAAGACACCACAGAGAGAATGCTCATTATTTTGAAAGGAGCCTCTTCCATTATTGCAAAATTCTTATTTTTAATTCTTAGATGTCCATAAAAACTGAACCTCCTCTATGGGAAGTGGTTACCCTGCATTCAGTGAAACTTCTTCAGGGACTGGGAACGTATTCCATCAAGAGGCAGCCCACCTTTTCTTTTGACTTTCATGCCACTAGAAATGTCTACTTTATCAAGGGCTGAAATGTATTTCTATAGGACTCTTCCATCGGTATTACTGCACTCCTCTGGAACATTTCAGACAAGCTGATTCTTCTTCTACACTACAGCCCTTCCCATACTGAGATTATAATATAGGATGTGGGAAGGGTCCCTTCTCCCCTTCATCTCATTTTACTCAGAAAAGAAGCTTTTGCTCCTCTCTCATAGATAATCTTATTGGTGAGCCCCTGATGCTTACTGGGTGTAATTTACTTGTGGGCCTGATTACTGAACTTCCAAGGCAGGTCTCGGGCTAGCAGGCTCCTCTTTCCCTGCTCGGGAGCCGGGGGACTCTTGCCTGCTCTTTGCACCTCCTGCAAGCTGAGTGCCCCATGGTACCTGCCTCCATGGGAGGGAGTTCGGGTAGGGCTTTGGAATGGCAGCACATCAGCCATGCCCACGCTGTTCTTTTAGGAACTGGTCTTCAGCCATGCAGGTGGTTGGGTACCTGGACTTGGACTTTGCTTTGTAGACCTATCTCCAACCTCCATGCTCTCAGTTGCTTCCTTTCTCTGTCTCTTTTTCTCTCACACAGTCTCCTCCTCACTCCCCTTCCTTCCCTCTTTCTCTCTCCCCGTCTTCATGCCTGAATGTGTGGTTATGGGGACCCTACAGGTCCGCAAGTCATATCTTCAAATTTGAAATCAAAACGGCTTTGAAAACTGAGTTTGCCGTAAGATTGAAACAAACTCATTTGGTAGTGAAACTTGATGTGAGCTGCCAGGAAGCTATTGAGTAGTAGTCTTCATTTATCCCACTAAGTGTGACTATCCAGGCATTACGGCTACAGAAATATTAATGTATTTGATTACAGCATGTGCCCTCTAACCCACTGGGACATGTGCACCTTCCTAAAATTCAAAACATTCTGAATTCCAACCTTATGCCACGTTTTCCAAAAGTTTTCCTTTTTTTAAAAAAAAATTTACCTTTGAATTTTGCATGATATAAATTCCTGATTAAAAGCATGGTATGCTGTTTCTCACTTGTCTAGTAACCCCTTGTCTTTACACTTCATTAGTAAGAATTTTGCGTGATATAAATTCCTGGGATGTATCTGCTGACCGTTTGTGGTGCTGGAGTTTGGCCCTGTCTTTAACACATTCACCCATGATTTAAAAGAAGAAATGGGAGGCCAGTGGTCAGATTTGCATGTGACTTGAAGCCCAGAAGGACATTAAACAGACTGAATAACAAAATCAGGATCCAAAAATATCTTCGTCTGAATGAAGGGACTAATTCAAAAAGAAGAAATTTAAAAGAAGCAGTTGTTTGCCTTTATCCATGAATTAGAGCCTTTGATTTATGATCATTTAATGAATTAAGAATCCACCTAACTTGACATGAGAAAGTTTATCAAACGCTTTGCTACAATCCAGACACACTACTTCCCCCACTCTGCTGATATATCTGGTCTACCAACTTCCAGACCTTGGACTATGGCTTTCACCTGACAACCCCTGTGAACTCGGTTGGAATCACAGCTTCTTGTGATGCAGTCACATGATCACAGTTTCCTATATGACACAGTCACTGACTCCAAGCTTTTTTCCCCTATAACATCCACCCTTCTGTTCTAGATACAGCAAATCTAATTCTTATTTTAAGTGCAGTGGTTTTTACTTTGAAAATAGCCGGAAAGTCTGCCTATGTCTATTCCAATTCAAATTCCCTTTGCTGGGAGTTAAAAATGAAAAAGATAACTGAACGTTGAAAATTTTTTGTTTCTTTAGTCACCTCTAGGACCAGTAATTCTTCCTCACAATACAGAATTTTTGGATTTTTCATTTCTGTGTGTCTTTTTTAACCTGATGGGTTTTTATGAGTACTAAATAAATAAATATGTAGGGTTATAGATAAACTTTGGTTTCTTCTTTTTGTTTATTTGAATAATGTAAACTTATTTCTTTATAAGGAACATGTATTTTGATTGAAGGAAAAAAATAATACAGGTCCTAACAATCCCCCTCCCCCCAGCCTTGAAGAACAGCAGCGATTTGGCTGGTTGAATGTGTAGGGGCCTCTCCTGGCTGTAGAGAGGAAGGACCACAGTCACTTCCTTTGCCTTGGGCCTCCTGAGAATCAGCACTGGTCCAGTTGACTGTAAACTTGGGGACTGTGGGAAAAGGGCCACCTGGACACAGGCAAGGACTCCAAGTTTAAGGAGACTTTCAGGGAAAGCCAGTTGGAGTCTTCAGGTGTGGTCCTTTAGCTGAAAAGGCCGGCTGTGTTTCAGGGGTAGGACAGGACCTCTGAACATGGTGAGAAACCCACTGTGCACTGGCTAGTCACCATGGGTTGACAATAAGATGAGCTAGGTCAGTAAAGGTGCTGCATTCTACCACCACCAGAGTTACGGATATACAGGCTAACCTCAGAAATATTGCAGGTTTGGTTCAGGACTACCACAATAAAGCAAATAATAGAATAAAGTGAATCACATGAATTTTTTAGGTTTCCTAGTGCATATTAAAGTTACGTTTACACTATACTGTAGCCTATGAAGTGTGCAATAGCGTTATGTCTAAAAAAACAATGTACATGCCTTAGTCAAAAAACACTTTATTACTAAAAAATGCCAACCATCACCTGAGCCTTCAGCAAGTCATAGTAGTAACATCAAAGATCACTGATCGCAGGACACCATAACAAATATAATAATAATGAAAAAGTTTGAAATAGTGCGAGAATTACTAAAATATGACAGAGACATAAAGTGAGCAAATGCTGTTAGCAAAACAGCTCAGATAGACTTGCTCGATGCAGGGTTACCACAAACCTTCAATCTGTTAAAAAAAAAACATAACACAATATCTGCAAAGCATCATAAAATGAGGTCTGCTTATACAAGGGAATTTGGGATAATCCGATACTTAATTTTTCATTCCAAGTGTTTCATTGATAAAAAGAGATAATAACAACCTCTTACTTGGTGGTCTCTGAAATGTCTAAGGAAATTGATGTCAGGCTCTCAAGTTACTCTGAGAAAGAAGGCTGACTTACAATCACAATTACTGACCCTCAAAGAGCCAGTGTGGAGACATTGTGCGAGATTGAGCTAATTGCCTATGAATAATAAGAATGGATTAACAGTTCATATTTTAAGTTTTTACTGTGTGAAAGGCACAGCTCTAAGCACTTCACATGAATTAGGACATTTTGTCCTCAAAATAACCCTATGAGGCAGGTACTATAATTATCCCTATTCTATAGCCAGGAAAGAGAGGCACAAAGAGGCTAAGACGTCACCACGACACATATCTAAGGAGTGTCAGCACCAGACTGTACGCCCTGATATCTGGCTCTACAACCATGCTCCCAAGTCCTCCATCACCCTGGCAAAGTAGCCCTGCAGGATACTCTAGTGAGTTCACAGCTAATCAAGCGCATCAACTTGCACACAAATGGGAACGTTTAGATTGACATTGATCATTCTATCTTTTTAATCTTTAAGCTTATCCTCCACTACTGATTATTCACAAGCATAAAGATAAAAATAGCAAGGACAGATCAGGGAAACTGACTAATAGTGACTTGCTGCCCCCCATGCAAGACGTAGGCTGAAAAGATGCTGAAGAATGTCCCTAACAGCAAGCTTGCTGGGCAGAAGGTAGTACTTGCTTTAAAATAATCCCCCCAAAAAGCAATCTGGTGGAAATCCTAATATCTTCCCCTTTGTGACCCCATCTCCTCATGAGTTTGGTAACAGAGGCAAAATCATCTTCCACAGCTAACTCTCTAACTATATCTGCCAGAGAAAACTGGCATCTCTTGCCCAAGACCTCTGCATCTAGAGGCTCACACATCCTTGACCCAGTTGGAGCCCAGGCAAAGACTCCAATGCTCTCCTGTAACAGAACAGGAGGATGCAGAAACCTAGGCACAGAATCCTAGCATGTGTGAAATGCAAGGATCTAGTGAGTTACAGAATGAGGTCCCCTTCTTTTTAAAGGGGATAAAATTGAAGCCAGGTTGGTGAAGTCGTTCACTTTATTATTTTTTTTACACATTGCTAAGCCTTTTATTTATTAAAGTAATTAAATTTCCAATCATAAAACTTTCTCATAAAGAATATTCTAGTCCCAGATAGTTTCATTTTTGAACTTATTCAAACTTTAAGGAAGCCATTTTCTTTTTTTTAATTTTTATTGGAGCATAGTTGCTTTACAATGTTGTGTTAGTTTCTACTGTACAGCAAAGTGAATCAGCTATACATATACACATATCCCCCCTTTTTTGGATTTCCTTCCCATTTAGGTCACCACAGAGCATTGCGTAGAGTTCCCTGTGCTATACAGTAGGTTCAAGGAAGACATTTTCTAATGAACAATATTCTTCAGAAAAGTGAGGAAGAGGAAATATTTTCCAATCAGTTTCATGAGGGAATATAACCCTCCTACATAATTATGACAAAGACATTACAAAAAAAAGGAAGCCACAGTGAAGTCATTTACTTTAGATCACGCAGCTAGTCAATGTCTTATTCCTCTTTGTTTCCCTGGAAGTTGAGCATAGAAGGTGCTCAGTAAACGTTTAATGAATTATCTGTGTGAGTTTACGGAGGTGTCTTCATCTCTCCGGTCTCAGTGTTATCAACTATAAAATATGGACACTAATACGGTCTATATGCCCTACAGAATTATTGTGAGATGAGGATCAAATAAAATTGATCCTTCCTCCCCTCCTACAGACAAATACACCCAGACAACCTTTCCTCCAAATAAACGCACAGGCAGGAAAGGAAAGAGGCACACCGTCATTCCTCTCCCCTCTCCCTCCTCCATCTTAAAGATTTTGAAACAAGGCAGCATGGTGACTTGGGCAAACCCAGACATTGACTTAGGCTAGGCTAGGAAACCAGAGAGGAAAACCAGTTGACTTGGTGGGGTCTGGGGGTCTTGATATCTTTTTTTTTTAAATATAATCAATTGAATTTTATTCCTACAATAGGGAGAAATTGAAGTTTAAAATAGTCATACTCTATTCAAGCATCTTAGAGATGACCTGGATCAATCCTTTCACTTTAGAGATGAAAGTAAAATCAAAATGTGCCCCACGTCACACGGCAGGTCAGGAGCAAGACGCCTGGCTCCTGATCTTCTCATTAAACAATCACCTTTACACGTGGCTTCCAGAAGGGACAGTATCGTCCTTGGCAAGATGCAGACCTGCTCTAAAGCTGTTGGTGCCTGTAGCCATTGTACGTTTAGTCACATCTGGGCAAGTGACTAACTTCTGGACCCAGGCCTCCTCCCCTTCCTTGATTTCCCATCCTTGCATTTCTTTAGCAGATGTTGCAAAGTGCAAAGTTCCCAGGGGCCTTCTCATTACAAACCCAGCAGCCTTGACCCTGTCCTCCTCCAAGATGTGCAGCATGTGACTGCTTGGCCAATTCATCCTTGTCTAAATGCTCCACTCTCCCCTTTCCGGCCCCGTTACAACCACTCCTTCCCTGGAGCCCTTTTTCCCTCCCACCCTGGATATAGACAGAGAATCCCAGGCTTCAGCAATAATCCTCAGTCAGAGAATTCCTTTATTTTCATTCAAGCTCTGCCCTCTCTTCTGAGCTCTAAATAAGCATTTCCACGTTAATATCAGTCTGCCAACCCCACCCTCCAAACCCAACAGTCCAAATGAATGTGTGGTCTTCCATTCCCGCCTCCTTCCGTCCCTGACTTCCCATTTCCACACCAGCGTCGCCTTTTCACGTACCTGACCTAGAAACCTGACACTTGTCTTCACTCCTTCTTCTATTTCGGCCCCTGCTCCAAATAGCTTCAGAATCCTTCCTGTAGGTCCTACCATTGTCGTGCTTCTCAAAGTATCCCACTCTTTCTATTCTTGCTGCTATTCTATTTCTGGCATGATAGCCCTAATCTTCCTGCATCCAGACATCCTCCCACTCAATCTATTTTGCAGACTGTTCTAGAATTGTCTTCCTTAAAACCCAGATACGATCCGGAACTTTATTGCTCAGTAATCGTCACTGGCTTCACAGTGTTCACCAGAGTCAATAAAAATTCCTGAGCATGGTTGCATTAGTCAGCGTTCTCCAGAGAAACAGAATCAATGGTATATATATACTATATATATGTATACATATATACATATATATAGTATATATATACATTTAGAGAGAGAGAGAGAGAAAGAGATTTATTATAAGGAATTGGCTCATGTGATTATGGAGCTTGGCAAGTCCCCAGATCTGCAAGTGAGCTGGCAAGTCAGAGGCCCAGGAGGGCAGATAGTTTAGTTCCAGTCTGAGTCTGAAGACCTGCAAACCAGGAGAGCTGATGGTGTAGTTCCCACCAGAATGTTATCAGGCTCAAGCCCCAGGAAGAGTCAGTGTTTCAGTTCAAGTCTAAAGGCAGGAAAAAGGCCGATGTCCCAGTTCAAAGGCAGTCAGGCAGGAGGAGGTTCTCTCTTACTCAAGGGAGGGTCAGCCTTTTGTTCTATTCAGGCCTTCAACTGATTGGACGAGGCTCACCCATGTCAGGAAGGTCCATCTGCTTTATACAGTCTTCCAATTTAAACGTTAATCTCATCCCCAAACATCCTCACAGAAACACTCTAAATATTTGACCAAATACCTGGGCACTTCATGGCCCAGTCACGTTGACGCATAATCTAACTATCACAACCACCGTTACAGACATTTTAGAACATGTCCTCATTAAACTGTGGCAGGTTTCTAGAACACTCCCTCTGTGCTAGGCACAGTGCTGTATGCTTTCACATCATTACAAGTATACTAAGTCCCATGACGTCGAAGTCATAAAATGGTAATGTGTCTGTATGTGTGTTCTCATATTCTCAACCTACAGCAAAATAAAACCAGAACTAAGTGAATTTTCTAAAGTGGTGGGATAGGGAGGGTGGGAGGGAGACGCAAGAGGGAGGAGATATGGAGATATATGTATATGTATAGCTGATTCATTTTGTTATACAGCAGAAACTAACACACCATTATAAAGCAATTATACGCCAATAAAGATGTTTAAAAAAAAAGAAATACTAAACAATTAGGAAACAAACCAATTATGGGAATTATTCATATCTAACATTCTTGAGCACTTGCCATGTGCCCGTCACTGGAGTAAGTGTTTACAAGCGTTGGCTTACTTAAATGTCACAAGAAACCCTTGAGTCATTATTATGGCTCATTTACAAAAGACAAAACTGAAGAGTAAAGAGGTTAATGACTAGGGCTTCCCTGGTGGCGCAGTGGTTCAGAGTCCGCCTGCCGATGCAGGGGACACGGGTTCATGCCCCGGCCCGGGAAGATCCCACATGCCACGGAGCGGCTGGGCCCATGAGCCATGGCCGCTGAGCCTGCACGTCTGGAGCCTGTGCTCCACAATGGGAGAGGCCACAACAGTGAGAGGCCCGCGTACCGGAAAAAAAAAAAAAAAAAAAAAAGAGGTTAATGACTTATCTAATGTCAGAGACTCAGAGGTCGCAAAGCTGAACAGGAACTCGGGTGGGTCCAATTTTTAAGCCCCTACACTTACTCTTTTTTTTTTTTTTTTTTTTTTTGCGGTATGCGGGCCTCTCACTGTTGTGGCCTCTCCCGTTGCGGAGCACAGGCTCCGGATGCGCAGGCTCAGCGGCCATGGCTCACGGGCCCAGCCGCTCCGCGGCATATGGGATCCTCCCGGACCGGGGCACGAACCCGTATCCCCTGCTTCGGCAGGCGGACTCTCAACCACTGCGCCACCAGGGAGGCCCCCCTACACTTACTCTTTACACTCTACTGCCTTATTAGTAACAGCCTGCAAGAGGCACCAGGGAGAATGACTCCATCTCCTTGTCCCCTACAACATCATTCTCCTGTTTGCACGAAGAAAAGGGACTAGAAATCATATACCTTAAATATAAAGCATGGGATTCTTGTTTAAAATTCCAATTTTGGGGACTTCCCTGGTGGTGCAGTGGTTAAGAGTCCGCCTGCCAATGCAGGGGACACGGGTTCAAGCCCTGGTCCAGGAAGATCCCACATGCCGCAGAGCAACTAAGCCCGTGCGCCACAGCTACTGAGCCTGCGCTCTAGAGCTGTGAGCCACAACTACTGAGCCCGCAAGCCACAACTACTGAACCCACGTGCCACAACTACTGAAGCCTGCGCACCTAGAGCCCACGCTCCACAAGAGAAGCCACCACAATGAGAAGCCCACACACCACAACGAAGAGTAGCCCCCGCACGCCGCAACTAGAGAAAAGACCGTGCGCAGCAACGAAGACCCAATGCAGCCAAAAATAAATAAGTAAATAAATAAATTTATTAAAAAATAAAATAAAATTCCAAATTTTGTTTTGATAGTGTTTACAGAAGACATCTGTAAGTCTCACGACAGGACAGTGCCAAGGTCTAGTGTTTGGATGTACTTGTACCCGCAGGGATCCAAATCTACGCTGAAGCCATGGAGTGCCACCCCTCAGATCACAAAGCACTTTCCCACACTCTCTCCCTGAACTCTCACTGTGACCTGGACAGGTATTACCATCCTTATTGTTAAAAATAAACTGTTTTATATATAGTAGTGCGTATATGTTAATCCCAACCTCCTAATTTATCCCTCCCCCAGCTTTCCCCTTTGGTAACCTTAAGTCTGTTTTCTACGTTTGTGAGTCTCTGTTTTGTAAATAAGTTCACTTGTAAATATCTTTTTTAAGATTCCGCATGTAAATGATATCATATGATATTTCTCTTTTTCTCTCTGGCTTACTTCACTTAGTATGATAATCTCTAGGTCCATCCATGTTGCTGAAAACGGCATTACTGCATTCTTTTTTATGGCTGAGTAATAGTACAGGGAACTATACTCAATATTTTGTAATAACCTATAAGGAAAAGAATCTGAATAAGAATATACATACATGTATAACTGAATCATTGTGCTGTACACCTGAAACTAGCATGACATTGTAAGTCAACTATACTTCAATAAAACAAAAAATAAATAAATAAACCGAAGTTCTTAGGGTTAGGGACCTGCCCAAGGTCACCCTCCTTGCAAGTGGTCAATTGTTTGACTGCTCCATGTTGCCTCTTAATAACACCACTTATTCTTGAATATAAGTCATTCTCTGACAGATCTCATTGTACAGAGCTTTTCACAGTATTGCTCACAGTTACTGGACTAGAACCACATAAAATGGTCACCACACAGGATCATTAATCGCAGAGGATTTGCTGAATCCAGAGGTCTTCCCAGGATGCAGAATACCTTTGCTGAGGCATTTCTGCGTGAAAGGATTTGCTGTAATGTGACTTCACCTGAGTATTTAGCCATTACTGCAAATTCTGCTTCAAAGAGAGGGTCTGTCTTAACAAGCTGCTATTGTAGCTGCTTCTCTGCAGCTGGCATTCCAGAGCAAACCAGAGATTAGAGGAGTTGCTCTTTGGATTTAGAGATAGAGAAGGCAGGCTAGGGACCCAGACATCAATCTACCCACCCCTCCCCAGCGGGTGATGCTGTGGTCAGACGGGCAGCCTCTATGATTCCTGGTCACATGTGCCCACCTGGCTGTCATAACACAGGGCCAGAGTCACAGCATGGGAGGACAGACCAGAATTTCCAGGAACTAAAATCACCCTGGGGCTGCAGCAGCCAGGTTTGATGGGACAACTACAGTCCCCATCAGGAGAGCTGGGGAGGGGATTGAGAAGGGCTCACAGAGCCTCTAATCACACTCTAGATGTCCTTGGGCAAACTTCCAGACACCCCATCCATCAAAACTGCTCACCCAGAGAAAATGATCAATGACAAGCAGCCCATGGTCTGACCATGTGACAGCAAGATAATTCCAGGTACAAAAAGGGCGATTGGCTGTGCAAGCAGGGTCGGCGCTCAGCACCACGAGATGAGGCACAGGGTGGAGGTGCCAAAGGATTCCCCACCAAGACACACACACACACCACACACACACATTCATTCTTCTTATGTCATGGTTACCAAGGCAACCCAACATGAGTCATCAAATCTCAAGGTGGATTAGCAGAGCAGGAAAGAGGCTTTTGTTTGTTTAAAGCTTTCCTCTTCTTCCCTCTTAATAGCTTGGTCTGATCTTGATAATATCCGAGTACCTCTCTTACTCTCAGAAATCCTAAAATCAGTGTGCTGAGCTTGTTTAATCTTAGAAAGCAATCAACATTTTTTTTCATATTGGGTCAGGGTGGGGAAGCCAGGGCTTAGTAATAAGGCTGCAACTGGCAGATTTGAAATGATTATTGGAACTATTAGGGTGGTAACTTAGAAACTGTATCCCCTCTGCTCTGAGGGTCCGCATTACTCCCCTGGAGGCCCACAAGGCATCTGGCCTTCTCAGAGAAGCCCAGCCTCCTAGCATCTGAGCAAGAGGCGCTTCCTGGGCACAAAATGCCCCCTCGGGGCACAGCATGCCTGTAGACTTTCTATTTGGGGCCCTGAAAGTCTGCACAGTTCATTGGCTGTGCTTGCTGAACAGGAAGATCTTTCCAGGGCCACATCCTAGAGGACTTTACTAAGAGCAGAAATAAGTCAGCGGAGAAAATAAGTCACGAGGGCAAAGCATGACGTAGGAGATTATGTCTTCTCTCCTGGCCTGAGATTCTGCCTGGATCTACTCAGAACACCCTGGAGAGGCATCCTATGACTGATTTGGAGGTGGGCCCTTTGCCGAGTGGGAAAGACAGGCACCAGTTACTGGCTTTCCCTGTATGAGCCTTTTTCCCAGTAGGCACAGCTATGGTTCAAATTACCCAGTGAGTAATTTCCAGGCGAAAGCAAGGGCTTTGAACCCAATGAAGGAAGAAAGATGGCAGCCAAAATGTCAGTAAACCCACCTTTGCCCTCCCTTCCTCCTTAGCTAAAAGTTCCCGTGGTGGGCTTCCCCGGTGGCGCAGTGGTTGAGAGTCCGCCTCCCGATGCAGGGGACACGGGTTCGTGCCCCGGTCCGGGAAGATCCCACATGCCACGGAGCGGCTGGGCCCGTGAGCCATGGCCGCTGAGCCTGCGCATCCGGAGCCTGTGCTCTGCAACAGGAGAGGCCACAACAGTGAGAGGCCCGTGTACCGCAAAAAAAAAAAAAAAAAAAGTTCCCCATATCCTTCCTTCCACATGGGTCTTAATTCAGGGCCTGAGTTAGGCTTTGTTAAAGCAGAGGTCCCTGACCTGGTCATGTTCAACTGAAGGTAACTGCTATTTGATGGCAAGACAAAAGAAGCTCAAACAGTTCCATTTCAGCTCACCTCTCCCCACCTATGATGTAGACAGAAGCTGTCAAGACTTTCCATCATCAACTGTTACAAAAATCCTAATAGAGACCAGGAAAAGTACTTCTCGAGCAGGGATTCCTGGTGTGGAATCTGTAGGCACTAGAGCAGCAAAGTTTTATTTCCATAGGGCTGGGGCGAGGGGTAAGCTTTGTTTTACCCCTCTCTATTTCAAATAGAGAATATTTGAAATAGTTTTCATTTTTATAACATTTTATCCCTAGCTTCCAAGTGTATCATGGGCCAGCAAATATTCCCCTGGGCCCACACTGAGCAGAGCTGCCCCCCAGGTTGTGTGATGAGAGGAGGCAAAAGCTTTGCTTACGTTAATATCCATGACATCTACAACCACATTCCCATGCAATCTGGGCCGGAGTGGTGGGCTCTGAAGCCTTTCTCATAGGCTTCCCCTGCCCATTCTCACTAGCCCTGCCCTAGGTCTCCCTCAGACCCAATAGTGAAGTAACTGCTCAACCCTTGGGCTGTTCTGTGGAGCTGGACCAAACCCATGCTAACTGACCCAGCTTTACTCATAGGTAGCATTTGGAAGATTTTTAAAAGGGACTTTTAGAGATCAAGCCATCCCCCTCAATTCAGATGAGGAAAACGAGACCTTCAGTGGTGAAGTGATTTGCCCAAGGTCACACAGCACCCGGGTGGCAGAGACTAGAGCTTCTTGGCTTCAAATCCAGAGTTCTTAGCATTCTACCTTTGTGAGGTGTGACAGGAGAGAGAAGGCTCCCTCAAATCCCCTCCTGTGGTCTTCTCTACCTGGTTATTTTTTCTCTGTCTTTTTTTTGTTGAACTATAGTTTATGTACAATGTTATATAAGTTACAGGTGTACAAAATAGTAATTCATAATTTTTAAAGTTACATTCCATTTATAGTTCTTATAAAATATTGGCTATATTCCCTAGGTTATACAATATATCCTTGTAGCTTATTTTATACATAATAGCCTGTCCCCTCCCCCTAAACTGCCCCTCCCCCTTCTGATTTAACAATATTTATTAATTCAATAATCTACCTGATTATTATTAACAACAACAACAAAAATACATCTGGGGATAGGAAAGCAATATTTTAAACCCCTAGAAGTTCAGTATAAATCAATAGGTCTTAAGAGAATGGAGGCCCCTGTATAGAGAGAGAGTCCAGGGTCCAGAGACAGCGGTGGGTTCCATGAGGAGCCTAGAAAGAAAGGGCAAAGATCCCTGAAGACAAATATCACTAACATCATTCTTCCCCATTCTGAATAATGGGAGTGGTGGAAAACATCCAGAACTCACAGCTAGATCACATCCATGGACCCAGCTCCTCATCAGCAAGGAGACTGAGTGATCAGTCTTTGTTTTGCCTCCAGTTGACCAGTATGACCTTGGACTGACCCTCAGGAAGTGTGAGCTGCAGAGCCTCTGGTCTGCTGAAGAGCCCTGTCATACCCCCACAGAGGGAAATTAGATGACCGCAGCCATTTGAAATTACCTGCTGTTGCTCTTGGCTTAGTTCTGTTTCATTCACACTGGCTCCCAGTGTCCTGACATTTCCCATTCACAGCTGTTCTCACCAGCCTCATTTCCTACCTCTTTGAAAAGGTCTCTAGATAACTACCTCTGAATCAAAAATAAGAACGCTAACTTATGCTTATGCTAACATGATGAAAAATTTTGATTAATCTCAGCCGAATCATCGGGAGGCTGGAATAGATGGATTTTTGTGGTTATTATCAGATTCAGTTTTCAGGATAGGAATAATTCTATCTTGTGGAATCATTTGAAACTATTCTGCTCTGCAAAAAGCCCACTAAGTCACAAAACAACGTCAACACTACATTCTCATCCCTTCCCATCCATGTCAGAATCGTAGCTGAGGTGCTACTGTTACTGAGTCCAAGCTCACTCCGCTTGCCACACGACAGGCCAATAAATTAGGAGACGAGGTGTTGAGGCAAGGAATAGCAACTTTATTTGGAAAAGCAGCAGACCGAGAAGATGACAGACTAGTGTCCCCCAAAACCATCTTACTGGGGTCTGGATGCCAGTTTCTTTTACAGAATGGAGAGGGGGAGGAGGTGAGGAAGTAAAGTAAAAAGGCCATTAGTTTTGCAAAATATCTCCTGGCTTGGCCAGCCTCGGGGGAAGTGATGTGTTAATTTCTTCTTTTCTGCAGCCATCCACAGGTGGGCAAGGTCAGATTGCCTCTCTGTGAGCTGAACAAAGGCACTTTAGTTTAACATTCAGGCAGAGGGGCAGGGTTCCCTGAGGCAGGCCATTACATAAGATTATGATAACAAAAGCAACGAAAAGCAAAGGTTAAAGTAAAAGAAACAGATCCAACATGGAGTCAGATTTTGCTCTTCCCTGTTACACTATCAGTCCACTGATATAGAACATCAGTTTTCTAAGGCCAAGTTGTCTTGGCTACTAAATTTCTGAACTCACTGGCAATGCCCTCGACATGGGTGTAGCTGCAATAATTCCAGCGGGAAGGTTCCCTGGTTGGGAAACTTGCTTCTCATTGCAGGGGATGTGATCTCCTTTCCCTGCCTTTCTCCCTAGCCTGCCTACTCCAAGCCTCTACGTATGACGCTCAGAATCTGCACCTGGCACAGATATTCTCAGCTTTGCCCCAGGCCCTAAGCACAACTGGTACATCCCACTTTACATGACGTACCTCACTGTGGTGGATTCCTGTAACTTCTAACTACTTTTCTGTTCTATACCTTAAAGAGCCTCTTCTCATGCTAAAACTGCCTTCAGGCTCTTTCTGGAATTACCTGTTTCTTTTTCAACTGCGTCCATTAGCATGCTGCTAAGTGATTCTTCCCCAAAAGGCAGCGTGGCTGGAGGGCCCTTTCTGAATGCCTCTCTCTCAAAGCCAAGGCAGAAGAGTAAGGATGTTTAAGCATTCCTGGGGGTTTGGGGGAGCAGAGAGGAGCCTCCAGTGCTCGGCAGAGCCTAAGGGGAAAGGTTGAATGAAGCTCATTAGTTCTGGAAGGAAGGGAGGACTGGGTGCTGAGTTGAGAAATAATTGCGGTGTCACTCTCTCAGTGTTTACATGCTTGCTGATGACCTGGCATTACAGGCTCCACTCTGCTACTCAGCTCCTGCTTCTAGAAAGTTCTCTAGCAGACACGGTTTGTATCCACCTGCAGCCTGCACTCCAAAAAGAATGCCTTCGTACTGATATCAGACTACACAAATGTAACTTTACGAATTATCTATGATTTTTTTTAAAGATATCGTAAGTTCAACTTTTGAGCAAATAGAAGGCCATGGAGCATACACTAAAACGGGCAGGCCTCAGAGTCAGGCTAAACTGGATTCAAATTCTGGCACAGACACAGAACAAATATATGGTTATCAGAGCCATTTCCAAGCGTCCATGATTGCCACAGGCTGTATCGATTGGATAATGACAAGGAGATTGGTTTGAGTCCAAAAAGAGAAGCCACTCAGAGAAGACAGAGGGAAGAAGGAGTACTTAATTTTTATGACCCAGTGGCTGTTGGCTGGTGCTTGATATTAATATTTCATGTTGTCAGTCTTCTTTTTTATTTTAAACTCCAAATGAAGAGCTATCACTGGCTCTAATCCCAGTAAGAGCAAGAGGCATTTTCACGTACTGCCCCCTCCTCCGCACCCATCTAGTTACTGGCAACACAGCATTTGAAAAGTCCTCTGATCTTGTCAAGCCATTCCAAGTTAAATTTTGGAAACATGTACTAATTTCAAGGACTAAAATAAATCACCCCGCTGCTAAATATCAGGGCTCTCTTTCTTAGGCAACAGTAGGTGGGGGTCTACCTTAGGGGCCACGAATAGATCTGGATGATGGCCCTGCCTAAAGCAATCTTGTTCTTTTCCCTTCTCTCTTTCCTCACCACCCCTGGTTTTTCGGTTGAGTTTATGATTTGGTTGCTAGGTCAGCAGAAGGTGAATGGCTTCCTGCGTGGGTGAGGTAGAGTGACTGCAAAATGTGTATCTTGCCTCAACTCAGCAAATGGTGCCCCAGCTGTCAGGGGTACACAGCATATTGAGGCTATGACTCAGGAGAGAGCACGAGGTGAACTGCATTGTCAAGCATGGTATTAAACGGCTGGGGCTGCATCTATTCCATTGGCAGGCTTTAGACTGAATGTTTCCTAACAGAATCATGAAGTATTAACTTGGAAGGGGTCATGTAGACCAGCCCCTACTCTTTAGAGATAAGGGGTCTGATATCCAGAGTACGCAGGGCAGTGTGGTTTTTTTGGTGGTGGCATTGGGGCCCTGGGGAGGGGGGAACAGCATGAAAAGGATCTAATCTGACCAACGAAATAGTGCTGACATTTCCCAAGAAAATGTCTAATTGAATTGTGAACATAAAATAAGAATTTTCACAGTGCATGAGGGAGAAAGATTCAAACTTGACAGTTCTAATATTTAGAGAAATGCATGGTATTGAAATAACTTGGATTCAATACCTAACAAGTTAGGTATTGAATACCTAACAATGCCAATGACCTTACTCCAGTCACAGAGCAATGTGTCAAGGTTGGGACAATGTTGATGGCTCCCCTTCTACCTGGAAGCTTGTAGCCTTAGCTCATCTTGAACCATATGCAATCATTAATTCATTTGATAAAAACATATTAACTACCTACTATGTGACAGAGTCTAGGGGGGAAAGTGTGAGTAAAACATTTTATCTACCTTCAAAACCTTCCAGACACAAAAACATTTTTTTTTCAATGTGAGAAACCCAAACAAATTTATTATAATAAGGCAGTTTCACCTACAAGGCAATCGGTGGCTTCTACAATTGACCAGTTTTCTCCTTTCCATGTTTGGTAAGAGCCAATAACCATCAAAGTCACATAAAATTATTATAAATGGTAGACATTTATTTTCAGACATTAAATGATGGGAAGTAGTAGTAAGTATCAGTCGTGTAGCATTTTATGTGTGCAAAGTGCTTTACTGTCATATTTTATGGCTTGTTCTACATAATAGCCATGTGTGAGATGGGCCGGAACAGCCTCTATTTCAGAGTTAGGAAACGGCAGCAATCACCACATATATCAATGTCCTCTTTGAATGCTATTTGCCTCGGGGTTTGAAAAAAGGTCATCACATTTTTTAATTTCTTGGAATTTGCATTCTGCATGTTTAGATTTGTTTCACCCTGTCTTTTTATAACAGCTCAGTTTCAAAGCTCAAAGTCTGCACTGCACAGGTGACATCGTGTGCAGCTGCCAAGATGAGCCATGGCAGGCCTGACCCAACCCTCTTAGCCTTCATCATGATCAATAGCTCTCACCCTACTTCCACTGGAACTCCTTTTCATTCTTCCCATCACTTACCCTCTAAGGTCACAGAAACTATCCTTCTTGTCTCCATCCCTCCTTCCTTCCAAGTAAGTGATCCTGGGGGTGGTCCTTGTTTGCCTCTCACCACCCAGCCTTTTGGTCCATCTTCCTCGGGCTCCCTGTAGTCACAGTGGAGCCACCCACCATGGACCAGCTCCAGTAATGAGTTATCTGTTCCACTCCCAACCTCTACGACGAGAGTGGAACTTTGGGGCAACAGATGTCAAGGGCTTGTAAACTCTCACTAACTCCTTTGTTTCCTCTTCCCATTCCTTCCATAAGTATTCCTGAGCAATGTGATCACCTTGGGGGCAGATCTGGTGATCAGGAGGGACTGCCCCCTGCCTGTGAGAAGCATACAGTCCAGCAGGGATTTCAGAAACGTCAATGGGCAATTGCCAGTCAAGGCTGTTGGTACCACAAGAGTGTTGGGAGCAATGGAGCAGAAGGGATGGACACCTGCCTCAGGTCTGGGGGGTCAAGGAGGGTTTCCCAGAGGAAGCAGTCCCAGGGCTCTGTTCTTTGGAGTTACAC
This sequence comes from Mesoplodon mirus, assembly GCF_964341445.2. Lineage (NCBI taxonomy): Eukaryota > Metazoa > Chordata > Mammalia > Artiodactyla > Ziphiidae > Mesoplodon > Mesoplodon mirus. Next base: position 18,501,207 of record NC_138996.1, on the reverse strand, counting down.
TGGAAAGACTGTCCTTTGCTTGGGAGAGACTCTGAGTCTAGGCCGCCAAGAAAGGTCAAGAGTGTGGCCCTGGGGAAAGAGAGTGGAGACTATCTTTATCCTCTAGGCATTAAGGAAGGAAGGGGGGCTAGGCTTCCTTTGCTTTGCCATGACCCAGTCATGTTCAGGGATAAGAGGTACCTTTGGTTCACCCCCTGCAGCATTTCCCTTGACCTATGATGGGCAAGGTTCAGGCCCAGCAGAAATACTTTCCCCCACAAAGCCTAAAAGGACAGGATGGGCTCCTTTTCAAATCACTGCTGACAAACATCACAGCTAGTCTCAGTGCTGACGGGGAATGAGCTCAGGAGAGGGCATCAGGAAACAGCTCTTTGATTAATCAGGTGTGTGGCCTCAGCCTGTCACCTGACCGCTCTGGACCTCACTGCCTCACTTAACTTCCTGCGGCCATAGTTCCTGCCCTACTCACTCAACAGGTTTGTTGGGAAGATCAAGTCACAATAAATATGAAAGGTTTAAGATAAGTCAAAGTAAAGCCCATGACTGTGTCCAGTGTTGTTTCACCGTGTTCATTTGCTTCTGCTTCTAGGTTAGTATTCTCCTCACCCACAGCTGAGTGTCTCGGGTGCCCACCCACTGTCCTGACACTGCCCTCCACTTACCATCCCACATGACTCCATCAACAACTGTTAATCATGTGCCATGGCTGAGTCATTCCAGGCCCTGACCCATGTCACCACTGACACCATCAAAGTATTCAAATGGCCCCTTCACTTCAAGGCCCATAAGCCCATATTCCTCAAGTCTCCTCTGAGCCCAAGGCCAGTGGAGCACACCTAAAGGGGAAAGGCTTCATCTCTGACACCACAGTCCCGGGTTCTCCCCCTGGGCCCAGCATCTTTCTTCTAGCTGGAGCATAGCTGTCTTTATTCCTGAATATGGTCTCCTGGTGCACCCTGCTGCACATGCTTAGGGCTGTTTCAACAATAATGGTGGAAGCACCGCCCAGTTTCTTCTGTGTTCTTGTCTCTCCTTGGTCAGGGATATGCATGGAGTCTAAATCAACTGACCCATTAACATGACCATGTGACCTTGACTGTGCCCTGGTCAGCTGAGCTAACTGCCCAGCACACAGTAAGGGCTCAGTAAATACTTGTCAAATGAATGATTAGACCTTGTTATGGGCTGAATTATGCCCCCCTCCCAAATGTGCGTGTTCAAGTGCTAACCCCCAGTACCTCATAATATAATCATATTTGGAGATAAGGTCTTTAAAGGGCTAATTAAGTTAAAACGAGATCTTCACAGTGGGCCCTAACCCAATATGACTGGTGTCCTTATAAGAAGAGGAGATTTAATAGTGCAGGACATGCGTGCTTGCACAGAGGTAAGACCACGTGAGGACTGTCTATAAGCCAAGGAGAAAGGCCTCAGAAGACACCAAGCCCGCCAAAGCCTTGATCTCAGACTTCCAGCCTCTGAAACTGTGCGAAAATTAATGTCGGTTGTTTAAGCTACCCAGTCTGTGTAATTTTGTTATGGCAGCCCTAGCAAACGAATACAGACCTACTTAAGAACATATAAAAGTAGTAATTATACCACAGACCACTATTCGTGGCGTGGAACTTACAGCCTCACCAGTAAGGGAGTGATTTGCCCATAGAGGGGAAACGGTTTGGGGGTCCATCCTTGTTTCTTGGACAGCTTCATGGGCCCACCAGACACGCTCAGAAATAAATGACCCATAGGGTAGAAAACAGAGACTTTCCTAACAGTAAGGCAGTGGCTGCTCTCTGGATATTTATGAGCTCTCTCTGTGTTAGATGAGGAGCAGATATTATTTTTCCGTTTTACAGATCGGTGACTCGGATTATACAAGGAATCAGTAGTCAGTTTAGAATGGAATCACAACTGCACATTTTCCATCCACAATGTGCCTTGGCTGATCTTTGTCCCCTCTCTCTCCTCATCTCTACTTGCTTAAGGCATATACATAAGTCTGTAGATATTTGGAAAGTAGGGGAGAATTTGAGGGAAAAGCCAACACTTAGCAATAGAAAAAAATTGTGCAACATCTTTGCCTACATAGCCTTGGCAGCTGGGACCTAAACCGAGAGCCCAACTGATGAATTATACCATGCCTGAGTTATACCAGTTCTGAAGCTGAACTAAAGAGAAGTAAAACTATAATGAGCATCAAACAGACTGTCCCCAGGGGTACAGATGACAGGAAGAAGCAAGCGAATTGGGAAGATGATCAGAAGAGGCATGGGGACCCCTGAGGGGTCAAGGGCTCCTTTCTACTGAGATGCCAGCTCGGCAGGCTGCCCTCCCTCCTGCACGGGGAGCCGGTGCCCGTGTTTGCTCTCTGTCCCCTCCTGGTCTCTCTGCTGGGGTGAGGACACCAGCTGCCCCTTCCCGTGCCTGCCTGACGCTGCCCTGACCAGTGGCCTCCATCACCAGGATGTTCCTTGTTCTCTTTTTGGTTCTCCATTCATCCACAAGCCTTACTGAGGCACCACTTTGTGCATGGCTGTAAAGAGCTCGAGGCCCATCCTCCAATGTTGGCGGTGAGGGAGTTTCCACGTGGGCAGAGAAGACTGGACTCCGCAGCTCCCACCCTCATCCCTGGAGATTCTACTTCCCCAGTGGCTCCTCTGCCGCTACCAGCCCTGACCTCCCTTCTGGTGCCCCTGCTTCTACGTTTACGTGCACCGTGGTCTTCACACAGCCCCCAGGCTCACCCTAAGTCAGAGCCTGTACTCCCCCGTCCAAAATCTTCCTGAGCTTTCCCAAACTGCTCAGGAGCCCACTAGACCTTGCTCGGTCTGCCTTCCCTGTGTTCTCTTTGGTTTCTGTGCCGTGGACGCTCCAGGCCCACTCCCGCCTCAAGCCCTTTGCACCTGCCGTTCCCTCTGCCCAAAACACCTCTTGCCAAGTAGCCTCATGACTCCCTCCATCACCTCCCTTGGGACTTTGCTCAAATCTACATTCTCAGTGAGGCCCATTCTGACCCCCACTATTTAAAACTTCACCCCCTCATCATTGGTACCCCCAATCCCCTTCTATACTTAATGTTGTCCATTGTGCTCTTTACCAACTGACATATCAAATATTTTATTTATTCTTTGCCTCTTGTGACAAGAAGGTAAACTCAAAGAGGGCAGGAAGTTTTTCTGCTCAGTTACAGTGACACCAGCACCTAGAACAGTATCTGCCATTGTTAAATGAACGAGTAAACTCAAAGTGCATTTCATTAACTGGAAAACTAAACCCAGGATGGTATAGGACGTATGGGAATGGACTCAAGCGTTCTTTCCTCAGGGTCTCATTTTATCTTAAGTATTTTAAAGTGACCATAAGTTTGTTGCCCTCTCCTACGATGGATGGTTCTTCTTGTGTCTGTATCGGGTCTCATGCTTCTTTCTCATGTATCGGAGGAGTGTTTTCCAACTGGCAGCTGTGACCACACGAAACATTTGCATGGCTTTCTGCAGGCTCTGCAGGTCGGTGATCGTGAAATGTAAAATGACCTTCCTTATAGAGGAGTAGTATCTACTTCCCCCTCTCACCCTATACACATAGATCTTAGTAGTTCTGCTAAAAAAGGGCTTCTTTAAAATTACACTTTGTTTGCTTTTATTATTTTTGCCAAAGAGAGAGAATATCTTGACATCTTTGAATTTGTTTGGTTTTTTGGGGGGGTTTTTTGCAGTACGCGGGCCTCTCACTGTTGTGGCCTCTCCCGTTGTGGAGCACAGGCTCCGGACGCGCAGGCTCAGCGGCCGTAGCTCACGGGCCCAGCCGCTCCACGGCATGTGGGATCTTGCCGGACCGGGGCACGAACCCGTGTCCCCTGCATCGGCAGGCGGATTCTCAACCACTGCGCCACCAGGGAAGCCCGACATCTTTGAATTTGTACTGTTTAAGGTTACCAAACAGAATGTGCCGTGGAATCCTATTTTTATAGTGTTTATATGTATGTGTATATATATATAGTTGTATATGTTTAATGTTTGTATATTTTTATATTTTATGTTTATATATTTTATATGTTTATATATACATATTTATAAAGAGTGGGAAAATATACCAGTATGCTAATATTTGATGGTGGTGAAAATAATATGATTTTTATTTAACTGTATTCCCCTCAATGAGCATATATTATGTCTATGATAAGAAAAATGCCAGTACATTTTCCTATTTTTTAAAGTAAAGGTACTTGCATTACTTGGGCACGTGCTTATTGCTAAAGCTCAGTTTTCTGGTACAAGAAGACACCAAAAGGATCTCCTTGATGTGTGGCCATTCCTTTTACCTTGTGATTTTAGCTTTTACATCTGACTTAATAAACTAAATAAAGGCAAACTGAACTAGCAGTACTGGGTTCTCCTGTTTCCATTTACCCTGAACGTAAGCCAAGCCCCAGGCTAACGTGGGCACGGCTGATTAAGGATGACAGTTTGCTCCATCACTTCCTTAAGAAATTGTTTGTGACGTCAAAGCTGGAGCTGTGGAGTCTTAGAACTCTCATCACACTGGATGCCTGCCTTGGAGCAGCTGCATTTACCTTTGTGGCTTCCTCTCCTCTCTCCTCCAGCGGGGGTGTCTGTGTTTGCCATCTGCCCCTTTTCCTGACTCCTTCCTCCTTTGCTCTGAACACAAGGGTAACAAGTTCCATGCTGCTCCATAAGCAATGTCCACTTCTCTCCCCACACCAGTGAGTGAATTCCTGAGATCCAAGAATCTGATGTCTCCTTCAGCCCCCAATATTCCCTAAGTACTTCATCTTTTGTCGAAAGGTCTTTGTTTTTCTTGGTCAGGCTCTCTGTGTTTGTGCACTGGCTTGGGTGCTTATTTAGGGAGTTGACAGACACCACCATGTGCAGGGACCAGCCCTCCCACAGGTGCCCCGACCTGGCTCTCACTAGAACTTGTAAGACAGCTTCTTCCCTTTGGGGGTTGCTTCCAATCCTTCTGGAACACGTCTTTCAACATGTGAAACTTCCGGTTGATGTGATTCCTAAAACATAAAACTCCCTTTCTTAGTATTCAGGACTCACAATCATCTGGTCCCTACCTGTCTTTCCAAACTAATCTACCATGAGTGCCCTCTACAAATCCTCCCCAGGAGCAGAAAACCTTCTCTTTATTGTGCTTGGACTCAACTGATGTCATTGTATCTCGATGCTCTTACCCAACTCAGTAGTCTCCTCCATAATCTGCTCTATCAACTTGAATCCCATCCATCCTTTAAGTCTTCATTCAGATATTATTTATCTGGTGAGTCCCTGTGACTCCAGGTCACAGTGACCTTTCCCACTCATTTGGAAATCCTCACATAATTTGAATATGTGCATAAACAAAAATAATCTCACACTGCACCTAAGAAGAGATGAACACAGGTGTGTGACGGTCTGCTTTATATATTCTAAGGAAAGTGACAACAGGAATATTAAAAACAGGAAGAAATTTCCACTGAGACTGGAACCTAGGGATAGATGTTATTTACATGCCAGAAACTATATTGATCACTATGTCACTGGCAGATCCATCAGACATGGTATAGGTACAGAGCCAGACTGAAGAAAAATGGGTTCACACCTTGCCCCTCATAAGTCAGAGAGGAGCCTTGGAAAAGTAAGTGGAGGAGACATCAGTAGAAACCCTTATTAGAAAGAGCAAGAGCTGGTAACAATATAAGTTTACATCAACCATCATTCATTAGTAAGAAATGAGAGAAAGATTCTAAGTATAAGCAGATGGAGAGGATTTACCCACCTTCTTCATGGGGAAAAAACAAAACCAATATTTAGTCAAGGAAGGGTTTAGTCAACAAAGGAGAAGTAGAATATAACCCTCAAGAGAGACATCAAAATGATAACCTTTGGAAAATATTTGCCTTGAGAAGCAAAACTAAATTTTAGAAAGAATCCGCTAGCACCCCCATAGACACATCGGTTTCTCCCGACAGTGTGTGCAATTGTATAGGAAAGAACCTTCTATTTTTCCTGGGCATAAGTGTCTGGCCTTGGGCGCTTCTCCCAGTGGAGTTTTGGAAAGGACACAGGAGTTGTCTGTTGTACATATGTAACTCCATCTAATCCCCAGTTTTCAGCCCTAGTTCTCACTCCAGCCTCCAACACATTTGCCCTCTCCTGGTCCAGAGAGTCTCTGGGGCAGGTTGGCTCCATCCCTGACACACGGTACAGGCTGCAGCTTCCTTCTGCTTCCCATCCTCCAAGAATTTGGTGCAATTTCATGTCCTTGGAGTTCTCTTTCCATTATCTGAATTGCTATAGGCTCTAACTTTTCTATTGCTTTGTTATCACTTATTGGGGCATCACAAGCGAAAACAGATAGACGTGTGTGTTCAAGCTGTCAATTTCACCTGAAAGGCTCTCAAAGTTTTACTCAATTCTTCCCAAGATATTTTATACATTTAATGAAATTTCAATCTAATTACAAGTGGAATATTTTAACAAAATAATTTAAAATTTATTTGGAAGGCTATATGGTAGACCAAACAAGAAAATTCTGAAAGACAAGAATTATGGGAGAATGGGATCATAGGACTGACACTAGAGTATTTGGTTATGAAAAATAAAACAGAATGATCAGTGGAACAGAAAAGAAAATCACAACACAGACCTAAGTATACATATGCATGAATTTAATATGTGATTAAGATACTACGTCAACCTGGCTGAGGGAAAAATTAAGGATGATGATGGCAAATGGGATGAATCATTTGGAATGAAGATAAAAACCAACCTTTACTCTGCGTGATTGATATATTAGAACACATTCCAAAAAAACTAAAGAGTTAAATCTTTAAGAGAGAATGAATAATATGACAGAAGATAAAAATATACATTAAAATGTAGCCAATCTTGGGGGTGGCAAAGGCATTAATAATACAAAAGAGCAGAAGGAACTCCAAAGGAAATGACTGATAGCACTGATTACATAAAAATGGAAAATTTCTGAAAGCTTAAAAAAATAAAAAACGTAGACAAAGCAAGTAAAATATTTACAATATATGGGACGGAAAAGAATAATAGTATTAGTATACAAAGACCTAAAAATCAATAACTATGAACACTCCACGAAAACATGGGGCTAAAAACATAAAACCACAATTTACAAAAAAGAAAAAAAAATGACCAATAAACAAGAAATCATGTTCAATTTCTCTAGTAAGCAAAGAAACAGTAATCAAAATAAGATATCATTTTTAACCACCAAATTGGCAAAACGTTTTAAAAATGGTAACATCCAGAGTACCCTTATTCATTGTTGCAGTGTGTGTAAATTCCTACAGCTTTTTTGATGAGAAAAACCATACTGGCCCAAACCTTGCATGTATATGTTTTAAATCCTTTAATATATTTATGTTTTTCAGTCCATTAAATTTACATTTAGGAAAATTTCCTAGGGGACTATTTATAGATGTAACGAAAACGTACACTGCAATATTATTTGTAATAGCCAATGGTTTTAATCAACATAGTGCCCAAAAAAGGATTTTGTTAAATTAATTATTGTGCATCCAAATGATGGAATATCTCATAACCATAGATTATTTTAAATAATACTTAATGACTTTGGGAAATGGTACCACTCTAGTAGGTGAAAAAGGCTCATTTAAATGTGTATAATATGATCCCAACTTTGTAAAAAGAAATTTAAACATGTACACATTTTAAAAAACTATACCAAATGTTAATGGTGATTATCTCTGGGTGGTGGCATATGGGTGATTTAAATTTTCTTCCTTATATTTTTACATGTTTTCCAAATTTTCTATAATAAACATATGTCATCTTTATAAACAGAAAACATCTTTTTAACATAATGATTTTCTTAACCAGATTTTAAGTTCTTCAAGGGAATTTTTTTACTGAACACACTATCGTAACTCCTGCAGCATTCAGGCCCAGGATGTTATTTTAAATGTAGTGGGTAATAAAGATATCTTATCTGATAAACAAAATTCCTTCTTGGGTTTTTTTGTATTCCTTCTAAAAAGACTACATGGCATATTTTTAAAATATGGGATCATCGTCTAAAACCTGATTTTCACGTGGGCATGTGATAAATACTGCTTCCTCCTCTGTCCTAGCAGAGAGCACATTCATTGCCTGAAAGGGTTAATTTCACTTCCGGCCACCTGTTCGGCATCTGCCACATGGAGTTCATTTCAAAGGCCTCAGAGGCTCACCAACTCAGGAAAAAGGATTTTTGCTTTGCAGTGGATATATACACAAAGGCAGAGCCAATGCAAATAAGAAATTCCTGGTCCAGAAATAAACATTTCTTAAGCAACCCAGACAATGAAATGGATGATAGCCTTTTCTCCCTGAACTTTTTTGTAATTACATTTTTATTGACTTTGCAGAGGAAATGAAAAAGGCTAACATATAACTGACTAAAAGAAATAAGAGTAAACCAAGCCAGAAGTCTTGAGGAAACATGTATATAAGGTAAAATAACTCTAATATGAAAATCTATTCTAGGATGTTGAAGTTATATAATTACCTCCACATGCTGCTTTTGGCTGTGAAAAGAGCTGGGTATGGTGCTGTGACATGGAACACCATGAGGAGGGCCCAGGTCTCTGAACAAATTTGTCTACCCTCTGGGTATTTTAAATTCCACAATTCAAAAGCAGTTATCAGTACTGAATTCTTATTTCTGCATGAAAGAACTGTGGAGGACAGGGCGTGTGTGAGTGTGTCTAAGTGGATTCACGAGGCATTTAACAAGTTGTCTTATGATAACCCTGTAGCCAAGAAGATTAGTTACTTGGTGAATATACATATTCACACACACATATACATACATGTTCTCCAAGTGATCGGGGATGGAGGCCACTCTGGAGTGAAGTGGTGAGTCATATACGATTGTATTTTCAACATAATCATTAATGTAGTTTGAATTAGCGATTCTAAATGGCTGATCAGAATTATGAGCAGAGGTCAGAGAGGAAGGTGGTGAAGCTTCGACTGCCACGTGCCCTGCACCCTAATATTCAGGTAGTCCTGCTCCTCCGCTCACTTTATGCCTACACGTTGAGTCATCCGTGTTCTAGATGGGAGAGAATCATACCCCTCGGACGTTGGGGTAGAAAAAAGGTTAAAACCTGCTGATGTTGATAAAAATAGAAAAGGCAAGCTCAGCCAATCTGTGAGTCAATTACAACTAGTGTTTTGATGACAGAATCATGCTATAAACTGATCTTGACAGGATGAAATGAAGAGATGAATGTAACAAGAAGATATTTAATGGGGATAAAAGTTAGGCTCTGACCTTGGGGCTGGAGATCAATGGCAAAAGCACAGGGAGAGGTGATCTACCTAAGTAGTGGTTCTTGTGAAAAGTGCGAGGGGTCTCAGGCACCACTCTGCATGCCAACCAGAAATTCTGTTCTAAGCTCTATAAATGGACTTACAGAATTTAGAATGAAGAGGTTGGCATACTCTCTTCCCTGGTCACAGCACCCCCAGAGGGCTGTTTCTGGTTCTCTGGGTACCATCGTTCAAGGGGTTATAGACCAACAGGACTGGGTTCAGAAGAGAGTGAGGGAAGGCTGACGGGTCTTAAGGCTCAGCAGAGGAGGAAAGGGATGTACGCCTAAAGAAAGAATGACTTGGGAGTGAGTGGGAGGGCATGGACTGTCTCCCGAGTTTAGAAGAACACAGAAGGATCCCCATCCAGAATGGTCAGGGTCCCATCCTCTGTGCTTCTGTAGCACTGTGTGCCTATTTCTAATATGGTAGAAATTCATCTTCGTGTTAATTTCCTCCCACAAGACTGTAAGCTCTGTGAGGACAGAGACTGTGTCATAGTTTCTTTGTCTCCTCAGCATATAGTAGATTCTCAATAATGTTTGTTTGGACCAGAACGTAGAGGAATTAGACTTATGTCTGGCTCCTAGAGGTAGGTAGCACTATGACCAATAGCTAGAAGCTGTGTCAAGACAAGATTACAACTCAATATAAAGAACAGTTAAGTGACAGAGTTGAGCAAGGTGAAGTAGTGGACCTCAGGAAGGAATGCCTTCAACCCCAGACTGAATGACCACTTAGCAAGCTAAACATTCAACAATCAACATTCAAATAGATAGTTGGAGCAGATGACCTTTAAGGTGTCATCTTCTAAGCCTGTGATCTGTGATTCCACCCAAGGGTGCACATCATTCTTCTTTAGAAAGGCAACATCACGCTAAGAAGAGATGCTCCCAGAGACATATGAAGGCCTACTCTGGTTTGCTTCACCAAAACCTCATGGAAAAGCTATAGGTCCAAGTCTTCAGGTCCAAGGTCAGATAAAGAAGGGCCACCGCATAATTAAGACCCTACAATGATGTGTCAGCTCACTGACAGGTTTTCATTCCACCAGGCAGTCCACCTAACTCTCCCTTTGACTTCATGTGCTCCCAACTCAAACTGCCTAATTTACTCTGATCTCCTTTCTCTTCCCTTCCCTGAGCCCCAATCACAAAACTTCCTCACTGGCTTGATAACTTGATCTTGATTTGTGATTCTTCCGTGCCTGCCAGCTTTGTGTTTCCATTCTTTTTTTTTTTTTTTTTTTTTTTTTTTTTTGCGGTACGCGGGCCTCTCACGTTGTGGCCTCTCCCGTTGTGGAGCACAGGCTCCGGATGCGCAGGCTCAGCAGCCATGGCTCACAGGCCCAGCCGCTCCGCGGCACGTGGGATCTTCCCGGACCGGGGCACGAACCTGTGTCCCCTGCATCGGCAGGCGGACTCTCAACCACTGCGCCACCAGGGAAGCCCATGTTTCCATTCTTGATGCTTCATAGGGCCCCATGGACTGGGTCACAGGGGGAAAGACCAGGAGCGGGCTACTTCGCTTAGCACTGTGGTCTCAATGTGGGTGGTAGGGGGTATAGAAAGTGGCCCCAGCAGAAGGGAGGTGCATGCTGGCCTGGAGTTCTCAGTCCCTCAGGGCTGGGCAACAGTGTCACCCCCTCTGCAGGGACACCAGAGTGCACAACTGCAGGGGTGCTGCTGTGTGCCCAACCTGTGTGGCCTTGTGTGGGGCAATAGGCCCAGGGGAAAGGGCCCAAGTGTGGATGGGTCACCAGCTGGCAGGAGGAGTTTCCCAGGCAGCTGCTGGGTCATGGTGGGCCCTTCAGGGACAGGCCTGTATTTCCTCAGTGGGCTTCTGGTTTTATGGGTCTCTTTGGGCTGCCCCAAAGAGAAGGAGTTATCATGAATTGTCATGGGTACAGGGCTCAAGAAACTCAACAACTGTAACCACCCCTATCTATTCCCTTCCGAGTTCCCTTCTGGACTTGGGATTTAGATGAGGAATGTTGGGAGGAATTGTCCAGTTACCAGATGTGGGGGGCTACAGGAGCCCCCCGAGTCAAAAGGCAGGCCAGGGTCCCTGTCCCTCTTACATTCTGTGCCTGGCAGAGTTTGGCTTTTGCAAGGGGCACTGAAACCTTATACACGCAGTAATGGATTCGTGCTGGCTGAAGGGAAAATTCATAGATTAGCTGGAAGGAGAGTTTACAGGACGAAGATCCAAGTAGGAAGAAAATTAATTGCTCAATTCTCACATTTTATTTAAGTCCATCACTTAACTTCTAAAAGGCATCTATTCTCTCTGTACAGACCTATTTCCAAAATCCCATTACCTGATTTCTTGAATGGCCCAGTGCTTCTCAGCCAATTCACAGACCACTAACTCTCTCTCTCTCTATGTCAAGGGAGAAAAGTGCCCCCAAGTGAGCTGCTTCAGGCTCAGGTAAATGGCAGAGATAAACCCTGATTCATTTTAAACAGTCTTCAGGGGCATTCAGAGACAGCGGCCAGACATGGGGGCATTTGTGTGTGTGTGTGTGTGTGTGTGCGCGCGCGTGCGCGCACGCACTCTTTGGGAGGGGAGGCTGGCAGGTGGAAAGGCGGCAGGGACCAGAAGGGGTTGAGAGTTTCTGAAATAATATGCCCAACCATTTACTGTGATTCCGTGCTGCTCCCCTAATAGCTGCTAGACCAGATAACCTTCCATCCTCAGGCCCCCTCCCCACCCAGAACTACCTTTTCATGAGCGACAGGGAATGGTGACAGGGTGAACAGACACCATGCTGCCCTTAGTCACTAAAGGAGGGAGATTATGTCTTCCTCATGTTGTGTGGAGATGTAGCTACTCTAAACGGAGCTACCCGACCAAAACCACCCCACCTCTCCCAGCACACTCATGGGGGCCCCATGTGTCCTGGAGGCAACAACATGGTGGCCTGAAGAGAACGTGGGCTTAGCAGCCCAGCTCTGGGACTTACGTGAAGTTGGCACTGTAATCCCCATCTCACGAGGCTGCTGTAAACATGAGATAACAGTAACGCTACCTACGACACAGTGAGCGTGCCACAATAGTCCCTTCCCCTCCAGGACAGAGAGAGCATGTTTCTAAGACCGTATAGATTCACACTCTGCTCTCTCTTCCTATTTTTTGAATAATTTCTCATTTGGGATCCTAAGCCTTGAACCTGGGAAAATTTGTTTGTCCTTCCCATCCAACTCCTCCCAATTTTTTTTTTTTTTTTTGCAGTACGCGGGCCTCTCACTGTTGTGGCCTCTCCCGTTGTGGAGCACAGGCTCCGGATGCGCAGGCTCAGCGGCCATGGCTCACGGGCCCAGCCGCTCCGCGGCGTGTGGGATCTTCCCGGACCCGGGCACGAACCCGTGTCCCCTGCATCGGCAGGCGGTCTCTCAACCACTGCGCCACCAGGGAAGCCCTCCTCCCAAATTTAACTGAAGTACCTCTGTCTCTGGCTGAGAACTGATATCATCTCTACAGTATAATACTTAGGCCTGGGGTGTAATGATAGGAAGCAAATGGAACTAACGACTGCTGTGTGCATTTTATGCACTTCCGTATACATTCTCTTATTTAGGCTCTTGGGCACCAGAAATCCATATGGATTTTCCTCGACTATGCATTTCCCTCTCCTAGTTGCAAATCAGACCTCATTTCATATCCATCTCAAGGAAAGAACTGTTAATTCATTCATTTGCCTACTTGCTCACTCACTCATTCATTCAGTTCACATCTAGTGATGACTTAACATTTGCCAGACGTGGGTCAAGCGCTGGCGATGCAAAGACGGAGCAGGCGTGGTCACCACCCCTGAGGAGCCCCCAGTCAGCTGGGGGAGACGTGCACCTTCACCAGGGCAGGAGGGTGTGTCAGGTGCTCTGGCAGAGGCGTGGGGAGGGAACATCGAGAAGGGAGGTTCACTGAATCCTTCCTGCAGGCGGTCGGGAAAGCTCCGGTAGAGACTTGGAAGCTAATCATGGACATCAAAGTTGGAGCTGGCCAAGCACACAGGTTTGGAAAAGGGCATTTCAGAGGGTCAGGACCCCCTGAGGAAAATCAGTGAAGCATGGAAATACATAGGGAACATTCCATGCGTTTGCAGGAATGAACGACAAGCAGCTTCCAGATTCATTTCCCGGAAATGGCCAACAGTGTTAGCCTCCTCAAGAAACAGTGGGCAAAATATACCACCTTGGGCTTCCCTGGTGGCGCAGTGGTCGGGAGTCCGCCTGCCGATGCAGGGGACACGGGTTCGTGCCCCTGTCTGGGAGGATCCCGCGTGCCGCGGAGCAGCTGGGCCCGTGAGCCATGGCCGCTGAGCCTGCACGTCCGGAGCCTGTGCTCCGCAACGGGAGAGGCCGCAGCGGTGGGAGGCCCGCGTACCGCAAAAAAAAAAAAAAATATATATATATATATATATATACACCACCTTGAGGGGACTTCAAATAGACTTTTCACGTTTATGGTAACATGAAATTGAAAGTTGACGATGACCAGAAGGAAAATCCTGAAGTAAATCTACTACCAGCCCAGCAGCTGTCCCCAAATCCCAGCACACACAGGTGGCCACGACTGATGGCACCCGTGAGGACCCTGCAGATGGTGCCTCAGAAGGACTTACACACACCCTCTAGGAGATGAGCGGGGAAGGAATCTGGATCCCACAAAGTAAAAACAAAAACCAACGTGAGACCATAATGCAACAGCCTCCCATCACAGGGGAGGGACGAAGACCCAGTGAAGTCAGGGACTTACCCACACCCACCGGGCAGAACCAAGACGGGAGCCCAAGTGGACCAGTTTCCCATCAAATCACCTGGACGGGGAGTCAAGATACTGCGCCACGGTGGACGAGGTCACCTCCACCGGATGCCGCTCCCACCTCTCCAGACTCCTCTCTTGCCCTCCTCACCGCACACTCTACTCCCACCATCTGACCCACTTACTTAAACCCACTTCAGAACATGCCAATCTCTCTCTCTCCTCCCGGCTGGTGTTTATGCTACTCTCTCTGCCCGGATCGCTCTCCTCCAACCCTCCCATCCCTCCACGTGGCTAATATCCACTCATTTCTGCGCTTCACTTAGAAGCCCTCCCTGACCCTCTCACACCACCCCTTCCACCCCCATCACAGCCGTGAGCACACTGTGCCTCAGCACAGCAAGTGCCAGTCACTGCCCTGCCTCCCAAGGACAAAGCAAGCTCCTTGGTGGCAGGACTTATTCCTTCCTCATCTTTGTTCCTGGACATCGAACACAGCACCTGGAGTAGGCTCTCTGTAAATATATATTGCAACAGTGAGCGCATTCTCTCTTACTGCAAAACAAGGGTGAAAGGCAACCCCAGTCTCTCCTAATCTCCTCTTGCCTAAAGATGCCCATTGATGAGAAACAGCCAACGTGCACCATATATTTGTAGAAAACAGACAAATATATATTACATAGCCACCAGATTAGAGCCACTTACAATGTGTCACACACATATACTGGACGATTTAGACCCTGCAACAAACCTGCAAAAACAGATATTACCCCCCCCCCCATTTTACAGCTGACTTTCCTCCAGTCATCCAGATAGGAAGTAGTGGAGCTAGGCTCTTCCATAGCCAAGAGTCCGAGCTCCAGAGCCTTCCACTGCACCCCTGTCGGAAGTAGGTGCTCGCCATTTGCCTTTGTACCGTCTCTGAAATGGAGGTGTTTCTGCTTACGTAAGCTGATGCCAGAACAGACAGCTTCAAGCAAAATATCATTGTGGTTCTGCTCAGCAATGCCAAGGTGAAATCAACAGCGTTCAGTTTGCTCAGACAGAAGCGAAGAAGATTAGAACAGGATTTTTGTGGGCAGGGGGAAATGTGCAACTTCAATAATTAACCCCAAAGAGCAAATTTTGGATGACAATTAAATTCTCATTCGAAACAACACATTTCTCATGAAAATAGGAAATTATCTCCTCTTAGGTTTCCTACAAAGCAAACTGGCCATATAAGAAGAATGTCAGGTTCTTTGAAAACATCAACAGCGACTCTGAAATCAACAAAATCAACTTTAAAATACCCACTTGCATGGGAAGGTGTGCAAGCTTCTGAAGGTTACTGCCAGATATGATGTTTTACCTGTACTCCTCATGGATATGGATTGAACAGATGTGGACATATGTATTCAGTATATAAATACAGGCCAAAGAACTGGAAGGAAATCTTGAGGCATCTCGATGGATGACCTATATGGACATGCTCCATGGGCAGGTAAGACTGCTGAAAGCTTATGAGGGACCCAGAAGTCATATCTCAGGATGTATCAGAAACATTCGACTGTTCAGCCATGACAAGGTACAGAAGCTAGGGGCCAGGATAGGGCATTACATATACCAACTTTCAAGGATCAGTATTGGAAGGTGGCCCCAACAGACAATAAAAGCCCAATCTGGCATAAGACCAAGAGGTAGAGAAAACTCCAGCCACAGCTCAAGAAACCTTTTGAAGCAGAGATTTCCAGAGGAAACGGTGTATTTTTAAGCAGAGTCAATCGATGGGAAATTAGAATTCTGACACTTTCATAACTCAGGCTCACCAGGGGTTCTCCAACTCCACCAGAACTAAACAAGTTTGCTCTGAACACTATCCTGTGGAACATCAAAGCCATCACAAATATTTGGGGGAATTCCTAGGAGGGTCATTTTCTCAGGTCACCTCTGCCTAAGGACCCCTGTTTCCATGACATACTGGATATTCTTTGGCCCTCCAGATCAGTGCCCCACCTTTCCCCACTCAGTCCCACATCCTGGGTGTCTGATATGCATGGGCTACATCAAAGCCTTGTCTTTTGGCTTCCAGCTGGGTCTGGCCAATGGGAGGGATGGGCAAGAGATCAGAGGGTGAAAGAAGGATGAGGTGAGGGCAGTTATTCCCCCTCCCCCTTTGGCTGCTAACCTACAGCTACCACTACAACCTCCTGATCCTAGGAAGTGCTCCCTCCCCTTGCCCCTTCAGGCCTTGGGGTGGAAAAACTCTCCACTGTTGCTGGTTCCAACGTACTTGAGCATCCTCTGTTGGTTTCCCTTAACTCTGCCCACCTCCTTGAAAATACTCCGTTTGTTAAACTCTCCTTCATTACCTAGTTTGAGTGGGTCATCTGTTTGCTTTCAGACCTTAAAGATACATGTAGTATTGATTCTATTTGTAAAACTCTGTCCTTCCTTGATTTTTATAAGAAAAATGCACTCACACAAAGCAGTTATCCATGCAGTAAACTGACTTGTAGTCAGCTGACTTGAGGGTAACCTCATATGCCACACAAATAAAACACAAAGTCACTTGCCTCTGGGGTCCTGATCCATGCACACATGTCCAGACAGTTAGCAGTGGCTCCTTTCTCCTCCCCTTCTCTCCTTTCTTCCCCCACCCCACCAGTTTCTCATAGGGACCAGCTTACCTACAATGTTTTGCATCTTGGGCTCCTGGTGACATTTTTTTCTTCCCAGTCTGGACCTTTGATTCCAAGTGATTTATCAAGGAATTTTCCTAAACAAAGACATTTCTTTCCCTAAGAGAAAACCTAGTGCCACCTCTTAAAATAATAAAACACTTAGAAGTGTGAAAAAGCAGACATAATACTTAACAGGTCAACTCACAGGTGACCTAGAGCAGCCCATGGACAGAACTTCAGGCTCCAGGGAGGGGCACTCAGAGGAGCTATTAACTTAGGTCTCAGACCAAAGCAGAAGCCTAACCACAGGCTTAAATTGGAAAACCAAGGCATAGGTGAGGCCCAATTCCTGGAAAGTATTGTTGGGGGAGAATGGAAGATGCAACTGTCAAACCACATGAGAGGTCCATGGTCAGTATAAAAGCCTTGTTCTAGCCAGAGGAACCAAGGGTGACATGGCACTGAGGCCAGCCCCTGCTCAAGTTGAGTCAGGGTTGGTCTGGGAACTTGAGCCTGACAACTGGCCACCCATCATGGGAGCTGGAGAAACCAAGATGGAAGAAGTGAAAGTGGGGCCGACACATAGCACCGTTCCATTAAGATGTGAAATTGTTTATGTTCGTAGCATCAAAGAATAAATTATGTCATCCAAGACTAAAGTAAGAATAAACCATGACTGAAATATATTTAACACAAATAGGCAGGGAGTGTGGGGAAAAAAAAGCTTTGATATGAATAAACTACCATAAATTTCCTATGTTTCCCATCTTAATATTGCAATCGAATACAAAAGAAACAAAATAAGGTAAGTGCATTCATTCCTTTGAAAACTGTAATTGATGAAAAACTTGCCATGGAAGTTAATAATCTTGAGAATGACAAAAATAAATATTTGTATAGCACCTTACCCTTTCGGAAATACTTTCAGATGTATTACCTCATTTCAAATATATTATAGAGGCAAAATCAAGGATTGGCTAGGTCATGTGACTCGCTTAAGGCACAGAAATAAGAAATAGTGTTGTGAGGACAAACATCCTAGTCTCTGACACCAGGGCTATGATTTTACAACTGTGTCATGTGCCACCTGCCTTGTGTCAGGGTGAAAGCCCAAAAACCTGAGCACTCGAATCTTGATTTGACAGTTAGGAGAGAAATAGGTTAGGGATGCCCCACTCTCCCAACCACTTCCTGCTCTTCAATCTTCTTTGGCTTTTCTTGGTAGAACCACCCACAGTTATGGGGAGAAATCATCTCAAATTGTAAAGGGCTGGAATTGGTAATGTAGCACACATGATTAACTTACTGGCTGATGACCTGACAAGTTACTTATCAAACTTACCATATGAAAAAAACAGACTTGTATAAATGATCTAATTATTTACTACCAAATATCTATCTTCAAAATTAGCTAAATCAAATGAATTGTTGTAGTCATGCATCTAAGTAATGTCCTACTCTGCTCAGTCTTTCCAAATTTAAATTAAATCAATGATAGACTCTTGGCAACCACAGGGAATAAATATATACTCGTTTATCTCTAACTTGATCACAGATAATTAAATACAATCATGTTATACAGTTTAAATATCATCTATTACATTGGTCAACTCTCCAAACATCGTGGCTGGCAAATAGTCAGATAATGAACATGGTTAAGTTGCCATCATTTTTATTCCTCTGTAATTAACTCAATTCCATATTAATTAACTGGCAAACAAATAAAGATACATTGGGTGGGTGAGCAGCAAAGTGGCAGAATAATCACAGATATTTTGAGATTCTGCTCAAATAAAGAGGACTAAAGAGCTCAGACCCATCATAATAACACTTCTTTTGAGCTATACTCCTTTGTGATGGCTTTTTGCCTGAACCAAGTCTGAGTTTCAACATGGCAGACAGTTGGTGATTCACAGCTGGTATCCAACAGGAGAGTTGGCATTAAGGAGCTTAGAATCTGCTGAAGAGTGGTTAGACAGTCATTCCTAGGAGAAGAGCAGACTCCTTCTGAGATCCCGAACACTTTCTTTTAGGATTCAAAATTACCGAGACTGCCAGATACCCTGGGGTAACATTCACCAAGGTAGAAATTCAGAAAGGGCTGCGTGAAGTCACTTAGGTGATGGGCTGGTTTGAATTTTGTTCAGCAAGGATTCACTAGTTACCCCTCACCCCATAAAGTGTTGGGCATGGCCAGGTAACTCTCTTCAGTCAGTGGGCTGTTTAGCAAGGCTGGAGGTATGCTTGCCCTCCTGGGCTTGCTTCTTGACCTCTGTCTGCATGAGATTACCATGCCCTAGATGACTACTGACTCCAAGAGAATGACAGACACATGGAGCAGACCTGAAACCAACCTGCAGCCTGGAGCCAAGTTCAGCTGATCCAGCCTGCATCAGTCAAACCACAGTCGATCTGCAGGCTTAAGAGCAATAAATAAATGCCAGACAGGATCTATGAACAGTGAGGGCCAAGCATTGAGAGGGAAGAGTGGGTCTGGGGTTTAAGAGCCCCAGCACCAGAATCCGTCCCCACTGGTGCAGTCATCATGGAGACAGGCTTGCACCCCAAGGAGTTGGCCAAGTGAGTGAAAGGCAAGAGCTGCAACCCTAAGAGGTGTTAACCCTGAGAGTCCTAACCCTTGTGAGGCTCACCCTGGGCTGAGCATCACCCAGGACGCTGTAGCACGTATAGGTGTGTATAATGCTGGCGGCAGCATTATACACATCTGGAGCCTGGTCAGGATGTCTGCCAGAGGGGAGAGAGCAGAACAAGCCACACCTCTTCCAGTAACAGGGCAGCAGCACTTTCTAAAGGCAAAATAGAGTTCTGGCACCAGCCAAGAAGCGAGAACAATTCGAACTCATATTTGGACACGGTGCATAATCTAAGAATTCTAGAATATGCCATTGGAGGGAGTTCTGAGAATGGGGTGGGGTAAGATGAGTCTCCCACCAACCTGAGAGGTTTAGAACTCTTATTGTTGTACTTTGAGATGCTACTTTGGAATGACACTGTTTACGCTCCAAGTTGGTAATATGAGGCTTTACAATAATCCCGACCAAAAGGATGGCATCAGGTAAAACATTTCTTATAGCAGCATGAAATCACTGGGAAGACAACCAAACTGTTTAACATCCTGAATATTCCCGGGACAGAAATGGGTCCAACTTATTTCAATACCTTTTAAATGTGGAGGAAATGTAATCACCTTATCAAATGGTGGGAAATAGCACATTGTCGATTATGACAGAGTGATTAGAAACTCTGGCAGACAAGGGACAACTTTTGATGTAAGCACAACCTGAAAAACCCCTTCACCTGTAGGAGTGTCTGGGTTCTTGAGTCTGGACAGAATCCCAGCCCACCACTTGCCTGCTCTGTGACCTTGAGCAATGATTTCATGTTTTCTTAAACTCACTTTCTTCTCTTGCAAAATAGAGATGATAATGCCTACTTCCCAATGCTCTTGATCAGTTAAATGAGATTCTACACAAAAATGACTAATACACTTCCAGGTAGTCAATAAATGCTAGCTATCATTGGGCTTATTTTGTTCTCATAAGACATTAATTGCTTGGAGATAGAGCCAGCCAAGGAGGAGAGGAAAATCATTTTCACTTCACCAATTATACTGATAATGCAAAATCAAATACACTGACGCTGTTAACTGGAGATGAGTCATGTAGTTTGCATCTGTTGGCAAAACTGGCAATTTCCTCTCAGGTATTTTGTCTGAGTTTGGGACCTGCCTGCACTATGTAAGTGGTGTCTTGCTGATGATCATGTAGCTTTGGCGTAGTGAAGAGAAGAAAATAATCACTCGTTTTTCTATCCAATTATCATTTTATAGACAAAATTAAGCTATTTAAACAACAGATCATAAGAACAGTGGAATTAATAGTTCCACTAAAGAATATCAAAACAACATAAGTAGAATAAGATTTTAAAAATAAGCACACAAGAACGATTTTGTACTTATCTTACCAACCCTTACACTTAGTCTCTTTAATCTTATTTTTCATCTGACCTGATTAGTTTGTCCCTTTCTAACTCACCTGAACACTTACGGTGGCCAAGTTTTCAAGGATGACTCTGGAATATCCAGCCCGCTGCCCTCCATCTTTTGGAAACATGGTTTATGTACACTGCGGTCCTGCATGTCCTGTCGACTGATAGCGCTAATAAAGGGGCATCTTCTTCTGCTTGTTTTGCTTATCCTACCTGCTACCCTCTTCACGTAACAGAGGCAGAGGGAAAGAAGAAAAGTTGTACAAAAACACAACCCTAGGGCTTCCCTGGTGGCGCAGTGGTTGAGAGTCTGCCTGCCAATGCAGGGGACACGGGTTCGTGCCCCGGTCTGGTAAGATCCCACATGCTGCGGAGTGGCTGGGCCCGTGAGCCATGGCCACTGAGCCTGCACGTCCGGAGCCTGTGCTCCGCAACGGGAGAGGCCACAACAGTGAGAGGCCCACATACCGCAAAAGAAAAAAAAACCCACAACCCTAAATTTAGTAATGACTTTTTTCATTCAGATGGGAAACATTTTTCACTGTCTAAAGGAATCAAGAAACCTCGCTAAACAAGAAGAATCTACAGGCATACCTTGGAGATATTTCAGGTTCGGTTCCAGATCAACACAAGAAAAAGAATATCGCAGTAAAGCAAATCACATGAATTTTTTGGTTTCCCATTTCATATAAAAGTTACGTTTACACTATACTGTAGTCTATTAAGTGTGCAATAGCATTATGTCTAAAAAATGTACATATCTTAATTTTAAAATGGTGCTAAAAATATTAACCATCATCTGAGCCTTCAGAAAGTCATAGCAGTAACATCAAAGATCACTGATCGCAGATCACATAACAAACATAATAATAATGAAAAAGTTTGAAATATTGTGAGAATTACCAAAATGTAACACAGAGACAAAAAGCGAGCCAATGCCGTTGGAAAAATGGCACCAATAGACTTGCTCGAGGCAAGGTTGCCACAAACCTTCAATTTGTAAAAAAACGCAGTATCTGCGAAGCACAGTGAAGCAAAGCATAATAAAACAAGGTCTGCCTGTACAGACAGGCTTCCTTCTATAGGCACTGAGAACTTGGTCCACTGGAATCGATCAGTCATGGGTTTATTTCCACAGGATCTAAATAACCTCTGGTTGCCAGGAAGCTATAGCTGTCCCTCAACCTCTGGGGCAAAGGACCAACAAAAGGACACTTGACCTGCAGGCAGTGAGAGTCAAGGAGCCTGAGGGTGGTCCTGGGACACTGCCGTGAGTCTGAGGGAGGGACAATGGTGAGGGAGCAAAGCCCAGGGTCACATAAGTCCTCCTTGGGCCATCTACTCAGAGGCTGGTGCTAGAAACCTCCACAGAAAGAAGGAAGGAGGAGAGGAGAGGTGGGATAAAGGCCAGAAAGAGCTCTAATGAAAGAGCACTACCCCCCAGGCATTCGATTTTGTGGCCCAGGAAAACTGCCACTGTAACCATGAGGCCCCATGACACCACTCAGGGCCTCTCCAACCACAATGAAACTCCGGAGATTTTGCTGTTGGGACCTAAGCCAGTGCAGTGTTTCTGTTCATTCTACTCGGATTCCTTGATGGCTGCCCTAGGTCAGTGGTGCTTGAGGAAGCACTTGTGGACAAAGGTGACCGTGACCAGCAAGGAACTGCCGGAGCCTGGGAGGATTTAGGGGAGAGAGAGCTGAGCAGAGCCAATGATTTATTTCAACAGTCCCTGGCCCCACCACGCATGCACTGCCCATAAAGCTGCAGTTACTGAACTCTGGGGGTTTGGGTGTCCTGTGTGATATCCACACATCCAAATAACCTGGGACATTCCTGATAGGATCATGGCGAGGAAAACAAATGACCAAGCCAAGCTGTTGAAGCGTCAGGACAGTAGATTTCTGTTTGTCTAAGATTGTCCCTTATCTCATGCCTTGTCCTATGGCCTTGAACTCCCATTTCCTGGTTCAGCAGATGAGGAAGTCAGTCTCCACAGCTGAATCCAAGAGAGGGAGTTGGCAAGACATTCAGTCTGGTCACTGGTACTGCGGGGTCTTCCACCCCCGCCCCGCTTAAAGCTCACAGACGAGTGTCAGGTGGTGCAACACACACAGGAAAAGGCAGCTGGGACAGCTGTCCCTGGCCTGTCGGCGGGCCCCATCCATCTGTTCCTCTGTTTGTCTTGTGAAACAGAACAAGGCCACCTCCGTGGTGGGCAGTCAGGGAGCAGGTGGCCAGATATGCAGAGCCAGTGATGTGGGTGCAGGAAGATGGGGCCCGAGGCAGAGAGAGGGAGCAGCATCCGGGTCTGAGCTCCAGAAGAGAGGGGCTCCCAGCTGGACCTGGTCTCACCAATGTCACAGTGGGCAGAACCGGCACCCTGGGTTGGCCTGTCATGCCCTATCAAACATCCACTCCTGCAGGGGTGGGTGGAGTCACTCTTGCTTTTGAGAGGAGGGCGGTGAAAAAGCCACAAGCAACTCAAGAGAAGGTTGTGCCACATCCCTCCTTAAATCTGCTTTCTGGGATCCACGCTCCCTTTTTATACCACCATGTGCCTGTTTACACCCAGTCCCTAAGTTCCCTCCCAAACCCAGCCGTGCACTGTCTGGAAGGTCTCCATGTTGCAAAATGCCTTCTCGTTCACCCGCAGCCCCATCAAACCTCCCTTGGTCTCAGTGCTGGGAAAGCTGTCAGACAGCGGTGATGTCAAGCACATCTCTTTGTTTTAGGTTATATTAACTGCAGTTTCCTCCTCCCAGGCCCCTTGGCTGCCTCACCCTGGCATTAAGCCCTTACATTTGCCTGCTCCCAAGCTGCTTATTTCTCCAGAGGGAAGTATCACCTGTCCATCTGTCCGCTAACGAACTGTGTGATCATAACAGTCAACCCACTCCAGCCCCAGAGAGGAAAGGGAAAGGAATGTTTGTGGCCAGGCTGAGCATCTAGGGCAGGGTGGGGGGTTTGGCGGGAGAAGGGGCTCTGGTTACAGTAGAGGCAAAGAGACAGCAAACAAAAAAACACCTTCTCAGGCTTCCCTGGTGGCGCAGTGGTTGAGAGTCTGCCTGCCGATGCAGGGACGCGGGCTCGTGCCCCGGTCCGGGAGGATCCCGCATGCTGCGGAGCGGCTAGGCCCGTGAGCCATGGCCACTGAGCCTGCGTGTCCGGAGCCTGTGCTCCGTGGCGGGAGAGGCCACAACAGTGAGAGGCCCGCTTACCGCAAAAAAAAAACAAAACAAACAAACAAAAAAAAACACCTTCTCCATCAGCCGTGCACAAAGCACTGGGGTGGGTGGTTTGCAAAGGTTATAGAAACCGGAGCCCAGAGAGGGTGACTGGCTGTCCAAGGTTACACCGCTCGAGAGGCAAATGAGCTGCAGAACAGCGGTTCGAAGCCTAGTCTATTGGATGCCAAAGCCACAGTCTCTGGAAGCTGTCTCATGATTCACCAGCTGTCCTCGGAGCGGGACACGCACACACAGGTGCCCCAGGCTTCTGAGTAGAGTTGTCAGCTCTCCTGGCCAAAGGACTGAGTCGGACACGGTACCCCCAGGGCCCGGGACCCAGCGTGGCTCACGAGGGAACATGCAGCCGCCACTCCTAAGGTCAGAGCAGAGGGCTGGGGCCCGCGCGCTGCAGGCAGGAGGCCAGTGGGACGGGGAGACCAGAGGCGAGCCCCCGCCTTCCACACCACTGGGGAGCAGGAAGCATAACTCCTGTCCTTCCAACCCCCAGGACCTTCTGACACCACACACGTATGGCTGGCTGGGAAAGGGAAACTTATCAGCACCGCAGGTTCTGAGCCACTTACGATAAAACATAATATGCACAAAACAATTCTGAAAATCCATTAGTTCCTATCATTACAAATATATATTTATCAGGAGTAAGCCCTGTTCATCAAGGCTCTCATCTTGGTTTGTGGACCACATGAGATGGTCATCCACTTAACACTGGAAAAATTAGGAGCATCAAGTTGGAATGGGACGGACAGGGAAGCAGCATAAACACGGAGGACACCAGGGCCTGAGGGGGCTCGAGGGACCAGGCAGACGCTCCAGATGGGAAAATCAAGGTAGAAAGGAAAACGAGAGGCTGAAGGAACAGGCTCACATAAAGGTTCACGGAGGAGAGGAGAGGAGGAGGTGGGGAGGAGGGGGCCAGAGGAAGCTCCTGTTCCACCACGTGGCAAGAAATGTGCCTCTTTGATGCCCAAGAGCCTCTTTAGAAATGGAGGGCCACGGGTTCTCGGGTGCAGAGATGTGAGGTGGTTACTCAGGTGATGCTGTCCGGGGGCAGTTAGAGGTCAGCTACGGAAACAGAGATTCTCCCATCAACATGGAGAACACGTCCAGAAGCTGAAGGAAGAACTCAGAGGTTGTATTGTCCCTGGGTATGTCCCACCACCACGTGTCACCCAATCAGAGCACAGGCCCCTGAGGGAGCCAGGAGCCCTGCGGCCGGCGGTGAAGCTGCATCAGCCCCGCTCCCGGGAGGCCAGCGTGCGTCCCCCCTGTGTTGGGGAGATTCTGACACAGGCTCAGATCCCAGCCTGGCCCTGCTACCCTTCTCTGCTCCCAGGTCAGTGCCTGTCCTCTAGCTCCAAGGCATGGGACGTCGTTTCCTCTATAAACCCCTAGAACCGACATTTAGTGCCTTCTCGGGTGATCGTGGGAGAATGGGCTGGGCTACCGCTCCCGCTGTAAAATTGATTTCCTAAGTGCGAATCAGTCGACAGGGCAAAGAGAAGGAATTCTTGAAAGAGCCCATCAAAAAAGCAAGCTGCAAAAGAGAAGACCGTGGAGCTCCCTGGATCCATCCCTGTCCTGAGTTCTTAGGATAGAAGTTTGAGAAGAAAGCATGTTCTTAAAATGGGACTTTTGCCCATTTTTGGTGAGTCCACTTTAAGAAAGTGGCACAAAGAAATCTAAGCTTAGCAAAACAGACACATTAGGCAATACTTATTCACCTTCTGAAAGGATCTTTTATTCTGCACAAGCATTTACAGCAAAATATCTTTGACACCAAACATGGTTTGAGTGAGTCCTTCTGTACCCCAGGTATTAAGCCAGCTTTGGAATGCAAAGTAGTGCATCCTGCTGTCAAAAAGCAGCAGAGGAAAGCCAGATATCAGCTGAGGTCACCCTGTCCATGGAGATTTACATAAAATTAGCTGCAACTCCCTAGGCCATGTCTAGTAGGCAGCCCTATGCCCACATCAAAGTTTCTGCATGTTTCCGAGGCGCTCTGTCTTAAAGGTTCTGGCTTGAATGGAACCCTTAGCCTCACATGATTTCCACTCCCCCACCCTCAAGCTCTCCTCTGCCAGCAGTGGCCCCGACCCACTTAAGTACACAAGTGTTATGGTCAGGGTCACACTAGCCGCTATGGAAAAAAGTCTATAGATTAGGATTTATTTTTCTCTCAAGTAATAGTTGAATGTGAATGTTCCCAGCTGGCAGGCAGCTTTCCTCCCTGTGATAAGCCAAGGACTCTTCCTCTCTCCCAGGTTCAAGGAGAATTCTACCTCCCGTTGGCAGATGGGGTAGTGGAACAGAGAAAGTACACCTGCTTTTTAGCTGCCTTCTGGGAACTGACACGCATCGCTTTTGCTCAGCTTCCCTTGGTGACAACCAGCCAACCATGTGGTCCCACCTAGAAGCAACAGGAGCTGAGAAATGGACTCTTGGTCGAGCAACTGATTCCCAGCAATAGCTCTGTGCCGTGGAAGGGTGAGCAGGAGTTTTATTGGGCAGTTTGCCGTCTTTGCCACAAAAACATCACCACTTTTCCTTGATTTCCCCCATCACAGAAGGATGGCGAGTGACAAGATTTTACAGAAGGTTAGCGGATGTTAAAGAAGGTGGTGGTTAGTTATGCAGATAAAACCAATTTTGAATGTGTCCCATTAAAAATGGCAAAACAGCTTCAAATTAAATTTTCTATATATTCTTAACAATCCTTTGTCTGTCCAAGAATTTCTTACGGGACAACTTTCATGGCAGGTCCTCCTAATCTCTTCAGCCCCCAAATTCTTACTAAGTTCTCATGTCCAGTGGTTGGGGTCAAATCTATGTGTGTGCAGCTCGGGGCTGAGCCAGGAGTTCATCCACAACTTTATAGGTTTGCTACCTTGATCTCCCTGGAACTTTCCAGCTCCCAGGCACCACCCTTTCTGGTCCACTGGCTAGAAATCCAGAGTTTTCATCTCCCTGTTCTGTCATATTCTTCCTGTGACTGCCTCTGTTACCAGTTCTATGGTACTTGGAATTTTGTTATTTTCTGAGGGCCAATTAGATGTAAAGATAGAGACTTATGATAGTATCCAGAATGGCTCCCTAGGAAGGGAAAAGGAAGAGGAACAGTTTGCTCCAGGATGTTGGTCTTTGATCAGATTCGTAGGTGGATGCTCCTTTCATAGACCAGAACAGACGGATTTGAAATCTCTCTCCACTGTCCTTCTCTACACTTCAGGACCACTGGCCTCTGTGTGATCAGCCGTGCCAAGATAACCTCCATTCTGACAAAATGTATCTGAGCCAGCTTGAAGATGTGCAAAGCTTACTACTGGCCTGTTTGTTGTTTTCAGTAGAACCAACTCAAAATTGACTTTATCTGTATAACAAGCCGCCACCTTCAGTTGGGAAGTAGTCACAGGTAGAGTTATTATTCTGTATGTGTTGCATCAATGGAACTTACTTTTTTGGAGCCCTGTTTAAGAATTTTGCCATTTGTTTCTATGTTTTGTTAGCAAAATACTATTGGATGTCATTTCAAGTATATAAAACATTTTAAGAGAAACTAAGAAAACCTTAATTTGCCTGGACTGTTCGTTAAAGAAACTAATATCAGAGAACTTAATGTAGCCGCAGATAGGACAATGCTTTCCTGATCTGTTTTTGCAGAGGTAGCTGTGTCTTTAGACACAGACTCTAAAGAGGCCACACACAGACTCACCATGGAGATGTATTCGTTTTTCACAGGCTCCCACTTTACCTGCTAGCATATGATTCAACCTTTTAGCTCCCTACAAAGTCTGCATCCTAGCCCCATTATTTTTTCACAACTGAGAGGTAATTAATTACTCCAACTATGGACAATTTGCCCTTAACCTAGAATAAACACCTTTTCCTCTGTTGAGTATGCTTACAAAGAGTGCGATCCAGAACCCGTTTAGCTTGGTCACAGTACCGAGACGGTAAAATCTTCCCCTTGTTGTAACCATGTGCTTAACTTTGGGTAGAAAAAAACCCAAAAACCCTAAAAATGGAAAGAAATTACCACGATAAACAATACAAAGGACCGAGAATGAAAGCCCTTACACTTGAGACAGAACTGGATTATTTCTTGGAAAGGCTTTTTGAGGCAGACACCTGTGGGCAGACGGAGAAAAAGTTTCCTTTGGTGTGGCTTGCTGCAAGTGGACAGAAGAAATAAAAGCAGGGAAAGCTCTGGCAATCTGTTGCTAACAAAGCCCTTAATTTGGGCTGAAACTTCTAGGGTTTGGGAGCGTCAGAGAGCATTCTTGTAGCATGGAGAGCATCGCTGCAAGACAGCGCCCCCTCTCCCTGTCCCCTGGGTGGGTAATTGTTTCTCCTTTCCTGAACCTGGGATCATGCTGAGTCAGAAGGTTTTGTTTGATCCGTTGGAAAAGAAGAGCGAGTGGGGTTTGAGCCTCAGATTTTTTTGCTCAGGCTCAGGCATAAGGCGGTCAGACCCACTGCCACTGTGCTGCTTGATAAGAGATATCCGTTAACAGAAGGACCAGGCTTTGGGTAAAAAAATTCTATAGGGCTTCCCTGGTGGCGCAGTGGTTGAGAGTCTGCCTGCTAATGCAGGGGACGCGGGTTCGAGCCCTGGTCTGGGAGGATCCCACATGCCGCGAAGCGACTGGGCCCGTGAGCCACGACTACTGAGCCTGCACGTCTGGAGCCTGTGCTCCCCAACGAGAGAGGCCGCAATAGTGAGAGGCCCGCGCACCGCAATGAAGAGTGGCCCTCGCTTGCCACAACTAGAGAAAGCCCTCGCACAGAAATGAAGACGCAATACAGCAAAAATAAACAAATTAATTAATAAAAAAATTCTATATTGCTCAGAAACTCTAGGCAATGCTTTTAATCATGTATATTTCTGCTCTTTCCTCCAGTTAGAACTTTTCTGAGAGCCCCCTTTCTGGCATCCACATTTTATTTGTGAGGTTTACCCACTAATAGAGGCCTGCTGCTGTCTGTGGGATCTGGTGATACTGCACTGGATTTGTTCTTTGGTCAAAGTTTTCCAGAAAGGTGTGGTCAGCACAGCCTAGGCTGGAGGTTATGCAGGGAATGGGAACCGAGCTGGAGAGTCAGCCGGATCTAAGTACTTTGGAAAGCACGTGCAAGGATTTGTTAATACACTACAGTTGGTCCAGTGAAAACATTTTCAAATACCCCTGGGTGCTCACGCAAGAGCTAAGAATAGGTATAAATTCCCACATGTGAGAGAACTCAAAATAGCATCAAAGAAGAGACTCAGAAATATTTGGAGTAGGCCCTATCTGCCAACCTCACCAAAAGACAAGCAAAAAATTCCCAGTGGACCTTTGGCTGAGTTTCACCACTCAGACACCTTGGCTGGTTGTACCGATGAGTGGATTCCCTGTGAGATATTTTAGATTTGGTCCATTTCTTCATGAAGACTCAATGGCTGGTTCATGTCTGGATTTACCATTCAAAATGCTGTTAAAATACTTTTCCATGAAAAGACAGTAGGCAGCTATAGAGAAGGTTGGTGATGAGTTTTATGAAAAGGAATTCAGATGTCCTGTGTCAGATAACTAAGGACAAGCTGAGGTGGAAGGGGACTAAAGTCAGGAGATGCATCTCAAGCCAGAAATGTGCAGCTGCATCCAGAGGGAGAACCAGAGCCACAAAGGTGGGGTCAGCTCCTGATGAAGACGAGATTACTAGAGCAGTAAGAGCAGTAATGATGAACTAGCTAACATTTATTGAACATTTACTATGTTTTATTTGTCCAAAGACCCATTGCTGAGAAGTGGCAGAGCTTCAGTTCAAACCTGGAGTCTCTGATCCAGATCCCTGGCTCTTTACTCCACTGGCCTGGATAGAGGGGATCCTGGGTTTCCTTGGCTGGAGTGAGAGCTCTTGGCAAAATTTTGCATTTAGAATTCTAATACCAGCATGGACTTATACACAACTACCAAATGTAAAACAGATAGGTAGTGGGAAGCAACCGCATAGCACAGGGAGATCAGCTCGGTGCTTTGTGACCACCTAGAGGGGTGGGATAGGGAGGGTGGGAGGGAGACGCAAGAGGGAGGAGATATGGGGATGTATGTATATGTATAGCTGATTCACTCTGTTATAAAGCAGAAACTAACACACCATTGTAAAGCAATTATACTCCAATAAAGATGTTAAAAAAAAAAAAAAAAGAAAGAATTCTGATACCAAGTGGGCCACTGCCAGGGCCATTTTGTATAAGTGTGCAGGTGAGCATTACACAACTTTGTACACATCACAGTTTAGGTCACTGCCACTCCCACTCAAGAAACTGCACAGTAGACAGACTGCCAACTGTATACTCTGGCCCTGCCATTTCTATTCCACTTTTACAAGTGAGACCCCTAAACTGGTGGAGAGACAAAGTGACCCCAAGGCCACTGGTTGTGGAGAAAAGTCAGGACTGACCTACAAAGGACATCCCTACCCTCTGGCCAACCCACTGCAATGGATTCTGCCCTACACTACAGGCTCCCGCACTACAGGCCCTGTTAACAGCTGGTAAGTCAGTCAAACATGTACACAGGATTCTGCGAAGAAATAAGGACAGATAAGAAGGCTTCCTCGAAAAAAACAAAAACAAAAAAGCAACAAACAAACAAAAATCTGGTCTACCCCAGAGAAGCCAAAGGAAAGGGTTGGCATCAACTTGGATAAGATTCCTGAACTGCCTGCTCCCCCCAGAAACAAAGGAGAGGGGCACTATTTTGAAGCACGTGATACTCTAGAGGCAATTGATCAGTGCTATGGGAAGACCAGAAATGTTGTCATTAGGAAAA
Organism: Mesoplodon mirus; assembly: GCF_964341445.2. NCBI lineage: Eukaryota > Metazoa > Chordata > Mammalia > Artiodactyla > Ziphiidae > Mesoplodon > Mesoplodon mirus. Next base: position 18,470,353 of record NC_138996.1, on the reverse strand, counting down.
TGAAACCGGTGCCTGCTTGGATTTGTGTCTCACGAGGGAACCACGAGCGCTGCTCTTCTGCTGGCAGGGCCTGACTGCAAGCAGCAAGGATGGCTGCGTGCTCCTGTCCCAAGGACGCGTACGAGGGCCAGAGGGAGATTTCTCAGCTGCTTCCATCTCGGGTGCGTGAGCTGAGCCAGGGACGAAAGCCTCAGAGACCTAGCTTCCGCAGGCAGCTCTGGGAGCTGGGCCAACTCCTTTGACTGTCTCTGAGGAAGGCCGCGACTCTCTGAGACCCTCAGAAACATGCAGTGAAGGCCTGGCCACTTGTTGGCATTTCAAGTGGATTCTCATTTCCCGGATGTCCTCACAGCTGGTCCAGACCCACGGAAAAAGCTGCTGTGAACAGTCATTAAAGGCAGCAGCGGATCAGGAATGGTCTCCATTAGCCCCTGGCTGCCACCAGCTTTTAGGATAGCTTGGACTAGTCTTTTCACCTCTTGGGGGGGGCGGGTCTCAGTTTCCCCATGTATAAAATGGGGGAGGGGAAGGTTAGACAAATATGTCTTTTCCATTTCAGCTCTAAATCCTTTGATTCTATGAAACAGATTGGTTTGAGAGGATGGCTGAATTGCCATCCACAGCAAAATCATTTTTGTTATTATTTATTTCATGAAGCCAGGCTTCTAGAACAATGCCAATCCAACCATTGGAACCTCAGGTGAGCTCAATAAACAGATCCCTCACCCCTCGAAACAATTTGAGAAACAAACAGGAACGTCAGATGAAAGGAGACAGAATTATCATCTCTCCTCCCAAACCCAACCCCAAATTCCTATTTCAGTTTGCACTTGAGTGCTCAGTGCACAGCCCAGTGTAGTGAAAAAGCACAGGAAAAGGAGTCGAAACCTGTTCCAGGCCCAGCTGTCTTACAGTAATTGACACATTCGCCAATACCCCTGTCCTACCCACTCTCACTTCTCAGAACATTGGCTCCACGATCACCACTAAATGAAGTGAACTTTCCAGGGAGCTGGAGAAGCTTAAACTTCAGAGCCCCTCACTTGTCTGTGCCCCTACAAGTTCTGGAGGTTGTAGAGTTCAAGGTGAAATGCATTTCTGTGCAAGCATTTCTCTTCCACCGCTGAAGCATATCTCAGAAGAAAGGGATGGACATTTTCAAGATTCCAGTAACTTTGGGGGATTTCTCACTTTAAATAAATAATCAATTTGTACCTCATTTTGTATTGGTGGTTTTATATCAATTCTTAAATTAGGTTCCCCAATTAACATAAACCTCAGGCCCACAAAGCCCAGATCTGACCCTGGTTGTATATCTGCTCCGCTAATTGGATGAGGGAGGAAGGCTGACCCAGGCTGGGCAGAGAAGAGAGAGAATGAGAATGGGAAATCTCAGTTTCTAAAGGTTTTAAGATCCAGGCTCCAGTCCCTTCTGAAGTCCTTTTGCACTTCCTGCCCCGAGGCCTTGGCCTTGCCTTAACCCTAACCTTGTCCCAGTGGGTTTCTCTTGCTAACAATCAAATAATCCTTGATAAGCCTTATCTCTCGGTGACTTTGTGTGGCTCTTATCTCTTGATGCCTCTGTTTCCTCGTCTGTCTGTAAAATGTCGCAGCCAGCACATGTATTTCAAAGTTTCTTTCCCAGCCCTCTGATTATATGAAAGGCTGCTGCAAAGCAAAACAGGATCAAGTCACGGAGACCCCTCTGAATTCCCCCAACTAGCCAGATCCAAGCCCAGAACCAAGCCACATCGGCCACGTGAACAGCCACGTGATCAGCCCCAGTCGCTGTTGTCTTGGCAGAGACTACTGTCCCTTCCTGGAACCAAGGGTGCAGAATGGAAACAGGGACCTCAGACTCCTCTGATACAAAGTCAATACTCCCAACACCCAGTTCTGCCGAAGATGAGCCGGGGGCTGGCCCAGGCCGAGCTCGCCTGCAGCCACGCAGCTCCCATCCACGTGCACTGTCACTGTGGCCGTGCGCGTATTTATAGCTCCCTGTGCCTGTCGGAAAATGACGCTCAGGCTCTTTCTTACTCCCCCCTCTTCCAGGCCCTTGAAGTAGATAGAATGCTAGTGATTATGTGCAATTTCAATTGGAGTTTCCATTGCGCAGGCTCTTTAGACAATCCGTGCCTGCTTCTAACGCATGTGGCATTTCACAAGTGCCATTGTCTGCCACAAAGGAATGCTGCATGGGTGGCCGGGGAGTGTCTCTTTAGAGCTGCTGAACTACAAGGAAAAACAGAATAAACTGCAGCTGTAAGGAATTAGATTAGACAAAAGGAAAAAAAAAAAAAAAAACCACCTTCCCTCGGCTAGTAGTAAGACAGTGGTGTATATTAAAAGGGACAATGTGTTAATGAAATCTCAAGATATTTTTAGAAAGAGCAGACAGCTTCCTCCTGGGGATGGGTGTATGGTTGGTAATGCGATCCTGTTTAGAGGCCTTGGAATAGATCTGATGAAATCTCAATGTCCCTTCCAGGCCTAGACTGATGACACGATCCCTCTGCCCATATAACTGCCTGAAGAGGCCCACATTTTAGCTAACTGTAACTTGGCTCTTTCCCATCCAGTCCTCACTACCATCCCACTTCACTAGCAATCCCTACCCTCATTAAGGGTAGGTGAGGCTTAACGGGAAGAGCCTGGATGCTATGAACAAATGTGGGTGAATCTCTTCCAGGGGCTGAACTGTCTGCTGTCTGATAACTGAGGCTCCATGGCCCTGGTTCCTCATTCAAGGTATCTATATCATCCACCCTCCCTAACTGTGGGAACCATCCTTAAAGGTGCCCTCAGATGAACAGCAAACAGAAGCTTCCAGAAAAGCCGTTCCTCCCACCATAGGGAGTAGGAAACCTCTGACCAGTCGAGCCAGTTGACCAATAGATAAATCAACCTCAGGTCTCAGAATCCTGAGGAAACTTGACCCGTATGCTCAATACCCACGTTGGTTCTGGCTTCACTCATGAAGCAGCAGCTCATTCCATCGGCCTCTTGTGGATGTCTGCATTTTAAAGGGCTTTTGGTGGAAGCAGAGGATATGGACGAAGTTTTGCTCGTCACTGTGTATCCACAGCACCAATCACCATGCTTGGCACATACTAACACTCAAAAAATTGTCCAAGGAATAGTAAAAATAAATGTATCAATTAGGTGATTAGTCAGTAAATTATGTTTTCTTGGATTCCTTCTGATTTTCATATTATATTATTTTATTAGTTATTTATTTAATAATTAATTATCGTATTAATCACAGTAGATAGCCTGTCATATAAGGCAGTTTTTTCCTTCTATTTGCATTAAACTTACTCTGCCCAAGATTTAAATCATTTCCCTTTATGGAAAATAAGATTCAGGACAATTCTGTGAACTAGTCTAGGTTCATTTTTTTATTCAAGATGACTGGGGAGTCATACTTGTATCTAAAAATAATGACAGCCCATTGGCAGAAATGAGGAGCCAAGGAAGGTAACTATGAAACAGGAGTGTACCCCAGGGAAGGCTCTGCATTAGGACCAGGAGGGCGGGCACTAGTGCCAGCTCTGCCTTTATCCAGCAGCTTGCCCAGGAGGAAATCATTTTCTTCCCCGGACCTGGTTTATTCATCTGGGAGATGAGAGAGTTGTTCTCAGTGGGGAACCTTCTGCCTTCAGCATGTGATATGATTCATGAGACTGATCGTCCCACTTCCTGCCATCTCCCTGTAAAACCAGAATTCTCCTCGTGAGGAGAAGGTCAGAGCCAGAGGTCTTTCCTTCTCTCTGGCTAAAGTTTTTTTCAGGTAGCTCTTGACCTGCCACTTGTAAAGGGAATGTACTGAGAAATATCACACTTAGGGTACATCTTTATCATTCTTCCTGACACCCATTTTTCCATAACCAGGAGGGAGAAGACTGTCTAATTCATTTCTAGAAACAATTTAATTTAGAAGAGCAGGTGTCATATTCTGGCCGTGCACTGTAAAAAGAAAAACCTCAGGGTCAGAGGTCAGAACTCATGTTCCAGGTCCTCCACTGACTGGCTGTGAGCTTTGGGTGTGATTTAATAGATAGATAGATAGATACATGCATACATACATACATACATGTAGAGCTATAAATGGATAGATAGATCTAACTGGCTTACTTCATAGGGTGATCATGAAAACCATATAAGACATCATTTGTGTAAATTTGAAAACTTTGAAGTACAATAAACATCGGTTTTCAGATGCCCAAAATATGCCCCCAAGGAATAAAGGCATATATTGGTGTAATGTCATAGATATTACACTTCCAGCAGCGCCACCTGCTACCAACTCCCAACAGACCAAGATGTTAGCTGCTCAATGCCTCCTTCTCTGCCGCAGTACAAGGTCACAGCCTTCCAAAAATCCTAGACCTTCCCAAGTGCTCATCTGAAAATTTCAGGATTATTTAGTGAAGAAGTCACAGTTCACCTTGCCGGGTGATAAAGGATTTAAATGGAAAATGATAATACCATCAACAAATAAATATCAATAACAAATGAATAAAAGTATGTTAGAGATATTCTCATTCAGAGTAAACAGACTGAAAAAATAATATTTACCCAAGAAAATATGCTTGCTGCTCCAGGTAATAATTTTTTCAGCACTATCAGACTAATTCTTCCAAGCCAACTGATGCTCAAAAATAGAATGGAAAGCCTTGTATATGTGGTTAGTTGTTTTTCCACAAAGGTGTCAAGACCATTCAATGGGGAAAGGTCAGCCTTTTCAACAAATAGTGCTAGGAAAACTGGATATCCACATGTAAAAGAATGAATTTGGGGTCTTACCTTAAACTATATACAGGGCTTCCCTGGTGGCGCAGTGGTTGAGAGTCCGCCTGCCGAAGCAGGGGGCACGGGTTCGTGCCCCGGTCCGCGAAGATCCCACATGCCGCAGAGTGGCTAGGCCCGTGAGCCATGGCCACTGAGCCCGTGCGTCCGGAGCCTGTGCTCTGCAACGGGAGAGGCCACAACAGTGAGAGGCCCGTGTACTGCAAAAAAAAAAAAAAATACAAAAATACAAAAATTAACTCAAAATGGAACAAAGAACTAAAACAATAAAACTCTTAGAAGCAAACATGGGATAAAAGTTTCATGACATTGCATTTGGCAATGATTTATTGGATATGATACCAGAAGCACAGGCAGCAAAAAAAAGAAAACAAAAATAGATGAATTAGACTTCATCAAAATTAAAAACTTTTGTGTATCACTATCAAGAAAGTGAAAAGGAAACCCACAGAATGGGAAAAATATTTGCAAATCATATATCAGATAAGTAGCTAATATCCAGAATATACAAAGAATTCCTGTTGCTCAAAAACAAAAACAAAAAACCCCAATTTAAAAATGAACAAAGGACTTGACTAGACATTTCTTCAGAAAGGTATACAAAGGGCCAGTGAAAAGGACATGAACACGTGCTCAACATCACTAGCCATGAGGGAAATGCAAATCAAAACCACAATGAGATACCACTTCGTACCTATTAGGATGGCCATTATAAAAACAAAACAAAACAAACATTGTAAATCAACGATACTTCAATAAAAAAATTTAACAAACCAAAATAAATTAATTAAAATTAATAAAAATAAAATAAAGTAAAAAGTGGAAATAACAAGTGTTGGTGAGGATGTGGAGAAATTGTACCCCTTACACTTTGCTCATAGGAGTATAAAATGGTGCAGCCACTATGGAAAACATTTTGGCTGTTACTCAGAAAATTAAACACAGAATTACTACCTGACCCAGCAATTCCACTGGTAGGTATGTACCTAAAAGAATTGAAAGAAGGGACTCAAACAGACAGCAGTGTTCACAGCAGTATTATTTACCATAGCCAAAAGGTAGAAACAACCCAAATGTCCATCAACAGATGAATGGGTAAACAAAATGTGACATATCCAATGGAATGTTATTCAGCCTTAAAAAGGAATGACATTGTGACACATGCTACAACATGGGTGAACAGTGAAGACATTAAGTTAAATGTCAGGTACAAAAGGACAAATATTAGGTAAATCCACTTATCTCAGAACATAGAATGGGCAAATTCAAAAAGACAGAAAGTAGAACAGAGATTACCAGGGTCTGGGTGGGAGGAGGGAATGGGAACTTATTGTTTCTGGGTGCAGAGCTTGGTTGGGATGACGAAAAGCTCTAGAGATGGATATTGGTGATGGTTGCAGAACATTGCAAATGTACTTAATACTACCAAATTGTACACTTAAAAAATGTTTAAAATGGTAAATATTATGTATATTTTACCACAACTAGAAAAAAAATGGAACGGAGGTCCCTGACATCATGGAAAATTGTTTTACTGTCATTTTTTATAGATAGTGGGTATGTTCTATTTCCTTAAGGGTCTTAAAACCCAGGAGGAGAAGGCGAAATTGATGGAAAAGAGCCCGTGCCTGGCTTTCCCTGTGCCCCCTGCAGCCCTCACTCACACTCATCAGTCTAAGGGTCTCAGCAATCAGTCAGCCTTCTTCTTCCCCCGCTTTCAAGTACTTTTCAGGGTGGCAAAAAAGACGTCAAGCCTCAGCACCCTCACATCTCCAGGAGAATGAGATGTCACCTCAGCCTGCAGTCATTGTCCAGATCTGCACATCAAACAGCAAAGCAGAGAACGGATGCAATGCGTTGAATAAGGCTGGAATCTGCAGCCTGTTCAGTCTAAAGGACATTCTTTTGGAGCTGGGGGGGTGGATAGACACCTCAGGGAGAGAAGCAAGAATGTGAACACTAAGAACTCCAATAATGGCCGTTTCCCTCTGCCTTGCCCCAAGAGAGATCTACAAAACACACAGGTTCAAATGGTCCAGATTAAGAAAGGTAGGACTGGGGAGGTTAAGAGTGAGGGCTCTGGGGTCAAAGAGACTGGCTGCAAATCCTCACTCTACCACTCACACCCCATGAGACCACAAGCTGACTCACCTCATTGTGCATTTCTTTCTCTATATGGACAGAGAATATCCTACTATAGAACCTAACTTACTGGATGGCTGTGAAGATTTTGAAGTATTAACTGATGTCAGCTATTATTATCAAAGAACACAGTAAAAATCCAGAGCTATAACTAAGAGTCACAGTCCTGAGCCAACAGAAGAAAAGATTGCTTTGGGGGTATATTGTGTACGCATAAGCGTACATTGTGTCTATGTATATGATTTGCTTATAACTTTCTAGGCAGAGTCATGTGAATATTAGCCTGAAGCCCTCTCCCAAGCTGCTTCCTGACTTCTACCTGTAATGCCCCTCCAAAACAAAGTTTCTTGGCAGGCAGAAAGGGTCAATGATTTTCAAATCAGAGATGGTGGAGTGTGCTTTTTCCTTGTCAGTCTCCCTAAGTGATGGAAACAAAGCTGCATCTAAGCTAGCCGGGCTCAAGTTACAGGAGCTGGAGCTGACTAGCTCTTCCTAGCTATTCTCTATCCTCCTCTCATGGTGTGGCAGGTACCACATGCCACCTTGATTAGAGCTTCGCTGGACTCTTCTTTCACGTTTCTATGTCTCATGCCCGACACCGAGATAACTTATGTACTTGTCTCCTTTCCTGGGTGGGCAGAATCAGGTTTATGCCCCTTTTCCAGAAGTCTCTTCTTTGTTAGGGTACCACCCTACCTCTTCTACAGAGGGCGTGTGTATCCCTCTGTTTCCTTGATCAAGGCAACTGAAACTTCATACAATAACCAAAGTCTCATCAACTGCTAGCAAAGAGGCTAGAGGTTACTTAGTAACACTGGGCAATCTAGCGTTCCTTAAGGGCCAGGAAGTCTATGATCAAAAAAAAAAAATGTAACTAGGAACCATTAATATTCATTAGAATTATATGGAGAAAAGATAAGGAAAAACGGAGAGAAGACAGGTATAAAGAAGGCACGTGTTTCACGATAATGGAGTAACCCACAAAGCTACACTATCTCACGGAACACCATTTGTCACCATCTATCTCAAAGGAAAGAAGAAATGTAAGTCTGGATGCTAACAGTTGTACCAGCAATAATTCTCATCCTCCAACTCAGAAGCAGAGCTTCCGTTCTCCATGGCAGAACGATAGCCATAGCAGATATAGGCAGGGCTACATTCCAGACTCCCACCAACAATAGGATGATTCTCAACATCTGTGATCATGACCATGACAGACCCAAGAGACCTGACAGCTTCATGACAAGGTTCCGCCTTCAGAGAATGGCATCAGTCTGGGGGACATAATGCTGCATACCATGAAGAACTAAGTGTTTAGCCTTTACTTGCCTCATTGAACTCAGTGATGTTTTTGTAATTAACAAGAGCTATCTTTATTTAGGTTTCCTTTCCTTCCCCCATCATGTGTGTTGAGGGATCTGATAGGGAGGGAAGAGAGGATGGCTGTGGGAAAAGCATTAAGCAGAGGAGGGCATGCTATCTGAGAATTCAGTGCTATACAAGAAAAATGTGATAGAGAGAAAATTGTTTCTTCTAAATTTTTCCATTTGCTTACCCTTCCTTGTCACGTAGACTTCCAAGAGTTAGAACCTTAGTTTCAAAACTATTCATATTCAATTGATGAACATGGTCCAGTGGTTTGTAGAAAGGAAAACTAAATATTTTAAAGACACCAATTCATCCCCAATTATAATTAAAATATCAAGGGGCATTCTTTTGGAACTTAACAAAGCAGTTCTAAAGTTCATGGGCAAAAATAAATGTGTAAGGGACTTCCCTGGTGGTCCAGGGGGTAGGACTCCATGATCCAAATGCAGGGGTCCCGGGTTCGATCCCTGGTCGGGGAACTACATCCTGCATGCATGCCACAACTAAGAGTTTGCATACCACAACTAAGAGTTCGCATGCCACAACTATAAAGTCCGCATGCCGCAGCGAAGATCCTGCATGCCGCAACTAAGACCCAGTACAGCCAAAATAAATAAATAAATATTTTTAAAATAAATAAAATAAATGTGTAAGTATACTGAAGAAATTTTTGACAAAATAAAAACAATGACAGAACACTAGCCCTATCAGGCATTAAAATATATTTTAAAGTTATAAGATGTAAAACAGTGTGGTACTGACTCTAGAACCGACAAGTCAGTTGAAAAGAAGAGACATACTAGATGTAAATTTTAATGTATAAAATTTAATTAATTTAAAAGATGCTATCGAAAATCTGCAGGGAAAGGTAGGATTGCTCAACACATGGTTTTGATGCAACTGGTTAAGTTTTCATAAAAACTTGCTCCAAGTCTCCTTTCCTCAAATCTCCCCAGTTCTGAGTTTCCCAGGATTATGTCACCAGGGCTTGGGAACTGTCATCTTGCTTTCTTCCACTCTGGTCCTCTCATCCCGGTCTCCCACTATTGTCTCTGCTGCATGTGACCTCCCTGAGATCACAGTTCCAATGGGCATCATTATCCTCCACTCCTGGCTCCACTCACAGGGGTGAGGACCACTCCCCCCTCCCATTCACTTCTTAGGCCAAAGTCTGATCACAGCCCTCCTTAACTCCCACAGCACATCCAGGACCAGGACATGTTTAAAGATTTGAAGTTAACAATAAAGAAATCTTCAGTGGTTGACAGGGGAGAGAGGGATGAACAGGGATTTTTAGGGCAGTGAAACTATTCTGTATGATGCTATAATGGTGGATACATGTCATACATTTGTCAAAAGCCATAGAATGTACTGTTAAAGAAAAAATTATTCTAGCACTTGTTAAAATGGTAAGGAAGACTTTATTCAGGATTATTACAACAAGTGTCAAGACTACCACAATAGGGGAGAGAGATCAGGCTCAACTCCAAATACAAAAAAGACAGCTGGGGATTTATAGTCAATGAGCAGAGGGAGGGGGTCAGTGGATGGAAAATTACTAAGAGGAGACGTCAAAGGTAGAGATTCTTATGGATCTGGCTTAACAAGATTCTTGATGAAGGCAGGCCAGGGTGATCAGATGCATATCAAGGGTAGGATATGAGGAATCTGATTAAATATCAATGGCAATCAGATATCAAGAGTGGAGGATTCTTGCTAAACTAATTTATCAGGATTCTTACTAAGACTGAGTGACAGAGGCTCGGCAAGGACAGGATAAGGGCCAAGGTCAAAGCCTCGTCAAGAAGGAGGCTCCTCTGAGCTAAACTAAAGTTTGGTCAAGGAGAGAGTCTCTGTCAGTACAACACCAAGAGTGAACCCTGATGTAAACTATGGACTTTGGGTGATAATGATGTGTCAATGTGAATTCATCAACTGTAACAAATGTACCACCATGGTGTGGGATGGTGATAGTGGGGAATTTTGTGCATGTGTGGGAACAGAGAGTATATGGGAACTAGCTGTACTTTCTGCTCAGTTCTGCTGGGAATCAAAAAATGCTCAAAAAATAAAGTCTATTAAAAATTTTTAATTGAAAAGGAAATGTAAAATTGAATAACTCCTATGTCACAGGCAGCAGGACCATTCCTGGGCCCTACATAGGCAAGAAGTTTACAGTTAGGTTACCAGCTATGGCACCCAGTTGATCCCTGGGAGACTCGGTCATCTTTGCCATGCCAAACAATGGGAGTGTCGGCTGTTCCATGCAGGTCCCCCCTGTCCTATCATCTCTCTTTACTTCTCCTCTCTTCTTGTGTGGACACTGTGGATTGTACCCAAGAACGACTCACAACCCCCTCCCACTTGCTGTATTAAGAAGCTGTAGGAAGAGGATTCTGAGAATGCTTTTTTTTTTTTTTTTTTTTTTTCTTTTTGCGGTATGCGGGCCTCTCACTGTTGTGGACTCTCCCGTTGCGGAGCACAGGCTCCGGACGCGCAGGCCCAGCGGCCATGGCTCATGGGCCCAGCCGCTCCGCGGCATATGGGATCCTCCCAGACCGGGGCACGAACCCGTATCCCCTGCATCGGCAGGCGGACTCTCAACCACTGCGCCACCAGGGAGGCCCGAGAATGCTTTTAAAGGCAGCAGACTGAGCTGGTACACTGCCTTCAGCCTGTTCCCCTTTTTCCATTCAGCATGCCCGGAATGTGGACATAATGTCTAATGCAGCCATCTTGTGACTCTGAGGATAAAAGCCACAAGCCAAGGATAGCAGAGTGAAAAGAGAGAAAGAGGTTGGGATATTGATGTCATTGTGGACCCTAGACTGCCTGTCTCCAAATGTGTTTTGCCTGAAACAAATAAATCCCTTATTTGCATAAGCCCCTGATAGTTGGGTTTTTGTTACTTCCAGCCAAACATAATGTCGATTGATAAACTTCTCTACTCCCCAAACAGGCACAAGAGATAGATCGGCCATCCTACTGCAGAAACAAATGTCCAACTGGGATGCAGGGGCCTCTAATTTTTTAATATGATTTTTAAGTGTAAAAGCATTTTCTCTCTACACAGCACTTCCCACTAAGTCAGAACTCATGACTGCAATGATTCTCTCCTCTTCCTCCTCCCCAGGGTTCTACCTTATACACAGGGAGTAGTAGGAAAGGGTGTTAATTGTGGTAGGATTTATTATGCAATTTCTAAGCCATTAAAAATTGATTTTTAAATATTTAAGAAGAATGCAAGATATTGCATCTAAATAAAGACTATTAAGACTATTAAGTAACCGTAGTTTAGACTAGTGATGATCTGTCTATTCTAAAAGCGATCTTTTTAACATATAAACTAGTTCACTCCTCTACTCAAAAACCTCCTGTGTCAAAAAAACAAACAACCCAATCAAAAAATGGGTGGGAGGGCTTCCCTTGTGGCGCAGTGGTTGAGAATCTGCCTGCCAATGCGGGGGACACGGGTTCGAGCCCTGGTCTGGGAGGATCCCACATGCCGCGGAGCAGCTAGCCCTGTGAGCCACAATTACTGAGCTTGCGCGTCTGGAGCCTGTGCTCCGCAACAAGAGAGGCCGTGATAGTGAGAGGCCCGCGCACCACGATGAGGAGTGGCCCCCGCTTGCCACAACTAGAGAAAGCCCTCGCACAGAAACGAGGAGCCAACACAACCATAAATAAATAAATAAATAAATAAATAAATTTTTTAAAAAATTAAAAAAAAAAAAATGGGCGGGAGACCTAAATAGACATTTCTCCAAAGAAGACATACAGATGGCCAACAAACACATGAAAAGATGCTCAACATCACTAGTTATTTGAGAAATGCAAATCAAAACTACAGTGAGGTATTACTTCACACTGGTCAGAATGGCCAACATCAAAAAATCTACAAACAATAAATGCTGGAGAGGGTGTGGAAAAAAGGGAACCCTCCTACACTGTGGGTGGGAATGTAAATTGATACAGCCACTATGGAAAACAGTATGGAGGTTCCTTAAAAAACTAAAATTAGAACTACCATATGACCCAGCAATCCCACTACTGGGCATATACCCAGAGAAAACCATAATTCAAAAAGACACATGCACCCCAACGTTCATAGCAGCACTATTTACAATAGCCAGGACATGGAAAAAACCTAAATGTCCATCAACAGAGGAATAGATAAAGAAGATGTGGTACATATATACAATGGAATATTACTCAGCCATAAAAAGGAATGGAATTGGGTCATTTGTAGAGACGTGGATGGACCTAGAGAGTGTCATACAGAATGAAGTAAGTCAGAAAGAGAAAAGCAAATATCGTATAATAATGCATATATGTGGAATCTAGAAAAATGGTATAGATGATCTTATTTGCAAAGCAGAAATAGAGACACAGACATAGAGAACAAATGTATGGATACTAAGGGGGAAGGGGGTGGGGTAGGAGGAATTGGGAGACTGGGATTTACACATATACATTATTGATACTATGTATAAAATAGACAACTGATGGGAACATCTATACAGCACAGGGAACTCTACTTAATGCACTGTGGTAACCTAAATGGGAGGGAAGTCCAAAAGGGAGGGGATATCTGTATGTGTATGGCTGATTCATTTTGTTGTGCAGTGGAGGCTAACACAACATTGTAAAGCAACCATATTCCAATAAAAATTAATAATAATAATTTTAAAAACCCTCCTATGGTTGGTTGTATTACTCCCTTGCCCATTGATATTGGGCTTGGTCAAATGACTTGCTTTGGCCAGTGGGATGTGAGCAGATATGATACAAGCAGAGGCTTTCAGCATGCTTGCTGGTTTGGCTTTTCCTCTCGCCTTCCTGCTATCTGTCATAAGACCATGCTCTGGCAGCTACTGTCTCAAAATGAAGAAGCAGTTGAAGCAGTCAAGAATCCAATCTGGGGCTTCCCTGGTGGTGCAGTGGTTGGGAATCCGCCTGCCAACACAGGGGACATGGGTTCGAGCCCTGGTCTGGGAAGATCCCACATGCTGGGAGCAACTGGGCCCGTGAACCACAACTACTGAGCCTGCACGTCTGGAGGCTGTGCTCCGCAATAAGAGAGGCCACGACAGTGAGAGGCCTGCGCACCACGATGAAGAGTGGCCCCCGCTTGCTGCAACTGGAGAAAGCCCTCGCACAGAAACGAAGACCCAACACAGCCAAAAATAAATATAAATAAAAAAATTTAAAAAAAAGAATCCAATCTGCAGCTTGAAGCAGAGCCTCCACAACAGACCCACAGTTACACGAGTGAAAAATAAAATTTATTCTTATAAACCATTGAAAAGTTCGGATTGCTTGTTATGCAGCATTAGGCAGTGATAGCTGACCAATACACTTCCAATGGCTTTCCAGCTCACTCTGAGTAAAATGTCAAAGTCATCCAAGTGATTTAAAAGTATCCTCATATTCTGGATCCTTTTACATTTCTGACTTCATCTTCAACTACGTACCTCCTTTCTTACTCTGCTCCAGCTACGCCAGACTCTCTGTTTTTCCTCTAACATGCCAGGCTTGTCTCTCCCTTAGGACGTTGTGCCTGCTGTTCCTCCTGCCTGGAACTCTTTCTCCAAATTCCTGCCTGGCTCATTTGTTAATTTCCCTCAGATCTGTAAGAAATTCATCTCCAGGCAGACTTATCTGACCATCTGATTTCTGATTTTAAACTGCATTCCCCAGTACTCCTTCACCCCTTCCTTGCTTTACTTTTCTACGTAGCACTTATCATCATCTCTCTGTCCTCTTCCTGCCACCTCTCTGTTTTATGCACTGTACTACTCCCAGAGTCTAGCTAGAGCACTGCCTAGTACATAGTAGGCATTTCATAATTATTCATCAATGAACAAACAGATAAATTAATGTATTAATATCTCAAAATAAAAATATACAAATAAAATATTATTACTCAGTAAAACAAATATTAAATTTTCATTATATAAATAAAAATGTATAGATGATATTTAATGAAAGAAGAAGTCTAGATGATTAGGAAAAGAAATACGGATGACCCTCATTTGAAATTAAAGGATTAAGAATTAATATTACAGAAAACTACTCTTTCTCCTTTCAAATAAGCAAATGTCTTAAAGAATTGTAATATTCTTGTTGGTAAGAATTCTCTTTTGCTGGTCCAGGTATTCTCTTACACTGAAGGTGGAAATATGTAGGGGTTCATCTTTTGGGGAAAGCAACCAAATATCTTTAAAGTTCACATTTGTGGTTCAGTAATTTCCCACCTAGGAATATTTCCCAAAGAAGAAATTCATGCTTGAGGCAAGGAATTATGTACCAAAAATTCCTTATAGCATTATTTGTAGTGATACAAATTTAGAAACAACTTAAGCAATCCACAATGGGAGAACAGTTAAATGAATCATAGTATGTTCACAGTTTAGTATATGACATTTGCAAATATTATTTAATGATATGAGAAACTGCTCACACATTATATTAAGTAAAAAAGGCAGAACACAAAATTGCATACATAGTATATCCCAATTATGTAAAAATATATGTGAAAGTGGAAAGTCTAGAAGGAAATCAGTACATGAAAATGTCAACAGTGGTAATCTCTGACATGGAATTATGAATGAGTTTTTATTTTTTTACATACATTCCTGCATTTTCAAGACTTCCTAGGATGATCACATATTGCTATTACAAATATATTTCTTTTAACTTAAAAGGAAATGAGATGCAAATTTGAGACCAACCTCTCTGGTAACAGAAAGTACACCCACAGTATCAGGAAATGATGCTGCAGAATGCCAGAGCCTTTCCTGCCCATATTTGGGAAGGAAAATATTTGAATCCAAAGATGGTGCAAGGGAAGAAGATGGAGAGAGAAGAAGACATAGTGTCTCTGTTGGCTTCCATTTTCATATGTTTCATACAGCACTAGTTTGTAGTTCCTTCAAGACAGAGACATACCTTCTCATTTAGTGCCCTGCAGATCCAACCTAGGCTTGGCACACTGCATGAGGAACACAGAAGGGGACTGAAATTCAGGCGAAGAAACAGAGAAACTATACTGGGGGGCAGCAAATTAGAGGCATGGAACATACAGAAAGATGGGAGTCAGGCCATGGAGAAATAGAAACAGAAGATATAATACAAAGAAAGAAGGGGCCTAAGAGAATGGAGGGAGAGAAGATCAAGTGAGGAGTGGGGTGAAGACAAGTGCCGACATGATGCTCTGTGATGACCACATTCTAGCCCATCCTCTAGGAAGGCTCTGGGCTAATGCAATCTAGAGTTGACCCCAAAGGGGAAGTTCTCACTGGCTTTGCATCACCCCAGATGATTCCCGAGAAGATCACAACCAGCCACTGCGGGAGTCCTTGACCTTGCAGCCAAGTCTGCTCAGCAGCTGGATCACACCCAGCACCGAGTGACTCACCAGCCACCGGATAATTTGGAAAAACACAGAGACACCAAAGGCTTACTTGCGCTCACTTGCAGCATCCAAGGCCTATTATGGTCCCACTCTGGTTAAGAAAGGTCGGGGGAGTAGATAAATGGGTGGTGAGAGACTATAAATGATAAAGCAGGGGCATAAGAAGTTGCAAAAGTAGGTCACCCCAAAGGGCAATCTCAACTCTGTTCCCCTTGGTGCAAAGAAGGCACATTTTTACCTAGAACGAGAGTGTGGTGTGGAGCAAAGAAAGGTGGCTGTCGGTCAAGCAGGCGTGCTGCATCATTTCCTGCCTCAACACCTCCACAGGCCCCCATGGCCGCCACCCCTCCTCTGGCTGCTAGGTGACCAAGCCTGGCCTGTGTGTGCTTCACAGTTCTCTTCCCCAGTTCCCCCAACACGTGTAGACATTCCCTGAGCAGAAACCCTGAGTCGAGCTCAACACTCTTCCTTCTCCCTTCCAGCAGCTTTTCATGGGGTTAGGACCATGGGATGTTGACTTGGGATGGTGAGCATCTTCTCTCTTTCCCGGGATAGAGGGTAAAGAAGTCACCCCAGAGATTTAAGAGAGCTCAAGGGAGACGCCTCAATTTCCAAGCATAAGCTGCTGAAAGAGTTTCAAAATCTGCCAAAGAACTGGGGCAAGATGACCAATGACGTGAGAGAGCTCAAAGGCCCCGGGACGCTCTATTAGGCGAGCGGGTCCCAACTCCTCACTGGGCACTGCTTGGCAAACGATCACCAACAGGGGAGACCTGGTCAAAACATCACAGGTCACGGTTATTACTGAGGATCGGACCTGACACTCAACCAGAGGTTCAGAAACACATTTGCTGTCGTTCTCCTCTGGAAATGGTGGCCCACATTCTCAAAATGATGATCAGTGGTAATAGCAGACATCTGCCCTTGACAAGTGTGGTGTTGGTGTACCCAGCTCCCCACATGGCACAATTCAACACGAGCTCCCTGGCTGTGGATTTGGGGGAGTCACTTAATCTGTCTGAGATTCGCTTCGTAACCTCATCTGATAAGTCTGAGAATTAGAGTTTATTTAAGGCGTCTAGCACAAAGTAGAAACTCAGAAATGGTTGTTGTTGTCATTAAGGTGCTGTTTTAAGTGCTTATGGGTACAAATATGGGTAAGATATTTCCTTCTTTTAACATCGATAATGCAAAGTATAAAATAAATAAGCTACAAGGATATATTGTACAACATGGAGAATAGAGCCAAATTTTACATTAATTATCAATGGAATATAACCTTTAAAAATTGTGAATCACTGTGTCGTACACCTGAAACTTATATAATAATGTACATCAACTATATTGCAATTAAAAAATAAATAAATAAAATCTAAAATCCAAAGAGAAAGAATAAGATGGATGCACAACAACTATCACACAAGACAGTTTATGAGAAAGGTGTAAATTTCTGTGCAAATCCAGAAGGGGAAAGATCACAACCCTTGGTGATTGGGGTGGGGAGGGACTGAGCAGGAAAGGCTTTCCAGAAGAGGGAGGATTCAAAAGGGGCAGGTGTCTGATGTACGTAGCCAAGTGTTCAGGCAGGAGAAGCAGCAGCAGCAAGAGGCCCAAGGCAGGAAGACGAAGGCCTGTTGAGAAACATCAAGTCATAAAGTTCAAGTACAGGAAGGGTGGAGATGCGATTAGGAGGGTGTTCTGGGGCCAGGCTGTGGAAAGCCCAAATGCCAGGCCAAGGAACTCGTGCTTAATTCAGTGGTCAGCAGGGAGTCATTGGAGGCTGTTGAGCAGGAGAGTTGCTTTCCTTACAGCTGTGCCAGGCTAAATTAAGCATAAATAGTACTTTATAATTGGAAAAGGAAGGTCTCGAAATAGCTCTGGACTGAGAAACAGGCATAGGGAAAGGTAATAAGAAGCACGGGCTCTGATCAAAGCAGAGAGGTTAATTAAATTTCTAATTATTGTGAAAGGCCATGAAAAAACCCTAGTTCACTAGGGATAACTTCTCTGGAGGGGCTTGAAAGAATAACCTTAACCCTTGGGTAGCTGCAACTCAGGGGGACATTTGCTTTCCCATGGAGGAGAAATGTTTGAGGTACTGAGTAAACGGTAAGTATACATGCACATTTGTTCTCTGTAAATCACACCCCTCTCCCACCCAGAATCCATGTATCCATGTATAGGACTCGCCAAAAGGAATCTACACAGAAAATGATGGGTCTCTAATTTGACCCCCAATCCATGCAGCAGGTGCTGAGATAACTCAACTTGTTCTGTATTGCCAAGGTTTCCCATGAATTGTTTAAAATGTATTCCTATTATGAAGTATTCCATTATTATTTGAATAATTAGTAATTTATCAATAGGTCGTCTTTACCATTGACCACTGGGGATTAGCAGACAGCTGAATATTGACATCATTGGTGGAACTGACACTAAATTCCATCATCACCTTGAATCACCCTTGTGTATGCAGCATAGTAATCGATGTTGAAAAAGAACAATGCTACCACCTTAGTATTGTACATTACTTTGTGGTTTAAAAGAATATTTTCACATCTCCTGTCTCATGAGAGATACAATTTTTATTCCCCTTAAGCAGTCAAGAACACTGAGGCTCAGACCGATTAAGAGGTGTACTCAAATATACACTGTTAATTATGAAATTTAGGCCTTCTAAATTCTAGATCAGAGTTCTTTCACCTGTGCCAAACTGTGTGCAAGTCTAACTTATGGTCCTTGTCCTCAAGCAGCCTGGCTGGTAAGATAAAATGAATAAGGAAATAAAGTGAAAACAAATGTGCACCAGACTTTGTGGTTATGGTGAGAGTTTAAGAACGAAAAGAGCAAGGAAGGCTTCTTGGAGGAGGTTCTGCTGCTGAAACAGAAACCCCAATTTCAAAAAGCTTAAGCAAGGGCTTCCCTGGTGGTGCGGTGGTTGAGAGTCCACCTGCCGATGCAAGGGACACAGGTTTGTGCCCCAGTCCGGGAGGATCCCACATGCCGCGGAGTGGCTGGGCCCGTGAGCCATGGCCGCTGAGCCTACGCGTCCGGAGCCTGTGCTCCACAACGGGAGAGGCCACAGCAGTGAGAGGCCCATGTACCGCAAAAAAAAAAAAAAAAAAGCTTAAGCAAGCCAGAAGTTATTTCTCCCCCATGTGCCTAAGGGTCAGCATCCGGGGCTGATAGGTCACAGAGCCCATAGGACAGCTCCAAGCTGTTGGGGATGGAGAGTCCTGCCCTCCTTGTGGCTCTGCCATCTTAGTGTACATCCATCCAGTCCAGAAAGCTCACACCCTGTCCACATCCCAGCCACAGAAAGAGCAAGGAAAGACCATGCCCTTCCCTTTAAGAAAATGATCCATAGCTCACACAAACTTGCTCGTGAATGATCTTGCTCATTTGACTCAGCACCGCTACAAGCGAGACTGGGACATGTGGTCTTTGTTGTGGGCAGCCATGTCCCCAGTTAAACTCCTGTTACCGTGGAGGGGGAGAGAATGAAGGCTGGAGAACAACTAGCTGTCTCCACCATGAGCAGAGGATCCCCTGGGGCTTGGGGAATGGGTAGGCATGGGGATGGTGGTACAGGGCCAACAATGCAGGTGGGTAAAGGGGAAAGAGAGGGCATCCTGAGCAGGCAGATCTGAGAGGTGCATTCTGGACACAAGGAGGAAATGAACCTGTCGGGAATGACAAGTGAAGTAGGAAGAGAAAATCAGATATGTTCACTGCAGTCAGACAGACAATGGACTTTGAAAGTCAAGCGGAGGGGTTTGGATTGGAGCTCCTGTAGGTTCTCAGGGAAATAGTGTTTAAGGACAACTTGTTGGTCAGGACCACACAGGATGAATCAGGTGGGTTAGAGTTGGGAGCCAAGAGACCCATTAGGAGGCTCTTTCAACAATCTGTCCATAAGCTGATAAAAGACCTGCCCGAGGCAGAAGCTCTGCCTACAGAGAAGGGGTCGTGTGAGAGGGGTTTCGTGAGAGAATAAGAGGGCTTGATCTCTGGTGGGTTGTGCAGGGAAGAGTCCCAGATGCCTGAGGAGCTTCTCTCTTGGGAGGTGGCCTCCCTCACATGTGCTGTTTGGGGCTCCTCAGGTACCCATTCATCCTGCCTGCTCATACTTGGAGCACATGATGCCAAAACTACGTCCAACAACAAATATTTGTGAAACAGTAGCTTCATGTGGACACAGAGCCTGGCACACAGTAAAGGCTCAGTAAGTATCTGTTGAATAAACGGCTGAATAAATAAATGAATACGTCAGTAAAATGTAGGCATAGATAGTAAAAACTTTAAATGGTGACGGAGGGTAATTAAACTTATGGTGGTGATAATCTCATAGTGTATATGAATGTCACTATGTTGTACAGCTCTAACTACTATAACATTGTATGTCAATTATACTTCGACTTTTAAAAATGTAGGTACAGGGCTTCCCTGGTGGCGCAGTGGTTGGGAGTCTGCCTGCCGATGCAGGGGACATGGGTTCGTGCCCCGGTCTGGGAGAATCCCACATGCCGCAGAGCGGCTGGCCCCGTGAGCTATGGACGCTGAGCCTGCGCGTCCGGAGCCTGTGCTCCACAACGGAAGAGGCCGCAACAGTGAGAGGCCCGTGTACAGAAAAAAAAATAATAATAATAAATAAATAAATAAATAAAATGTAGGTACAGACCACACTGGGTACTGCACCCAGCAGAGGCCATGAAAATCTTCTGGGGAAAGTCACCTATCACATGTTCAGGATTTTATGTAGAAGAGATTTAGATGGAGTGCTTTCTGCAAACTGTCATAGCAACAGTGGCAATTTGTGACATTGTTGAGTGAAGTGGGAATATTAAAATATTCTCTTAGCCAAACTGTTTCTTCAGATCAAACTCACAGAAGAAAATGCGGACACCAGCTACGCCTGGTTGTATATATTCTCTTCCTGGTTTCCTTTTTTTTAATCAGGGCCCAGATTTTCTGAACTAGCTAGATGTGGGTAGTTCCAGTTCAACCATTATTTCTGGTTCTTTCTTACATTCTCCAACCATTCCATGAATGAATCAAAAGGAGGTTGCCTTGACAACACTCACCTCTCTCTAATTAAGCACCCTGAACAGCCTCCAATGCTTCCTTGAGATAAAAGCCTCCGGAGCACCGGGATTCATGACCTCAGACAATGCACAGTAGCTGAGAGGCTAACCTGAACTGTGCCGCAGCAGAATAAAAGGCTATGTAATGCTTCCTTCCCATCACCCTGCGTTCCAGCTCCTGTAGCCCCTCACACTGGCCAGTAAGCATGAGATGCAGTCCCGCAAAGAGAAACCACATTAAGAGGCTCTTTTGCAATGGGCCCATGGACTGTGTTTTTTACCAGGTAATGAAGACATTGTGTGATTATGTGATTTAGAAGACATTGTGTGGTTTCTGTGCCACTTCACCTGGGCAGTATCTTGTCGGACTAGGCAGAGAGCTGTTATATCACAAGTCTTGGATGTTCTGTTCTAGCCCAAGACAGAAGGCGAGGACTCCCATCAGAGCCACCCGTACACCCCAAGCTTTGAATCCAAGATTACAACTAAAACACTAGGATAAAAAGCCTAGACCAAACCCCAATCTTACATTTCTTAGAAATGCACAAGATGAACTCAAATAAAACCTGTATATTTACTACAATAATTAAGCCAGAATAAACTGGATGAAAATATTCTCTGAACCAAACTAATAGTTTATCCCATTCAAATATTCCAAAGACCTGAAAGATGGACCCATAGTATAAATATCGCCAAAATTTCCTAGAGTGGCAGAACCTCTTGTCAGCAGCATTGAATTGGGGGTTGGGGGGTGTGAAAATGTTAAGACATTATTGTCATTATTATGACTGCATTTATTCTGCAATGAGTATGTCCCAGGCCCTGCACTAAGCATTTCTCATGCATAATTTTGTTTAACCCTCATAAACAACTACGTAGTTTTAGTATCTCCATATTATAGATGAGAAATGGATGTGACAAAGTGAGAGAGTGGCATGGACATATACACACTACCAAATGTAAAACAGATAGCGAGTGGGAAGCAACCGCATAGCACAGGGAGATCAGCTTGGTGCTTTGTGACCACCTACAGGGGTGGGATAGGGAGGGTGGGAGGGAGACGCAAGAGGGAAGAGATATGGGAACATATGTATATGTATAACGGATTCACTTTGTTATAAAGCAGAAACTAACACACCATTGTAAGGCAATTATACTCCAATAAAGATGTTTAAAAAAAATGTGTAAAAAAAAAAAAAAAGAAAAAAAAGAAATGGTTGGAGAGCCTATGTTGATTTCTCCAGGTCCTATAGCCAGCCAGGCAGGGATGTGAACCCATGATTATCATTTTACCCTCATACCCATCCCCTCTTAGGTGAAAGGAAGAGAGAGACAGAGAGGCAAGGAGAAGGAGGAAGAGGAGGAGGAGAGAGGGGCAGGGGAAGAAGAGGAAGGGAGAGGGATTAAAAGGATGGAGGGAGACTTCCCTGGAGGTCCAGCAGTTAAGACTCCAAGCTTCCACTGCACAGGGCTCGGGTTCGATCCCTGTTCGGTGAACTAAGATCCCACATGCCGCGTGGTGCGGCCATAAATAAATAAATAAATAAATAAATAAATAAAAGGAGGGATAGATGTAAAAATAAAGGTAGGATGGAATCGGGGCCAGACGCCATCTTGAAATCTAAATTATTTATCTTAGTGAGACAATGATCTGGCTAATTCAGAAGCAAGAAGGATGTATCTGGCTCCTTATTGGCACGGGTGGTTTGGGAATGAAAATAAAAACCTGGGTATCAAAGACAGGCTTTATGGACCTAGATCTCCTATCCTAGCCTCTAGGATCCCATTGGGTTAAGGCTCACCAGGGATGCCACTTTGCCTCCTGAAATTCTAAGCTGAAGTCCATTTAATCCTCCCTTTGGAGAGGACTGTGGGAAAGGTACTGAACACTATGGTTCCCAGAGTGATCTTATACATCTTAGATAGAAAATACCACTAAGGCACAAGCCATAGAATATCAGTCCTGGACAACAGCAGCAGATACCTCAAATATGATATGTATATCAAAGGATTTTAATTCTCAGTTTAGCTCTGACTTATATAGAATGAAAAGATGAGGTACATGTGGGCTGATAGGAGGCTGGCGGGCAGGATGCATCTGCTTTTATACTTATAGCTTGTAAGACTTATTTTTCTGTTTTTGCAGATGGGTCTTACACTGGGAAAGTTCTAGCAGCTGTTAGAGGCTGGTGAACCAAAAAAACGTATTTCAACAGTGAAAGAATAATATCTGAACTTAGACCGATTCTCCCTTAGAAATATAGGTCTGGGTGTCTTACAAACCGCTTTGGCCTCATGGAACCCTCAGAAAAAAGCTAAAATTCTTCTTATCCCCTGGCTTACAAAAGAAGACCAAGGAAAGAGATTTAAGTTTTTCTAAGGTGAAATTAATGGAATAAATAACGTGTTTGAAAGTACTGAGATTTGCAGCTGGAGGGGAGTCTGAGGTTGACTAAGCAATATGTCACGGAACGTCAAGTGCGTGTGCGCATGCACACACACACACACACACACACACACAGAACCCAAGCTAATTACTAACTCCAGAAAAGTAGAAAAATTGTGCAGCAAGGGGAAGTAATCATAGTTTACTACATGGCTGAGTTGCTCAGAGCATTAACATATTCATAAAATGAAGACAACAACTATTATACCAGTCAAAATTACAATATAACCATATTGAAAGTATGGGAGGTCCAGGAAAGTGTGTATCTGTGTCTGTTTCTGTGTGTGTGTCTTGAGGGCAAATCACTTTGCAAAGTAAGAAGTTCTGATAAATTATGCAGCAAGATAAGCATATAAGATATATAAGGTATAAGATAAGCATATGAGATAAGATATGGAAGCTAATACCCAAAAACATTCACTAAGAGAGTTGAAAATGGCTGCCTCTGGAGAATGGAATACTTGAGAAGAGTGCAGTATGATGTTTTTCCTAACAAACCTTGGAGGATAATTTGACTTTTTAAACTATGTGCACTTATAACTTTGATGGAAGAAAAAACTAACTTTAAAAAATCATTCACACATGATGGTGCTATACACAATTTACAGCTCAAAACATGTGAACTATTCTTCTTACCCAGGGGAATGTTAAACAGCTTTAAAATGGAACCAATAACAAGAGACTCCATGACTTCGACTGTGACAACCTCACGAGAAAGCTCTCGAAAGAGCCCAACTCTTCTGAGAGAACCTTCTCTCTGCCACGCCCCACAGGAGGCCCTGCAAACACAGCAGCTAACAAGCCAGACCCAGCTCTTTTCTTCACGGGGTTCAGGCTCGCGGAGAAGATGGAGGAGTTAAGAGTTACCTACATTTGATGCTACGCTGGGGGAAGGACCAGGCGTAAAAGAGGAAGGGTCCCTACTCAGACTTGGGGTCGGTCAAAGAAGGCTTCCCAGGGAAAGGGGGTCACTTTGGAGACCAAGCCCAGCAATTACATCCACTTTTCTTTTCATCAAGGCTACACGCCCACCTCTTAGGCAGGCGCTGTGACAAGATATAAAACAGAAGGTGATTTTATCCTCAAAGAATGTCTCCCCCACTTAAGGAGTTTACCAAGTTCCAAGATCAAATGCCCTTACCAGGGACAGACTGGAGATGAGAAGAAAGTCCAAGAAAACCAACCTTCAAACAAGGAAACTCTGGACACAAAAGGTTCCCTGACCAGAAGAAACGTTCAAACAAGGAGACTCTGGACACGAAAGTTTCCCTGACATTCAGAAGCACCACACAAACAAATCAGCCCATTCAGCACTGAATTGATGTGATTTATTTCTCCAGGGATTTGCCCACTTCCAGCAGCATGGCCCTCATGTCATCATTTAGGAAAAGGTCAATGCATAAATCCATCTTGTTGGTAAAATACCCTGGTGCATCGGATGTGAGCATCCAGACCACATGCACTACAGCCCCCACCCCGGGCTGCACGTCGCAGGGACCAGCTTCCCAAGAAAAGGTCATCTGAGCTTTGGACAAACCAAGTTCCTCAGAAAACCTTGGTTATTCCCCATGAGTGCATTCATTGTGTAGTTGGTGGTTATCTAAATCCTCCAAAAATAACGGTCTGAGCAGAGAAGGAAGAGCTATAGAAGCAACTGGAAACTGTGGTCCAGTAACTGAGAGGTAATCCATGGTAGATCCATGGTAATTTGGGTAGTGGAGGTTGCCAATATTTTCCCAATTGCTTATAGAAGGTTGGCTCGATGAAAATGTACTAAAAACTCCTTTTTCTGATTTTTTTCTAAGCACAATCTCTTTCTAAATGTCAGAAAGCTTTTTTCGATCTATACGCTTGCTTGCTCGCTTGTCTGTTTTTAACCAGAGACCAAAACTGATGGAAATATCTGTTTGATTCACTCCAGAGGATATTTTGGTGTTCAAATTAAATACTTTTCAAAAATATAAAGAACCGGTCTGGTTCTAACTAGTAGTTCAAAAAGTGGCTTGCTTTATTTTTAAAAATACACATTTGGTTCTTGGTTTCTAAGTTCAGTTTTTTTTAATGTAATTTGGGAGCTGAGCTCTGGGTTCAGTTTATTCTGGGTTTTGGCGCCTAATTTGGTTTGAGTCCTGGCTGGCGCTGACGAGGCAGCTTGCTTAGCTTGGTTCCGCAAGTTCTTGGCAGTGGAGGGAGGGACAGCTGCTGTGCTTTTAAACTGGCTGTGGTTAGCCAAGGAGAAGCCCGATGGGGCCACAAAACGCTGGAGCTGGAAGGGCCCTCTGTGGACAGGTAGCCCAATGCCTGCATGTAGAGGGGAGTTGACAACTTACAGGAAACTCACCCAAAGTGGCACCATGAACACGGCAGAGCGGATGGGTGTCAGTTTGTCTTCCTGATTCCATGAGCCTCCCTGAGCTATTTAGAAAACCCCTTCAGACGGCCATGCTTTAGGGGAATAAAGAGGATTCGAACAGCAACATTTCAAAGTATTACTTTTCCATCTAGACCCTTGATGTGACGTTCTAGGCACCAAAGTGAAACATGGAGAAAGCTGTTCTCCAGCCCCTACACCCCACTCCGCATTCCCCGAGCCTGTGTCGAGGCTCAGGCTGTGGGGAGGATCTCCCAGAACACCCCACCCCGCCCCGCCCCTCCCACCCCCCACCCCCCGGCCCCGGAGCCCCGTGCAGTGATTCAGGGAAGCAGTGGGTGAGCAGGGGAGCCAGCAGGTATTCAAAGAGACCTACGGTGCTCGCATAAGAATGAGCCTATAAATTCTACCCCCATCACCGTTGCCAAGGCAATGCAGGTGGGCCTGGAGCAGGCTCTCAGGCAAGAAAACCCCACCTCCTCCCTCCACACACATTTTCCTGGCTGCGCGTGGGGTTTCACCGCAGCTCGACTTCAGCTACTCCTTTTCCTGTATAAGGCGACTCATTTTAGCCAGATTCCAGCCAGGCGAAAATATTCAGAGGAATGTGGAAGGGCCCACAGTACGAGCTGCCCTGAGCCCTGACCTCCCCTTGGAGGTAAACCTGCCTCAAGCCTAGGTCCTCAGAAACTCCAAGATGCTAACACTTCAAGGCGTGGACCGCAGCCTCTCCTCCGCTTCCACGCCCTCATTCAGAGTCACGCCTTCAGACCTTTGTTGCTCTTCCTCCAAACACGGGCCTGAAAACCTACCCTCCAATCTGTGTCACCCACCAAAGTCGACGCAAAAAGCATGGGGGCCATATCTATTTTCCGACAAAGCACAGAGTGGCAACAATCATAAAGAAGAGGGAAAGCCAGCCATGTTATGACCGCCAGGAGTCCACTTCTGCCCTCAGCAGAGCCAAGGGTCAGGAAGAAACGGTTAAGCCACATTGTGACTCCTTTTCTGATGTTCTTTTCCCCAGTGGGTTCCATGACGTCGTTCCGATTCCCCTCCCCCATATCGCTACATATAGAGATACCTTTTTTTTTTTTTTTTTTTTTTTTTTTGCGGTACGCGGACCTCTCACTGTTGTGGCCTCTCCCGTTGCGGAGCACAGGCTCCGGACACGCAGGCTCAGTGGCCATGGCTCACGGGCTCAGCCACTCCGCAGCATGTAGGATCTTCCCGGACCGGGGCACGAACCCGTGTCCCCTGCATCGGCAGGCGGACTCTCAACCACTGCGCCACCAGGGAAGCCCCAGAGATACCTTTTTATTGCTAACACAGCTGCCGTTATGAAGGATGGCAGCCTTGCCATATGGCACCACTCGCTCAGCTCCATCAGGCAGCATCAAGCTCATGCTAATAGGATTTACCCCACACTCTGGCAGTCAAACTCTACACCAAGAGCTCTCCTTCCGTTGGCCTGTGCCTCCAAGGGTACTCCACTGAGAGTACACATACGGATGGAGGAGGAACTACAGCTTAACGGCTGAGGTCGGCCCCGCTACAGATTGGCCCAGACGGATAATTAAGGACTAAAATAGTACAGGAGAAAGGTCTCTTCTAAATGTGAACCTCATGTTATCATTAACCAGACTGTGGATGCCTAATTAATTGCTGATTGCATCAACCCACAGTGGCGGCAGAGTCAGTGATGTAATCTGATCTAGATCCACTCTCCTTACGTGCTGCAGCATGGGAGAGGGTGAGCCTTGGCAAATGGGTACATGCACCAGACAGAGACAGAGGAGAGAGAGGACAAAGTCTGGGGAGGGAGCCAAAGGTGAACACAGGTGCCACCCAACCCTTCCCCATTCTCACACCTTAGCTTGTCCCTACAAAGAGCCCAGGGGTCTTACTCCCACCCCCCTTCCTGTAACCTGAGTGCCACCCTTAGGTAAATCCAGGGAGTCTTCTTGTTCTTAAGCCTATTCCTCTGAGGAATCAGGGACAGGTTGTATGTCCTGAAACCAATAGGGCCTGGGATGTCCCTATATCTGGTAGAAGCTCCCTGTTACATTAAGAAAGGGAATGAGCTAGAAGTCCCAGAAAGGTCCTAGAATCTAAGGACTCTGAATAAACTGTCCAAGTTTGAGTATTTGGATTTTTTTTTTAGTACTGGTGGGATGCAGTTTAGAAACAATCCCAGTAAAATGTCATTATCTAAGGTATAAGCAATAGACATATACAAGCTGATAAATACAAATGTACTAAATCTCTGAATCAAATGCTTTATTTTTTTCAGGCAACATGGGGTTCTGTAGAGTGTGTAGGGTTTGTGTCTCTAATGGGGACCATTGCCGGATCTGTCTGAACTGCCGTGTCTTCAGCTCTAAAGTGGGCATGATACCACCGCATCTTAACTGTGGGCAGATTAAATAAGATGACGTGTGAAGCCTAGCACATCACAGGCGTTCACTAAACGTTACTCCTCTCCCCCCCTGAACTTGTTATATTGGTATCCACGCTCTTGCAGCCCTAGGAACAGTGAAGAGACACAAAGAATAACAAAAACCTACTAAGCGCTATTCAGCTCGGCTAGTGTAGTGGGGGCCAACCTGGGAGACTAAAGTGCTACAGTCTGAGAAATGAGGCGCGCACATTAAATGAGACCTATTTGGACCCAGAGCTGCCCACTTACAAATTTCCCAAAAAAAGGACTAATTGTTTTCGATGCATGTTTCTCCATTCTCCTCCCTCCCCGCAAAAAAAAAAAAAAAAAAAAAAATTTAAAGCATAACATTTCTAGATGGAGTCTATCAAAATCTGTACAACCTATCTTAATGATTTTATGCATATTCCCCTAAGTCCAGCAGATACTATTTTTTACAGATGTGAATGTCCGGCTCCAACTTTCAAAACTAGACTGCCACTCGGGGATTAAAACATGTAGGTTCCAGGCTCTTTGCGTAAGGACATTGTGAAATTAAGATGTTTCCATCTGGAGGGCCAGCCACCAAGGGGTGTCTCTGCCTGTGTGGTCTGTGAGCAGGATGGGAAGAGGAGGGGTCTCTGTCCAGTCTCCACCCACGGCCCCTGTAGAGTGCCAACACCAAGAAAGCACACCGGAGACGGCCAGGCACCGGGATTCTCCAGCCTGCCCTTCCACGACACCTGACAACGCAGCTCCACGCATCAGGCAAATGACTCCCATTCATGAAACTGTTAAGTGTTCCCTCCATTCATTGAGAGACACGGAGCTGGGATGGCCACAGTGCAGCGGTGGGTAAATCCCAGCTAACCCAAACCTTTGTTCTCTGAGCACAGAG
Organism: Mesoplodon mirus; assembly: GCF_964341445.2. Lineage (NCBI taxonomy): Eukaryota > Metazoa > Chordata > Mammalia > Artiodactyla > Ziphiidae > Mesoplodon > Mesoplodon mirus. Next base: position 18,441,396 of record NC_138996.1, on the reverse strand, counting down.
GAACTTGGAATCCAGTGCTGGGGTCATGTGTCGGAACGGCTTCGTTGCTAGGCAGAAAGATACCCAGCCTCCATCGAGAGAGGATATACATGAATGCGTGGGGAGGTGTGTTTCTCCCCGGCACTCTCCCTTCTTCGCCTGCCGTCTCTAAGCACCACAGTCAGCGACACAGCAGGCTTCCGTGACAGCCCCTCCTCTCCAGGGCATCTAGAGGCTTAGACCACGAAATCTGTTCTGTAAACAACCCAATCTCACAAGGGTGAGTTTTATTTTTTTACATGCCCCCCACTCAGAAATCCACAACTGCACAATATTTGCTGACACTTCCAGCATGGAGACAGTCAGCAGTGGCAGGGCAGTTGCCACATTTGAGCCATCAATTTAGAAAGCATATGAGGTTAAAATGTTCCTTAATCATCTCACACCAGTCAGAATGGCCATCATCAAAAAATCTAGAAACAATAAATGCTGGAGAGGGTGTGGAAAAAAGGGAACACTCTTGCACTGCTGGTGGGAATGTGAATTGGTACAGCCACTATGGAGAACGGTATGGAGGTTCCTTAAAAAACTACAAATAGAACTACCATATGACCCAGCAATCCCACTACTGGGCATATACCCTGAGAAAACCATAATTCAAAAAGAGACATGTACCAAAATGTTCATAGCAGCCCTATTTACAATAGCCCGGAGATGGAAACAACCTAAGTGTCCATCATCGGATGAATGGATAAAGAAGATGTGGCACATATATACAATGGAATATTACTCAGCCATAAAAAGAAATGAAATTGAGCTATTTGTAATGAGGTGGATAGACCTAGAGTCTGTCATACAGAGTGAAGTAAGTCAGAAAGAGAAAGACAAATACTGTATGCTAACACATATATATGGAATTTAAGAAAAAAAAATGTCATGAAGAACATAGGGGTAAGACAGGAATAAAGACACAGACCTACTAGAGAATGGACTTGAGGATATGGGGAGGGGGAAGGGTAAGCTGTGACAAAGTGAAAGAGCGGCATGGACATATATACACTACCAAACGTGAGGTAAATAGCTAGTGGGAAGCAGCCGCATAGCACAGGGAGATCAGCTTGGTACTTTGTGACCGCCTGGAGGGGTGGGATAGGGAGGGTGGGAGGGAGACGCAAAAGGGAGGGGATATGGAAACATATGTATATGTATAACTGATTAAATTTGTTATAAAGCAAAAAAATAAAATAAAATTAAAAAAAAAAAAAAATGTTCCTTAATGAGGCACAACTCTGCAGGGACCAGCTCTGTATCACAACGAGATTAATATGCATATTAAAATGTGTGAATAATCTTTGCATACTGTAATAACCATCCATAAGGCTCTAGGCATAAGGAAATATGTATCTTAGTACTAGATCAATGGGGAAAATCAGAAGTAAAGATTCAGTTCACACATGAAGAAACTATTTAATTCACTGGGAAACAGGTAAAACATAAAGGCTGCAAATGGTCCTTTAAAGCCTTAGAAAAAGCATCTGCGATAATGTGTTGAATGCAAGAACTCATCATAACTCCACAACAAGAAAGACTATTCTTATAGACCAAGAAGGCAAGAAGGAGTAAGAATTACATCAGCAATGTATTTTGCCCCCAGGTCACAAAATTCTGGGTGTATAGGGAAGTATTCAGCCTGCAGTAACAGTCAGTAAAAATGACCAGATTTACACCACAGAAACTTGTAAAGATAAAGGGGGACAAAGCAGCAGGGCTGGGGCAAGGCTCATAAATAAACTTGTCCAGAAGCAGAAATCCAAGGTTTCCTGCTCTTTAATAGCATAAGCTCAGATAAGATAAAGCAAATTTATGGATGAAGCAAAATAAGTTATTCGCTCAAACTAAGACTTTTGTTATAGTCATTCAGGAAAGAGCAAAACCCACTACAAATAACCTTCTACCATTGGCAGAGGCTGTACGGGCCGGTAAAATAATTGAATCTGTCCTTCGGGGCTCATCAACAGCAGGTAGATGCAGCAATGCAGCTGAGAATGCACTTCAGGGCTTAAGCTTCAGATGGGTGATAATAAATGGATTAAGACAATAAAGTTTTATAAGTACAAACCTAAGAATGTATCTCTTAATGGTGTCTGTGAAATATGCTGGAATAGGGCCAGAATGATAAAACACATTCTGGCCAACACATCATCAGACATCTGGCTGGTTGAGAAAACTCACAGAGGCAGGAAGCCCACCTGCACAGCCATCCGAGCCCAATCCACTCTCACAGTCATGAAGGAAGCATCACTGTGAACCCAGCGCAGTGCCAGATTCTCAAGATACAAAGGTGAGAAGTTTCTTAAGTTGCTCACAGTTCACTACAAAAAATCCCCCCAAAATATCCAGGCAGGATGAATGTATAGTAAGAGGCTGCAAGGGAAAGTGGGGCTGGGAATGACTTCTATAGAGGTTGGAAAGCTTCCGTGCAGTTAGGATAGTCATGTGATCAAACTACGCCCCTTAAGACAAACAGGAGTCCAGTTTTATTTGAGGGGGAGGGGTGAGCTTGGGGGCATATTGGAAAGTATTTTGTCATATAAAGGAGAAGACTCAACTGCTACAACCCTTCCTCCATTTGCTCTTTTTTTGTCATATATGGAGACATGAGCTGCAGCAGCTATTTTGCAACCATGAGGGAAAGGCCAAGAGATTCGCAGAAATAACTCTGACATCACCTAATGGCTAAACCAACACCAGCACCTGCCACCTCCTGATGTGCTGTTGAATAGAAAAATCCACCCGATGTGTTTAGACCACTGTGGCTAGTTCAGCCAAATGCATTCCTAACTGATACATCTTCAAAGGCATCTATCTTGTGCTGTAATTCCACTAATCAACGTGTTCATCGATCCCTTATCGCTAATGAAGTCCAAACTCCCTTGAGATCCTTGTTATTTGAGATCCTTGTTAGTCTGACTTCTCCCTTCCTTTCAGCCTTCTGCGCCCAGTAGGAGACCCTGTGCTCTCATCAGGATGGCCTCTGCCCTCTTGCCCCAACTCACAAACCAACTTTCCCCCCACTGCCATCTCCCTTGGAGTGCCACACAGTGAGCTACTCCTCTCTTTCCATCTGGCCTCCCCAAGTCTGAGAGCTTTCTCAGAGCCAAGACTAGAGCACATGCTTACTTTTCCAGATCTCCCATGGTAACCAGCATACTGCTGGACCCATCACGGGAGACCATACCAGGATATCCAAAAGGAGCAGGGCTTAACCGGGTCCACCCCAACTCCCTTGTTTGACTGGACGTCTAAGACCCAAAGAGGCAAAGGCACTCACTCAGGGTTACACACTGAAGTATTCACAGACCCAGAACTAGAGCACCAGGACGCTGGCTCCTCAACGAGCACATTTTCTGCCATACCTCATTGTCTAAAAGAAAAGTGCCAATTAGAAGCACAAAAAGTAACAAAGCTGGTGATGACTATAATGGATGATTACGTCTTTGCAGAGGGTATGAAAAAGAGAGCTGAGTAGAGGCCGATGTGAAGGCGCTTCTTCAGTATGTAATTAAACTGCCGGCTTCTTTGTATTGTTCCAGTAATAAACTCAGCCACGATCTGCAGAACAACCTTGCCCGCAGGGACAAGAAAAGCGGTGCCAGTCTCCTGGGAAGATTGCTCATGGTGGGGTTCCAGGCTGATGCTGAGTCAGCCGGGATGTTCCTCACTCGCACGCCTTTATGATCATGAGACCTAACCGGTGACTTCTTACCACAGGCAGTTGTCAGTTTAGGCAGAGATGCTGAGCACGCAGCCCTTGGGTGTCCCACGTGCCCAGGCCTTACAGCAGAGGAGAGACGCTCAGAACCTGAAGTGCGCCTCAATACCGATCCTCTTTCTAACCAGCCTATAAAAGTGCTCTCAGCTGTTTTGAGGAAAGAAGCTCGGGACACTTTGGACACCTGTGATCCCCAGAACAACATAACTGGAGGCCACGGAGGAGACAAAGGATTCACAGTCACAAAACCTTACACTTTTGAGCCATCAGGAGCCCTGGAGATGACCTACTCCAATCTCTTTATTTTAAAGATGAGGAAACTGGGGCCCAGAGAGAGAGAGTGACCAGCCTGTGGTCACACAGCCTGGGGGTGGCAGAGTCATAGGATGCTCTGCTCGCTGCTGCTCCCTGAACACACACGCATACACCCTCACACCCCGCGGGCCTGGGCTTTGTGTGCCCAGGGTGTTGAATATCTCACAGCCCCCTGAAGTATGCTGCTGCTCACCAGAAAGATAAGCTAATTCCTAACAAGAGATGGGCTGAGGCCACTGTTTTCCTCCTTTATTAATCAATAAGTGGACACGGGGCTCACTTTCCTGAAATGTCATCTAAAAAGCAGTCTCCCAGAGGGTGAGTGAAGGACTTGGCAACACTGGCAACCCCTTTTGTTTAAACACAGAAGGAGGACAGACAGACCGACGGAAGGGGAGAACTACCCAAACTGACGCCATTTGCCTCAATACCCAATATGAGGTTTTAAAGAACTCTGAAGGGAAGTGGAAACTAAGAACCAGAGATAGTAATACCTTTCCAGAGCCAGATAACTAAGTAGTGACAAACCAGTATTAATAGAGAAAGAAAACTTGGACAAGTATGACACACCAAATTATTAAAAGGACATGGAACACTTATGAAAGGTACATATCATTAGAAATGTTTAATTAAAATTCAAACTGCTATGACCTGTCTGGCGTTCCTGCCCTATCATTTTCTAAAACCTATGCTGGGACCCCTGAGACCACACCTTACATCAGGGCTTCACGGGCATGTGACTGGTGCAGTTGTACAAGTCCCTGGGCTTGCGGCTTAAGGCTCGAAGGTCAGCGTCTTGAAATTCTTAATTTTGTCTTGAATTTCTGTTGCGTCATTGAAGTTCGACGGGAGAGTGGAGCACGCGTGGGCACCTTGGAGCCTGACACACTGGTGCGTCCTCCCACCAGCTCCCAGGGTGGGTCTCAGCTGCTTCCGGGTCCTGGTGCCCGGACTCCACCCACCCTTACCTGCACCCCGCCTCGCCCCGCCGTCTGCCTAGGCTTAGCAACCAAGGCACTTAGGCTGGCGGACAACAGTGTCATCTCTCTCTGCTCCCGGGATGGGGGCAGGGTGCACAAGCGGGGACACTGGGAGGCTCAGGGCTGTGTCATAAGGCAGAGCATGGTGGCAGCTGTCCCCATCCTGGCCGCAGACAACCTGGCAGGCGTCCACGCCTACCTCTGCCCCAGGTACCAGACACTTCCCAGCATGGAGGTTGCAATCCCTTTGGGGACACCAGTCCTCAGTGAGCTGGGGTTTTGCACCTGAAAGGAAGAGGAGATTGGCTCCCATGACCCTGCAGTGGCCGGTGGGAGAAGATCCTGGAAGCTGGTTGGCCACACTGCCGAGTAACAGGGTCCCCAGGCACTCGGGAGAGTTTATACTGACCTTGCAAGCAAGTACCCTCATGCCCAAGGGAGTGCAATATTAAATGGCAGATTAAAAATACGGCATAATAGAGAAAGACACTAACTGTGTGACCTTGGGCTAACTTACTTTATTAACAATTTGCCTTTTCTTTGAGTGTCCACCTGTAAAATGGGAATAACTGTACATACCTCTCCTTTCTGAAATCATCCAGCACTCGGTACTCAATAATTTTGTGTCATATTTCAATTGCACACATCCTGGTGTAAGGCCAAAAGTGTGGGTTTTGGAATCTAGCAGTTCTGCATCAGAATTCCAGACCTGCCACTCACAGTGTTACTTTCAGAGAGGTAATATGTTCAAAGAGAGCCTAGGTTTTGTCATGCAAATGCAGGCTGATGCTGTCCTAAAACCCAGAGCTGTTCCAAGTATTGAGAGACTTTATAAAGTGTGTGGAATGTAGTCAGTAACCCAACAAATGTTAACATCCTTCCATAATACACACACACACACACACACACACACACACTGCTTTAATCCGAAATGGAGAGTGAAATGTTGACTAATCCTAATTCTTTTTTTTTTTTCAATTGCTAGGATATGAAAGCCAAATATACTTGTGGAAAGTCAAGATTATTTTTCGTACTCACAGACAAGAGTGACTTTAAGGAAACAAAATAGCAAACAGAAAAGTCAAAGACTCACTTTAACAATGGATATGAAAACATCTCCTTAAATGATGATCTTGGTCATTGTGGTTTCCCTGCCTTCAGACAGTGGCTGCAGCGGCTGGCGGGGGGTGGGGCGCTTCAGTCTGGACCATACCCTCCGAGCCCCGCTGCCCTCGCCAACACCAGTGCCAACAGGCTCACCAGAATCCCCCACGCAAACATCGCTGGGCTCCAACCACCAGATCCCTCCCTTCAGCACATTTGCATCTCTCTCTCCTCTCTCAGGAGGTGAAATGTTGACTCACTATATATGTTTTTAATAAAGGCAAATTTAAGCTTTAATTTGTATTTTAAAATAAGTTCTCCTAGGACATGGACCACTAGGGAATTAGTTACAAATGGCTCTTAGTGGTACACATTTAATGAACGTTTAACCAAAGAAAATTGCTGGTACGCGTGATTTCTTTTTTTTTGTAACTGCTGGGTACCATAAATCCAATCTGTCATTTCTTTTTAACTACATTTGCCACAAAAGCACTTATTTTACAGCTGCCGTGACATAAGCACTGCTGTTTCACCTGATGATTAATAAAGTAATTAGCATCGGGTCTAATATCCTCAGCAAAAAGGCCAAGCTTTAGCTATTTCTGTTGCACTGAGAGGTTTTCTGTTCTCTAATGCGAGTTGGCATGCATGGAAGGCTGCATACTGGGGCCTGTGGAACGCATTTTCTAATGTACATCATGGAGATCAGTTGATAAATTACGTCAGGCTGGGTTAGTCACCATACAGAAAATATCATTAGAGAGAAAAGAGAAATGGGAGGATGTGGGCAGGGGTAATTTGTTTTTCATGGTTGATTTATGTTATAGAACTATCTTTCTAAGTCAATTACCAAAAGACAAAATGCTGGGGAAATATGAAAACTCTAGAAAAGAAGAGGCTATTTCAGAGACACATGGTAAACAGACAAGAATGACAACTCTTTTGAAACCGGGATCCCATGGAGTCAGCTGGAAATCATATTTCTGACTATATATAGCATCCTTGGGGCCCCACCAAGTGCAGAATTGGGCCCGGGGCTCTGTCACATCCCTCCTTCCAAAATGTGTTTCCCTAGAGGGTAACTGAGGACACCTCGGGGGGTCAGGGCACAACAAGTGTGGGCTGGGAAGAGGGACACGGTCATCCAAGGCGTCTCAGGGTTGGTTGCTCTTGGAAACTTCAGGATGCTGAACTCAGGCACCAGGGAACCTTGTGTCAACCGGGGCCCTTTGTGGTTACAAAAATAAAAATAAAAAATTGCACTGATTCATGGGCATTGCTGAAAACAGACCCTCTCTGTTTTTAAGGCCTGCCTTGGAAATCTATTAGGGAAATTCGATTCTTGGGACAGGATATAAATTGTCTTACCAGCCCTGTAATCACTGACTTCACTGCCCTTCCATCATTCATTCATTCATTCATTCAATAAGCACTTAGGCTGTGTCAGGCTCGGGCTTGGCCCTGGGGAGACAATGATTCTTGTTTAGGGAGCCCACCGAGTATTGTATAATAGATACTAGCATGGGCTCTGGATCCAGGTGTCACTACTTACTAGCTAAGTGACTTGAGATAAGTTAACTTGCCCAGGCCAGGTCTACAATGGGGGTCACAACTGTACCCACCTTATAGGGCTGTTGTGAGGATTAAATGAGGTAATACCTGTGAGGGAGCTGAAGACAGGGTCTTGCTCATCATGACTGTCCAATAAATACAAACACTCACTCCTACTAAGACAGTGCCACGGACTCAGGACTATGCAGGAATGTACTTGGAGCTGCTTCTCCAGTGCTGGGAATAAATCTATAGAGAGCTATCTGAGCTCTCTCCTTGGGACCTCCTTGGGGTCTCCCTGGGATCCATAGTGCTATCTGCAAAGTTTCTCAGATCAGAGAAAATCAGCAATTGACAGAGATTGCACAAAGCACCTCATATTGATCAGCCCAGGGCTTCATCAATCAAACTGCCCACCCCAGACAAACCCCATCAGGGACACTGGATGCTCTTCTTCCTCTCTTTCCTCCTCCCTCCCCCTTCCCCTCTCCTTGGCATACCCTCAGACCCCCTTCCATTTCCCCTAAGAGAAGGATAGTGCCTTTATGGTTCTGAATAATCCCGATCATCCCTCAGGAGACCAATCAGAGTGAACCAAGAGTCAGTTGATCAAAAGAAAAGTGAGTGTAATTCACGGACTCAGACTCCTCAGGGCTGGGAGGAGCCTCGGAGGCTCTTCTGTTGGAAGGTCTCTTTCCCACTCTCCGACGGAGCTGAGGCGACCTGTCCTGCTGCCAGGTGTCGGGAGTGGAGGTGGGATGATCGCCTGGCCTCTCTTCTCTGGGGCACGGCGATGAGAGTGAGAAATCACCCCCCGTCCCCGCTGCATCAGTAAGCCCTTAGCTCTGCCCTTCCTGGTGCTCAGGACGCTCCATCGGAATGTTTTGGATTGGTTCCTTCATTCGACAGGGGATGTGACAAGGACCAGCACCACAGAGATGCTTTTGGATGTAGGGGAACTGGTCTTTGCTTTCTTTTTATCCAAAGGGACTACAGCCAACCCAAACCCACCCCGACTGTGTCCTTGGCCACCTCCCACTCGCTAGTTTCTAAAGTGGTGTCTGTTCACGAGAGGCGCCTGATCAAAGGGAGAGTTGGTGGCAGTACCAGGAGGGGTGAGACTCAGGGAGGAGGCCCTGAGCGCCTGCCCCAAGCCAGGGGCTGGGGGTGGGCTGGACACCGGGACCCCAAATGCCTGTGCTAGCTTGCTGCCTTGTCTGACCTGGAATCGTGAAGTAGAGAGGCTGGCTTAGTCTCAGGCCAGCCCCAGCCCAGTGACCACACAGCCCGGTATCCACACAGCCTGCGGCCCACTCAGCCCAGTATCCACACAGCCCAGTGTCCACACAGCCCGGTGTCCACACAGCCTGGGGCTCACTCAACCCGGTGTCCACACAGCCCGGTGTCCATTCAGCCCGGTGTCCACACAGCGCAGTGTCCACACAGTCTGGTGTCCACACAGCCCAGTGTCCACACAGCCCGGGGCCCACTCAGCCCGGTGTCCACACAGCCTGGTGTCCATACAGCCCAGTGTCCACACAGTCTGGTGTCCACACAGCCCAGTGTCCACACAGCCCAGTGTCCACACAGCCCGGGGCCCACTCAGCCCGGTGTCCACACAGCCCAGTGTCCACACAGCCCGGTGTCCACACAGCCCAGTGTCCACACAGCCCGGTGTCCACTCAGCCCAGTGTCCACACAGTCACTTGAACTGCTCAAAGAGGTTCTCAGCTGCTGTGCACGAGAGTCTATTTCAGCTCAGCCCATAAACTCCCAGCCAGACGCTTTTGTTCATCACTGCGTCTTGGCGAGCGAGGCCAGAAGGAATTCCCACAGTCACTGAGGAGCAGTGGGAGGTTTCCTGAATGAGGGACATGACTAAATGCTTTCCCCACCTGCCAGCTCCCCTGTTTCCACCTCCATTCCTGTTTCAGGACACAGAGGACATAATCCTGTCACCCAAAGCAAGACAGAAATTTCACATTAAGCTTGAAACAAGTCCACGATTCAGATCCTCAAGTCACTCCCACCATTTACAGGCCAGCCAAGCTTCCACACTGCCTGCCTCCAGCACCTCTGGAGTGTGAGCCCCAAGAAACGGAGAGGTTTATCCCCATAGATACTCGCTGCTTCACAACACATACACACACACCCCACACACACTACACACAGAAATACACCACACACATATATCACACGTACCGACTACACACACACCACACACACACACCACAAATAAACACGCCACACACATATTCCACACATACATACTATTCGCGCCTGTGCGCATGCGCGTGCACGCGCACACACACACCCCCCCACACACACACACACTCTCTCTCTCTCTCTCTCTCTCTCTCAGGAAAGCCCTTCCTCTCATTCTCCTTTGAGAACCCAGTCACATGATCAGCGCCCTCAGAAGCCCTCCCTCTCCTGTCCCCCGGCTGCAGTGAGTCTCTTTCTCATCCCTGCTCCCACAGCACTTCCTTTACACCTCACTTGCTGCCTTCACTAGAGTTATCTGGCCTGGTTTGTAAACTCCCTGAGCCCTGAGACTTTTGTCTTTTTCACGCTTATATCCCTCGCGGGCCTTGCAGAGAGACCTGCATAATTCTACACACAGTAAATGTTTGTGGAGTTAGAAACTAGAGACAACATCTCCCCAAGGAATCCTGGATATAACCCCTCTCGATAAATGATGCCAATTTAAGATATGGGGGTGTATGAGTTTGCTAGGGCTGCCAAAACAAAGTATCACAGAATTGGTGATTTGAACAACAGAAATTTATTTTCTCACAATTCTAGAGGTTGGAAGTTTGAGATCAAGGTACCTGCAGGGTTGGTTTCTTCTGAGGCCTCTCTCCTTGGCTTGTAGATAGCCATCTTCTCCCTGTGTCTTCACATGGTCTTCCTTTGTATTCATCTATGTCATAATAAGGACACGAGTCATCTTGGATTAGGGCCCATCCTAATGACCTCATTTTGACTTAATTACTTCGGTAAAGACCCTGTCTCCAAATACAGTCCCATTCTGAGGCGCTGGGTGTTAGGACTTCAACATATGTATTTGGGGACAAGGGGGACACAATTCGGTCCATAACAGGACGCAGATTAGCAGCGCTTCACAACTCCTGCGATGCACTCCTAGGCTCAGCCAATTGCTACTATCCAAGAGCCACCCCGTGGCTTCCACCTGACCTTCTCAGAGTAAGACTTCCCAACCCTTGAGAGAGGTTCTTGTCTGACTTTAACACGTAAGCACATTTTTCAGTCTCCAGAGCAGCGTTTATCCTGTGGGGAGTGTGAATTCTGTGGTGGAAAGCTCAGGACGAGGCTCACCCATGCTGAGTGTGAGATGATTGTGGCAGGCATGCTTAGTCCTGTTTCTGCCTCCATGTTCACTCCTGCCACCTGCCTTCATTTGCTCAGATCTGAATGTACGTCAACTGGTCATATTTCATGCCTCTTTATAAATCACCTGTACTCCTTTCTGCATTAAAAAGACTGTCAGTTAAGTGAAAGAGCGGCATGGACATATATACACTACCAAACGTGAGGTAGATAGCTAGTGGGAAGCAGCCGCATAGCACAGGGAGATCAGCTCGATACTTTGTGACTGCCTGGAGGGGTGGGATAGGGAGGGTGGGAGGGAGACGCAAAAGGGAGGGGATATGGAAACATATGTATATGTATAACTGATTAAATTTGTTATAAAGCAAAAAAATAAAATTAAATTAAATTAAAAAAAAAAAAAAAAAGACTGTCAGTTGAGCTGTTCTATCTGTCGTCAGCTGGCACACCATCTCTTCCTCCTGAGAATGGCAACAGTACTCTCCCAGATCCCTCTCTCTGGATGGTTCTGGGTTCACTTTCCATCGAGAGGAACTCTCCTGAGATGTGGGAGCCATCCCTCTGCAGAAACAGTTACAGCCAGACGTGTGGAGAGATAAGAGATTTCCCACAGGTTCCTGGTAAATTCTTCACCAATGCAGACTGAGACACCTGGTGGGAGCTTCTTGGAGAGTCTCATGAATCCCAGGCAAGCCTTTGAGAGCCAGCATGGAGCCTCAGGCTGACATCCTCGGTGTCAACTCCTTTAACTTTCCGGGACAGGTCTCCCAAATCTTTGGCACCAATTTCTCTGACCTCCACCACCTAAATCTTCCAATTTATGAGCAAGATTCCAAATCTATTTTAAACCCTTTATCTCCAGAACATATAGAGTTGCTTCTGTTTTTCTAACTAACTCCTGTCTGGTACATATATGTATATAATAAAAATAAGCCATCATACCCTCGTGCATTGCTGGTGGGAATGTAAAATGGTGCCACTACTGTGGAAAATGGTTTGGCAGTTCTTCAAAAAGTTAAACAAAGAACTACCATATGATCCAGGAACTCTGCTTCTATATATATATACCACAAAGAACTGAAAACAGACAGTTGTACACTGATGTTCACTGCAGCATTACCCACAATGGCCAAAAAGTGGAAACAACTCAGATATGTCCAACTCATCTATGTCCACCATAGATGAATGGACAAACAAAATGTTGTATATACACACAATGGAATATTATTCAGTCATAAAAAGGAAAGCAGTTCTGATACATACTACAATAGGGGTGAACCTTTAAAACATTATGCTATGTGAAATAAGCCAGCCACAAAATGACAAATATTATATGATCCCACTTATAAGAAATATCTAGAATAGACAAACTCATAGAGACAAGAAGTAGATTACATTTTACCAGGGGCTGGAGAGAGGAGGAAATGGGGTGTTTTGTTCAATGAGTACAGAACTTCTCTTTGGGGTGATAAAGAAGTTCTGGAAAGAGATTATGAAGACAGTTGCATAACATTGTGAATGTACCTAATGCCACTGAATTGTACACGTAAAAGTGGTTCAGCTTTATGATACGTTTATTTTACCACAATAATACATGTTTTAAAAAGCCATCATGACAGCAGCAGACTTCCAGACGTGGCCTGTGTGTAACCAACCCAGTTTATCACAGGTGATCAATAAATACAGACTGAGACACACACTACGTATTGATTATCAAGTACATGTCTCTAGAGAGGAAGAGAGAATCCCATTTTATCCAGCTTGGAGGAAAAAGCCAACTGAGGTTTTATAGTTTGGATTCTTCCATCCTAGGCAAAAAGTCCAACCAATGCCCCGTCCAAGCTTACCTCTCCTGACTGATTCAAAAATGCTTTCTTCCCCAGCTCGCTGAGACCCTTGCTCTCCTCAGCACACCTTCTTGTAGCTCCCCCTACACACACACCAAGCACTTGTTTCTAACCAGCTTCAATCCCTAGGCCAGCATGAGTGGCTTCCTTTTGGTCTCTGGGTTTATAAGATTAAAACCCTTTTCATTACTAGTACTCAGCCTCCCATGTACACATTTACCTCCCTCTTTAACTACTATGCTTTCATGTCTAATGCTCTCATTGGCCTAGACATAAAGGGATCTCCACAGTTTACCAATGAACCATTTGCGTGTGTGTATGTGTGTCTGCGTGTGCATGCACGCTCATCTCAGCCCACACAATTTGTCATTCTAATGAAAGCAAACCTACTGTCCTTCCAGATCCCATTCACTATATCCCATTGCTCAAGACCCTGGTCCAGTACAACCTGGTTTCAAAGCTATAGAGTTTGCAAAGAGCCAGTCAGTGTTTGAGATCATAATCCTTTAAGGGAAGTATTTCCCTTATGTGTGAAAATGAATTTCTATCCTTTTGTTTCAGTTTCAATACAGATGACCATATGTTTGCTTCTTTTAAAAATAAAACCTAGGGCTTCCCTGGTGGCGCAGTGGTTGAGAGTCTGCCTGCCGATGCAGGGGACACGGGTTCGTGCCCTGGTCTGGGAAGATCCCACATGCTGCGGAGTGGCTGGGCCCGTGAGCCATGGCCGCTGAGCCTGAACGTCCGGAGCCTGTGCTCCGCAACGGGAGAGGCCACAACAATGAGAGGCCCGCGTAAAGCAAAATAAATAAATAAATAAATAAAAATAAAAATAAAACCTATGGGAGTTCCCTGGTGGCCTAGTGGTTAGGACTACAGGCTTTCACAGCCATGGCCTGGGTTCAATCCCTGGTCAGGGGACTGAGATCCCACAAGCCGCACAGCATGCGCCCCCCCCAAAAAAAGTAAAAATAAACCCTAATTACCTGGCTAAGTCCTTATTTGCATTTGGGGTGCTATGAAAACCACCCTGAGGATCAGAGGGCCTTAGTTTTCTTAACTTTCTAATGACCTGCTTTGTGAACTTGAAAATGTTCCTTCACTAAGCCTGAGTTTTTCCATGTTAAAAAATGGGGGAAGAAGTTGAATTGGTGAATTATCAGGTTCCTTCCAGTTCTGGGAGCTTTTCATTTGGTCAAAGCAAATCCCAGGTTGCCCCTGATGTAAGCCCCTCTGTTTTAGTTGCTTCCCAGGCTCAAGAAGCATTCTCAGGGCAACAACCAGGAGAAGACCCCAGGTTGGAGACCCCAGGAATGGGAGACCCAGACACAGAGAAGTTCAATGCCCTCACGTGAGTCCCCAGGCTGAGGATCAGATGCCACAGCTCCTCCCAGAGATCACCCTACCTTTTTGTCTGACCAGCTGGTTGGGTCACCTCGAAATAGCTTTAGCTTTAAAAGCCTGTAGCCTGTGATCATTACATAATTTTATGATGGGCATCTTGTGATTCTGTTTACAGAATTCATGATTTATGAAGGAGCCTAATTACAGGATCCTCCATAGAGACATACGCTGGTGGAAACACTGCCTCGTGGCATAATTGCCTAACAAGTAGATACCCAAGGAGCTGGAGAAGGGCACTTGCTGCACAGACCTCAGCTGGAGCAGATTCCTTCTCTCATCCTCCCCCTAACGGCAAGAACCCTGGCCCAGCCAGCCTCTCTGTTCAGTTACCTTCCAAAATTCCATGTTCAAAATTCTACTTTGCTCCTGGGAGAAGATATATAATCTACTTTCGCTTCCCCCTAAGGCACATCCCTGGCCTGCATATAGGTTAAGTCATCTGTGTTCCCATACACCCAGCTGCCCCGGTCCTAAACCTGGCGCTATTAAAGTATAGGGCATCTGGGGCTGAGCTCTCTAGGGCTGCACTGGATCCTGGATTTCCACCCACTTTGCCCACCCCAGCCTGTTGACACATTGCAAAAGAAAGAGGATACTGTGTAACAGAATTGTCCCCATTGACATGTCTTCGAGATTGTCATTTGCAAGATCTTAGAGACCCTTCTTCCCAGCCTAGCCAGGGGAGCAATCACAAGGTCCGCACTGGTTGGACCCTGGAGCTGGACTTTTAGGCTCAGGGACCCCACCACTGCATTGTGGAAATAGGCTGGCTGCTCTGGACCTCAGTGCCCTCATCTGTAAGACAAGGGATAAGACAGAACCATCTCCATGGACCCTCCATCAGGTAAGAATAGATCTGACTGCTGAAACAGACCCACGACAACAATGCTCAAACATTGTCTCCCACCAGAAACTGAAGCTGAGCATCATGGCTCTGCTCCATGATGCCGCAGGCACTCAGGTACCTGGCACCTGTTTTATTGCTCTGCCATCCCTACAGGTTTGCTCTTGGCCACTGGAATGGGGAAAGAGGGAGTGGAGGCTACACTCTTTCTTTTTAAGGAAATTACACTCGTGATTTAGAACTTGGACATATGACCCCAACTGCCTGCCCCGTGGCTGGAAGAACATGTGACCGGCTGAAAATTCTATTACCTAGGAAGAAGTGGAGAATGAATATTGGGGCCACCTTGGAGTTTTGGCCACAGAGCCTCCCAGTTATACCACGCTAAGTCTAAGAGATCACAGGTGAGCATGGGGCAGGGGATATCAGACTCCCAGCAGAGGCTGACACCGCAGGGGTCTCCAGGAAGAGTGACCCCAACTGCCACTTTTGTGTGTGCAAAATAATTAGATGTTCAAAAGAGAAGGTGTATAATCCTATTTAATGCAGCATACATATATATTGCTTCTGCTACCTATGCTACATTCTGTTAGTACCAGACTGCAATGGTACTTACTAGTTCATTTCAACAAATATTTATGGGCACCTACTATGTACCAGGCACTAGAGATATAAAAATGAATATGATCCATCCATCCCTGACCTCAAGCACTTAGAGGTTAGTGGGGAAACAGAACCCAAAGAGAAAAGTTTAGTATAACGGGATAAGTGCTTTGATGGAGGTGAATCAGGAGATGCACCCTCTAGCTGAGGAGAGAAAACGAAAAATCTAAGACAAGTCTTAAATAACACAGGCAGGAAACAACCAAGTACTAAAATACATGTTAAAGGCAACCATGATCTCTGAGTATCGACCAGGAGGGAAGAAGATTACTGTAGGTTTAATATAAAAGAAAGACTTTTTAAGGGGGAGGGTATCTTAAAGGGTGAGTAGAAATGCAGAGGAAGAAGATGGTCAATTGTCATAAAGACTTCGGCTCAAATTTTTAAATGGAGGCACCAGAGAGATTCTTATGTCAAACAGAGTTGAAGAGGGCTTCCCTGGTGGCACAGTGGTTGAGAGTCCGCCTGCCGATGCAGGGGACATGGGTTCGTGCCCCAGTCCGGGAAGATCCCACATGCCACGGAGCAGCTGGGCCCGTGAGCCATGGCCGCTGAGCCTGCGTGTCCGGAGCCTGTGCTCCACAACGGGAGAGGCCACAATAGTGAGAGGCCTGTGTACCACACACACACAAAAAAAGAGAGGCCTTCTCGAGTTTTAACTCTTAGTGTAGGAGCTCAGGTGAAGCTCTTCCCATATCTCTCATGGTCCATTTATAAAAGCGCTCAGCATTTTTCACAACATGGTTTCACAGCCTGATAGTAATGCTGTAAGGAAGAGAGGGAAGGAGGGGAAGCCAAAGAGACAGAGGCAGAGAAGCTGGAGCTCAGAGACATTAGGTCGCCAGGTAAGCGGGCCCTGAGCACTCGCTCCGTAAGAGGCAGAAACAGAGCCCCAACTCAGGCTTTCTGGACCAGATCTGGTGCTTTTTACCACGGGCTAGGTTGCACTTGAAAAGGGAAAATTCAAGATTCAGATGATCTGAATCTGAAGAGGATTCATTCAGAATCCTGCATGCAGAAGGAAGAGGATACGGACTGAGCCATAGGAGATGGGAAGCAGAAAGAAGCCAGGGGAACTTAAGAACAGGTTCACTCAACATGGCGACCTGCCTCTGATAGCTTGTCCCCTGGGCTAAAAGACTCATCCTGAAGCTGGATCCCAGGGCGCGCAGTTCTATCCGCCTCTCAGAGCCATCTTCGAGACTGGGAAGAATCAAAGGAAACACATCGAGAATTTCTAAACTTGAAGGTTATGCGGTCTTCTGAAAAGGATCTCTCTGGGAAGTTGTTCAATTCCAATGGAAACTTTACAACCTCCCAGCTTTGGGGGAGGATGGACTTTCCTGGGGCGGGAGATGAGACAAGATACCCTCTTAAAGTCTCTTCCATCCTGTGATAGGATGAGCCCGGGGATGTACTGTTGCTAGGACAAGTGACCGGACCCACTTCTCCTAGGCCAGAGGATAGCACTTTCTGCCCACAAAGAGCAGTCGTTCACAGGCCACTGTCTCTTTAATCCACAAGAAAAAGCAGGGTGATGGGTCTGTGGGCAGAAATCCAATTTCATAAGGATTTCAACGGATGTAAATTGTTTCCTGGATAAGGGCTAATGACAGCTAATAGGGCAGTGCTGGGTACCAGGCAGATGACCTAGCAGCAGTCTCCAATTCCTGTTGGCCATAATCACAACTTCCATTGCTATTTTCATCCTCCTCCCATATTACTGGCAGCACTGCCACGTTTTCACACTCCTACTTCTCCCGAAGGACGTCAGCATGCCTATTTTACATGGGGACACAAAAGCATCAGCATTCCCTCACTGGCCTAATGGGAAACAAACCTGCATAAGGATAAGCTTAATATCCCACTCGATGGCTCTCATATATATGCACCATCCAGTGTGGTTTGTTCAAAAGCAAAGGAAATGGAGTTGCTTTAAATTTATGAGCTGACAAGTTTCTGAGTAATGGTGAATCACTGCTCGATATTTCACCTAAAGCTCAGATTGTGAGCTGGCTCGGGCTGCATCTCTTCTGGGGGCACAGGAATTCATTGGAGGATCGCTCATGGCCCTGAGTTGCCCCCAGTAAAAGATGGAAGGCTGGGCAAGGCCAAGGTCAGCATGCCCAAGGAGAGAGGCACATCAGAAAAACACTTCAGAGGGCAAAGATATCAACCCAAATGTGACTAAAGCAATGGAAGAGTGGGGCTTGGGACCTGAGAATATGGAAAAGAAAGCAAAAACTTGCCTTGGAATTAATCAGCCTAGAAGTCTGATTTCTTCCCCTCTCCCTGAGACACTCTCCCTACCTACAGCCCTGGGTGTGCCTGGAAACTTCCAACTCATCTCTTAAGAATCTGCAGAAAATGACCTTCCTTGGAATTCATGCCTCAATTTCCCCAGGATTAGTCAGTGTGAGTCACAATTTTTACCACATGCAGTATGAAGGTTTGTTTTTTGGATTTTGGTTTTGTTTTTTTTTTTTGCAGTACACGGGCCTCTCACCGCTGTGGCCTATCCCGCTGCGGAGCACAGGTTCCGGACGCGCAGGCTCAGCGGCCATGGCTCACGGGCCCAGTTGCTCCGCGGCATGTGGGATCTTCTCGGACCGGGGCACGAACCCGTGTCCCCTGCATCGGCAGGTGGACTCTCAACCACTGCGCCACCAGGGAAGCCCTGAAGGTTTGTTTTTATTTCTGTCTCCCCCACTAGACAGTGATCATCTCAGGAGTGAGGGCTGGCTCTCCCGCAGCTTTTTCCCCAGTGACTGGCATAGTACTTAATAAATCCTTTTAGATAAGGAGAGCTGAGGAAGAAATAGAGGAGGGAAGGAAAAAGGAAGGAAGGGAGGGAGGCAGGGAGAAGGAAAAAGGAAGGTTTAGCTTTCAACTCGACAAGATCCTTCCTTAAACCAAATGAGATGATCCAGACTGGGCTGTACTAGGAGAGAGCAAAGAGCAAGTACATCTTATATCTCCTGTGAATACTAGTGATAAGATTCTACGTTTTATATTCCTGACTGACAAGGAACGCAGAAAGAACTGGTGAGAGGCTTTACAAAATGATCTTTAAACGGGGTCATCTTACTGTAGATGATACGCTACAGAGCTGCAACCACAGCTGCCAGCCTGCTTTGAGATGCTCACTCTTCACCCAGCCGGTCCCAGTGAATCAGGTAGAGAGGAACCGTGCCATTTGGCTCCACACTTTGATTCCCCCAGAGGCACTGGGAGACTCCCCCCGTCAAAGGGTTCTGAGGGGTGCTGTGAGATTTCCAAACCGCCTACCCTGCTACAGTCATGATCAGCTCAGGCCTTCCTGGAGAGATGAAATGAGGCCATGCGACAGTTTGGCTCAAAAGAAGCCAAACTGTGACAGAAGCATGTGTGATATCACCACCCAGTCAATTTGGAAGCCTTACTCTCTCCTTTCCCCGAATGAGCTTGCCTCTTCTCCTCGTATCCAGTTGTCATGAGGGCCCTATGGAAGGCATTTCTGCTCACGAGAATTGCCACAAATGCAGAAGTGGCTCCAGACGAGTCCTGAGAGAC
This sequence comes from Mesoplodon mirus, assembly GCF_964341445.2. Classification (NCBI taxonomy): domain Eukaryota; kingdom Metazoa; phylum Chordata; class Mammalia; order Artiodactyla; family Ziphiidae; genus Mesoplodon; species Mesoplodon mirus. The sequence continues at coordinate 18,422,034 of NC_138996.1, read as the reverse complement.
ACCAAGGAGAGTCTCAAGACTTTATATTATCAATACCTTGCTGGATAAACATGAAGCGGAGATAACAGTACGAATCTGTGCTTTTGTTAAAATCTGTACATGCATAAATATAGATATAGAATAAATATAATATAAATGTGTATATACATACATATGTATGTATATATATATACACACATACATAATATATGTATTCATATGTATTATATACACATACTTTTATTCCCTAGCTCTGTCCACTGAGAAGGCCTGGAAGCAGTGACTCATCAAGAGCATTAGCACACAGAGCATCAGATTTTGATGTCTAAACGCCATTCTTCACTAAAAAGCAACAAGGGATCTTTGGGAAAAGGGCCGATTCCAAGGCTGAGGCAGATAAAGTAATACCGGAGCATCTTGTTCTGCAAAAAAGAAACGAAGGACCCAAAGAATGATGGGGACACATCTAAAAGGATCCAGAAACCAGCTTGAAGGAGCACCTGCTGGCCAAATATTGGGCAAGTGGGGCATCAAATAAGTGAGGATAGCAATGAATTTATCCCTTTGAATAAAATAAGAATCCATGGGGGCTTCCCTGGTGGCGCAGTGGTTGAGAGTCCGCCTGCCGATGCAGGAGACACAGGTTCGTGCCCCGGTCTGGGAAGATCCCACATGCCACGGAGCGGCTAGGCCCATAAGCCATGGCCGCTAAGCCTGCGCGTCTGGAGCCTGTGCTCCGCAATGGGAGAGGCCACAACAGTGAGAGGCCTGCGTACCGCAAAAAAAAAAAAAAAAAAAAAAAAGAATCCAGGAGTCCATACTGATATAAATAAATGATGAAAGAAATAAAGAAACTGAAACTTCGATGAAGAACAGGATATTTGAATAGCCTCAAAGTATCTCCAAAGTAATTTTAAGACATTAATTTTAATTAACAATGTATTAACAATTTATAATTTTATATTAATTAACATAATTAATAAAAATCAATTAATTACAAAGGAGAAAATAATACCTCTAAATTTGAGAAGCCTAGTAAACACCAACCTAATCAAATAATCAAAGTGAATGTCACCAGTAATGGGATAAATTGAAATGATGCCCCACCTGACGGCACACAATGAGAAGAGTCCTGCATCACTTCTGAGATACTTCTTCCAAAGAGACTAACCCGCACCTCATCAGAAGGGGAACATCAGACAATCCCATTGAGGGATGTCTTACAAAATAACCTGCCTGAAGTCTCCAAAAGTGACAAGGTCATGAAAGTCTAGGTGACGAGGAACTGTCACAAACTGAAGGAACTGAAGAGGCATGACAACGAAATGTAACAGCAACTCTGGACTGGATCCTTTTACTACAAAGCACACAATGGGGACAACTAGAGAACTCTGAATAGGATCTGAATATTAGGTAGTACTAATGTTATCACTGTTAATTTCCTGATGTTGGTGATTGTGCTATGGTTCCATAGAGAATATTCTTGTTTATGCGAAATGCACCATGAACTATTTAGAGGTGATGGGACATCATGTTGATAGCTTATCCTCAAATGACTCAAAAGAAACTTGATCTTTCTACTTTATACACACACATAGACACACACACACACACACACACCTACATACATAGTATTGTGATATGTAGGAGAATAGGACCCTGTTCTTAGGAGATACATGCTGAAGTATTCAGAGGTGAAGAGTCACAGTGTCTAAATCTTACTTTCAAATGATCTGGCAGAGAAAATGGAAATGTAGCGAAATGTTATCGTTTGGTGAATCTGGGTGAAGAGTAACCTGGGTTCATTCTTTCAGCTATTCTGAAGGCTTAAGAAAATGGAGGAGGTGACAAGAGACAAAAAGTGGTGTGAACAGTAAAGTTTCTAGGAGTTCTAAATGGGAAAAAAAATTAATGAAAACCCAAAACCAAGGACCATGCTTTTAGTGATGTTCTTGACTTGCTTTATGACATGGAGAAACATGTTGGACTTTTGTGCTCTCTCTCAAAACAAAAGACAGTAACCCAGAAAAAGTGTGTCCTGGTGTTATAAAGAGCTTACCTGTCCCCTAGCTTCTGTTAAACTGCCTTCTACTCCCGCCAGATGTACCAGGATGCAGCCAAGGCCGCACCTCTTCCCAGCACACACAAAACCGGCTCCCATTCTCCCTGCTCCCCCACTGGCTGAGGGCACTGCCGGGCATCCCTCAGCCCCCAGCTGTTCTCCCTGCAGTGCCCTAAGTCCTCCTGACTCGTGGAAAGGGTCACAGGAGGTGTGTGTAATGGAGCCCTCACAGGAAGGGACTTATAAGATCTTGTGATGGAGACAAAGCCATTTTATCCTGTAGGTACCACTGCAATGTGCCTATAGCCTACAGCCTAGAAACTTTTCAGGGGCCCACAAAATGCTTACGATCTGAAAAAATATTTAGCTTGAAAAAGAGAAAAGCAGCCCCTGACATCCAGGAGCTGGCTTGGTGCTATCAGCTAGGCCTTGGCATTCTCCTCTTGAAAATAAACAATTGCACAGAACACCAATATCAGACAAGGCCATTGTGCAAGCAGGACAGATCAAGACAAAACAAGACCAGCCATAATCATGGCAAAACACAGACAAAACCTGAACATTATCTAGGCCAAAACACACCCAACAACTCCCCCCATCCCAGCTAAAACGAGTCACCTTGGCTGTTCTACCAATTATAACTTTAGCCTCCATTAGTACCCCCCACCCCCGATAAGGTCTGTTAAGATACTGAATCAGAATTACCCTACTTCCTGACAACATCCAATCCAGAGCAAAGCCCCACTTCCCTAAACTCTCTCCAAAATCACCTAACACCAGCCCAAATCCTATCCTTTCTATCACCCTCTGTGGAGATGCTCCATAGTTCTTCATGGTGTATATTCTCCATCACTACAATGAATAATAAGCCCTAACTTGTTGAGATGCAGGTGTGTTCCTGGTGACCTTTGGTTAAAAGGCATTGACAAGCTCCATGTGCTAAAGAAAATTTGGTCCCAGAACATTGTAAAAAAAAAAACAAATCGGTAAATACTCAGTGAAACAACACTATGTCAACTTCCTTCATTGTTAAATTTATAAGCCATAAAATTTTAATGACCTCTGAAAACAATTTGCATGTTACATTAGATTTCCGTACTGCACAAAAATCCCCAAGTCTGCCAGCTGATTATTGAGAAGTCGTGGCCAAATGTCAATTAAATGGGTAGCCAATTTCATAAGTGAATTATGAATTATTATAATATGTTTCACAGAACCCAAAAGTTGGAGCGCCTGAGGTCTATAAAGATTGTAAATACCCTGATAGAGAAGGCAATGTGCAAGGTTTGTTTAGAAACAGAGGTGCCTGAGGGACAGAGAGGGGCAAATACTACCAGGTCATGGTTCTGCCACTGAGTGGAAATCAGTGGGCCAGGAGAATGGATCCACTTCCCCTACTACTCCACAGTCAGCTTTTTTAGTAATAATCTCCTGCTATCCCACAGGGAAGACCCCCTACTGGTTGGCTGGTGGATGGGTCCCACAGTTACAGGCTGATGAAGGCAGACCGGCACCCTGCCTCCCTTATCAAGGTCAATCCCAGGCTGCTGGCACCTTGGCCTCCCTCATGGGATCTCCTGGTTCCTGTCACCACCCATCTTCTTCTGGGGTGCTTTCCCATTGTTTGATCTCACTGATGCCTGTGCCCTGGCCACGGTTCTCGGCCTCCCTGACGTGAGGGCTTTCTTTCACTTTTCATCTTCTTGCCTCCCACCTGCACCCAGGAGGATCCTCTGCTAAGCCTGAAGCTTCTTTAAATACCACTATTCCTTCCAACCTTCATCCCCACCTCTCCCGCCAGAGCACACAGAGGAAGCAGGTCAACCAGCACCTGACGGAAGTCATCTGCCACAGAGGATGCCTGTAGAAAGAAAAGTCTCTGGAGAAACTTTCCTTTTTCATTCAGCAGTCACATTTCTGGGGAAAAGAAATAAAACCTAGCACCAGAAACTCTGAGATGTTTGGAAGTGGAAATTGAACTTGGAAATGATTGTCATTTTTCATTTGAGAAAACTACCGGGCTATGGGATTCAAGTTTTTTCTGCCAGGCTAGGAAGCCTGATTTTGCCTTTCTCCCTGAAGTCTCTTGGTTTTATAATTTAGTGGGTTTTATAATTTAATGTATTTTCTCTTTCCTTAGCCAAACTTTCAAAAAAATAATAATAACTGTGAAATGGTATGTGGTTTCTTTTTTTAAAGCGCCCACAAAAGGCAGCACAGTATGAATTATATCTTTGTCAGTACAGGTTATGAAATTACTCTAGAGAGTCATTTCTATAGAGACTGGCAGTGCAAAGCCTATAACTCAGTGGAACACAATTCCACTCAGAGCTCCCAGAATGTAATTGATGGAAGGAAGCAACATAAATTACCTTACCATTATTCCTGGATAATGTCTCTGTTTCCCACACAATCTCATTTTGCACACAAAACAAACAAAACCAAATTCAATCTCCCAAGTTGTGTCTCCCCTTGTTCGCTTTCTTTTAAAAATGCTTCTGCCCACGTCATCCACAACTGAGGTGCCCCTGCTGGACAAATTAAGTCTGGTATTGGCAACATGTTTGACATCCTCTCCCCATTTCCCTCCCCCATCCTGAACTTCCAGCCCTCCTTGATTTAAGACAAGTCGTTCATTTGGAGTCATGACAAAAGCATAAGAATCAAAACTTTACCAAGAAAAGACCAGCCAACTTGGCTTTGATTTCATTTTCCAGGCAATCTTACAGCAGAACAGCAGATTTCTTTGTCCCTCTTTGCAACAACTAGCAAAATGGTTAACCAAAAAACAAAAAAATTTCAAGTTCTCCATGGTGATAAGAAAAATGTGTGGGCAGCAGGGAGAAGGGAAGGGTAAGGTATTGCTTATATGCAGAATCTAAAAAGAAGTGATACACAAAAACATACATAGAGATCAATGGAACAGGATAGAAAGCCCAGAGATAAACCCATTCACATATGGTCACCTTATTTTTGATAAAGGAGGCAAGAACATACAATGGAGAAAAGAAAGCCTCTTCAATAAGTGGTGCTGGGAAAACTGGACAGCTACATGGAAAAGAATGAAATTACAACACTCCCTAACACCATACACAAAAATAAACTCAAAATGGATTAAAGACCTAAATGTAAGGCCAGATACTCTAAAACCCTTAGAGGAAGACAAAGGAAGAACACTCTATGACATAAATCACAACAAGATCCTTTCTGACCCACCTCCTAGAATGAAAATAAAAACAAAAATAAACAAATGGGACCTAATGAAACTTAACAGCTTTTGCACAGCAAAGGAAACCATAAACAAGATGAAAAGACAACCCTCAGAATGGGAGAAAATATTTGCAAATGAGACAACTGACAAAGGATTAATCTCCAAAATTTACAAGCAGCTCATGCAGCTCAATATCAAAAAACAAACCCAATCCAAAAATGGGCAGAAGACCTAAATAGACATTTCTCCAAAGAAGATATACAGATTGCCAACAAACACATGAAAGGATGCTCAACATCACTAATCATTAGAGAAATGCAAATCAAAACTGCAATGAGGCATCACCTCACACCAGTCAGAATGACCATCGTCAAAAAGTCTACAAACAGGGCTTCCCTGGTGGCGCAGTGGTTGGGAGTCCGCCTGCCGATGCAGGGGACACGGGTTCGTGCCCCGATCCCGGAAGATCCCACATGCCGCGGAGCGGCTGGGCCCGCGAGCCATGGCCGCGGAGCCTGTGTGTCCGGAGCCTGTGCTCCGCAACGGGAGAGGCCACAGCAGTGAGAGGCCCGCGTACAGCAAAAAAAAAAAAAAAAAAAAAAAAGTCTACAAACAATAAATGCTGGAGAGGGTGTGGAGAAAAGGGAACTCTCCTGCACTGTTGGTGGGAATGTAAATTGATACAGCCACTATGGAGAACAGTATGGAGGTTCCTTAAAAAACTAAAAATAGAACTACCATATGACCCAGCAATCCCACTACTGGGCATATAGCCTGAGAAAACCATAATTCAAAAAGAGTCATGTACCACAATGTTCACTGCAGTTCTATTTACAATAGCCAGGACATGGAAGCAACCTAAGTGTCCATCGACAGATGAATGGATAAAGAAGATGTGGCACATATATACAATGGAATATTACTCAGCCATAAAAAGAAACGAAATTGAGTTATTTGTAGTGAGGTGGATGGACTTACAGACTGTCATACAGAGTGAAGTTATTTAGAAAGAGAAAAACAAATACTGTATGCTAACACATATATATGGAATCTAAAAAAAAAAAAAAAAAAAAGGTTCTGAAGACCCCAGGGGCAGGACAGGAATAAAGACGCAGATGTAGAGAATGGACTTGAGGACATGAGGGGGGGAAGGGTAAGCTGGGATGAAGTGAGAGAGAGGCATGGATATATATACACTACCAAATGTAAAATAGATAGCTAGTGGGAAGCAGCCGCATAGCACAGGGAGATCAGCTCAGTGTTTTGTGACCACCTAGACGGGTGGGATAGGGAGGGTGAGAGGGAGATGCAAGAGGGAGGAGATATGGGGATATATGTATATGTATAGCTGATTCACTTTGTTAGAAAGCAGAAACTAACACACCACTGTAAAGCAATTATACTCCAATAAAGATGTTAAAAAAAGAAGAAGTGATACAAATGAACTTATCTATTGATGCAAAACAGAAACAGACTCACAGACATAGAGAACAAGCTTGTGGTTACCTGTGGGGAAGGGTGGGGGGAAGTGATAGTTAGGGACTGTGGGATTGACATACACATGCTTAATAGATAACCAACGACAACCTACTGAATAGCACAGGGAACTCTGCTCAATATTATGTAACAACTTAAATGGGAAAAGAAGTTGAAAAAGAATAGATGCATGTATATGTATAACTGAATCACTTTGCTGTACACCTGAAACTACCACAACATTGTTAATCAACTATACTCCAATATCAAATTAAAAAAATTTTTTTAAATATCTCACTTAATCGTTGCTTTCTCCCAACTCAGAGAGCTCTTCAACTTAAACAGAGAGCTCCTATCATGATGAGCACTGACATGATTCTAAGGCCTCCTAGAATGAGAGACACCAGAGGCACAATTGCATGAGATTGCCTAAGAGCCTGATCCTGACCTTGAGGGCATTATGCTAAGTGAAATAAGTCAGACAGAGAAGCACAAGTACTGGGTGATACCACTTATATGTGGAACCTAGGAAAGCTGAACTCATAGAAGCAGAGAGTAGAATGGTGGTTACCAGGAGCTGGAAGTGGGGGGATTGGGGAGATGTTGTTAAAGGGGACAAACTTGCAATTAGAAGATGACTAAGTTCCGGAGATCTAAAGCACAGCACAGTGATGACAAGCGACAATACCATATTATAAACTTCAAAATTGCTAAGAGACTAGATCTTAACTGTTCTCACCACAAAAAAGAAATGATAATTATGTGACATGATAAAGGTGTTAGCTAACGCTACAGTGGTAATCATATTGCAATAGATAAATGAATCAAATCAACACCTTGTACACCTTAAACTTACACAACATTATGTGTCAACTATACCTTAAAAAAAAAAAAAAAAGACAGAGACACCAGGAACCAGAGCCCTAATCTAATAGGAGGTTAGGGCAGGCCCCCAGAGCTTACCCGAGGCATCAAGCTTCAGGATTGCTCACTACTTCCAGCTCTGCCCACCTGAAGAAATTAGATCTGCAAATATCCTGCTCAGGGACTGAATGTGTAATTTGAGGTCTCCATGACCTCTCAGGAAGGGTTTGGGCAGACAGGGCCTGACAACAACAAACAAAAAACTGTGCATCTGTGTCTCCTGTCCCTCCTCTGTGGCCCTAAAAAAAAGCAAAGTGTGAAGCAGGGGTTATTTCCAAACTCTTTATTTGAGTCGGACAGCTTTGATTTGTAAAATGAGATTTGAAGTTTTTGTAATTTCCGCCAGTTGTAAATTCTCTCACTGAAAATTCCCAAGTATTTAGCTTTGCCTAATTTAGGTTTTGTTTCCCACCAAATAAAGTATAAGGGGCTAAAATTTGGTCCCTAGAAGTGTTTCAGACCAGTTTCAGGCGGTTTGTTAAGCTGAAGTCTATAAAATGGATCTATAATCAAAAGATATTCCAGGGCTTCCCTGGTGGCACAGTGGTTGAGAGTCCGCCTGCCGATGCAGGGGACACGGGTTCGTGCCCCGGTCCGGGAAGATCCCACATGCCGTGGAGCGGCTGGGCTCGTGAGCCATGGCCGCTGAGCCTGCGCGTCCGGAGCCTGTGCTCCGCAACGGGAGAGGCCACAACAGTGAGAGGCCCGTGTACTGCAAAAAAAAAAAAAAAAAAAAAAAAAAAAAAAAAATTCCAGTGGAGGCTGACAGGGGATAGATAAAGTGATAACTCAAGCTTGGGAAGGTTGATTCAAGTGCCTCTTAAGATAATGCCAAAAGCAACTTGAACCTGCTCTGACATTTTGTTCCAAAGAGCCTTAAGAGTGGGTGTAAATCCATCTTTTATTTTCACTACTTGGCTTTACACTCATGGATTCATTCTCCTCTTCCTACTCCCAATCCGGTTGAAATAAACCCATTTGTTCTCTCTTCTATGAAGATCATACCCACTTTAAGTGAATAGAGCCTAAGGCTAATTCTGGAAATGACCCCCTAGCAGAACACATCTGCTAAATGTTTTTGGTGTCTTTAGACTGGATAGACTGTAGCAGGTACAGGGTAAAAGAAATACACCCTTTTAAAAAGCCAATTAGAAAAAAAAAGCCAACTCGTGTTGTATAATTTTGACAGAGACAGAGGTGGGAAGTTCATTCATTATTTTCCATTATTTGTCCAACAAATGTTTCCAGAGGGGCTCGTGCTCCGGATAAAGTGCCAGGTGCCGGAGATACAAAGGTAAAACTTAGTCCTGCCCTTGAGACGCGCACAGTCTGGGAGGGATGGGGAAGTGGAGGGACTCACTAATTGTGCTAAACACTTAGCACACCCCATAAGGGCATTACTCCGAGGCAGCATTGGGAGAGTAATACAAATCGCCTGGAGGACCAAGAAAGCTTCACATGGAAAGTAGGGGTGAGGCCAGCTGTGGAAGGCAATTTTTTTTCTGAATTAGGAGTGGATGTGCTAAGGAAAAAAAAAAAAACTGTCAGCCACTGAGGCTCACACACAAGCTGAGAGCAACGTACAGCTAGTCAGGGCCGAGGATAAACCAACAGAGCCGATGAGGAAACAAGAATTCACACTCTGATCCATTTAATCAGGCCACTCTTTGATATCCACGTGTCCTGCTAATCTGAATTTTCTAACTGATACAGTAAGTTTTCCACTGACACAATAGCTTTTGGTTGGTGTTCATTCTTTGTGGGGGTGAATTGTTTTTTAAATAACAAACTTAACGTAGATTTCTACTGCGCTCTGTGCATCTGGGCAGACTCAGTCCTCATGTAGCAAGTGCCACCACTGCCCCATCATGTAAAAATGAACCAAACGAGACATCCCTGAAACCACAGATTTTTTTTTAATGACCTCCCCTCTGAAGGATGGGACCCTGGCACCTGAAGATACCAAATTTTCAAACCTCCAGTTACTGTGGCTTTAAGAGACCACCTAATTAACTGAGGCCAGTGAAGGACTCAGCAGGATCCATCAAGGCAGCGAAATGTAATCAGCCGGTGGGTACCAACCACTGCAGTTACAGTTACAGGTATCATTCATCACCAGTATGCTTTCCACAGACTAAATTGAGATGTGTGTGTGTGTGTGTGTGTACGTATTTGTGTGTAATCAACAGGAGTAATTTCCATTCCAGTCTTTTTTTTTGTACTTCATTTTTCCAGTCCCTGAGAACACTAAAAAATCTAGTGTTACCTAAACCAACAGGATACCAAGATGCTAATGCAGTCACTGCTTACACGCAGGTAACACTTCTCTGTGAGTTTCCTCCCTGGGGCTCCTGCAGTGAGTATTCAGGTGCTAAGCATTAATATTTTTTAACAAACAACCTGTTCCAGAGTCATTTTTATCTTCCCATGTGGTAAATATATAGTATTCATCTTCCACTGCCTTCTGGGAAAATGAAGAAAATAATGATGTGAGATGATTTCAGCGTCAGGTCCCTGAACTTGCCAGCACATAAGGGGGCCTTGGCCTTTGTGGGGAGAGGATGTGACTGGCCTCGAAAGTTCTTCCCTCCCTCTTACTCTAAGGAACTGGACAATGGTCTTGAATTTCTGAATCCCTCCTCCTCACCAACTCCCTTGAGCATGTGCCTTGTTTTTCAGACGGAGTTCAAGTAGGTAACTTTTACTGGGGAAGGAAGCAGAGACCAGGGTGGAGGGGAAAAGGAACAACTGGCATCCAGGATGGGGAGGTGGGGGGCCCTGGACCGTCGGATTAGAATAAGGTGAGCATCTAGTTGATAGGAAGAAACCAGCCCAAAATAGTGACTCTTGTAAACTTGAGTCGTGCTTCCTAATTTTATCTTAATATGACACAAATACAGTGGCTGACTCAGTCCTGTATTTTATTTTTTATTTTTTATTTTTTTGCGGTATGTGGGCCTCTCACTGTTGTGGTCTCTCCCGTTGCGGAGCATAGGCTCCGGACGCGCAGGCCCAGCGGCCATGGCTCACGGGCCCAGCCGCTCTGCGGCATGTGGGATCTTCCCAGACCGGGGCACGAACCCATGTCCCCTGCATCGGCAGGCGGACTCTCAACCACTGCGCCAACCACTGCGCCACCAGGGAAGCCCAGTCCTGTATTTTAGTAAGTTCTGTTTTTCTTCCTCTGTAGCCTTTCTAATGGGGTTGCTACCATCACCCGACTCTCCAGCCTCTAAGGCTGCTGTATGATTTCGAACACCCTCTGCTGACTTCCTAGATGCAGAGCTGACGCCTGCTTCCCCCAAATAATTCAGCTCTGGGGAAACACACGCCCCCCCCCCACCCCAAATTCTCCAGTCCAGCATTCAGCAGCCCCAGGCCTGAGTCCCAGCTCTGCCAGTTATCACCTATGTGATCTTGGGCAAAGCCCCCAAATCTCCTTAGCCTCATTATTTTTCAATGACAACATCCTCTCAACCAAATAGGGGTTTGGTGGGGACCAAGAGAGATGGTGCTTTTTAGGTCACTTAGCCCAGCGCAGAGCAGGGGTTCAATATACAAGAGCTATTTTTACACATTATCATTTTATATTAGGTGTCTATGCAGCATCTGTAACGATCACCCTTTCCTGCTCTGAGGTGGTGATTCTGGCAGAGGCAGTAACTGGAAATGAGTCTCCGTGTTAGGAACTTTGCTCTCCGGGAAGACTCAGGGACCAAATTACCCTGGCTGGACAAACCTTTCCAATATGGAAAAAGTGGGAGTAAGAACTTCAAGGGGAATGAAAGAAGCTAAAGCATGTTTCTATGGAGAATAATAATAATATAACAATAACTGTGGTGTGTAGTAGACAAACCCAGAATGAGCAGTCAACCGTCATCTCACTGTGCTAGGTCTGTGTGGAGATGCTCAGGGGTAAGAAGCCTAGAACACACCATCTGTCACCAAGTTAATTCACTGCCATGCCGTGCAGTGGTCAGACTCTATTCCATCCATCATCTATTGAAATCGGATCTAGAAAAGATGTTTCAGCAGACCAAATCCTAAGGCAAAGCCTAAGGCTCTCAAAGTCAGAGCAAGTTCAAAAACTGTGAAAAGAACGGGGTGGCCCTGATAGTCTTAGGTAACCAAGCCTGGCCACCAGAAACCTTGGGACAGTCAAGGTCAGTGGAGAAGTCCCAGCCCCCATCAACCTGCGAACACCTCAGACCTCACCAGCTCCAAACGTCCACCTCACCTCACTACATCAAGTCCAGTGTTTCATCCAGTTTCCCTTCCCAAATAATTTCTGAGACCTCCTCCATCACCACCAAGAATTCTCGAATCTTCCGCAAATCAGTCTCGGTGAGGCTTGCGCCCAAGACCAGCCACGCAGCCCCATACGGTGACCTCCTCTCTGGCCCTGAAATGCCAGCCTTCAGCTGTGAGTCACCTCAGCTGCTCTCTCCTTAATCCACTGTCCCATGGATGCACAGAGACCCCTCCCTAGAGCCCCACAGCGATCGCCGACACCAGATCGAAACTTTGGACAAGACTTGACTGAAGGTTTTGAGGCTACCTGATGAGAAATATAACATAGATATTTAGAATACAACTGCCACCAGAGGGCTCAGAACAGCCTTATTTGGGGTCCCTTCCTGCTGAGTTTCCAGTCTGCTACAGCCCCTCAAAGAGAGAAGCGTGTCCCGCCTTGCCACTCCTTTGTCTCTTACAGAAATGCGACACACTCACAGAGGCCCTGATCCAGTTCAAGCACACCCTGAGACAGACATCACCAAGCAGATCACTGTGTGTCCGTGTGAAACGTCTGCATTCAGGTTGGTGTCCTGTTCTCCTCTCAGACATTGGCTACCTGCTTTGACACAGATGTCACCCAAGGGCCCACTCAGAGGCTTTCAGAAAACAACGATGGCTCTGTCAAAAGTAAATTGATGCTTTCACCAAAACGGCTAGCCGACTTCTACCCATAACGACCTCAAATTAAAGCCTGGTTTCGCCCAGGACATTGTTAGAATGGGAACTGCTCTCTAATTGAAATCACTTTTAAAAAAGAAACTTCAAAGGACCCACGTCTCCACCGGCCAAGCTTTCGTGATTCCTACGCGGGGCCACCGGCCACGTAGACAGACACAGATCCTCGGCACTGAGGCGCCCTGTGCTTTGTCTCTCCCTCTCACAGACTGTGTGCCCTGCATAACTGTCGCCGCTGAAAGCCGATGATTCACCCCACCACCACTTCTTTCTTCCCCTCTTGCCTTGCGTCAGCTGAAGTCAGTCAATATGATGTGCACTATATTGTTCAAGATACTGTAAAGAAAAGCTTTCTTTTGGTAAAACGTAGGCTTAACTGGGCTTTAAAAAATAATAATTGGAATTATTGGTATTTTCCACAAGATCAGGCACTCTCTAGGTGTGTCCACTTACGTTTGAAGTTTTGGGCAATCAGTACAGATTCTAATAGGGTATATGAAAAACACACATTTAGACGTGTCAGCCATAACCATGCCAGGCACCATTCACAGGTAGCTCTGCAGGAGGATTCATCCCGAGGTTCAGTTGGCGACATAGACCGGGTCCTCCCTCCCACCAGGGTCCTGATGCCCCTACTGATGGAAGTTGGACTCTCCTAGGACAGCTGGGGTTTGAGGTCCCAGGGCTTCCAGGATTCTGGGTCAAGAGGGAGGAGAAGAGAGTCTTAGAAGCAGAGAAGAAAGAACTAGGATCTGTATAGGACAGAGAAAATATCAGAAAATACAGACACATTTGAAAACACTTGTCAAAATCACTTAGGGACAATCAATTGGAGACGAATCAAGTCGTGTTGACGTCCTGAGTCAGCGAAGTGAGTATCCGAGCTGTCTCCCCGCTTCATCAAACGTCCAGCCAAGCTTGAGTTACTGCTTCCTGTGCGCCAAGGGGATACGGAGTTGACCAGACGTTGGTTCTGCTCCCACGGAGCCCCCAGCCCGGCAGAGGGGCGACGGGGGTGCTGTGGCCTTGGGGGCGGGGACAGAGTTTGCTAAGAGAACAGGCAGGACAGGCTGGAGCCAGCCTAGTCTGAAAGATCCTGAAGCTTTCCTCAATGCCTGATCCTCGAATAAAAACCAAGCAACGTCGACCACCCCCGCAAGGGTGTATTTCTACCCACATGCCAGCTTCCCCAAGGCTGGCTCCCTGTAACAAGCTCTTTCAGCAACAACAGAATGTTGTGAATTCGTTTTGTAACAAACTGAGCCCGTTCTGATCTCCAGGGCCACAGCTGACGATGACCCTAGGTGTGGAATCCAGCGTTGCCGGGAGAGGCCAGGCAGGAACAACCCGCAGGGAGCCCGCGTGCGTGAGGGTGACATGCGCACCCTGGTTAGCTGCCCCTAGCCGCCTCTGCAGCCTGGCTCCCTGCTGCTGAGCAGCTCGTCCGCACTAGGAATCACACACTTACAAGCACACGCACGCACGCACTCTCCCGATCTGGAGGGGCAGGCACTTAACGAATTCCACAGCAGATGAGCAATCCAGTCTGATTCCTGACTCACAGGTCAGAGTGGGAAGCCGGCTTCCAGGGAAATCATGTCCTCCTCTCTCCCCAGAGGCCTGCATTCAGCTCACAGCCCTGGGCATGAGAGAGCAAAACTCATAAAAGTCTGATTAGCTGGCTGGTGGGCAGGGGCGAGCTCAGCCCATAATTGGAAAAACTGAGCAGTAGATCAGCGTTTGCCAAAGCAAAGTCACCGTTGTTCTAAAACAGCACTTGGGTGTTCAGTTAAAAGACGGGCCCTGCTGACCCCTGATGACACTTAGCAAGTTGCTCTGTGCTTCTAATAGGAGTTACAGCTCTTGGGCTCATTTTAAATTACCACCAAGTGTTGTGTAGGCTGGGGCTTCTTCAAGGGAAAAAAATCAATCTGAGGGGAAAAGCTATTCCTTAGCAACAAAGGAAAAAGAAAGAAGGCAGTTCCTTTAATGGAATCTGAGATGGAATCGAGCTTAGCAGAGCCAGAGCAAAAATAGCTTTTATCTGATCAAGGTGCCTGAGTTCCACTTAAAGGAAGTTCAGGAGGCCCAGGCTCAGGATGCTGGAGACCACAGCCAGCGTCATGGGTGAGGGACAGTCGTCCCGGCAGAGGGACGGAAACCAGGGCCACAGGCATCAGGCCGCCAGGATGGCAGGAGTGAGTAGTCATCACAGTCACTTAGCCGATGTGTATTTTTAACCACACTCTTTTTCCAATTACAATAAAGCTGAAAGGAAGTGATTTCAGCAGTCTGGGTAACAGTGCTGACGGGGTAATGGCCCGTCCACTATGACATTGGTTATTGCACCTGTAGAATGTGGTGGAAACTGGATGGTGGGCACTTAGTTACACAGGTTATAAAATGCATAGTGAAAATCTAGGTTAAACAAATAAGTGAGGAAACAGGGAGGAGGGTAAAAACTATTGGACAAAGCCAGGAAGTAAATGAATACACCAAATGCGTGGCTGTAGGGGTCTATGCAGTGTGTGTTTGCATTAAGTGGATACAGTTAGCACACCAAACACAGACACACACACACACACACACACATTGTGGGGGTCTCTACCACTCTGTGTGTGAGTGTGTGTGTGCATTAAGCAAGGTCCTCTGGCTGGAGTAGCAGTTGTGATCCACAGTAATCCACCTGTCGTCCGCATGCTGGCTTTCTCTGTTGCCTTAATGCAGGGCTCAGCCAAACTTTCCACGTTCCAGAAAGAATCTACTCACATCTCAACAACAGTGTGACTTAGAGTTTCCCGGAGATTTTGTAGGGAATTTAGAGGAGGGTTTTCTATCACATACACCACACCAAACTCTTCAAATCTCCATTTACTAGTCGATTTCTCCCCAGCCGGCAGTCGATGGGTCTCTCTTTCTTCCCTTGAAGCTCTCATTCCTAGGAGTCCAGTCTCTCAACTCCAAAGTCTTCTTCTGGGCCCTGCATCTCATCCCTTGCTCTCAGCTGCTGCCTGCAAACTCACATAACTCCTTGCTCAGGGATCAGCAAACCAAAGCTCCCAGTTCCAGAAGAGACTCACAGACATAGAAAACAAACTTACGGTTACCAGAAGGGAAGGAGGTTAAAGGATAAATTAGGAATTGGGGATTAACAGATACACACTACTGTATATAGAATTGATAAACAACAAGGACCTACTGTATAGCACAGGGAACTATATTCAATATCTTGTAATAACCTATAATGGAAAAGAATCTGAAAAAGTATATATATATACACACACATACACACATACATATATATATAACTGAATCACTTTACTATACACCCGAAACTAACACAACATTGTAAAGCAACTAAACTTCAATATAAATAAATTTTTTTGTTTGTTTACACAATTTTATTCAAAATTGACAAAACCTGGAAGCAATCAAGATGTTCTTCAGTAGGTGGATAAATAAACTGTGGTACACTAGACAAGGGAATACTTTTATTTATAAAAAATAAAAATACTTTTTATTTTATAAAAAATACTTTTTATAAATAAATAAATAAAATATTTGAAAACAAAGTTCCCAGTTCCAAGATCTGCTCATTTTAGGAAGAAAGGACTATACAAAAACAACAACAAAATTTTGTCCTATCAAATTTATCAAGAAGAATTCAGGCATAGAGTTTGGAAGTAACAATCCAGTAAAGCAACAGGCAAACATCATTAACCCTATATCTTGACAGTTATGCATTTCAAGGGACAGGGCAAGGTCTAGATGACGTTTCTTCTAGAGTCTTCTTTCATCAGTGCATGGAGTCCATGACCACATCCACATCTGCCTCTGGGTTACTGTCACCACAACAGAAACATTCAGGACTAGTTCATCAGTTCTAATCCTTTGCACAGAATACAATCCAAACTTCTGGGATTCTTCCACAAGACCAAGCTCATTTTTAGTATATGTGAGTTCATATCCAGCTCTAAAGTGCTATGGCTTTTTGGCCCCCAAATTCTCAATAATGGTCACAAGTGTAAATTGATTCATGCTTAAAATATAAAATGGCCTGACTGCCCACCACTCCCCTGAATTATTCATGAATCAAGTGGACTGGGTTCTTTTCAATCTATGCACACTCTCTCCCTCTTCTGTTTGTAACACTTTCTCTGTACTTTTGAAAGTGAGGCTACCGTTAATCAGTGGCTGTTAACAGTGTCCACTCAAGACAGAAGCCTCCGCTCTGGACTCTGCAGAACTGTGGGTCCCCCAGACATTCCACCAGCCCCGGGTCTCACCTGTGCTCAACCAGTGAGGCAGAAACCTCAGACAAGTTCCCCACTGAGACTGGCAGAGCCCCAGAAGAAAGCAAAATGCTGGTGATTGATACAAGGTCCCAAAGTCAATCCAAATATTAATTGCTCTCAGAATGATGGCAATTTAGAACTACGAGGGAGCTTATCAGTGACCTAGTTTGACCCTATAATGTTACTGAAAAGACTCAGGGAGAATCAGTGGATTAGTCAAGAGCACGTGGCCTCTAGGAGCCAGAGCAAGGGTCTGAGCTCAAGGGGGGCAGCCTAACTCCCGCTGGGCAACCACTGGGGTCGGGTAGGCCAGGGAAGCCTGAGGACCTGGGAGAGACCAGCTCAGAATCAGGTCGTATTTAGTAACCAAAAGAAATGTCCTTCTCCCCCAAGACCACTCCATAACAAACCAAGTCACCTTACCAGAAACCCGCTTCTCTCATCAGATCCTCAAAACTAAGAATTGTCTATGGTTTTGTGTCTACCACACAGCTGCGGGTAGAGGCACAGGGCCTTGAGGGACAGCCCCTGCACACTCTCACCCTGGGGAATTAATTAAAGCTCCACCAGCCTCAGGAACAGGAAGTTCTGCTCTGCAGGGCTGTTTCTGCTGGGTATGGTGCCTTTGACTGTAAGCCCCATTCAGAGACGTGGACGCAAAAGAGAAGGAGAAGCGTCTGGTGTAAAGAGAAAGGGCTTTGTAGATGGGCCTGGGTTACGTGAGTAGGTAACCCCTCTGACCCTGAATGTCTTCATTTGTGCATATAAGAATAATAAGTACCAACACCAGTATGGGAATTAAAAAGAGCCATATGGTAGTTCTAGAACTACCATATGACCCAGCAATCCCACTACTAGGCATATACCCTGAGAAAACCATAATTCAAAAAGAGACATGTACCAAAATGTTCATTGCAGCTCTATTCACAATAGCCCGGAGCTGGAAACAACCTAAGTGTCCATCATCGGATGAATGGATAAAGAAGATGTGGTACATATATACAATGGAATATTACTCAGCCATAAAAAGAAACGAAACTGAGCTATTTGTAATGAGGTGGATAGACCTAGAGTCTGTCATACAGAGTGAAGTAAGTCAGAAAGAGAAAGACAAATACCGTATGCTAACACATATATATGGAATTTTAAAAATGTCATGAAGAACCTAGGGGTAAAACGGGAATAAAGACACAGACCTACTTGAGAATGGACTTGAGGATATGGGGAGGGGGAAGGGTAAGCTGTGACAAAGCGAAAAAGAGGCATGGACATATATACACTACCAAACGTAAGGTAGATTGATAGTGGGAGGCAGCCGCAGAGCACAGGGAGATCAGCTCGGTGCTTTGTGACCGCCTGGAGGGGTGGGATGGGGGGGGTGGGAGGGAGGGAGATGCATGAGGGAGGGGATGTGGGAACAGATGTATGTGTGTGACTGATTCACTTTGTTGTAAAGCGGAAACTAATAAAAAAAAATACAAAAAAAAAATAAATAAATAAAGTAAAATGTATATTGAAAAAAAAAAAAAAAAAAGAAAAAGAGCCAGACACCTTTTAAGTGTAAGCGGTTCACATTATATCAACTCATTTCATCCTCAGAACCCTTGCTACTATTATTATCTCCCTTCTTCTGAGCTTGAGTTTCATTCCAGCAATGTCTCCCATCTCCATTCTTAGCCCCTATGGACCCCACATTACCTGGATGCTGTGTTGGAAGGAAGGACCAAGGTGTTACCCCACAGCCCGGCACATAACGAGCAGGGAATATGGTTGCCATTGCTATCACTGTGATTATTATAATTTCTCTTGCTCACTGCTGTCTATACTGATGGCAGATCCAGAATGACCCCGGGGTGGGGGGGCGTCTATCCTCATAGGCTTACTCTGTTCTCATTTCAAACCTCCTGGATGTCGGAACTGTGACCATGTCCACATGCTGGATCCATCAACTCAAATTTCAGATCCATTACTTCCCTCTTAAGAGCTGGACCCCTCCCCTTTGTCAGATACAAGCCTCAAGAGTAAGAGGGCTGCCAGTGGGTCCTCACCCACGCCGAGGTTCTGAAAGGAACGGAAACATTTCCTTCTCAACCTTTGCAATTCCAATGAGAAGATTAAAATGTGACATCACTTAAGGACCAGCACGTCGACAGACTGTCTGTCTCTGTGACTCAGCCAACTAATCTTCCTGGGCCTGAAGAAAAAATACTTTTTTTGTCCTCCACACAGGTAGGTAATTCACTTCCTTGAAACACGTCATCGGTATGGAAAAGGTGTTTTTGAGTGGAACTGTTCTTGACATCTCTATTTGGTGGTGGTGTTTCTACGGCGCTACTGTTCATCCTCAATGCAGAATCGTCCTAGGTCATGTCCTTGGCCTGGCCCTCAATGATAAGATTTCAAAGAGCCAGAAGACTCGGCCAGAGTTACCCTAGCTATGACATCTGCAGTTGAATCTGCAAGACACACCTTTCCATCAAGCTGGGGACCCCCAAAGGCACTGAGTCTGGGGAGCCTCCCAGGGTTATCACACATAATTGGAATAATATGAATCTGAGCATATTTGGTCTGCCAGATGTCCTTTGCCATGAACTAAAAGATTAGAGTTAAATAACACAATTTGACTGAACACTGATGATTGAAATTTACATTTTAAATAGGAGAGGAAACAGAAGCCAAGACAAGAGGTAAAGAAACGCCATATGTGAGCACCAGGTGGTGGTGACGTCCTGCTAATCCTCAAGGGCAGCCAGCGAGAATAGACAGATCATAAACTTCAATGCCAGATTGACCAGAGTGTGAACCTGGAGGATATGCGTTTTGCCGTGGGCAAGTCTCGGGATTTCTCAGAGCCTGAGTTTCCTCAACTATTTGAAAACTTCTTTTCTGAGATTGTCATGAGGCAAGATAATATTTGTAAAAGACCCCCTCCCCCGTGGAGTAAGTAGTCAATAAGAATTATTTTCCCTTCTTTCTTGGTATTCAGATGGACTCTGGGTTTTTTTCTTAGAATCCAGGCTCCTCCTGGGCTTTGGTACTGGTGAAATCCCTGCATACACGTTTAAGTGCAGACAGCACTGTTCGAAGAAATCTCATTTCTGCATGTTTCTCGCTCCCAGGACATCCAAGTATCCCAGGACAGTTTCCTCTGGGAGAAACCATCACAGCCTTCGAGCCCGGGAGACAGCATTTCAGATAACTCTGAGAAAACTGCTCCCTCCTTGGCCTTTTTGAGAGAGGTCCGCCCAAGTTGTAGGCTAAGCAACAATTCAAAGGCACCTGAAGGAAATGAAGGATCTGTGTGGATAGTCGACATAATCAAACCTTTCCTCTGTGCAAACCCTGAGAGAGCCGGAGAGGTATCTCAACACAAACAGATGTAAGACTTATTCCTTCCAGGCAATTACTCATGAGAACACCAACCACTGGGTAATGAACGCAAGAGGACCCATTCTCTAAATAACGCCATTTGCAGCAACATGGATTGACCTAGAGACGATCATACTAAGTGAAGTAAGTCAGACAGAGAAAGACAAATATCGTACGATATCATTTATATGTAGAATCTAAAAAAGTGATACAAATGAACTTACAAAATAGAAATAGACTCACAGACATAGAAAACAAACTTATGGTTACCAAAGGGGAAGGTGGGGGACAGATAAATTAGGAGTTTGGGATTAACAGATACACACTACTATATATAAAATAAATAAACTGTATAGCACAGTTTATTGAACTATATTCAATCTTGTAGTAATCTATAATGGAAAAGATTCTAAAAAAGAATATATATATATATATATATTTATATGTATAACTGAATCACTTTGCTGTACACCTGAATCACTGTAAATCAACTATACTTCGATTGAAAAAAAGAAAAAAAAAAGAGTACCCATTCTCTCTTTGCTTTGCAAAAATTTTGTACACATCTGAAAGGATAAAGCATGCTTGCTCTTCCTAAAACATATGACCAGGAGCATTTCCTGTGCCTTCATTTCCATCCTATCACTTCCTTTCTCAGGGTTCCTAAGTGGCCCTCTGATCAATTGCAACTCCTAAGCAGGAGGCTCAACAATCATATCCTGAATCACCTCCTCCTGCCTCTCTTACATGTGACAGCGTTCTTGCCCCTGAGTGAACACAAAGGTCAGTCAGCCCCCAGATTGCCCCCTGCCACTTCAACACTTTATTTTAAATTGTGCTAGTCCTGAATAATTCTGTGGCAAAACCATCAGCATTTGGATCCCTTTGTGTATAGCAGCTATGTGGTGTAGTAGGGAAAACACTGGAGGAAGGAGAGCAAGATTTTCCTTGCAGCAGTCAGGATGATTTAGGTGGCAAGCAACAGAAAATCCTGCATCAAAGTGGCTTAACCACTAAAGCCATTTATTATCTCATTTATAAGCTCTTAACTGGGAGCCCAGAGGTGAGCGGCTCCAGGCCAGGCAAAGATCATTAGCTCAAGATGTCATCATGGGCCCAGGTTCTTTCCATCTCTTTGCTCTGCCCTACTCAGTGTCAGCTTCATCCCAGACTGGTTTCCCAAATGATTGCAAGATGGCTGCCAGGGGGAATCAGTTCTATAGATGGCCTCATTTATGTCTGGATGGAGAGTGCAGGAGAGAAATTGTCACCACTGACCAGGAAATACAAATCCTTCCCTTCAGTCTGATCGAGCCGATTTAGGTATGAGTCTACCGTGACTAATAACAGGGCATTGCCTGTGGGACTGGGTTAGACTTTTCACATTTCTCCTTTTGAGCTGGCATGCATAGAACTTGAACAACACCAGGGTTTTGATAGGAAAGAGAAAACATATTGTGAAATTAAGTAGACGCACGACAGTCTCCACCTGGAGACTGGTCCTGGCCCTGCTCCTTGCTAGTTGTGTGATCTTAAGTAAGTCATTTGACCTCTCTGAGCCTCACTCTTTTAAAATAAAAAAGGGGGGAAATTTTAGCCTCACAGGAGGATCAAAAGAGATCATGGAAATAAAAAGCACTTTAAAAATGGAGTTCTATACCAAAGAGACAGACAGGGTTGGTCCCTCCCACTGTCCTCAGCTCACGGTGCACTCATGCACCACCGTACAAAGTGTACTCGTCCTTAGGCCACCCAGGCTCCAAAACACTTAACAAAACAGCTCTGGGGGTAGGGTTGCCAGATTTAGCAAATGAAAATACAGGATGCCCAGATATACTTGAATTTCTGATAAATACTACTTAGTACCAAGTGTTCCCCAAATATTGCATGGGACTTATACTAAAAAAATGATTCGTTGCTTATCTGACATTCAAATTTAACTATGCGTCCTATATTTTACTGGGGAATCTGTACCTGTGAAAGACTTGGCCAGGATCAAGGGGCTAGGCTTGGATTTCTCTTCTGTCTTTCCATCAAATCCTGGTTAGTGCTTTTTGCAATAATTCTCTCCCTAATCACTCACACTCCTGACGTCCCCCCTAAACGCAGCCTCCACTCTCTTAGCCATCTCAGTTGATGGCCCCATTCCCCCAGCTGCTCAGTTCCCAACGTTGGAGTCACCCAGACTCCTCCCTTCCCCTCCCAGCCTGCTCACTGTCCTGCTTGCTCTACAGTCACAGTACAACCTGGAGACCCTCACCACCTGCACGTCCGCCACCCGCTCCTGGCCACCAACCCCAACTCTTGCCCTCCAGGGTCAGCCAGCCTCCTGATCCTTCTCCAAGGGTCAGCTTGCACTCCCCTATGGCCCATTCTCTACACAACACCAGAGGGGCCTTTTAAAAGCATCCGTCAAATCATGTCTCTGCCGGCTTAAAATCCTCCCCCAGTTGCCGTGGCTCTTAGACTAAAACCCAAGCTCCATACTATGGCCTCTAAGATCTTACCCAAATTAGCCCTACCCTTTCCCACCCAACTGGTCCTTTTTCTCATCCTCCAAATGCTGAGCTCACCCCCACTACTGGTCCCAGAATGAGTTTCCCTCCACGGCCACGTGACACACTTCCTCATCATATTCAGATCTCACCCCAAATGTCACCTCCTCAGAGAAGCCTTCCAGGACCATTCTATCCAGAATAGCAGCCCTTGCGCTCCATCACTGTTTTCCTCCTTTCCCCGCTTTATTTTCTTTGTTTCAGTATCACTCTTTGACATCTGATTTTTTAAATTTATTTATGATCTTTGTTCCCTCTCCCCACATCTCCAGTGAAATATAAGTGCTGGACTTAAACTGTTTAAGGTATACAAGCACCTAGGACCGTGGTTAGCAGTGTCATCACTCAAGAAACATTTGTTGAGATATAGAGAACAAACTAGTGGTTATCAGTGGGGAGAGCAGAGGAGGGGAGAGGCAACATAGGGGTAGGGGATTAAGAGGTACAACTATTATGTATAAAATAAGCTACAAGGATCTGTCTTGTACAACACAGGGAATATAGCCAATATTTTATAATAACTATAAATGGAGTATAACCTTTAAAAATTGTCAATCAATATATTGTACACCTGTAACTTATATGAAATTGTACATCAACTATATTTCAATTAAAAAAAAGAAACATTTATTGAATGAGTGTCAAATGAATATGCATAGATATGCAAGTGAAGATGCTAGATATTTTGTAGATCTGCACTGTCCAATCCAATAGCCACTGGCCACACATGCTATTTGAGCCCTTAAAATGGTGTTAGTCCAAATTCAACTGTACTATACATGTAAAATACACACAAGATTTAGAAGGCTTTGCTGAACAAAAGGAATGTAAAAATATCTCATACATAACTTTTTATTGATTACAAGTTCAAATGACAGTATTTTAGATGAATTGATTAAATGAAATATAATATTAAAATTAATTGTACTTGTTTCTTTTTCCTTTAATTTATGTGGCTACTAAAAAATTTTTAAATATATATTTGCATTGCATTGGTGGCTCACATAATATTTTTACTGGATGGCAATTCTCCAGACCACAGGCTGGGATGAGGATGCTTTTGATACTTGCCACTTACAGACCTAGACCCTTAACACGCTCCTTTCTCTGCCTTCTCTCCCAAGCCCAGGAGAACTCAGAGCAACCAAAGTGATTCTTTGACATCTTTTTCACCAGAGAAATAAAAACCTACTGTTCGATTTATGGCAAGGCATTTGTATTAGTCAGGGTTCTCCAGAGAAACAGAACCAATAGGATATATATAGATATATATAAGAAAATATATAGATATATATACATATACATATATATATATGTTTCTGCACAGCGAAGGAAACCATCAACAAAATGAAAAAACAACCTACTGAATGGGAGAAAATATTTGTAAATCATATATCCAATAAGTGGTTAATATCCAAAATATATAAAGAACTCATACAACTCAATAGCAAAAAAGAAAAAGAACAATCCAATGAAAAGTAGGCAGAAGATCTGAATAGACATTTTTCCAAAGAAGACATACAGAAGTAACAAAAGGCATATGAAAAGATGCTCAACATCACTAATCATCAAAGAAATGCAAATCAAAACCACAATGAGATATCACTTCACACCTGTTAGAATGGCTATCATCAAAAAAACGGGAAATAACGAGTGTTGGTGAGGATGTGGAGAGAAGGGGACCCTTGTGCACTGTGGATGAGAACGTAAACTGGTGCAGCCACTGTGGAAGACAGTATGGAAGTTCCTCAAAAAATTAAAAATAGAACTACCATCTGATCTAGCAATTCCATTTCTGGGTATTTATCCAAAGAAAATGAAAATACTAACTTGAAAAGATATATGCATCCCCATGTTCATTGCAGTATTATTACAGCAACCAAGATATGGAAACGTGTCTCTCAATGGATGAATGGATAAAGAAAATGTTTATAGATATAAAATGTATGGAATATTATTCAGCCATAAAAAAGAATGAAATCCTGCCATTCGTGACAACATGAAATGGACCTAGAGGGTATTATGCTAAGCGAAATAAGTCAGAGAAAGACAAACACTGTATGATTTCTCTTATATGTGGAATCTAAAAACAAACAAACCCAGCTCATAGACGCAGAGAATAGATTGGTGGTTGCCAGAGACAGGGAGTGGAGGTGGGAAAAACGGGTAAAGGGAGTCAAAAGGTACAAACTTCCAGTTATAGAATAAATAAGTCATGGGGATGTAATGTACAGCATGGTGACTACTGTATTGAATATTTGAAAGTTGCTAAGACAGGAGATCTTAGTTCTCATCACAAGAAAAAATATTTTAACTATGTGTGATGACAGATGTTACCTAGACTTATGATAGTGATCATTTTGCAATATATACAAATATTGAGTCATTATGTCAAACACCTGAAATTAATATAATGTTATAGGTCAATTATACCTAAATTTAAAAAAAAATGAAGAGATTTATTATGGGAATTGACTCACGTGGTTATGGAAGACGAGAAGTCCCGAAATCTGCTGTCTGCAAGGTGGGGAAGCAGGAAAGCTCATGGAATGATTCAGTCTGGGTCCAAAGGCCTGGAAACCAAGGGACCAGTGAGTCAACATACTCACAGATATCTGCAGAAAAAATGACTTACCAGTTATTGGGCATCCCTTAGCCCAGTCAGCACATACAACTAACCAGCACAGCACCTTCCATAATAATGAAAAGACATGTAAATAGAATGACTGCTTCATAGTAAGAATGTAATCAATGTCAGCTAGCTGTGTTTGGGGTTTTATTTTTGCAACAATTATTTATTTTTGGCCTAATCATTCAGTATATTATAAACTACTCAAAAAAGGGGATCATGCCTTCATCTTCATTTGTAACTTGCCAAGTCTAGAGGCCCTGCACATCCTTTACCACCTTTACAGGTAAGTGACTGATCAACCAGCAGCCTCCCTCTCCATCATAGTGGCTTCAGGGCAAAGCCAAAGAGAATTGACTCAGCCTTAAAATGTCATATGAATCATGATGCCAAAATGATTCATGCCCACCTTAGAATGCAGCTAATTCCGTCCACCTCAACTGGCTTGCCTTTGCTCTCCTCAGAGTCTGGGATTACATTTATTAACCTGAGAAGGAAATGGGGTCTGGAGAATACTCAGTAACCTGCTGGGCTGGGAGGGAGTTTGAGACTGCATGAGTCTCCAGCTTCTACCTGACACTGAGGCCTCGCCAGGGAACTTCCATAGAAGGGTCTTTGGGAACCACAGCATCATTTAGTGATAGGGACAGAGAATGGGTGGAGACTGACCTAAAGAGCAGGCAGTTGTACAGAAGCTGCCTATATTGATCACAGCTCCTCAGACAGAGAGCTATATCCAGCTGGGAAGTTCAAAGAGAAGGGACATTGATGAAAAGATGCTCAACAGTGTTAATTATTAGAGAAATGCAAATCAAAACTACAATGAGGTATCACCTCACACTGGTCAGAATGGCCATCACCAAAAGTTCAGCCAATAATAAATGCTGGAGAGGGTGTGGAGAAAAGGGAACCCTCCCACACCATTGGTGGGAATGTAAATTGGTGCAGCCACTATGGAGAACAGTATGGAGGTTCCTTAAAAAACTAAAAATAGAACTACCATATGATCCAGCAATCCCACTCCTGGGCATGTATCCAGAGAAAACTCTAATTCAAAAAGATACATGCACCCCAATGTTCATAGCAGCACTATTTACAACAGCCAAGACATGGAAGCAACCTAAGTGTCCATCCACAGATGAGTGGATGAAGAAGATGTGGTACATATACATGATGGAATATTACTCAGCCATAAAAAGAATGAAATAATGCCATTTGCAGCAACAATGGATGGAACTAGAGATTGTCATACTAAGTGAAATAAGTCAGACAGAAATCAAACATCATATGATATCACTTATTTGTGGAATCTAAAAAAAGAATGCAAGTGGACTTATTTACAAAACAGAAACAGACTCACAGAAATAGAAAACAACCTTATGGTTGAAAGGGGAGGGGAAAGGATAAATCAGGAGTTTGGGATTAACAGATACACACTACTATATATAAAATATATAAACAACAAGGGCCTACAGTATGGCACAGGGAACTATATTCAACATCTTGTACAATAATAACCTATAATGGAAAAG
The DNA here is from genome assembly GCF_964341445.2 of Mesoplodon mirus. Lineage (NCBI taxonomy): Eukaryota > Metazoa > Chordata > Mammalia > Artiodactyla > Ziphiidae > Mesoplodon > Mesoplodon mirus. Next base: position 18,395,031 of record NC_138996.1, on the reverse strand, counting down.
AATCTGAAAAAGAATATATATGTTTACATATAAACGTACGTAAAATATAAAACTGAATCACTTTGCTGTATACCTGAAACTAACACGACATTGTAAATCAACTATACTTCAATATTTTTTAAATAGGGAGGTTGACACCCACACCCATGTGCCAAAGTCAACCATATTTTTTGTTCTTTAACTTTCCCTGCTGTGAAATCTTTAATCCCTGACTTCTTCCTGTTTTACTTGTTTCCCAGAACTGTCCACTCATCTGCCCTCTAGGGAGTGATGAGTCCTTCCTCATTCACAATCATTCAAACAAGGCTGCAACCTTCCACGCATTTTCCATAAGAAGCATCTTTTAAATTCATCTTAGAGGATGAATCTTTCTCACTGTCATTTATCAGTGTTGACATCTAAGAATGACTAAGCCAGGTGACCTGGTTCCCTGTAGCAAACAGAAATAAATCTGAGGGCTCACAGTCTTTAATCTGCCAGATCTCCTTCCCCAAAACTGTGCTCACCCCACACGTAGGTTTCTTGCCATGGTATTATGAAGTTAAGTGCTCTGGCTCTCAGAAGTCCCTAAATTCTTTAAAAGATGTAAATGCTTTGTTCTCTGAATTTTAAAAGGGCATGTAAAGGGACTAGGGCTGCCACGGTAAAAGTGACTGTTTAGAAGTGAATATTCCAGATTCTTCCTTAGCATCAGGTCTGCAGTGTTAACCTTATTCCAGGAGGATGGAGGAACTTCCTAGGCAGATAATTTGGCTCAGGAGAATCATCACTTCAGCCAACATTCTGTATTTTATATCTCTACTCTTCCCAAGGCATGAGTTTCAAAAGGCAAATTGCATGGGATTAATTCATTGCCAATCAGACTAAGCTCTCTCTAGGTTTGCATCAAAACTGTACTTTTATGCACCTTTCTTTCCTTAGCCTAAGTGAGAAGGCTTCAGATAAAACCCAGCTATGGACTGGACTGGTCTGAACCTATCCTTAAAACAATAATTCCAACTGAGCAACTTGTTGTGAAGAAATAACCAAAAACTACATTCCAACAATGACCTAGAAAAGAAAAAGAAAAACCACAGGTGAAAAAGTGTTTATCCTCAATAGTAATCAAAGAATGCATATATGATATCATATTTTTTCAAATTAGCAAATATGAAAATAATAATACTCTCCACTGCTGTCCGAAGTATGGAAAAGTAGGCATTTTCATATACTGCTTTTGAGAACATAGGTTGGTATAAGTTTTTGAAGAACACTTGCAAGATAACAAAAGTCTTAAAATATGCTTACTTTTTGGCCCAACAATTCCACTTCAAGGAATTTATCCTAAACATGATTTTTTAAAATTAAATATTATATATAAAGATATTAAGCTGTATTTATTATGGTAAAAAAAATGAAGTCAACCAGAATATCCAATAATAGGACACTGGTTAAAATAAGTAATGGAATAGTAATATGATAAAAATTATACCACTAAAAAATAATACTTGAGGCTACTGATTCCCAGTAAAGATGCGGTAGCTTGTATCCAACTAATAATTCTGTTGAAAACAATTAGAAATTCTATACAATTTTTTTTTTATAAAACTAGTTTTAGCTTCCAGTTTTGGGTTTGGTATGTAAGGAGCTTAGAAGCTGTGACTCCCATCCTCACTATGAGAAAAAAGCTAAACAAACTGAAAATCAACAACTCTTCCTGCATCCATCAGAGAATTGAGGTTACACGGAAAACAGAGTCCCTCAAAACTGCAGAAACAGACAGGTGGATACAGAGAACCAGAATTTACTGGAGAAGAATCCTAGGAGCAGAAACCTCCATGGGAACCAGTATCAGGGTAGAAAATCCTAAAATGTAACTGACAAATTTCTGGAGGCTCAGTGTGGACAAGCCTGAGAGAGAAAACCTCCAGGGAAGGGAGGGCAGTCCTAGGGTGGTCACAACACTTTTATAAGTTGTACCTCCTGGAGACCCACCAGGTTCTCCCAAGGAAGATCAGAGAAAGATTCCCACATGCTTCTGGCAGGGGAGGGGAAAAGTAGCCGTTTTGAAATATACCCAGAGCATTCTGTTCTTCATAACAAGGTCAGCTTTCAACAGACTATTTTATCAGAATCTAACCAACTGGGATTCTCCCAGAGCCTAACTGGCCATGGGAAAGGGAAATACCCAGCTCTAACCTCTAATTTTCACAACTGCATCCTTCCCACTCTAGCTTTCCTGCCTCACCTAAGTGTGTGGGTTGTTGGGGGGAGGAACAAAACTATAAAGCACTTGTAAAGGTGACAGCCCAGGGGTACATGCTCACTAAAAAACTGAGACCTAATCGTAGGATTACAGAATGCTCCCCATCCCCAAACTCCCTACACCGTTGTCAATAGGATTCCTGTATAACAAACGGAAAATACAACTGAAAGAACTGCACATCTCAGACCTTATTTAAGAAGAGGTCTCTAGGGAAAGGCAACAGGGGAGACAAAAACAAGGAAACCAGAGGAAATTTTATCCTCCAACATCTATAACTACAGCAAATAATAAACACCGCCTAACCCCCAGCTAGCTAATCATAAAACCTCACACCAAAGTACTATTTACCTCAGGTCCTTTAACCCTGCATACCATGTCCAGCTATCAAGAGAAAGTTACAAGACCTACTAAGAGGCAAAAAACACAGTCTGAAGACCCAGAGCAAGCTTCAGAACCAGACACAAATATGACAGGGATTTTAGAATTAGCAGACTGTGAATTTATAAAAAACTATGATTAACATGCTAAGGGCTTCAATGGAAAAAAAAATGGACAACATGCAAGAGTGGATGGGTAATGTAAGCACAGAAATGGATAATCTGAGAAAGAATCATAAGGGAATGCTAGAAAACAGAAACACTGTAACAGAAATAAATAGGCAACAATAAAAGGGTGGGGCCTCCCTGGTGGCGCAGTGGTTGAGAGTCCGCCTGCCGATGCAGGGGATGCGGGTTCGTGCCCCGGTCTGGGAGGATCCCATATGCCGCGGAGCGGCTGGGCCCGTGAGCCATGGCCGCTGGGCCTGCGCGTCCGGAGCCTGTGCTCCGCAACGGGAGAGGCCACAACAGTGAGAGGCCCGCGTACAGCAAAAAAAAAAAAAAAAAAAAAAAAAACAATAAAAGGGTGAAAAACATATGCCATGCAAACAGATGTGGTTATATTAATATCAAAGTAAACTTCAAGACAAGAAATATTATCAGAGATAAAACTGGTTATTTCTAAGTGATAAAGAGTCATTTCATCAGAAAGACATAATAACCATAAATTATATGCTTCTGATGACAGAGATTCAAAATACAAATAAAATTGGTAGAACTAAATGGAGAAATAACAAATCCACAATCAGGGTTGGCGATTTCAACACCCGTCTCATTAAACTGATAGAAGCAGATAAACTCAAGAAGAATTAAGAAGATTGGAACAACTATACCAAACCAACTTGGTCTTACTGACATTTATAGAATATTATACCCAACAACTGTAGAATACATAATCCTTTCAAATGCACATAGAACATTCACCAAGCTAGACCATAAAACAACTTTTTTAGTATTTAAAATATACAAAATATATGCTTCAAACACACTCTGATCACTTTAAGTTAAAAAATAATGACAAAAACATAGCTTGAAAATCTCCCCACTTAATGTGTAAATTAAGCAGAACACTCCTAAATAATCTGTGGTCAAAAAGGAAATCACAAATGATATTAGAAAATATTTGTAACTGGATGGCAATAATAAAAATAAATCAATTTATTGGATGAAGCTGAGGCAAGGCTTAGAGGGAAATTATAGTTTTAAATGTTTATATTAGAAAATAAAAAGTTTAAAAATCAATTATCTGTGTTTCTACTTTAAAAGTTAAAAGATTAAAAATAAACTTAAAAAAGAAATAAATTAAGAGCAAAAGTCAATAAAATGAAAACAAACAATAAAAAAATTGTTTTTTTATTGTGAGAAATTGTCACACTCTAGAAGAGCCTAACAAGACATGATAACTAAATGTTATGTGGTATTCTGGACTGGGTCCTGAAACAGAAAATGGACATTAGGTGAAAACCAAGGAAATCTGAATAAAGAATGGCCACTAGTTAATAATAATAATGTACATATATTGGTTCATTAGCTATGACAAATATACCATAGCAGTGTAAGCTGTTAACAATAGGAGACACTGGGTGCCGTGTATATAGGTATTCTCTGTTGTATCCTTGAAACTTTTCTATTAACCTAAAACTATCCTTCCCAATTCATTTTATGAGGCCAGCAGAAGCCTGATCCCAAAACCAAAAAAGGAGATTACAAGAAAAGAAGACTACAGGCCAATACTATTCGTGAAATATTTATAAGAAGGATAATAGAAATTGACAATTTATTGCAGAAATGCAAGACTGATTCAATGATCAAAAATCAATCGATTTAGTTCACCATATTAGCAAAATAAAGGAGAAGATCATATGATCATCTCAGTTGGTCCAGAAAAAACATTTAACAATCCAATATTCATTCCTAATAAAATCTCTCAGCAAACTAGGAATAGAAGGAATTTTCTCATTCTGTTTAAAGGCATCTATGAAAAGCCCACAGCTAACATCATACTTATTGGTGAAATAGTAAATGCTCCTCTGAAGATTGGAAATAAGTTCAGGATAAATTTAAAAATCCATAAGCTACTTGAAGTTTTAAAATTATTTATAGGGCTTCCCTAGTGGCGCAGTGGTTGAGAGTCCGCCTGCCGATGCAGGGGACACGGGTTCGTGCCCCGGTCTGGGAGGATCCCATATGCCGCGGAGCGGCTGGGCCCGTGAGCCATGGCCGCTGAGCCTGCGCGTCCGGAGCCTGTGCTCCGCAACGGGAGAGGCCACAACAGTGAGAGGCCCGCGTACTGGGGGAAAAAAAAAAAAGTATGTATATATCCAGAAAATGGTTTCAATGTAACTTAATATTTATTGAGTACTTACTAGGTGCAAAACAGCTGCCAGGTGTTGGGGATTTTTTTTAATGGTAAAAAGCAATCCGTTAAAGGATTTTTAAATAAATGTAGAAGACAGATACTCAGTAAAAGTAACTGAAGTCAATTTAGTATATGTCAGAGGGCCAAAAGAAGCAATAGATAATAAATAGCTCAGGCTTTCAGAATCCAGATTTTGTAGGGTACAGACTGACATATTAAGTAGTTTAAATTTTATTTTATAGGCTATGGGGCTTTCTCAGCTCCTGTTTTAGGTCTTTGAGGAGAAGAATGATATAAAAAAGATTCTACAATCTGCATCATCAAAAGCACATTTTGCGAATATTTCAATATGTCCAGGGCTCTGTGCTTTTGCTATCATTTTATTACAAAGCAACTGATAACCAGAGAGGTTAATTGGTTTTCTCAAAGCTACAGAGCAAATAAATAGGAACGAAGCATGGAAAATTAAAGTGAAGATGTAACAGAATCCAGATTTCCTTCAACCTTTAGGATTTCTATTGTCCCAACTACTGGTTAGGTAACTTAAAGAGTAGAAAAATGGGAACAGGAGTCATTTTTTTGTTTTTGACAGCTCAGTACGTCAGAAATATCTAATACTGAAAGTCTGTGCTCAGACAATGATAACCAGGGAAGTATGAAAAAACTGGAGGAAGCGGGGAAGGAGTTAAAATTGGCTACAAGGGACAGATGGTCTTCTCTACTGCCTTCCTACCTTCCTTTCTCTCTTTCCTACACCCACTTGCCCACCATCCAAGTGTGTACACACGTGAACACACACCACACACACACACACACAATTTGTGAGCCCCCTGCTGCTGCCATTAGTACTGACAGCTAATCCACTGATAGAGAAATCTGTCTTCTTCCCATTTTCAGTGGATAACTGCAAGGCATGAGTATAAGCAAATGCAGAAATTAATAATTATTTGAGTAAAAACAGATGAGATGCTGATAGCAGGCTGATGATACTAAGCAGTGATAAAAGAAAAGGTTTTGAAGGCTCTCACTAGACAGACCCCAGAAGCATGACACTCCTCCTAAATGGTGAATCCTACCATCATCAGGAGAGTGGGGTCAGACCAATCGAGGGAACAAAGTGCTGATTCTTAACAAGCACTCAATACATGAGTGATTGTCCCTACTGCATGTAATGCAGCAGAGAGAAGACATGACAGACTGGAAAAGTCTGGGGGTCAGTCTACACAGAAGGTAGAATCTTAGTCCCAGAGGAAAACAGTCAAAGGGTCCTGTATGGTGACCCATCCACCCAGTTTGCCTCGGATTCTACCACTTCTAGCAATGAAAGTCCCACATCCTGGGGAAAACTTCAGTCCCAGACAAACCAAGACAGCTGATCATCCTTGCTTGGGAAGGCTCTTTAACCCTAAGAACTGGAGGTCAAGATATTAGGCGATAGGCCACATGCTGTAGAGCCTCAAAGCCCCAGAAATTGTCCATCTACAAGAGTAGGAAAAGAGTAGATGCCACATCCCTCCTCTGGAGCCAACCCAACTGAAATGGAGCCCATGCTGTCCAGACTGTTGTGCATGTGCTGTGCTCCCCTCACAGTGGTCAAATCCACTGCTTCCCCTTGATTTACTATGTACGGTAGCCCATCCCCAGAGAATGGGGTTGCATAAGACTCTTTCTTCTCAAAGAGCACCAACTACCATCCAGGATGCTTTCCTGAGGGTCGGCAGACTCCTGAGTATGGCTAAGGCTATCTGCTTCGGGGTGATGACAACAGCTGACATTAATTGAGCACTTACTATGGTCTATGATCTACGGCTGTGACTGACAATGTTGGCTGCACACTGTAATAACCTGTATTAGTTTCCTAAGTCTGCTGTAACAAAGTACCACAAACTGGATGGTTAAAAACAGAAATGTATTTATTCTCTCACAGTTCTGGAGGCTAGAAGTCCAAAAATCGAAGTGTTTTTCTGGAGAGCTCTTTGTGAGAGTGTGTTCCATGCCTTTCTCTTAGCTTCTGGCAGTTGTTAGTAATCCTTGGCATTCTTTGGCTTCTATAGATGCATGAAGTCCAGCTCCACCTCCTTGGTTACGTGGCATTGCCCCTGTGTCTCGTCATATCATTTTGTCTCTGTGCACAAATGTCTTTGTGTCTCTTCTCTTCTTATAAGAACATCTGTCAGATTGGTTTAAGGGTCCACCCTAACACCAGTATAACCTCATCTTAACTAATGACATCCACAGTGACCCTATTTACAAATACCATCACATTCTGAGGTTCTGGGAAGGGCATGAATTTGGGAGAGGACACAATTCAACCCAGTACGTACCTAAGGACTTTTTAATAATCCAGTTGTAATGATCCCAATCTCTGGGAATGGGACCCAGGCATCAATATCCTCTAAAGATCTCCAGGTAAATCCAATGTGCCACCCAGTTTGAGAACCACTGTTCTAAGGACTTTACATGTATTGTGCCCCTTAGTCCTCATAATAAACCTGTGAGGTCCTATTAGTATCCCCAATTTATAGATGAGATTTCAAGACTTAGCAGGGTTTAAATAAACTTGGCGAAGTTTACACAGCTAGTAAGGGATCGAGCTGGGAATTGGACGGAGGCATTATAGCTCCAGGCCTAAGCATGTGAGCCTTACAGACTCAGAGCCGAGCTTCAGAGGAACAGCTGAGCTTTGATAGACGGCTTCCCCAGCCACCTCAGCGACTGAAGGGTTACACTGGCCTGCATCAGCTTTCTGGGTGAAACATCCTCCTTTCTGGCTTTGATCCTAACCCCACTCTTCCCTCTCCGCTCGCAACACAACTCCTCCATCTGGCTCACACAGGGTGTGAGAAGACAACAGTCTCTCTGAATCACCACTTCCAGGCAGCTTTTAATAGTAACTACTATGCTCAAACGAAAAAGAATCTCGTTTCCATAATGGAGAAAGTAGCCCAAATCCCAGACACCGCCATGGCCCTGACCAATGGATGTGGGAAACCCCTGGGAAGGAACAGGGTCATATCAAAGACCTCCCACCGGGCAAGTTGGATATCAGGTTTGGAGGCACTTCTCCGGCCAGCCCTACAGACCCAGCTGCCTTGGAACAGGTCATGCATACATCACACACGCTACTTAAGGAGGCCACAGTGGCACCACCTAGAGGATGTCATCAAAACGCAACTTTATTTCTACCTCCCATTGTCCCTTTAAAATATATTCACAGATGGGACTTCTCTGGTGGTCCAGTGGCTAAAGACTCTGCGCTCCCAATCCAGGGGGCCCAGGTTCAATATCTGGTCAGGGAACTAGATCTCACATGCATGCTGCAACTAAAGATCCCACGTGCCACAACTAAGACCCGGCACAGCCAAAATAAATAAATATTTAAAATATATTCACAGAGAAGCTGGATCACTCAAACACTGCCAATGGAAATGCAAAATGTTCAGCCACTCTGGAAAAAGTTTGGCAGTTTTTTAAAAAACTAAATGTGCAATGACCATATGACCTATCAATGACACTCCCAGGTGTTTATTCCAGGGAAATTAGACAGATTCACACAAAGACACAGAAACAAATGTTTATAGCTGCTTTACTGGTAAAAGCCAAAAACTGAAAACAGCCCAGACATCCTTCACTGGGTGAATGGTTTAAACAAACTGTGGAACATGCAAACCATGAGACACTTACTCAGCAATAAAAAGGAAAGAACTATTGATTCAGGTGACAACTTAAATGAGTCTCCAGGAAGTCAAGGTGAGCGAAAAAGGTCAATCCCAATCATAAGCCTTTTAGCTTTGTGACAGTTTTCCTCCATGTGTGTGTCTGTGACTTTGAGGTAAATTTAAAAATATGCTTACTTTCAAAATTGGGGACGAAAATATATAACACAGGGTGATGAAATGAGATAATATGCGTCAGACACATAGTACAATTCCTGTCAAAATATGCACCCTTATGAACACCCCAGTAATTTTTTCTAACATCCTTATTGAAGTAAAATTTTTTTACCATGGTGTGTTAGTTTCTGCTGTATAACAAAGTGAGTCAGCTATATGTATACATATATCACCATATTCCCTCCCTCTTGCGTCTCCTTCCCACCCTCCCTATCCCACCCCTCTAGGTGGACACAAAGCACCAAGCTGATCTCCCTGTGCTATGAGGCTACTTCCCACTAGCTATCTATTTTACATTTGGTAGTGTATATTTGTCCATGCCACTCTCTCACTTCGCCCCCGCTTCCCCTTCCCCCTCCCATGTCCTCAAGTCCATTCTCTATGTCTGCATCTTTATTCCTGTCCTGCCCTTAGGTTCTTCAGAACCTTTTTTTATTTTTAGATCCTGTATATATGTGTTAGCATACAGTATTTGTTTTTCTCTTCCTAAATAACTTCAATCTCTATGACAGTCTCTAGGTCCATCCACCTCACTACAAATAACCCAATTTCATTTCTTTTTATGGCTGAGTAACATTCCATTGTATATATGTGCCACATCATTATCCATTCATCTGTCAATGGAAACTCAGGTTGCTTCCATGTCCTGGCTATTGTAAATAGAGCTGCAATGAACATTGTGGTACTTGACTCTTTTTGAATTATGGTTTTCTCAGGGTATATGCCCAGGAATGGGATTGCTGGATCATATGGTAGTTCTATTTTTAGTTTTTTAAGGAACCTCCATACTCTTCTCCATAGTGGCTGTATCAATTTACATTCCCACCAACAGTGCAAGAGGGTTCCCTTTTCTCCACACCCTCTCCAGCATTTTTGTTTGTAGATTCTTTGATGACGGCCATTCTGACTGGTGTGAGGTGATACCTCATTGTAGTTTTGATTTATATTTCTCTAATGATCAGTGATGTTGAACATCCTTTCATGTGTTTGTTGGCAATCTGCATATCTTCTTTGGAGAAATGTCTATTTAGGTCTTCTGCCCATTTTTGGATTAGGTTGTTTGTTTTTTGATATTGAGCTGCATGAGCTGTTTGTATATTTTGGAGATTAATCCTTTGTCAGTTGCTTCGTTTGCAAATATTTTCTCCCATTCTGAGGGTTGTATTTTCATCTTATTTATGGTTTCCTTTGCTGTGCAAAAGGTTTTAAGTTTCATTAGGTCCCATTTGTTTATTTTTGTTTTTATTTCCATTTCTATAGGAGGTGGGTCAAAAAGGATCTTGCTGTGATTTATGTCACAGAGTGTTCTGCCTATGTCTTCCTCTAAGAATTTTATAGTGTCTGGTCTTACATTTAGGTCTTTAATCCATTTTGAGTTTACTTTTGTGTATGGTGTTAGGAAGTGTTCTAATTTCATTCTTTTACATGTAGCTGTCCAGTTTCCCAGCACCACTTATTGAAGACGCTGTCTTTTCTCCATTGTATGTTCTTCCCTCCTTTATCAAAGACAAGGTGACCATATGTGCGTGGGTTTATCTCTCGGCTTTCTATCCTGTTCCATTGATCTATATTTCTGTTTTTATGCCAGTACCATACTGTCTTGATTACTATAGCTCTGTAGTATACTCTGAAGTCAGGGAGCCTGATTCCTCCAGCTCCATTTTTCTTTCTTAAGATTGCTTTGGCTGTTCAGGGTCTTTTGTGTTTCCATACAAATAGTGAAATTTTTTGTTCTAGTTCTGTGAAAAATGCCAGTGGTAGTTTGATAGGGATTGCATTGAATCTGTAGATTGCTTTGGGTAGTAGAGTCATTTTCACAATGTTGATTCTTCCAGTCCAAGAACATGGTATATCTCTCCATCTGTTTGTATCATCTTTAATTTCTTTCATCAGTGTCTTATAGTTTTCTGCATACAGGTCTTTTGTCTCCCTAGGTAGGTTTATTCCTAGGTATTTTATTCTTTTTGTTGCAATGGTAAATGGGAGTGTTTCCTTAATTTCTCTTTCAGATTTTTCATCATTAGTGTATAGGAATGCCAGAGATTTCTGTGCATTAATTTTGTATCCTGCTACTTTACCAAATTCATTGATTAGCTCTAGTAGTTTTCTGGTAGCATCTTTAGGATTCTCTATGTATAGTAACATGTCACCTGCGAACAGTGACAGTTTTACTTCTTCTTTTCCGATTTGGATCCCTTTTATTTCTTTTTCTTCTCTGATTGCTATGCCTAAAACTTCCAAAACTATGTTGAATAATAGTGGTGAGAGTGGGCAACCTTGTCTTGTTCCCGATCTTAGTGGAAATGGTTTCAGTTTTTCACCATTGAGAAAGATGTTGGCTGTGGGTTTGTCATATGGCTCAGAAGAAAAGGGAGAAGAAAGAAAAAGGAAAGAGAGAAAGAGAGAAAGAGAGAAAGAAAGAAAGGAAGGAAGGAAGGAAGAAGGAAAGAAAGGAAGGAAGGAAGGAAAGAAGGAAGGAAAGAAGGAGAAAGTTATTAAAATAAAAGATAAAAATATTGTTAAAAATAAAGAAATAGGAAAGTAATTTTAAAAAAAGAAAGAAGAGAGCAACCAAGCCAAAAACAAATCCACTAATGATAAGAAGCACTAAAAACTACATAAGAACAAAACGAAACAAAAAACAGACAGACAGAACCCTAGGACAAATGGCAAAAGCAAAGCTATACAGACAAAATCACACAAAGAAGCATACACATACACACTCACAAAAAGAGAAAAAGGAAAAAATATATATATATACATATATATATATAATAAATAAAGGAAGAGAGCAACCAAATCAGTAAACAAATCTACCAATGACAATAAGCTCTAAATACTAAACTGAGACAAACATAGAACCAGAAACAAATTAGATGCAGAAAGCAAACCCCAAGTCTACAGTTGCTCCCAAAGTCCACTGCCTCAATTTTGGGATGATTCATTGTCTATTCAGGTATTCCACACATGCCAGGTACATCAAGTTGATTGTGGAGATTTAATCCACTGCTCCTGAAATTTCCTGGGAGAAATTTCCCTTTCTCTTCTTTGTTCACACAGCTCCTGGGGTTCAGCTTTGGATTTGGCCCTGCCTTTGCATGTAGGTCACCCTCTGGTGTCTTCTGAGAAGTCTGAGGTCTTCTGCCAGCATTCAGTAGGTGTTCTGTAGGAGTTGTTCCACATGTACATGTATTTTTGATGCATCTGTGTGAAGGAAGGTGATCTCCACGTCTTACTCCTCTGCCATCTTGAAGGTTCCCCCAACCCCAGTCATTTTTGATGACTCTCCATCCCTGTCACAATCCCTCCATGAGATGGTACCTGAGAAAAAGGCTGATAACTCATAAACCTTCACTTTCTTTTCCCATTTCCCTCTAACCCATATGTATTAGTTTCTTGTAGCTGCGGTAACAAATTACCACCAAGTAGGTGGCTTAAAACAGCAGAAATTTACTCTCTCACAGTTCTAGAAGCCAGATGTCAAGGTGTCATCAGAGCCACACACCCTCCAGAGTCTCCCTCAGAGAATCCTTCCTTGCCTCTTCCGGCTTCTGGTGGCTCCACGCATGCCTTAGCTGTGGCCATGTCAATCTAACCTCTCTGTGGTCACACTGTCTCCCCTTCTGTCTCAAAACTTCCTCTGCCTCCAGGGGTTACCTTATAGGGATATTTGTGATGGCATTTAGAGTCCACCCAGATAATCTAGGACAACTTCCCTATCTCAAAATCCTTAACTCATTCACATCTGGAAAGTCCTTTTTTGCCAATTAAGGTAACATTCACAGGTTCCAGGGATTAGGACTCTGACATATATTTTGAGGGGCCACCATTCAGCCCATTACACTATAGCTACATCATTTCATGCCTGGTCACTGCTCTCCTGGGTTCCAGTTTATTCCACCTACAGTGACTGGAAGCATCGTTTCATCACGTCCCACCACTGCTCAAAACCTAGATCAGGCTCCCTCTCCCACTAAATCAGAGCCGGCTATACCTGGAAGGGGCCTGAGAAACCCTCTGGTCCCTCCTTCAACTGATGAGGAACCTGAGGCTTCAGGGGTCAGGGAGCTTCCCCAAGGTCACACCACTCATCAGTAAGAGTTCAAGGGCGTCTCTTCATCTCTAGGCTGGAGCTATTCTCACAATACCACTCCCATCACCCAGATGGGTTCCCCTCTATCTCATCAACCCCATTTCCTTCACTGAAAACGTTAGCTCCAATCATCTGATCTTTATGCCTCGATCCCTTTTTATTTATATATGGGTAAATAAGCTTGCCTTCAAGTCTGATCCCAAAAATCACCTTTTAAGAAGTCTGTATCTGGTTAAACATGTCTAACTCCAATCAATTCTTTGTTTCGTGTTTCCTCAAAATTCCTATACTAAGTTGGGGCTATATTAATCTCACTCACCTATGTGTGGCCTTTTAAATGTTTTAATTTTTGTGTTCTATCCACAACTTTAATCCCAGATTTTTCTGTATCTTTGACATCCTCGCCCATACTACTCAGTCCATAAATGCCACCTGCCCTCCTTCTCTCTCTCTCTCTCTCTCTCTCACACACACACACACACACTCTGACACATGCAAGTTACTGTTGCTGCTTCTTAAATGCTGTTGACTGAGAGTACACATTCTATAAACTACTGACAAATAAGAACATGTAACAAAACTTACATTATGTTGTAATGAAGGTAAAATTTTGTTGAAAATCATTCGTGTGTTTTTTTCTTCTAGATTTCTATGTTGCCCTCACCCTAGAATTACCAAATGCCCCCATAGACTCCCATCTGCCTGAAAAGGCAGAATTTTTACCAGGAGAATATGGAAAAGAATGGCGAGTAATTTTCAGTTCATAGTATTCAGAAACCAGGTTACACAGCAAAACAACAGGCTTGAAGCCAGGCTTCTGTCTTAAAAGCAGATTTTCCCAATTCTGCCCCATCCCCTTAACCCCTTGTCTCCCTACTCTAAATTATCAAGGACCAAGACTGGATGACACTAATGCATGAAAGTCCTACTGTCACTTGGATTCACTGTCCCTCCACCGGGCAGAAAGGCCAGAATGCTTGCTGTCCCACAGAAGGAGGAGATCATCATCATATAAGAGAGTAAAGGAAAAATCCATCACTTTCCAGCCTGGAAGGTGGTGGAAGTGGAGGACAGGAGGGCAAATCTGTTAGACGTACATGCCATTTCCCCTCTCCAAACTTCAGCATTGAATAAGCAAACCTAACGGAGTAGGAAGCATGGCCCTGGCTCCCTACATAGATTTCTAGAAAAAACAACTCTCAGGCTGCCTGCACCAACCTAGGGCCAGGCCACATCAACGTGGCCACACAACAAGGAGGGAGCAAGGAGGGCCCTCAAGCTTCACTTTCCCAAGCCACCTTCCTTTCTAGCCTGGCATTGATGGTGTGTTGATTGCCAGGGTTTGTCAAGGGCCTGTGTATGATGACTGTAGCCGCTGAGGGTCAAAGGTCAGCCAGGGAACAAGCCCTTGGCCAGGCCCAGGTTACACCAGCCACACTCAAGGCGTGATGCCAGAAGCTGGCAAGAGCCTGTACAGAGGCAGCAACCTGAGAATACAGCCCCCTTAACCAAAGACCCGGCTCCTCCCCTCCCCCATGAGGTCCTAGGAGCCACAGCCCCTCCCCCATACACCAGATGCCTCGCTTACACCAGATGCCATTTTAGGAAGAGAAGCAGGAGGAGGATGCAGGCAATCTGAGATTCAAAGCATTTTTTCCTAGAAAGGCTGAGCATTCCTTGAAGGCTCTGTTTAAATGCTCAAACCAGACATTCACTCAAACCAAATTAGACATTTAGTTATTTTTTTCCACTGTGGGGTGGGGAGGGAGGGAATCGTGAATTAAATGAAAACAGCTATAAACAAAATACAGAAATCACATTTCCTCTTCATATCCAAGCTGCAGTGAGAGTTAAATTTTTCAAAGCCATTACAGGAGTATGCCCTTTCTTGAGAGGCCAACAGCTCTGGATCAATTTTTGAATCTGCAAAATACCCAGATAACAATGAGGACAGAAATTCTTCCCCTAACTACAGAGAAGTGAGTTACCTAGCAATGGGTCACTGATTTATCATACCAGCTGTATGTAAATTAAATTCTAAAACTCAAATTGATTTCATTTCCCGTTACTAAATATCCAGGTGGCTTGCTGCATTAATTAGAACTGACGTGGAGGTTAATAATTTCACCCTCTGATCTCTTCCTCTTCCAGATCAAACGCCTTGCTACTCCTGCTGATAACATTGTGGGGCAGGGCTCGGGGAAGCGTGGGAGTGGATCACGAAGCAGGGGCCTGATGAATCATCCAGAAGATGAACTGTTCACAGCACCCCTCCTCGCCCCTGAGCAGGGTATGTTATCATGCTGGCGGCCAGCAGCAGGTGCATCGGAGGGACACAGCTGGGCAAGGCGGCGATCGGTGAAGCCCCATCACCTGCGCAGGGGTCCTCTCTCTCCTCAGCACCCAGTGAACTCCCAAGGCAGGCTGCGCCTTGGGAAAGAGTCAACCGCTGCCCACTCCCCAGAAGCTTAGGCAGAACAAAGCCCTGGCCACAGGCTAACAAGCTCTCCCAAGATGGGGTTAGCAGCACTGCCATTGGGTTGGGCAAAACTGGGCACCAATAATATGAGTTCCTGCTGACTTCAGACGCTTGCTAGACAGAGAGATCCCTGGATTATTAAATTCCTAGGAAAAGAAAAACATCAGACCCCCCATCAGAAAGCACCTGGGATATCAGGCTCTGGCTCTAGCTGTCACCCAGGTGCTCTTCTAAACAGAACATATGGGGTTAATTGCATTTTCTTTTTCAGTTCCTCTGCAGGCAGAGCTGTGTTTGGCAAGTGGTTTGAAGGTGAGGTTACAGAAACCATTTGTGAAAATTAGGTAAGAAAACATCTCCCCCTTTCATCAGCTGCCAGGTGCTGTTGAATCTTCTTCCAGATGTTCTTTTTTGGATTAAGTACCAAACGTTTGACTGAAATCTCCTAATTCCAAAGACCAAAACTACTTTGCAGATACCTGCGTGGATCTAGATTCAAATGCCGCCGGTGACGGGCACAGCAATATGGCAGCTCCATGAAATGCATACCTAGTTCACAGTCCCCACTTAGCCCAGGTTCTAAATGTTCACATAACAGTCTCAAAAACAACGCCAGGATATATTTTTCACTTGAAACAATATTGTAAATGGTGATCGGAATCCCAAGTTCATCTAAGTCTCCTACAGTATTGAGGAGGTATCTGTGACTTGGCGAATTCACTTTGTTATGTGAATACCTGGGTTAGAGTTTCTGCTTAGCCTCTTTCTAACGATACTACCCTGGATGAGTCGCTTCTCTAAGTCCTAAAATAAGAATCAATTTAACACCTAAAAGGCCTCCTTGCATTCAATGACCCATGTGTCAAGAGCTACGGGGTGGAGGGATAAATTGGGAGATTGGGATTGACTTATACACACTATTATATATAAAACAGGTAACTAATAAGGATGTTCCGTATAGCACAGGGAACTCTACTCAGTACCCTGTAATGGCCTATATGGGAAAAGACTCTAAAAAGAGTGGATATATGTATATGTATAACTGATTCACTTTGCTGTACACCCAACTAACACAACATTGTAAATCAACTATACTCCAATAAAAATTATTTTAAAAATAAATAAATAAAAGAACTACAGGAGGAGCTGAGGGTTCAAAGCATGAAGGGTATCTAGCACCAAGCTATGGCCCACTGGCCGGGCTCTTCTGCCTCTAGCTGGGTACCCTCAGGGAGGTTTCTCCACCTTAAATTCAGTAACCCAGGCAGGCTCTAGAGTCAGACTAAGCTAGATAAATCCCAACTGTGCCATTTACTAGCTATCAACTCTGAGTAAGTTACTGGCCTTTTCTTACTGGAAAAAAAAAAATTCATAAAAGCAGTATCATAAGGTTTCTGTAAATATTAAATGATAACATGTACATATATCCCTTGGCACACTACCTGAAATCAAGGACTCAGTTCAGGTGGTTATATTGTTGTTTTTAATAAGAAAGCAGCTTATGGTGAGGAGAATAGTTAACTGGCACCACAAACAGTACTTAGGAGATGCTAAGTCATTATTTTCTTTCATCAGCAAGAACCTTCAAGAAGCAAGGACTACAACTCTTTTTTTTTTTTTTTTTTTTTAAAGAAGATGTTGGGGGTAGGTGTTTTTATTAATTAATTTATTTATTTTTGCTGTGTCGGGTCTTCGTTTCTGTGCGAGGGCTTTCTCTAGTTGTGGCAAGCGGGGGCCACTCTTCATCGTGGTGCGTGGGCCTCTCACTATCGCGGCCCCTCTTGTTGCGGAGCACAGGCTCCAGACACGCAGGCTCAGCAGTTGTGGCTCACGGGCCTAGTCGCTCCACGGCATGTGGGATCCTCCCAGACCAGGGCTCGAACCCGTGTCCCCTGCATTAGCAGGCAGATTCTCAACCACTGCACCACCAGGGAAGCCCCAGGACTACAACTCTTAAAGAGAGAACTGAAATAAAATGTGTACAAGCATAGGCCCAATAAAGTGCTGTGGGACACAAAGAAAGGCTGATTCTGTCTGGAAGAGACTAAAAGGCTTCAAGAAAGAGGTGACACTGGACTGAGGGGGAGTCTGATCAGGCTCACAGCGAGTGTAGGAGAGGAAAAACTTTTCCTCTACCCTCTTACATTTAGTGACTGGGGCCTGTGAATTAAAGTAACAAAAGACAGATTAACAACAGAAAAAGGTTTATTTCATATGCACAAGGAGGGGGCCTCACAGAAAAGACATGTGAGCTTATATACCCTTTAAACAAAGGTCAATAAATTGTGGAGAAATGATAAGACAAAGAAAAACGGGTTTGATCTTCTTAGGGACAGTAAATTGTGGGAAGGTAAACATAAGGGGGAAACTAATGGAAGGTAAAAGTTATTTGTAAGGTTTATAAGTAAGACTCAAGTCTGTAAAACAAACCTTACTAAATCTTACAAAAATCTTAAATTAAATATTAAAAATGAAATTTAAATATCACTAATCTTTAGTAATAAGAGTCTAGTCATCTCTGGTGATTAAGAGTCATCCTCTTCTTCCTGGTACAGGAGACAGGAGGGGAACACCTTCAGAAAGGGAAATATATGCCCTGATTTTAGGCAGAAAGGAGGAGAGCATAGAATTTTTTCTATATCTGCTGTTTCTTAATTGCCTTCAGTTCAAAATAATCTTTATGCCA
The DNA here is from genome assembly GCF_964341445.2 of Mesoplodon mirus. Classification (NCBI taxonomy): domain Eukaryota; kingdom Metazoa; phylum Chordata; class Mammalia; order Artiodactyla; family Ziphiidae; genus Mesoplodon; species Mesoplodon mirus. The sequence goes on along the minus strand of NC_138996.1, from coordinate 18,376,899 downwards.
AAGTGGCTTACGGGGGTGGTGACGTATTCTGATCCCCCCAAGAGCAAGGTCATTTCAGACAAGGGAACAGTTTAAGCAAAGGCTTGGAGCTTGAGTTGTGTAGAGCATGGGTGGGAATAATGAAAACTTTGATATAGTTAGAACCGCAGGCATGTGAGTGGAAGTTCCAAGGGTGAATCATTACTAGAAGAGAAGTTAAAACGGCAGAAATAGATAGGCATCAAATTGTCGTGGGCTTTGTAGGCCATGCTAAGAGTCTGGGCTTTACCTTTGGGCCAGTGTTTCTCAAGATGAGGCCCATAAATTGTCTACATTAGAATAACCTAGAATGTTTGTTAGAAAAGCAGGTTCCTGAGCTCTACCCTGAATTTACCAGATCATAATCTCTGGGAGGGATGCCCAGGGATCTGCATATTTCACAAGTATTGCACACTAAAGTTTGAGGACCATTGGTATAGACGATGGGACCCTTTGAAGGCTGAAAACAGTTGAAGTAAAGCAGTTGAAGTAAAACTGAAAACAGTTACAGTAAAAACTGTGATTTAGAAACAGACAGCTGTGTGGACAATGTCTTGGATGGGGTGGGACCTGGAGGCAGGCAAGCAAGCAAGGCCAGAGGACCCGAACTGAACTATCGTAGAGGTACTGAGGGCCTCAGGCCAAAATACGAGGCACCCTTATAAGGAGGAGGTGGTTGGCTAAGGGGATGAGTCATGGAGACTTTTAGACCTTTCTGAAGAAACTGAAGAGTGAATGATTATAGTTAGATATCAAACAGGGATGTGTAATCAGTGGTCAGATTTGCAAGGGCTTTTAAGAACTCTTGTTAGAACCACTGCTTTCTGGGAAATTTATGTGGGCAAGTGACAAGATATTATCTTTTTTTGACGGATGGAAGCAGCCAATGGCTGTAAGTGACAAAGCTTCACTGTCTTTATCTAACCAACAAAGAGTCCATCAGAAACCCCACCAGCAGACCTGTCAGACTAAACAACAGAGGAAAATTGATATGCCCCTCACTGTATGCACTAGAAAAAGAATGAGAGAACAGGAAAAGCTCATTTTGCCCAATAATATGTATATTATTCCTGACCCCAGGAACAGCCAGGCTTTAGAAATAGAAAAAAATAGGAAAAAATTGGAAACTGGGAAAAATAATAAAGGAAAATAAACATACTTTTCCAAAAGTAAGGCAATCCAAGGCCAAAGCTAGAGAGGGCGGAACTTTGAGATAAAGCAGCTCTTTCCTAGTTCTGCCTCTGTTCTTCCTGAATTCTCACCACTTTTTCCAGCCACCCAGCTCTGCGCATGTATTTCATTAGAATATGAATGAGAAGCCCTTTGGGAGAATTTTGTGCTGTCATGGCAACGGTCGCCATAGCAACCCTTAATTAATTGGATGCTGATGAAGTAGAGGAAGAAAAAAAGCCAACCAGAATGGATACAACTCTAGAGGCAGTCATGGTGTGTAGTAATTATATGAATTTCATTCAGCAAAGTCATGTAGCAGGTCAGAAATGCAAATATCTCCTCCGCAGCCACCACCTACTAGGAGAGGCCGGTTTTCAGAACAGATACATGTGAATGGGGTGTCTGGGGCCCTAACAATTCCAAAAAGAAAAAGCCACCACATATGGCTGCCCCAGCCTAGGCAGATTCCCCAGGGAGATAAACTCATTCTAATATGGGAGTGAGTCGATCCTACTGAGAGTGGTCACAAGCAGCAACCATAACCGATGATAACTGTTGCCTCATGCCCCCTTCGTGGCAAATGGTACCAACCAGGCAGGAAAATAACGAAATATGACCGTGCAGAGCTGTTCAGCTATGAAGTGTCTTCTGATGGAGGGGTGAGGACGTTTAGTTTGTCACCACCATCTCGAGATGGCCCCGTGGTTCCTGCACACACACAGATGGCTCACAGTTCAAAAAGAACACCAGTCTGAGGGTGGGAGAGGAGGATCAAAAGAGGAGGGGTCCTGAAAGAGGCCGCCACAAGTCAGCTTTCTCAGAAGAAAGCAAAGTGGAGGTGGGGTGGGAGCACTGGGCAGTCGCTAAGGTATTTTCTCCAGCACTCTCCTCCAACCCTCACCCCACCTCAAGTCTATCTCCTCAATTATCCAAATTATAGGCAGACCTCAGGGAACTAGGGAATTGATTTCCTTGTATGTTTTTCCTAGAATTTTCCATTTCATCTGCCTGTTGAGGTTAAACCAGAGTAGTTAGGAGATGTTGAGCATAGCTAAGAAGCCCTCCCACCGCACCCCTCCTTCCTAGCTCTAACCAAGAAACCTTGGCAAACGGTACCCAAGGCAGTGACCTTGACACCCACAGGCAAGCTCAGGCCCCCCAACTCCAGATTCTGTGGGGCTTTCTACAGCCCTTCCCTGTGGCCAGTATTTCCAAGTTTCGTAAGTGTTTGGAGTGTTTGGAAATGGGATTCTGAAAGCAATTCTTTGAGCTGCAAATTCAGCCACAAACTGGTGTAGTGAACATGGAACCCCACCCTGACCTCAGGGAGCCATGTCATTTCCCTGTCTTAACAATAGTCTGAAAAACCCACGCCCTTCTCACAATCACGTCAGGCTCAAAAAGTACAACCCACTCTTGTTTTCACTCGTATCATTGTTATTATACAAAAGCCCCTTATTGTGTAGAACACTGGACCAGGTGCCGCCCAGACGTTTCCCTTACTTCTGCCTTCAAAAATTTGACAGAGACCAAAATGACTTAATTCAGAAACACTTTCTATTCATAAAGATGTTCTTCAGGGAAAAACAAGACCTGTATGTAAGCCCCTCTCAGAGGCTTACACCAAAATGCTAAGCCACAAAAATGCATTCCAATGTCCTTCTCATTATCAACACCTCCATCTCACTATGTACAAAGCTAATATCTTCAGTGTGAGCCGGGAACAAAGCACACATGATCATCTAAAGGAGGGGCACCTTTTCATTTACTCAGGCAGCCATTCCAAGGGAGTAAATATCCCCTTTTTTCCAGGGAACCAATTACTGTTTTCGCTGATAGAGCTGAAGACAGGGTGGAGGAAGGGAGAAAGAAGAAAGGCACACTTGAATCGATGATCTGCTTCCAATAATAATACATGCCATCTGGTCTGACTTTCCTGCCTTACTGACAAATACCCAAAGCACCTAGGAGAAGGAACACAAAAACCAGATTCGTCTGTGATAATATACATAATATACGTAATTTGTGGCTTAAATGATTAACTGAAAAAGTCAATTCAGTCTGTGATAGAGGAAACCATAAATGGCCCCCTGACCTCTGGAATATTTAAAATTGCTGTGAAGATTACCTCATTCTTGTTTCAGAAATCATTAAGGGTTCACCATACAATTTGCAGAATGTCAGGGTTGCTAAGTGGCCATAAAAACTCCGGTAGACTCAGGAAGGGGACTGAATTGGAATGCTAGAGAATGTGGCTACAGGCATCCCTGCTCTATCAGGTCGGAAACCATTTCACAAAATATTCAGAACAGAGGGACAAAGCACTCCAGGTTTTCGGAATAAAAGATTTAATCTCCCTTAAATCTGAAGCCATTTATACAGAATATGTTCAAAAGAGGGCACCTTGCAGAGCCTTTCCTTTTATTAATATCACTGCGATTAATTCAAATCAAACCACTTTTGAATGTTGGAAAATGGCCAAGTGGCCATATTAATTGGTAATGATCTTAGAATGGTTTAGGTGTCCATACCCATTTATAGCATCCTCGGGTCAGCACGTTTATGGAAGGTCGGGGGCAAACTGATTTCTTTCACTTCCTCCCAGTCAAGTGCAAATATCTACAAAGACAAAAAGAGGGAAAAATGTGGGCTGATGGGTTTTGGGTTTTGTTGCAGTTTTTTTTTTCATTTTAAGGTTACTTTAAAATATATTGCATAGGGCTTCCCTGGTGGCGCAGTGGTTGAGAGTCCGCCTGCCGATGCAGGGGACACGGGTTCGTGCCCCGGTCTGGGAAGATCCCACATGCCGCTGAGCGACTAAGCCCGTGTGCCATGGCCGCTGAGCCTGCGTGTCCGGAGCCTGTGCTCCGCAACGGGAGAGGCCACAGCAGTGAGAGGCCCGCATACCGCAAAAAAAAAAAAAAAAAAAAAAAAAAAAAAATATATATATATATTGCATATATATTATACTATCATATGTATCATTATTGATATATGCTATCAAAATAATCAAGGTTCTATTCCATATAAAATATAACCCACTAAAGCAAGTTACTTCTTCTGAATCTGTGCATTCAACATTTTTCAGTGCTTTTACCCTAGATGAGTCAGAAGACCCAGGTTTGAATCCTGGCCCTACCACTCCCTCCAAACTCATACAAGACACTTAACCTAGTTAAGCTTCAGTTTCCATACTTCTCAAGAGGGGTACTTCGGCAATTTATGTGGTGCTTAGAAATTCAAATGAGATCATATATATATATGAGACCATATGTATATATACATTCATGCATACACCCACTCACATATGTATGTGTATATGTATACACATACATACCTATGTACACACACACTGACACACACATATGTGCAGGTGCACTATGTAAATGTTGAGGCCATGCCCTGCAGCAGGACAGAGGTAGATAAAGCACAGTCCCTGCCTTCAAGAAGCTTACAGTCTAGTGTGACAGTTCCTTTGTTTACTGTTCTTCTTGCCTACCTGCTTTGTGAACTGCACCCTAGTAACCCATCCTTAAAAGTCAAATTGCTTTCCTCTAATGCTGAATGCTGGCATGATTATGGAATCACTTTGGAGAATTCTTGGAGACAAGGATCCTCTCAAGTTCAGCCTTGTCTTTTTGCTGAAACTCTTCATTCCACGTGATCAAGCAGTAGGTTCTGCATTATCCCCTTTCCCTACACCTCTCCAACACTGTCCTCTTTTGCCCACCTATAAAAATACTCCCTCCTCTGAAATTCATGCTTCCAAGTTCTATCACCTTTGACCCTTTCTTGCACCCTCTTCACAGACCACCTGGTCACTACCCCTAATTCACCTGAGAACTTTAGTATCTTTCTCCTGGTCTCTCTCTCTCTCCTTTCCTCTTCCGGTCATTATCCTGCAGTCTCAGTGTCCGAGAGAATGACCCCAACTAACAGTCTGGCTGCAAATTTCCTCGATCTCTTGAACTCAGTGAGATACTCCTACTCTCACACATTATCACAGCCATACCCTTGACCTGCTCGTCATGGAAAACACGCCCGTATCTGCCCCAAACCAGCATTCCTTCCAGCCAGCTTATTCCCTCAGGTCCGTCTTCCTTCTTTTTATTACATTCCATCAAGACCTTCCATTCTCAGATGTTCTCTTTTCCACCAGTCCGTCACCTCTCTTATTATTTCCCGTCCTTTCTTATCCAACCTAGTTTCCATGAAGCATCTCTTCGACTCCTTTTGCCAAAAGGCTCAACTCACTTGAACTCCTTCAAGTCCTGCACTTGCTGCCGATTAATCCTGCAGGAAGGCATGTAGGAGTGTAAGTTGATGCCACTGCAAGCTTAGGTTCTCCCACAGCAACTGAGTCCGGAGTGACTCTTACCAGTATTCCCTTCCCTGATCACCTCTCTCTCCCATTCCCCCACAGCAACTATTCCAAAACTTCACCACTTTTTGCAGTCCCCAACCTAACCCGTGTCCATCTCACTTTGCAAATTAACCAGCAGCTTACTTCACCAGGAAAACAGAAGCTAGCCACAGAAAACTCCCTCAACACACACCTAGCCACGTATAACTTACCTACATCTACATTAATTCTCATATTTCTTCCTAAATCTAGGGGAGGAAATGTGTTTTTTAATTTAAAACCTCTTGTAATATGGAAACTTATCCCATAAAGTCATTCTAATCTCTCCCATATTTTTAACCTCTATGTCTTGATCACATTTCTCTAACAAAACCCTCCCTCAACCTAGGTTCCCTCTTGCTTTCCCATCTCTCCCACCTGAACAGCCAAACCCTTCAAAAAATAGTCTGCATTTTCTGTCTGCATTTCCTTTTGCCCTCATGACTCTTCATTCAACCATTAAAGTGGATCATCTGTTGGGTGTGTATATCTCCCTAGGATTTACATTTCTAGGTCAGAGTTCAGCATTTTTTCAGCTTTAATTGCTGTCCAAAGTGGTTTCCAAATTACCAATTTATCCCCCAAGGAACAGTGTATGGAGTACTAGTTACCCTACATCCTCACCAGTTTTGACATATTTTGTCTCTCATTTTAGCCATTTTGGTGTATATGTATTAGTATTTCATTATGATTTTAACTGGCATTTCCCTGATGACTAATGACATTGAACAAATTTTCACACATTTATTGGCCTTTTAGATATCCTCTTTTGTGAAGTTCCTATTCAAATATTTTGCCTATTTTTCTTTTGCATTCTGTCTTTTTTCTTACTGGTTTATAAGAGTTCTTTATTCTGTATATGAGTCCTTAGTGGAATATATGTATGGAAAATATCTTTTGCTGCTCTTTTCATCTACCTTTTAATGTACTTCTTGGTGTCTTTTGGTGAACCGAAATTCTTAATCTTAATCAATATAATACACTTTTTCCATTTATCTATTCCTTTTTCTTTTGTATCCTGTTTTTAAAAAAAAAAAATCTTTGCCTACTCCAAGGTCACAAAATACCTATATTCTAAAAGCTGTATTGTCTTTCACAATTAGATCTGTAACCCATAGGGAATTGATTTGTGTGTACAGTGTAAGATAGGATATTATTTGATTTTGAATCCCTGGCACCTAATACAGAATTCAGTTAATCCTTAATAAATATGGCCAAAATTAATTAAAGAGATAGCATTTGGGAGATATGGAAAGGAAAAGCAAAATTTGGGCCGGGACTTTGTGGCATCACATACCTTCCCTGAGAATATCTTGTGTCCTGGGCTTCCTCACCCCCAGTCACTGCCCACCTGCTACGTGGCCAACTTCTAACAGTCAGGCCAATTTCTCCAATCTTTAATCTTCAACCAGAAGCCAAAACCACAGAGTTTTTGTTTTAACCATTAGGATTTAAAAAGTGTTATCCTGGGGAAAATATAGCCACTTCACATTCCAATGTACATGTCTGGAGACTAAAAAGCTTCCAGAAATCTAAAAGTATCTTCAGCCACAAAAAAACAGACTGCTTGGACAGTAAAGTGCTACTTCAAATCTTTTTAAAGTAAGGCATTTTTAATCAAAACAAAGATGATAAAGTACCATAAATAGAAAGCTAGCTGCTTTTCACTTTCTAGAGGTCCCTTTTAAGAAATGTCCAAAAAACCCTTATGATTATATTTCATGCTCCAAGACTAGAAAAGAAATTCACCAGCCACTGTGGGTTGGGCCTGCTTTAATATTAACATGCTCACATTTTACTTCCTGCCGGTCCCAAGTGTTTCCATAGATTCATATTTCTAAGACTGAAAAGCATTAAAATTCAATATAAAAGATGACAAGATAAGAGACGGGATGTGATAAAATCTTAGACTTGATCCAAAAAGGAGTGGAAAACCATATTCGGGCCTACCGGAAAAGATGCGATGGCCAGATCAATGGCAGAGAAAATTATTTTGTCAGTGATGACAGGTTGATTAGAAAACAATGGATTCCTGATCTAAGGCAGTGGCCTAAGAAATGGAAGAAAGGGCAATGAGATTGCCTAGTTCAAGAAGACTCTGAGTTTAACCCTGATTCCGTGTACAAAATAAAGGACAGAGAGAGGCCAACATGACTGGAGGCTCCCTGGCTTGAGGCTGTGGGAAAGTGACGGCTCTGCCACCGGAGAAGCGACCCGGGCCCAGGTGACAGTGAGGAGGAAGCCGGGCTGCTGGCAGCAGGTCAGGCACATCGAGTGCTCTGTGGGGCAGACACACATGGAACCAAGTCACCTGAGTCAACTTGGAGGCTGAGAGCTTATTTGAGAACCAAACGAACCAAGACCCAGCTCAGGGTGCTGCCGCAGCCAGAGCAGAGGGCACAGGACAGCACACCAGTACTGCAAAGCACTGTTGCTCTCCTACTCGTAACCCAAGCGCCTGACAAGGTGACAAAGGGATTTAGATGGCAAGGAGAACTGACTCCTATAGCCTGATCCATGTGCACTGTGATTAATCCAATTGCCTCAAACTTTTCAACAGTCGGAAGATGTGGATTCAAGTTCAAACTCTGGCCCTTATTAGCTGGTAGGACTTTCGTCAAGTTGTTCATTTCTTTAAGCCTCAGTTTTCTCATCTGTAAAGATGAGCCTATCTGGATTAAAGATCTGAACTCTCTCCTGCTCTGAAACACTGTGGCATTCTTTCCCATTTGCCTCCCAATGGGGCTCAAGTTAATCAGCTCACACCATCATCCATCATTTCTCTGTCTGAGGGTTTATTTCCCTAATCAGATTCAGGTAAATTTTCAGCCTGTGTCTGTCTCTTACTTCCAATCCAATAAAACTGGTATGGATTTGTTTTGTATTTCATTTAATGTCATTATTCATTCTAACAGTCACTGCCTAGCCATTTCCTTGCCTATAGCATAATCAGCTATTAAAGCGCTACAATGGCATGGTTTTCAAATTTGTATCCTCTTTTTCTGAGGTAGATTGATTCTAAACTGATTAAAATATCCCAGAATTTCAAATACAATTTTTAAAAGGCAACAGATCTCCAAGACTCCCTTATGACTACACCTTGCCAAGGGGGTTGCCAGCTCTTGCTGACTGCCAAGGAAGAAAAATAACTAGTCCTGACAGTGGTCTTGAAATGAGAAACAGATGCCCAGTTATTAGTATGACTATGCCACCCTCATCCATTGGCTTCCAGGTCATCCAGGAGGCACCAGGGCTGATGCTCATATCTCCTGGAAGGAAAGACCAGCATCCTGGACCAGTTCTAGGTATTTTTAAATAAACATCTTTGCCTCAAGCAGTTTCACTGCACAACTAATTAGTCATATGGCCATTTTGCCATAAAATATAAAATAACTGGTTGACAGTTACATTACACTAGAAAGTAACATATCTGTTTTTGCAAATCCTTCCATGAAAACGCAGTTATCCCTCCTACCCGTCAAAACTAAAAGTTGACCAAGCTATCGCAAATATAAAAGTGGCAGCTACCAGTTCACAACAGTCTTGGAGAGCATTAATGATTGATTCTTTAGCTAATTTAGATACAACAGCTTGTTATCTTGTGCCATCTTTACCCAACTTACCACGCAGTATTGGAAGTTGGAGGCAAAAGAAGAATCAAGCTCCTCCTATCCTCAAAAAAGAAAATGGTTACATGACTCCTAAGTTTCTTGAAAATGGTGAAAATTTCAACAGAGCCTGACTTAAATTAGCTCACAGAAAGATTTGCAAGCTGATATGTTATTGTTTTCTACTGTAGTATAAATGTCAACCAGTTATTTTATCTTTTCCAGCAAAATTAGTTGTGCCAGGAAACTGGCTGTGGCAAAGATGTTACTGCTAAAGTACCGGACACATCCTGGACCAGTCTTCTCACTCATAAGATAGGAATTGGGACTTCCCTGGTGGCGCAGTGGCTAAGAATCCGCCTGCCAATGCAGGGGACACAGATTCAAGCCCTGGTCCGGGAAGATCCCACATGCCGCAGAGCAACTAAGCCCGTGCACCACAACTACTGAGCCCACGTGCCACAACTACTGAAGCCTGCGTACCTAGAGCCCATGCTCCGCAACAAGAGAAGCCACTGCAATGAAAAGGCTTCCTGCTGCAACAAAGAGCAGCCCCCACTCACCGCAACTAGAGAAAGCCCACGCACAGCAATGAAGACCCAACACAGGCAAAAATTAAAAAAAAAAAAAGAAGATAGGAATCATTTGTCATTTTCCTTCACATGTACCCACCCTCTCCATAAAGATATATTCCTTCTCTCTTCCAAAACCCTGATAAATTTCACCACCTTAGTGAAACCTTGGAAGGCTCTTTCTAGGCGTTGGCCTAGATTTTACCTCTTAACCTCCTTGCCTGGAATCCTGGACCCCTTGCTTTGGTCCTTACATCAGTGGACTTTTGTTCTAACCTTTCAGATGTCTCCAACTTGGACGAGGATCATTATCCTACAATCTGATAATTCAAACCTGACAGGGTCAGCATCACCACCCATTATGGCTGCTGACACCCAGATATCTGTCTCACCTACATCTACTGCCAACTCTTGGCTATGCCCTAGAAATGCCAATAAAATCAACCAAGGGATTTCTGCAATCCCTTGAACCCATGACTGTGCTGTGATCCCTTTGGTTTCCTCAGAACTGGGACTATCTATGGAATCTAACATCATCCTAGGATCATATGGAGATGGTCCCTGGCTAATGCACATGCACCCAGCCCCCACTGACTTAAGTGACCATCTGGCTTAGCCAGGAGCAAAGTGCAAAGCCTCAAAGCCATGTGGAATTATGAGTGTCTATTCTTCATTTTCATGCCGTTGGAATACGCATTTTTCTTGTCTTTTCTTCTGTTAAATTGTAAGACTCTGAAGCTATAATGATGTATATTCCCTTTCAATTCCACAATGTAATTGGCTCCTCATTGTGATTTATCAAATATTGTTACTATGCTAACTATAGGAAGGTTACCACGTCCCTGTGAGGAGGTATCAGGGACCTGGACCTTGTGACCCCCACAAGATCACAATCAAGGTTGCATCCAGGATCTACAGGGTTGAAGGATCCTGCCTCTTTCAACCACCCTCTCACACCAAGTTGCAGGAATAGAAACCCCCTTGGCTGATGGAAAGACCCTCCTGCCACCACTTCGCAAGTTAAGCAAATTCCAAGACAATGCATGTGACTTTAGATCTGTGAGTCTAAACTTCTGTTTGGAGGCAGGTTCCCCTTATCCCACCAGAGGCTTTTTATTTCTGGCTTGGCATAAAATTAACTGGAATATTTATATACTAAAAAAAAAAAACAGAAAAAAAAAAAGTAAGCTTTTTGATCTCCCTTCAGCTCATGTTGCAGACAATGAAATTTTGTTATTAGGCTTGTAAATATTCCTCACTTTAAGGGTGATGAGTTTCAAACTGAGTCTGGGGGATTTCCTGATAACAGTTCAGCCAGGAAAACCTAAATTGAATTTTCTCTCCTTGGTATCAAAATGTTCCTATTCAGTAAACAAGTAGTTATTGAAAATTGCATAGGGTACTTTATACTGTCCAAGGGACTGCAAGCCCCTGGGAGGCTCACCGCCCACTGCAGGGACTCAGATGGACCTAAAACACTCAAACAAGGTCACACACTCCATACTCTATGCTCGAGTGCTCCAGGAGCGTAGAGCAAAGTGGGCCTGGCCTTGATGTACCTGTAATACTTCTAAACAAAGCAACGGGGAGGAGGAATTCCAAGAAGAGTAAAGAGCATGAGCAGAAGGAAAGTAGGTAATGTGTATTGGGGAATAATGAGTAAATACAGTTCATTTGGAGTGTACTATGTGGGGGTAATATAACAGAGAAAAACAAGCCTGACTCCATATTGGATCTATTCCTTTAGCCCTAACCCTTGTGCTCTGTTGCCTATGCTGAGTCATGCTGGCTTTGCACCTTTTGTAAAAGAATGTTGCCTACAGCCTGAAATATACATGACAGCCCACTCTCAAGGCTCTGACCTGTAAAGATATAACACTTTCCACTCATACAGAGATAAAAAAAAGTTGCAGAACAGAAAATAACAATTGTCTTATTAGAGGTTTATAGGGACATTATGACCAGACCTGCCCAGACGGCTGCAAGAACGAAGGATTCAGCACCAAGAAGTTTGCAGCAACCAGCAACACCTTTCAGTATAAAAGAAGCCTGAATTCTAACCCGGGTAAGAAGGTTCTTTGGGACAGTAGTCCAACATCTTCTCAGCCTGCTGACTTTCTGAATAAAGTCGCTATTCCTTGCCCCAAGACCTCATTTCTTGATTTATTGGCCTGTTGTGTAGCAAGCAGTATGAGCTTGGACTTGGTAACAGTAGCATGGAGGGAATACTGGGAAACTGGAATTCCTGGAGACTCTTTCTGTCATGAATTGGTATTCGTTTAACCTTCATAGATAAGAATTACACACTGTGAGGATGGAGGAAACATGCTTGTTGGAAGGGCTTCTTATGTTCTTCAGAAGCTACTTAATCAATACAGACCTAATGGTGACATCTTGTCCCTGTTTCTATGACAGGCCATTGCATTGCCTTCTTTTTCTTTTTTATTATATGTATCTCCCTTCCCTGCTAGACTGTGAGCTCCACGAGAGCAGTAGTTGTTTCTTATTCATCTTTTAATCCTTAGTACTTGACACAGTACCTGGAACATAGTGGGTGCCAGTAAATGCTGAATGAATTAATTAATAAATTAGCTAATGGATATGACTGTGCATCTCTACTCCTTATGGTCACCTGCATTGTGCAAAAAAGACACTGGACAACAGTTTCATTTCATATGGAGAGACATGGTACTAATGGTAAATGGGGAAACAGTGAGGGCCGTGGAACCAACAGTGGAGAGCTCCTTTCTGGTACCAAAAACTGCTGGGGCTGGACACCAAAACCATGAAAAACGCAAGAGCCCGAGCAGAAGGCTTCATGCCAAAGAGCACCTGAAGCATAGCTGATCATTCAAGACTGCCTCTCACTGGCTTTGAAGCAAAACACTGAATAAATGACCATCACAGCTAAGCAAATTGATCATCTGGAATTTGTAGCTGGCTTGTTAGATTGTATCAAGGAAAGGGGAGGGTAGCAGGTTTGGCTCAGCTGTCTATAATTTTAAGCATTTAATGGGATGATAATTTGCTGTTCAGTATGTTCATTTTGAAAAGCATCACTCACTCAGAGGGAAAATGAATAAAACCAAGCCTTTTTCTCCAAATCTGTATGGAAACATAAATATCCTTCAACCAAGAAAACAGGTGGTTAAGACATAGAAGTATGGAAGACACCTTCAGTGTCCCACAGAAAAATGTGTGTGTTGTGTGGTTTGTTGTATTAACTTATCATGGGAAGCTTCCTATAAAAAAAAAAAAAAAAGCTAGAATTCTAGTGCTTCTAGTCTATACATCCCAGTACTTAAAAGTCCCCAGGAGATTTCATGTAGCCACAGACTAAAGGAGAGACACAAATAAACAGAGGATGTGTGTGTGTGTGTGTGTGTGTGTGTGTGTGTGTGTGTGTGTGTGCGCGCTTCTACATCCATATGTATCAAGTTATTGGGACTGGCATTTCCAGACAAGAGATTATATGATAGCCTAGAATATTTTCCACCCAAATTAAATGCAGTTTCTAATGACATCAATTTAGTTGATTTTTTCCTTGATGCATCAATGCTTTTCACACATACTCTCCTTTTCCCTCCTTTCTCTTTTGCATCTGAAATTAATTCTCAGGAATCAAGTTGGTCTTTATATACATTGTAAGTTCCTCAGATCATGTTTCTTTGTCACCTATTTACAAACCATAAAGATGCACAAACACTATCTTTTTGTAAGAGTTAGAGGCAAATAGGCTCTATGAGTCAACACAAAGGAGAAAGGAACACGACAAAACTGGGAAAATTATTCTCAGTAAGAGACCAAGATTTTTTTTAATTCCCCAAGTCATCAAACATTTATAGTGCCCCTATTAGGTACAGTAAAGGATTAATAATAATAATAAACAATCTCTGCCATTCATTCATTCCTTCATTGTTTGAATACTTAGTTATCTTTAGCTTGTGCCAGGCACTGCCATTAGCTAGAAATGCAAGATGAATAAGATATGGTGCCACCTTCTAAGAACACACACTCCAGAGACCCATGTCCTTAAAATGGTGAATCATTATGTGCTTGCCTCTGTCTAAAGAACGAGGGAAGGGGATGTGATAAAGAGGTGGGACGTATGCTGTATCTCCAATGTTTTATTTCTTGAAGAAACTTAATAAGAAGAATATTAACATTTACTAAATCTGGATGGCAGGCTAAATCCATGGGTATTTGCTATATTACTTTTCTGGTTTGTGATTTTTTGGGGGGGGTATGTTAGAAATAGTACATAGTTAGACATTGTTTTGAACTGGGTCATGGTGATGATGATGATGATGATGACGATAAATGTAAGAGCAATGTTAGAAATCTATGCAGAGCACATAGATGGCAAATATAATCCAGTCTGGGAAGAAGGGCAAGTCTTGAAGCTTCCTCTAAGAAGCCCAGAGCTGAAACACTCCCCCAGGAGTCGGAATCTGAGTCTTTGCCCAAAAATCCAATGGAGCCGATCAGCAAGACAGACAGTCTGGCAGAGAAGCAGGGCAAGAGCTCAAGCAGGCAATTCTGGCCCTCCTCTCCAGAATTCCTGGGTGAGCTGCTGTGAGCACCAACTTGCCAGTGCAGCTCAACTGCCTCGACTTCTGTCAAGTTCCTGGCCTCCAACTGATTTCCACTTCCCTGCTGGAAGTCAGATCCTTTCTGAACCCAGACTGTTTACCTGGGCCCTGACTTCCAGCCTCGTCCCTGCTTGGGGAGCTCCGCTCCCTCCAATGCCTTGAATCCTGCTTCTTCTAGATGTTCCTCTTCCCCACTTCCCGTTCAATCAAGAACCATGACTCAGCAACTGACCGTCAGTGACTAACTCTACCCCAGACAACCCTGAGGTTTTGTCTTCACCCACCAGACGTTAGGTGCTAATGCCAGCCCAGGCTGGACCCTGCTTACTGCAGGCTCTGGACATTTTAACTTGAACTACAGAACCCGTCAGGAAACCTGCTCTCAGTCGAGGCCCCATCTCCCGCTGCCTTACTCTGTCCCTCTGCTATTGGATTCTAAGAAGGTCTGCAGGCTACGACAAGAAAGAAGCTCCGGATTGTCAACAAATGAGTGACCACTTACTAAAAAGCCACTGTGAGCCGAACACTCTACAGAGCAGCGTCTTCCAAATTTCCATTCTGCAGCCCACCTGCAAATTAACCACAGCTTTCGCTGTGAACAGCAGAGTCTTGGCCTTAACCCAGGAGAGCAGAGGAAGGCCAAATATGAGCCCACCAAGTTGGGACGGAGCTCTGGAGCGACCTCACCACTGCCATGTGGGAGGGAGGCAAGCCACGAAGCATCTGGTCACAGTGGAAGCCCTAAACCAACGGTTGCTTCATGGCTAGTGAGAGACCTTGACCCAGACAGTACCCAGGGCAAAGGGCAGTCCAGGCAATACAGCTGGAAATGACCAGGCTGGAAGGAGGGCTTAACACCATGTAAATGGAGCACATAAACACTGCCTTCAAAGCGATTTCCCCCTCGTAGAGGATACATATGGAGCACATATGAAAGATACTAAAACCATTCAAAAACTTCAAGCACTCTGTGTAACAAAAAATGGGAATGAATCATACTTCGAGAGTTCAGAAACTGAACTGTTAATTGCATATTCTGAATAATAAAATGAGCCAAAGCTTATTTTTGAATTTTTTTGTTTGTTGGTTGGCTGAGTTGAGGGTAACCAGAACCTTTCTGAACCAGAAATAAGCTTGAATATCAAAATATTCTCAGAAGTTACACAATATTCCACCAAGTTCTAGTGGCAGACGAAAACAAAAAACAAGTACAGGACTTCCCTGGTGGCACAGTGGTTAAGAATCCGCCTGCCAATGCAGGGTACATGGGTTCGATCCCTGATCCAGGAAGATCCCACATGCCGCGGAGCAACTAAGCCCGTGTGCCACAACTACTGAGCCTGCGCTCTAGAACCCGTGACCACAACAACAGAAGCCACCACAATGAGAAGCCTGCGCACCACAAGGAAGAGTAGCCCCCGCTCGCCGCAACTAAAGAAAGCCCGAGAGCAGCAACAAAGACCCAACGCAGCCAAAAATAAAATTAAATAAATAAATAATTTTTTAAAAAAAGATTCTGGGCTTCCCTGGTGGCGCAGTGGTTAAGAGTCCGCCTGCCGATGCAGGGGACATGGGTTCGTGCCCTGGTCTGGGAAGATCCCACATGCCGCGCAGCGGCTGGGCCCGTGAGCCATGGCTGCTGAGCCTGCGCGTCCGGAGCCTGTGCTCCGCAACGGGAGAGGCCACAACAGTGAGAGGCCCGCGTACTGCAAAAAATAAAAAAAATAAAAAATAAAAAAAATGATTCTGATTAAAAAAAAAAAAACAAGTACAACAGGATTGATTAAAGGGTTTTTCTTATGTCAGTAAAGAATTAGAAAGCCTATTAAGATTAAGAAAAATTGCAACCTTTACACAAAAAGAAATAGTAAAGATAAAATTAAGGATAATATACTAGAGAAATATTTCTATTACTATGACTAATATGTAGAGCTCATTTAAATAAAATTAAATGAATCTGTAAAAATCAATACTCCAATAGACACTAGCATGCAATACACACAAGAAGAAATGTAACTGGTAAGTAATATATGGAAAATGGTTACCTTTGTTATTAAAAAAAGAAAAAGAAAAGAAAACCACATTATGATATCACTTTATATTCATTACAATTAATATCCTACCTGGCAATGCTCTGGCAAATGTGACACATTTGCACATTGTTTTTGTAATTTATACCAATACGAACAATATTGTATACAACATACAATATTGTGTATACCATTTGTATTGGTATAATACAATATAATATAGCAATATATATCAAGACAAAAATGTCTCTTGATTCATTCTCTGGAAATGCTGAAGGAAGTTATTCAAAAGAAGGAAAAACCTATACATAAAAAGATATTCACTGTAGGGTTTTTTGTAACAAGTACTAGAAATGTTTAACAATGAGGAATGGTTAACTTAGGTAACCATGGTGCATAGCTCTGAAATACCGTTAACACCACAGCTATAAAATTGTACTGTTGACACCATATAAGATCATGTTTATCATAGACTGTTAAATGAAAAAAAAAAACACAATACAAAATTCTATTCATCCACTGGTTATAATTACACTAAAGTATATCTGCAGGTGGATAAAAACTTAAACTGAAAACAGTTGTGCTTGGGCTGTGGACTTGTAAGATTTTTACTTAATTGCATTTCTGCAATATTCTCAAAGCACTGGTACCATAGACACAGTGGGGGCAGGGGGAGCCCACCACAGAAGCTTGAGCAAAAATTAGCCACATTTCCATTGCTGGTACACGCGTTCACAGTACCCTCCCACACAAAGAATCAGACCGGAGGCAGATTTCAGGGCTGCCTCAGGGACACTGTCCCTGCCTCCCACACTGCAAAGATTTTCCAGTTCCCCCTCAGTCACCTCATTCATGCTTAAGGAAGAAAACACAGCTACCAGACAGGGTGATAACAGATGTCCAGGCGCTGAGCCATCCCGTAGCTGTTGTTTGTTATTCACATGGGCATGTGCCGGATCTCGCAGATGAAAACCAGACCTACCCTCTTCCTCTTGGGTTTTTTTTTTCCCCTACCGCTGCTGCCGTAACAGCTAAGTGCCAATTATCTCCCAAGCATGAAAGCAAATATTGTGATAGCCCAACAAGCTCTACAAATGGCAGGGGACACTGGTGGCGATGATTGTCTTTCCTGGTCTGGTGTCTCTTTATCAATCACAACAGCTCTTACTAAAGGGGGATCTAGTAGGTGCAAAACTCTGTGCTACCACCTTCAGTACTTGGCATTCTTTATTTTTGCTTCAGTCTCATTGCATTTTGTCTCTGCCCCAAAAAGAGTTCCCTCAAACCAGCTACCCATTCTCAGGATCCAAATTAACAGGGGGTGATATGAAGACTCTTCAAATATTTGAAGGCCTGACATGAGAGAGAGAGAGGGAGAGAGAGGGAGAGGGAGGGAGAGAGTGAGAGAGGGAGAGAGAGGGAGACAGAGGGAGAGAGAGGGGGAGGGAGGGGGAGGGAGGAGTAGGGAGGGGGAGGGAGGGGGAGGGAGGGAGAGGGAGAGAGAGGGAGAGAGGGAGAGAGGGAGAGGGAGAGAGAGGGAGAGAGGGAGAGAGGGAGAGGGAGAGATTGATTTTTCAGGAACTGGCTTATGCAATAGTGAAGGCTGGCAAGTCCAAAATCTGCAGGGTAGGCCAGCAGGATGGAGACCTAGGGAAGAGCTGATGTTGCAGTGTGAGCCTGGAGCCAGTCTGAAGGCAGATCTCCCTCTCCCTCCAGAGACTTCAGTCTGTATTTCCTTTAGGCCTTCACCTGATTGGAAGAGGCCCACCCTGCTCATCAACTCACCTTCAAGGAGGCGTAACTCCTAGATAAGTAAAGCATAAAACAGACTCCAAGACACAATGGGGCCGCTGGAGAGGGGGGCTCAGTTTATCTTGGACTAGCACAAAAGCTCTCCTGGGTCAACTCTCCTTTTCTTGGCAGGGAGTCACGCCCAACCTGAAAGGATGATAATGGGGTCCAGGTGAAAGATCTGAAGAGGAGGAGCCCAGATCACCAGAGAGGAAATTACAGCGGAATTTGGCAATGAATCCTCAGCCATTCATAGCTTGTGGCCTTGTCCCCAAGTAACTTCTGGGTTATGGAGGCATCTCCACCCCTCAGATTCTGCAGAATAAAATATCTACGAGGCAAACAAACTTTGCTCTTGCTAATATTGGTCACCTTTCACTCAGTAACTTTTTTTTTTTTTTTTTTTGCGGTACGCGGGCCTCTCACTGTTGTGGCCTCTCCCGTTGCGGAGCACAGGCTCCAGATGCGCAGGCTCAGCGGCCATGGCTCACGGGCCCAGCCGCTCCGCGGCATGTGGGATCTTCCCAGACCGAGGCACGAACCCGTATCCCCTGCATCGGCAGGCGGACTCTCAACCACTGCGCCACCAGGTAAGACCTCACTGAGTAACTTCAATGGATAATTATACTAACAAAGTCTCTCTTTCTATTCTCTCTGGGAGGAGGGAAGGAGAAAAGGAAAGAAGGCGATGAAGGCAGAAGGAAGCCCATCCTGCCGTATTTATCACAATCTCTCAGGCACCCAGAATAGTAATAAGTTGGTAGCTGAGAATTTGGGCATTTAGAACATGGACCTCACCCCTTCCCAACACATATGACTAACAGCGGTGACATCGCCAGGGATCTGAATCAAGTCTCAGCCTGTGAATATCTTGGTCTCCTCCAACAGAGAAAATACAAGTGAGGACACTTTTTGTAAGTGGGGACTTAATTGAAAGGCACAAGTACCATTATACCACCCCCAGCCCGGCTGCCCTCTTACACATCCCCTCCTTCCTGACTTCATCTTCCATCCCCAATCATACCTCTCACAGCCATGCCACTGACACCTCAGAGTTGTTGGGAAAGACATTTCCTTAACAACTGATTGATTCGCTGCTTTTCACTGTTGGAGAAGAATTGTTTTTCTTTGTGCTTCACCGGTGTCTTTAGCCCATTGAAAGCATTTCTCATACATTTCTCTTTGTAGTCTTTACAAAGAGGTAATTATATAATGGCTGACTTCTTTTGGTTACGTGGGAAATCAACATCTCCATAGCTTTTGCAGACATACTTAATAAGAAAGCCATTAGAAAGGCAAAGAGAACCTATCATTATTTTCTGGTTTCCTCCTTAATTATAGACAATCATTCTGAAGAAGGGGGGACAGCTTCTGTGATAAAAGTTGTCTAGCATTTAACAGAACAATTTAGAACCAGACTGAACAGATCAACATTATGTCAACTTGCAGATGCTCGACAAAAAACGCTTAAAGGATGTTGGATGGAATGAGAAGCTAATTCAGCCTTTCTCCTTTCCGTTCATTCCGAAAATAGCGGGTTGTTTTTCTCTGCTTAGGAAAATTCAGGTAGGTCTGTCTTAAAGGCTCCAATTAAAGCATGATATATCCCCAAATTCTTTTTTCCCTAGGTAACGCAAATATTACCACCACCATAAAAGCCACTGACATTTCCCCCACTTATATACATTCTCCTTTGGTTACAACCCTGTCTCCAGAAAATGAATTCTAAAGTTCTCTTATGCTTCCTGTCTTAGTCCCGGAGGCTATAAGAAAAATACCATAGACTGAGTGGCTTATAAAGAACATAAATTTATTTTTCACAGTTCTGTTAGGAAGACCAAGATCAAGGTGCCAGCAGATTCAGTATCTGGTAAGAACCTGATTCCTGGTTCTTAGATGGCCATCTTTTATGACAACCTTACATGATGGAAGCAGCAAGAGAACTCTCTGGGGTCTCTTTTAGAAGGGCACTAATCCATTTATGAGGGCTCTACCCTCATGACCTCATCCCCTCCTAAAGGCCCTACCTCCTAATACCATCACATTGGGAGTGAGTTTTCCGTGTGAATTTGAAGGGAACACAAACATGGAGCCTAAAGCACTGCCCTTATTCCCAAACTGGTCTATAGCCCTAAACCAGAGAGACATGCTTCTGAGTCTAGAGCAGATATTGGTGCTGGGGGGACACGGCAGCTTTCACTCAACCAAGACACAATCAATCAAACACCCCTGAATCCAGAAGGAAACAACCTCTGTCCCGAAAGTCACGGAATGGCAAAAGGAGACAAGATGCAAAATGCCTACCTGTTTCCTATTCAAGGTGTTCATTTGTCTGAGGGGAAACTGGTAATGACCTCTAGAGGAGACCATCGAATACATCCAATGAATATCCAATGAATATTCAGTGAAGGGTGTACTGGCTTCTAACCACATGAAACACCTCATTCTGCTTTTTCGGTGCTACCCAATAATGCTCTACAGGCTTTGAGATGTACTAGAAAGGGTCTGAAATAGGAGTCAGGAGTCTGTGATCATGTTCCTATTATTACTTCCACAACTTAGACAAGTCCCTTTGTCTGTATTCTAGTTTTACCTATAAAACAAGAAGGATAAGATATGGGGATATATGTGTATGTATAGCTGATTCACTTTGTTATAAAGCAGAAACTAACACACCATTGTAAAGCAATTATCCTCCAATAAAGATGTTAAAAAAAAAAACAAGAAGGATAAATACCTTCTTTACCTACTTCATTGGACTGTTTGGGAATGAAGTAAGATAATGCTACTAAAGTCACCTTGAAAACTATAAAACACACAACAAATTCTTCATAGTTTTCCACTGAATTAACCCAAACACTGCAGATTTACTTTGTTGTCTGTTTTATGTGCATTGGGTAAGTAGCCTCTACTATTTTTCTCCCTGAAAGGTGAAGTGACTTCTCCAGGTGACACACCTAATAAATAGAAGACCTGAGATTCTAGCAAAGCCTCAATGACGTCAGGAGCCTGCTCTCTTAAACACTACTCTTTCTCTAAAAATGCAAGAAGTGAGGTGGGTCTAGGAGCCATTACCCAAAGCCACCAACCTTACTTTAATAAGTCCCTCTCCAACCTGTCAACATCACACAAATGGGGATATCTGATATATGAGACAAGCAATCATTTTTCTCTTTGGTAGGTAATCACTTTCTATGAAATGTTTTTGAATGTTTTTCAAAATATAAATTTAATTTTAAAAATCAAACAGTAGAGAAGTCTCTACATGGGAGTAGGTGGGGAGATTCTGCAATTCTCCAATCATCCCCCACCCTCCTCCCACCCTCCATCTCAGCCCACCATTCTACACCACTGGGGTAACCACTGCCAACAACTCCATGTGTTGTGAATATTCTGAATGTTTTTAAACACAAATAGGACATTCTATACATATTACTCTGCAACTTGTTTTTTTTAATCTAATACATGTTAGACAGCTCTTCCTATTAACACATATATATCTACCAGGTTTTAGTAGCCGTGAACCATGGTGTTCATGGACCATAATGAATGTACACTGCCACCACGTGATGGGCACTTAGGCTATTTCTTAGTGTCTATGTGTGTGTGGGGGGGGTTATTATTAGAAAGCAGCCAGGAACATCCTGTACACATACCTTTGCAAATTTATGAGTTTATCTATGAAATAAATTCATAAAAGTAGAGATGGTGAGTCAAAGGAATTGAGCATTTTAGGTTTTCATAGATATTGCCAAATTTATCTTCAAATATTTGTACCAATTTGTTCTCCCACAAACAACAGGAATATCTGCTGGCAAATATTTTAGCCAACTGAGGAGATTATCAAGCTTTTTAAGCTCTGCCAACTCAGTGCGGGTAAGAATGCTCATCCGTCCATTTATTTTGTAGTTCACTGTCAGTGAGCGTGAATCTCTTTTCATTCTTTTTACACAACCTCCCTCTTTATGTCTTATGCCCATTTTTCTCTGAATTTTTGGTCTTGGTCTATTCTATTTTTAGTTCTTTAGGTCTTATGGAAAATGAGTCCTTTTCTTGCAAGTGTTGCTGTTATTTGTTGTCCAGTCTGTCTTTGGACTTCCCTTATGCTATGTTTTTCAAGCAGAAATTTTTATTTATTTATTTTAACATCTCTATTGGAGTATAATTGCTTTACAATGGTGTGTTAGTTGCTGCTGTATAACAAAGTGAATCAGCTATACATATACATACATCCCCATATCTCATCCCTCTTGCATCTCCCTCCCACCCTCCCTATCCCACCCCTCTAGTTTTTTTTATATAGGCAAATCTGTTTAGCCTTTTCTTTATGGTTCTAAGTTTTATATCATGCTTAAAACAGCCATACCTATTCCAAGATCATTTTTTAAATTCCTAAAAGTTTTATTCTAGTGTTTTTATAGATCCATGTTTTTACATTTGAACATTTGACCCTTCTGGAATTTATTTTCGTGTAACTAAGGAAGTCAGTAACAAGCTTTACCAGGTGGAACAGTTCTTCTTACCAGGAAACCATACTAAGTTCATATAACAAAAAATTTGCGTTGCATATGCATCACATATTGAGTGGGCCACGGCGTCGCCATCCTTTACCAGCTCTTCATTTTGTCTAAATGATGACCTTGAATTGTATGCAGCTTACTGATCCGGGCCTCAGTTTATCTGCTGGCATGGGACCTAGTAAATGTACTGACATCTGTCAATGGGTACCTCTTTATTAATTTTCCTAATTCAAGAATTCTTAACCCGTTTTCTACCTCTTTGGCAGAATAATGTTCTTAAAATATACAGGATTACAAAAGAAACAAATACATGAAAACGCAGTTCTATCCAAAGACCCCTTGGTCTATGGATCCCAGGTCACTTGGGACTTCCTTCCTTCTCCTGACATTGCAAATACACTTCGTGGAGGCAAATACAAAAACCTGTCTTCCTACTGCTGCCAGCTTGTGTCTCTGCATCTCATGCTTCCTCTGCCTCAAGGCCTCCTTTTCAGTCACTGACACACTTAGCTCGTTTGCAATTGGCTACTCCATATCAGATGAGCCACTGCCAAGTTCCGAAGAGGTGGGCGGGGTTGAGAAAAGTGAACTTGTACAGAACAACAGCACCTTCTCTGGTTCTCTTTTGCTTCCATCCTTACTCTCATTCTTTCCCCATACCCTGTGCCAACATCTCCTGCCTTACCGCTTCCTACAAAGGTATCTCTGACCATGCAGTCATCCAATTTACATCCACATATTACAGTCCTGTTATATATGTGCCAAAAAAAAAAAAAGAACATAGTCATATATTCTTGTGAGTATGTGTCTATCATAAATTTGGTTGGGTTTTTTGGTCCCTAAATAAGTATATCCTTCCCCATGTCACCATATTGGAAGTCCTCCTGATTCCTGCCTTGAGAAGTGAGTTGACAGCAGAAGGTTGTTTTTGATGAACTGTTACCCAAGAGAAGAAAAATGGTAACAGTGGATTCATGTGATGAGAAACCTTTGTGAATGAGCTATGAATTGTGTGCGGCCCACACAAAAGGAAAAATCTCACCTTGCAGGTACCAGGAAATCTGATTACATCAGTTTTGTCTGTGATGTGCAACATTACTGGATCATTAGCCTTTGCCTTTGCTCAAAGCCAACTCTAGCATCTGGATCAACGATTTCAGAGCCCCCAAGGGCATCACCATACCAAGAATTCTGCAGCCCATGTGGAAGAACAAAGAGTTTAAAGCAAAGTCCCGTTGACTTTGAAGCACCCCCCTCCAAAAAAAATCAATAAGCTACCCTTTGGCTCCTTACCGACCACAGAATACAGAAGGCCCAAACACCCACACTCTCTCTTTCTCATCAACTCTATGCTTGAAAGAGTAACTGAAAAGGTTATTTAAAAAGTGATAAAGTGGCACTTTCCTTGATAAAAGCAAATGCATGAATAAGAACCCAGCTTTTCTCTTAGATGGACCACTTGGACTGTAAACACACAGGCACAAAGAATTTTAGCCCCTAAGTGACAAAATTTTCAAAGAACTGCTACATTAAAAAGAGACTATAGGGGCCTCCCTGGTGGCGCAGTGGTTGGGAGTCTGCCTGCCGATGCAGGGGATACGGGTTCGTGCCCCGGTCTGGGGGGATCCCATGTGCCGCGGAGCGGCTGGGCCCGTGAGCCGCGGCCGCTGGGCCTGCGCATCCGGAGCCTGTGCTCCGCAACGGGAGGGGCCGCAACGGTGAGAGGCCCGCATACCGCAAAAAGAAAAAAAAAAAAAAAAAAAGAGACTATAGACACGAAAACACATTTTTTAAATTATAAAGACGAGTCCAGGAAAGGTTTGGTGATCATCAGCAACAATGTTAGTTGTCTTCACTGAACCTGGCTCAAAATCATAAAAGCTTCAAGTTATGGACCTCAGGAAATTTATTTTAGAGCTCTTTTTGTCTGATGTAAGATTACTCATCCCTGTACACACAACACGAGGCCAGGAAGAGACCACAGAGGTCATCTAGTCTCACCACCGACTACACGGATGAGGAAAGAGAGGATCAAAAAGGTTAAGTGAAGCGTTCAAGGTCACAGTGAGTCAGCAGAGAGCTGGGACAAAGCCACAGATTTACTAACTCTGCGATCTTTCTAATGACCCCTTGCCACCTACCAGAAATCAATTTATAAAGTTACACTGTTATACAAAGCCCAGCTGGACTGGCTAGCCTGCTTTTCCTCCCCACATCTTCCATCCAGCCTTCCCCACTCTGCATTTGGTCCCAGGGGGCTGACTTGTACCAACTCCCCAACTCCCTCAACCAGCAACCAGGCCCTCTGCTACCAGCTGAGTTTAGTCAAAAAGCACCCCAGCAGGAGGAAGAAGGAATGGAAGACAGAGAGGTCAGGATGTTTATTCTCTGGGCCCCCTCCTGTGTGGGCGTTGCCCTGAGATTACAGCTCCACCCAGCTCTTTCTGCCTCCCTTCCTCTGCCCCTTGTGTCTGCGGGTGTGTCTTCGTTTCCTAGGGCTGCCATAACAAATCACCATACGCTGGGTGGCTTAAAACAACAGAAATTTGTCTCACAGTTCTGGAGACTGGAAGTTTGAAATGAAGGTGTCGGCAGGGCCATGATCTCCCTGACACGTGTAAGGAAAGATACTTCCTTGTCCCTTTGGGGCTTCCAGTGTTTGCTGGCCACCCTCGGTGTTCCTTGGTTCGTAGAGATATCCCTCCACTCCCTCCCTTCGTCATCACGTGGTGTTCTTCCTGTGTCTCTGCCTGTGTCTCTTCTTTTATTATAAGAATGCCAGTCATATTGGATGAGGGCCTGCCTTCATGACCTCACCTTGACTTGGTTATATCTGCAAAGATTCTCTTTCCAAATAAAACCGCATCCATAGGAACCCAGGATTAAAACGTCAACATATCCTTTTTTTTTTTTTTAACAGATCTTTTTGAGGGACACATTTCAACCCATAATGAGGTGGAAACAGTGTTCTGCTAGTACTGGCCCCAAGGTGCTGCATTATCACTCGTGTTTTCATGTACAGATAGACCTCATTTTATTGTATTTCACTTTATTGTGAGTTTTCTACAAATTGGAAGTTTGTGGCAACCCTGCAGAAGTCTATTAGTGCCATTTTTACAGCAGCATTTGCTCACGTCGTGTCTCTGTGTCACATTTTGGTAATTCTCGCAATATTTCAAACATTTTCATTATCATTAAATTGGCTATGGTAGTCTGTGGTCGGTGATTTTTGATGTTAATATTATAACTGTTTTGGTTTGGTTTTTTTTCTTATGGAATTATAGTTGATTTACAATATTGTGTTAGTTTCAGGTGTACAGAAAAGTGATTCAGTTATACTTTTTTTATCAGATTCTTTTCCATTATAGGTTATTACAAGATACTTAAAACAGTTCCCTGCTGTACAGTAAATCCTTTTTGTTTTTCTTGTTTTGCATTTTTAAATTAAGGTATGTACATTTTTTTAGATGTAATACTATTACATACTTAATAGACTACAGTATAGTGTAAACATAACTTTTATATGCACTGGAAAACCAAAAAATTCAGGCAACTCATTTAATTGGGATACTTGCTTTATTGCAGTGGTCTGGAACCAAACCCACAATATCTCCGAGTTATGCCTGTATGCTATATGCATTCCTATAAATAGTTCCCTTACTAAAGTTTACTGAACACTTCCACTTTGGATATAGAGAGCCACAAGAGAATATTGATTCCACCCTAACAATGAGAAAAGGCAAATAATCTATAAAAGTATAAGTTCTCTTGAGCCCATCAGAGAGCTGAGAGCACAAAGCAATCAAGTGAACTAAATTCCAATGAGTAATGAACCCCTCCAAGGAGAGATGGAACACACAAACTATTTCCCATTTGGCAGAGCCTGAAAGGAAGACGCAGCTGCCATAAAAGTGGATAAAAGGAAAACAGCTAATGTCTTAACAAATTCGTAAAGGTCACATGGGGGATAATGAGGGAGCATGGAATCCCTGGAACCCCATGGACAAGCAGAATCTGCTCCCTCTCACCAGTTCTTTTTCATGAGGCTTTAACAGCGAGTCTTGAGAAAGACTGAGGGCAGGACAGGAAACTTGACTGCCAGTGTCTCCTTGTGAACACCCGTGGCTGCAGTTGTACAAGCACAAGGTCTCGCCCATTTTCCAGACTCTTCTTTCATGTGAAGCAAAACACTAAGGCTGCTGGGGGGAAAGGCAGGAAACGCCAACTCTCAGAACCCTGATTCCACAGTGATCCATCCTATTGGGTAGGTTAGTAGGGCAATCCTCATTATTATTTACAAGCAGGTAATATTTACACGTGAGGCAGCCACATTAAGGGACTTGCCAAAGATTGAGCCAAGCCCAAAGCATCTTATTCCTGCCTTCTGGGTAAACCCAGAAGTGAAGTAAATCAGAAACAAAGTCAAAAATGTTTAACCATGGCTAAATTATTGAAACATCAGAATTTTTCATAACACTTGAAGAAATGTTTTTTCTCACCACGTTCACACGTCAAAGATGACAACCTAGAGTCTTCATAAACATTCCAAAAACATTACCCATTGGCTGAAAATTGGCTATTTATGATAATTTTTACTTAACAGAAAGACCTTTTCAACAGATACCTAGATTTCCCTCCTTTGGATTTAATAAATGCCAAATCATCCATCTAAGAAACATCACAGTTGGAAAGTAATTTGGATGAACTCTCTGTTCCATTTTGGACAAGTGGGATCCCAACTTCTTGAACACAACCAGGACTCTGAACTTAGTTCAGTGCATTGTACTTTCAGAAAAAAAGTCATAATTAGAAAACCCTCTGCTATGTTATATTCAGTCCAAATCTACTTCCCTACATCATATATGCACGATAATAGAGGAACATTCTAATGAAAATGATAACTTAGATTTATTTAATTGGGAAACTCACAGGGCACCATAATCAGAATGTCTTTTACAGTGGAAGCAATGGCAGGTAACTCATTTCTGCTAATAGTTGCTTGACTGAAGAGCAATCCTAGCCAAGTGAACAGTTGATTTCATCCATATAATTACTTGTATGGATACTGCTAGATGGTATGGAGGATTCAGGGCTAGTTTTTAAGTCTCAGTGCTTGTTTTTTTGAATGTGTAGAGAGAAATAGAACAAATATTTATTGAGTTTATAGAATGAATTATGAGCCATACTAAGCACTTTATAGAAGCACTCATTTAATTCTTAAAGTAATCTTTACCAGGCATTATTACCCCCATTTAATGGATGAAGAAATAAAGATTCAAAGAGGTTAAATAACTTCCCTGAGGCCATGAAGTTTATAAATAAAAACTCAGGGCTTGAACACATCTTCTGAGTTTCAAAGTAGATTGTAATCAGTGCATCATATTGCCCTGATTAACCAGAAGCAGGACCTGAGTCAGGCAACAGTGCGAGACGGGCAAATTCATCACCAGTCTCTCCACTCTTCCTTCCCACCACCTCACACCCCTCCAGCACCTTCTTGCGGTCCACAATTACCCAAGGTCCCCAAATACCACCCAGTCTGGATCTGCCTTTCCCAGGCGTTGCTCCCTGCTCCAGACTCAGCCCTCATCTTGGCCTCCGTCCCCTTTGCCTGGTTGGCTTAACCTCTGAAAACTTAACTCTTACTTACTCCAAATACTCCTGGGAGGGGTAGCATTTTAAAAAAGGAGTCCTGGAGGGACTTCCGTGGTGGTCCAGTGGTGAAGACTCCACACTTCCAATGCAGGGAACGTGGGTTTGATCCCTGGTCAGGGAACTAAGATCCCACATGCTGTGAGGCCAAAAAAAAAAAAAAAAAGAACTTTTCATAGAGAACACTTGTGGCTGCCAAGGGGGACAGGGAGAAGGAGAGGGATGGACTGAGAGTTTGGGGTTGGTAGATGCAAACTGTTACATTTAGAATGCATAAACAACAAAGTTATTGTATAGCACAGGGAACTGTATCCAATCTCCTGGGATAAACCATAATGAAAAAGAATATAAAAAAAGAATGTCTCTATAACTGAGTCATTTTGCTGTACCGCAGAGATGGGCACAACATTATAAATCAACTATACTTCAAAAAAAATCCAAAAAAATAAGGAGGAATCCTAGAAAGGTCACTGTGATAGAGTGAGGGGAAGTTTGATACTGAGAACAGTAGGAGGTTTCCATCCTAATGTTTAAAACACAATGATCTGGGCTTCCCTGGTGGCGCAGTGGTTAAGAATCTGCCTGCCAATGCAGGGGACACGGGTTCGAGCCCTGGTCTGGGAAGATAGCACATGCCGCGGAGCAGCTAAGCCCGTGCACCACAACTACTGAGCCTGCACTCTAGAGCCCGCGAGCCACAAATACTGAGCCCGCATGCCATAACTATTGAAGCCTGCATACCTAGAGCCCATGCTCCGCAACAAGAGAAGCCACCGCAATGAGAAGCCCGCGCACCACAGTGAAGAGTAGCCCCCGCTCACCACGACTAGAGAAAGACCGTGCACAGCAACAAAGACCTAACTCAGCCATAAATAAATAAATAAATTTAAAAAACAAAACAAAACACACTTATCTGCTAGGACAACAATGGCAACCCAACCAATATCCTTTTCCATAAAAACATTTCCATTATTTCACATCTGCTTCCCAGGGGTGCTGGTTCTCATACAAGTGAACAGAGGCTGTATGGGACACCGCCAACACCTTCAGGACCCAGTTCATGTCTTATTCATCTTTATATTCCTGCTGCTAATACAATTCCTGGCACCTGGTAGGGGTTCAATAGCTCTTTGTTGAGTAAATGACAGAAGGAATGAACAGAACAACCCAGGTTGAACAGATATGTCACTGGCTCTGGCTCAGTCAGCTCAGCTCATTTATTTCTCTGGCCATTGTCCTAAGGAAGCAGTGACATTAGCCATAACAAAAATATGCATTGCCATGTCTCCTTTGTAGAAAAACAGTCTGAATAAACAGGATAGGAACTCAGATAATAAAGAGACCTCATTCCAATGAGGGAGGCAGTTCAATTCTATCCAAATGCTCAGAGATTCTGAACATTCAGAACTTAAGAAAAAGTACATCTAGACTTCTGGGATCATTAAATCCTCAAAGCCGTGTCCTTTTTTCACTATTTCATCTCAGATTTGGGGAATTTGGACCCAGAACTGTACAACCTATATGAATACTCTATAAACCCAGGATATAGAAGCAATTATATCTGCCATTTTTCCAATTTTATCTCAATCTTGAGGTTCCTTCCATCCCAAATCCTTAGGGATTTATCCAGTCATGTGCTGGAGCTAGCTCTCATCAGCTCATGAGGGCTGAGGTTAAGTTTTCAGGAATTTTTCAAGGCAGTTGTCAAATACATCCATTATTTAAAATTAAATTATGTAAACTAAGAAATAAATTATGTTAAAAACAAAACAAAGGTAATAAATATTCAAAACTCATCACTTCCTAATTACTGCACTATATTTCACTGTTACGTATGCTTCTGAAGTTAGTGATGTCTATTGTAGCTGTACAGTGGAAATACTACATCATGGTGGACTGCTGCAAAGACTTTCCCAACACCATGCTCAGTGACACCACAATGGTACCTTGCAATCAGCCATGGTGGGAGGATTGACACTATAAAGATTGGCAATGCTATAAATAAAGGCCTTTTTTTCCCCTGCAGAGAGCCAGTTGTTAAACATTTGTGAGCACACCACTGGATGTGTGCCATCCCAAACCTTTTTGGGTTGGAGGACAGAGTCTAGCCACAGAGTTGGGGGATGGGGGGAGAATGGGAACAGTCCAATGCACTGATGCCATTACTTCTTGCTGCCACAGTGTTCCTGAGGATGCTAATCTACTTGGTGATGATTCCTCTCTGACCCAAGTTCCAGCACAGGGCACCTGGCACAGCTCCTCAACCGAGGACACACCCACAGGCTGAGTGCTGGATTGGCCAACGGCCCCACCTCTGGACCCCGGAGGTGCAGCTCTGCATACTGGGCTCCTGTGATCCACATCCACAGCCATGTTGGTGATTCCAGGACCCCCATTTTTCATCTGGATCCCCAGGAATTTACCATAGATATTGGGCAGGTTTTCTTTTTAATCCTTTAAAACACAAAAAGCTCATTTTCCTGGCTAGGGGTGCTATGTGTCTTATCCCTACCTTTGAATACTCCTGGGGAGGCCTCACCCACTCTTCTGAAAAAAAGACTACAGTCTATGACCCCAAGCTGAATTATTGGTCCAAGGGAGACGCTGAGTGTTTTCAAGATGTTTACTCTCACTGTCCTCAGTCAGGGGAGTGGTTACAATCAATTGCTTTAGGATGATTTCTTAACTCTTCATTTACTAAAGAAAAAAAAGGGGCAGAGAAAAGATAATTTTAATCTTTGCAGGCAACCTGCTACAATTCAATACTCCAAAGAAATGACTATCTTCAAACAAGACTCAATGACTTACTCATTTTTTAAAAGCAAATCAACTTAGGTATAAAATAAGCTCCAAGGATATATTGTACAACACGGGGAATATAACCAATATTTTTTTAAATTAATTAATTTATTATTTTTAATTTTTTTTTGGCTGTGTTGGGTCTTCGTTTCTGTGCGAGGGCTTTCTCTAGTTGCAGCGAGTGGGGGCCACTCTTCATTGCAGTGCGCGGGCCTCTCACTGTCGTGGCCTCTCCTGTTGCAGAGCACAGGTTCCAGACACGCAGGATCAGTAGTTATGGCTCACGGGCCCAGTTGCTCCGTGGCACGTGGGATCTCCCCAGACCAGGGCTCGAACCCGTGTCCCCTGCATTGGCAGGCAGATTCTCAACCACTGCGCCACCGGGGAAGCCCTATAACCAATATTTTATAAAAACTATAAATGGAGTATAACCTTTAAAAATTGTGGATCACTATATTGTACACCTGTAACTTACATAATATTGTACATCTGCTATACTTCAATTAAAAAAAAATTTGAAAACTGTTGAAACAACAAATAAACCTAATTAAATTCTGGGAAAATAAATAAATAAATAAAAGCAAGTGATTTCACAGACATTTTATTCTGGATATAAAATCAGAGGTTAAGAAAAATGAATCATACATCACCCTATAGTTGCCAAAGTACTTTAACTTATATCTTAAATATTGTTTTTCACAAATACTTTATGAAGTATGTTCTATTATTTGTTTGACAGATGAGAACATTGAGGCTCAGAGATGGTTAAGTGGTTTTCCAGGGTTACATAAACAACAAATTCAAAACTTCTCTGTTCCAAATCAGTGTGCTTGATAATATTCTTTCTAAAGAGATGGGATTCCAACCCCACAGAAGGCCTCTCCTCAGGACTCCTTATCCCTGCTTCTGCAGTATTTATTTCTGTGACATGCCTTTGCCCATGATAATACCTCACTGGAAGTATCTTCTTTCCTTCCTTCTATCCTTCCAAATACAATCCATCCTTCAAGATTCAATCAGGGCTCAACCAAACTATGTGTAAAAGAGGTGAATACAGTGATCATTCACATATAGACCTCTTATACTGATTAAAATTGCAGTCTTACATTTCACATAGTGATAAGTAAAGTGATTCTAGTATTTACATGAAGTTAAATCTCTTCCAACCTGGGTGATTATTTGAGACACCACAGGACAGGGGTTGTTTGAGTTGGGCCTTAAGGTGAAAAGGTGCTGATGGAATATTCAGAGGAGAAAATTATATTAAGAATGGCATTTTTCTGGATCCATAAGCAGAGATAAAAATTTTAAACCATATGCTCAATTATAAGGCTTACATGGAAGGCTAATACACAGTAGAGTTAAAAATAAAAGGAATCTAAGTACTTTAAATAACTTTTAAATTATCAAGTTAAACCTCCCATTTAAAAATTTTTTTTTTTTGCGGTACACGGGCCTCTCAC
Organism: Mesoplodon mirus; assembly: GCF_964341445.2. Lineage (NCBI taxonomy): Eukaryota > Metazoa > Chordata > Mammalia > Artiodactyla > Ziphiidae > Mesoplodon > Mesoplodon mirus. The sequence goes on along the minus strand of NC_138996.1, from coordinate 18,344,279 downwards.
TGTTGTGGTCTCTCCCATTGCTGAGCACAGGCTCCGGACGCGCAGGCCCAGCAGCCATGGCCCACGGGCCCAGCCGCTCCGCGGCATGTGGGATCCTCCCGGACCGGGGCACGAACCCGTGTCCCCTGCATCGGCAGGCGGACTGTCAACCACTGCGCCACCAGGGAAGCCCTAAAAATATTTTTAATTTTTTATTTTGAATTAATTTTAGACTCACAGAAAGTTGCAAAAGTAGTAGAGAAAATTTCTGTGTATCCTTTGCCCAGTTTCCCCCGATGTTAACATCTTACATAACCATAGTATAATTCCCAAATCCAGAAAATTAATATTAGAACAATACATGAAACAATAGTTTTCAAAACACTGGACATCAGGCAATGCATGATAGTAATCCCCAAGAGTCAGGAAACAAACAAGGTGAGCCCTACAATTGTCCCGGCTTCCTGCCTTGAGAGTTTCCAGGCCATGGCACAGGGAGGGGATAACTGAGGCGGAGCCCAGAGGATGCTCTGAGCTGAGAGTCTGGGAAGACCAAGGCAGCTAGAGTTCACTGAACAGAATGCTACAGCAGAGACGGTTGCACGGAGAGAGAGCCCCAGAGATCTCCAGGGTCCCCCTCAAGTATTCAGCAAGTGTTGATCAATGCACGCACCATGAAGACTACCCAAGACAGGGGAAAGGACCATGCAAAAGGATTAGAGGGAGCTGAGTTCACACAGGGCCAAGAATAGCCCCTGTTCCCACTAGCTGGAAAAACTCATAACTCACTAGGCATTAAGTCAAATACCCAGGAAGGTCTTAGCTCAATGGTGGGGAATAATTAGTCCTCGACTGAGTACCACTCCAGACTCACCTAACGAATCATAAAAGCAAGATTGGAAAGGATCAAACTATTCCTAAGTAACTTAACTATATCCCAAAACAAAGCTCAAGGAGATTTATAGGAAGACAAAAATATCCATTGTTGCCTTGCTTTGTGTATTTTTTTTTTTTGCAGTACACGGGCCTCTCACTGCTGTGGCCTCTCCCATTGTGGAGCACAGGCTCCGGACACGCAGGCTCAGCGGCCATGGCTCACGGGCCTAGCCACTCCGCGGCACGTGGGATCTTCCCGAACCAGGGCACGAACCCATGTTCCCTGCATCGGCAGGCAGATTCCCAACCACTGCGCCACCAGGGAAGCCCCTGTGTATTGGTTTTTAAAGTCATCAGTCATCAGCTAGTTTAATTCTTTTGTCTTTGTACATAATTGTATCTTTTTGTCTAGAGAGACACCTTGAGGATTTTATCTTTCGTTCTGAGAACTAATAGTTGTACCAGGCTATGTCTAAGAATTGATACTTCTGGGTTAATTTTGCCAGACGAGCCCTTTCAATGTGTTGATTTGGATCTTTTCCTACTTCTGGAAGTTTTCCTGAATTATAGTTTTAAATGTTAGCTCTGTTCCGTTGTTTTCTTTTTCTTCTTCCGGGACTGAGATAGTATGAACGCGATTCTTTCTTTGCCTTTCTTCCATTTCTACTACTTTCTGAGCCTTTCTAGTTTTTTCTTTTTTTTTTTTTTTTTTTTTTTTTTTTTTTTGCTGTACGCGGGCCTCTCACTGCTGTGGCCTCTCCCGTTGCGGAGCACAGGCTCCGGACACACAGGCTCCGCGGCCATGGCTCGCGGGCCCAGCCGCTCCGCGGCATGTGGGATCTTCCGGGATCGGGGCACGAACCCGTGTCCCCTGCATCGGCAGGCGGACTCTCAACCACTGCGCCACCAGGGAAGCCCTTTTCTAGTTTTTTCTACTCATTTCCCTTTCCCTTGGTTGCTTTCCTGTCCTTCACTGAATTTTCATTTAGTCCATTCTCCCTTTTGCATCTTGTAATTTGTTCTTCACTTCTGAGATAATGTTGTCTTTTTCTTCCACTTTTTTCCTGAGTTTAATTAACTCTTTTTTCATGTCTCCTTTTTTTTTTCTTGTCCATTTCTGCTTTTAGTTTGGGGTTTCAGATTTAAAATGGTTTTTCATAGCCTCAAATGCTTGTTTCAGTATATTTCATTCTTTTTGGAGTGTGGACTTGCAGTTTTCTTCTGCTTCATGGTTAGACAGGAGTAGATCGGAGGAGAATCAGAACAGTATTATGGCATATGAGGCTCAAAGAAATACAGCTTAAAGCAGGAGATGGTCAATACAAAAATCTCAAGAAGCAAAACAGTGTGAGATCTGGGGGAGTAGAAAAGCCTGTTGCACACAGCATATACGTTGTCACTGTGACAGTGGACAGAACATTTTCAGTGGAGAGCTAGAGAGGGAAGTCATAGTATAAGACATTCAGAAATGAGTTGATCATCAGACCATACAGCTAGCAATATATTAATAGAACACTCCACCAATGGCTTCAACTGTGAAAAGCCAAAAAGAATTAGGTCAGATACAAGAAAACGTAGAGTCAAGTGGAAACCTTTTCAAAATGGAGATCTGTGCTTTTTTCAGGCAGACAGGAAGATGCCCCAAAAAGAGAGATTGATTGATAATACTGGCAAACAAAGAGGTAATTGCAGTCATGAAGTTCAAGAGGATAAGAAGGTTTGGAATATCCTTTCTGAGGAGAATAGGAAAGAATTGAGGATCTTTGCTTCTGAAAAAAGGAGGAAGAAAAAGTTCTGAAAATCTTTCTTCTATAGTACAATCTAAAGATTCTGGATAAAATACAGCAAGCAATCTTTAGAAGTATAGGTGAGTGTGCAAGAAAATAAAATTCTCAAATGCCAGAAACAAGAAGCAGCTGAAAACCAGAGAGGTAAGCCTTCCCATTGGCATCACTCTGCAAGGCATGGAGGAAAGAGGGGGACATTATTGTTTTGGGGGTATCCTAAGGGTGTTGATTTTTTGCCTGTGTTGCAATTAGAATTCAGGCCTCTGATTTAAGTCAGGACCCTTTAAAGATTCACTCTCATGAAAGGTGAATTAAGGAAAAATCAAACTAACCAGAGGCACAGATATCAAAAAAAGTTGTCTATGTCAGGCCTAACCTTGGATGGAAAAAATATTCTCTCCGAAGAATGCATATATCTGGGTCCGGGCCACACACAGATTTTGTTTTTTGAGTTGATACTAGCACATGATGTGCTAACCCTCAATCCAAGAAATCAACATAAAAATTTGTCTCAGGTTGTTAAGCCCCTGGAATGCTAATGTAAACCAACTCTGAAAGGCCATGTCCCCAGTCCTGGCCACATAGGAAGCCACAGATAAAGTACCAATGACAATGAACTTAGAGCTCAATAATTGTAAATACATGAGCAATATTTTATAAATCCACTAGGAATCTATCCACCATGGGCACAATAAACTGCAGGATTAGATCCTCAATAAATACAGATAATTAAACCATCTGAAAAGCTTGAAAATAATTATTCTTAAAATGATTAAGGACATAAAAAAGATGTAGAAGAGCTTAAGAACAGAATACTGTTTAAAAATTAAAATCAGGAAAGAAAAAGCTCAGAGAGAAGAGACACTGAAAATAAGGAAGTAAAATTTCTAGGAATAACACATACATATTGCTATTGAAATTATAAAATTCAGCAAATACATTAAATAGCAGAATCAACGTAGGAAAAGAGGACTGGTGCCAAGATTGATCTGAGGAAACTGCTCAACATGAATCTCAAAGAGACAAAAAGAGATGAAAATACGAGGCAGAGGTTAAGAGGCAGAGGATCCAATAAAGAAGGACTAACAAATATCTTGAAGGAGTTCCTGAAGGGGATTCAACCAAAGGAAATATGGGATGGATTTTAGTTTTTGAAGACTCAAATGAATCTAGGAAGCTTGAACGTTAGGTTGTTCAAGTTGGCCCAACTGGTACACTAACTCTTTTTCTCTGATAATTTCAACCCACATTCTTCTCTCCCTTCTCTGAAGTTCTTTGGTAATTACAATCCATACCTCACAATGTACCATCTGATTATATACTGTCTTGCTGACAGTGATGATGGTTTCACACATGCTTGTTGTATCTCCCTAACTGAACTGTAGGATTCCAAAAGAAGAGATCATGTCTTCTAGTTTCCTTGTATTGTATTTTCTGCAGTACATGGGATTACTTACTCTAAATTAGAATTTAATGAGAGGAGAAATAGAATTCAAGGTAAAAACCTACCTTTGAATCCTTTAATATATAATACTTTCTTTTAATAAAGGCATATTCATTTATCTTTTATAGAGACAAAACATATCCAAGTTAAAAAGGACACATTTCAACCAAGCCTGGCTAAGCAAGAGTTCAGTTAAACTTTAACTAAAAATTCCTTCAAGTGTTCATTCTCTTAGTATGCATCCGGCAACTTTGCATGCTGAGCATATTTTGTAAGTCAAACTATAAATAGCTATAATAAATGTCATATGTAAATTGACCTATTTTCAAGGTTTCTGAGTACAACAGAGGATCTGAATAATTTTTTGAATGGCTGACAAATACTTTTTCTGCTTTTGCATTTGGATAGCTCCCAAACAACTGAGAAAATTTTCCTAAAACTTCATCTACAATTCTCTGTAAGATTAAAAATGGACATGAGAAAATTTACTTCTTTTTTTTTTTGCGGTACGCCAGCCTCTCACTGTTGTGGCCTCTCCCGTTGCTCCGGACGCGCAGGCTCAGCGGCCATGGCTCACGGGCCCAGCTGCTCCACGGCATGTGGGATCTTCCCGGACCAGGGCACGAACCCGTGTCCCCTGCATCGGCAGGCAGACTCTCATCCACTGCGCCACCAGGGAAGCCCGAGAAAATTGACTTCTTAAAAAGGTAATTAATGAAAAAGGTCCATAGCAATGAGAATTAATGGCTTGAGCTGGATATGGAGTCCCTACATTCAAATAGCTTTATTCCAGTAACACAGTAAAGAATGCATGATGGTAACATAAAAGAATAACCAGTGTAAAATGTATATACGCCCACAATTCATAATGGTACCTCACTGCTGATATTTTTCAGCATAAAAATTCATTGTTAGGACACAAGTTGAAGGTATCCTAAAGCAATAATCTATACTTTTTCATAACCTCTAAAGTGGCTTAATGAAAGAAGGTCAAATCTTAAAAAGGTTTCTACACCATTAAAACAACTGGACTTCTTCATAACATTGCTTTATTCCCCGTATCATATAACGATTAAGTACTGAACAGGGATAAGATACTGGCCAAGAAGGAAACTGGCCTGAAGAAATTAATAGATCAAAAGATACAAACCAGTGAACTCAGAGAGAGAAAAATGCAGAGAGATTTCCTCTCAGGCTCTGTCTACCACCAAAACACACACACACACACACACACACACACACACACACAGAGGCAAAAGAAAGCTAACGTCAAAGTCCAAGACAGGAAATGACAAAGCAGCAGTTGTCTCAGGTGACTAGGACATTGGTTTAGGTTCCTTTTGCCTCAGGAGAAAAAAAAACAAAAACAGGTAGAAACATGAGGTCAAGTCCCATGTGTCCTGTGCTAATCTTCACAGTTAATTCTCTTTTATTAAAACACCCATTTTTGTGGGAGGAACAGTTGAATTGGGCAAAAGGTTTGACCTACCATGTTATATTGAATCTATGAATTATCTTGGCCAGAATCCAAAATAAAATCCTAAATTCTAAATGAAATTATACTAACATGAAGTCAACTACTCCGAGATCCTCAGCTATCCATGCACTCAGCTCTAGAACAAGCCAAACTCACCTGTCCAGGCCGAGGTAAACACACAAACCAAGCAGTACATGGGAAATCAATTTGCTCACTGCTCTGTGTTTATCTATGACAGGTTGTGCTTACAGCCCCCCATTGAGTAAGGCTTTTCAGTCGTGAAAATTTCCAACTGAAGTCTGCCTACCAAGGGCTCCCTCACCAAACCTCTCCTTGGGGATCTCTGGGACTTAATTCCATCAAAGAGTTCAGTCTTCTCCATCTACTCACCATTTTATTCGTTAAATGCCCAGATTTCTAACTCAAGAGAGGAAGTCTAATTAGTAGAGAGAGCAGAGGGACCTTGAACAAGTCAGTCTGCGGGCTGGGGACCTCAAAGTGCACAGTGGGGAGAAGAGCTTCAGTCCCACTTGTGTCCTTCGCAGGAAACTGACAATTAAGTGCTCTGGGTCCAAGGGGAAAAGAGGCCTAATGTACACACTCATTTTTGAAAGCATTCTCCTTTGATAACCAAATCCCAGAAGTGTCATCCCAGAAGCCAGCAGAAATTACGTCTCCTGGTTCTTTCAAGCCATAGAGACACTGAGGGCACTTGCTTAGCACTACTGTAGAGGCATTTAGAGGGACAGGAGCAGTTTCTTACCCTAAGAAACCCAAATAGCCCAACAGATGCAAACTGCTTTCTAAGCTTAACACTTCTCAGTGAATCCAAGACCCTCAAAGGCACTCGAGGAAAAATTCATCTTCTACAATAAATCATCCCTGGATCAAATCTTATTTTTCTTATCTTATAATTTTTAAAAATTAATCAAATATTGGGAGTTCCCTAGGGTGACCTAGTGGTTAGGATTCTGCACTTTCACTGCCTGGGCCCGGGGTTCAATCCCTGGTCGGGGAACTGAGATCCTGCAAGCTGCACGGCACAGCCAAAAAAAAAAAAAATCAAATGCTGCATTCATGGTATCACAATCCAGATCAGACCCCCAAACAGAAGATTTCCCTTCTGACTTTCTAACTACTAGTACAGCACTCCACTTTCATCACTTTGAGATGGGGTGGGCTGGGACGGAGAGGCTTCCCACCTAAAAATCATAGCCATTGTTCAGCACATCACCAACAGATTATTCTCAGATTTGATGGATTAAAGTGTGCCTGCTAGGGATTCCCCTGGTGGTCCAGTGGCTAAGATTCCGCACTCCCAAGTGCAGGGGGCCCGGGTTCAATCCCTGGTCAGGGAAATAGATCCCACATGCCATAACTAAGACCCCACGCAGCCAAATAAATAAATTAAAAAAAAAAAAAGTGTGCCTGCTAAATAAAAAAAAAAAAAGATAAACAAAACCCGAGAATTGGAAAGAACCTTAAAAGACACTAGTCCAACTCTCTTATTGAGGCCCAGAGAGGGGCCCAGCATCTCAGGGTTAGGGCAAGAGCCACCAATACCTGAAATTCAGATTCAGGTCATTGGCAGAGCAGAATCTTGTCCATGCACCTACTCCTTACCCCTGCAGGACTAAAGAATCTCACGATGTGTGATGTACCAACTGGGGGATTCAAATGCTATTCCGTTTTGGCTAATACTGTTTACATATAATTTATGTTCATACTGTCTCTTTCAGCTCTCCTCCGTGGGTCACCACTATGCCCAAACCCAGTGCAAAGCCATTGCCCTAGGTCATAGGAAAAGTAATGTCTTTTGTGTCTACCTCTCCAGCCCAGGTCTAAGTTTTTTTTTTAAAGCCACCTAACTCAGTGACTTCCAAGATTCCAACCAAAAATTTGTTTGATGTGATCTAAATTTGCCATGTTTCAATGAGAAAACATGGTTTGGGTCAACCTCCTTTAGCTGCCTATGCTGGAAAAGCTTCCTGCTACTTTCTGAACCCAGCGCTTCTCTATCACTACACTGTCCAATTCAGCAGCACTAGCCACATGCACTATGTAAATTTAAATTTTAATTACTCAAAATTAAAAAAAATTTAATATTCAGTCACATTAGCTGCATGTCAAGTGTTCACTACCCACATGTGAATCATGACTACAATATTGGACAGCGCAGATACATAACATTTTCAGCATCAAGGAAATATCTATTGGACAATACTGCACTAGAAGATGCAGGTTTCTTCCCATCTAGACTGTGAATTCCTTAGTCCTCTCAAACACTGCGACTCTGAAAGCCATTTGCTTTTTGATTTTTAAGCCCCTGCCAAAGGGGGATTCCACTAAACCTGCATTTTATTTGTAGCAGAGGCATTTACAACCTAACCCGGACCTTTTTTTTTTTCTTTTTTTGAAAAATTTTTTGTCTTGGGAGCATTGTAGATTCAAATGCAATTCTAAGAAATGATACAGAGACTTCCCTGGCGGTCCAGTGGTTAAGACGCCATGTTCGCATTGTAGGGGGGCACAGGTTCAATCCCTGGTCGGGGAACTAAGATCCCACATGCCACACAGCGTGGCCAAAGGGGAAAAAAAAAGGTTATTTTTAAAACAAATAAATATAAGAAATGATACAGAGAGATTCTGTATCCCACATTCACTCAGTTTCCCCCAATGGTTGCATCTTCTACAACTATAGTACAATATCACAACCAGGAAACTGACATTGATAGAATCTGCTGACTTTATTCAGATTTCACCAGTGCTACACGTACTCACTTGTGTTTATGTCTGTGTGTGTGTATTTAGCTACAGGCAATTTTAGATTCAGATTCAATCACAGTCAAGATTCAGAACAGGGCTTCCCCGGTGGCGCAGTGGTTGAGAGTCCGCCTGCTGATGCAGGGGACACGGGTTCGTGCCCCGGTCCGGGAAGATCCCACATGCCGCGGAGCGGCTGGGCCCGTGAGCCATAGCCACTGAGCCTGCGCGTCTGGAGCCTGTGCTCCGCAACGGGAGAGGCCACAACAGTGAGAGGCCCGCGTACCGCAAAAAAAAAAAAAAAAAAAAAAAAAGATTCAGAACACTTCCATCACGTGACCTCGTTGCACAATGGTAGCGCATCTGACTCCAGAACAATTCCATCACAAGAATCTCTTATTGCTCCCACTTTACAGTCACAACTACCTCACTCTCTCCTCTCTCCCTAACTGATGGCAACAAGTAATCTGTTTTTCATTTGCATAGTTTTGTCATTCAAGAATATTATATAAATAGAATCACATAGTATTCAGCATTTTGAGATTGGCTTTTTTCACTCAGTGTAATTCCCTTGAAGATTCACTTACGTTACTGAGTGCATCAACAGTTCATTCCTTTTCATTGCTGAGTAGTGTTCCATGAGATGGATCTGCCATAGTTTGTTTAGCCATTCACCCACTTAAGGACATTTGATTTGTTTCCAGGTTTTGGTTATTACAAATAAAGCTGCTATGAATATTTGTGTATAGGTTTGTGTGTGAACATAAGTTTTCCTTTCTCTGGGATAAGCGCTCAAGAGTGCAGTTGCTGGGTCGTATGGTAAGTGCGCATGTTAGTTTTGTAAGAATCTGCATTATGCTTTTCCTGAGCAGCTGTCCATTGTCCTTCCCCATCTGCAATGTATGAGTAACACAGTTTCTCTGCCTCCTCACCTGCACTGGATGTGGTCACTCCCTTTCATTTTGCCCTTCTAATAGGTGCATAGTAATATCTCTTTGTGGTTGTCATTTGCATTTCCTAATGGCTGATGATGCTAAGCACATTCCTCACGTGCTTATTTGCCATGTATATAGGCTCGTCAGTGAGATGTCTGTTCATGTCTCTTGCCCATTTCTATTGGATTGTGTGTGTCTTTACTGTTGACTTTTGAGGGTCTTTATACATCCTAGATACTATACTAGTCTTCTGTGAGATATGTGATTTGCAGATATTTTCTCGCAGCCTGTAGCTTTTCCTCCTCTTCATGGGATCTTTCACAAAGTCTTTAATTCTTATGAGGTCAGTTTATCAATTTCTCCTTTTACGGATCATGCTTTTGGTGTCAAATCTATGAAATCCTCAACTAGTCTTAGATCCCAAAGAGCTTCTGCTATGTTTTTTTAACTGAAAGTTTTATAATTTAACATTCCACATTTAAGCCCATGATCCATTTTGAATTAATATTTGTATAAAGTGTGAGGTTGAGTTCAGTTTTTTTGTCTATGAATGTCCAACTGCTCCACTATCATTTGTTGAAAAAGCTAACTTTCCTCTATTGAATTGCTTTTGCACTTTTCTCAAAAATTAGTTGGGCAGGAAAAGTTCTGAAGATCTGTTGCACAACATGAATATACTTAATACTACTGAACTGTATGCTTAAAAATGGTTAAGATGGTAAATCTTATTTTATATATTTTCTACCACAATTAAAAAATTCAAAAAACAATTAAAAATTAGTTGGGCATGTTTGTGTGGGTCTAATTCTGGATTCTCTATTCTATTGCATTGATCTATATGTCTATCTTTTTTTTTTTTTTTTTGGCTGACCCATGAGGCATTCGGGATCTTAGTTCTCCAACCGGGGAATGAACCCACGCCCCCTGCGTTGGGAATGCAGATTCTTAACCACTGGACCACCAGGGAAGTCCCTATGTGTCTATCTTTTTGCCAATATCACACTGCCTTGATTACAGTAGATATTTAATATGTATTAAAATCAGGTAGAGTGATTCCTTCCACTTTATTCTTTCTTAGATTTGTTTAGCTATCCAAGGTGCTATGTAGACATTTTTATTATCATTTTATCTTTCACAAATTATAAAAGAACATATTTCACACAAGGAAAAACTGAGACACTGATCTCTATTTAGTCATCAAAAATTTACTCATCAAATACACTATCATTTATTGAGCATCTTCTCTATGTTGGCACATTCCAGACAGGATCTCATTTAATCTTCACAAAAACCTATGCAATATATGCTATCCCCATTTCTATATACAAAGTAACTGAAGATCAGATAGGTTAAGTAATTTTCCCAAGGACACACAGATGATAAGTGGTAGAGGGACTTCCGTGGTGGTGCAGTGGTTAAGAATCCGCCTGTCAATGCAGGGGACAGGGGTTCGAGCCCTGGTCCAGGAAGATCCCACATGCCACGGAACAACTAAGCCCGTGCACAACTACTGAGCCTGAGTGCCACAACTACTGAAGCCCGTGCACCTATAGCGCGTGCTCTGCAACAAGAGAAGCCACCGCAATGAGAAGCCCGCGCACCACAGTGAAGAGTCGCCCCCGCTCGCCACAACTAGAGAAACCCCACCTGCAGCAACGAAGACCCAATGCAGCTAAAAGTAAAATAAGTGAATAAATAAATTTAAAATAAGTGGTAGAACCAAGATCTGAACACAGATCTGCTTGATCCCAAAGCCCATGATCCACTGCGCCATTTCATACATCTTTCACAGTGTCTACCATCTGCTTGATAATCTCTGCTTAATCTCAGGGATACAAAGGTGAGCAAAGCATGGCCCTGGTTTTGAGAATCTCTTAGATTATTTCCAGCAGTTTCAGCACTCAGGGTAACAGGCTAAGCATTGGTTCAATCGAGCTACAGTGCCTTTTTCCATCTTCCTTTACCGAAATTGCTTTTCTCACTTCAGTCTCTCATTTTCTAACAATGACTAGCCACTTAATCCACCCAAATTTCTCAATCTGAACGATCATAACCATTCTCCCGTACTAAGCCTACCATTAACTCTCAGGTAGTGATAGTCCTATATTACCCTACCCAGTTGGTAGAGGAGAGAGGAGATGGACACAGCTACTCCAGATCAAAGACTTAGGGTAAATGGCTTTCGTCTTCAATAGAAGTCCTCTTTACTGTTTGGCACAGGCCAGCTGATAGCTGGAATACTGCTTGTAGTAACGTCCATTTAGTGTCTGCACAGAGGCTACTTTGCAGTCACTATAGCTCCTTGTGAGTTCCAACTGTCAACACACAGGCAATGATCCAGCACGCTAATGCAACACTATTTAAAACAATATTTGCATCTTATTAATATCTGCTTTTAAGGTATCAATCAGGAGAGGGGAGGGCAATATGGAATTGATTATCTTTCCTATTGCAAACACATGACTTCATTAGCACTACCGTAGGGTTCTTGTGTGAGCAGTGGAATTTCTTAGTTTCCTAGAAGGTTAAGAAGTTCAAAATGGTTTTCACTGTCTATCAAAAACTAACTATTGGTTTCTACAACGGGGGTCTCATGCATATGATTATCTCTTAGCAGAAATTGATCCTTAGGGGCAGGTCACATTAAAGAACTCTATAGGGCCTATGTTCAAATATCATGCAAGACAACAGGCTCACAGAGATGAAAAGGGACTGACCTCTGACCTTAAGGATCTCACAATAGCAGTTAACTATAACACATTCTAAAAATAAATGCTTACATAGAGCTCCACTGGAGCCTGAAGGAATAAAAATTTTGCTCAATCAAAAGAGGTCAGGAAAAGCTTTACAGAAAATTTGAGATTCAAGTTAGTTTTTTGTGTGTTTTTTGTTTGTTTGTTAGTTTTTGTTTTGTTTTGTTCTTTTTAACATCTTTATTGGAGTATAATTGCTTTACAATGGTGTGTTAGTTTCTGCTTTATAACAAAGTGAATCAGTTATACATATACATATGTTCCCATATCTCTTCCCTCTTGCATCTCCCTCCCTCCCACCTTCCCTATCCCACCCCTCTAGGTGGTCACAAACCACTGAGCTGATCTCCCTGTGCTATGCGGCTGCTTCCCACTAGCTATCTATTTTACGTTTGGTAGTGTATATATGTCCATGCCACTCTCTCACTTTGTCACAGCTTACCCTTCCCCCTCCCCGTGTCCTCAAGTCCATTCTCTAGTAGGTCTGTGTCTTTATTCCCATCTTACCCCTAGGTTCTTCATGACCTTTTTTTTTTTCTTAGATTCCATATATATGTGTTAGCATACAGTATTTGTTTTTCTCTTTCTGACTTACTACTCAAGTTAGTTTTAAAAGGTTTAAAACCATAGACACAAGTCAAGAAAAGGACTATCTTGGAAATTTTTTTTTAAAGCATTTTCTTCAATGAGAAGTTTGACTTCAGAATTCTTCTCCAGTATGAATAACTGTCAGATCCTTATCTGTAAAGCGGGGCTGACATCGTCTCCCTTCAAATAGACACTGTGAAAAATGACTGTGACACTCCTGATAGAACGGAAATCATTTCCAAAGCAGGAGCGCAACATACGTATCCACGCTCCCCGCATCACACCTACTCCTGGAGGCTTAACTTCCAGCCCAGTATCAGAACACAGATTTGCAGCAGACAACTACCCTCCTCTGACAACCGCCATGTCATTAAGGGGACCCACCAACCAAACAGCTCGATCCCCTGAAAAGTTAGGAAATATTTCAAGTGGTGAGCCTGCTTGACAGCCAGACCCCAACAGATGCATCACAAAGACAGAGATATATAACATTCAACTAAATGCAAATGCCAGCTAATCAACATGTTAGTGGAGGGGAGAGATACCACAGGTGAAAGTGAGAGTTGTCAAAAAAAATTAAAGGACTCTGCTGTCCAGACAATGTGGTCCTGTTTCACCATTGACCAAGTCACTCATTTTTCACCCAAAAACCTGAAGCAGTACTAGAGAGTTTAAGCCCTTATCACATCAGGATATGCATATTTAAATGCTATGGCGTCCAGTAAGAATTAAAGCATACTCCCAGCAAACTCCAGGCTGGCTCAATTCTCATCAAAAGTTCACGTGAGAAAAACCCTATCTGTGGAAGACGGCCCCAAAGACAAGCTGCCCTCAGCTTGCTCAGTCAATGAGGCTGTCAAAGAGCTGCCTAGGCAACACTGAAGGAGGCTAAAAGAAACAGTCCTATGAAGTCCTTCTTACCTGTGTGGCAGGTATGTCATAGAGCATGTTAATCAGCCAACATATAAAACTTACCTTTTCTGTGGAAACTCCAGAGAAATTTTTCTTAGATCTTGGTACTATACAGGTTCTGTATCTCCTGGAAAGAAGGTAAATTTTTATTTTATGGGCACTGTGACTATCATTACTCATCCTATTCATATTTTTGCTTTGGCTATCAGGAAGCACACATACAATTATAATGCACACATACAACTGACATGCCCTTGTAGTCATTACATAGGCCCTAAGGCATGTATCTGGTGTTATATTTTTTCCCTCATTTTCCCTTCACCCTGATTTTATTGTTTATTTTTTACCTTCTTATTTCTGTAGGATAGAAAAAATAAAATTCCAGACAGGAAAATAAATGTTGATATATATCTGTCTATAATTTATGCAGGTTTGTAAATGGCATCACCATCAGCTGTGAAGCAGGAAAACAAGTGTCCTGGGGTAGAAAGCCTATAATGGTACCAGTGAGTCTAGTGCCAGGATCTACATCCTCTGGTCACTCACTGAATGTGAGTTTTATAAAATGTCTTAAAGATGCTTCCTCAGACCTGCTTCCTCAGGTCTTAAAGACGAGGCATGGAGGGAAGAATTGATGGATATAGTTTTAAGGCTGTTCCACTTCTTTAAAAGGAGAATTGTTAAAGGTATAATTAAATTTGATCCAATGTTTATAGGTCTCTAATCTTATTTCAGAAATAAATGCAGAATCATAAAATGATGATTCTTTTTATTAACCCATATTTTTGTGAAATATAGCAAACATAGCTATAACTTAGTCACTATCTTAACACGGACTCCCCTGAAAGCAGAGCTTGGAAGAAAGACTCATGTGAGTCCTTTACTGAGATTCAGGATTCCAAAGAAAAGGTATGAGTGACAGTGTCCACAAAGCAGGCCAGGAAGAAGAGCCATTACAAACATACATCAACGAGCTGGTCTCCACTATTGACAACTGGCTTTTCAGTCCTACAGGACTGTCTGACATGTCATATGAAATATGTTTTAGAACTGTGAGTAGAGAGAAAAAATATTTATCTACCAGTTCCCAATGTCCATTGATCAAAGTTCACCCCATCAGTGTTAATACCCAACATTTCCAAGTTGCACATGTGCAGATGCTCGGTGGGTTTCCATGGCACCCCATGCTGCAACATCAACAGAGAATCCCCAGGGTGGGACACTAGAGATGGTAGTGATAGGCCAGAGGCATCTGTGGGAAGCAGGTCAGATCCCTTGTAGAACTGATCAATGCACACAGTATCATACTCCTAGGAACTTATTCAAAAAAAACAAACAAACTATACATTCTTTTTCCCCCCGATCTGTCTATAATCTGTTTAAAGATCAAGAGAGAAAAAGAAAAAAAGCAGTCTGTGCACAAAGCATTAGTCAGATTAAAAATCAAAGACTAAAGCTGACATTAGCACTAGAGAACAGCTGGACCAGAAGGATCCCATTGTGTGATGTGAGTATTAAATTAAATTAGGGAATAACATCACTGCAGGTATGACAAGGAATCAG
This sequence comes from Mesoplodon mirus, assembly GCF_964341445.2. Classification (NCBI taxonomy): domain Eukaryota; kingdom Metazoa; phylum Chordata; class Mammalia; order Artiodactyla; family Ziphiidae; genus Mesoplodon; species Mesoplodon mirus. The sequence continues at coordinate 18,329,202 of NC_138996.1, read as the reverse complement.
GTGCCCAAGAATCTTCTATCTGAAAGAGCCCATTGTGAGGGACCCAGCCCACTGCCAATTTAAACACTGTGACCTCAATACTCTCTATCTTTTCAAAAGAATGCCAAGTTAAAGGAAGCAGACAGCAGCTGTTTGAATGGAAAACTCGGACTCAGACACCCAAAAAGTATTCAGAAACTTTGGCAGTCTAAGATTATCAGAACGTAAGATTAGAATCTTTTGCTATTGCCATTAGAATTTGCAGCAAAGACATGTAACTCCAGCAACAAAAGGGAGTTGCAAGAATAAGGCAGGAGCTGTGACTAAAGCTCAGGGTCTTTTTACACCTTGAATAAGTGAGTGTCAGTTAAACATTTCTTCTTAGAGGGAAATATAATTTTAAATACATTATAAAAAGACACAATACAAAATTAAAGTAGTGAAAATAAATAGTCTTAATGTAATGAGAAATTATCACAATATTTCTATAAAGGCTCTATTCCTTTATAAATTTTATATGAATCATTTATAATTATTCATTAAATCTTTATAGGGAAAACTTAAGTGAGTAAGCTTTATGAGGTTCTAGCTCTGTCTTACATTAGGGAATCATCTTAGCAACATTTCTCGAAGTGGATTGCATGGATATTAAAAGGGCTTCTGTGAAAAAAGAGTTTCCTGGTAAGATGTGCTTGAGAAACTCTGGGTTAAACAAGGTAAACCAGTCTCTTTTCTGTAGACATTTCACTTTCCCGAATCAAGATGGTGACATAGGTCCTTCCCTACTTCAGTCTCCATCACCAGAAGACCAACTTGCAACTCTCCATAGACAAGACACCATTATGAAAACCCCATAACCTGGGGGTGAGGCTGGAGCACAGAGACCAAGAAGGATCTCGCTACAAGGGGAAGAGGAGTGCCTTCCCTTTGAACGCATCGACCATCCCCCAGGCCAGCACAGGGCCCCACTGAGAGGGCCCCCCTGGGCCTACAGCCCCTCCAGTGGAAAAAGAGAGCCCAAGGTGGACACCCAGGGTCCCTGCATTGCAGGATGCTTCCCAGAAGGTCCACTCGGGTCTCACCTCGTGGGGCTCACTGGGGGAATGTGCAGAGTTTGACCACTGGGGATCAGGTAGAGATGGAGAAGGGGGTGGGGCTTACAGCAACCAGCATCCAGATCGTGGTGGACTAAGATCTTCCTTGCAGGAGACCCCAAGCAGAGATACCAGCCAGTGGTCTGCCTCTCTGCTGAGCTGAGCGAGTAGCCCTATCTGGCCAGGAAGCTTGGTTGTCAGCTCGGCCTGAATTTGGATATCCAGCCAACAGGCCATACTAGTGTGGACCCCATTCTACGGCCCTGCTTGGGCAGGGAAGAAAATTCACAGCCCTCCCGCAACTGCTAAGCATAGCCCCCAATCCCACCCCTCCGAGAAGCATGGCCACTGATGCCTGGAAGCCACGGAGAACAACTTACAACCTGTCCAGGCAGAGAGCCAAGCAGGCAGCCGTGCACAACTATCGAGCACATAGCTCAGGTCCCGCAAACCAGGGAGCCTGAACAGTGGTCCTGAGCAGCCTCAGAGCCCAGCCTACAAGCCCACCCCGGCGGAGCTAAGCCTACAGCCCTGCCCAACTGTTGAACACAGCCCTGGTCCTGCCCAGGCAGGGAGCCACGCCAGTGACTGTGCCCAATCATGCAGCATAACCTGCAGCCCCAGTTGACCAGGGAGCTCTGAACAGTGACCTCACCCAACTGTGAAGCACAGTCTCCAGCCCTACCCAGCTGCAGGACAGAGCTGGAAGCACCACCCCTCTAGGGAGGCCAGCCAGCAACTTCACCTAAGAGCACAGCACAGCCAAAGACCTACCCAATTGCAAAGCCCGCCAGTGGCCCAGCCCGACTTCTGGGTATAGGCTGTGACCCCACGTGAAGGCAGACTCCCTGAGGCCCCCCTGACCAGATGAAATGGTGGAGCACAGCCCACAGCCCTGCCCCAGTGTGCAGTCCAGTCAGTGGCACTGCCCTGATAGTGAACACAGCCTGCGACCCTGCCTGATCAGAGGTGACTGCAGAGCCCAGGTAATGGCCCCACCTGAATGCAAAACAGCCAGCAGCCGCACCCAACCAGGGAGCCCACCCAAGGGCCCCCGCTTGAACAGGCAGCTCAGCCAGAGCTGAGCCCAGCCAGCAGCACCCTCCTCACTAAACCTCAGGGCGTGGGCAGTGGCCTCGCCCAACTAAAGAGCCTGATAGCAAGCCCACCTGCCAACAGGTGCTACCAGCCAGCCTATGCAGTACTCCAAGCTGAGCTCAATGAAAATGGAAATACAGCATACCAAAACTTATGAGATGCAGTAAAAGCAGTTCTAAGAGGAACGTTTATAGCTATAAACGCATAGATCAAGGAAAAAGAACGATCCACATAAACAACCTAACACTACGCCTCAAGGAACCAGAAAAACAAAAACAGAGTAAGCCCAAAGTTAGCATAAGAAATTACATAACAAAGATCAGAACAGAAATAAATAAAAAAGAGAATAAGAAAGATTAACAAAACTAAGAGGTGGTTCTTTGAAGAAAAATCAAATTGACAAAGCTTTAGCTGGACTAAGCAAGAAAAAAGTGAAAGGACACAAATAAATACAAATACAAATGAAAAAGGAGGTATTGCAACAGATACTACAGAAATAAAAAGAATTATAAGAGACTACTATGAACAATTATACACCAACAAATTGGACAGCCTAGAGGAAATGGGCATATTCCATTTATTCATGTATTGTATGCATCCGTGTAGAAACATATAATCTATGAAGACTGAATCATGAAGAAACAGAAAATTTAAACAGACCAATAACAAGTAAGGAGACTGAAACAGTAGTCAAAGCCTCTCAAGAAAGAAAAGCATGTCTATTATAGGTGTTGGGGGTACGGCAGCGAACAATTTGGTGAAGTTCAATAAACTTAGCAGCTTAAAACAACACATCTATTTTTCTGTGGGTCAGGAATCCAAGCAAAGCTTCCTGGGTCCTCTGCTAAGTTTGGGGTTAATTTGTAATGCAGAAATAAATAATATTCACGTGGTGTGAAAATCGGAGTTGGAGCTGACTGGTGGTTCTGCAGCACCACGAGATGAGCTCTTTACTGGAACGCCATAGTTTTCTTCCTTGTCCCTATCTGTCCAAAGAGAAGATGAAAGAAGAGGGACAGAGATAAAGGCAACTTATACTCATCAAGTGTTTACTATCTAACAGGCACTGTAATAAGTACACAAATTATCTTGTTTATTCTCCAAAGCTCTTTGAGACGAGAATTTTCATTCTTCTTTTATAGAAGAGAAAGTTATGACCGTATATGGTTATTAGGAGGATTAAATAACAAAATATGTATCAAGCACCTGGCATAGTACCTGACAAAGAGTAGGGGGTAAATAAGTGTTCTTCAGCATCCCTTCTTTCCCCTTACAGAGAAACATAATCAGGCCGAGCAACAAAGACGTCAGAGGCTTGCATACCACATCTGCAATTATTACAGCATTACTAGAAAAAAGAGCTGAAAGGATAAGTGAGTCAAGATTCGAAGTTAATCCTGACAGTCAAGAGTACTGGGCCAAAACTACCAATATGAAATGAAACAGCGTTAATGTAAAGACCTACATTTAGGTTTGAAATTTAATCTTCTTGATTAATTTAAGTTTAGGAGAAAACTTGACTAGACAGTAACTCATATAAAACAGAGCTAGGGTTAACCACAAGCTTAATATGAGCCAAAAGTGCTGCATGGATCCTAGAAAAATAATTACCTTGCTCTCGGTCTTCATTAATTCAAGAACAGTATATCAATAGTGATCGAAAAAGAGAGGAATCCTAGTGCACTCTGCACTGGCCAAAGCACAGCTGGAGAATCAGGCTGAGGTCTAGCTCCATGTTTGAAGAGGAAATTGACAAACTAGAGTGCATCCAGATCTGAATGACCAGGATGGTGAGACATCTGTACTATGCCACCCAAGACATGATTGAAGGAATGGAGATATCTTCTAAACACTGATTCAGCCCATCCCCACTTCTCACTCTACAACCAGCGTCTACTCCACTAGCAAACTCATGGTGTTGCCCTGCGGCCCATCACACCCAGTGATGCAGTAGAGTGGGGTCTGAGAATCAGAGGACTGAGGTGTTAATATGAGCTCCCCCACTAACTATGGTACAACCTTGAACAAGCTCCTTAACCTTCTCTGGGCCTCAGTTCCTTGACCTATAAAATGAGGGGGTTGGGACCAAGATCTCTACAGAGTATTTGGGCTGAAAACTGAAACGATTCTGTGCCCAGTCATGGCCAGTCCCACAGATTAGATTACTGATAGCAGAGTCACACAGTTAGCCTCTGAATCCTTATTACAACACAGCCTGCAACTTGTATATCAGCTAAATCAGTGTTACCAAAGGATTTAACATAGGGCATTAATACTGTGATACGCTCACTTAATAATGGGTCCTGAAATCAAAGTTGGGGAATGCTGCCTATTCTATTCTCCTTTTAGAGACTCACAATGCCACTATATTTAGGGCCCCGAAAAGTCCCACAACCAAGAAACTAGTATAACTTTGCTCAGATTAACATCTTTAAGTTTACCCTAAACGCTTGTGCTAAGTATCTGTCAACAGCTCCACGCTGTCGAGCAGTGACTTGGATTAATGATCATTAGTTATTTTATACCCCACTGAGCCTTCCTTTCTTCTTTATGAACCTCAAAGCATCATCAGAAAAGAACAGTAGCCATCAGATGGCCATATACTTGCGTTATGCATGTTTGCAAAGAAAGTAAGATGTTCCAAAATCATCGCATCCGTCACCCACCATTCTGAAGACAGAGGGGCATCTAACCACTTATAATTTCAACAATGTGCACACACTAGAGTCGGGCCTCAGAATTCAGTGCTATCTGACACACAGATATTCTCAAGTGATGGGTTATTCTCAGGTTATATAGGTCTCTAAAATCAGTCATTTAACATCTGTATCAAGAGAGGAGAAACAGCAGATTTTTTGAAATACTCTTTCCAAAATTCCTTACATTAAAAAAAAAGTAACCAAGGGGACTTCCCTGGCAGTCCAGTGGTTAGGACTCCACGCTTCCACTGCATGGGGCACAGGTTCAATCCCTGGTTGGGGAACTAAGATCCCGCACTGTGTGGAGCGCAGCCAAAAAAAAAAAAAAAAAAAAAAACTAGCCAAAACCTCAGTTATCAATGTAAGTAGTAGTATTTAAAAGCAAAAACAGGTCTTCTGCCCATTTTTGGATTGGGTTGTTTGTTTTTTTGATATGGAGCTACATGAGCTGCTTGTAAATTTTGGAGATTAATCCTTTCTCAGTTGCTTCATTTGCAAATATTTTCTCCCATTCTGAGGGCTGTCTTTTCATCTTGTTTATGTTTTCCTTTTCTGTGCAAAAGCTTTTAAGTTTCATTAGGTCCCATTTGTTTATTTTTATTTCCATTTCTCTAGGAGGTGGGTCAAAAAGGATCTTGCTGTGATTTATGTCATACAGTGTTCTGCCTATGTTTTCCTCTAAGAGTTTGATAGTGTCTGGCCTTACATTTAGGTCTTTACTCCATTTTGAGTTTATTTTTGTGTATGGTGTTAGGAAGTGTTCTAATTTCATTCTTTTACATGTACCTGTCCAGTTTTCCCAGCACCACTTATTGAAGAGGCTGTCTTTTCCCCATTGTATATTCTCACCTAGAGATTGTCATACAGAGTGAAGTAAGTCAGAAAGAGAAAAACAAATACCGATGCTAACACATATATATGGAATCTAAAAAAAAAAAAAAAAAAGGTTCTGAAGAACCTAGGGGCAGGACAGGAATAAAGACACAGACGTAGAGAATGGACTTTAGGACACAGGGAGGGGGAAGGGTAAGCTGGGACGAAGTGAGAGAGTGGCATGGACATATATACACTACCAAACGTAAAATAGATAGCTAGTGGGAAGCAGCCACATAGCACAGGGAGATCAGCTTGGTGCTTTGTGACCACCTAGAGGGGTGGGATAGGGAGGGTGGGAGGGAGACACAAGAGGGAGAAGATATGGGGATATATGTATACGTATGTATAGCTGATTCACTTTGTTATAAAGCAGAAACTAACACACCATTGTTAAGCAATTATACTCCAATAAAGATGTAAATAAATAAATAAATAAATAAAACCAAAAACAGGGCTTCCCTGGTGGCAAAGTGGTTAAGAATCCACCTGCCAATGCAGGGGACACAGGTTCGAGCCCTGGTCCACGAACATCCCACATGCTGCGGAGCAACTAAGCCCGTGTGCCACAACTACTGAACCTGTGCTCTAGAGCCTGCAAGCCACAACTACTGAGCCCGAGTGCCACAACTACTGAGCCCGCATGCCTAGCGCCCGTGCTCTGCAACAAGGTAAGCCACCACAACGAGAAGCCCACGCACCACAACGAAGAGTAGCCCCTGCTCGGCACAACCAGAGAAAGCCTGAGCACAGCAACGAGACCCAACGCAGCCAAAAATAAATAAATTTATTTTCTTAAAAAGCCAAAAACAGAAATGATAGATACAAATGAAATAAGGTACAAAAAAAGACTTTTAAATCAGCAATTCATATCAGCACTGCTCTGTTGTCCATTTTAGCAAGAAATTCATTGTAAGGGCAAACTCTAGTATATCCTACAGCAATAATCTACACTGTCTTTATAACCTTTAAAACAGCTTAATGAAGGCAGCGTTAGGTCTTGAAAGGTTTCATTACAATTAAAGGAGTGGCCCATTCACCAGGCTCTTTCATAATGTTAATGTGGTCTCCCTAGCACATAAAATTTAATTACTGAGAGACATAATAGATTGCCTGGGGATCCACCTTGGATGGAAGATTAATTGGACCTCCATGTCTTTTCTCCCGTTGTCCCCCCCTCCATCCATCTAAACCCTGTCTATCTTTCAATTCAAGCTCTGGCTCTAAATCTCTCTCTTGCTTGAAATATTCCACAGTCTTTCAATGATTGTTTTATGTTTGAAATCCTAGCGCTCCAGAGTGAGCCCTGAAGCATAAATCAAACCAGTATGAATGAGGGGACATAGGGAAGCCAGCACAAAGGGACACTTGTATGTTACAGACTGTGGAGGAAAGTTGGATAGATGGGTAAAGTCGGGAGGGTAGAATTAATGAGCTCTACAACAAGCCAAGTAATTTGGCTTAGTATATCTGATGCAGTAGTTCCCTTATACCAAATATTCACTTATTCAGTCATTATTACTTAAATCACTAGGTTCAACTCTTCACTTCTTACCAGACCTATCACCTTGGGCAAGTCATAGAATCTTTCTGAGCCTCTATAGTTAGGATTAGGTTTGATGGGAGACTTCGGGTGGAATAAAATAAATCGCAGTACCTAAACAGGATACAAGTTTATTTCTCTCTAGCGTAGGAGTTCTGAGATCTGCAGTCTGAGGCTGGTATGAAGGTCTGGCTGAGCAAAGTCCTCAGGCGCCTAACTCCTTCCGTTCCAGAGTGTGGCCTCATCATCACGGCCCTAAGCAGTACCCACATTCTAGGCAGCAGGATGGAAGAAGGGAGAAGAGAAGGAGTAAACGATGTTCACCAGCTGTCTCTTAGGGGAGTTTTCCATAAGCTGCCACCTCGCCTGCCACTCTAAATCCCACTGGACAGAACTTAGTGACATAGCCACACTTAACTGCAAGGAGAGGGGTTAATGTCATCTTGAAAGCGAGCATTCATGTACTCAGTCAAAAATATCTGTTATCAAAGAACAGGGAAAAAATATGAGGAGACAACTAGCTGTTTCAACCACACTGTAGTTTACCTTAAATACATGGAATGTATTTGGGAGGAGGGTTAGAATTAAATGAGAACGTAGAGACAAAGCACTTTACACGATGCTCATGAATGAGAGCCCCAAGCCTCCTTCTCCTCTATATGCACAAAAATCAGCTTATCCACATGTATCTGCTGACCACCTTGCATCTTCAGACCAGATACAATCATTAACCTTTCCAAGTAGAAACATTAACATGCTGCAATTTCTCCCTATGTTGAGATCAGCAACCTAACACAAAAATATTGCCAACTACATTTCACAACCTTGCACAACTGTGTACACCGCACATTGTGAAGGCGCCCGTTAGAACAATGGGACAGCAGCAGTGAGGTCCTAGGCTTACACGCTCCTGTAGGATGCAAGCACTACAAGGGTGGTGATCTTGTCTTCCACAGTCACACTGAAGCCCTGGAAAAGTGGCCGGTACATGGTTGAGATCAATCAGTTTTTGTTGAAGGAACTGATATTGGAATTGTCAAGTATACACTGCAAGATATATAATATTTAAAAGAGAGCAGGAAGGAGTGAGCAGGATACGTTATTATTGCCAAACACACTGCAATGGATAGACAAATAAATCGGGATACATTCACAGAATGGAATGCTACAAAGCAGCAAAAATAAAGAACTCTTTATATTTATCAGTATGGATAAATCTCTCAAACATTTTTCAGTATGGATAAATCTCTCAAACAAAAAAGCAAGTCACAGGAGAATATGTACAGTATGATTCCATTTATATAAAGCTTAAAAACAAGCAAAATATATATATAAATAACGTATTGTTTAAGAAGTAATAATAATAAGTCAGTTATATAGTGCTTACTCTGTGCCAGGCACTAATCTGAGCATTTTACATTACCTCAGGTAATCCTTATAACTCTGTGGGGTAGGTGCTCTCATTATTCTCAATTCACAGATGAGGGAACTGAAGCACAGAGGTTAAGTGACTTTCCCACAGTCATACAGTTAATGTAATATGTGTAACAAAACTAGAGGTGCTTCAAGGGTTCTGAAAACGTTCTCTTTATGTGTATGACAGGTACATATGTGTTTATTTCATTACTATTCTTTAAACTAAACAAATGTGTTATATATTCTCTTTTATGTATGATATATTTCGTAATAAAAATTATTAACAAAGGGACTTTCCTGGCGGTCCAGTGGTTAGGACTCCGAGCTTCCACTGCAGGGGGTGCAGGTTCGATCCCTGGTGGGGCAACTAAGATCCCGCAAGCCACGTGGCACAGCCAAAATCAATAAATAAAGACTTCCATTAAAAAAAATTAATAACAAAGAAACACATTGGTATGAATAAAGAGTAACAAGTGAAAGGGAGCTCACCTCATCAAAAGGGAGTTTATTAGACAGAAATTTTTTTTTAAAAAGGTGGGGTAAGCCCTAACAAAAAGGAAAGAAATTCTTTGAATTTACAGAAATATTGCTATATATATTAAAGAAGAATCCCATTTTGACTGTCCAGTTCAATCTAGTACTAAAGCCTTATCATTGTAAAACGACCAACAATAGAAGTCTATAATTAAATGAGAAAGAGAAAACTGGAAAGAGATACACCAAAATGTTTGCTCATGCTGAGAAGGCAGGGCTGTGCATGATTTCCCCCCTTATTTTTGAAGATCATAGACAGACTCTGGAGTTGGACAGACATGAGCTTGATCTGGGTATCTGTAATGCACTGGTTGTGAGACCTTAGAAGAGTTATTTAAATCTCTCTGAACCTTCATTTCCTCCCATGTAGAATGAGGATAATAATACCTTGGAAGTGTATTGTGAGATTTTAATGAAATGATGTGTGTGTGTGTGTAAAAAGTAGCATGGCACTTAGCTTGTAATAAGCCAAGAAAAGCTGGTATTGTTATTTGTAGTGACCTTTGTCTCCCTTTATTTGCCTGCCCCCCCGCTTCTGAGCATAACTCACAGAAGAAGAGCCACATGAGGACACAGCAAGAAGACATCCATCTGCAAGCCAGGAAGAGAGCCTTCACCAGAAACCAACCCTGCCAGCACCTTGATCTTGGACTTCCAGCCTCCAGAGCTGTGAGAGAATAAATGTCCATGGTTGAAGCCACCAGTCTATGGCATTTTGTTATGGCAGCCAGAGAAGACTAGTACAGGTAGGTTGGAAACAACAGCGAGTATGTTCATGGCTATCCTAATTGTAGTCTCCCACATCTGAGATGAGAGGTTGGCATTTTTTTCCTGAGTGCTTCCAATTCTCCCAAACTTTGAATATGTAGGAACAGGGACCAACTCAAGTCATGCTGGGAGACTCTGGGTGAAAACTGGGAGAACTGGCTAATAAAAGCAGGCAAAGTGTCTTCCACTGGCAGTTGGTGGAAAAGCAAAGTCAATTTATTGGCTATTCCCAGGGCGGAGCAGGTTTTCTGTGTGTAAATCTGGAGACAAAATCTCTTTGTCAGCAAGTTTAGATGGGGGTCTAAATTTGAGGTTGAACTATTTGTCTGTATTTCTTTTAGTCTATTACACATCGGGGTCCCTAAGTGAATTAAAGTTCAGCTACTTTAGGTAATTAGAGTACCTGTTTTTCTCTTAGCCAGGAAGGTCAGAGAGGAGAGGAGATATGCCATGTCCCTGATCTCATCTCCTTTCCTACAAAACCATCCTTCTTCCCTTCCATCTCATTGGTGTGACAAACAGCTGCATTCAGTTTAACCCTGAGCTGCTCTGCCACAGGTTCTCTTCGGAAAAAGATCCTCTGGGGAGTTTTCACACATTAAGAGAGTAGCCAACAAGATAGCAGGAGGTGAGTTTTCCCCACTCATCGGACTTATATCAACCTAAAGGCAAGACCAATAATCAAACAGCAGTATCTGTTGAGTGCATATCATGGGCCAGGCACCGTGCTAAGAATTTTATACACGTCAATCTCTATTGTCTTAGTGAAAGTCCTCCCCAGCCCTGATAGCAAATCTCCCTTCCTGTCTTGTCCCCTCCGTTTCCAGGTAGGTGATTCTCAAATGGCCCTGATATGAGCAAGATATAGGTGCAATAATATAAATGTCCCTTTCACTTGGTGGAAGTAGTGGGGGGGAATACATTCCTGGAATTTGGAATATTGACTCCCTCAGAGCTCCCAAGGGTGTTATGGCATCACCTAAGTGAAGATGGGACCCCAGAATCATCCACTGGCAATTACAGATTGTTCCTTTCAAATCCTCTGAAGTCAAATGGACCTCTCTCCAACTCGACCAATTTCTATTCATCTTCATTCATTCAACTGTCAACCAATCATTCCAAGGTTGCAATTATTTTTATGGTGTTATTCTTAATGTCCAAGGGTATCCACCAATTCCTAACTGAGTACTAAATTTTACCCCCTGCTTCTGCAATGATGCTTCCAGACACCATGGAACCCAAACTTTAAAATCCGCCATGATGTTTTCATTTGGTTCATGGCAGGCCAGCACCATCACTAATACACTTTTGACAGCTGTTATGGGTCAAGTTGATTCACCAGAATACAAACTAATTGGCAGAAAGAGAGACCACAGTGAACAACACACACTGCAAAATACAGTCAACTCAGGATACAGTGATAGAGCAGTCATTGGCTGAAAATATTTGCAGCATGGTACATTAATGCCAGGTTTATATAGAAAAGCCAATGTATACAAAGAAAGTAGCATTAGAAGGGTTAGCTCTCATTGGCAGAGAGCATACTATGTTGGGGGCAAAATTTGCAGCAGGCAGCTATTATTTCAAACAGGTCTACAGGGAAAAAGCTAGACTAGAAATGGTTGCTTTCTGACTAACAAGAGAATACACACAGTATATCTAGTAGAAAGTCAATTAACATAAAGCTGGTGAATTCGTTTATGAGAGTGGTGAGTAATTAACATAGGACTGGTGCGTTCATACACAGCTTAAGTAAGCAAATTCAATATTCTATACAAACAATTTATGGCTTAAGTAAACAACTACAGTTTCTTACAACAAACACATTTTTCAACACTTTTGGTTATCACCAACTTTCCAGTTAAAACATTACTTTCCCAGGAAGTAAAATTATTAGAATACCATTAAAAAATAGAATGACTTAGAAAGCCTATTGCTTCTTCTCCTTGTATGCCCACAAACATAAAGAAAAGAAGTGCACCATGATGACAAGAAATAAAGCAGAGAAAGCTGTTTGTTTGTGTTTTTTTTTTGGCCACAAGGCACGTGGGATCTTAGTTCCCTAACGAGGGATCAAACCTGTGCCCCAGGCAGTGGAAGCAGAGTCTTAACCACTGGACCACCAGGGAAGTCCCCAGAAAGTTTTAAATTTAAACAGGACCTTTGCCCCACCAGGCTAGTACCTAACGGGGGCCTTTGTTCACTGTACTCTGTGGTTAACAATAGGTAAGGTGCTCTAACCTTCTCTAGTTTACCTCGCTGAGACACAACAGAGCAACCTGCAGTTAAATTTTCAAAGGTCCTCCCTCAACAAGACATATGCTATCCAGCCTTCCATAAAGGAGAATTGTTACCCATAACTTCTTCTCATTTTATGTAAGGTGGATTCAAAGTTGTAGTGGTTTTTTTGTTTCTTTCTTTCTTTTAAAGCTTATACTGTTACTTCCATGGTTCGATAACACTCAGAAAATGGAATTTTTTTATATAGAAAACATACATCATGTACTGTTTTCTGTAATTGATTGTTTTACATAAACACACACATCTATTTTAGAAAACTGCTCTAGAGGGAAATGGCACTATAACAAATTAGCATTGCAGGGAGCAACATTAAACTGTTATCCATATATTACTTTTCTAATAAAAAAAGGGCACCCAGTAAATGCATAAATAACTTTTTTCTAGAACCTAAGGCCATTTTCTACATCAGTAGAGACTCACTTAAAATGTTTTTAATAACATTCAGAGTTAGCATCTCTTCAACCACTGCTTATGTCTGCTTGCTCACCTTAGGTTTTTTTTTTTTTTTTTTTTTTTTTTGCGCTACACGGGCCTCTCACCGTTGTGGCCTGTCCCGTTGCAGAGCACAGGCTCCGGACGCGCAGGCTCAGCGGCCATGGCTCACGGGCCCAGCCGCTCCGCGGCATGTGGTATCTTCCCAGACCGGGGCACAAACCCGTGTCCCCTGCATCGGCAGGCGGACTCTCAACCACTGCGCCACCAGGGAAGCCCTCCCTGTGATTTTGATTCGAATTTCCCTGACGATTAGTGATGTTGAACTCTTTTCATGTACCTGTTGGCCATTTGTATGTCTTCTTTGGGAAAATGTCTACTTAGGTCCTTTGTCCATTTTTAATTGCATTATTTGGTTTTTTGCTATTGAGTTGTATAAATTCCTTGTATATTTTGGATATTAAGCCCTTATCAAATATGTGGTTTGCAAATGTTCTCTCCTATGCCGGTTGCCCTTTCCTGCTGTGGAAGGTTTCCTTTGCTGTACAGAAGCATTTCGGTTTGACGTAGTCTCACTTGTTTACTTTTGCTTTTGTTCCTTGTGCTTTTGGTGTCATATCCAAAAAAGCACTGCCAAGACCAATGTCAAGGGGCTTACTGCGTGTGTTTTCTTCTGCGAGTTTTATGGTTTGCGGTCTGACGTTCAAGACTTAATCCACTTTGAGCTGATTTTTTTTTTTTTTTTTTTTTTTTGCAGTACGCAGGCCTCTCACTGCTATGGGCTCTCCCGTTGCAGAGCACAGGCTCCGGACACGCAGGCTCAGCAGCCATGGCTCATGGGCCCAGCCGTTCCACGGCATGTGGGACCTTCCCAGACCAGGGCACGAACCCGTGTCCCCTGCATCGGCAGGCGGACTCTCAACCACTGTGCCACCAGGGAAGCCCTGAGCTGATTTTTGAGTGTGATGTAGCATAGAGCCCACCTGGATAGTCCAGCATGATTGCCTCATGTCAAGATCCCTAATTACATGTGTAAATCCCCTTTTTCCAAATAAGGTAACAGGTTCCAGGGATTAGGGTGTGGATCTACATTTTGGGGGAACCAGCATTCAACCCACTAAGTCATGCTTATTAACATAATTTGCTTTTTGTCTAAAAGTAGGTTAAAGCAGACACTTGGCTTATATACACTGGCATTGCCCACAGCACCCAGAACAGGACACTGCCCAAAAGGCCACTGAACTTGTTTTTAGTAAACTGATCTGAAAATCTAAGATTGAACCAGAAGGAAAACAAAACCACTTCCCACGACATTACCTAAGACTACCTCCTGCTTCCTCTCCTTTCTCCAGAAGTCACTTTCAGAGGAGACTTGAGACCACTGGGGAATGGAAGGATGTCATTGAAAAGACCTACTATTACATAATGATAATGAACTGTGTGATGAAGAAATACTCTGAATTATGTTTGAAAATAAGAGGAACTACCACAAACTCACAGATGAGTGACTTGAAGATCCAGTATTTAGAGCAATCCCTCCAAGTGGGAAACCTCCCTACCCTCTATCACAATAGAGGTGCCAAGAGAGACCACTCTCAGGAATGTACAAGTTTACATGTTTATAGTCAGAGATGCACCAGATGTAAAGTACACAGAGCACATGTCCAGAGAGAGGGAGACAGAGACAGGGCACAAGGGTGCCGGACGCAGTGTCTGGGACCAAGAGAAGCTGTGATATTCAGAGTGACTCCCTGAGCTGAAGAGATATATGATCTTAAAGTACCAATTCCAGAAGCTGAAGCCACACTGGAATTAGCTAAGAAGACAGTGACAAGGCAACCCAGGTAACAAGGAGCTGACTGTCCCCACCGAGCACTGGGAGGGGTGGAGGAGGCCAATCTCAGGCCGAATGGGTTAGGTAGGAAGTGAGCTCTGGGGCAGCAAGGCGGCTGGAGGGCAACGTGGTGTCAGAAGCGACAACACCCTCAGCCTGACGTTAGGAAAGAACTTCCAGATGCAGGCTCCAGCCTTCCTATTCGCATCAACAACCCCCATCAACAATATCAGAATCCTCAGCTCCGGACCAGCTCACCTGTCCTCTGAACACGAGCCTTGGCTCACGCTACTCCCACCAGTCCCGACCCCCGAGGCCACCTTCTCCACGGAGGCTTCCACGAGAGACCCACCCACACCCATCCTCCCCCAGCTCCGAACTGCTTGGGTGCTGCAGGCTCTGCCCCGCGTCCTGTCTCAACATCAACGTCATGGCTGAGGCCAAATCTTGTATTTGGATCCCTGCCCAGCTTCTAACAAGGAGCTTTTCGTGTAGCCGGTGTTCGATAAACGCTTGTTGAATTAAAGGCACGTCCTGCAAGTTCAATTGAATCCAGGATGGCTGGTGACTCAGGAGCCAAAGAAAAGTGTACAAAGTTGGTCTGAGAGAAATTCCTGGCCAATCATCTCTCAATACTCAGCCCACTGCCACTTCCTTCTATCTTGATTTAATACCCCTATTACACAGAACTGAACCTGCCCTTCTCTGTACCCCAGAGGCCCTGTGCATGCTCCCATCACGGCAACTATCACAATGTGTTTTTAATTTGCTGACATAAATCCCACCTCCTTCCCATTCGATTATAAGATCCTTGGGGGCAGGCGACATTGATTCCTGGCTGCGTCTCTAACACTTAGAGCAACGGCTCAGGGCTCAGACTTGGGGGATCGGATAGGATGGGATCTGGTCCTATTATGGGCTGTGTAACCTTGGAAAGCTTTTGTTACTTCCCCTCTCTAAGCTGACTTGGTTGATGTGAGCATTATTGAGAAACAGTATTCTCCATAATTATTGAGATAATCATAATTACTATTATTAATGCAAGTACTGCGTTTAATGCAGTGCCTGGCTCAATCAATCACAGTTAAATAAATGGTTCAAAGTTCATAAAGGCTGATTTTTCACCCTCTTCTTGCCTGTATTACTGCCTTTGCCAGGAAACTGTTCCGAGAAATGACACGTTCAGCTACTTATTCAAAACCTCTCTTTTCCTGCTTTCAGATTCCCGACACAGACCTTCCAAGTTCTTCTAGGGCTTCGAGTACATGGATCTTCGACTACAGAATTTCTCTGGCTTCTCCGTCCCCAGTGCACCCTCTCTGACGACACTGGTGTGTCCGTGTCCCCCGTGGCACAGACTGGATCGCGGCCGCACCCACTGGCACCAGCATGATGCCACTTATCACTGTGCCCCTTGCATTTATGTCACTTATGCCCATGTCTCATTCCTCCTCTGGTCAAAAATAGGAGAATCACAGTCCATTGTAGAGAATATTAAAAGTGCAGAAATCAAACTAGGAAATTTCAAAGTAAAATTTCAATTATCTTGAGAAAGAACAACTGCAGCGGGGACTTTTGAAGGATTACTCAAGCCTCTATAGAAAAAAAGAACAACTCACACCCAAAATAGAAAATACATGAAAACCTGTAAGATTCTGTTCTACCCATGTCTATAGTCCAGAGTTATACACACACACACATACACACACACACACAATAAGTTCCATTTTCAAGAAAGAAAAGAAACAGATTTTCCTATCAAGAAAATCAAGCTAATAAATGAAGGAAGTCGTGAATTAATGAGAAGATTCGAAAATAAAATTTTTAAATAACCAGGATAACTTCTAAAAAAAGAGAAGTCAAACCACAAAATTAGAAGATGTATAAATTAGTATTTAATAATTCAGCCAAGGAAATAAGGTAAATAATGTTCTAGAAATCTCTAGGTTGTGTATGGGCTAAAGCGTCAATTTCATCACAGTAGACAAGGCAGCCAATAATTCAAACCAAAAAGAATCTGCTTTGCATCCCAAAAGACACAGCAGAGCTAGCCCTGTGTCAGCACTCCCTTCCCCCATCTGATCCCGTGACAAGACACCACTGGTATGTGCTTGCAGACTTCAAGCACCCAGAGAACCAAACCCACTGGATCTCAGAGCTAGCAATGTGGGTTCAGATCTCCTCACTCCCACTGCCCCTAGCCCCAGCCTGGTCAGCCCCTTGAGTGCTACCTAAGCTGACCCTGTGAGTGATACAGCTAATGATTATGGCTAATGGGAGTGTTCATCACTGCATGTGCTGAAAAGTCAAGTTCGAATGGGTCTAGTCTGGACTGCGAGGAGTGTAGGGTCTAATTCCTGCCTTAAAAGGCCATACGCTTGTGGTAATGACAAATGTCAACACACGGCAGATGGCAAAAGTGGCCGTGTCAGGTTCTGACCCATTTACCATTTTTATTAGGGATCCAGGAGAGTGTAAATGGCATGTCAATAGTATCTGCACATGGCAGCGTATGGACAGCGAGCCCTGAGAAGATGATGCCGCAGTCCCAGGGGCTCGAACAAAGGAAGAAAACCAAGAGTCAAGCTGGCCGAGAGAGAGATGAGTTAATAGGCTTAGGAAGGATGGACAAACCACAGGTGATGAACGGGCTGACCGGCCAGCACTGAGGATGGAAACTCTGGGCGTGAGTCGCGTCCCCACAGAGCAGAAGCTGTGGCTCTGTCAGATCGCTGCGTGGATCCCCAGCTCAAAGCCCCTCCGGGGAGGAGAGTGCGCGCTCTCATAGTAAAAGTAACTGGAGTGATGAGTCTTGGTGGACGGGGGGAGGAGAGCATGAAGACAGGAAACTCTGGAGAAGTGGGGGAGGAAAGGTCAAGGCATTCTGCAAAGGTCAGGAGTACAGAGCATACACTCCCTCTCCTTCCCTTGTGCTCACACGCCCTGACTTTGCTTCTCAGTCACAAGGTGAACCAATGAACCTCACACGCTCACTCTCAAGTTGGCACAAGCAATGCATACGGTTTGGGGGTCCACAAATGTTAAACCAGCATCTAGGGTTAGGCCAGGTTCTCCTCTACCTGGCTCTCAGTTTCTCAAGTGTAGGGCCTAACCATGAACGGAGCCCCTCTAGATGAAGAAATACATCTCTGGGATTAGCCGGAAGTCTCTTTGCCCTTTATCACCAACAACTAAAGAACACCAGGCTCTCTTCTCTGGAGGTGTATGAGGACGATGCCAACAGCTACTGCAAAAACCCCCGAGAGAGAAACGGGGTGGGATGGGGTGCGGGTCTTCATGGGAGCCAGTGGCAGACCAGCTCCCCTCTAACCTGTTTAATCCGAGGGTCTACAGAGTTCATGGATAATTTGCTATTCACAGGTTTGAAACTCTCTGTTGTCATTGGTTTCCTGCCTTTATTCATCCTTCTTTGTCTGCAAGCCCTTCCTCGAGCAGTTAACTGCTCATTAGCACCTTCACAGAAAAGGAACGGAACTGAAAAGGGATGGGGGTAAAAATGCTGAGTCGCAACTTGACCTGAGACAGAGAAATGGTTCAGCTGATACCTTAGGCATCACCTAAAATAACAATCTTATAGATCTAACTCTAGAATTGTCCTTAAAATCGAGGTAAGAAATAATGTTTCCTCCTGTTTTCCTTTCATTTTTCTTTCTTTTTCTTAAATGTTTCTGTTATGACCCTTGATACTCAGAATCTTGGGATACTATCTGTCTTAATGATAATCTATCTTCCAATTTATAGAAAGGAGGGCGAACAGGATGAATCTTCTCTTACTGAGACTCTGTCTCTGTTTAAAGTAGTTTTCTATTGGAAACCTGCAGTGTTCCAATTCTTGAGGGCAATGGAACGGGGTGAAGAGACAAGGGGGACACTTTTCTGAGTCGCCAGAGAGCCTGGGGAAGGGGTTACTTCTGGAAAGACACCCAGGCCCCCGGTATCTAAGTCATCTTCACTCTGTAAATTAGGTAGTGACAGCAGGAACCCTCCAGGGGGAAACAAGAGTTTAGCAGACAGGCAAAGACTCCACTTCTGAATTAAGAAAAAGCCCAGAAGCCTCTCTCAGCCATCAGATGGGCCCAGCCTATGCCAGGAATACCTGAGATGGAGGCTCGCTCATGAAAATCACAGCTGAAGAAAGTCAGGCTTCTCCAAAGGGAAAAACCAGCCTCGGCAAGTAGCAAATACAGATATTGATGCGAAATGAGTGGGACAGGCTGGATACGCAGATTTTAGGACCTGGGAACATGAAGATATGTAAGTTTAGCTATGAAGCACCCCTCGTGGAGATAATAATCCTCCTTGATGAAGCCATATTGGTTTCTGTTTCCAAACCAACCCCTGACTCACTGAGATGTCAAGAAGTCATCTCAAAATTAACACGTCCAAAATCAAAGTCACATTCACCACCCCCATCTCAACCGAAACCCTATCATTTCAGTTGCTCAGGTGAAACATCTTGGAGTCTCTCCCTTGACCTCTGTGTCTGTCTGTCTGTCTGTCTCTCTCTCTCTCTCTCACACACACACACACCCTACGTCCAACTCACCAGCACCTCCTGCTGGCTGACCTTCCTAGTTCCCTGACATTCCCAACACTTTCACCACCAACTGGTCTCCTTCCACACTCGCCCCAGTAGAGTCAATTCACTGCACAGCAGCCAGAATGATCCTTTGGAAACTTAAGTCAGATCATGTTGTTTCTCCATCCAAGGACTCTCCAATGGCTTCTCATTTCATTCAGAGTAAATCCCAGGGTCTCTCCCAGGGCCTATAGGGACCTGGCATCCTGGCCCCTCTGCTGTCTCTTCCATCTCCTCGTCCACTGAGCAAACCTTCCCCTTCCCGCGGCTCCTGGCTGTTCCTACGGCTCCCAGGCATGCACCCTCCCTCACGCCCTCCAGATCTCTGCTTACATGCTGGCTTATTAGAGAAGCCTTCCTTTAACACCCTACATAAAATAGTCAGCACCCACCCACGCTCCCCATCCCATTTGCCAGACTTTACGTTTCTTCTCCAAAGCATTTCACCACCGAGTGTATCAGACTGTGTTTCTTATCTGTAGCTCCCACTACAGAACGTGAGCTCCATCAGGACGAGTTCTTTGTTTCACTGCCGTAACCCCCAGGACCCAGAACAATGATGGATGCATCACAGAAACCCAACACGTCCTTGATGAGTGAATAATACCCCCGACTGCTCTATCTATATAGTTTCCTTGCTATGTCCTTAGTGTGATTTGTTTTTGTCCGTTAGAAAGTCCTTCTGAAAAATTTCTACCTTATCCAGGCTGGTCTAATGGAACAAATGATCTGCCTACACGAGGCTTGAGGGCAGAGAAATTATCCCCTGAGAGGCTAGGCCTGATGACAGCTGGGGCCACGCCAGGCTGAGGTCCTAGAAGGAATGAATGGAACGGAGACGGCGGGGCGGGGAGCAAGTCCAGAGAGAAAAATAGGAGAGGACTCCGAGCGGCTCAGAGCACCGACCTCTCCTCCCTGTGGTTTTCCTCATAAAGTTAAACCCAGAAAGAGTAAGTGACTCGTCCAAGGTCACAGACATATTTACTGGCAGAGCTGGAAATACAAACCAAACCCCTCACTGTGTCCTGGGCTTATTTCCCTCCAAAGTGCCTTTGTGAAAGAAAAAAAATTATTTTTAAAAAACTGTTAAGCTTATTTTATTTCTGGGTGTTAATTGATGAATCCATTTCAACCCTAACCCTTTTATGTTCAACATGTTTTTCATCAATCTGCACAAAGAAAAAGAAGCCAAGCTTCTCTCATTTGCATGTGACATAAACCTGGGGGAAAATATCTACTATAGTGAATGACAGGACCATGATCAAAAAGATGATGAGCAAAAGCAATGAACCAAAACTGACAAGATAAAAATTAGCAGGAGTCTCAAAATTTAACTACAAAAACATTAGGAAGGAAATGGGATGTAGCAGCAATGCTTATGAAAACTACGGGGGTGCTTCAGGTCACTGCAGAGGTTTAACCAGAGGAACCCAATGGAATACACAAGCCTGGGCCCCAACCCCGATTCAGGAGATTCCAGTCCAACAGGCCCAGTTATCAGTATACTTTCTAAATGTCACAGGTGATTCAGAAGTACACCCGAATTTGAGGACCACCAGTTAACAGCAAGATGAGGGTCAGTCACAAACGCAGCAGGGTCCCCAGAAACATCAAGGTCGTCTAGGGTTACATTAATATAGATAGATATATAGACTCTAAGACAAAGGTGATCCTACTTTCTTGTACATAGATAAAACCTTTCTGTTTATTCATTCATTCATTCATAAAATTTTGATGAAGTGCCTTTGAAGAGTCAGGCACCAGGTTTACAATTAAAAGACCTAGTCCTGTGCTCACAGAGCTTACAATCTAATGGAGAGAGGCCATGCCGCGTAGCTGGTGTCCCAGGCTTCGCCAGCCTGTGGGTGCACATGAGGACAATGCTACAAACATGACACTAGATTCTGATGCTCCTTGTCTCCATATGTTTGCCTCACAAGAAGTCCAACCTTTCCCTAGGATTCCTCACTCTAGGCATTTCCAACAGTCTCCAGGAGGGTTTATAACTGTCCACAATTCATTCCCCATTTCCTCTCACTTCTTGGCAGGAGAATAGGGACTTAAACTTAGCCCAAGGAGCCAGACTCTACAACCAGTGGCTTCAGTACTCATCGCAAAGGAAATTTCCAGCACAGCCAGTCTTTCATCCTTACGGCGCTCTGCCCTGTCTTTTTTTTTTTTTTAATAAATTTATTTGTTTGTTTGTTTGTTTGTTTTTGGCTGCATTGGGTCTTCGTTGCTGCGTGCGGGCTTTCTCTAGTTGCGGCGAGCGGGGGTTACTCTTTGTTGCGGTGCGCGGGCTTCTCATTGTGGTGGCTTCTCTTGTGGTGGAGCATGGGCTCTAGGCGCACAGGCTTCAGTAGTTGTGGCACATGGGCTCAGTAGTTGTGGCTTGCGGGCTCTAGGAGCACAGGCTTCAGTAGTTGTTGTGCCCTGTCTTTGAAGTGGAGCAGGGCATGCTGCTTCCCTAAGCAGGGGGCCTCCCATCGCAACGCTGCCTGTGCCTCTAAATGTCACCCCTCTCGTAAGCCACATCCATGGAACCAGAAACACCAGCTCCGCCCACCGTAGCCTGAGGAGGTCAGGAAGGGCTCCCTACCCAGTACTATCCACCCCTCCAGGCATATGGACCTGATGCTGAGGGTCACTTGCAACTCAACTCTTCTTGTCCTTACAGCAAGTTCCTCCCAAGGGCCCCGTTCTCCTCGTCTGAGCCGCCTCGGTCTGTTAGACATGTTTTTATACCCTTGGACCAAGGTGGAAGTCAGAGTCACGTACTCTCTCCCAGGGACTTCCCAGGGCCACATGTAAAGACGTGGCTGCAAATAGTCAGCCTCACTTTCCAGAATCAACTCCATCTCCCATCTCCCTCCCAGCCAAAGGCCTGTTCAACTCCAAATACTGAAATCAGTTCTGGGGGCCAAATTTTAAAGGGTGATGAACAAGCTGGAGTTTTTGTGGGGTTTTTTTTCAAAAGAGAATGGACAAGAAAAAATGATAGGGGCTTGTCTGGTGGCGCAGTGGTTAAGAATCCACCTGCCAAGGCAAGGGACACGGGTTCGAGCCCTGGACCCGGAAGATCCCACATGCTACGGAGCAACTAAGCCTGTGTGCCACAACTACTGAGACTGTGCTCTAGAGCCCACAAGCCACAACTACTGAGCCCACGTGCCACAACTACTGAAGCCTGTGTGCCTAGAGCCCGTGCTCCGCAACAAGAGAAGCCATCGCAATGAGAAGCCCGCATACCACAACAAAGAGTAGACCCCGCTCGCTGCAACTAGAGAAAGCCCATGTGCAGCAATGAAGACCCAACACAGCCAAAAATAAATAAATTTATTAAAAAAAAAAAAAAAAGAGGGCTTCCCTGGTGGCACAGTGGTTGGGAGTCCGCCTGCCGACGCAGGGGACATGGGTTTGTGCCCCGGTCTGGGAAGATCCCACAGGCCACGGAGCGGCTGGGCCCATGAGCCATGGCCACTGAGCCTGTGTGTCCGGAGCCTGTGCTCCGCAACGGGAGAGGCCACAGCAGTGAGAGGCCCGTGTACCGCAAAAAAAAAAAAAAAGATAGAGGACTTCCCTGGTGGTCCAGTGGTTAGGACTCCATGCTTCCACTGCCGGGGACTGAGTTCAATCCCTGGTGGGGGAACTAAGATCCCGCATGCCTCGTGGCATGGCCAAAAAAAAAAAAAAAATCATTAAAGAAAAAAAGAAAGAATTAGATGTGTTAAGCCTGATTGCTTCTGAATCTGGGTTTCTCTGAATAGCAGAAGAAAGCAAGCTTTTGGTGGATAGGTTTGGGTAAAGGTGTGTAGTCTGGATCAGCTGAGTGAAGCACAGGCAGACAGCAGGAAACAAAACTGAAAGGGATAGTTAGGCCTCAGAAAGCCTAAGAAAGTCTATTTGGGGTTTGAAAGACCATAAGGGACTCATGGAGACTTGTGTGTGGAATCCAGACCTGCTCAGGGCTGGGCTGTGGTCCTCTGTCAGAGGACGGATTTGTAAGTGCAGGGCAGAGACTAGAGACAAAGCAATTGGTTAGCACACCATCAAAATGTCCGCAGTACCAGACAGGGAGCATCTGAACTAGACAAGGTGTGATGAGAACCCCCCAAAATAGGATTTGATGTAAGAGACATTACGAAAGTAGAATTCGGCCACCGAGTGGATGGCAGAAAGGAACCCAGAAGAGGAAGGAGTCAGGACTCTTTCAAGTCCAAGCCAATGGGATCAAGTAACTTAAAAATGAGGAAGAGATTTAGGTTGGGGGAAGGGAGTGGGGAGGGACTGAGGTCTGTAAGTAAAGAACATTTATTCCATTTTGGACATTTTGAGCTTGAGATCCTGGTAGGCACCCAGGTGGAAATGTCTAGAAGATTAGGAGAAGGTAGAAATGATGCCTATTGGAGTAGGCTAAAGTTGAGGTAAAAAACACTCAATTAAATAAGCAGGTGATCTTTGTAACCCTGGAAAGAACAACTTCAGGAGAGACTGGGGAGTGAAAGGTGGATGGCAAGGCTTAGCAAAGGAAACAGTCAGTTAGAGGAAGTGGAAAAAAACAAGACAAACAATAAGATGGCCTTTTATGATTATTAAAATTAATACCAATTTTTGTATTTCAAGGACATATAAAGAAAAAAATTTTAATTTCCCACCCCAGAGATAAATGCTATGAACATCCTGACATTTTTTTCCATGCATATTTTAGGGAGGTTTGTATTTTTTTATTTGGAATCATACCTTAATGCAGGTTTATTCCTGATGGTTTCATTCAAATTCTATCTGGAGCATTTTCCTGTGTAATTAAGTAGTTTTCAAATGCTGTGTTTAATTTTTTGAGTAACAGTCCACCTTTTGCCTAAACCAAAATGTATGTCAACAGCTAGGATAGTCAGGGTTGTTTCAAATCTCTTCCTGTTATACATAAAGATCCATCTTTCTTGATGTTGGAAAGAAAGATAAAGACAGGAAGTTTGCTCCAGGGTATGGCAGGTTGGGGGGAAGAGGATTTTGGAGGATTTTGAAGGATTTTGTTTTTAATGCAAAAGAAAACCGAAGTTGTTTGAAGACAAAGCCAAGAGAAATTGAGACACAACACTGAAAGAGGAAGGCTCTGGAAAAAGCGTTGAGTTTAGGGGGAAGGTGATGTTTTTGAGCCCCAGCCTACACACAACAGCCCCAGGAAGACTGTACACAACCAGGGTCAACTACTACGTGGCAACGCTTCTGTCCAGCCTCGCTGCCCTCCCCTTCGGGGGACTTGATTTCCTGCTCAGGAAACCAGGTGGCACTGGGGGAGTCATCCTCACACAGCTGCCCTCGGGGCTAGTGAGAGCACTTCCTCTGAGCCCCTCAGAGAAAAAGGCTACCTAGATTCAGGACCAAATATTGTTCTAATTATTTCGATCGGAGCAAAATAATTATGGACCACGTTTCTTCCTCGCTTCCTGTAGGATGATCAATCCAGGCTCATGGGGCTCAAAGCTATTTCCCTTTCCCTCATTTTCCATCCCTCCCAGGAGCCCGTGTGTCTATTCCTTCCTTGCCTCTCGGCCTTCCTCTGGTCCCCTCCTGGTCCAGTCCCCATCCCAACCCAAAGGAACAATTAAGATCTCCGGATGCCACGGTCCAGGTTCAGCTCCCATGCACTTGAGCAATCCTTCCAGTTTGCTTTTGCGGCCCAGATCCCCCCACAGAGGTTTTGTTTGAGCGTTCTCATATGCTCCACTGCAAACTCTCCATATCTTTGTTCTTGAAAGCACCCAAATAGTGCATTGCCAGAAGAAAGGGGAAAGACAAAAGCCTCCAAGGGGTGAACATCCCTTTGCTTTTCTGGTCGTCTGAGACTATCATGCCAGGGAGTAAACGAAGCACCATTTATTAGGCTACGTGCATTGGTGTCACAGCCAGTTTCCCTGAGACGATGCTAGGGAAACAGGAATGGGAAGAAGCAGAGCTATTCGGTAGCCACGAGCGCCCTCTAGTGTTCAATCAGAGGCCTTAACTCCCCCACGACCTAACAAGAAGAATAAAACAATATGTGGATACACAATGGATATTCTCTCACAGTATCTTAATTTTTCATTGCATTAGGTCACACAAAGAAAAGCTGTCTCTGAATAATTAACAAATTATTCAGAGCGAATAAAAAATTTTTTAAAGGTACCTTGGGTCATTTAATTCACTAGCCATTAGCTGCAGTTTCCATGTTTAAACACTGAGCAGAGTTGTCATTCTACATTAGTGAGCTAACCCCAGAAAAGGTTTTCACGGTGACATCCAGTACTGTCAAAATTGTAGAAAAACAGATAAACTCATACTTTGCTGGCGTCATTATATATTGGAAGAGCAACATGACAGTATGTTTAAGTATCATGAAATATAATACCTTTTGATCCTGATTCCAGGAAATAATGCAACAGAATTTTTAAAATTATATAGACAAGAACGTGGACCACAACTTTATGTGCAACAGCTTTTCACTATTATATTACTCATACACTTAAAATAATGACTTTCAAACCTCTGTATGTGGTTTGATGTGAAATGAAAAGAGCAGATTATAAATTGCATTACAGTATAATTACAAATTGTAAAATGTGTATATTGTACGGATATGTACTAATACCAGCTTGGAATATAAAATAATGAGAACAGTTGTGTTAAAGGATGGATAGTCTTTTGTTTTTTGTTTTGCTTTTAATTTTTAATTTCATTTTAACTGCTTATTAACAGATATTTAGCTTAGGATAAAATTTTTAAGTCTACAGGACCCTTCCCCAGTCAGGACTAAGCTGCTAACTCTCAGCTTGTAGCTTGGGGCCAAATGATCATTTCAAGGCTTTTGCTTCTAAAGGTCAAGGACCCTATTAATTTGAGAGAAAACACAATAAACACACAGTAAAAGAAAAGAGTATATGTATAGCTGATTCAGTATATGTATAGCTGATTCACTTTGTTATAAAGCAGAAACTAACACACCGTTGTAAAGCAATTATACTCCAATAAAGATGTCTAAAAAAAAAAGAAAAGAAAAGAATTACTAAAAACAAAACAGCCTATCAATAAAATCACATTATATGAATTGCATGGCTGTCAGGGATGACTGTAATGCTGGTCATTATTGAATGTCTAGGTGAGTGTAATGTTGATACAAATAAATTGGAATAGAATCTTAAGAAAATTACTAGAACACAAAATTATATATTCATACCTATTCTTGACAGTTTAGTCACTGGTATATGTACATACAGATCAGAGACAAATTCGAACTGCTTCATGTTAATGAAATTGTTAATGTTTACTCTTATTTTACTCTAAAGTTCCTGTGGTTCAGAATTTTTGACGACAACTAACCCTAGAGATTAAGAACGCTGGGGTCAAGTACACTTGTGCTTAGTTCTGCTCCCGCCTCGGAAGACCCCATGGTCCCAGCAATTTCTCGAGAGACCCAGAGTATTTCCAAAAGCAGGGAAGCAACAGCCGAAACAAGGTGATAGTCTGAAAGGCAGCTTTACAATGGCTTCTGGGAGAGCATCAGTAACATCCAGCTCAGGATTTGGGACAAAGGTAAAAATTCCAGGCAGGGTTTTGGTCTCTCCCTGAAGGTTTGATTTAAGCCCCTGGAGTGGTCATAGAACAGACTGGAAATCACAAGCCATGCTCATGCCCATACAATCTAAACTAACGAGATACCATCCAAATAGCTTTAGATTCATGTGGGGATAGAGACCCAGCCCAGGGAATGTTTCAGAAACAGCCACACCATCCAAAAGCAGAACAAATAAATGTAAGGTATGTCCTCAAAGCAGGCCAGACTATGGTTCAGGGACAAATAAATCAATTTGGCAAATAACATTAATGTCCTCATAGATGTCTTCCTGGCTGAAATATGTTATGCAAATCTATTTAACAGTAGAAAGATAAGGGGGGAAATGGAGCTTATTCACAATCAAAGTGAATAAAAAGCCTTCACAAAGATGAACACATTATAATTAGAAATAAACCCCTAGGGAAATAGGACTAGCTCAGCATGTAAGAATATGCATTCCACTTGCCAGTGAAAAGATTACAGTCGTGGCAAATGTAATACGTGACTATCCCTGCCAAGTGGGTTGAGTATCTGAGCGGGAGTTCCCTTTAGCTTCATGGTGTAAAATTCCATGAGGGTTATACCCAGGGGGAAACAGGGCTTTCTTTTCTTTTGCTGAAATAAATTCCACTCTTCTGCTTCAGAACCAGTGTTCAGAGTTCTAGGCTGCTTCTCTTTCCTTCCAGTTCCAGACTCCTCTCCTCTTTCCTTCTTGTGACATCCAAACTTATAAAAGTAGGGAATCCCAGACGGGAGTGTTTGGGACAGTCTTATGCAAGGGCCTGGATCTTTTCAAAGCTGTTTTCATTGCCCTTAAATACACCACTGAAAGCTCACTTTAAATGGCTTACCTCGAAAGCTGACAGCAATGGGTGAGGGTGAGGGACCCAGTGCCAAAGTGGGTGGCCCTAAGACAGAGGGGAAGTTTAGAAGGGGATCTTTCATGTAGGAAGAGAAAAAGGCCTCAAGGTAGCCAGCAGAAATAAACTGGGTTAAATTACTAAATGTAGAAGAAACTGAGCAGAACAACCAGACCATGTAGCAAGAGACAGGAGGTGGGGAAAAGGAAACGATAAAAAGCAGAACTATGGAATGCTTTGCATCTGTGACTTCAAAAGTCAGAGGAATATCCAACTACGGCTGAACCGCATTTGCCCACTGCTAAGGGACCTGGTGCCCATCCCCCTTCTTTTGGCAGTGGCTTTCTGGTCAGAATAAAACGCATTCCAAAGAAGAAAACAGTAATGTAAGTCTAGGTTCTGTGCAGACTACCTGGCTCCATCTTGGATGGAGAAGGAGTTGTTCCAGAGAGGAGCCTGGAAGACTTTGTGCTTTGGGCAAAGAATGAACAGAAGACTGATTTGTGTACTCAAGGGAGAAGTTGGGCTTCTGAGGGCTACTGACTTGTTGCTCCTCCCATGGTCAACCAGGGAACAAGTTGTGTGATGACATATCCATAACCTCTCCTAGTTCTACACCTGAGCATCAGCCTGGAAGGCACCATTGTGTGGGAAATGGTGAACAATCGTTCTCCCAGGGTCATGGGTAATTGGTCTGGGTTAGAATCAATCTATACAGGCTGCTGTTAGATTGTACTCTATTTGTTAGAAGTCAGCTTGGAGCAATCAACAAAGAAATAAACAATCAAAAAATGTTAACAGTGGCTTCAACGAATCCAGGTAAATAATCCAAATTTCAAAGTTTGCTCCACTGTGACAGGAACCCAGGTTCCTTCTATCTTGTTGCTCTAGCATGTGGAGCCTTGACCTGGTGGTCCAAGATGACAGCACCTTCTTCCAGGCAGCAAGATGAACAAAGGTTCTCAAAACCTGTTGAACAATATTTCCACTTGCATCCCCTGGGCTACAATTTAGTCACAACGTCATACCCAGCTGTGAAGGAAGTTGGGAAATGCAGTGTTTTTTCCAGACAGCTATATGCTGAGCTAAAAATTGGGAGTTCTGTTACCACAGAAGATGGGGAGAACAAATATTGGGAGAAAAGTAGCAGTCGGTGCCTTCCTCTCCTTGACCTTATCATTATCCAGATGGAATGGGGAAGGGAGAACAGGGAATAAACGTATAGCAGCAGGTGTATTGATTTTAGAAACATGAGTGCCCAGACAGTGAGAGGTTTGGTCCAATGTCTATTTTAATTTTAATGGCTAATGTGTACCAAGAACTGACCTTTTAGAAGAAAGGTGTCTCTTGCCTGGTCACTGCCATAGCAGCTGGAGAGGAGTTAGAGGAGCTTAAACAACAAGAGGACAGCAGGAGGGTGCTGGGAACCTAAGAACATAGGTCTTGGGCTTCCAGGAGAAGAAGAGGAACAGAGATGGAGGAGAAAAGGTACCCAGATGTCAAAAGCAACCATCATCTCTATGTATGCACCACGCTTCTCCGAGTGTCTTGGGTTGCTGATACCCAGTTAATTTTAAACTTCACTTCAGGCATCCTTACCTCCCAGAAGCCGGGCCTCATCTTTGAGAAACACCAACAAGGATATCACTCTGAAAACAGAGCAAGCCCAGCTTGACGGAGGCTGCCATGGCAGGAGTCTGAGGGAGTGGCCCTGTGGCATCAAACAGCCATGGACCACACACAATCTCTTGTTCCTGTTTCTACCAATAATGTGTTGTCATCTTCCAAGAAGTCTCCTGGATTCACTAACCTACTTTTTCCTATTTATATAAGTAGAAACGATATTTCTGCCCTCTGGCCATCTCTTAGGTTCACAGGAAGGGTAAAACAGATAGTACAGAACTTGAAGCACCTTGGAGATAAGGTAATTTATTATACAGTTATAATCATATATAATAGATAATCTATAATAATGGCTATAATTATATAATATAAAGATGTATATCTATATTAATTATATCATATACCACATATTATATAAATATGTGTCTATTATTAATCATATCACATAATATATAATATAGTATGTTAATTATATTATATAATCACATATTATTATAACTACATAATAATATTATCATCACATCATTTACTGTGTGATTATATAATACAGTTACATGATATACTTTATTACTATATAACTATAATATGGTATATTATATGTACTATATTATATAATATATTATTTCTACTTAAAAATAGGAAAGTTTAGAAAATACATATTATTATTTATAATATATATTTATATATAATATAAAATAGTCTCACACAATTTACATGGTTTCCACTAACCAGAGGTTTGAGAGAAAACCTGGAAGTGTAAGAGAAAACGTGCAGGCGGCCGGCGCCGACCCCCCACCCACCCCCCCGCCCCGCCCCGCCAGACGCAGGGCGCCGCCTTGTAAGCCGCCATCACGGCCCAGGCGCTCAGGCTGCAAGGCGGGCTCTCCTTAGCTCACGCTGGGCCACCCAGGAACCCCCCTCCCGCGCATTCTTTCCGAAAGAAGTCCTAAGCCACTGACCTAAGTTGCCCTGCAAACGTTTATGGCCCCGACGGTGCGTTCTGTGGAGGAGACCCAACCCGGAAGAAGCCACGGGGGCAGGTTCCACTCTGGCGGAAGGGCCTCTGCCCGTTGCCCCAGCGGCTAGCCGGCGCGTCTCCCCATCTGGTTCCTCTCACCCGGTCTCTGGGTCCGCGACGGTGCTGAGAGACCCAGTTCCCGCAACCAGCTCTCATTCCGCCACGGCCACGGCCATGGGCCCCCGAAGACCCCCTTCCCGCTGCCTCCCCCTCGCCCCCGCCGGCAAAGGCCACTGTGCCCACCCTGCGCCCGCCTCCGACCCCCTTCCATCACTGCCCCCGAGTTCTCTTACCTGGTCCAGCTGGGCTCGCCTCCGTGGCGGAGAAGTTCACGCAGTTTGCGTGCGGAGCGGAGAAGCCACGCTATCACGTGACGGACGTTCTTAAAGCGAGACGCTGCGGCCCGCAGCCGCTCAGCTCATTTTCCCAAAGGCTGAGGGTCCTCGCGCCTCCGCATTTTCCTGCCTCCCTCACCTCGGGACCTCCAGCTCGCCTTTCACCAGAGCACCTCACGGTAAGAGCCAAAGCCATTGCACACTGGTCACCGTCCCAGGGACTTGGTGGAGGAGGTCATGCAGAGGACGTGACTGCCGGTTGACCTGTGAGCCCGAGCGCAATGGGAGGCTTCTCACGCCCTCCCCTGTCCAGAACTTCTGAGATTCTACCGGGAGGTGCCGAGATCTACTCGTCTTGCAGCAGCCCGAGGTAAACCTGTGCGTAAGTTCCCTTGCTTATTGAACCCGCCACCTAGCATTCTGCCTCTTTCTTGGTCTCTCCTTGCCCTCCGTATTCAGGACCGGTTTCAGATTCCACCCCGGAAGCTCCTGAGGCTTTGAGCCAACAGGACCACAAGGCCCTGTAGTCACCATTTCCACCCCTGCCATCCTCCACCCTCACATACTCCCCACACTTGGTCCTAACAGACCCTGCCTCTGGTGCCAGAACACCTGAGACCCACACTTACAGAGAGAGGAAGAATCCATACACCAGATGCTTTCCGAGAAGGGAGGGGAAACCTGCAGGTGCATCTGGAACCATCAAGCCTGACCTCTCCTTCCCACCCCACATCCTCCTTCCTAGGACCAGCAGCCACTCCTCAAAATCCCCAAGTGTGCCAAACCTTTGGATTACAAATTACACATCCTTACTTAAACCTCATAGGTGAATAGCACAAGTACATCCCAAACACTACAGAAGAAGTTGGTGGTGTGTTTCTCTCTAAAAGCTTACAATCCAGTTAGAGAAGCAAGAGTGGCCCACATAAAATAGAGCCGGAATAAATAGCATAAGGGCGTATAACAGTTAAGAATTACATGTAAATCAGTGTTTCTTTAGCACCCATCAGACCACCTGAAAAACTTACTAAAAACAGATTAAAACTTTTATTTATAAAAAAATAAAATAAAAAACAAATACAAACCATCACACACACACAAAAATTTTTTATAGTAGGTCCGGGGTAGGCTTGTGATCTTTCTAAGAAAACCCCTGTGTGATTTTGATGCTTGAGGGCCAAGGATGCAGCACAGAGATATGGCACAATAAGCATCATACATTAGTTAGCAGTTCTGTTGCAACAACCAAATAACAACTAAAGCTATTAAAACTATGTTTTCTCTACCACCCGGTTCCATTACTGTACCAGTCACCACTCTTAGCAAAACCAATTATTCTATTTCAAAAAGGAGAATCAGAGACTACAGGAGAAATGCCGCTCTGTCTGGAAAATCTCAAACGCATTCTTTGACTTACAAAGCACGTGAAAAGAAACAAAAAGCCCATTTCGTACCTCTGAGCATCAGGCAAAAAAATATATTCACGTTTTCTTTGGAGAAATTACTAAATTTTGTTGCTGTGGGTTGACTTAGGTATCTGGGGCAGCTGCTTTAGCTGGTACTATGAAACTCGAATATTTTGAATTTATTCAGGCCTTAGAACCTGAGAGCATCGTAGCCACCCCACCTCCACCAAGTCTTCCTGTGACTTCAACACTTTATCAGCAGGATCCAGCTCAGCATCACTAGGGGGAAAAGCATTCCGATAAAAGAAAACCATAATTTGGTTCCATCTGTATTTCCAGCTCAAACAACTTCTTAATAAATGTTCTTTACTATAGGAATGACACAATTTTATTCTAAGTTGCCCAAATTATTTTTCTCTAACTGAAAGACATCTGAAAAGAGAAGAAAAAATGAGTTCAGATTAATTTTTTAGGGAGGGTCAGATTAATTTTTTTGGTTGACCCAGAGGTAGAGGAGACTTCTGGCTTCTTGTGGTCTTGATCAATCTGCTCAACCCTCAGGGCCATCAACCTTAGAGCCAGAAACGAGGCCACCCATGCTGCCCCATACCCACCCAGCAGACTCTCCTGCAAGCTCTTAACAATGCCAACTGCTAGGATAGAACCCTGCAGTTCAAAGATGGAAGACATTGTGGTCATCCATCATTTCACCTTTTACCAACCTCTTTATTTTACAAGTAAAGAAACAGATGCCCAGAGATTCAAGGTCGCAGAGCTAAAGCCACCTTTCCTGGAGGTGGGAAGGGCCCTCATGTCCCCTGCAGCCCAAACTCGGTGGCTCCAACTTTCTCTCTTTTGGAAAGAGGGTTACAGAGATGGGAGTGGGTTTCTCTTGCCACTTAGCCTTGTGTGTTTTGAAATCATCCATTAATCCACTTGGCAGCCTTGTGATGACAATATATTTAATCCTGCCGGGGGCCTAGTAAAACTTGCTCACTAGCGGGGATGGGGCTAAATGACTTGCAGTGAGTGAAATGACTCCCCAGGGAGACAGGACGCCAGGAAGGAAACGTGCACTCATGGGGCCACCATCTCCCTACACAGCGCCGGAGCTAAAGGAAACGGGAAGCACCCGCACAAGCAAGGGTTCAGGTTACGCTTTGGTTGCAGGCTTCCTCTCTCCGGGTGTTAGGAGCCTGCAAGAAAGACGGGGGTTGGGGAGAGCTCCATCTACACCCCAAAGGACTAGCAGGGCTGGGTTCGCCTAAGCGCACAGAAGAGTCTCAGCGTCCAGTGTAGCCTAGAGCCGGTCTGGGCGGTCGAGGGCTGGCAGGGCCAGGAAGGGAGGCTGGGCTGGCTGGCCTCCGGGTTCCAGTGCCAGCGGGGTGGGCAGGCGAGGAAGGGGGAGGCTCTTTCCGGCTGACTCACCTCCCCCCCCGCAGCTGCTCTCCCTCTCCACCCTGCCCTCCTCCACTCCCACCCTTTTCCCGGTCTGGGTTCAAACCTTAGCAACTAGCTCCGGCAGCTAACAACACCTGCTTACTCAAAAACCTGGCACGCCGTCAAGGGACCAGCACAGAATCTACTATTTTGACACCGCACCTTCCCGCGATGCCAAGATGCTCGAGAGAAAGAACACAGCCCAGTGGACTGGCCCCCGGCCACGTGGCCGCCTCGGGCGTTCACATTTGCATTGGCTGCCTCGGCCCCCCTCCCCTCGGGCCCCGTCAGTGGGGCGCACAGAAACAGGTGGCAAGCGCGGCCCCTGGCGGATGCACTGAGCGCCCACGGCAGATGCAGCGTCACTCTCCTTGCAGGTTTCTTGGCATATTCCGGCCCTTCCTGAGCCAGCGGCTCACAGGAGCTTGCTTCCTGGGGCGAGATCCAGCCCCTTCAGCATAACTGTCCAGGATCTGGCACTCACCCCACAGGAACTGGGCACTGCGTTTTCTAGGTGATGGAAACCTCTGCCTACACCTCATTGCCTGCAGCTCCTGACGGGTCACAGAGACAACCAGGTACAGGAGAGACCCAGATCATGGAGGCCTCGAGGAGGAAAATCATCATCCCTGGGCAGGGCAACGGCAATAGCAAAAGGAGAATTCTGGGACCCTCTGGAATACAGGTCTCCAAATCGAACCACTTACTTGTCCCACCCTGGACCAGCCAAATGATGCCCAATTTTCACAGAGCTCTCCCCACACTCGCAACGGTTTGGATTAAAAAAAAAAAAAAAAAAGATTTTTGTTTTCTATTGAAATGGCTATTGAGTTTTAGCTTTTAAATTTCAAATCTTCAAATCACTGGAAATTTCTTTGCATGAAATCAAGTACCTGACCTCAAGGCACCTATGTTCTCATAAGAAAATTCAGGTGGGCAACTATAGGTAATATATGTAGCTGGTTCACACAGCTCCATGACACAAGAGGCATAAAAAATGCCTATTTTTTAGTCAAATTAAATCTAATAAGACCCTCCTTTCCAAAAGTGATGAAAAGTCTAGTGTCTGTCATTTCAGAAGGTTCTTTTCCCTCCCGTGAACATAAGAAACCATGGAGCTTATATGATTTAAAAAAAAAGAGGATCCTGACCATCACCCCAGGATGATATATACTGCCTTGCTCCTCGTCCAGGCTGTATGCTAGGTGTATTCGGTGACAGGCAGTTTTAATCCCTCCTTTATGCCAAGTTCAACCACGAGGGAGAGTCCTCACACAGCCCAGCAGCCGCTGCCTTTGTAGGTCTTTCCACCTCTGAGATGTTGAATTCAAGTGAGCTCAGCTCTTCCCTGTTTATGATAAACTCACAAGCCTCTTTCCAGCCCTGGGGGACGTAGCCACTGCCTCCCCGTCCTTCCAGGCCTCAGCTCAGACAGCTCCTCCTGGCACTCTGTACCCCGCAGCCCTGTCATAGCTTCTTCATAGCACAGATCAGTATCAGAAACCATTCGATTTATGGACTTTTCTTCCATAACCACTTGGTTATGGTTTCCTGGGTTCTTCAGAAGAACATAAATTCCATGACAGCCGAATTTTTGCCAGTCCTATTTGCTGATATATATCCAATGCCTAGAAAAGTACCTGGCACACGCCAGTGATAAATATCTGTTGAATGAATAACTGAGTATGCCAGGTCTCCAATCTCCTCCTTTCCTTATACTATCACCGTTCTTCTGCCAACAGACCCCCACCCCTAATGGACCTACGTCTTCAAAAACAGCATAACTGGGCTTCCCTGGTGGTGCAGTGGTTGAGAGTCCACCTGCCGATGCAGGGGACACGGGTTCGTGCCCCGGTCCGGGAAGATCCCACATGCCGCGGAGCAGCTGGGCCCGTGAGCCATGGCCGCTGAGCCTGCGCGTCCGGAGCCTGTGCTCCGCAACGGGAGAGGCCGCAGCAGTGAGAGGCCCACGTACCGCAAAAAAAAAACAAAAAAAAACAAAAAAAAAACAGCATAACTCGGGTGGAAAATGGGAAAGTGTTTTTCATGCTTTCAAGCTGAGGCCACAGCAGAAGAAAAGTTAATTTTTCAATTGCTTATCACACACATATATATATACAGATACATCTTTCATGTCAGGATTATTTTAAGGGAATAGTTGGTTAGGGTCTGAGCTGGACCACATCACAAAACTGATCTGATTTTCAGAGTGGTGATTTGGACTTAGTTTAAGGTTATTTTTGCTTTTGTTTGCTACCCAGCTACCCAATGAGCAGTGAAGTGAATATGCACGAAAATAAGCTACGGTTGAGTAGAATACTCCTGTTGCCTCCTAATTCCTCACAGGGAGCCCCCCAGAACTGAGTGGTTTCATCAGGTCAAGTAGAGTAAGGAATCCACCAAGATGGAAGAGCCCAGAATCTCAGTTTGTTGACTTTCATAGGAACTTCCTAAGCCATATGGGAAATTCCTGCCGTACAGAGGGATATATGTCTGTCCTCTATTTCTAATAACACCAGTGGGCCAGCTTCAGGTGTGGAGGACTAGGCTTGGTCACAACCCACCATAGAAATTATGGTAGAAAATAGCTTGGTATCGTCAAAATAATAATAATAAATTATTGGATTATTATTTGAGTTGATGTATGGTTTAAGCAAGGAGAGTAGTGTGCTATGGAAGACAAGAAGAAGAAGATGCCTTCAAACCTATGAAGTAGTTTTAAAGACTTGGAGAAGAGTAGAAATTGTGCAGAGGGGAATAACCCACAAAAGCAAGCCTGGCTCAAAAGCCGGCTGTGGGCAGGGGTTTACATTGAGAGAATAGAGCCACCTGGTGGAGAATATTGAAAACAACCAAGAATAATAAGAATCAGTGAAAATCTGCTAGTGAAATCAAATCCCAGAAGTGGTGACTATAAGAGACCATTTATTTTCATATGTGATGAAATTGAGACCCAGAAAATTTAAGTGATTTGCCTAAGCTGAAAGAATCAAGTAATGGCATTATTAAATGGGTCACACTTGGATATGATTTAAATCCAATATGAACCAAAAAGTGGAGATACTGTTTTGTTTTTTATAAATTTATTTATTTTATTTATTTATTTTTGGCTACATTGGGTCTTCCTTGCTGCGCGCAGGCTTTCTCTAAGTTACAGCGAGCGGGAGCTACTCTTTGTTGCGGTGCGCAGGCTTCTCATTGCAGTGGCTTCTCTTGTTGCGGAGCATGGGCTCTAGGTGCATGGGCTTCAGTAGTTGCAGCACTTGGGCTCAGGAGTTGTGATGCAGGCCCTAGAGCACGCGGGCTCCAATAGTTGTGACACATGGGCTCAGTAGTTGTGGCTCACGGACTCTAGAGCGCAGGCTCACCAGTTGTGGCGCACGGGCTTTGTTGCTCTGTGGCATGTGGGATCTTCCCGGACCAGGGCTCGAACCCATGTCCCCTGCGTTGGCAGGTGGATTCTTAACGACTGCGCCACCAGGGAAGCCCGAGACACTGGTTTTGAAGAACCTCAGTTATCAGGGGGATTTTGTAATCTACCCTAATACTTTTTAACTCTTGTCTCTCCCTTAAACCCAGGAATGTATAAAAGATCAATCATAAAAAAAAATCAATCATGATCCCTTAGTCAGTCTTGATTCTTTACCTGGTTGATCTCCAAGATCACACGCCGGACTCACGGCTATTTGTCACAGCTTCGCTGCCCAGCCTGAGGGACCCCCAACAGTGGGGGAAGCAGAGGCAGCAACTCCCCTGCTGGAATGAAGATTGCCTTCTCCACACCACCTCTTATCATTTGTGGCAATAATAAGATTCCAAATAAACTTCTCTCGATGATTAGATGCACCTATCCTACCTCAACTGCAGAAGAATTATGAAAATGTACCTTGTTCGGATATACAGAGCTGCCTTTGGGCCTGAAACTTGCAGAATGGATCCACTGGAGACATGCTTTTGTACACATGTGAGCACAGGCTTGTTTTAACACAAGTAGAGCATGGAAGCTACTATGCAGACAGGAATAAAACACCATTACTTATTTCAGTAGAGATAGTCTCTGAGGCCCTATCTCAAGGATAAATACAAGTAGCCAAAAGAAAAAGCAAAGCTATAACACTCAGAGTTTTTAGCTACAACCTGTGAAGTCCACTCAGGCTACTTAAGCAGAAAAGGAACTTGCTGAAGTATATTAGACAGCCAAGAGAATTCCTGGGAGGGGGAGAAGGCCAGGCACTGAAACTATGCGGGCAGGAACAACACCCAACCACATTGCAGAGACTCCTGGTGAACCACCTTTGCCACACGGCTCATTCCTATGGCTCTCAAGGCTGCATGTTCAAAAGCTCACTATCACTTTCCCAAGAAACCAGCCATCTCTCACCGTGCTAGTCAAAAGAGCAATTCCACCATGTAGCAGAACTCCTATGCACTCACCAAACCCATGAGGTGTGCTATGTGCCTGAGTTCTGGCCAATAGTATGTAGGAAGAAAAGAAGCATACCACTTCTGGGAAGAGCCTGTAGAAACCTCCTACAAATGGTTCTCTCTTGCTTCTTCAACTGCCGGAGTTTCTGAGAGCCCACATGGAAGTCTGCTGCACCAAGAACTCCGATATCAGACTTTGTTATGAGTGAGAAGCAAGTGTATATTGTGTTTCAGTCCTGAGGAAGAGGTTTATCTGATACAGCAGCTACTGTTACCCTAAGGATACCACTCACATTGCTCATTTCTAAATTGTCTTCTATGGGAAAAATCTAGGTTAAACACTGCACCCTCACTGCAAGAAAGCCTGGGGATGCAGGTTTTCTGACATCATTCTTGTGAAAGCAAGATGCTGCATGTGGACAGTTATCAAGATGTAGAGAAAATACTTAGAGCAGTGATAAATGAAGCATGATCCCTACAGAAAGGAACAAATGGTTCACAGAAAATGAAACCTCAGTGGCCAGTAAATATGTGAAAGGATTGTCAGTTTTACTACTAATATGGAAATACAGATTTATACCAAAAATAGAGTATTTCATAGCCAATAGATTGCAAAATGTTCTAAATTTTTCACAAATTGGGTGCTGATGTGGAGAAATGGCCCTTTCTCATCACCTTGGTCAAAATGTAAATTATTACAACCATTTTGGAGAGCAAAACTGGACATTATATAATAATGTTGAAGTTGTACATGACAACACAACCCAGCAAGTCTGCTTCTAGACATATATCTTAGCAATGGAGTGCCTCACACCAACAGATAAATGCTGCAGCTCAGAAGTGACAAGTATTGCTTTTATTCACATACCATTAGCCAGAACTAGTCAGATGCAAGGGAAAAGGGAGAGTATTCCTCCCAAGTGTCCAGAAGGGGGAAGAAAACTGGAGATCACTTAGCACTAGAAGTCTCTGCCACACTTTTTCAAAGAATGTCAACGTTGAAGCCTTTCTTGCATGAATCAGCAACAAAAGCCTGACTGCAAGAGCTTCTCACAAAGCAGAGACTTGTCACTGAAGGATTGCAAGAACTTTTGATTGAAACAGAACCCGTAGTGGGGTTCCATAGAGGAATGGTTAGCCCTCGAGACTCTGAAACAGAACCCATAGTTGACCACTCTTCCTTCCTCCTGCTTCGGCTGGAACAGAAGGCTCTCCACCCAGTAAGGGTGTGTGTGGCGAGTCCAGGAGCAGAGGGAGCAGGTGATCTCTCTGAAACTTAACAGAGAAACCCAAGAAACAGAGGGGAGTGTATTCATTGATAGCATTATAGAATCACAGAATGTGCATATTCATGGATAGCATTATAGAATCACAGAATGTGCATATTCATGGATAGCATTATAGAATCACAGAATGTGCATATTCATGGATAGCATTATAAAATCACATATTCACAGATATTATTATAGAATCACAGATCTAACCCCTAGAGTTAGAAGGGGCTTTAATTTCACACCTTCATTTAACAAATGAGACCCAAGGTTGCCAAGGTCACTGATGGAAACAATCAGTCTTTTGTTCATTTTTGCTCTTCCATTGCAGCTCTTTCTCCACAGAATTCAGTCATGAGACTATGAGGCTGGCGGGGGGCGGGGGGCCGGAGCAAACCAAATAACAGACCTCAAATTGTGCTCAGAATCCCTTCTTCTCTGTCACTTTGCCCATTGTTTTTGAAGGAAGCATGTACACATGACTTTTTCATCCCTAAGGATAAATTCTTTGCCGAGAGGTATGTCTGCCCTCACACAGTGAACTCTCAATGGGCTCATTCACTGTCCTCCACCATGTGCACATCTGTTTGACTTTCAGAGTGGATAAAAGTTGGACTTTCAGAGTGGATAAAAGTTGGACTTTCAGGCTAAGACCTTTATGACATGAGAAAAATCCAACTAGCCACCAGTGAACCAACCATTCACCTCTAACTGTACCCTAATGGGAAACAAGTCTCACCTTTCAGCCAAAGTCATGTGTTCCTTGGGTGAAATTCTCTGGAATGCACTGGTTGGTAAAAATATTTCCCTAAATCAAAGGAATTAACCACGCACACACAAAAAAACAACCATAAAGTTATCTTGCCTACTCCCTTCTTTCCTATAACAATAGAAGATGGATTTTTATAGCTGCTTTGAAAGCTACCAGCACACAGTTACTTTTAAATCAGAAAACGTCATATTCTGAAAATTAAGCTAACAAACATTAACATAAGATGGGTGATATTAGTTATTAACTGAAATACCCGTCTTATAGATTGCAATTATATTTCTATCTCAGCCCATGGAAGGTCATCATATAAAGATAACTGAAGTAATCATCACATACTAATGATGTGCGTTTATCATGAGTGCATACAACATGAGTTGTAGTCTACAAAACATCTAGAAAAAGAGTGAAAGAAGAATGGGTCCATCTTACTTACAAGGAACAGAAATTCCTTCCTAGACTGTGGGTCTGTATAAAATAGGAATGACCAAGCCTTCACGGTTACATGGCAGAATCCCCCAAATTATCCAAATCCACATTCTGACTCTGCAGATCAAGTAAACATCTGGTATTAATTTAGTTTCCTGAAAGAGGCAATATACCATGGGATTCCATTACTGAGTAACATCAGTGTAAATGGTAGAGTAGGGAAATCTAAAAGTCCATCTCTCCATAAAAGCAATGAATAAACTGGCAAAATTTGTCAGAATCAAGTTTTTCAGAATGCCGCAATCTAATCAGCTTACAGTAACCATTAATCAAGAAAAAAACAGCTGACCCTTGGGAAAAAGAGCTCTGTGGCACTTTTAACTTACCCTGGCCCCATCCTTGAGTGGCCCAGCTTGGCAGTGGCCTTGAAGGCAACAGCCCACATTCCCAGTACAGGT
The DNA here is from genome assembly GCF_964341445.2 of Mesoplodon mirus. NCBI lineage: Eukaryota > Metazoa > Chordata > Mammalia > Artiodactyla > Ziphiidae > Mesoplodon > Mesoplodon mirus. The sequence continues at coordinate 18,288,406 of NC_138996.1, read as the reverse complement.
ACCTAGTACTGGAGGGGGGAAGAGCAGCTTTATTCTTAAAGATTGTGGTGGTTTGTTTCGACCTGTCTGGTAGTTCCCTGAAAGACTAGCTCAAAGGGCTTGCCTTTATTTCAAGAAATTCACAACTTTCCCAGGGCTGAGACTGCTACCTGGAGCAGGGAGAGTGGGTGAGGGACTCATTTGTTAAAAATATTTAAAAGAAAATATATTAGCTGATGCCACCTGGGGCAATGAATAAACAGTAGACAAAATGAAAAGCTTAGGAGGAGAGGCTGGGCTATGAAATGCTTTGTAGAATAAGGGCTTTGAAAAGGTCCCACATATTCCTAGGAACTTAGGAGGCTACACACATGTCCAGGGCTGATCTCTCACTTCTGGCCGGTGTTCAGGCTCTGCACAAGCAGGAAATGAAGGATAAAGCAGGGCTGTAAATTCCCTGGCGGAGCGCTGAAGACATTACCCAACATACCCAGACCATCTCCAAAGAATAGGAGATTTTTGTTATGGTTCCAGGCGTGAAAGACATCTCTGTAGAATCACTGGTTGATCATTAAACTAACAGCAGAGATTTCATTGGCTACAATGACGAAGAATATAGACTTTATAAAATTAGTCCATAAAAGTCACTAAACAAGCAACAACTCCAACAAGCAGTAACAAAATACCCTAGGTAGTGGGGGAGAATCAGATTAGCAGAGTTACCATGTTCTAATATCCAAAATGTTCAGTTTTCAAATAAACTTACAAGGTGTGAAAAGAGAGAAGAAAGCCAATAAACAGGAAATAAGGAAATTAATAGAAATTTCCCCTGAGGAAGCCCAAGTTTTGTACTTACTAGACAAAAACATTATATTAACTATTTTAAATATGCTCAAGCAGGCAAAAGAAATTATACACAAAGAAATAAAGGAAACAATGATATCTCACCAGATAGAGAATATCAGTAAACACCTAAAAATTATAGAAAGGAACCAAATAGATATTCTGGAGTTAAAAATAAAGTACAATAATGAAATTTAAAATTCAGTATTATCAGTCATTAAGGAACTGCAACTCAAAACCACAATGAGATGCCACTTCACACCCACTAGGATGGCTGTAATTTTTCGAAACGGGAATTCCCTGGTCGTCCAGTGGTTAGGACTCTGCACTCTCACTGTTGAGAGCCTGGGTTCAGTCCATGGTCGGGGAACTAAGATCCCACAGCCACACAGAATACAATAGGATAGAATACAATAGGATAGAATAAAATAAAATAAAATAATTGGAACCCTTATACATTGTCAGTGGAAATGTAAAATGGTGCAGCCACTGTGGAAAACAGTTTGGTGGCTCTTCAGAAAGTTAAACACAGAGCTACCATACAACCCAGCAATTCTACTCCTAGGTGTTACCTAAGAGAACTGAAAAATGTATGTTGAAATAAAAACTGTACACAAGTGTTTAGAGCAGCACTATTCATAATAGCCAAAAGTTTCCACCAAAAGGTGGAAACAACTCAAATATCATTAACTAAAGAATGAATAAACCAAATGTGGCATATCCATATAATGGAATATTATTCTGCCATTAAAAGGCATGAAGTGCTGATCAGTGCTACATGATGAGCTTTGAAAACTAATGAAAGAAGCCAGACACAAAAGGCCACATATTGACAATTTATATGAAATGTCCAGAATAGGGAAATCCACAGAGACAGAAAGCGGAGTGGATGCAGGAAGCTGGTGGGAAGGGAAGACAGGAAGTGATTCTCATGGGCATGGAGTGTGTTTTTGGAGGGATGAAAATGGTCAGAGTTAGATGGTGGTGATGGTCACAAAGCCTTGTGATGTACTAAAAGTCACTGAATAGTACACATTAAAATGGTGAATTTATGTTATGCGAATTTCATCTCAATTTTTTAAATGTGTGTGTGTGCATGTGCCCACACATAGCATAGGATTAAGTTATTCAAACTGTGGTTAGTCCATAGGCTGTATTTGACACCCAGCTCTGCCAGGTAGGTGAATGAAAGCAAAACACTTAACCTCTCTTAAGTCTCAGTTTCCTGTGTAAAAGATGGGGATAATAATCATACCTTGCTCATAGTGTTGTTATGAGGATTAAAGGAGCTAATGAAAGTAAAGAACATACCACGGGACTAGAACATAGTAAGCACTCAGTAAATAGTGCAAAACATAACTGAATGCACAGAAAATAGATACCTATACAGAGAGAGAGAGAGAAAGAGAGAAGAAAGAAACAGACTCCTACTGCGAAGAATGTGCTAATCAGCCCACAGGAACTTTCTTGTCTTGAAACTTTACTGGTAGGAATTTTGTAATTTATCATTCTCTTTTAGATTTGCCTAGAATGACTCAGTCCCCTAAAGGCAAAGTACTTGATAAAATGACGAACTGAAGTCATTGAATTAAAATGTCAAGATCCTGTTCATACGCACGCGCACACGCACACACACACCCCTGAGAGCCTGTCTGACATAGCATATTAGTTCCACTCTAAAACAGCATCAGCAATGACTGAGGAAAGCTGTTCATTGCAAGGGAAAGCAAATGTTGTGAATTTCCACTTTGTGCAATGCATTCACCAAAATTACAGCTCCACATAACTTGCATCTTCTTTGTCCATACAAATCTTTCCAAGGCCAGCTCAAATCTCACCTCGATTGAGCCTTTCTAATCACCCCAGCAGAAGATACTTCGTCTTCCATTGAGCTTCTCAGAAAAAGGAAGGAAGGGAGGGAAAGAAGGATGGAAGGAGGGAGGGAGGAAAGATAAAGAAAAGGCACTAATTCAAAAATCCCAATCTCCTACCGTAACCTTTGCTTTCACATCACTTTCTCAAGTTCCTCCAATCCCAAGACAAGAGTTCTTTGACCTCATCAATGTCCCCAACACACCGACACTTCCAAACATTTTATCCAGTGTGTCCTTCCTCATCCAGCAGCAATTCCAGGATCTAACACTGCATTTGCAAATACCTGCAACTCCTTGATCTCCTGCTTCCAAATCAAAACCCTAACTATGCATGGATCCAATACCACCTAACTCCTCTGTGTCCTCTGTGCCTCAACCTGAAACACTAGTTATTGCTGGAGAAAAACCCCAACTAGGCAGAATGGTAAAAGGTCAAATCATAGTGACCAACCTCAGACTTACACTCAACCATGCTGCAAATCTTCCTTTATCTGCTGAGGACCTCTCCCACTTTTCATGATTTCATACCCCTCCCCTCCACTAAAATTCCGACTTCCTCCTTCCCTTATACCCGCAGCTGATACTCATTCTTCACACTTCATGAAGAGTACAGAGCCCTCCAAGCCGAGTCCCTCGTATTTCAGCCACCAAACCTCCATTTGCAACTACTATCTTCTTTCTCTTTCTGTTATGCAGAGGAAGTGCCTTTCCCTTCATGATACTCATTTTTCTCCATGTCTGCACTGGACTGAATTTTCTCTCCACTCAGGGTCTGACTGTCCACCCAAAGTGTTTATAAGCCAGGTCTGAGTGATCATGGGACAACTGACTCTGGTTTTTCCTTTTGTTTATTATGAAAGTTATCACTGATTACTTATATACTTTTTTAACAGAAGAATTTAAGACAAAGGTATGATCCATTGTCTTCTAAAAGTTCTGACAAGCTTGGAGATATGGTAATACCTACCCCCTGACCATCATTTGAGTCAACATTCAGCCCCCATTCCCTTTGGAGGCAGGAATAGATACTAAATTCCACCAGCCATGAAACTAGATGGGCCCAAGTCTTGAGGAGATCATATTAAGTGCTACTGAATATAGCAACTACATCTTGACAGGCTGTATAGAGGCTCAAGCCTCTTCCATAGCAGATTTAATTGTCACTAATTTTCTAATTTACCTTAATCATAAAAACTGAGTCAGAGAGGTTACCTAATCGCCAATCTCTGAAAGAGGAGTGAATTCAAAAGGCATCTGACAGCATTTGAGGGGCTTGGGTGTAGGAGGGTTTACCTCTGGGGAGCCACTTTTCTTGTCAGTGAATCACACAGTCAAATTATAGGAGCAAGTGACAAGAATTCGGCTAGATTCCAGCTCCCGGTGTCAGAAGGTTATTCATCAACCCTACAGCAGGAGCTGTCTGTTTGGCAAGGATGTTGCTTCTAATTAGTACTGCTCCCCGTGGGTCACCCGGCAGGACCTTATTTTCTCCACAGTTATTAATCAGCTCTCCGGTGTTAACAAGAAGATCAGATCTAAAAGTACGTAAATTCACTCTCGATTCTTTGTCCAAATCACTCAGCAGGCCACCTTACCAGCTCACTAATGAGGTACTGGCCAACTAACTAGCAAGCTGGCCGACTCCTGTTCCTAATGATTACTTCCAAAATGGGATTTTTTACATTTCAAATACATAGGCCAATCCAACACACTGAAATATATAACTTTTCAGCAACTTTCTGATAAAACTTTATCTAAACTAGGCCAAGTTAAAATTCAGTCACTAAATTACAATAAAATTGAAGAAATGCCCAGAATTGAAGAATTCAAATGGGCACAAATTCAACACCTGGGGACTTTACTGTCTGTCCCCAGAGAGGGAGCCTTCATCTGTATTCTGTTATCAAAATTTCATCCTTCTGATGTTTCTTCCTCTCATAACTTCAAAATAGAATTTATACTCTGAAGCAAGTATTAGATCGAACCTTATGAAACTGCCCATTTTTGATGTGTTTTGACTTACGATCATGGCAACTTCATACAGTTCAACCTAATGCACAGGCCTTTGGAGGGTTTTTGAAGGGGACTGAGTTTTTCAGGCATAAAAATAAATAATCATAGGAACAAAGTAGAGAGCCCAGAAATAAACCCATGCAAATATGGTCAATTAATCTACAGCAAAGGAAGCAAGAATATACAATGAGGAAAGACCGTCTCTTCAATAAGTAGTAATGGAAAAACTGAACAACTACATGTAAAAGAATGAAATTAGCACATTTTCTCACACCATATATTGATACAAAGGAAACTCAAAATAAATTAAAGACCTTGATGTAAGACCTGGGAAACCATAAAACTCCTAGAAGAAAACCTAGGCAGTCGTCTCTTTGACATCGGTCTTGGCAATATTTTTTAGGATCTGTCTCCTCAGGTAAGGGAAACAAAAACAAAAATAAATAATTGGACCTAATCAAACTTAAAAGCTTTCACACAGCAAAGAAAACCATCAACAACATAATGTCTTATATAATAGTTTGTATATATAATAGATATATACATGTAGATTGTATACATATATAATGGATTATAATATTTATTAGGTGGATAGATTGATAGATCTGAAATAGATATAATTTTAAGATCTGATAAACCTGGGTAGTAGATACAAGAATATTTGATACACTTTTCTCCATACTTTTCTCATATTTGATAGTTTTGTAATATATTTTTAAATTAATAACTATTCACAAGAAAATGTAAAACTTATCACTGAGGATGAATTCACTGTTTTGGTCTCTGCTGACATCTGACACAGGAGAGAGAACTAGGCGTCCAGATGTTCCCCACCTGTTCTCCGCACAAAATTCCTATCATAAGTGATGTCACTAGTAAGAAAACAGCCTAGCACCTGGGATGGGGAGGAAATCAGACTAAGATGTACCTAAGGAAGATGGATATAGTATATATTAGGGCAGAGATTCTCAATACTGTTTCCTCTACACCATATCTGAGGAAGAAAAGTCACATTTGAGAAACACTTCCAAAAGAGTAACCCAGATATTTTTAAATAGCTAAGATTAGCTGTGGGTTATGAGCAGCATCATAATCTGTTGATTTGCCAGCTATAAGTCCACGTGTTTCTCTTCCTCATATCAGAGGGAATAAAACCTTGACCTAAGGTTTCAAAAAAATAAGGCATTGACTTTAGGCATCTGACTTCCTAACCAGACTAGACCAGAGAACCAGTCCTATACCTGACCTGGGGCGTGGTTTGTGAGGGCTGGTGATGCCATCTGGACAGCCTCTGCAGCTTCCTGCTTCCTGTCTCTTTCCCTCCCACAGCTGCTCTGAGAGCCAGTCATCACCCCAAAGGGAGGCCCGGGAGTGGGGCATATTAGGGACGCTGAGAAAAGACTGAGGGATTGAAAGAGGATGCCACTCCCAGTGCTGGAGCCAGTGGTTGACAGTGGTGGTTGGAAGTGGGGTAGGGAGAGGTGCAGCCAGGAGAGCTGATGTTTCCATCTTTCCTCTCCCTCTCACTACCTCTTGTGCTATTCTACCAACCCTAGTCTTCTACACTCCTCCAGAGCCTACCCTCTAATAGTGTGAAAAGAAAAGAGGAGTGGCCACAGGCAGAAAGAAGAGAAGTGAAGGAAACAGAATGGAAGGCAGTAGAGACAGGAGAGGAGGTCCCGTGACTGGACCGTTGACCCAGTGAGCTGGGTCGGTGTAGGTAGGGGATTATCAGATGGGCCCAAACTAGTAGAGGATAGGGAATATACAGGGCAATTTTCCAAAACACTAATGAAAGCTACTTTTAAAAAAGGAGATTAGATAAGCAACAAGGATTTACTGTATAGCCCAGGGAACTACATTAAATATCTTGTAATAACCTACAGTGGAAAATAATCTGAAAAAGAACATATATCTATATATGTTTATATATAACTGAATCAGTTTGCTGTACACCTGAAACTAATACAACATTATAAATCAACTATACTTCAATTTTTAAAAATAGAGATTGGGAGGAACTCCCTGGTGGTCCAGTGGTTAGGACACTCCCTGCTTCCACTGCAGGGGGCATGGGCTCAATCCCTGGTCGGGGAACTAGGATCCTGCATGCCCCGTGATGCAGCCAAAAAAAAAAAAAAAGAGGAGGTTGGAATTCATACTTTACATGATGCTCATATATTTTTTTCTTTTTTTTAACATCTTTATTGGAGTATAATTGCTTTACAATGGTGTGTTAGTTTCTGCTGTATAACAAAGTGAATCAGCCATATGCATACATATGTCCCCATATCCCCTCCCTCTTGAGCCTCCCTCCCACCCTCCCTATCCCACCCCTCTAGGTCATCACAAAGCATCAAGTTGATCTCCCTGTGCTATGCATTAGCTCTCTATTGTACATTTGGTATATATGTCAGTACTACTCTCTCACTTCATCCCAGCTTACCCGACCCCCAACCCCGTGTCCTCAAGTCTGTTCTATGTCTGCATATTTATTCCTGACCTGCCACTACGTTCATCAGTACCATTTTTTTTTTTTTTTTTTTTGCGGTACGCGGGCCTCTCACTGCTGTGGCCTCTCCCGTTGCGAAGCACAGGCTCCGGACGCGCAGGCTCAGCGGCCATGGCTCACGGGCCCAGCCGCTCCACGGCATGTGGGATCCTCCCGGACCGGGGCACGAACCCGTGTCCCCTGCATCGGCAGGCGGACTCTCAACCACTGCGCCACCAGGGAAGCCCCCATCAGTACCATTTTTTAGATTCCATCTATATGCGTTATATGCTCACGTATTTTTAAGTGAAGGCAAAAGAGGAGTCTTCTTTTTAAAAAGCTTGTCTTATTGGAACTCAAAATTTTAGTTAATAGGTGTTTCTGCTGTTCTTGAACAGGCGGTCAGTAATTTGAGGAAATCTGGCCGTTTAAGATTCTAATACTATGGGACTTCCCTGGTGGTCCAGTGGTTAAGACTCCGTGCTTCCAATGCAGGGGGAGCAGGTTCGATCCCTGGTCAGGGAACTCATATCCCACATGCTGCATAGTGTGGACAAAAAAAAAAAAAAGATCCTAACACTTGTTCCAGTGGGCCCTGGTCTTAATTCGATCCCACACATACCCCATATTCTGTCTGCCTAAAAAAAATTTTTTTTAATGTTTTCTGTGACTTCTTTGAAATCAAGGTAACCATCAAACTTCTCCATTCCTTCACTATTTTTCCCTCCTATATCCAAGCTTACAGGGTGAAGCAGGAGAGGAAAGCAAGGAGACAAAACAATTTCAAGTTTCACATTATAATTTCTAGAAGGTAGTATTGGAATGGAGGCTGACATGTCCCAAGATCTACAGGGTGGGTTGGCAAGCTGGACACCCATGAGAACCAATGGTATGGTTCTAATCCAAAGACTGGCGGGCTCGAGACCCAGGAAGAAGCTGATGTTTTGGTTCAAAGGCAGTCAGGGAAAAGGAATTCTCTCTTATTTGGGGGAAGGTCAGCCCTCTTGTTCTAGTCAGACCTTCAACTGATTATGTGAGGCCCACATGCACTAGGGAGAGCAATCTGCTTTACTAAGCCTACTGATTTAAATGTTAATCTCACCCCAAAACACCCTCACAGAATAATGTTTGTCCAAATATCTGGGTACCCATGGCCCAGTTGAGACATAAATCTAACCATCACAACACTTAAAGATGGAAGCCAGCCAAGAGTGTGTCTTTATCTATTTCCCACCAGTGCTGCATTTGACCTACAGAAAATGACAGTAGATCCTTTCATTTCCATGAAATCCATTAACTAACAAATTGTGAATCACTTTACAAATATCAAGTTAAGCAATACTGAACTAATACTAAGAACATCTATGTAATGAAGAGTCTGACTCCATTTTTGATGTCTGACTGCTGACAGCTTTTTTTTTTTTTTTTTTTTTTTTAAATTGCGGTACAGGGGCGTCTCACTGTTGTGGCCTCTCCCGTTGCGGAGCACAGGCTCCGGGCGCTCAGGCTCCGGACGCGCAGGCTCAGCAGCCATGGCTCACGGGCCCAGCCGCTCCGCGGCATGTGGGATCTTCCCGGACTGGGGCATGAACCCATGTCCCCTGCATCGGCAGGCAGACTCTCAACCACTGCGCCAGCAGGGAAGCCCTGCTGACAGCTTTTAAGTCTCACCCCTCCCTCTCCCTCTTGTGTCCCTGGCCCTGCATAGGAGCTCTCACCCCAGCTTCACACCCTAATCATGATTAAAACTCATTTCAAACCTGCTTGAGAGGCCGGCCCTATTCTCCCAAGACACCTCAATTATGTCAGTAATAAACTTTTTTATACCCTCTCGTGTATGTGAGACATCATCAGTCTCGACATCCAATCCACACTTTGGGTGGACATCCATGTACCTCTGCAGGGACCATAACAGCATGTATTTAAAATGATTGATTATGTGTTTGCCACTATATGTGAATCCAGCTGTCAAGATACTAAAATAAATAATATTATCAATCTGTTTATTGTCATGATGCTTTTGGAGCTCCCAAGTTCAAAAGAATTCATTCTCCCAGTAAGATTTCCTACTTGCAAAGACTTTCCTGATTAATATGGTTTTGAATAACTGTAGGAAATAATTTCTCTAATTCATGCCACTGTCCCTCTCTTGCTAGCCAGAGCATATATAGTGGGCTATTGTATGAGAACAAAACTGGTATATGATCAATTGCTTATTCATTCATCCAGTATGTGCTCTTTGAATGCCTGCTATAAGATAGACACTGTTCTGAGCAATGCAAATATAGTATAGAACAATATAGACAAAATCCCTGCCCTTGTGGGACTTCTACTCTAGTGAGAAGAGGTAGAAAAAATAATAATAAAGCATATAAGTTAGAAGATAAGTGCTATGGAGAAAACATGCAAGAGACTAAGGAAGATGCAAAGTCTCAGGGCAGAAATGGGAAGTTGGAAATTATTTAAAATTGTAAAACAGAGTAGTTTGGTTTCGTTACTGTTGATTAGTAAACATATTTGGTTTTCCATTTCCAGGCCCATGTTACGATTGTACTTCCCTACCATATTAAAGTTAGGCATGGCCTTGTGACCTGGTTAGGCCAACGAAGAGCAGAAATGACATGTCATTTCTGGACAGAAGCTTTAAGAACAGTGCATGATTCTCCACATGCCCTTCCCTCTGCTGAAGCCACAGCAGAAGAACATGCTGAAAGGAAGCTCTTGTGCACCAGAATCCCCGAGTAACTCTGATGAGCAGAAGGCCCTACTCATTTGATTTAACCCAGTGGGAACAGGGGATTAGTTGTTACTGGTCTATCCTAATGGATGCAAGTAGTCGGAGTAGACCTCACCGAGTGACAGATGATGGTGACATGAACCGGAGTGGCGACAGTGAAAAAGATGAGGTGTCATCAGAATCTGGGTTTGTTTTTATGTATAGAAAAGAATTAAGTCCTATGTGACAGAAAATGGGGCACCAGTGACACTGGTTTTAATAGTATGTCAGAAACATCTCATGTGAAAAACAATTGTAATATAAGCAACCCTCATCTTCCAGTAGCAGTCTGGGGGAAGATTATCTATCTAGTAGGTCTACAACAGCATCAACAAACCACAAAATATTCAAAGTAGAGACTTCACTGCACACTAACTTTGTATAGTGGAGCGTTACTGCCCTCTAGTGATGAAAGAAAAAAAGATTTAGAAAAAGCTAGACACTGGCCACCAATGCTGCTAAGAAACATACATTTTGAAATTTTCGGTTCTCCTTGTGCCATGACAGGTTACTTCATAAGAATTTTTCATTAGGAGATACCATGAGCAATTCTTTTTTTTTTCTTAACATCCTTATTGGAGTATAATTGCTTTACATTGTTGTGTTAGTTGCTGCTGTGTAACAAAGTGAATCAGCTGCACGTATACATATATCACCATATCCCCTCCCTCTTGCGTCTCCCTCCCTCCCACCCTCCCTATCCCACCCCTCTAGGTGGTCACAAAGCACCGAGCTGATCTCCCTGTGCTCTGTGGCTGCTTCCCACTAGCTATCTATTTTACATTTGGTAGTGTATATATGTCCATGCCACTCTCACTTCATCTCAGCTTACCCTTCCCCCTCCCCGCGTCCTCAAGTCCATTCTCTACATCTGCGTCTTTATTCCTGTCCTGCCCCTAGGTTCTTCAGAACCTTTTTTTAATTTTTTTAGATTCATATATATATGTTAGCATACGGTATTTGTTTTTCTCTTTCTGACTTACTTCACTCTGTATGACAGTCTCTAAGTCCATCCACCTCACTACAAATAACTCAGTCTCATTTCTTTCTATGGCTGAGCAATATTCCATTGTATATATGTGCCACATCTTTATCCATTCATCTGTCGATGGATACTTAGGTTGCTTCCGTGTCCTGGCTATTGTAAATAGAGTTGAAATGAACATTGTGGTACATGACTCTTTTTGAATTATGGTTTTCTCATGGTATATGCCCAGTAGTGGGATTGCTGGGTCATATGGTAGAACTATTTTTAGTTTTCTAAGGAACCTCCATACTGTTCTCCATAGTGGCTTTATCCATTTACATTCCCACCAACAGTGCAAGAGGGTTCCTTTTTCTCCACACCCTCTCCAGCATTTATTGTTTGTAGATTTTTTGATGATGCCCATTCTGACTGGTGTGAGGTGATACCTCATTGTAGTTTTGATTTGCATTTCTCTAATGATTAGTGATGTTGAGCATCCTTTCATGTGTTTGTTGGCAATCTGCGTATCTTCTTTGGAGAAATGTCTGTTTAGGTCTTCTGCCCATTTTTGGATTCAGTTGTTTGTTTTTTTGATATTGAGCTGCATGAGCTGCTTGTATATTTTGGAGATTAATCCTTTGTCAGTTGCTTTATTTGCAAATATTTTCTCCCATTCTGAGCATTGTCTTTTTGTCTTCTTTATGGTTTCCTTTGCTGTGCAAAAGGTTTTAAGTTTCATTAGGTCCCATTTGTTTATTTTTATTTCCATTTCTCTAGGAGGTGGGTCAAAAAGGATCTTGCTGTGATTTATGTCATACAGTGTTCTCCCTAGGTCTTCCTCTAAGAGTTTTATAGTGTCTGGCCTTACATTTAGGTCTTTAATCCATTTTGAGTTTATTTTTGTGTATGGTGTTAGGGAGTGTTCTAATATCATTCTTTTACATGCAGCTGTCCAGTTTTCCCAGCACCACTTACTGAAGAGGCTGTCTTTTCTCCATTGTATATTCTTGCCTCCTTTATCAAAGGTAAGGTGACCATATGTGCATGGGTTTATCTCTGGGCTTTCTGTCCTGTTCCATTGATCTATATTTCTGTTTTTGTGCCAGTACCATACTGTCTTGATTACTGTAGCTTTCTAGTATAGTCTGAAGTCAGGGAGTCTGATTCCTCCAGCTCCGTTTTTCTTTCTTAAGATTGCTTTGGCTACTCGGGGTCTTTTGTGTTTCCACACAAATTGTGAAATTTTTTTGCTCTAGTTCTGTGAAAACTGCCATTGGTAGTTTGATAGGGATTGCACTGAACCTGTAGATTGCTTTGGGTAGTAGAGTCATTTTCACAATGTTGATTCTTCCAATCCAAGAACATGGTATATCTCTCTATCTGTTTGTATCATCTTTAATTTCTTTCATCAGTGTCTTATACTTTTCTGCCATACAGGTCTTTCGTCTCCTTAGTTAGGTTTATTCCTACGTATTCTTTTTGTTGCAATGGTAAATGGGAGTGTTTCCTTAATTTCTCTTGCAGATTTTTCGTCATTAGTGTGTAGGAATTCAAGAGATTTCTGTGCATTAATTTTATATCCTGCTACTTTACCAAATTCATTGATTAGCTCTAGCAGTTTTCTGGTAGCATCTTTAGGATTCTCTCTGTATAGTGTCATGTCACCTGCAAACAGTGTCAGTTTTACTTTTTCTTTTCTGATTTAGATTCCTTTTGTTTCTTTTTCTTCTCTGACTGCTGTGGCTAAAACTTCCAAAACTATGTTGAATAATAGTGGTGAGAGTGGACAACCTTGCCTTGTTCCTGATCTTAGTGGAAATGGGTTTTTTTCACCATTGAGAATGATATTGGCTGTGAGTTTGTCATATATGGCCTTTATTATGTTGAGGTATGTTCCCTCTATGCCCACTTTCTGGAGAGTTTTTATCATAAATGGGTGTTGATTTTTGTCGAAAGCTTTTTCTGCATCTATTGAGATGATCATATGGTTTTTATCCTTCAATTTGTTAATATGGTGTATCACATTGATTGATTTGCGTATATTGAAAATAACTTGCATTCCTGGGATAAACCCCACTTGATGATGGTTTATGATCCTTTTAATGTGCTGCTGGATTCTGTTTGCTAGTATTCTGTTGAGGATTTTTGCATCTACGTTCATCAGTGATATTGGCCTGTAGTTTTCCTTTTTTGTAACATCTTTGTCTGGTTTTGGTATCAGGGTGATGGTGGCCTCATAGAATGAGTTTAGGAGTGTTTCTCCCTCTGCTATATTTTGGAAGAGTTTGAGAAGGATAGGAGTTAGCTCTTCTCCAAATTTTTGATACAATTCGCCTGTGAATCCATCTGGTACTGGGCTTTTGTTTGTTGGAAAAATTTTCATCACAGTTTCAATTTCAGTGCTTGTGATTGGTCTATTTATATTTTCTATTTCTTCCTGGTTCAGTCTCGGAAGGTTGTGCTTTTCTAAGAATTTGTCCATTTCTTCCAGGTTGTCCATATTGGCATATAGTTGCTTGTGGTAATCTCTCATGATTCTCTGTGTTTCTGCAGTGTCAGTTGTTACTTCTCCTTTTTCATTTCTAATTCTATTGATTTGAGTCTTCTCCCTTTTTTTTCTTGATGGGTCTGGCTAATGGTTTATCAATTTTGTTGATCTTCTCAAAGAACCAGCTTTAATTTTATTGATCTTTGCTATCATTTCCTTCATTTCTTTTTCATTTATTTCTGGTATGATCTTTATGATTTCTTTCCTTCTGCTAACTTTGGGGGTTTTTTGTTGTTCTTTCTCTAATTGCTTTAGGTGTAAGGTTAGGTTGTTTATTTGAGATGTTTCTTGTTTCTTCAGGTAGGATTGTATTGCTATAAACTTCCCTCTTAGAACTGCTTTTGAGGCATCCCATAGGTTTTGGGTCATCATGTTTTCATTGTCATTTGTTTCTAGGTATTTTTTGATTTCCTCTTTCATTTCTTCAGTGATCTCTTGGTTACTAAGTAGTGTATTGTTTAGCCTCCATGTGTTTGTATTTTTTACAGATTTTTTTTCCTGTAATGATATCTAGTCTCATAGCATTGTGGTCGGAAAAGATACTTGATACAATTTCAATTTTCTTAAATTTACCAAGGCTTGATCTGTGACACAAAGTATGATCTATCCTGGAGAATGTTCCATGAGCACTTGAGAAGAAAGTGTATTGTTGTTTGGGGATGGAATGTCCTATAAATATCAATTAAGTCCATCTTGTTTAATGTATCCTTTAAAGCTTGTTTTTCCTATGCCTATAAGTGGACTATAACCTTTAAAAATTGTGAATCATTGGGCTTCCCTGGTGGCGCAGTGGTTGAGAGTCCGCCTGCCGATGCAGGGGACACGGGTTCATGCCCCAGTCCGGGAGGATCCCACATGCCGCAGAGCAGCTGGGCCCGTGGGCCGTGGCTGCTGGGCCTGCGTGTCCAGAGTCTGTGCTCCGCAACAGGAGAGGCCACAGCAGTAAGAGGCCCGCGTACCGCAAAAAAAAAAAAATTGTGAATCACTGTATTGTACACCTGTAACATATATTATACAGCAACTATACTTCAATAAAAGAAAATAAATAAATAAAAAGAATTAGTAGTATATGTAGTGATAACACACAAATCTGTTCTTGTCTTTCCTAGCAAAATAATGAAGTTTAATGAGTATAACTGGGAATTGCTGAATTTAGGTTTTTTGTGTGACCGGTAGCTAAGGCAAGACTACCACAGGAAATTACTGTTTAGGGAGAGGGAACTTCTGCATGAACCCCCTTTCCTTTGGGAAAAAAAGGTAAAAAAGTAACACCAATTTGTGTCAAGGCTGGTAAAAAGAAAGAATAAAACCCTTTGTTTGTTTTTATTTTTTCTGTCATTTTAATGTAAGATTGACACAGACTGCTACAATATCTGAGATTCCACAGAGAACTACATGCTTCTGTTATTAGAAAACCTTTGCTGAAGCACTTGAACTTCTTAAAAAAATGAATATGGAGGCTTCAAGCATTTTTGTCAGCACACTGCCATTCACAACAACCTTCTAGATACTTATTTTTTACCTTTTCCTAAAAAGGTAGTTCTCACTTACCAGAACCCCACACACCACTGACAGGTTCAAAGCTCCTGAGCTCAGAAGTGATCAAAACACACAGGGAAGTATAATTAGTAGTCCAAAGTTTGGTTTAAATGTTTGAAGAACAGCAAACACCCAATAACACATACCAAATAGATTATTATCGCTTCTATGATGTAATGAATCAACAACTAAAACCACCTAAGACTGAAAATTTCTGTACTCAGTGTCTATTGGTATAAAGCCTTCATTCTTAATGCTTCTTATGGCATCACAGGTGTCAGAAATCACACAATACATTCTCAGCATTCTACAGTAGTCATCACTTTCAAAAACTATAATATACATCTGCATGTTACACAAACATATGATTCTCTAGATAAGCATTTTGTCATATGTGAACTCCTAGCCTCAAATAACAGAACACAAAAAGCTATACAGGACAAAACACCACAGAACTTTTGCATATTCCCTTTCCCCAGTTGTTAGCAAGGGGCACGTTTTATAAGAGAAAGTGATGAAAAATCAGAAGTTTTGCATCCAATGTTTCACCCCAACTTTTTACTTTCTTATCGTCTTCTGGTACCACCATATCCTAGGATGAGAAGAGTAAATTTTATATTAGTTTTTTAAAATGCATTAGAATTGCTTATAAAATTACAACAGTAATACACGTTTATTGTTAGCAAATGGTACAAGACACGAGGGAAGAAGGAGAGAATGAGCTTGCGGACCAGGGCTGCAGGACTCGGTGCATCAACTCCCCACAAGAGCCCTTCCAGCCATCCGATCAGCATCAAGTCTGCTAAATACATACACGCTTGCTGGCAATAACTTTTAGTCAGGAAACCAAAGATGTGTTCTGTGCTGGGGCCAGCGTGGTACAGGCAAGACCCGAAGTCTGAGCCGAACAGGGCAGTGGAGCCTAAGCCAGGCCCTGCCACCTCTCACGACTCCAGCGGTAAACAGAAGTAACATGGGGGAGGGTCACGGACTGTTGATGGTAAAGGTTACCTAGGCACCGCCAGCTCCCCCAGGATGCAAACATGCTAACAGACAGGTTACAAGACCACAGTGTTCCCATCTGGAGACTCAATTTTTCTCAGATCTTCCTGTAGGTTATTTGATAATGTCTTATGATTTTCTTCACATAAGTCCCATACATTTCTAGTTGATATGTACAGTTTCTTACAATTCTTGTTTCCACTGAGAATGAGGTTTCTTTTGTCACATTATGTCCTACGTAGTTACATCTTTATATATCTTCTCAATTATTACCACCTCTTTTTCTCCCCCAAAGCAACCACTATCAACATCTAACACCACAGATTAGTTTTGCTTCTTTTTAAACATGTATATTTACAAAACATCAATGTTGCAATCATATTGTACATATTCTTGTGTGTCTGGCTTCTTTCTTTACATCTGATAAATTTATCCACATTATCACATACAACTATTTACTTACTCTCACTGCTGCACAGTATTCCACTGTATGAATATAACTCAATTTATTCATCCATTTTACTGCTGGAAGATACATGGATTTCTTCCAGTTGAAGGCTATTATGAATAAGGATGCTACAAACATCCTTGTACTTATCTTTAAGTGTAAGAGTCTACGCACTTCTGTTACTATGTATTTGTGAAACTGCTGGATCTTGAGTATGCTTATGTTCAATTTTAGTAAGTAATGCTTAACAGCTTTTCAAAGTGATCATATCAATTCATTCACACCAGCACTATGAGAATTCCATTCTGACATTTTTAAACATATTTAAATATATTTTCTGTCAATTTCAAGAATTATTCATTGTTCTATAACTTCTTCCCTCTGCTGAAGAAGACAAATCCAACCCCAGCAATCTACCACCGCCTCATTATCAACTACCTCCAATTCTCTGCTAATTAGATAGATATTGAACTCCGAATAATTTGTCTTTTTATATTATATCTCTGCTTCTTTACAAAATTTCCTCTTAGCCATTGCAATAAACATATTTTTGATAATGATTTAAAGAATGGCTCAATACCTTTTTATTGAGTTTTACCAAACTGAAAAGTTCAACCTTCTACCTAGAAAATTCCCATTTTAGAGCTTACAGGACCCCTAGAGATTAACCAGAATTAAACATACATGGAAACCAACATCCAGGAAGGGTTTTGTTTTGTTTTGTTTTGTTTTTTGCGGTACGCGGCCTCTCACTGTTGTGGCCTCTCCCATTGCGAAGCACAGGCTCCGGACGCACAGGCTCAGCGGCCACGGCTCACGGGCCCAGCCGCTCCATGGCATGTGGGATCTTCCCGGACTGGGGCACGAACCCACGTCCCCTGCATCGGCAGGTGGACTCTCAACCACTGCACCACCAGGGAAGCCCCAGGAAGGTTTAAGTTAAAACCTTGGTTAGTGACAGACATGAGTCTAAACCAAATTTCTGTTTGAGTTTTAAAGAATAGAAGTGGGAGGAAAGAATAGATCTGAATTATATTTTAATCTCAGTTAATTGTGCAACTAATATTTCTGGTGGGTATACCACATAAAACCATGACTGCTAAATGTATAGTTAATCATCTAAGTTCCAAATTGTTTCTGTACTTTACTGAATAGGAACTTCTTGATTTTTTGCTCTCACCTGATGCTGTTCTGGTTCTTGGCTCTGAGCTTGAACACGATGAATAGCTTCCTGGGTCTCTGCGAAGTGGTGAATAAGCACGACTATTCCACGTGCTGGAGTATGAGGGAGGGTAGGATGGGTAGTACCACGAGTCAGAAAAGGGTGTTGCTGCTCTATAAAGACAAAAGTGTGTCAGGCATTTTTCTTGTGACTATGATTTTTAAATACCCTCCTATTCCTAAACCATCAGAAAACAATTTTTATCAAGTGTTTTTCCCTCAGTGTTCTGATATATTAGGATTAACATAAAATAAACACTGTTTTATATTTCTGCCATTCTTATGGTCATTGCTATGAGGAAAGAAAATGACAGGGAATAAAGGTTCTTTCTTTCTGAATTTGCATTCAAATACAATCTAAACTTAAACTACTATTTAAACTGAAGACATTCCAAAATCTGGTCACAAGCTCTTTCCACCCTTGCTTCTCTCATTCTCCAACCAAACCGGAATGCCAACTGTGCCCCAAATGTTGTGTTCTTTCCTGCCTTCCCAGATGTCAACAGTCTTGCTTCTAACTCATATCTATAAGCATGATATGTGAAAGAAAACAACACATATAATATTGATCAAAGCACAGATGGCATTCTTTCCCATCCCCAGAGAATCTGATTTAATAGGGTAATGTCACCATAATTTATTTTCCTTAACAAAACAAATCCAGTCAAATTGTAAGTAAAACAAAGAAGCCTCTAAAGAAAGGCTGAATTAAAGAGCAGGTGAGATAAATGCAAAGCCTACCTGTTGCTGCCAAACAAATATCCTAATATTCCTCCAGTTCCCAAGCCAGTCCAGAACCCTGGTCCTGAATTTTCATGTCCTTGTTGTCCAGTGAAAGCACTGCCAAAACCAGAAGTTGCACCATGCGGTCCTAAAAATAAAAATGATTATGTATCCTCTCTTAAACCACAGTCTACAGAACTAAAGATAATATGACATTTCAATTGTTTCATCTGTATGCTTTAATACTACTACTCAGGGGACTTCCCTGGTGGCACAGTGGTTAAGAATCCGCCTGCCAATGCAGGGGACCACTCTCTTAATGTTGTCTTTGATGACTAGACATTTTTAATTTAAATAAAGTCTAATTTATCCCTCTTTTCTTTTTGGCTGGTATTTTTTGCATTCTAAGAAAGTTTTGCCTACCGTGACAAATATTTTCCTATGTTTTCTTCTGGAAACTTAATTGTTTTACTTTTATGTTGAGCTCTGTAATGCTCAGTGAATAAAATTTTGTGTGTGGTGTGAGACAGGGTTCAAGGTAAATGCTTATTACCAAATCTGATCAAGCTTGATTGAGATGATCTGCAATCTAATCATGCATCCTTAAAATAGTAATCACAATTAACCTTACAGAGAAACAAAACAGAAGAGGTAAAAGAAGTTGAAAGTAAAAAAATAAGACAAATCTGCTTTGGTGTCCCAATGCAACCATTTTCTATATCAGAAACCAGCACAGGAATTCACTACCTGACTTCTATCCTACTTACTGCCATTGCCTAGGAAAACATACCTGTGAACTCAGACTTAAAGCCTGCAGGAGAGGGTCCTGCAGAGTCGGTGAATCTCTGATAACGATGGGAATATGGAGGATACTCAGAATATGGTGGAGGAGAAACATGACCATCACTAAGGAAGAATTTATAAACTCCAAAGGCAATAGCAAGTAGCACCACGATGGTAAGCACTCCACTGAGGCTACAAGATTCTCGGGAGTACAACTTGTTAAAATAATCAGAGAAGGAGTTAAAGCCATGGTTTTTTCCAGACTCTCTCAATTTCTTCAGGCCAAGTTCCGTGTAATCTAAGTGATACTCCAAGCCACAGGAACCTCTCAGTACATACTGGTCTTCAGAGGATTCATAGCCTTCACAGCTCACCACAGTTTTTCCAAATTTGTACGCGATATCTAAATCGGTCTTACATTCCCACTGTGAAGAAAAGTAGAAACAGGTTATTAGAACCAAAAGATTTTTTTTTCATTTAATATACATTATTTGGGCTAAATAGCTGTCATAAAACAGCAAAATGAAGCAAGGGAATGATGATCAAAATTCAGGACGAGTATTTCTGTGTTGGGGGAGGGCAAACCAGGGGCTTCCAAGATACTTGTGATATTAACATTCTACTTAAGCTAGGTGGTGGGTACATGAGTGCTCATTTTATTACTATTCCTTATTCCTTACATATAGATGTGAAGAATTCTTTTGTACATATTAAGCATTCCTTAATTTTTAATTTTAAGCAAATTTTTTAAATGTCAACTTTTTAACCACTGTTGAAGATGCTTTCTTTAAAAATAGGGGTTTTGGGCCTCCCTGGTGGCGCAGTGGTTGAGAGTCCGCCTGCCGATGCAGGGGATACGGGTTCGTGCCCCGGTCTGGGAGGATCCCATATGCCGCGGAGCGGCTGGGCCCGTGAGCCATGGCCGCTGGGCCTGCGCATCCGGAGCCTGTGCTCCGCAACGGGGGAGGCCACAACAGTGAGAGGCCCGCATACCGCAAAAAGAAAAAAAAAAAAAAAATAGGGGTTTTTTCAATATTAAGGCTCAAATATCAGCATCATATATGAATATCTGGTAGCTATTGATATAACCTTCTGAGAAAAACTTCCTACACAAATTCTATAAAAACCATGGACTACCTTTCCCAGGGTCCAATCCATTAAGTAATTTTCTTAAGTTTTTTAAAAAAGACATTTAGAAAAACTGCAAAAAGAATCTATGCTAGCCTCAAATTTTTCCAGCTTAAAAAAAAAGCCCCCCCCCCAAAAAAAGCCCAGGTCTAGTTTGAATTCTATAACTATTTTGAGCTGAGTAGGTAATATGCTTCTCTAACAACATTAAAAAAGATATAAGCCAAAATAGATCTGATTGGTTCTATTGCTTTTCTCATTTTTGGACAAATTATCTTCCTCTTTCAACCTTCAGGTACACTATATCAGCTTTATTCAGATGTAATTCACATACTAGACATTCACCCATTTCAATGGTTTTTAGTGTATTCACAGAGCTGTGCAACCGTCATCACAATCAATTTTAGAATATTTTCATCGCCCCCAAAAGAAATCTCATCTCCTTTAGCAGTCACCTCCTGTTTCCCCCCAAGTCTCTTAGCTCTAAGCAACCACCAATCTGTCTGCAAGGATTCCCCTACTCTGGACATTTCATGTAAACGGAATCATACAATACATGGTCCTATGTGACTGGCTTCTTTCACCTGGCAGAATGTTTTCAAGGTTCACACATGTTGTAGCATAAATCAGCACTTCATTCCTTTTTGTGGCTAAATAATATTCCATCGTATGGATATACCACATTTTGTTTCTTCATTCATCAATGATGGACGTTTGGGTTGTTTCTACTTTTTGCCTTTTATGAATAACGCTGCTACAACGTTTAGTATGTTTCTGTGTGGACACACATTTTCAAGTCTCTTGGGTACACACCTAGGAGTCGAATGTCTAGGCATTCAGTAACTCTATGTTTAAACCTTTGAGAAACTGCCCGTTTTCCAAGGTGGCTGTGCCATTTCACATCCCTAATGGCAGTGTATGAGGGTCTCTCCACATCCTCACCAACACCTGCTACTACGCCTTTCTGATTACAGGCATCCTGTTGGCTAGGAACTGGTATCTTACTGTGGTTTTGATTTGTATTTCCCTGATGCTGCACACTTTTTCAGCTAATGATGCTGAACATTTTTTCACATGTTTATTGGCCATCTGCATATCTTCTTTGGAGAAATGTCTAGTCAGATGCCTTACCCACTGTTAAATTTGGTTATATGTCTTCTTACTGAGTTGTAATAGTTCTTCATATACTCTGGACACAAGTCCCCAATCAGATATATGACTGCAAAAGCTTTCTCCTATTGTGTGTGTCCTTTTCGCTTTCTTGATGGTGTCTGTTGAAGCCTAAGAGTTTTTAATTTGGATAGTATACAACTTTTCTATTTTGTTGTTATTGTTCTACACTATTCCATTTTTTAAATAATTTTATTTGGAGGAAGATTTATAAGCTTGTTGATTTAGGTAAATAAACTCAATCTCTATCGGTATTTCATGTTAACTGTCATTTCCTTAATAGCATATACTAAAAGTGGCTTCTAATTATTATATTTATACTCTTGAAATTAGAAGAGGCTCTCTTCTGCTACTAAACATAAGTCAATGTATGACATCCTCTATACTTCTTTGCTCATGCCATTCACTCCCTTCTGTATCTCTTCAGCTCTAAAAATGTTATCCTTCCTTACTAACACAGTACATATAATACTTTCTTCTTCAAGTCTTTCCCAACCCCCCAACTGGACGTGACTTTACAATACTTTGTTGGCACGTAGATGTAATGTGAGTGCTTGTCTTATCTATTCTCCTAGGAAGAGAGTTTCTTGGGGGTTGTGACTCCATCATTCATTTTTGTATAATACTGTTTAATATATGTTTAATGAATGACTTTGCCATTAGTATCTTTTTTCCATCAAGACTGAAAAGTAATATAAAAGTAAAAGTAATTTCAGCTTTAACCTGAAGATTCTGTGATTTGGTTAACAAGACTAGGAAAAGATGTTGTGAAATACATATCACCAAGCAAATATGAACTCTCTCCCTGAACTGCATACACTAGGCACAAAGGTTGTATCAAACAAGAATATCACTCTGATGGAAGGGAAAACTATCAAAGCAAGTTTCTGGCCGAATGACCAACCATCTTAAATCCTTTCTGAAAGCAGGCAGAATACAAAGTAGAAATCTATTAGTATTGATTTAAACTGAATTCACTTAAAATCTATTCCATTTCTAAAGGATAATAAATTTTGGAACTTCAAGGAGGTGGTCTATCCTAAGTATAAAATGCCGAAGACCTGAAGACAATAAAGCCCACTGAAGTGCTTTCATTCATAAGTAACCACCCTCAGTTCTAAAACAACTTTTTAAAATCAAGCATTTGAAGCACAATAGGGACACATGAACCCCACCCCCACTTACAATCTACAATTCCTTATCATCTTAACTTTATTTTTAAAGGATAGGTTGGTATTCTTTGAGGAATGACAGAGAAATGACAATCAAAAGAAACCCTCTACCTTTCAAAACAAAAGTTTTGAAAATTTACTAATGTCTTATGAGAAAGTTTTGGTATAAAGGTTACAATGAATATTTCCAGGCTTTAAAATCAGTTCATTTCTTTCAGAGGATGTTTCTTTCAGAGACCGAATCGCTGATTTATATTTGTATATTTTAGGTAACTGGAGATTTCCTATATGTACTTCCCCAAAATACTGAATAATGTCTCAATAAACACTTCACTGAAAAGGATTCCATTTAGACTGCCATCAACATAAAGAGTATTACCTGTACATCATAACCATCCCAGCCTTTGTTCTGACACTGTATGACTTTGGGGGTGTAAGAATCACATCCAGCTGTGCCTCCAACACATTTCAACTGTGGGATCGGATCCAACCTACGGGAAGTAGTATAGCGGTCATAGTGGAGGGTAAGAGCTTTTATATCCCGCAACAATATTCTGTCTGAAACAGTAAGAACACAGATAAACAGATGGTAAACATCTTGTCATATAGAAAGATTCATTCTAGTAAAACTCTTGTCATCGAAAATACTTTCAAAAGTAAGGGTCTTTCTTGCCTTTTGAGGATGACTAAGGAAGAGAAGATGGAACAGTTTCCCAAATCCCAAAGCCATCGCAACAACCTTCAGGCCTTTTGCACAAAAGTCAGAAAGTCACTCCTTTAAGGTCTACCTTCATTTCAGGATTGATGTCCCCTAAACTGCTTCTATATCGTAAGTTCTACATAATTTTTGCAAAATCAGAACCAAAAGTTCATTAATCTGAAATGTTGTACTACTGTATGACAATCGACAATAATATCAATGGTTAATTAAAATAGCAAAACATACATGAATGTTCCTGAAGCGCATTTAATGACTTAAATGTCTGTCAACAGATGAACGGTTTAATAAAATTTTGGCCTATTCACAAAGTGGAATATTCTACAGCAGTTAAAATGAGTGAACTAGAATTCATGTATCAGAATAGAAATAGTAAAAACATTTTAAGCAAAATGCAAGTTGTAGAATGTTTAGTAGGATGGCTTTACATAAACCGCGAAAACTGGCAAAACAGTACTACGTATTGTTAAGGTCTATACGTGTATATACCAGTAGTATGAAAACATGCATAGGAATGACTAAACACCAAATTCAGAGCACCACTGAGGAGAGAGGGAGAGCAGAGACTTTCGCTCTCTATCCCTAATGTTTTATTACTTTGCAGGGGGGGAGGTTTGCTTGCAAATATAGTACAATGTAAAGATTCAATAAAACTGGGTGGTGAGTTTTCATTGTGTACTTCTGTGGTTTAAATATTTTAAATATTTCACAATTTTAAAAATTAAAAAGTTAAACTATTTCACAAATTAAAAATCATATTGACAAAGCAGTTTAAAAAGAAGTCAAAACAAGGAAATTATGGCTGGCATTGATGTATCAATACATAAGTGAATTTTGAAGTGTTATTGGAAAATGAATAGTCTTCCTATTTATCATCCTCAGATTATGATGGAAGATACTGTGGATTGGTTCACTCAACATCCATTTTGCCCTCAAACTGGTATGACTTCTTGCAAAGCTAAAAGACTCCTAAAACCTCTTGCAGCTACAAATCCCAAAAGTGATTTTGGTTCTGTCAACCAGAGGGACTTAAGCGAGATCCGGAGATCAGAGCTTAAACTCAGACTGTGCCCAGGCTAGCAGGCAGTCATGGGGGCTCGGGGTTTTCCTGACACTGTCCAGTGCTCCGTAATTAGCGTCGTGGATGCCAAGAGGCTTGATGTGAGCCATCCAGTGTTCATTGCTGCAGATGTAGCAGACATCACTTTCCACCATTTTGTTAGCACCCAATTCCCTATATTCAACCTGTCAAATTAGCAAAATTTGCTGCCTCTCAAATTCCACTGAAAGTACAATAATTGAATTGTTTTGCCGATGTGAACAAACAAGGTCAGGCAAAACAGAAAAGGAGATGGTAACAGAATTTTGGAAGGTGAAAGCAGATAGACCAATAGTTATGTGACTAGTCCTAAATATAAGTCAAGTGCCAGACCAGCAGGTGGGAAAACTGAGAACCAACCTGACACACATAATGGAATCCCTAAAAGCAACAGGAAATGGCAGCTCTTGAATTGGAGCTGACTAAAGTAAGCACTACAAGGTGAAAGCTGCTTAAGAAGAAGCTACATCCCTAGATGGTCTCCCCAGCTCTTTTCATTCATATATATATATACATACATACACACACATATATACCTACACACATACATACATATACATATTTCACAATTTTTTTTAATCTAAAAGTAACACTTTTTCCTTTTAAAAAGAGAAATCCGTTCTTCCTCCAATTTCACATTTCTGTGATAACCAAAATTAGCAGCCTGGTCAGTACCTTTTTCTTGCTCACACAAACAGATACATATACAGGGGTTGCTTTGATTTTTGTTAGTTTATTTTTATAAAATTGAATCATACAGTGCACATTACTCTTCACATGCTTTTGCACTTAATCAGACATCAAGGATATTCCCTCACGTCAGCAAATACAGATCTTATTTATATTTATTTACCAAAAAAAGAGCTTAATAAATTTGACTAAGCTGAGACTTACTGGTCACCCTTCTCTCATCAAAATACAAGAAAACTAGAAATATAATAATATAAAGTAATATAATAACATATAAAACAGTAAAAAGACAGCTGAAAACCAGTAACAACAAAGAAAGGAAAATTGGGTTACAGCAATCAAAACATATCTGTAATTAAATCTATAATAATGTAAACAGTAACACAGCATTAGGAAAACTGATCATGTGCACAATGTATAAAAATTAATCCCTGATGGTTAAACACCAAAAAACAAAAAACAAATTAAAAGTACTAGAAGAAAACACAAAATGAAAGAATCCTATGTTTATGATCCTGGGATGGGAAAGATCTTAAGACACCAAAAGCAAGACTGACCAGCAAGATAGTGACTATACTTGGCAAATCATGTTCAATCTATGAAAACCCAAGAATCCATAATAGTACTCAAAGGGAAAGCCAAAAATTCACTTGTCTATACTTAAAGTGGCTACCAATTACCTCCTTACTTTGAAAACTAGCAATTAAAGATTTTAAATTAAATGTTTATCCTGACTTTCCACCCAGAACCATAATCTGAAATAGCCTCAGTTGATAAGGCAAATCTCAACTTTACTGAAGAATATCAGTCAGTAAATGCAGAAGAAGTGATAGAATTAGAAAAATCACCATTTTACAACCCCTAAAAAAACAGATTCAGAAAAGGATTAATTAGTTTTAAAATCATTAAGTGAATGGATATTGGTATGGTGCCAAGTAACATTACACGGAGTGCTTTCTAGTCACAAAAGGGGGAAAATGTAACTTCATGGGGGAGAAATAAGCCACTGTAATCCACTAGTCAAACTTAACACTGCTAACGGTATAAAGATCGATATTACACCATCTCCTATAATGTAATCCCCAGAAGTATTTAATATGAATCTAATCAATCCTTTGGACCTAGCATTCAGTTTACTAGAAATACAAGAAAAAAAAAGCTAAAACAATGTCATGAGAAAACAGAATCCAGAATGTAGGATATTCTAAAGGATAACTGGCCCAATCCCTTCAGCAAAGCAGTAGCATGAAAAGAGACCATTCTACATTTTCAAAAGACTAAAGGGATAATTCAGTCAGATGCAATGCCTGGTCCTGGACTGGGCCCTGGTTTGAACAAA
Source organism: Mesoplodon mirus (assembly GCF_964341445.2). Lineage (NCBI taxonomy): Eukaryota > Metazoa > Chordata > Mammalia > Artiodactyla > Ziphiidae > Mesoplodon > Mesoplodon mirus. The sequence goes on along the minus strand of NC_138996.1, from coordinate 18,261,883 downwards.
CTAGACATTTTAGGGACAACTGTGATATCTGGCTATGGAATGAGTAATTAGTTGATATTAAGAAATTAGGGTTAATTTTGTTAGATGTAATGTTATTTTTACTAGGTGGAGAAAAGTTCATTAAAAAAAGTCTTATACTGAAGGATTTAGTTATGGCCTATCATGATGCCTGTAACTTACATTAAAATATATCAACATTTTAAAAAAGAGAGAGTTGAAAGAAAACAGAGAATATAAGATTAATAACTTTCCATCAAAACTTAAAATATTTTCCCCAGAATTCCTCCAGTAGACTGATGAGAATGACTTAGTGTCAAGGGATTCTAATAAAATGAGTATTTGGCTTTTCCAGTATCTATGTGGAGGAAGACAAGGAGAAGAAAGTGGAGAACAGCTTCTGAGTAATCATACAACAATGTCTGTCACACTTGGTACAAAGAGTAGTAGAAATAAACATTTTATTTACAGTTGTTGGACCTACAAAATCCAAGAAAACTTCCCAAAAGACAACTCTGCTATATTAAGAGAATTTGATAAAACGGCTGGATATTTTATCAATTACCCAAAGGCAAAAGATTTTTCTATAATTGTAATGTCCAATTACAAAAGAAAATGTAAAGTCTATCTCAAATTAGTGACAAACCATACATCCATAAAATATCTAGAAATAAACTTAGGGTCAATATGTGATCTATATGATTTACTAAAATTATCTGGCAGAGTAATCGACACATAATAGGTGATCAAGTATGATAAATATTATTGAGAATGTTTAATGAGCCATATACCTGTGTTATCGTTACCATGACTCTACAGCATCTTTCCTCCCTAGAGATCCTAAAGGTTACTATGTTTTGTAACCAGAATACATAATGTTGAAGCCTTAATCCCCAATGCGATGGCATTTGGAGGCAGGTCCTTTGGGAGGTGATTCGTTTTAGATGAGCTCATGAGGATGGAGCCCCAGTGATGGGATTAGTGCCCGTGTAGGAAGAGGAAGAGACCAGGGCCCCCATCCACCCACTCACCCCCACCTACCCCCACCCCGCCCCACCCCCGCTCTTGTTATGTGAGAACATAACAAGAAGACAGTCATCTGCAGAGCAGGAAGAGGGCCCTCTCCAGACACCAAACATGCTCGCACCTTGATCTTAGACTTGCCAGCCTCAGAACGCAAGTAATAAATGCTGCTTACCACCCAGTCTGTGGTATTTTGTGATAGCAGCTCGAACTAAGCCAAGGTCTAAGAACAAAATGCTCACAACCTTACTCCACTAGTACATCAGTCAAGGGTGACACAGAGTTCCCTGAAGTCCAGACTCACAAATCGAAATCCACTTGCAGGTCTCAAACTTAAGATGAACAAAACCAAACTCCCCCAAGCCTGATTCTCCCACAATCCCACATCTCAGGAAACGGTAATTCCATCCTTCTAGTCACTCAAGACCCAAAACCTTCGAGTTATCTTTGTCTTCTCTCCTCCTCTAACCCCTATATCTAATCCCTCAGAGTATCATGTCAGCTCCACCTTCAGAACAGCTGAGAAGCCCACCACTCTCACCAACTGCACTGCTTCCCCCCACACACCCCCCGCCAACCATCACCACTCTCGGGACTTGCTGTACAAGCAGTCCCTTCACTGGCCTCCCAGCTTCCCCCCGCCCACTCTCGCTCCCACAGTCTGTTTCCCACAGAGCAGACAGAATGTGCCTTTAAAACACAGATCATATTAGGGCTTCCCTGGTGGCGCAGTGGTTGAGAGTCCGCCTGCCGACGCAGGGGACACGGGTTCGTGCCCCGGTCCGGGATGATCCCACATGCCGCAGAGCGGCTAGGCCCGTGAGCCATGGCCGCTGAGCCTGCGCATCCGGAGCCTGTGCTCCGCAACGGGACAGGCCACAACAGTGAGAGGCCCGTGTACCACAAAAAAAAAAAGAAAAAAAAAATCATATTAAAAAAATATAGAATAGAATAGAATGGGATAGAATACAGGTCATAGCAGACCCATCCCTTCAGGGTTCTCATCAAATGTCACCTTAACAGTGACTTCTTCCCTGACTAATGTATATTTTGAAAACCCCTGCTTCTGCCTGCACACCCTGTCCTCCTTACCCTGTTTTATCAATGTCCAAACCACTATTCACAATATGACACGCTATTTACCTGATTTGTTTATTTTCTGTTTCTCCTCAATAGGTGTGAACTCCAGGGTGAAACACTGTTTCGTTCACTGCAATATTCCCAACACCCAGAAGAGTGACAAATACAAAGTAGCTCAATAAAGAATTGTGAAAATTTTTAGGTAATCTCTTTAGAAGTCGTACATTTTTTTTTTTTCTGGACAGATTTTTGCTTTATGTTAGCTAAAGACTAAGTGAGCACAACCAAAGTCAAACAAAAGACAAATAAGGGACTAACTACTGCTTGATAAAACTACCTGATAAAATCTAACTCAATAAAATGCCTTCATAAAATAGTTCCTCAAAAGAAATTTAAGTCCCAAGTAGTTTGATTGTGTTTACTCTGCAAAATATTTTTGTGCCTTTTGTTCCAGAACAATAGTTTTATAGAGTAGGTAGACAAAGAGCTACCAGGAAAAGTTTCATCGTTAATTTAAATTTGGCTCCGTTTTTTTATTCCCCTGACTCTTCATCTGTAAACCTCCTCTTTTTTTTTTTTAACCTCCTTTTTTAATTCAAGAATTGATTGAGGGTTCAACTAATGTTTTAATCCAGTTTTTAAACTGTAATTCTGATCAGAGTCTCCTATCTATATAAAACTTCCTAGAAATACATAAGGAAAATATACAGACATTTAAATCCAACTTGGCTTTTTATTAATTAGTAATAAAACATCCACATCAAAGGAGTACTCAAAATCAAGTACTTACAAATAGCACCTTCTCTCTCATTTTAGCATTTAAGAATAAAAAATAAGAAGCTACAGAAATAAATCTGTTGCTTAAGTTCAAAAACACAGGCATTTCCTATCACCAAACCACGACTGCAACATGGGTACACTTTCCATACTTTAACATCTTTACTCCCCAAAACAAAAATGATGTTTTCATTGTTTGAAAGTCGTTTTTTACATCACTCCAACTTAACAGCATGCATCATTTATTAAATGGAAAACTATGTATGTATGTATACATATATATACACACACATATGTATTAATTACATGGAACATTCTCGATCCCATAAAAATTCGTTAGACAATTCTAATAACATAGTGATATGAAAGAACTTTTTTTCCTAGAAATCACTTATCATGTACTATCACACAAAAAAATTTTTTTTAATTCAACAGGAAAAGCTGGTGTAACGCAATGTACGTCACTGTAATGGTCAGAATAAGCAGCGTGAGTTGTGCTCACATAAATAGTACAGTCTATGATTCTGCTAACCTACCTCCAAGGTTTGCAGCCCTGTCCACTAAGTGTGACTCAAGGACTGCCGGTGCCATGCAGCTGCCAGGTACAGCAACAGGCAGCCATGACAACAGTCAGCGACGATGACATCAGACAGTCTTGACAACAAAGCAAGATGCGCAGGTGAGGGTCGAGCTTTCCAGCCAGACCCAGGGGATGAGGGCTGTAGCCCGAGAAAGAAGAAGGTGGGCAAATTCTGGGAGTCCAAGCAAGGGAGAAGGGAACATTAACAACCTAGAGTAGTCCCGCCCCGCCCACTCCCCAACAGTCCACACTCGTCCAGGAGGACGTCTGGGAAGAGCAAAGAGGCCAGGCAGGGCACAAATGAACAGCGAAGAGGATGGAAATGAGGAATTAGGGTAGAAGGGCTCAAGGGGCGGCGAACAGAAATGGTGGAGCCTCTTAGCGCTGCCTGAAGGCAGCAGGAAGGGGGGAGTGAAGGCAGCACTCACCAGGGTCTTTCCAGCCCCGGGCAGAGCCCGCGATCAGCAGAAGCAAAAGGAGGCTGAACAGAGCGCAGCGTCCAGCCGCTTCCGGCCCGCCGGCCGCCACCATGGCGCTCGGTGAAGATGGCGCGCAGCTGCCGGGAGCTCGCGGGCCGGAACCCTGGCTACGGAAGGCCACGCACTGTTAAGCACCGACGCCGGCAGCTTCCGCCGCGGAAAAAGAAGGTCTACCGCAGGGGCCCTGCTGCAGGGAAGGTCCGTGCGCCAGTCTGACGTCACTACAGCGGCGGCGAGAGGGGGAACTGGAGTGGTCGCTGCTGTCCCCGCCCCTGGGGCCCAGCGCGGCTGCGGGTGGAGTCGAGGGCGGGGTGCCACCGTTGAGGGCGGAGCCAAGGGCGGGACGCAGAGGCTGTGGGCGGGGCCTAGGGCCGCCCTCCCTACGGTTCAGCGCGAAGACTGAAACCGTCACAATGCAAAATCTAAGTGTAGTCACGTTATTTACAAAACCTTAATAACCTTCCCGAGGGACGCTACTGTCCCTTACTCAACTTCACGTCTTCAGCAACTAGCATGGCGTCTGGCGCATGACTTGTGTTCCATTAGTTTGCTAAATACAGAGTGGATTTGAGAGAGGCAGCACGGAAATATATTGTCTGGTTTCAGAAGCTCAGAACCTTTACATATTTCCTTCCACGTGGAGACAGTGGGAATTTACAAGATATCCGTAGGAGAAACTACCACCACCTAAATAAAGAACCAGCCAGGGAAAACAGTTAAGAGTGCATAGGCATTATCTTTGAGGTCTGACAGTCCTGGTTTTATCTCCTTCATTCATTCATTCAACAAATATAGGTTGAACGCCTAGTATGTGTCTGGCGCTGTTTTCAGCTTGGAGTATGCAGACAAGGTCTCTGTACTCATGGAGCTTACACTGATGAGAACTAAGATAAACAAAATTAAATAATAAATTAATAAACAAAGATAATAGTGATAAGTGCATTGATGAAAATAAAACAGGGTGATACAGTAGAGACTAGGAGCCAACTTCAGGGAGGGCCTTGCTGAGGAAGTGATTTTGAAGCTTTGAGACCTGAATGATGAGAAAATACAAAGATCGGGGGAGAGCCTTCACCGCCTGGGGAACAGTGGATGCAAAAGCCCTAAGTTTCTGTTTTGAGGAACATCACTCACTAATTTGATTAACACCTTTATCTATTTAGTACCTAACAGTACCTGCCAGGCACTGTTCTAGGCACTGGGGATACAGCAATGAATAAAACAAAACTTAGGGGTTGGGAGAGGCAAACAAAGCCAGGGCAACTGAAGCAAAGTAAGTTTGGGGAAGAGTGGAACAAGAGTAGGCCTAACAGTGGTGGCTTGGAGTGGGACCAAGTGGGACTGGAATAAAGATAATAGAGAATTCTGGTCTCCACATGTTAGGTTTGAGGTGACTTTTAGGAATCCAGGTAGACATGTCAAACAGACACTTGGATATACAAGTCTGAATTTCGAAGCCAAGGTAAACTTGGTAGTTATGCTATCAAAAAGAAGACAGTATTTAATGCCACAGGAAGAGATACAATTCATAGGGAGAGAATTTAGATATAGCAAAGACGGAGGCCCAGGACCAAATTAAGAGAACACTAACATTTGAACCTTGAGCAGAAGTTCCTAGAAAGAGTCTGAAAAGAAATCTCTGGTGAGGTATAAGAAACAAACAGGAGAACAGTGGTATGGTAGTTGAGAGAAAGAATGGTCACCAGTGTCCACTGTTGTTGAAAGTTTGGATCAAAAAGTGACCTTTGGGGGGCTTCCCTGGTGGCGCACTGGTTGAGAGTCCGCCTGCCGATGTAGGGGACGCGGGTTCGTGCCCCGGTCCGGGAGGATCCCACGTGCCACGGAGCGGCTGGGCCTGTGAACCATGGCCGCTGAGCCTGCGCGTCCGGAGCCTGTGCTCCGCAACGGGAGAGGCCACAACAGTGAGAGGCCCGCGTACCGCAAAAAAAAAAAGAAAAAAGTGACCTTTGGATTTTGAAAGGTAGAGAATTACCTTAAAAAGAGAATTTCTGTTATTTGAGATCCCATCAGTTGCCACGTACAGTTCTAGACAGTGGTGAACAAACATAAAACGTTGTACAAATTTACACTCTAGTGAGAGAGACAGCCAACAAATAATATAGTTCAGATAAATAATAAGTGCCTTCAAGGAAGATGCAACACAGCCAAAAATAAATTAATTTAAAAAAAGAAAGGAAATTAGGGGACTAGCACTTCCCTCAGCCACCAGGGCTTGTGCCCCAAAAGGCTTCCTAAATGTGATCTTCACCTCCCCCACCCCTGTAAACACTGTCCCTTCCCCATGATGGCTTTTCCCTTTTCTCTCCTAGTTACACACCTGTTCATCCTGCTGTTGTCCCTCCCTCGGGGAAATCTCACTTGACTAATCTAGATCAAAGACTGTCACAGGCCTATCTATCCACTTTCTTTGCAGTTATCATTGTTGCAATGTTACACTTTTTCGTGTCTGTCTCTCTCACTAAACAGCAAGTTCCTTGAGGACAGAAACCGTACCTAGTTTTGCTCACCTTAGTGCTCCCCACACATAATATCAGTAAATGTTCAATCAATTTGTAGGATTACTTAACTAAATGTATTTGTACCTCTGCTTACTTTTTTCCTAGCCCTGTTACTACAAAAAAAAAACATTCTCACAGACTCCCAAGAGCTCGGATTTGTATTAAATCCACTTGTTACTGAGTCCCGCCGCTCCTCCCTCTGGAGGTGGGTCTCACCAGACCCTAGTTCTGCGTCGGAAAGCGAGAAGCCTAGTGCAGACCACCCAACTGGCCTTACTGCTCCTTTATTACAAGATAGGGAGGAGAAAGAAATGGGTGCGCTTTGAAGGACGCAAAAGGATCCCCCAAAGGCATCACACCAGGCCTCCCTAAGGACCGCGTCGACTCGCGCTCCCTTCCCGAAGGATGGGGAGGTTGCGGGATGCGCGTTGGGGTCTGCGGGATGGAGTTCCCCGGACACTGCAGGGAACACGGGAGCTGGAGTCTCCACGGCCCGGGAACCGGGGCAGGGGCGGGAAGCCTCGCAGGGCGGCGATCCCACGGGAGCAGAGCCGGGGAGTAAGGGGTCAGCCCGAAGGCCCCCAGCCCGGCGCGCCCCCCGCGCCCCAGCGCGAGCGCGAGCCGCCGGCGGAAGTGCTGCGTCGCGCACTTCCGGGTGTTGTCTGGCCGCCGCCGCGCGTCTCCGGTCTCACGGCCGCCGCCGCCGCCGCCGTCGCCTCGGGTCCCGGAGGCAGGAGCGACGTCACCGCCATGGCCGGCATCAAAGGTGGGCCTGGGGCGCTGGGCGGCCGGAAGGCTGCGCGGCCGCCCCCAGAGAGGGGGAGGAGGCCCACGCAGGCCCCGCACGCCGCCTCCCGGGGCCGGGCGCGCGCCGCGGGGCCACTGCGCTGGCGGCAGAGCCCTGACCCCCGACCCCCGGCCTGCGCCCTCGGAGCCGAGGTGGGCGCGGCGGCCTCGGGGAAAGGACGGCGGGGTCGGCGGCTTGTCCGCCAACCCCCACTTTCTGCTGAGCTCGGCAGCCTCGCTCCCACTCGTCGCGCCCCGTACGGAGAATGAAATGGCCCGCGGGGTGTTCGGAGTCCCGCAGCCGCTCGGGCCATCACTCATGTTTTGCAGGAGTTTGCCTCCGAGAGCGAGGCGGGCAGAGGGTGGTTTTGAGGGGGTCGCTAGAGATGCCAGTTACGGAAAATCAGTGTCATTTCCCATTTAAAGGCACGAGTGCGGTCTTCGGGCGCTGAGCCCAACCGAGTCCCCCAGGAACGCCCTGGAAGGCCTTAGGGATGGTTCTTTCCCAAACCTCGGCGATCACATCCACGCTCAGGACCCGTACTCAGAGCTTTACGCTCCTAAAACGGATGCATTTTGATTTGCGGTGTTGGTCTGTTAGGGTAGACCCAGAGAGCGACCCCAAAGGGTTCCTTCCCCCTGCCCTCTCTACAGTTGCACGTTGAGGCTTTTCCACATTTCAAAGTTTTTATTTAGTTGGGTTTTTTTTTTAAGGCAAGAGTTTTTCATTAAAACTCAATGGAAAAGTACTCGTTTATTAGTCAGTTTCCTTTAGAAATAAGGGATGTCGCATGCTTTCCAACTGTTTTGTAGTTTTGTTAGCGTGGTTAGAAGCAAATACCATTACCAATGTTTTCAACTTAATTCTTGACAATGGATTACATTGATTTCCTGACCTGAGGCTTTGTAGAAGGGGCAGGCAAGCAGGAAGTGAAGAACTTCAATAACAGTGTTTTTTCTGTGTTTTTTATTTGCTTTAAGGACAGCTTTTGCTGAGCTGCTTCCCCAGAGTCACATTTTTACTGTTTCTTATTTGTTTGTAACGTCTGAAGACATTTCATTTCCTATAGAAAACTTTGTCAGTTGACCAGCTGAGTTACTTTCCAGTCTCCTTTTGAACTCTAACAGACCTTTTAAAATCCCTGTGTGAAAGGCAGTTATGGTAGAATGCTGTTTTTTTTAGAATGTTGCCAGTTTCTCAGTTCTTTGCCAGTTTCTCAGTTCTCCATTTCTTTACTGTCAATAAATGCAGGAGTCTCTCTCTCAAGAAAATAACTCTGTGATTGTGGACTTAGGTGAATATTAATCAGCAGAAAGTGTCTCAGATGGGATTGTACTTACACTTTCGGTTTCAGTAAGATTTTCTGATTGTTATGATTGTTTCAGGATGTTTTCTTCCTGTTGGCCTATCTTTTTGTTAGGTGGGAGTGTTGCTATGATTTAATCCACAACTTACTTCTTAAGCCATTTGCCTATTACTTTGTTATATACTGGATTTTTCTGGTAACTCCCAGGTTAGGGAACTGGTCCCTTCTCCTACTGTAGTCTCTTCGTAATCCCGAACTAGCACCCAGTCTTTTGAGAGTTTAGATAAATCGGGCTGTTCCATCCCCAGCCTGGAGGCTTTGGGTGTAGAAGCCAGACTCATCTAAGTTTTGCCTTCTGGATGTCAAATCACTCAATTACAGCATAAAATTTTGCCTCATTGATGTGTCATCTAGGACAACCATTTATACACAAATGATGAGTTTTGTATATAAATCAGCCTAATTGCTGATCTCATGAGACTGGAGAAACTTTACAACTTTTGAGAACACTTTTGAGCAGTTTATTTAACCCCATTGGCATTTATCTTATCCATTGTGACTGGGAGGTGAGATGTCACATAAAATTATTTTTGATACCTGAATCTTATTTCAGTTCCTTGGGTTGTTTTTTTTTGTTTTTGTTTTTGTTTTAAGAAATCGTCTTCATTAACTTTTTAAGAGTGTACTCAAAGACTTTAGACTCTTTTTTGAGGGTAAGAACATAAGTAGGGACTTCCCTGGTGGCACAGTGGTTAAGAATCTGCCTGCCAATGCACGGAACACGGGTTTGAGCCCTGGTCTGGGAATATCCCACGTGCCGCGGAGCAGCTAAGCCCGTGCGCCACAACTACTGAGCCTGCGCTCTAGAGCCCGCGAGCCACAACTACTGAGCCCACGTGCCACAACTGCTGAAGCCCGCACACCTAGAGCCTGTGCTCCGCAATAAGAGAAGCCACCGCAATGAGAAGCCCGCGCACCGCAATGAAGAGTAGCCCCCACTCACCACAACTAGAGAAAGCCTGTGCAGCAACGAAGACCCAATGCAGCAAAAAATAAATAAAAATTTTTTTAAAAAAGGAACATAAGTAATTTTTCTCTGTCATAGAACAGAGTTAACTTCAGCAACCAAGTCCTAAGGCTACTTATCTCTTGGCCAAGATTATCGCAAATCTGGTATGCTCTTTGAGATTTTTATGCCTGATATAACCTTTTTTTTTTTTTTAGTCTCTTCCCCCCAATCAGAGGGCAGTTCTTGCTTGTATGCAGCTCTCCTTCCTGTTTCTCATCTCTTTAAATACAGGAAGCAAAATAAGCTTACAAAATTTTGTCTTCACAGGATTCAGATAACAGTAATCCAGGAAAGAAAAGTTACTTTTCACTTAACTTTGTTCTGGGTACCTGAGTTGCCTATTGAAATATATATGTATAAGTGAGCATAGGTGATCCTTTAAAATAAAAAGGTTTTATTCCGCTGGAATTCACACACAGTTGTCACAAAAAATGAATAAATAACTTCTGAATAAGAGCCTAAGTGTCTGCTTATAAAGAATGTTAGCTTTAGTGTATGGGCTTTGTGGTATGTATGTTATCTGTCTATTTCCTTCAGGAGTCTAAGCTCTATGCTGCATAAATGGCTTTTGAATAAATAAGGTGTTGTTATAGTGATGAACTTAGCTGTTTGGCAGTTATATTTCACAAAGCAGAGATGGTGTTTTACTTCTTCAGCATGTCTTATAACAAGTATCTTTAGTGTTCAGAGAATTATTTGCATTTTAGATCTAGTCCAACCCTTATTTTATAGAAGAAAGAACTGATATTTAGATGACTTATTTAGTCAGCTAGTAAGTGGCTGGTAGGAGCTGGGACCCAGTGCCTCCTGACTCTCAGTTACGGCTCTTTCTGCTCTGCTGCATTGGGCTCTCTTCTCTTTTTTCATCTCCCTCTCTCTTTTCCCTTTGCTTCCTTTGTTCATTCTACACATGTTTATTATTGAGTGTTAAGAGCTGAGGCCTGAACATCAGCAACAGAAGAACTCTTTCCCTGCTCTTGTGGTGTGAACAGCTTACAAGGGAAGACAAATACAAATCAGTATAACATTGCAGCTGTGATAAATGAGCACAGGGGAGGCATCCAGAGCAAAGAGGACCTCTGCACGTGCACGTCCCTCAGCCTGGAATGTTCCCCCCAGATAGCCATGAGATTGATTCACTTCTTCATTTCATATAGATCTCTGCTTAGATGTCTCCTCATCAGAGATGCCTTCCCAGCTGATGAATCTAGAATAGCACTCCCACCCCCTTACTTGATTTTTTTTTCATAACATTTGACATTTATTTGCTTACTTTTTAAAAAAATTGCTTTATTCTCCCACCAGAATGTAAGCATGAGAGCAAGAGCTTCGATTTCTTTACATTGCGCTGTCTCCAGTGTCAAGGACAGTGTGTGACACACAGTAGGCACTCAGTAGATATTTGTGGAATAAGTGAATAAATAAACATAATGGGAATCGGTCTAGTCAGGGGCTTTGCAAAAACTTGACTGAGGAAGAGATAACTGGGCTGTGACCTGAAGGAAAAGTAGGAGTTCACTTGGCAGAAAGAGGCAAGGACTGGGACAAGAATTCAAGCTCCGTGAGTGACATGGCCTTGCCTGTTCATTAACATGTCCCCAGCACCTGTTAGGTATTTGGTTCTATGTAGACATTTCTTGAATGAAATAAATGAATGAAAAAGCGTCTGAGGTAGAAGGGATAGCATGTGCAAAGGCCCTGTGGGTGAGGGAGCCGGCTGATTTCCAGGAGAGGAAAGGGGGCCGGTACAGCTGCAGTGCCGAGACCAAGGGGTGCTAGCCTGGGGTGATGTGTGTCCGAGCAAGGAAGTGGGGTCCGCTTATGAGGACCTGTCTTGAACTGAACAAAACAAACGGTGAACTTGGTATTTTCCTCACTGCTTACATGGCATTCCCTTGTAAACGTGAAGTTCCTCTTTTGCTGCAGATTAAAGTGCAAATGTGTCTTTCTCTTTGTGCAACTGAAAATCTAATGGCATTAAGGACTAAGTAAATGTGTTCACGGTTGACATGACCTACATCACTGATCTGAATGAAAACTAAATCTGCCCAGCTCCCATGTCAGTGGGTGTCCTTGATTATGACCATCTTAATTCAGAGAAGTATATCAGTAGTTCTTAGCAGCATTTAACCCCTTGTGTTAATTTTGGTTTGTATATGTTGGATTTTGTCTTGGTAATTTGTAGACCTTCGACAGCTCTTTTGAATTTTAATGTTTCTGTTAAGGTTAGTGAACTGCATCATTAAAAAAAAAAAGTAAGTTTTTCTCTTAGCCACTGTAGTTTGCAGAAATATAGGTTGTATAGAATTCAAAATAAATTGATCATTTGTTTCTTTGCTTAATTCTAGGCCATTGATTAACTATGTATATTCAAGGAAGTTGTTTCTACTCACTTATCTATGTGAAAACACTTTATAAAACATAATGCTTTGTATAAGTATGTGTGTGTGATTCAGAAACTATATTTCAGCTATAGAATGAATCTATTGCTTGTGATAATGTCTTAAAACAGTGATACCACCGAAGGATTGTACCTGTTATCCTGCAGATTTTCTAATGTGTAGGAAATTAGGGAAAGAAACCCAGCTATTGTTTTGCAAACGATTTAAATATCTGTAGCAGAATTAATTAACTGAGATTACTGACTACAGATATCCATGGACACTTTTCACCTATGCCTGTTGGGGGTGTGTGTGCAGGAAGTAGGAACTGCTCAGGAGAGGGAGGGTTTCCCATAGATGAGGCTTCTGAAGTCCAGTAAAGTTGACTGCGGAGTTTCTCCACATACCACTTTTCAAAACTGTAATGATCTGAGGAGTGAGTATCATACTAATGCCTGGAGGAGCATTGATCTCGCAGACTGGGATGCTTATTTGACATGGAACCAGTAATTTGGGAATGTGATGATGTGCTGGCGATCGGTCAGGGATTTGAATATCAGTATCACTGTATTTTGCTTTGAAGATGCCACAAAAGACTTATTCTGAAACCAGATAACTTCAGCTTTTGAAGATGATTCACTAATACGTTTGCTTTTTTGGTGTGTTTTGTTTGCTTTTTGCCTCTGGGATCACAGGTAATGTTCAGACTGCTAATAGTAATATTAATAAAAAATAGTGTTAATTTAATTTAATGACTATTTCTATTTGTCTTTTTATTTTTTACTTTGCAGCTTTGATTAGTTTGTCCTTTGGAGGAGCAATTGGGCTGATGTTTTTGATGCTTGGATGTGCCCTTCCAATATACAAGTATGTAAAATTTTTGTCTTTTTGAGTGTTTAAGTGTAAAATTTTTCTACTTTTAAAATTAAAAAAAAAATTTTTTTTACTACAATAGAAGTAATCCTGAGAAATGGTCGTTTACCAAGGACAAACTTTAAGTCTTCACTTAAAATGTGTTTGAAAAGATTTTAGGACAGCAGCGTGCAAAAAAGACTTTGGCTGTCCTTGACTACTGCTAAGTCTTTAATGGCAGGATAGCAACACAGTAGCCCAGTACTACTGCTTAATTTTGAGAACCAACTGATTAAATTAAATACAAGAAAATGTAAAATATCTTTTGAGTAAAAACAAACAAACAAAAACCTGTAAGCAGAGTCAAGAGCAACTGACAAAAAAAGTCATGTAAATGACTTTTGACAATTACTTTCCTTAGGACAGAGAGAATTTTTTTTAATTAATAGGATAAATTAGTAAGAAAAATACAGGGCTTCCCTGGTGGTGCAGTGGTTAAGAATCCGCCTGCCAATGCCGGGGACACACATTCGAGCCCTGGTCCGGGAAGATGCCACATGCCGCGGGGCAGCTAAGGCCATGCACCACAACTACTGAGCCTGCGCTCTACAGCCTGCGAGCCACAACTGCTGAACCTGCGTACCACAACTACTGAAGCCTGCACACCTAGAGCCCATGCTGCACAACAAGAGAAGCCACCGCAGTGAGAAGCCTGCGCACCTCAACGAAGAGTAGCCCCCGCTCACCACAACTACAGAAAGCCCGCGCACAGCAACGAAGACCCAACACAGCCAAAAACAAATAAACAAAATAAATAAATTTTTTTTAAATCAAAAAGAAAGAATACAGGCAATGCAATAGAAAAATGAACTACAAATATGAAAAAAGAACTGCAGATTGCTACTAAGAACATGAAAATATACTCAACCTCACTCAATTAAATGAAATCCATTGACAAAGATAAAAGATATGGCAAACAAGCATTGTCATGTACTCTGGGTGGAAGTTTAAATAGTGCAAGTCCTCTGGGAGGCCAGCTTGCCTGTAGCTCTCAAAATGTATATATTCTTTGAACTAGCCTTTCCACTTCTTAGAATTACTCATAGAAATCCACTTACAGATGTTTGCAAAGATATGTGTAGTCAGGGGAGAGTATGGATGTTCATGGCAGCCTTGTTTATATTACCAACAACAACAACAAAAAACTGGAAGCATCCTAAAGGTCTGTCAAAAGAAAAATGATAAATTATAGTCCATCCACCAATGAAAATACTAGGCAGTCTTAAAAAGAATAAGAGCTAGGGGCTTCCCTGGTGGCGCAGTGGTTGAGAGTCCGCCTGCCGATGCAGGGGACACGGGTTCGTGCCCCGGTCTGGGAAGATCCCACATGCCGCAGAGCGGCTGGGCCCGTGAGCCATGGCCGCTGAGCCTGCGCGTCCGGAGCCTGTGCTCTGCAAGGGGAGAGGCCACAACAGTGAGAGGCCCGCCTACCGCAAAAAAAAAAAAAAAAAAAAAAAGAATAAGACCTGGATTGCTAACATGTAAAATAAGATATATTGTTAAATTTAAAAGTGCAGTGATTCATTCATATCTTTAAAGTTTATCTATATGGGAATATGGAAGGACCCAGATGAGTAGGAGTGGGGAAGACACAGACAACCTTGGTTTTTCACTTTTTGTGCTTTTATATTTTTTGCACATTTTTTTCCTTAAACTTATGTCCATTTGTAATTTTTTTTTCTCGAAATATTTAGGAAAAGATCTTTTAGGAAAAACATATAGATAAATCTTTGCTTATCATGAGTGTCTGAGTACAAGCAAATCTCCATTATGATGTATGTTTTATTTTATGGCAGTTTTAAAAGCCGTCTATTTCTTTTTAACTTTTTATCTTGAAATGATGATAGGCTCTCAAGAAGTTGCAAAAGTAGTACAGAGAAGTCCCTTATACCCTTCACACATCTTCTCCCAGTGTTAATATCTTACACAACTGTTTTTTGTTTTTGTTTTTGTTTTTGCTGTACGCGGGCCTCTCACTGTTGTGGCCTCTCCCGCTGCGGAGCACAGGCTCAGCGGCCATGGCTCACGGGCCCAGCCGCTCCGCGGCATATGGGATCCTCCCAGACCGGGGCACGAACCCGTATCCCCTGCATCGGCAGGCGGACTCTCAACCACTGCGCCACCAGGGAGGCCCCACAACTGTTTTATATGATCACAAACAGTAAATGACATTGGCACAATACGATAGCTAGACTGTAGACAAAAGCCATCTATTTTTATTGTGATAAAGTTGATATTCTGACTGAAAGTCTTCAATATTACTGTCAGTTCATTTTCTGTATTTTGATTTCAGTATTTTGGGAGTTCCTAGTGACCTATAGAAAGTTTGGGAGTGTTCCAGCTTCATGCTAAGGCAGGATGTTAGAAGTCAAGGGCATGAATCTTGAATTTTAAAAATTACTGTTAATAATTCCATTTTTCAATAATCCCTTTTTATTTATAACCTAAAATGAAAAACAGTATTTTTAATTTTGGGCTTTGATTCCAACTGTTAAAATTCATAAAGCATTTTCTTTTAATTTGAGAAATATTTAATCATTGTATCATAACTTTAGGAATACTGTGACTCTAAATGTCTCTCTTTTCAGTGTTCAGGTTATCGCTTATTTTTAAACTGTGTTATATTTTGTACCTTGCAATATGCTTCGGTCCTTATTTTTAAAAAGAGTGGATTTTGTGTGAGGAAAATGACAAAGATAGCAAAAACTACATTAACGTATCTTTCTTTTTCTAGCCAATACTGGCCTCTCTTTGTTCTGTTTTTTTACATCCTTTCACCTATTCCATACTGCATAGCAAGAAGATTAGTGGATGATACAGATGCTATGAGTAATGCCTGTAAGGAACTGGCCATATTTCTTACGACAGGCATTGTGGTCTCAGCTTTTGGACTCCCCATTGTATTTGCCAGAGCACACCTGGTAAGTGAAAGCATTCTTCTAATGGTTTTACATTAGATTGTGTTAAGTTTTTCTCAGGAAAAACGTTTTTGTTAAATGACATGAAAAAGAGACGAGAGACATAGGAGCCTAGAGGATAAGAGATAAAAATCTTACTTTTGTGGTGGTTAACTGGTGGAAATACCGGAGAGCATTGGCAGCAACAGTTGGCTTGCCAGTACTTCACTGTCAGAATTGGGCACATGGACTCGGCCAGGGCTGAACAACCACAGGCCTGTCCTGTATAGCTTAAACATGGAAGACCCGAGGAGATCCGTGTTCTCTGCAGGTGGGAAAGTACCAAAGAGTAGAAGAGGCCTCCCAGACTCACCAGTCAGATTCGCTCCTCCATCTCTGGGTGGGTGGAGATGGCAGAGAAGACGGGCTGGCCACCCTTCCACATGGAGAGGGCGATGACTCGCCACCTCTTGAAAAGAATGTGCACGAGTGTGTTTGCATCTCTGATACTTTAAATCTAATCTGCTCTCTAGATAAAATTTTTAGGTTCACTGATGAAGTGTTGGAGCAAACTTCTTTGTAAACAGAAAATTACAGAATTCTGTGCTGCCTCCTCATAGCCTGGAAGCTAGGCTTGCTTTTGAATAATTATCACCTTCCATGACTTTCTGTCTCTTTAAAGGAACCAGCAATACATAAGAACAGCATTACATGTTCAGCAGCGTCAAAGTTATTATTACAAGTTGTATTTGTTTTGGATCGTGATTGGCTACAACTAGAGCCTTGATTCACTTTTCGTTTCCTTGTTGTTTTTCATGTCTGTTAACTGAGCGTTTCTGTCTTCTTCTGTAGATCGAGTGGGGAGCTTGTGCACTTGTCCTCACCGGAAACACTGTCATCTTTGCAACTATCCTGGGCTTTTTCTTGGTCTTTGGCAGCAATGATGACTTCAGCTGGCAGCAGTGGTGAAAGGGATTACTGAACTCTTGTCAGATGGACTTCTTGTCATTTCTCAGCCGTCCGTGCACACAGGAGGTGGGGCAGTGATGCTGAGCAGTGGAGCAAGCCTCTTGGGGGTGTTCTAGGTGCTCCTTCTCACTTGTATTGTAAGCATACTATTTTCACAGAGACTTGCTGAAGGATTAAAAGGATTTTCTCTTTTGGAAAAGCTTGACTGATTTCACACTTATCTCTAGTATGCTTTTTGTGGTGTCCTGCTGAATTTAAATATTTACGTGTTTTCCCTGTTCAGTTTTTTCTTTTAACCAGTATGCAATGTTAAATATTTTTTAAATCTAATAACCATTTGCATTGGTTAGGAACTAGAGTTCTGCTGGCTATTAACTGGGCTAAAGTACTTTTTTTTCCTTAAAATTATTTAACCTCCATTACTACACAAAGTTACAAAGATAAGTTTTTCAATCAGTCAGGATGACATCACTCCCAATTTTATGCAAACATGCAGACTATTAGCATACCTTATAGACAATATACTCAGTGCAAATATGACTGCATTTGTACCTCAGAGGGGCCAAGTGTTAATGCCACGCCCTCCATAAGGGTTGCTGGTTTTGCTGGAAAGCAGGTGTTTTGTGAACGGAAAATTATTTTATGGAATTGCTACAAAGGAGTGCTTTTATTCTCAATTGTTAGAAGAACTTATTGTTAAAGGTAAGAGTGTAAAAACAGATTTTTGAGATACGGTTTTTATTTATGTTACAATTAGAGTGAGTTGCATTGTGGGAAGAAACGATGTTGAAATTCCATTTTCTTGAATCCTGTTTCTATTTATAAGTGGAATTTCAAATCTTCTTTCAGTCTTTCATGTTTTACATGGGTAAAGAGACACACACAGAACTACTACTGACATGGGAAAGTGTATGTTTGCATCCTACATACTAGAAAACCTTTTCCTGCCTCCTCCTTATAACTTATTTTATACATTGTATATATTAAGTAAAATAACTTTTCCAATATGGTTTAATAACACGTTAAATTAGAGGTTTTAACACACCTGGAGAGTGATTGCTCCACCATACATTCAGAGTGCCCCAGCCCCGCAAGGCCTTGACGTGATTAACAAGTGACTTGTTAGTTATGCCGATAATTCATGTATTAACAACTCAAGATTTAGACCACGGTAATTGTAGTTCTTATCCCCTAAGGTTATATCATATGTAATTTTAAAATATTGAAGGCAAGTTTCCTGTATACCTCTCAACTGTTTTGATTTTTATTTCACCGTCATAGATTTGCTGTTTCCTTTTATAAACGGTCTTGATTGTGTGAATTAATGCAAAGTAGCCAAATCCAGCTGTATAGCAGCTTCAGACACAAAGCTGACCAAAAAATTCCCAGTAACCAGGCATGATCAAATTGTAGTGGATGTTCCATCTCACAATTATCAGTACCTTTTTTCAGGAGCTAGTTTTGAAAATGTTCAAGTTGGTCTGACAGTATTTTGTTAAGGACATTTGTTTATATGTTTATTCAGTATACTTACATAAAATCTGTTCTGCCTTCAGACGAAATGGAGTAATCATGACAACTGTCTTGTGCTATAAAGTTGATTTCTCCAAAAAATGGGAACAAATTGTGGGTTTGTTCAGCTTTTTACTAAAAATGCCTCAAGGCCGCGGGCTTTATCGCCCAACTCAAGTTGTTACTTTGAGCCGTGAGATGGGAAGCAGAATAAATATGCGTGCGTGTGGCTGTCGCATTTACACACAGGCTGAAAGCAGCTTGCAGTGTTAGGATGTGGTAGGCGTAAAGACCAGAGGGGCAGCCACAGGTGGATTAGGCAGCTGGTGGTACAGTTGGGAACTCAGTGCCTGCGATCTACTCAATTTTTTTTCTTTTTTTCTTTTTTTTTTTTTTTGCCAAAAAAACATTCTCTGGTCTTCCCCCATCCATTTTCTGTTCTAGAATGTCAGTGCAGTGCACTGCCACTGTTTCATTTACTTGGCCATAGACTCTTTTTCTGAGAGCTGCGTATTCTGTATGCTAATCGCACTGGCAGCATTGTGTCTTTGACCTTGCGCTATAGCTTGACATAGTGCTGTCTCTGATTTCTAGGCTAGCTACTTGAGGTCTGAATTTTCCATAGAATGTGCACTGATCCTGCATTGCCATTCTTCTATGGAAAGAGAACTTTTGATGATGAAACAATAAAGATTTTAAATATCTATTTTAGTTTGTGGGTGTTTTTGAAATGAAAATATACAACACACTTTAGTTGCTGACGTGCATTATCCATTTTAACTATGTGATATAAAGCAAGGATGACGTTAGTTACAAGGTTAGTCTTGCAGAAGTTACACTTCCAAAATAAAAGTGAAAACATAGTAGTAAATACTACACTGAAGCTGTATGATTTTGAGCTGTAGTAAAAGGATTCGTAATCTGGGGGAGTAGAATTTTTACTGACCTTTTAGAAAAATAGCCATAGAAGGTTTTGTTGACATAAAAAGACTACTGAGCGTCAAAAGTCAAGGTTGTACTTGTTCTTAAACTTTCAGAACTTTTTTTTTATGACTGCACGTTTTATTATATATTTATTATTATTCATCATTAGAGCATTTTGCTTTTTGCAGACACTTCAAACAGTTAAAGGTAAAAAAAATTCATCTGTGTGGTACAATGTGAACAGAGAAAAGTACTGTTCTCTTATCAAACATGAATCTTGTCCCAAGTTGCCCTAATTATAATCTCATTGTATACTTTAAAAAAAATTCAAATCATAGGTTCTTAGTGTCTGCTTTAATATGATTTTGGGGGCATTGTGAAAATAATCCAGACTTTTAAGGTAAACTCTAGAATGTTTATATTGAATGTGACTAGTTTTATAAGTTTCAGGTAACTTTAAGTCACATCAAATTTAACAAGCAGCCATGCAACATTACTATTAAGTGGTATGTACATTTTAGATCTCAGGAGGCTTTTTGATGCATAAATTGGTGGGAATTTCAAATTCATATTTCTTCTGTATAAGCCTGTATTATCTTTTTGTCAGAAAAGATTAGGGAGCCCTTGTTTTATTGCAGGACTCCTAATTTTCATGCAGTCCCAGGGAAGAGAACATATCCTGTAAAATAAATATTCCAGACAACTAAAGCTTAACTCAAAAAGAACTATGTTTGTTTTAACTATTTTGACCTAAGTATTAAATGGATCATATACTTTTATACTTTCTTAGAATATATTAAAACATTTTGATTTTTCCTTGGTAATTTAGGGTTATCATAAATTATTTTTCCCTTATTTTTTATTTTTATATTGATAGTTAATGTACAATATCATATAAGTTTCAGGCGTACAGTATAGTGATTCACAATTTTTAAAGGTTATACATTTATAGTTATTATAAAATATCGGCTATACTCCCTGTTTGTACAGTATATCCTTGTAGCTTTTTTTTAACTTTTTATTTTATATTGGAGTATACTTGATTAACAATGTTGTGATAGTTTTAGGTGTACAGCAAAGTGATTTTAGTTATACATATACATGTATCTATTCTTTTTCAAGTTCTTTTCCCATTTAGGTTGTTATATAATATTGAGCAGAATTCCCTGTGCTATTTTCCCCTATTTTAAATGGCCCCTGACCTGTATTTTTCTGCAATTGTGTCTTTGCCAGCTTTTCTTACAACTGAGTGTTCTAACACTCCTTAACTTCTTTTATTTCTAATTTTCTAGTCAGTAATATGTTAGTAAGAATGGAGTGTGGCCAGGGGAAAAAAGTGAGGTAACCAAGCTGACTGAATCAAGTATATAACATTTCTGTACACAATACAACATCACTGGAGTTAACTAGGGTGTCTCCCACCTCTTACACAAATGAAAGGCTTTGTGACGGAAATGGCTCTTTAAAAAACTGTCATTGTTAACTGTATACAGATAAGGGGGGTGGGAGGAGCACCAGATAGGGAGATGGCACAGTGCTGAGCAGAAGCGTTAGAGTTCAGTTTTCCACGCTTTCATGTAGGAGTTATTCCGAGCTTAAGGTCCTCACAGACCTTTGTCTGACTTCTGAGATCTTACATCTCCCTTCACCGTCTGTTTTCGGTTGCAGAAAGTCTAGAGATAGAGACAGTTTTGCTGTTTATTTTCATAGGAAACTTCGTACTGTATATTTTGCTTCCAATCTCTTGAAGATAACTTGAATTCATCCCTGGGTTTAGGACTATAGGACTATATGCTGTAGTCACAGCAATTCAGATATTAACTCTTAATCTTGTAAATTCCAGCTGGAAGGAATAAAACAGAGAAAGTCAAAAAATGTTTCCACAGCTGAGAAATTAAAACCATAAAACATTCCTTTTTCAATTATAGTTCTGTTTTCTTTTGTGTATTTAGAGGCAGCACTAAAAGGGGAAGTCAGGAATCTTTTATTTCAGGAGCCAGGAGAACGGCTAATACTATGAAAGAGAAACTTTGTTGCAGTTTACACCATAGGAACCATCAAATAGAATAAAATATTATAGAACAAACATGAGTATTTCCGTATGTTTTAATAAGAGCATGAAGAGCATTACTACTTTATAATTTAGTTATCCTGATGTATAGTTTGGCGTTTCATATCAGAAATGTCTTTTTCTCTTATCAGATCAGTTATTGTTTAATATTATGTAAATATAGTATGAAATAAGTGTCAGTGAACTTGGGTAGATTTGTGAACCTCTCCAAAATAGGACAGATGTTTTCCTGAAAGCTAGGTATACTTAACATAGACCATTTGAAAATTGTTTCTAAAAGTGTTCACAGTTGAACAATTTCTTAGGATAGGACTAAGATGGATGGATTTTTATTTATTTTCGTCATGCTCCAAAACATAGGTGAGAGTCAGCTCTAAAACCTAGTTATGAGTATAGTAGTGAAGAAGAGGGTGTTAGTCTCCTAAAGATTAAGAAAAGCTGGGTTTGGGAATTCCCCGGCGGTCCAGTGGTTAGGACTCCACAGTTTCACTGCCGAGGGCCCAGGTTCAAGTTCAGTCCCTGGTCGGGGAGCTAAGACCCCACAGCCACGTGGCACAGCCAAAAGAAAAAAAAGCTGGGTTTGAGCCATACTCCGTACCTAGAAAAGTCCTTTGTTCCCAGCGGCAGTTATACACTTCAGGACCGATTCTAGGTACTGTTGGGGAACAGAAAAAGATGGGGACACATGGTCCGTCTCTGAGCTGTCAGTCTAGTGAGCTAAGATGAGACGCAAGAACGGACCAAAGGAAGCTGATTCCTATACATGCCAAAGGAGAAGTTTGGGGGTTCACAGGAGGAAACGATTTGGGAAGCAAAAGTGAGGTGGAGGGAGTTTCCCGTTCTGCTCTGGCCGGTCTTCTGCTGGCAGGCAGGGTCATGGACACGAGGGCGTGTCCAGAGCAACGTCCTGGTGGCGGTTCTTCAGCTCCCTGGGGCTCGGGAGGTGCTGAGCGCAGCAGCAGTGGTCGTGGGAGCTTCTTGATTCTGACACCCTCATCTCTGGGTCCCAGATACAATGGAGATGGGAGAGGTGGTGAGACTTAGTGTATATTTCAAAGGAACTGATCAGGGCTTCCCTGGTGGCGCAGTGGTTGGGAGTCCGCCTGCCAATGCAGGGGACATAGGTTCGACCCCTGTTTCGGTAAGATCCCACATGCCACGGAGCGATTAGGCCCGTGCGCCACAACTACTGAGCCTGTGCTCTAGAACCCACGAGCCACAACTGCTGAAGCCCACATGCCTGGAGCCCGTGCTCTGCAATGGGAGAAGCCACTGCGATGGGAGGCCCATGCATGGCAGTGAAGAGTAGCCCCCGCTGCAACTGGAGAAAGCCCGCGTGCAGCAGCGAAGACCCAACTCAGCCAACTAATTAATTAAAAAATTTTTAAAAAGGAACTGATCAAGCAGATTTGCTGATGAACTGTGTGGGAGAAAGGGAGAAGTCAAGCGTGACGAGCAAGTTTTCAGTTGTCCCTGTCAGGGGCGTGGGGAGAAGAAGATGTAATGAGGGAGAGTTGGAAAGAGACAACTGAGGTGGACACCACTTCCAAACTACTGGTTCGTCACATGTATTTCTTACCTACAAATATCATCATTCACCATGTTTAAAATCTTTACCAGACAAGAGAATACTGTTGACACGTTGACCTGTATCTGCTTTATAAACTCCTTGAGGGGGCTTCCCTGGTGGCGCAGTGGTTGAGAGTCCGCCTGCTGATGCAGGGGACACGGGTTCGTGCCCTGGTCCGGGAAGATCCTACATGCCGCGGAGCGGCTGGGCCCGTGAGCTATGGCCGCTGAGCCTGCATGTCCGGAGCCTGTGCTCCGCAACGGGAGAAGCCACAACAGTGAGAGGCCCACGTTCCGCAAAAAAAAAAAAAAAAAAAAAAAATCTGGCTGATGAAGTCAAGTCACAGAACATTTTACTTTTTTTGCACCCAAACCCAATTACAATTCCCCAGGACCGAACCTTGGAGAAAACACTACTTTATTTTTCCTCAAGGCTCTTCTTCCTGTAACAATAGATTTGATTCAAAGACACGTAGAATAATCTTATTACTGATGAACCTTTTTCCACAATGTGTTCTCTCCCTGTGGCATACTGTCCTGAGACAGTGAACCTAGAACCTGCTATCTGCATGGATGGGAAGAAAGGGAAAAGTGTACCGAATACTCTACATCTCATGTGATGTTTTGCATTCCCACCTGAAACGTTACATGGCCCACCATCAGTATTTATTCATTCCACAAACTTTTGGAACCAGACACCAAGACTACAAAGTAATTGAAAAGGAAGGTGAACAGGAATTTGGGAGTAATATATACACACTACTACATGTAAAATAAACAACAAGGACCTACTGCCTAGCACTGGGAACTCTACTCAATATTTTGTAATAACCTATATGGGAAAAGAATCTGAAAAAGAATATATATATGTATAACTGAATCACTTTACTGTATACCTGAAACTAATACAACATTGTAAGTCAACAATACTTCAGGTGCATACATCCAATACTTAAAAAAAGAAAAAAATACTTTTATCACGGAAAAGTGCAAACACCTGCATCTTCAAGGCGCCATCTTATACTTTCTAAAGTCTGTTTCATGGGTGTATAAGATGAAAATCGGGGAAAGATGTCAGTTAAATTTATGCTTTCTCTTCGCTAAACAAAAAAGCAAAATACAATACACCATGGGAAAGACGCTGTTGTAAGAATTCCACAGCAGCCAGAGAGAGGAGAGGCTCCGGACCTCCACGGCCAGCATTATATAGGCAATGATGAGCTGGGTGTGGGCCCAGGTGAGAGTTCTATAGAGCACCCGC
Organism: Mesoplodon mirus; assembly: GCF_964341445.2. NCBI lineage: Eukaryota > Metazoa > Chordata > Mammalia > Artiodactyla > Ziphiidae > Mesoplodon > Mesoplodon mirus. The sequence continues at coordinate 18,237,770 of NC_138996.1, read as the reverse complement.
ATCGGCCAGGATCTGATGAACACGTTGGCAAAGGTGTGAATCAGGTAGTCGGCTTCCACCATCACAGCCCAGCAGAGGAAACCAAACACCTGTCCGGGGTGGAGTCCGTGCCACCAAGCCGAGAAGACGAACGTCTGCAACAAGGGCCAGGTCCTGCCCTGCTGGAAAATGAGGCGTCGGAGCCACCGAGCTGTGCTCTGGTTCCACTTTCTGGTGAACAGGGCTATCCTGTGGGTTGTTTCCAGAGTCCAAATGTCCGCATCAGGGATGTATCCCTCCTCACCAGGGCTCTGTCCAAACTCGGGTCCAAAGCCCGCTGCGTAGAGGAGGGAGTCATCCAGGAGCCAGTGGGAGTAGTAGGTGAGTTTGAAGAGCCCGGCGGTGGACCACGTGACATAGACGCACTGCAGTTGTCGGCAGTCCGTCAGTCCTGCTCCTGCGCTCACCGCCTGCCTCACCACAACCTTCAGACACTCTAGTCCCAGAATCTGCAGACCCCTCCGGGTCAGAGCCCAGAAAGAGTGCCTGGGATACAAACTGCTGGGCCCTTGAACACGAGCCTGAAATCTCTGGAAGGAACACAGGGGGCCTCCTAGGAGAGCAGGGAAAAAGAGCAAGTAGCTGAAATAGGGCAGAGCCTTCCACAGACGCTCAGACAAAGAGCTCTTATTCCTGATGCCTCCTGCTGCTGCTGCCGCTTTCCCCTCATGAATGTCCAGAGACAGGGATGTGACCCTCTGGGTTAAGAGCATGAGGGAAGAAAGAGTGACACAGAACCTGAAAGAGAGTTTTTCTTTAATGTAAAAACACTCCACATTTACTTTTATCCCCTTGCAGTGCCTCACCCAAGACCCAGTGGCAGGGACTTCCCTAGTGGTCCAGTGGCTAAGACTCCATGCTCCCAATGCAGGGAGCCCAGGTTTGATCCCTGGTCAGGAAACTAGATCCCACATGCATGCTGCCACTAAGAGTCTGCATGCCGCAACTAAAGATCCCACGTTCCACAACTAAGACCTAGCCCAGCCAAATAAATACTAAAAAAAAAAAAAAGACCCAGTGGCCAATGGGTGGCTCTAAACAATTAAGACCAATCTCATGGCCTGCAGTTTCCCCCACAAAGACTCTTGGATTAATCCGGAACCACAGGCTCCTCTGAGCAGGATGGAAAGGTAAATGGAGAAATGAATCATTAGAGAGGCAAATAAAAGAATGACGAGGAATATTACAGTGAAACGTTGATTATAGTATTTCTAAGAATACCTTATAAAGATTAGGATCGAGGTCAGGGAGAAATTTGTCACAGAAGAAACAAGACCTTAGTTCTGTTTAGTCTTAGTTCTTCCTATAGAGACTACAGGAAGCTGGAGATGTGGACTGTGAACCAGTCCCTGACTGCAAGATTCTGAAGGCTTCGGGATTTGGGCTGAGGAAGAGCGAATCAAGCTAGAGGCTCAGGGTATGTGCTGAGTCATTAGCATTTGAGCTGTGTTCTTCACCAATCAGCTGACCTGTTCCTGCGTCACCATCACACAGTAGAGAAGATCCTGCTGACCATGGAGAAAATTAATGAGAGTTACAGTGACACACTCTACAGCCAGGAACACTGTCCTGTGGAGAGAAGATGGCTCTGTTTCCCAACCGTTGCTGCTTCTGTGTCTGAGAACTTAAGGACAACTGATCTCCTTACTTGACCTATCAAACAGTAAGCAAAGTGGCCACCAAATGCCACTAACCCCTGTTCAGTCCTCTTCTGTTAAGGGCTGAATGTGTCCTCCCCCACCCCAAATTCATATGTTGGGGGCCTAACCTCCAGTACCTCAGAATGTGTATATTTGGGGATGGGTCTTTAAGAGGTAATTAAGGTAAAACGAGGTCATGAGGGCAGGCCCTAACCCAAGATGACTGGTTTCCATATGAGAAGAGATAAGGACACAGACACACACAGAGGGAAGACCATGTGAAAGCAGAGGGAGAAGATGGTATCTACAAGCCAAGGAGAGAGGCCTCAGGAGAAGCTGAACCTGCCAACACTTTGACCTTGGACTTCCAGCCTCCAGAGGAAGTAAATGTTTGCTGTTGAAGCCACCCTGTCCGCAGTACTTTGTATGAGAGCCAGAGCAAACTAACACATCTTCCCGCTTCAGCTCAGGTTCAGCCTCCCTCCCGTGCAGCCAGGTTCTGTTCAACTTGCTCCTCCAGCCCCTATCAGGTCCGGGCTTCCTCCTGAAATCCTAAGTCACCACATCCCGGTCAGTACTCCCCACTCCCTATCCACCCACCATCTTGCCTCTTCTTCAGAGAAGCAAGCCCTGGAGACTTTGGTGAAAACAGTCAGAATAAAGAATAGGATTCTGGGGCTTCCCTGGTGGCGCAGTGGTTGAGAGTCTGCCTGCCGATGCAGGGGACAGGGGTTCGAGCGCTGGTCTGGGAGGATCCCACATGCCGTGGAGCGGCTGGGCCCGTGAGCCACAATTACTGAGCCTGCGCGTCTGGAGCCTGTGCTCCGCAACAAGAGAGGCCGCGATAGTGAGAGGCCCGCGCACCGCGATGAAGAGTGGCCCCTGCTTGCCACAACTAGAGAAAGCTCTCGCACAGAAACGAAGACCCAACACAGCAAAAAGAAATTAATTAATTAATAAACTAAAAAAAAAAAATTTACGGATGTCAAAACGGTTTAGTAATTTTTTATACAACAAAACAGTGGATTATAATGTAGCCTGGGAAAATTAAAAAAAAAAAAAAGAATAGGATTCTGGGTGTGGGAGGGATGGCAGAGTAAGGCAACCAACAGCAGCTAGAATCAGAGAGGTGACCCCCTCGACAGGTCACCCCTCCAGTTCACCGAGCGACCATGAAGCCAGGCCAGTGGTGATCACAGCGAGAGCCAGGAACAACAGGCTTCAGGATGGCAGAGATGCCTGATTCCCTCTAATCCTGGTGATCTCACTGGCTCAGGAAAACACGTCCCTAGACTGTAATTAGCGCCCTATTTTTTTTTTCCTGGATTGAGTGACTTCCCTTTTTCTGGGGGATGGAAGAGCTGAGTGTCAGTGAAAGTAAAACTCTTGCAGAGCAGGTGTGTGGGAAGGCAGCAAAGGTTTATGGTAGATTTATACCTTTCCTGTCCTACTGAAACAGCGGGGAGGCTGCCGGCTATGTGTCTAAACTACCTACACTGAGGTGTGTGTACTCTGCTTAGTTACCTGCAGGCCAGCCTCATCTGTGGGCCCTGGGACTCCTGGTTCACTCCCTTTCTCGGGCACAATGTGAATTACAGCTAGTGCCAGGCACTGTGCCATGCAGGCAGCACATGGTAGCTATTAGGAGATAAGTCATACAATTACACTTATATTCATTCATTAACCCTAACCTAAGAGGCTTGCAAGATAGGTATTGCTATCCCCCCAACACACACTTAACACACACCCTTTATTTCAGAAAAAGACATTGAGGCTGAGAGAGGTTGACTGACTCACTCAAGATCACACTGCTGGGATGTGGAAGAATTTGGATTCAAACTCAACGCCCAGGTCCTCCCCACCAGCACCCCGGTGCAAGCAAACCCTGGTGGGCTCTGTAGGAACACAGGAACGGGCTGCTTTACCTTGTGGAAGGAGCTTCTTGCAGATAATACTCCGTATAGTGCAGACCCAGGTGGCACAGCGTCTGCCAGCTCATCTGAAAGAGGAAAGTCAGCCTGTGGACGTCCTGGGGGCCCAGCGAGTGGATCAGGACCACGGTGCACAGAGCGGGGATGAAGACCAGCACAGCGAAGGAACCCATGGCGGCTACTGCCAGGCCTCCTCCTACCACCAGGAGGAACAGGTACCTGGAATACAGAACACCTTAGAGCAGTGTGACAGATGAGTCACCTCCCGTGGCAGCCCATCTGTGGAACCCAGTGGAGGTGGGCGCCCCCTCACCCCTACAGAAGTCACACCGTTGTCACTCTGAAGTATTCCTCCTGTTCTTCTGAAGAAGAGAAACGGAGGGTAGAGGCAGAGTCCATGTGTAAACCACTTCAGCAGGAGACAAATCTTGATTTCTGCCTCTGGGACCCTGGGCACCCCTCTTTGATGTCTGCCAGGCCAGTGGGGAGATACCTGCCCCCAACAATCCTGTGGAGACCGGTCTGGAATGTTTCCCAGTAGGGCCACACTCAGCCCTGCGCTTGCTGCCCAACCAAAGTGGTGGGAATCTAGGATCCAGGATCTAGGAGGACTCTAGACATCATCTCACACAGGTGAGTCTCTTCCCTTTCCACAGAGCTGCACCCCCTGGCCCTCAATGCCTCCCTTTGATAAGTGTTTGAAAACTCAATTACAAACTCTTTAAGTGTATTGTTTAATAATTTTTGTCATCTGCATACATAGTTTAGCCTATTCTCCAAATCCATACAAATAAAATCATACAGTATTTGCTTATTTGAGTAAAGCTTCTATCATTAGTATAATATTTTGTTTTTTTAATTTATTGAAGTATAGTTGATTTACAATGTTTCAGATGTACAGCAAAGTGATTCAGTTATACATATGTATATTCTTTTTCAGATTTTTGTCTATCGTAGGTTATTATAAGATATTGAGTGTAGTTCCCTGTGCTATACAGTAGGTTCTTGTTGTCTGTTTTGTATATAGTCGTGTGTATATGTTAATCCCAAACTCCTAATTTATCTCTACCCCCTCCCCAGCTATCCCTTTGGTAACCATAGTTCGTTTTCTATGTCTGTGAGTCTATTGTCTATTTCTGTTTTGTAAATAAGTTCATCTGTATCATTTTTTAGATTCTACATATAAGTGATACCATGATATTTGTCTTTATATCTACCCTCAATCCTCTCTACTGTACTTTAAGTTCTCATGACTTGGTACTTTTTGTATTGTTGTAAATACATTGTAAATACATGTTGTAAATACATCAGTGAAGTGGCTTGTGGAGCATGCCTCCTTTGGAAGCCAGCGGATGCCCTCTGGATCTGCAGAGGCACCAGAGTTTCCATATTATGAGGACTCGGCTTTTCTTTCCACAGTATATGGAGATTTGTTTGTTTTTTCCTTTTAAGTAGTGCCTAGTTAATAAATCTGAACAAAGAGGCCATAAAAAAAACTCTGAAACAGGGACAGGAAAAGTGAATAAATCTCTGTGTCACAGGGTGTAGATCATGGCTCTTTGGCCTGTGACGCACAGGCCTTTGCAAGAATTTCTTTCTTTCTTGAGGGAGACGGCAGGTGCTTCAGTGTGCGAGGCTCTATTCCACAGGCCCTGGCCATTCCTGAGCTTCAGCCTCTGCTTGGGATGACTCCTTCTCTACCCGCCCAAGCCTTCGCCTCCCTGCCATTGGAAAATAGAGAACACTTATTCCTTACACAGCAGAGGTGAAACATGAAACAGTGCTATTCCTCAAAGCAACTGCCCTGGGGGTATGTAAACATTATTATGTCTACACATGTACAATGCAGGATGCATGATTTTTTGGAGTGCTTATTTTATTCTGGGCATTGGGCCAATAATTCCTTTATATGAAATATCTTCGTTTAATCCTTAAAACAATCCCATGAGGTAGGCATTATTATTTCCATTTTACAGATGAACTCAGAGAGTTTATTCACATACACAAGGACACTCAGGAAGTGAGGGACCAGGACTCACCAGGCTAACTCCCAAAGCCAGCAATCTTAACCTATGGGAATTAGCCCTTATTTTTGCACTTGTTTTGCTTTATTGTTTGTGATTCTTTCTCAATAGGAAACTTTTTTTTTTAACAACTGCTTCCCTCGTCTCCTAAACAAAGGTAAAGCGCCATCAACCAGTTGTGAAGATGTAATAACCTACCATAGTTTAATCGAACTCAGCCATCCTGGTTGCTAGAAACAGCTAGATTTACTTATGAATCCCCAATATATAAAAATCTTAGTTTCCAAAATAAGTGAATTATTAAGAGGTAGAACTTTGGCAATGGATTTTCACTTTACAAAAGGATATTCCATAAAACCTTTTTTTAAAAATAGGGACTGTCTCTAATGTATTGAATTTACTAGGTATAAAAAATCATTTCAATCAAGTTATCAAATCTCTAGTGACAGTAATTTTGGATCCCAGGTAGAGATAAAACTAATCAAACAAAATTTATTTTGACTTTTTTCATTTCTCTGAGAAATCAGACAAAGGCATTAAAAAAATCACATAGTTGTATATTTAATAAAATTTAATTTTATTCAAAATGATAGAATTCCATGAAATTAAGACTGTTCAAGAATATCTGGGGGTGGCGCTTCCCTGGTGGCGCAGTGGTTGGGAGTCTGCCTGCCAATGCAGGGGACGCGGGTTCGTGCCCCGGTCCGAGAGGATCCCACATGCCGCGGAGCGGCTGGGCCCATGAGCCATGGCCGCTGAGCCTGCGCATCCGGAGCCTGTGCTCCGCAACGGGAGAAGCCACAGCAGTGAGAGGCCTGCATACCGCCAAAAAAAAAAAAAAAAAAAAAAAAAAAGAACATCTGGGGCATACGTTTGATTTATAGGTGCATCTATTTGGGGAATTCCTATATCACCCCAACATCCATCTGTCCCCCATTTATTTTCATCCTTTTCCTACTTAATGTGACCCTATCAAACTTTGGCTGAGTCAATGCAGACATGATGTCAATTTCCAGTTCTGATTCACTCTATTAGACATAATCATGATCAAGCAATCAATAATCGGTGGCAGTGATGATAACTTAAAAACAACCAGTGTAATTAGTATTTAATATTCACATCTGCACTCCAACCTGGGCTTTTTGATCTACTATAGTATTCATAGACGTAAGAGCAAAATTAGCCATCAAACCTACCTGGCATGAGTGGAAAATGAATCCATAATGCAGAGATAATTAAAGAGAAGCGCAAAAGGAAAAGCAGCCCCTTGATAAAGTGATACAGGATGGAGGAAGAACAGCTGAAGCCAATCCATCATGAACTGGAACAAAAGATACTGTCCTTTCCAGAATCCTTAACTGATGCTTTCCTGGAAATCTCAACCAGGTTCTCTTTGATCTTTTTATACAGTTTAGGAAGGCCTGGCTGAGCAAAAGGCAAACAAAAGCACTGGAGATAAGCAGTATAAAAGTTGGCTTTCTGATAAAGGGAACTCACTATAGAAAGCAAAACGCATCTGGTGTTAGATTACCTAGTAAGGCTATGTATGAAAAGCATTGCTTTCAGAAGTTCTGGTTTTGTTTATATACTGCAGTATTTGCCTTTCCAGTCATCTGACTTTCATATTCTTCTCACTAAGTAAATGGAAAATCTCATTTTCCAATTGTGGACAGTCAACTCACCCGACTCGGGAGGGGGAACAAGAACACGAACTGTGAAGAAGGGAGGCCGGTTCCCCCTCCCAACCATTTCCTCCTTAGGCTCTTTATACTATTTCCTTATGCTATTTCTTCTTTTTTTTTTTATAGTACCTAGTCACCACCCTTTATATACCTATTTCTCAATTAGTTTATTGCCCGTCTCCCTGCTACAATGTGAGCTCTGCAAGGGAGGAGCTTTGTTTTGTTTATTGCTGTACCCCCTACACATAGAACAGTGCTGGGTGCGTACGATGTACTCAGTAAGTACTTGTTAAAATCTGAAAGGTTTTAAGGAAGCTAAAGTGTGGAGAGGAACATTTAAAGAGAAGCTCTTCTTTAGGGTGTGGACAAGAAATCCAAGAGACGCTGCCTACAAGCAAGACAAGAACAAGAGGCCATTTCTTGGCGGGTAGAGGTCCATCTACTGAGCCCAGAGCATTACAACGCCATCCCAGACCAGCCACTTTTCATCTCTGAAGGCACATGGAAGAGCAAGCAGCCTTAAATAAGGGACGGGAGAGTATAGCCTGATTCAAAAGCATCTTAAGGGCAAGGACCCCCTGTTAGTGGGAGACAGCTCTGCACAGAAGAGAAAACATGAAAGAAAGCCTCCAATTAGCTAGAGAACTCTGAGCAAATCAGTCCCCTCTCTGAGACTGAACAACTTCATCTTAAAATTCTATATAATAATGACAGTTATTCAGCAGAATTGCTGTGTTGTCTTCAACAGAACTGTTATGAAGATTAGATAACGTATGTAAAAGCATGGAGGATAAAGCTGTTTGGTTGAATGTAGTTGAAGGTAACACAATTGAATAATAAAAATGTTGAGCATTATTGGGCTACCATTTTATTTATTTATTATTTTTAAAAATAAATTTATTTATTTATTTGTTTTTGGCTGTGTTGGGTTTTTTTTGCTGTTGCTGCTTTCTCTAGTTGCAGCGAGCGGGGGCTACTCTTCGTTGTGGTGCGCAAGCTTCTCATTGCAGTGGTTTCTCGTTGCGGAGCACGTGCTCTAGGTGTGCGGGCTTCAGTACTTGTGGCTGGCCGGCTCTAGAGCACAGGCTCGGTAGTTGTGGGGCATGGGCTTAGTTGCTCCACGGCACGTGGGATCGTCCCGAACCAGGGCTCGAAACCGTGTCCCCTGCATTGGCAGGCAGATTCTTAACCACTGCACCACCAGGGAAGTCCCTGGGCTACCATTTTATGACAGACTTGTGCTAAGCACTTGGAGTAGAAGGATGAATAAGATACGGTTCCTGCCCTCAAGTAGCTCTGAATCTACTAGGGAGAAGGAAATGGCAACAAATACTTGCATTAAAGAACTATAGGTGCCGTATACCACTGGCACACTGTAGTGGACAAATAAAGAAGCAATCATCTGCAGAGATAAGGAATTTTTTAAATGCAGGGGAAGTGGAGAAGGGGGAATGCTTAACTTGGCTCTGGAAGGATGTTTCCAAACAGATGGATAGTTTATTCCAGGCCACAGATGGCACAAAGACCTAGACAAACAGTAGAGCAATTAATGGGAGAAAAGGGCTCCCTAAGCAACGAATAAGCTCACATCATAGTAAACATATTAAAATGCAGTCAAAACCCCCATTAAATATACTTGCTAGGTTCAGAAGAATTGAGTTGCCCTTAATTTGTTAGGGAAAAGGTTATGCTTTTTGTCATTGAATTAAATATTTATTAATTCATACTTGTACTTTTTGCATTTTGGAATCAGCACATTTTATTTGCAGGTCTCAAACATTTTATAGGCTCCCCGAAAGGCCTGTAGGCCCTAGACACTGTAGCTAATATTGATAAAATGGTCCTTTTTACAAGCATGCCATGATGGTTAATTTTGTGTCAACTCAGGCTATGCTGCCCAGCTGTTTGGTCATTACCAGTCTAAATATTGCAGCAAAGGTATTTTTAAGATGAAATTAAAATCAGATTTAAATCAGTAGAATTTTAGTAAAACATATTACCATCCAAAATGTGGGGGGTGACTTCCCTAGTGGTGCAGTGGTTAAGAATCTGCCTGTCAATGCAGGGGACACGGGTTCGAGCCCTGGTTTGGGAAGATCCCACGTGCCGAGGACAGCTAAGCCCATGCGCCACAACTACTGAGCCTGCGCTCTAGAGCCCGCGAGCCACAACTACTGGAGCCCGCGAGCCACAACTACTGAGCCCACGTGCTGCCACTACTGAAGCCCGCGCGCCTAGAGCCCGTGCTCCACAACAAGAGAAGCCACCGCAATGAGAAACCTGCGCACCACAACGAAGAGTAGCCCCCGCTCCCCGCAACTAGAGAAAGCCCACGTGCAGCAATGAAGACCCAACACAGCCAAAAATAATAAATAAAATAAACAAAATGTGGGTGGGCCTCATCCAATCAGCAGAAGGCCTTAAGACCAAAGACTGAGGTTTCCCCTCCGCAGAAAGCAATTCTGCCTCATAGAAACCCTGCCTGAATTTCCCGCTTGTAGATTTTGGATTTGAGACTGCAAGATCAACTTCTTCCAGCCTGGGGGTCTGCGTAACTACGTGAGCCAGTTCCTTAAAATAAATGTGTCTCCCATGGCTTCTGCTTCTCTGGAGAACACTAGCACCCATGCCATGAAGGTCTTTTTTTTTTTTTTTAACATCTTTATTGGAGTATAATTGCTTTACAATGGTGTTAGTTTCTGCTGTATAACAAAGTGAATCAGCTATACATATACATATGTCCCCATATCCCCTCCCTCTTGAGTCTCCCTCCCACCCTCCCTATCCCACCCCCTTAGGGGGTCACAAAGCACTGAGCTGATCTCCCTGTGCCATGCAGCTGCTTCCCACTAGCTATCTACTTTACGTTTCTTAGTGTATATATGTCCATATCACTCTCTCACTTCGTCCCAGCTTACCTTTCCCCCTCCCCGTGTCCTCAAGTCCATTCTCTACGTCTGTGTCCTTATTCCTGTCCTGCCCCTAGGTTCTTCAGAACCTTTCTTTGGTTTTGTTTTAGATTCCATATATATGTGTTAGCATATGGTATTTGTTTTTCTCTTTCTGACTTACTTCACTCTGTATGACAGACTCTAGGTCCATCCACCTCACTACAAATAACTCAATTTTGTTTCTTTTTATGGCTGAGTAATATTCCATGGTATATATGTGCCACATCTTCTTTATCCATTCATCTGTCGATGGACATTTAGGTTGCTTCCATGTCCTGGCTATTGTAAATAGAGCTGCAATGAACATTGTGGTACATGACTCTGTTTGAATTATGGTTTTCTCAGGGTATATGCCCAGTAGTGGGATTGCTGGGTCGTATGGTAGTTCTATTTTTAGTTTTTTAAGGAACCGCCATACTGTTCTGTATAGTTGCTGTATCAATTTACATTCCCACCAACACTGCAAGAGGGTTCCCTTTTCTCCACACCCTCTCCAGCATTTACTATTTGTAGATTTTTTGATGATGGCCATTCTGACTGGGCCATGGAAGTCTTTCAAATCGATTTAGACAGACATTGCTTAAAAATGAATAGGTGTTGGGCTTCCCTGGTGGCTCAGTGGTTGAGAGTCCGCCTGCCGATGCAGGGGACACGGGTTCGTGCCCTGGTCCGGGAAGATCCCACGTGCCGCGGAGCGGCTGGGCCCGTGAGCCCTGGCCACTGAGCCTGCGCGTCCGGAGCCTGTGCTCCGCAACAGGAGAGGCCACAACAGTGAGAGGCCCGCGTACCGCAAAAAAAAAAAAAGAATAAGTGTTTACATGCTTGGAGACAATAGGATGTTTTAAATTCATCCATATATTTATTCAACAGGTTTTTTTTTGAGTATCAACTATGTGTCAGGTACTGTGGTCAGTGAGTAAAGAGTAAGGACAAACTCCTATGGCCTTACTTTCATGGAACTTAGTCTTTGGGGGAGGTGGTAAAAGAAGTACAGCTGGTGATGGATGCTATCCTTATCCCTTGGAGATAACCAACAGTATAGCAAGAGTGACCTATTTTTAAAAAATTTTTATTTTATATTGGACTATAGTTGATTTACAATGTTTTGCTAGTTTCAGGTGTATAGCAAAGTGATTCAGTTATACATATACATATAAGAGTGACCTATTTCTGACTCAGTGGTCAGAGAGGCTTCTCTGAGAATGAAGGTCAGTTTCTTGTATCAACTGAGCTGGGCTACAGTTCTCAGTTATTCAAACGCCAGTCTAGGTGATGTAGTGAAAGTATTTTGCTGATGTGATTAAATGCCATAACCAGCTGATTTTAAGGAATGGAGATTATCCTAGATAATCTGGGTGGGCTTGATTCAATCAGTTAAAAGGCCTTGGGGCAGAGCTGGAGCTTCCTGAAGAAAGTCCACCTGTAGACAGGGCTTCACTCCATGTGTCGGAGTTCCAGCCTGCCCTGAAGATTTCTCACCTGCCTAGCCAGCCCCACAATCACGCTGACCAATTCCCTGCAATAAATCTCTTAGTATATTATCTCCTAGTGGTTCTGTTTCTGTGGTCGAACCCTGGCTGATATGCCCCGTATATGACATCTGAGACTAGAGTCAGAAGCGGGGGTGGGGCCGAGGGCAGGTGGAAGCTGTTTGGGTCTCAGATTCAGCCTGGCTTCCTAGAGAATGAAAGTGTGATTAGAGAAAGAGGAAGAGAACATGGAATTAAAGAAGAGAGAACTGGGCAGGGGCTGGATTTTAAAAGGAATGGGAAGTAAAATAACTGAATTTGGTTTTTCAAGGATGATTTTAGCTACAGGAGAGTGGCTTGGATGGGGGTGTGATTTCAGAGGTCACGGGTGGAAGGGGCAGGCTACAGGGGGAGGTTAGATTAGAGAGGTGGCAGAGTAAATGATGCAAAGTGTAAGAATGAGATGTAGGAACAGCAGAACTTGCCGGTGAGTTATGTACGGAGAGGTGACGACTGCCAAGAATGACTGTTGAGTTTCTCGCTTGAGCAACTGGGTGAATGGCGGACTCCTTTACTAGACAGAGATCAAATGACCAACTTGGATCCTCTGGAGAGAGGGCAAGGGCGTAAATCAAAAGCTCTGTTCTGGACATTTTAGGTTTCATAAGACCCAAGTGGACACGTGAAGTAGGCAATCGAATAATCAGCCCAGCAAGGAGGACAGCATTAGAGATATTAACCTGAGACCGACAGCAGGTAGAGGGTACTTAATTTACGGGAATAACGAGCTCACACTGAAAGGGAAAAGGGCCCAGGGTTTAGCAGTAGGATGCTTCAGGAAGGGAGACTGAGAAGGAACAGTGGGTATAATGAGGTCTCAATGACGTGCGTTGGATCAAACTAAACGGCTGTTTAAAATCCGAGTCCATCGATCCCCGGATTGCGCTAAAACCAGATGGTGGCCACGCACCGACCCCCGGCACAAATCCGCTTACCCCAGCGAAGTGGAACCTTAAACCAGAGCCGGCCCCGCCCCCGGCCCCACTCCGCCCCGCCCCGCCCCCGCGAGCAGCCCCAGGCTCCGCCCCTTCCCGATCCTGCCAGGCTCTGCAATCGTTCGTAGAGATCGTCGCTTTGCCCAGGCGGTTGTGTAGATCCAACTGGAAGTCAGGCCCAAACCATGGCGGAAAAGACTCAAAAAAGGTGGGTCGCTGTCTGAGAAAAGCCTGTTCTGCCCTCTCCGCAGGGGTGGAACCTGTTCCTGGTCGCCTGTGGTGGGGACTTAGATGGTGTCTTATCCCGGGCGCCCGGCTTAGACGGTTCCTAAAGCCCAGACCTGGGCGTCCGCGGAGGGAGGGGACGACGGAGTAGCGGTAGAGCGGCCCGGGAAGGTATACGGAATGGGGCAGGGAAGCTTCTGGTTCTCGGTCCCTCCGCGACCTCTCCGGCTCTCCTCCGCCACGCGCCTGCGCGGAAGCGGTCTCGGGCGGGGCTGCGAGGGGAGGAGGGTGTTGTCCCCCGCCCCGGACACGGAGGAACCGTCCCCTTCCCTTTCGCTGCCTTCGGGGTGGCTATAGCTGACCTGTGTCCCCGACACACACGGGAGTGCCGGCCGCTCCCCAATCCCTTCCTGCCTGTCGTGGGCGCTGTGTGTTTGTGTAGACGGGCTCCGGGGGGGCCGCGCCTGGACCAGAACTAGCTGCTTTGTAGACGCGTGGGGACAGGCCCTAGGGCTGCTTCTCCAGTGGTCTTACTGGCTGGGCACTCTGGGTGGAAAGGAGCGGCTGGGATGGGGACATGCTTAAGTTAAACCGTTTCCCACAGCAGCAGTGTTGAGCACTCTCTGGTGACTCTCTCTGAAAAAGAAAACCGACAAACCTTGTTTTGGGTGCCATAAATTAACATTTAGGTTTTTCTTCTCTTTAGGCAGGTAATTGTAATCTTTTTCATAAGATAATGAGGAAAGATCTGCTAGGAATATTATGCACAGTGTATAGTAGTGTGCAGTGGAGATGAAGGTGGTGTTGATTGTTGTTTTAATAGGTAGGTCTTTGGCTAAGCCTTCTCCCAGCTGCCTGTTTCCCTGTCCGCCCCATCACTCCCAGGTACAGTGAGGTCTACGTGGAGATGTTCGGACCACGTTTTAATTGATCTAGCGGTGCGTTTAATTATTCCTGCCTCACAAAGTGTGCTGATTGTAACACACACTACCTGGAGCCTCTTCCTTCTGCATAAAACTGAAGACAGGGCATTTCTGAGTCTCACCTGTTCTCGCTGCCCAGGATAAGTTAAACGTTAGATAATACTTTTTTCATTAAAAAATTATAGCGAGAGGGAGGCTGAGGGAATGGAAAACTGGGTTGGGAAATCATGTCTAAAATGAGATGTTTTATAGAGGTTAATTTATTTGTCCAGGGCTTAATAAAATTGCTTTTTTAAACACACAAACCAACTTGAAAAAACATTTACAAATGTTGATACATTCAAGGGCAGCATCATTCAGCTGTCACAGAAAGAATATCCAAAATGACAGGATGTTTCCAGGAAACTTTCAGCTAACAGAAAAGAGATGACTGGTGTTAGGATAATGATGTCCCGGAAATGAACTTTGCTTCAAGACATTTGAAGTCTCTGGGCTTCAGTTTCCTCATCTAGAAAATGAGAGGTTTGGACCATTTTCTGTTTTCTACTTCATGTCACTGAAGTTTTTTCTTTCTTCTATTCAGTAGAAAGGTTTTATATTTTCTGTGATTTCAGCAGACAAGTGACACGTAGTAACCCAGATGGATCACTTTAAAATTTTATTAACTTGTTCCTTGTAGAAAGTCAGTGCCTGTTAAAATGATGGGAGCAGACATAGCTGTGTCTAGTCTCAACAACATTTCTTGAAGATAGACCCAGGGATTATTAGTTTTTGGTTTGATATTCTTTTTACTTAGAGCTTTAAAAATACTTTGTGGTAGGAAGGTTTGTTCACAGAAATTTATAGAAGAAAAATTCTTACACGTCTTTTTTTAGTTTTTCACATCAGTAAGGAAGTGGTGATTTTTAAAAATACTTAGTTTTGGTGTCACTTTTCATTTATATTAGGGAATATTTGGGAGGATTCTGGAATATGAATGATGGAGAAACATATTAAAGAGTTTGTACCCTTCTGACTCTTCAGAGCTGTATTTCTGGTCTAGAACTCTCTCATGGCTCCAGATCTGGATATACTGGGTCTTTCTCCATGGATACCTCAAGCTGAGTTCATCTAAAATTTAACCAAGTAACTTCATTTTTCATTTTCTTTCTTTTCTATGTACTGATGTTTTTCATATCTTCCCACAGATATGTCAAATGCCTCATAAAATTTTTTTCCAAATGCTCATCACATAATCTTTCTGGTTTTTTCTTTTTTCCTAGAAATCTTCCCTTCGAAGTCCTCTGTCAACTTTGCTCTCTAAGACTGATGCACAGCTGTTATCCTGATGTTTCCCTCTGTCCTTGCACACTGGAGCCTCTGTTTCTAGAATCTGTCTTGTCTGTTGGTTTACTTTTATTTAGCTAAGTACATCCTTCATTAGCTTCCTAATAAAGAGTGCACAGGAGATATTTTTTTTTAGTCCTTGCAAGTCTAAGAATGTCTTTATTTTCCTTCCGTAGTTGTTTGCTAGTTTGGCTGGATAAACAGCTCTAGGTTAAAAGTAGTTTTCACTCAGACTTCTGTAGGGATTGTTTGCTGGTGTTGTAGTACCCAGTATTGCTCTTAAGAAATCTGATGCCATTCTGATTATTTCTTCCCCTCCGTGTGTGACTGTTCCACCCCCCACCCCTGGAAACTTTTGAGGATCTTCTCTATAGTGTTCAAAAATGTTATGCTAATGGTACTTGCCATGGGTGTTATGCATTCAGTGAGTCCTTCCTGAGTGGAAATTGATAGCCTTTGTCCCGGGGAATTTTCTTATGTTATTCTTTCCTAGTTTATTCTCCACCAATATCTCTATTTTCTCCTTTCAAGATTACTTTTATTGGGATTACTTTTATATTTCATATATTGGTCCTCTAACCGTCTTGCCTTTTCTCTTTTTTCTTTACATTTTGTTCTGCTTTCTGGGAGAGCTCTTTTTTTAACCTCCATCCTTCTAGTGAATTTTAAATATTAGTCATGTTTTTTATTTCTAGCACCTCTTTCTTAGACTCTGTTGCTTTTTCATAGGCTTCTGTCTTGATTTATGCAGTAGTGTCTCATTTCTCTCAGTTATAAGGGTTGTGTGTCTTTAATGTTTTCTTCTACTATCTGAATTAACTGTGTTTCCTCAAACTTTTTTTTCCTGTTGGTTTTGGTTTTTTCCTTCTTAGTTGGAGGCTTTCTGGATGTATCTGATAATGGCCTTCTGTCCATTCTGTCCATTGTTAAGCATGAGAACAGCACAGCTGGGAGCTCCAGGTATATGCATTAGGCTTGTCCTCTGATGTGTTTCAGGGTAGAGCAAGTCAGGCAGGAAGCTGAGCTTTTCGTCGAAGAACTCAGGATGGCTGGTAGTTTCTGTAGAAAAGAATCATCTTCTTATCTCCTTGCTGCCTGAAATTCTGTGTGAGGCCAGGAAGGCACATGGGGAAGGGGTGCTGGTGGTCTCACTGTTGCTCTGCCTGTCATCGTCACCTGGCTTTGGCTTGATATCTTAAGCGCAGCGCCTCATGGAGGGTCCAGTCATCATCCGGCTGTGCCCCTGAGGATGGGGACCGGGGGCAGACATCTGACTGCTTGGTTGCCTCGCGTTTTCTCCCCTTCCCTAGTGCCTGGTGCCTCCAAGCTAAGCCCCTCAGTGACTCTCTTCCTGCTGCTTACAGGCTTCTGAAAGTCTCGACACCTTTCATCTGCTGTTACCTCCTCTCCCTTGCTCTTTGGGAATAGTACTTCTTTTATTCCTTTACTGTTGTTTTAGTGGTATTTTGAAAGGAGAGATAAGTTGTCCATGTAGACCGGGGGGGCTAACTTCTTCTGTAAAAAGCTAGTATTACCTTGTTTTTATTGTTAAGGAGTACATAGTGTTCCAGTAAGCTGGTGGCAATATTTTATTTCATTACCTCTCCCTTTTTATGGCTATCAAGGTTATTAACAATGTTTCGCTGTTCTGAATAATATTATAATGACCAATTTGTGCATATATTTTCCTCCTATTGAATTCTTGATGATAGAACTCCAGAAATAGATTTCCTAGATCACACATTATGAATATTTTTATGATTCCTGATGCATATTGGTACAGTAATTTCAAAGAGGTGTCCTGATAGTGCCACCAGAAATGTCCTAGTGTCTCAGTTAAATTACAGCTGCATCACCATTGGATAGCTGTCATTAAAGGAAAAACAAAACACCTCATCACCCTGAACAAACTAATATGAGATAAGAAATGGACCAGAATGTAACCATATTGAATATTCCAAGTATTCACATTTATCTCATAACACAGCCTTTCATTTCTTCCCTCCATTGACTTGTGTCATGTTTCTGCTAGTACGATATCAAGCATCCTGGGTGTAATATGACACAGAACAGTTATGAACTGTGGTCTGGAAATATTCTAACCCATGCCATTGTGAATATGGTATAATCAGGTTATATTTGTGATAGCAGTTATTTATTTGGAGACTGAAAGTAATGAGAAGTAATGCTAATGAAAAATAATAATTTTTTCCTTGGTTAAAGAGGATTGTTGCTGAAGCAGTGGGAGAAATGATTTGAAGAACAGAAAAACTGGTCTTAAAGGGAAACTAAGGAATCTAAAGTTCATTAAATGATACTTACAAGTTACATGAAAGTATTTTTAGATAAAATAAAGGGGGAGACACTTTGAGGGATTCTGATTTGAGGGGGACTTTTTCAGGAAAGTGGATAAAGTTTCACCCTGATTATGGAAACATATCCAGGACTTCTTTAGTACCTGGCCTTAAGAAAATTTGATCAGTTATTGATTGATTGATTGGATAGGTAATGCATTTGTGTGATTCAAAATGCAAACAATTTAAAAAATGATGTATAGGGCTTCCCTGGTGGCGCAGTGGTTGAGAGTCCGCCTGCCGATGCAGGGGACACGGGTTTGTGGCCCAGTCCGGGAAGATCCCACGTGCCGCGGAGCGGCTGGGCCCGTGAGCCATGGCCGCTGAGCCTGCACGTCCGGAGCCTGTGCTCCGCAACGGGAGAGGTCACAGCAGTGAGAGGCCCGTGTACCACAAAAAAAAAAAAAAAAAAAGATGTATAATGAAAAAAATCTTCCATCTACCCTTGTGTCCCTGCTATCTAGCTCCTCTCTCTGAAGGCAGCGAGTATTGATTGTTTCTTACCTGTTCTTCCAGAGATAGTTTGGAAACATTCAAGAAAATACAAATATTAAGCGGTTACACACTAGTATTACTATACACGTTGCACCAGTTGTAAATGATGCTCAAAAGTCATTTCAGAAAAGCTGAAGGTGCTAAACACTTAAGTATTTTATTAGAATGGTAAGGTTTTCCTGTTTAAGCTCACGTTACATACAATGAAAATGTTCAGTCATCAAGGAGGGCAAATGTTAAAAACATGAATCTTTCACAGTAAAACATTTGAAAAAGTAAAACTTGGCAATAATATTTTTTAAAATCCAAGAAGTATCCAAAAAAGACATGACAAACAAATGGAAAGTACCATTAAATTTGTTTATAGTATCTACTGTATGTTAAAAATAAGCAAGTAGGGACTTTCCTGGTGGCGCAGTGGTTAAGAACCCGCCTGCCAGTGCAGGGGACACAGGTTCGAGCCCTGGTCTGGGAAGATCCCACATGCCACAGAGCAACTAAGCCCACAAGCCACAACTACTGAGCCCGAGTGCCACAACTACTGAAGCCCGCGCACCTACAGAGAGCCCGTGCTCCGCAACAAGAGAATCCACTGCTATG
This sequence comes from Mesoplodon mirus, assembly GCF_964341445.2. Lineage (NCBI taxonomy): Eukaryota > Metazoa > Chordata > Mammalia > Artiodactyla > Ziphiidae > Mesoplodon > Mesoplodon mirus. The sequence goes on along the minus strand of NC_138996.1, from coordinate 18,219,116 downwards.
AGAAGCCCACACACCGCAGTGAAGAGTAGCCCCTCCTCACAGCAACTAGAGAAAGCCCGTGCTTAGCAATGAAGACCCAGTGCAGCCAAAGATAGATAAATAAATTAATTAATTAAAGATAAGTCAATAAATAAGCAAGTATTTTCATACATGAATATTTATAGAATGATATTGATATGAGTGAATCATTGCACTCTAGATTTCTAGTCCTTGCTGGTGGTGATACAAATATTTATTTAAATATAAATATGATATTTACTGATATGAGAAAACAACTTTTTGGAAAATTTATAAATCAAGGCTGTAACATGCAAGTCAAGAAAACTTCAACTGTTATATACCAGGTTTTAGTAATTTACTTGAAATGCAAAGTTCATGTCTTAGAAGAAACTTTGATAGGTTTTGTTTATCTTGTAGAGCTAGAACATGGCAAGGATGTCTGGTTTCATCACTCTTCTGCTTAATATCATACTGGAAGTCTTAGCCAGGACAATAAGGGAAGAAAAAGAAATAATATGAATACAAATTGGAAAAGAAGAAATAAAACTGTCCCTATCCACAGATAACAAAATTGTTTACATGAAACTGGTTTGCATGGAAAATCCCAGAGAATCTATAAAAAACTACTTGAACTAAGTGGGTATAGCAAGGTTGCAAGATACAAGGTCAATATACAAAATTATTGTATTCCTATAAACTTGCAATAAACAACTAGAAATCAAAATTTTGAAAAATCCACACAGATATAAAATAGAAATATCTAAAATGGTATTGTTATTTCATAGAAACTGAGAGCAGATTTAACACCATGAATAATATCATTACTACTAAGAAAGATTATTAATGACTACGAGTTACTTAATGATTATCAGTTTAATGGGGAAGTCATTTGATACAGTTCTTCATGTCAGCTCATGGCTCAGCTAGGGCAGCATTTAGCTAGATTCAGCTGTGTCCAACAAAAGATCACAGCAGAATATCAAAAACATTAATACATTATTTGGACATTATTGATTTTTTGGATAATTTGCACTACAATTTATATCACTTGATCAGCTTTATCATATACATAGAGAATAAATAGGAATATTTGTAAATTTTAAATTTCTACATTGATTTCTATATTAATATTACATTGCTGTATTGTTAAATATTTTGAATGAACATTCTTTTTCCTCTTCTTAACCAGAATACTGGCATGTTACTGTCCGTCTTCTGGCTTTGATTTTGTTGACTTAACAATGTAGCTTGGAGATCATTCCAACTCTTTACATACAGGATTATTCATTCTTTATTATGCTGTATATTAGTTCATAGTATACCATAATTTATTAACAGTTCCCTACTAATGAATATCTAGATTGTTTTGAGCTTTTTGCTATTTAGAAACAATGTTGGTGTTAAAAGAGTCCAAAGCCTCTTTTCCTCTCAAGCATTTTAAGAACGCATGATAAATAATTTTAGCTCAGTGGATGGTGTGCCACCTGAGAAGTTTATAATATATTAAATCTTACAGTTTACTTTTCATTTTTCCCTCAATTTGTTTTAACCTTTTTCTCATTGCAGTGTCAAGATAGCTTCTATAACAGTATTTTTAAACTTTACACATGATGAATGTTACCTTTTTTTCCTACAGTGTGAAGATTGCACCTGGAGCAGTTGTGTGTGTAGAGAGTGAAATCAAAGGTGATGTAACTATAGGTAAGAAAATAACATATTAGTGTTGTTTCTCAAGAATTGTTGTGATTTATTTCAGTGCTTTATAATTCATTAGGTATTATTTTCTATGTTTGACTGATGTCCTAATTTTATTGAGAAACAGTGTATTTCTCTAAGTGTTTAATATTTCTAAAAGAATTTAATGTGATGGAGTCTATATTTAAACTCATGTCTGATAAACTAACAAGGCAATATAATAAAGTCATTTATTTATCTGAGAGACAGCTATGTGTACCTACTATGTGCCAGGCACTGTGCTAGCACTAGGGACCCAGCAGTGAACACAGCAGACACAGGTACTGCCTTCACAGAGCTTACATTCTATTAAGAGTACAAACCACGGGGTCTGACAGACTTGGGGTAGCATCCGCGCTCCTAACCTGCTGAGTTACCTCTGGCGTGTCACTTAACCTGTCTCATTTTCCCCATCTGTGTAATTGTGTGTATCAGAATTAGGTTCAACTGCTTGTAGTGGTGGCTTACACACTCACAGGTTTACTCCCTTATGTAAAAAGCCCAGGGGTGGGCAATTCAGGGCCTGTCAGTTGATTGTCTGGGAACTCCAGCCTTGCAGGCCAGGATGTGATGGCTAGAGCACGAAGAGTGATCTTGGATAAGAAAAGGGAGGAGTGGAGACAAAGGGTGTACCTCCCAGTGCATCAGCTCCCCTTAAATAGTCTTCCTGAAAGTTCCACACAGCCTTTTGCCTTGGTCTTGGTCTCATGGACACACTTAGCTACAGAGAAGGCTGGGAGATGTCGTCTGAACTGGACACGTTGCTGCCCCCTTATTGGGTTCTGTTACAAGGCAAAAGGAAAGAATGGATATTCGGTGCTAGTTAGCAGCTTTTGTCACAGGCAAAATAGGAGTGCCTCCCTCAGAGGTTTTTCTTTTTTTTACCTCATAGGTTTTTGAAGGATTAAAAATAAAAGAATATTTGTGAAAGTCATTGCCCAGTACCTAACAGACAGTAAGCACTCAATAAACGTTGGCGAATCACACTGTAAAATCAGTGTAGCCTTGTTAGAGGTGAAGTCCAACATTTAAATCAAATGAACAATTTAACATGAGGCAGCTTGCTTATATGAACATGATTAAATTCCCCCAGATGCACACTGTAGCACATTCTAGTTCTTTTACATGTGTTTTCACTGGACATGGTGCCCTGGTAGCTTTGTTAACGTGAGCCCATCCTGACTAGCCACTGTGTGTTGCTGGAGTACAGCTTTCAGGGAATAAGTACACTTTCAGAGAGAAGATATGCCTTGTTCCCTTATACTAACAGTATCTGTAAAAGAAAAAATTTTTTTTTAATTTTAGTAAGTCTAAGCCTCCAGCCACTTCAGGCATCATGCCTTATAAAACCAGTTAAGATTGTGCCTGTATTGGGGACTTCCCTGGTGGCCCAGTGGTTAAGACTCTGCGCTCCCAATGCAGGGGGCCTGGGTTCGATCCCTGTTCAGGGAATTAGATCCCACATGCATGCCACAACTAAGGAGCCGGCAAGCCGCAACTAAGGAGCCCGTGAACCACAACTAAGGAGCCCGCCTGCCACAACTAAGACCCGGCATAACCAAATAAATAAATAAAATAAATACAGCATTAAACTACTAAAAAGATCATGCCAGTATTATGGAACATCATTAGGAATTAGCCAGGTTGGATTTATTTAATTATAATATTTTTAATTGACAGAATTTCAAAGTTTAGATGGTGGCTCTTTCTTTCCAGTGCTGTATTAACTCTTTGTTAACTCTTAAACCACTTGCAAACTTTTTATGAGGAGAAATTATGATGGTCACATGTTTATCAAAATGTTCCTCTGCATTTTGCCTTTTTTTTTTTGGCCTCACGTGGGCTCTTAGTTCCCCTACCAGGGATTGAACCCGAGCCCCCTGCATTGGGAGCACGGAGTCTTAACCACTGGACCGCCAGGGAAGTCCCTCCTCTGCATTTTTATTCTAGTATTTTTATGGTTTTCTTCATGATTCGAGGAACAACATCTAATCGTAGCCCACAAGGTATTCTGTACTTAGAAGGAAAATAAGACTAAAATAATTACTTTCCCTCTCATTTCTACTTCTTCCTCACTTTAAACAATAAGTGTTCAGTATCTACTGTATAGTAGATATATAGATGGTATGAATGTCTCTACAGGCATAAATGTACACACAGGTATACATATATGTTTGTGTGTGTGTGTTTCAGATTTGAAATAACAGGTCCTGTCCTTGCAAAGCATCCCTAGAATAGCAGTAAAGGCTTTATCCTGTGAAAAGGAGAGCTGGACCACTACATAGGACTGGGGCCTGGGGGTTTCAGGAATCAGCACTCGCTTTTCTGTTCTCCCTCTGTCTTTTGTTCCTTTGTGCTTCTCCCCTTTGTTTATCCCTTTTATCTTCCTGCTTTCTGTAAATGTTGAAATTATGTAAAGAAATACAGTATTTAAATCTACTTTCCATGTAAGCTGATTACCATCTGATCATGCACAATTTTGATGGTTAAAATATAAAATGATTGTTCAACACAGATTTTCAGTGACGGATTGTAGCATAAGAAATGGCAATTTTTTTAAAACTAGTGATTTGAAGTTTATCATAGAATGGATCTAAGTTAATATTTGTTGGGTTTATTTTTGACCCAGCTTTTTAGAACAAGAAAATTTGCTCATGTTACAGAAACATCTCAGTTTTTTAAATTAAGGAAAGGGGCTTCCCTGGCGGTCCAGTGGTTGGGAGTTTGCCTTCCAGGGCTGGGGACACGGGTTCGATCCCTGGTCAGGGAACTAGGATCCCACAGGCCTCGGGGCAATTAGGCCCACGCGCTGCAACTCTTGAGCCCATGCCCAAACTAGAGAGAAGCCCATGTGCTGCAGCTAAGACCTGATGCAGCCCCAAAATATAAATAAATAAATATTTTAAAAGAAAATCAAGGAAAAGATTCAGAAGTGATATAGTTACCCAGTGTTCTATGTTACACAATTCTTTTTTTTTTTTTTTAACTTATTTATTTATTTAGGTCTTCGTTGCTGTGCATGGGCTTTCTTTAGTTGCAGCGGGGGGCGGGGTACTCTTCGCTGCGGTGTGCGGGCTTCTCATTGCAGTGGCTTCTCCTGTGGAGCACTGGCTTTAGGAGCGCAGGTTCAGTAGTTGTGGCTCACAGGCACTAGAGTGCAGGCTCAGTAGCTGTGGCACACGGGCTTAGCTGCTCCCCAGCATGTGGGGTCCTCCTGGACCAGGGCTCGAACCCGTGTCCCCTGCATTGGCAAGCGGATTCCCAACCACTGAGCCACCAGGGAAGCCCCACACAATTCTTACCTCATTTTCATTGTGCCTGTTTCTTATCTCTAATTTTATATATAAATATCGAAATTTTCCAGTATTGGTATTTAGTCATTTCTATCATGTTATATTTGGTATAAAATTATCTCTTATCTTTTGATACTATTAATTCATTTTTCTGATGTAATACATCAGATTAAAAAAGCTCCTGGGAGATATAAAGTTAAATCAAAGCTGAGAGTAGAGATAAGTTATCTGATTAAATCTCACTCTCCCTACCACGTTGTGTTTTTTTATTTTTAGTGTTGTGGGGTTTTTTTGGGAGTGGTGGTGGAATTTTCTTCTTAGGGAAACTTTTATTTTCTTATTTATTTTTAATAATTTTTATTGGAGTATAGTTGATTTACAGTGTTGTGTTAGTTTCTGCTGTATAGCAAAGTGAATCAGTTATACATATACATCTATCCACTCTTTTTTAGATTCTTTTCCCATATAGGTCATTACAGAGTACTGAGTAGAGCTCCCTGTGCTATACAGTATGTCCTTATTAGTTGTCTATTTTATATATGTAGTGGTATGTATATGTCAGTTCTGATCTCCCAGTTTATCCCTCCCCCTCCCTTTTCCCCCTGGTAACTGTAAGTTTGTTTTCTACATCTGTGATTCTATTTCTGTTTTGTAAGTAAGTTCATTTGTACCATTTTTTTAGATTCCACATATAAGCAATATATGATATTTGTTTTTGTCTGAATCTCTAGGTCCTTCCGTGTTGCTGCAAATGGCATTATCTCATTCTTTCTTATGGCTGAGTAATATTCCATTGTATATATATACCACATGTTCTTTATCCATTCCTCTGTCAATGGACTATTTTCAACTTACGGCTGTTTTTGTTTTTGCTTAATTTATCAGGATAACTAATGTAAGTCTTCTGTTACAGTATGAGATTTGAGCACTTAATAAGCTCTGTTTTCTGGCTTAAGTGGCAATAAATTTAAGTGTAGTTTAATTAATAGATTTTTCAGGATGTTTTACATAACTTTTCATTCCCTCATCAGTTTTACTCTTACCAAATTATTCCATTCTGAAATATTTGAGGAGGAAAGTAATTTTTTCCTTTGCTGTGTTTCAGTTAGTAGAACTTTAAACCTGATCTTCTGTTTTCCTAGAAAATCAGGTATTTGGTTTATCAAAGTTAACTAGTCCGAAGATTTGAAGTACTGTCCTTAACCAGAAACCCTGTGGCTGTGGCTCTGCAGGAACCTGACCCTTTCATTAGAGGCAGCTAGGAAACAGACCTTGGGAAAAATAACAGCACTCTCGTTAATTATAATTTGGCTAAATAAGGTTTCATAGTATGAAGCCTGTTTTTAATTAGTTTGCCTTGATTCATGGGCCATGCATTATTTCCTGAAAATTTTGTTTTGAAAGCTGAAAAACATTTCAGAAAGGTAGCTCTGAGCACAGTCCTGTAGTCCTGTTCCAGGGTGAAGGCAGACTCCTGGGGTTAGGACAGGGCTTGGTGGGACATCGTAATGTGAAGGCAGAACTGAGGACAGTGGCAAAGCTTTGTGATGGAAGCACTTTGTCCCACTTATTCTGCCGTTCTTTCCAATAGAGTTTTTAATACAGGCTTCCCTTTTATTGTGGAAATCTTTTTTTTTTAATTGAGGTAACATTGGTTTATAACATTATGTAAGTTTCATATGTGCATTATATGGAAATCTTTTTCAATAAAGCAGAACAGTGGCTTTGACTTGAGAAATTCATCGAATATAAAGCAGTTCTTAAAGGTACTTCAGCTTACAGGTCAAAGGAATTGTTTTCATTTTCAAAAGAGACCTTGTGGCTTTTGGAGCTATTTATTGACATATGAAAATGTCCACAAAGATTGCTTTCTGTGGCAAAGATAGACAGGAAAAATGCCCTTTACTAAATGAGGGGAATGGAAATTTGATGCAAGGAATGTCTTTCTGGCTGGGTTGCATCAAGCCCGGCCAACCATTTAGAAAAATAATTCATCAGCCAGTGAGGCAGCTCCGACTCTAGACACACTTATCCAAACAAGGAGATAAGCCAAATAGGGTTTCAGCACATTTGGTAAGAAAATATACAAACTGCCCCGCCAGAAAGAGCGCCAAGAAAGTTCACAGCAGCCTTGTAAAAAAAAACTTTCCATGGTGACAGATTTTTATTGTTAAAGCATTTTAACCTCAAGACCCTTCAGCTTGGTTTGAATTCAGACCCATTCTAGGTAAAAATGCCTCTTGCGTGCAGAGAAGTATGGAGCGGACTGTGCTCACATTCCAGTGTCTTGGACTAGTGCTCAGGTTGCCAGGCTGTCTGGTGCCGACCTCCAGCGCTGTGCAGAGACAAAGCCTCACTCACCTAAGTCAGAAAGTTCCTTTAAGGAGTTCACCAAACTTAAGTCTTAGCAGTCACATGTCCTGCAGCTCATATACACATACTAACCTCTCTAGTCTCTGCCCAAAAAAGACCTACAAGAGGTTAAGGGAAGCTATTCAGTTTATTGTCACCCATGACCTTGTTAACATCACAACTTGCAGTAGATAGTTTCACCTTTCAAGTCATTTCAGCCCGGAACTCCAAGACTTGTAGTTTGGCAGTGTGGCCACCAGGTGGAGGTGTTGTCCTAAACACAGGTCTCACAGCAGCTGCTCACAGGTCTCATATATGCTTTATATCCCAGGGCAAGGCCATCAGATTTATAACCAGTTTTCCAGTTACTTACTAACAAACTTATTAATAATGATAAAAACAATAACAATAATAAACACCTGGCTAAAATAGCCCCGCATTATTTTTAAATATTGTGTAAGAAGATATGGGATTTGGGATTCTTTAATTTTTAAAAATTTGTGCTCATCTCTTTGGGTTTCTTTTGTATACTTAACATGTATTATATTATTTTTGAAAGGGAAAGATGAAAATACCAATTGTTTTCAAAGCTGTACTTTAGAGGAACTTTTAAAGAATAACAGGTCCCAGTAGTACTTTTGTCGTATTAGCCCTTTCTCACGTAGCTTCTTGCAAGGCTGCTTGTTGTTAAAAGCTTCAGCCTGAGTACCAGCAGAATATCTAGTGCCTCTGGCTACTTATCTAGCTGTGGCAAAGGATCTACTTTCTGTCACAGCCATGATGATCTCTTCCTCCTGTCAGATTTTTAATGCTAGCAATGGAAAATTATTAATTTTATTAATTATTAATCTTTTTCACTATCTTACAGTATGGTGAAGAATTTTCCTCCCTGGTTAAGAAGAGTTTTTACCCCAGTACCTGAGTATCAGGGAAGTAAAGTACTCCCTTTTCTTCTGTTTCTCAGACCAGAAGGAGTTATTTTGTTTACTGTGATAAAGGTCTTAGCTCTTAGTGTCAGGTAGTGATGAACTTCCCATTTTGAAGAACTATGATCTCCTTTTCAAACATTATTTTATATAATCCACACTTCAGCCCAGTGAGGTAGGTTATCATACCCATCTTTTTATAGATGAGAAAACTGAGGCATTTGAGAGATTAAGCACATAGCCTTTAAGTGATAAAGGCCAGAGCCTGGACTTTCTAGACAAGGGGCGGGGTGCTAGCTGGGGCTTTAATTATAAATAACCTAAAATAGAAAGATTGAGTCCCTTTATCATGGAATATTTTGACATAAAATGTAAATCTGGTATTGTGCAAACTACAGATTTAAATTGGTTCACATGGCTGGAAGACCTGTAAGAAATTTCTCATTTCAGAGGAATCCAGTGTTTGTTTCAGCAATGTTTTAGCACCTCTCCCCAAAAGTATTAACTTCTAAATGCCCCTTATTAAGGGATTGGTTAAATAAATTATGATATATTCATATGATGTGAAATAATATTCAGCCATTAAAAAGAATAGCCAGGGCTTCCCTGGTGGCGCAGTGGTTGAGAGTCAGCCTGCCGATGCAGGGGACATGGGTTCGTGCCCCGGTCCGGGAGGATCCCACATGCCACGGAGCGGTTGGGCCCGTGAGCCATGGCCGCTGAGCCTGCGAGTCCGGAGCCTGTGCTCAACCATGGGAGAGGCCACGTCAGTGAGAGGCCCGCGTACCGGAAAAAAAAAAAAAATTAGCCAGCTAGATGTACTTATATGGAAAAATCACCATGACTTATTAGGTGAAAAAGCAAATTGCAGAATAGGTACTATTCCTTGTTTTTTTGAAAAAGTATGTACTTGTAATTTGTATTTTTTCTCCTTTATTTTTTAACTTTATAATGAAATATATTTTATGTACAGTGATATTTACAGATTTTAAGTATATAGTACTACTTAAGTCTGGAATAATATACTCCAAATTTTTAAGAATAGTTACCTCTAGGGAATGGGATTAGCAAGAGAGAAGATCTTTCACTTTTGGCTTTGATTGACGTTTTTCTAATGAGTATGTATTCCGTGTGTGTGTGTGTGTGTGTGTGTGTGTGTGTGTGTGTGTGTGTGTGTGTGTGTGTGTGTGTGTGTGTGTGTGTGTGTGTGTGTGTTTAGCAAAGGAAAAAGGCACACGTGGTCACAGTCATGGTCGCCTTGAGAAGCTTCCCCGGAATCTCAGTGATCCCGTCTTCTATTCTGAAATCTCCTATCCTGAACAGGAGAATTCGCCAGGGAAATTGTACTTTAGCAGCTGAGAATTTGGGGAGCCAGAGTTGACAGAAATAACAAAGCCACTCTCTGTGCATCCTTTGACTTGGGCCCCGCCTCTTTATCAATCCCGAGCAGCTCTTCATTGTTAGGGAAAAAAATATGCTGCGCCGAGATTCCTTCCAATTCTCTGGGCACCTGGAATGCCTCTTTATTTTAATACATTTTTGAGCAAGCATGTTAAATATTCCCAATTTTTAAGATAAACAAGCTCAAAAGGGCAAATATAGCACACATTCCTCTTTGTTTCCCTGTAACATACAGCCCTGCCTGTCACAAGCAGATAATGATTACTGAATAAATTAACAAGTTATGAATATACTTTATTAAAACAATAGCATACTGAATTTCCTGGACGGGGCCATCTATCTGACTCCCCTCCTACTCTCTGTCAGCACTTCTGCCCACCTTCTGTTACTTTCAGAGTCAGTTACTTCCTGTCCGCTGGTTTACAGATAAAAATGGCCTTGGTATGGGTGGGTGGGCGGGTGTTGGAGGGAGCGGCTGCCTCGATTCTGTTTTCTCGATTCTGTTTTCTCATTAGCGGTTTCATTATCACCCAGATGCTAGGCCTATGGGGAGGGGATGTTACCGGATTTAGGCAGTGCAGTGCCTCCTCCACCGCGACCGCCAATGGTCTTGATGATAGCCCTTCCTGCCCCTAGACCTGAGGTTGGAGTCACTGCCTCAGGTCTCCCTTTATCAGAGTCGTAGGACTCCAGTAACCATGCTTGGCTTCTTCCTCTGCCTGCTGTTACCCCTTTCACCTGGTTAAAGTCACATCCTAGGCCAGTAGGGATAGTGACAGAGTAACAAAGCTAAGGTTAGTCTCCATATTTTCTAACTCTCATCTCGCCCATATTTCCTCTTAATCCCTTAATAAAAGGACTAATTTTGGGCTTCCCTGGTGGCGCAGTGGTTAAGAATCCACCTGCCAATGAAGGGGACACGGGTTCGAGCCCTGGTCTGGGAAGATCCCATATGCCGCGGAGCAACTAAGCCCGTGTGCCACAACTGCTGAGCCTGAGCTCTAGAGCCCACGAGCCACAACTACTGAGCCCACGTGCCACAACTACTGAAGCCGTGTGCCTGGAGCCCGTGCTGCACAACAAGAGAAGCCACCGCAATGAGAAGCCCACGCACCGCAACAAAGAGTAGCCCCCGCTCACCGCAACTAGAGAAAGCCCATGCGCAGCAACGAAGACCTAACACAGCCAAAAATAAATTAATTAATTAAAATAAATTAATTAATTAGCTAATTTAAAGGATTAATTCTGTAATGCACTAGCATAAGAAAGCACCAACATTGTAAGCAAAGAGAGCCTTACCTGTATGAGGGAAAGGAGGAAGGGAATTAATTTTTATTGCTGGCTACGTGTCAGAATACTATGTCTACAAACATTACTTCATCTAATTCTTAAAACAGCCCTGCAGGACTGGTATTATCACCGCCCCCATTTCACCGCTGAGATAACAGAGGCTTCAGAACAGAGGGTGAGCCACGGCTGTCCGGCTTCAAAGCGTGTGCTGTCTCCACTCACCTCGGCTTGAGATTTGGCACGAACGGCAGTGATAACGTTTGTAATGTGCCTAGTGTGGTGCCTGGCACCTGCTTTAGGAAACGTTCCTCCCAATAGCCTCCTTGGAAGCGCAGCCTTCAAAAGTAATTTCTTTTCACCGTACTTTTAACAGGACCCAGGACGGTGATCCACCCTAAAGCACGAATCATTGCAGAAGCCGGGCCTATAGTGATCGGCGAAGGTAACCTAATAGAAGAACAGGCGCTCATCATAAATGCGTGAGTCAGACTCTTAACAGATGCTCTGAATCAGGTGCCACAGAGAGTGTTTCCATTCATTTCAGCCCCATCTCTAGGGACCTTTTACAACTGACATCTGGAAAGCCCACTATTTGAGAACTAGGGAAACACTAAGCATCTTTTTCTTTTTTTATGTTTGTTTGTTTATTAATTAATTAATTTATTTATTTATTTATTTTTAACATCTTTATTGGAGTATAATTGCTTTACAATGATGTGTTAGTTTCTGCTTTATAACAAAGGGAATCAGCTATACAAATACATATATCCCCATATCTCCTCCCTCTTGCATCTCCCTCCCTCCCACCCTCCCTATCCCACCCCTCTAGGTGGTCACAAAGCACCGAGCTGATCTCCCTGTGCTATGTGGCTGCTTCCCACTAGCTATCTATTTTACGTTTGGTAGTGTATATGTGTCCATGCCACTCTCTCACTTTGTCCCAGCTTACCCTTCCCCCTCCCCATATCCTCAAGTCCATTCTCTACGTCTGCGTCTTTATTCCTGTCCTGCCCCTAGGTTCTTCAGAACCTTTTTTTTTTTTTTAGATTCCATATATATGTGTTAGCATACGGTATTTGTTTTTCTCTTTCTGACTTACTTCACTCTGTATGACAGACTGTCCATCCACCTCACTACAGATAACTCAATTTTATTTATTTTTATGGCTGAGTAATATTCCATGGTATATATGTGCCACATCTTCTTTTCCATTCATCTTAAGCATCTTTCTCAACGCAAGTAACTAGTAAATGAGGAAACCAAAGACCAGAGGGGTAAAGAGACTTGTCTAAGGTGAGATAGTTCGTAGGTGGATGACTAGAATCTCCGAGTCTCGTTCTGATAATCTTCCCCTTACGTATGACAGCCTCTTCTGTTCCTTAAGCAAACATTTCCTGAGGACACCCCCAATGGCCCAGTGCTGTGCTCACTGCCTCAAATTGTCTTTTAGTTGGATGTCTTGGTTCTGGCTGCAATGTTACCCAGATGTGTGAACTTAAATCTGATATATATTTTCATATGCTTTGAGGGATAACACTCAGAATTATATTTGAAAAATTTTTAAACTTTATAAAATATTAGAACATGTACATAATCTTAGTGAACTAGACTATAATACCTGTGAAATTTTTATAAGCGTTTGTAAAGCTTTCTAGGTAAAATTTTGGCAGGAAATTCAAGCTTATACCTAATTTATAGCAACAGTGTGTGGAATGTTTACTAAAGACCTTGGGAACATACTTAACTGTGATAGAGAGGTTGACTTCTCTTGGTGCTTGCTTAGGATTTGGGAGTTTCTTGCTCTGTTAAGCGGAGTTTCTTTTTAAAATAGTTTGGCAACTTTAGTGTAAGTCAACTAACAGTTCTATTCTGCAGTAACTCAGCCGTCACAGGCAAAGCACTGTTTTTAAATGGCGTTTTCCTCTTAGGCCACAAACATCGTACGCTCTGAATGTTTCAGCTATCCACCTAACAGCGTAAAATGATTATTTTATGTGAATATCTGTTTACATTTCACAATCTTGCATGATGATTAAGAAAGGAAATTTTCCAAGTTAGGCATGATTTTGATTCCATTTCAACAAGCCGAAAGTCCTAGCCAGCATCTTTTCTACCTTGTCCTGGGAAAGGCACACTGGGCTTTGAGTTTAAAAAATAAACAAAGAAAGGCTGACCTTCTGTACACACCTATGAGTTCTTTACATTTCAGTAGTTCTTTTTCAACTCAGAATACAGTCTTCTGTGGCATAGAGGATAAGTAATTCACTTGGATTAAGAAATTACTTACATCGTTACATATATTAAGCTTGATGGAGGTAAAATTCAGAGAATGAACCCAAATTCTAAAACAGCAGAATTGCTTACTGCATTGTTGACTTGTTGATAATTTGTCTCTTCTTCTTATAGTCACCCTGAGAATATCACCCCTGATACTGAAGATCCAGAGCCCAAACCTATGATCATTGGCACCAATAATGTGTTTGAAGTTGGCTGTTGTATCCTTTGCCATAATTTAAGATAAATCATTTCCAGCTGTCTTTTGGTACCTAAATCTCCTCTGTAGAAATTGTTGTAATTTATCTATCAAATACTTCCATTATATGTATATAATTATTTTTTAACACATAATATAATTGTGTATAATATATGTTATATATTATGTAATTTATATTATGTGTATATATAAACATATATAAACTACGTTTTTAGGACTAGGCCTTCCAGCTCTTTGAAAAGACTTGTTTACAGTATATCAAAAAAAATTATCCCCTCTGTTCCATTGAATAACCCGAGTAAAAGAAGTATGCTGTTTTCAGGTGTGCATGCATGCACACACAAACTCACACTCACCTTTAGGAACCATCTTGCTCCTGTTGCTACATCTTGTTGGCAGGTACAGTGACTGAGTGGCAGTAGCCATGAAATAGAGTAACCTTGGCTTCAGTCCTGGTTTAAGAACCACACTCTGTCCATTTGATTCCTATATAGTTTTAGGTGGACAGTGTGTTGTTGTCTGATACAAGGAAATGGTGGATGGGGATGAAAATATTTCATTCTTTGCATTTTTCCCCCCAAGTGTCACCAGTGCCTTTGCTGATTTCATACTCTAAAAAGATAGTAAAATCTTTTCAAGATGTCAGCGAAACCTTATTTTATAATAGAAACTACTTGAAGGAGAAAATCTAAAGGTTTAACAATAGCAAAATATTTAAATAAATTAAGCTGCAAGCATAAAATGGACCACTAGAACCACTAAGCAGTCATTTACAATTATGTTTTTAAAGATTTTTGATGGTATGGGATAAGGCTTGCAAATGGAAGTGAACCGAATAAAGCGAGCTACAGAGGTTTATACGGTTTGATTTTGTACAGTTTGATTTCCAGTTATATAAAGGGAATTATACATATTTGCATAAAGATATATCAAACCATTAACAGTGCTACCCTTAAGTGATTGGGTGTTAGTTTTCATTTTCTTAAAACAATTGTGAAAATATGTTACTCATAAAATCGGGGTATAAGGTGCTCATTTCTTTAAAAATATAGAAGACATTTATTTATACTTGAGATATTTCTATACAAAGATTGAAACTTTACTTGCAGACTGCCCTGGGCAAGGAGTTCTGGTCAGGCTAGCCCGCGTGGCCCCTCCCATGCCTCTGTCTCTGCCCCAGTACAGGATAAGGACACAGTGAATTAGTAGGGAAGAAAGATGAACATATTCACAATGTCTACTTAACTCTGGCTTACAGATTCCCAAGCCATGAAAATAGGAGATAATAATGTTATTGAATCAAAAGGTAAGTTATGTTTGGAACTTTATTGTGAAACTGATTACCTCCTTTCTCTTTGTGGTGTTCCAGAAAACAACCTAAGTACAGACCACGGCAAAGTGGTGTGCTTGGAAGGAAGGCGTGGTTGGAAGTGGGCTAACACAGCTGTGAGACGAATTCTTCGCCTTTAAGGAACCTAATCTAGTAATGTGTTTCATACATTAAATTGAAATTCTAGCTGTGTACATTTAAATCAGGATTGAGTTAAACCATAAACTTCAGGTGAAAGATTTGAAAAAGATTTCTCCTAAAAACTAGTGTCTGACTTCCCTGGTGGCTCAATGGTTAAGAATCCGCCTGCCAGCACAGGGGACACGGGTTCGAGCCCTGGTCTGGGAAGATCCCACATGCCGCTGAGCAGCTAAGCCCATGCGCCACAACTACTGGGCCTGTGCTCTAGAGCCTGTGAGCCACAACTACTGAGCCCACATGCCACAACTACTAAAGCATGCGTGCCTAGAGCCCATGCTCCACAACAAGAGAAGCCACCGCAATGAGAAGCCCATGCACCACAGCAAAGAGTAGCCCCTGCGCGCCACAACTAGAGAAAGCCGGCGCGCAGCAACGAAAACCGAACGCAGCCAAAAATAAATAAATAAATAAATAAATGATTTTTAAAAACCAAAAGAAACTTCCTTCCTTCCTTTAAAAAAAAAAACAAAACTAGAGTCAGTGGTAATTTAGTTGATTAACGTTATTGTAGAATTAAAGAAAAAAATTAGTTTCTCTAGCAGTTTGCTTTCTTGAATTTCAGGACTGCTTTCCCCTAGCCCATCAGAAACAAATGTAAGCTACTTTATCATAGGCGGGGCTAGGCGGGGGCCATGTAAGTCACCATCACTGCTGGGAAGCAGCTCCAAGAGCTTGTCCAGAAAGAACCGGAGTGATAAGACTTTTTTAGAATAGTGCCTTTCCTTTCGTGGTCTTGATTGGCATGAAAGGAAATGTTTTCTTTTTAAAAAAAAAAAAAAAAATTAGGCTTTTTGTTAATCTGCTTAATGGTTTTTATTTAATTTGGATTACCAGTTACGACGATGATGATTCCCACTGTCATTTTCTATTTATTGTATACTTACTATGTGTCAAACCTGTGCTTGACACTTTACATTTACTATCTCGTTTATTCCTTACAGCAAACTATGAAGTGGGATGGTCTCCATTTTATGGATGAACTTGCTCAGAGACTTTACAGTGACTTGCCCAAGGTTGCACAGATGGCAGCGGAGCTCTGTTTTGTTTTGTTTGTTTTTGGGGGGGGGACACGGGCCTCTCACTGCTGTGGCCTCTCCCGTTGCGGAGCACAGGCTCCGGACGCGCAGGCTCAGCAGCCATGGCTCACGGGCCCAGCCGCTCCGTGGCATGTGGGATCCTCTCGGACCGGGGCACGAACCCGTGTCCCCTGCATCGGCAGGCGGACTCTCAACCACTGCGCCCCCAGGGAAGCCCCAGAGCTGTGTTTTGAATGCACTTGATACTAGTCTGGTGCTTGCCTCTGTGCTGTACAAACTCTGGACTAAAGTGATTTCTTATTATTTTTTTAAGGGCAGTTTGTATTTTTAGACTTGCATCATCTTAGGAAAAAAAATAGTATTCTAGTCATTGAATGTCTCACATGGTAGTTCTCTCTGTGTCTTTCCTGCAGCGTATGTAGGCAGAAACGTAATATTGACAAGTGGTTGCATCATCGGGGCCTGCTGCAGCCTGAACACGTTTGAAGTCATCCCTGAGAACACAGTGATTTATGGCGCAGACTGCCTTCGTCGGGTGCAGACTGAGCGACCACAGGTACTAGAACGTCTCTTTTAAGAAGAGTCTTTTCTAGGGCTGC
This sequence comes from Mesoplodon mirus, assembly GCF_964341445.2. Classification (NCBI taxonomy): domain Eukaryota; kingdom Metazoa; phylum Chordata; class Mammalia; order Artiodactyla; family Ziphiidae; genus Mesoplodon; species Mesoplodon mirus. The sequence goes on along the minus strand of NC_138996.1, from coordinate 18,202,459 downwards.
TAATTTTCCCAAAATACCACATAATTGTTTTAATGGGGCAGCAAGTCAGCTGTTTAAAAAGCAAATAATTAAAATAAAACATGAGAGAAACATTCCTAAAACTATAATTTCTTTGTAATTATTGAGTCCTTAATATCAGAAATATGTCCAAAGATGACAATGACACATTGATTATGGGAAAAGAAAATCCAGGGATGTTATTCCTAGTCTTATGTATTTTCACTGGAGGTACATCACCAAGCCTTACAAACTATATGGATTTGCTCCTAAAAATACCAACCTTTGAGGGTAAGGAATGAACCTACCAAATTTATACTGAATAGCCAACTTGGGTTCATCTATTAGTTTACTAACATAGATGCCTTGAAAATAAACACAGCTTGTGAATATGCAGGTATATTTAGATATTTTCCTGTCTTATGAGAAATTGTCCCCTCCTAATAACCAAGAATAATGGGAAGTACGTATTTGGAGTTTCACATTAGATAGGAGATAAGTAAGATAGAGCATTTGGGACTTCCTTTGGACAGAAGACGTTCTGATTGAAGTTTGGAGCCTCACTGTTTGACACACTCAGTATATTACCCACCCTCCTTCCCTTTCCCCAAAGAAAGTATTTTTCAAGACATTTAGCACTTTTGGTTCTTAGCCATATTTTATCAGAAATTAAAATTCCAGTTCTTTCTGGGTTATTGTAATTCTGTAATGTTTGGCTTTTATTATTATTACTATTATTATAAGCAAGTATTACCTCTATAGACCAAAAAGGAAATAAGAACAAATCCAGTATTTTTTCACTATCTTTCTGCATAACAGCAAAACAATTGAAGAGGGAGAAATGAAGCTGGAGTTGGGTTAAGGGAGATTAGAATTAAGTGAGCAAGAATGTCTGAAGTTTAATACATAGTGGTATGTATGCAACACTGTTTTCCATTATCTTGCTGATCGTAAGGATCATGTAGAGGTCCTTATTACAGAGGATTCACCCAGACTTTTGGAAACAAAGTTCTTAGGGCAAGGGCCTAAAAGTCCGTAATTTTCACAAGTACTCCAAGTGAGATTTACAGTGAGGGAAGTTCGAGCAAAGCTGGTATATGAAGAGTGAAGATCAGGTGAGTATCACAGCTGTGTGCTCTGTAGGTCGTGTAGAAAGCAGTGTACTCGGGGTATTTTACTTGTGTTGTCTACTATAATTGGAACTTTTTCAATTCTTAGAGGCCAAGGTAAAATCTATGAAAGCAAGGTTGAAAACTGATTAACATATATTTTATATGTAAAATTTTTTGGCTTTTTCTTATTACCAAACTTAATGTATGTTCATTGTAAATTGAAAAAACAGAAGCAAAAATAAGTCAGTGAATGGGATCCACTGCAGGGGCACAGGTTCGATCCCTGGATCCTTGGTCAGGGAACTAAGATCCTGCATGCTGCACAGCAGGGCCAAAAAAAAAAAAAGTCAGTGAAAATCACCTGTAATCCCATGACATAGTGATAATCATCTCTACCTGATACTCTTTGCTTTCTGCTGGTCAGTTCTTAATTCTCTTATCTTTTTAGCCCCAGACACTACAGCTGGATTTCCTGATGAAAATCTTGCCAAACTACCATCACCTAAAGAAGACTATGAAAGGAAGCTCAACTCCAGTTAAGAACTAAGAAAAATATATGACATCAAGATAACATTTGTCTTTGACCACTGTCTTTTGAAAGAGCCACAGTGTTTATACATTCTTAGTCCGCAGAATATGTGTTGACTTTATCTTGTAAAATTGAGTTAGAGAGGAAAGAAATGGGTTTTCATTGTAACTGTCCTCTATAATTTATATAAAATGTATTATTTTCTGATGTCCTTGTCCCATTTCTGATAATTTACAAATTTCTTGTTTTGTGTTGTTTTGCTATGTAAAATGTTGGCCATGAATTTTAGTTATATAAAAGACTACCCATGATAAGAAAGAACATATTGTTATGTATTTATATTCTAACATTTACTAAACTAAATAAAAATGTTGATGACAGGACTTTCAGTGAATATACTTTAATCAATTTTTCTACTTGCATCAACTCTCCCAAAATAGCTCTTTTAATTTTTATTGTGTACTAGCTATATATTAAAGCTAATGTGGATTTGTAGCTGTTTAAAATTCCAGGTGAAATTTCAGCAGCTATTGAATTAATTTAGACTTCATTTTGTTTCCAAGAAAAAGGGTTTTTTTTTTTTCAGTAAAACAAAAGTAATCAGGGAAAGATGTATTCAGTAGAATACAAAATCAAAAAGAATGGTGTCTGATGAACATGACAAGTAAAATGACCATTGAGTGGTATTCTTAGGTTTCTGAAAACAATGAAACTAGAAGAGATTTTGATATATTTATAAATGTATGAAATTATTTTGGCATATTACTAATCACTAATTATTGACCTTGTCATAATTCTATTTACCTAATTACATAATGGGCAAAGTATTGAGGATTTTATTGTAATTCTAAGTTTTTTTAATAATTCAAGTGCATACATTTAATGGGACATACTTTTTTTTTTTTTTTTTTTTTTTTTTTTGCAGTACGTGGGCCTCTCACTGTTGTGGCCTCTCCCGTTGCGGAGCACAGGCTCCGGACGCGCAGGCCCAGCGGCCATGGCTCACGGGCCCAGCCGCTCCGCGGCATGTGGGATCTCCCCGCACCGGGGCACGAACCCATGTCCCCTGCATCGGCAGGCGAACTCTCAACCACTGCGCCACCAGGGAAGCCCGGGACATACTTTTTAACTTTTGAATCAGTAGATGTTGATTAATACTAAGACATTAAATGCTAAAATATTTTCTCTTGAAACCTTTTTTTTCATTGAAGTATAGTTGATTTACAATGTTATGTTAGTTTCAGGTATACAGCAAAGTGATTCAGTTATACGTATATATGTATTCTTTTTCAGATTCTTTTCCATTATAAATTATTACAAGATTAATTTTTAATTGTGGATAGTAAAAAACTATTTTTGAATTTCTGAAACTGACTGCTACAAATTAGCCTTTGTTCCAGTTGTGAACGACTTGATTTTGGTAAGAATATTCATGACTCAAGTTAGAAAACTGTACTACTACATATAGTGGTTTGAAAAAGGAGAACATCACATAAATGTCCTGTTTTTGATAACTGATCTTTATTCATTTTTCAACCCCTGGCGATCAACTTAGGATTTTGTTGATCATGAAAATTTCTAGATAAAAGATCAGAAATTACAAAACTGCCCTTGAAATGCTGTACCAGTTCTGAAATATTATCTCTGGACAGGCTCTGATATGCTAATAAATGCCCTGTGCTCCAAACTATACAGGTAGTATGTGAAGACAGCAGTGAGATCCCTCCTGAGGACTTGGTAATAAGATATCCCCAGAGAGTCAAACTAGTTTAATCATCATGTGAGAAGAGCCTCAATGTTTCCCAGGTACACTGTGGCTTTTAATCACTATTAACTCATTTGAGGAAAGAAAATGTCAATTTACCAAGAGTTTAGAGAAACAAAAAGTGACAGTGTGCATACAGTGTTAACCCACGGAGGGGAGGTGCTGAATCCAAGAGATGTGAGCCATTCAGTGACCAGAGGTGTTCTCTACTTCCCGTAGTATCAGTTTATGAAGGCTTGCTGTGGCTTGGGAAGAACATACCTCAGGACTTGCCACTTTGTCCTCTAACTGCAAGCTTAACTGAGCCACCTTCTGATTGCCGATACAGACTCTAAGCTATCATTCAGGAAAAGGGGGAGCTCTGTATGAGAGCATCCGAATTCCATTCTGCACATAGTAAACTTAGAGAAGCTTTCTGATTTATACATCAGTATCATGTGAATTTAGTTTGTGTAGTTCTGCCTCCATGTCCATCAGTTTAGTCTGTGAGTTTTGAATATTCTAATAAAATAGTTTATGACCCTTCAGGACAGAGAATCAAAGCCCAGACAGTTTATTGCAGTCTTTACTCTTTGGGGCTTCTCCATAGCCAGGCCCCCAGCCTTCTCCTGGTGACAGTCTCTGTCTCACTAAGACCGCATTCAGTACTCAAACTTCAGCACAGGTATTCTAGGCAATTGTGCTAAGTGGTAGGACAAACCCTGGCATGCTGGTGACATAAAAAGTAGCAACTAAGCAGGGAGAAGAAAGAAACCATTTTATCATCACAGTTTGGTGATAGTTCTTGGGTCAAGATGATGGGTTTTCACCAGGTGAAGCGTCAGGTCTAGAAAGGGTACTTTTTACCCTGCTGTCTTCTTCATCCATTAACACACACTGTAGTGGTTTATCTATGCAGTGTAGAAAATTACCGTAAAATATAGCAGCTTAGAACAACAGATGTGTATTATCTTCTTGTGTGGTTTCTTCAGGTCAAATCTAGGAGCGGCTCAGCTGGTCGTCCTGGCTCAGTGCCCCTCAGGTTTTACTCAAGCCAGACTGCAGTCATCTGAAGGCTCACCTGGGTCTGGAAGGTCCACTTCCAAGGTGGCTGCCTCACATGGCCGTCGGCAGGAGGCCTCAGCTCTGCACACGTGAGCCTCTCCACATGGCTGCTGAGTGTCCTCGTGATGGGGCAGCTGGCTTCCCTCAGCTTCCTCCAGATCCAAGCAAGGAAAGACCTAGTCTCTAACGTTGCACACCACCACTTCCATTGCATTTTATCTGCTAGAAGCAGGTCACTAAGTCCACCTCACACTCAAGGGGGGTGATTAGGCTCTACCTTTTGAAGGGAGGAGCATCCAAGAACTCCTGTTCATGTTCTAAAGCTGCCAGCATATACACGCATCATTCCCACCTGGGTTCCTCCCTAGTGCACCATCAGCATCTCTTAGGGGCCCCCATGCTGTGGGGAAGCTTTAGGAAGGACTGCTGTTTATTGATGGGCACACACATGACATCATTCAAGATCTTCATCTCATAACTTATAAACCCTGTCTTCTTAGACATTTAGATTACTTGTCCTAAATTTAGCATACATTTCATTAAGCCTCAGTTTAACTTGTCTAGGCTTAATAGAAATTACTAATAAAAATCTTGAAGGATAAGGATGTTGAATGAGAGAATGTTGAAAATCATACAGAAATGCTAAAGTATGTACTTAGTAAACTCACTGACATTTTAAAAATTTGCATGTATTTGTTAAACTTGTATAGAACCTATTACATGCCAGGCACTGTTTAAAGCAGTTTACACATAACTTATTAACTACACATTAGCTTACTTAATACTCTTAATCAGGTAGGTAATCTTACTACCATTATTTTGCAGATGTGGAAATTGAGGCACAGAGAGGTTTAGTAATCATCCAAGGTCACTCAGCTGGTAAGTGGCATTTCAGCTCCAGAGTTCATAACCTTAACCCCATTCAATGCTGCCATTTGGAAGACTGGTTAAACCTTTTAAGATAGAGATTCCATAGCTTGGTGAGCTTCCTAAATGCTAGTTAGGAAAACAGCTGTGGATTTGTCTTGCTTAGTTTTTGTTTCTCTTAAAATTTTTAAACCGCATGAGACAAAACAATAGGAAAATTTTAAAAGAATTGTTTGGTCTTCCCACTGAATTCAGTAAGAATTACCCAAAGAGAGATTCTCACGATAAGGCTGCAGGTCATTCTGTCCAAAACTCTGAACTACTTCTGCCTATTATTACCAGTTAAGTGTGGTGGTAAATTGTGGTGGTATTTTTATTGTTGTTTTTACTTATAAAAGTAATATAATTTCATTTTAGACATTAAGAGGGTAGAGAGGAAATACTTCTAATTCCATGGCCCACCCTAAAGCACCACCACTTTTATCATTTTAGTGTCTACTTCTTAGTGTGCAATCCAACCACTAATGAAAGTAAATGAAGATGATTTAATCTTAGAACTTTATAATTCCACTGTAGACCTGCTGTTTTATCACAGGAGGGAAACAGGATCATTTTTTCCACTTTTGGCTAGCAAATGGGTTCTCCTAGAGAATTTTATTATCCTTAGTAATCCAACCTATATTAAGGCTACTTTAAACATATTTTATTAAACATAAACTGGAAACAGTTCCTCGCCTGCCCCCTTCAAAGAGAGATAGGTATATTTTAACATTTTAGAGAATTTACCAGGAGTAGAACCAGTGACGCTACACACATCCACATGGGGGCTCGGGCATGGCATCTCCCTCAGAGAAGCATTGCTGGTCCCACCAGGGACCTAGCAAAGAAAGGTTTCTCAAATCTTTGTTAGCATCCTTCACAAAAGAGTTTCCACACTAACTTCATGTGAGTTTGAGGGCTAAGTGTCTGAATTTAGATGTTCTGTTTCTTAAACCAACCCTATTTTCCTGTGATTCAGACCTTTGAACCAGTCTCTGTTCTCTGTGAAAAATAGGACTGCTGCTCAAGGCCCACCCACTTTTTACAACTAGTAAGTAGGCCAGTCCCTGATGGGCTAGTCACATTTCTCCCTGAGTTGTATGCTTTTCAAAATCAGTCACTTGTTCCCAAACTTGTTTATGCAAGTTGTGCTCAGTAATTACATAATTTAATTCAGTATTACCAAAATCAAACAAATATGAGGGCTTCCCTGGTGGCGCAGTGGTTGAGAGCCCGCCTGCTGAAGCAGGGGACACGGGTTCGTGCCCTGGTCCGGGAGGATCCCACATGCCGCGGAGCGGCTGGGCCCATGAGCCGTGGCCGCTGAGCCTGCGCGTCCGGAGTCTGTGCTCCGCAATGGGAGAGGCCACAACAGTGAGAGGCCCGCATACCACAAAAAAAAATAAAAAAAAAAAAAAAAAAAAATATATATATATATATATGAGTGTGGAGAGAGTCGTAATCTCTCTGAAAATAAGTTGAGTGCTTGAGAAAGACCTGATATCAGGAAAAAAAGATGCTGTGGAATTAGAAAGACCTGATATCAGGAAAAAAACGTGTGGACAAAACAAATGTGAAAGTTTGGGTGGGAGGAAAGGATTGTCAAAATCTAGAATAATTCTGCCGTCGGTTTGCTCCACAAGTGTTTTGAGTCCCCACTCCACTGAAACTAAATTTGGCGAGGCTACTTGCTGTGCTAATGGTCACCTTATGTGCAGCCCCAGTCAGCAGACCCCACTCAAAGAAAAGGCCTTAGCCTGATACCAAAGGAATGATGGATGAATGGACTTGTATATGTTTTAAATTAAAAACAAAGTTATAAGGATTTTTATTATAATTTTATGATTCCCCATTTTAACTGGCTTTTCTCTTTAACTGACCAATGACAGATCCTGATGACATAGGGGAAGAGAGCTGCCACAGTATAATATAACCAGGAGCTGCCAGCCGTACACAGGTATGGAGAAATGAATTACCTGGACCTCAGTGCTTGCTAGTGACTTAAGTACATTTTGAAATTAATAACCTCATTTTTATAAAGATTACACAGAAGCCCTTATTTCTGGGTTAGATGTGCTTGATTTTTTTTTTTTTTAATCTTTTGGCCACATTACACAGCATGTGGGATCTTAGTTCCTCAACCAGGGACTGAACCCACACCCCCTGCATTGGCAGCACAGAGTTTTAACCACTGGACTGCCAGAAAGTCCCGTAGATGTGCTTGATTTTAATATAGCGGATTTTTATAACTTAATTACCTATCATGTGCCTAAGCCTGCTATCTGAAAGGATGGCTTCAGATCTTTCAGCTTATCCTGTATCTGTGCCTAAAATATGCTTCCGTTTTACTTAAGGCTGGCATAATTGTAGATGTGTGATCTATATTGCTTAAATGCTCACAGCCCAAAAGTGAAGGCTGCAACTTTATATTTACTCCTGTAGTTCGTGAATCTCTGCTGTCATACTATATATACATATATATATATATATATGGTTTTTGGGGTTTTTTTTGCGGTACATGGGCCTCTCACTGTTGTGGCCTCTCCCGTTGTGGGGCACAGGCTCCGGACGCGCAGGCTCAGCGGCCATGGCTCACGGGCCCAACCGCTCTGTGGCATGTGGGATCTTCCTGGACCAGGGCATGAACCCGTGTCCCCTGCATCGGCAGGTGGACTCTCAACCACTGCGCCACCAGGGAAGCCCCTCAATATATTTTTTAATTGGGGAAAGAATGACCCACACCTGATCCCATATGCTGTCAGCCTTTATATTTTAACTTTATCATAATGCAGTAAGAAAAATTAGAAAGCTCTTTACTGAATTATAGATAAATTATTAAAGTGTGTTTGTGCTGGATGACAGAAAATCAAGTGCATTTGAGTTTTGAATATTGAAATAAGAAGGGGGAAAAGTCATGCTGTAAATGACATTTTGCTTAAATCACCTTCCTCTTTCTGCAGTATACGAGGGCCCCTTCCCTATATTTCAAGCTTTGCATAAAAGAAGAGCTGTATTAGATCAGGGGCAAGCATCCACCCCCGCTTCTTCCTCCTGAGCAGATCCTCAAATTTTGTTCAATTGTCTACCCAGTCCACAAGTAAACCTCAGTCAGTCCGTGCCAATGAGTGTTTGCCCTTTCCCTGGTCCACAATTGCACATGAAACTTAAATTTGCTTAATTCAAGCTCAGGGAAGAACTTAGAGTTGGGGAGGAGATTTTCCTTCTGTCACAGGATGTGTATAGGGGAATAGGCTGCCTCTTTCTGCTGGCAGCCACCTTACCACCATGAGGAGAGGCAGCAGAATGGAAAGATAGGAAAAATATAGGTGCTCCAAGACATGGCTGAGCCTAACCTTAGAGCCTACCTAACCCTGAACTTGTTAGGGGAGACATTTGCTCATTGTCTTAGCTGGGATTTCTATTACTTGCAGAAAATACAAAATTTTTCAAGAAATATTGCCTCCGTTTTTTTTCTTTTTCTTCTTTTCTTTCTTTTTTTTTTTTTTTTTTCTGTGGTGAAGCAAGGTACAGCATTTATTTGCAGGACACAAAGCAAGGAGAATGGGCAACATATGCTCAAAAGACCTGAATTCCCTGATGCTTTGGAGCAAGGGTTTGTTTAAGGCAGCATTAGGAGCGAGGGTCACAGGGTCACAGGTCATCAGCTCATGGACATTCTCCTGGTTGGTTGGTGGTGAGGTAACCAGGTGATGTTTTGGAAATCTTATTCATCAGTCTTCTGGTTCCAACCAGTCTGGGGTCTACATGCTTGTGGTCAGCATGTAGTCAACATCCTCCACTGGATGGGGGTCTTAGTTTCTTAGTTTATGTCTGAAGCAAGTTCCTGAAGCAACACCACCCTGTGTACTGTGGACAGCAGGCAGGACGTGGTGGCAGTCTTCCCGCCTCAATTTTTTGGTGGCCTGCTTTGCTCGTGTAGTTAGCACAAGCCTGGTTCATCTGTTGAGCAACCCAGCACTGCCTGCTGCTGCCTGGGTGGCAGATTGAAGAGGGGCAAGAGTGAATAAACAGGACAGAAAAGAAACTTTGTTAACAAGAGATGATGGTAGCTTGGGATGTAGCAATAAAGGTATGGACAAGTGGAAAAACTAAAGAGAGATTTATGAGAAAAGTGTATGGTTCTGTGGCCTTTAATACATTCACAGAGTAATACAATCATCATGACTAATTTTTTTTTTTTAGTTTTTAGTTTTATTTATTTATTTATTTTACATCTTTATTGGAGTATAATTGCTTAACAATGGTGTGTTAGTTTCTGCTTTATAACAAAATGAATCAGTTATACATATACATATGTTCCTATATCCCCTCCCTCTTGTGTCTCCCTCCCACCCTCCCTATCCCACCCCTCTAGGCGGTCACAAAGCACTGAGCTGATCTCCCTGTGCTATGCAGCTGCTTCCCACTAGCTATCTACCTTACGTTTGGTAGTGTATATATGTCCATGCCTCTCTTTCGCTTTGTCACAGCTTACCCTTCCCCCTCCCCATATCCTCAAGTCCATTCTCTAGTAGGTCTGCATCTTTATTCCTGTCTTACCCCTAGGTTCTTCATGACATTTTTTTTTCTTCTTAAATTCCATATATATGTGTTAGCATACGGTATTTGTCTTTCTCTTTCTGACTTACTTTAACATTTTCATCACTCCAAAAAGAAAACCCCACACCCATTAGCAGTCCTTCCTCCTTCCTTCTCACCTCTGGCCACCACTAATCAACTTTCAGTCTCTGTGGATTTGCCTGTTCTAGACATTTTATGTAAATGGAATCATGTAATATATGGTCTTCTGTGACTGGCTTCTTTCACTTAGCATGATGTTTTCAAGGTTCATGTAAGTAATAGCACATATCAGTACTTCATTCCTTTTGATGGCTGAATAATATTCCAGTATATGGGTATACCTCGTTTTGTTTATCCGTTCATCAGTTGATGGACATTTGGGTTGCTTCTAGTTTTGGGGGTTTTTTTTGCTATTACGAATAATGCTGGTATGAATATTTATGCACAAGTTTTTTTGTGTGACAAGTTTTTATTTCTCTTATACATACCTGGGAGTGGGGAAGAATTGCTGGGTCATATGTTAACTCTATGTTTAACTTTTTGAGGAACTACCAAACTGTATTCCAGAGTGGTTGCACCATTTTACCTTCCCACCAGCAACGAATGAGGATTCCAATTTTTCCACATCCTCACTAGCACTTGTTAATATTTGTGTTTTATTTTAGCCATCCTAGTGGGTGTGAAGTAGTGGTATCTTATGGTTTTGATTTGCATTTCTTTGATGACTAATGGTGTTTGGGGCACAGATCATGGCTTGCATGCAAAAAGTATTTTAGTAATTGAAAAAAGTATTTTCAGTATTATAAAGTGGTTTGTTTTTGTTTTGGTTTTTTTGGCCGGGCCACATGACATGTGGGATCTTAGTTCCCCGGACAGGGATTGAACCCTAGCCCCCTGCATTGGAAGTGTGGAGTCTTAACCACCAGACCACCAGGGAAGTCCCATTATAAAATATTTTGATAAAATATACATCCAATAATTTAACAGATAATAATAACTGCCTTGAACAGTACTAATTGAGCCATCAGGGAATGAACTAAGGTAAATTTACATACAAACAAGGACTTTATCCTTTAGAAAGAAGCTTATACTCGAATTGGGAGGTATAATGAAAATAACACCTACATATGCACATTTATTAAGGCTCAAATCAAAACACTAATCACCTAAATACTTAACTTGTGGTCCGTGGATTATCTGCAAACTGTGGGGTTTTTCCCAAAAAGATGGTCACGGTCCATAACTTCTGTGAATTTCTTAAAGAATTCTAACCACTACCACCCCCCGCAAAAGCTAAGAATGACTGCTCTAAAATTTTCATCGGGGAAAAAATGACTAATGCCTTCTTAATGTCTGCTTCCGTTAACATTTCTTTCTCAATGTTAGTTACTGGTTAAGTTATGCATTTTGCTTTGGTTACCATTTTTTCTAGTCAAGGCTTTCTGGGTCACAAGATAAAGATATCAGTTCACACTAGCTTAAGCAAAAAGGACTTTATGGAAGGCTCTCGATGTGGCTAATGGAATCCAAGGGCATCCAGCCTGGCTGGGACCAACAGAGGACTGGCCCAGGAAGCCGGCAGCCAGCTTCCCTCGCTCGAGTTCTCTCAAATTATCCGCTCTGCTGAGCTCTCAGCGAAGCAGCCACCACTGCTCACGCGTGCCGCTGACCCGCGTGCCTGCCCTCACTCCCTAGTTTCCGCGTCCTGCGTTCAGTGCCCTGCAGGAGTGACTAAATAGTGCCTCACAGCCCCAGTTCAGAACCCTCAGGATTGAGACTCTTGTTAGTCCCACTGCTAATCCCATCAGCTCTAGCCAGGAAGGCAGCATCCTGGATGCAAGTGTGACCCTGCCCCTGGGTCTGAGCAGGGACAGCTCTCAGGAAAGGGGAGCAGAGGCGGAGAGACACCCCATCTGTGTCTCCCGCTCCACTCAACTGAACGTGAACTTGCTTGTCCGTGTGCCTGAACTTCAGGAACTTTTCATCTATGTGAGTCTCTAGAATCTGAAATGAAATACTCTCATTTCCTATGGAGATGATAATTGAGAGAAAACTTATTGATCTTTTAGATCAAAATCTCCATTATGTTATCTTTATTGCAAACCAAGCCTTGAGGGATTTGTGTCACTTCCCATATTACAGTTTCAGATCCTGGCCACCATCACCACCACTGCCACACACACCCACATACCCACTAGCCAAAAAGACAGATGCCTCCTTGAATATTTAGCTTAAAAGTAGTCACGGTTGGCCTGTTGATGGATACCAACCATCTGAAGAGGTGAATCCCAACCTGCAGTGTTGCATATGTATTTTATTTCACAAACTCTCTCCTGTTTCCAAGAGTGCTGTGAGATTTGTGTGGGGTTTTTTTAATGAATTTAAATGAATATTGCTTTGAGAATTAAGTTTGACCATTTTCCAGTACCCAGTAGGCTAATAATGGACGTGGAAGCCCCCATGGGGAATCTGTTCAATTGGACACACGCAGGAGACCCACCCCTTATCCACCATTCACAGTAGTGGTGGCGGCCGATACTCCCTTCAGCTTCTGATTCCAGCCAGAGTCTTGATGTCATGGACTTCACAGGAGGGTCATCATCCCCCCGATTAGTGAGGAAGTCTGGAAACCATCAGCTTGTTACCTGAAAACTGGGTTTGCCTCTTTTTGAGCATCGAGCCAAAAGACACAACCAAGCCAAAGATCGGGAGAAGGAAGGGTTTATTATTACTTGCAGCAAGTAAGGAGAACCCTGGGGATCTTTCCCAAAGCAGTGTCTCTCCGAACCACAAAATTGGGGAAGCTTTAAGCTAAGTGTACATGCATATTCATGAAGGGGCTTGAGCAGAGGAGAATTCAGCACAGAATTGGGGCAAAGGTCAACGGAGTCCAAGCTTTAGTTGATGGAAGTCAGGAGGGTCAGGTCATTCCCTCCACTACCTGCGGGGGAACCTTAGTTCCTGCAGAACTCAAAGACATTATTATGTATATCCCTTGAGGAAGAGCTCGGACTCTGCTTCATCATTTCACTATTGTTTGACTGCCTTTTCTCTGTTCCTATATTCCTTTGTTCCCTTAGCATCATTAATTACTGAGACATGTTCAAGGGCGAGCATTGTGGCCAGCCTTAGATCCCAAAATGGCTTAGGCCAAAATGGCTTCTTCTTATGTCAAGAAAGCCATTCCTGGTTCTCTTTCTCCCGGGATCCCCTAACCTATCTGCTTACAAGCTCATAGGTCCTCTACCTTGGCTGTACATCAGCCCCCCAGGCCAGACCTCATAGTCTCTGAAAAATTTTAAAGCTTTCCAGGTGACACACAACCCCCAAGTTTGAAGACTGTCACATTTGATGGAATTTTCAGACAAAATGTGTGGCATAAATTGCAAAACAAGGGTAGGGTTGTTTTTTTTGTTTTGTTTTCCCATATTTCAGTTTCATTATAAATATGTCTCATTCAGTACATAAAATTTGGGGGGGGGAACCATTCACAGCCCCAAAATAAGGAGAAAACCACTGGTACCATTTAATCATATTTTCTACTAATGTTTCCTATCCATATTTTTTTTTTTTTTTTTTTTTTTTTTTTTTTTTTTGCTGTACGCGGGCCTCTCACTGCTGTGGCCTCTCCCATTGCGGAGCACAGGCTCCGGACACACAGGCTCCGCGGCCATGGCTCGCGGGCCCAGCCGCTCCGCGGCATGTGGGATCTTCCGGGATCGGGGCACGAACCCGCGTCCCCTGCATCGGCAGGCGGACTCTCAACCACTGCGCCACCAGGGAAGCCCTATCCATATTTTTTATATAACTAAGGCCCCAGTGTAAATACACAAAGACTATTTGGTTTTATTTTGTACTACTTGACACTGTAAGGAAGCATTTTCCAGGCAAGGCAGGCAGTATGGTTATCAGAAAATTAGAAGTAAAAATCCTCCCATCACTTTAAGGTCCATCCCTCCCACCCACCTTAGCCTCACTAGGTCAAAACAAGAACTCACCAAAGTTAAAACACAAAAACGGGTAGTCAAGACTTAACTGGTTTTACCTCAGGGCCTCACCAGATAAGGGCTCTTTTAATAACAAAGCTTCCATTTAGGGATACTGAATTGCCTTCCCCTTCAGAGTCTATGGACCACTTGCTTTGATGTGCAGTTCCCTTTAAACCTTGCTTGTTAGGCACCTGGAAATTCCTGAGAAAGTCAACAATACAGATTTTTGAGCCTCGACCTGACCTGATGTCCCCTCCCTGCCTTCCCAAAGCCTCTTCCAAAGGCAGTGTGCCTGGGGCGATAATGGGATCCCAGCCCCAGAGGGAGAGTCCACCCCGACTTACCACCACCCAAGTGCCAGAAGGGAGCTGCCAGCTAGAGGTGGCTTTTCCTGCCCTTGAGTGAAGGTGTTCGTTGACCCCCCTCAGACTTCTGACAGCTCCCTCAAAAACCGTTTGCCAAGGGCAGGAGTCCTTGTCGATGGGCACCTGTCCTCTCTGGAAATCTGTAAATTCTCTTTGAATAGTTTATATTTCAGTTAGGTTACTGTGCATAATTACGGAGGGTGACTCACAGAGAAATGAAACAGCTTAGAGAAATGATCACATATATACTATATTTATATGCACACACACGTAGACTGTCCATAAAGTACAAGTGTAAAGATTATGTGTACGTGAAAACATATTATATTATAAAGGAGAGCGAGCCAGACTTCATTCAGATGACAGTCCACCCCACCTGTCCCTTATGATCCATGGGCAGGTGTGGAAATGACAGAGCCTCCCTCTGAAGCCCCACCAGACAGTACAGATCTTTCTCAACTTACGATGGGGTTACCTCCTGATACACCTATCATAAGTTGAAAATACCATAAGTTGAAAATGCATTTAATACACCTAACCTACAGAACATCATAGCTTTGCCTAGCCTACATTAAACATGCTCAGAACACTTACATTAGCTTACTGTTGGGCAAAATCATCTAACACAAAGCCTACTTTATAATAAAGTGTTGAATATCTCATGTCATTTATTGAATACTGTATTGAAAGTGGAAAACAGGATGATTGCCTGGGTCCAGAATGACTGTGAGTGTATTGATTGTTTACTCTCATGATCGTAGGGCTGACCCGAGGCTGAGACTCACTGCCACTGCCCAGCGTCACCGGAGAGCATGCTGCCAGCCCAGGAAAAGATTAAACTTCAAAATTCGAAGTACGGTTTCTGCTCACTGCCTATCACTTTCTCGCCATCCTAAAGTCAAAAAATTGTAAGTCAAACTAAGCTGGGGACCATATTCTGTACTTGGTAACAGAGGAAAGGCCTTTGCCCCTGCAGAGCCCAAATCAAGGCTTTCCAACTTTGCATAAAATACCACTGTTTTACAAAGTAAACATGAGCAGAATAATTTAACAAGAATGGCTGTTGTCTTTCAGGTAAACCATAGATTCTTTAGAATTTGAGACAAACTAAAGCCTTCACAATCACTCTAAAAAATCATTCCAAAATGTATTTCATTCATCAGAATGCTGCCTTTTTCCAAAAGAAATTTGAAGTGGGTTAAGGTAAAGAATGTGTACACATTAAGATGAACAAAGTAGGGACTTCCCTGGTGGCACAATGGTTAAGAATCTGCCTGCCAATGCAGGGGACAAGGGTTCGAGCCCTGGTCCGGGAAGATCCCACATGCCGCGGAGCAACTAAGCCCGTGCACCACACCTACTGAGCCTGTGCTCTAGAGCCCACAATCCACAACTACTAAGCCTGTGTACCACAACTACTGAAGCCCACGTGCCTAGAGCCCATGCTCCGCAACAAGAGGAGCCACCGCAATAAGACACCCACGTGCCACAACGAAGAGTAGCCCCCGCTCGCCACAACTAGAGAAAGCCCGTGTGCAGCAACGAAGACCCAACGCAGCCAAAAAAAAAAAAAAAAGATTAACAAAGTAGACATGCACGGAGCAAGTGGGAAAATGAGGCGAAGCAGACATCCTAACTCTGAGAACTAGCTAACCACTGTGACTGACGGTCAGACTTGGCTCCAAGAGCAAGTATACAAGGCAGTTAGCAGGAAACCTGGAACATGATAAGGGCTAATAAGTCGTGGCCAGTATTATTATAATTCATAACCAGTATTACATTTCTCAAATATGCATTTTATTTCATCGCATGAAGCTGCAGCTACATTCATTTTTTTTTTTTTTTTTGCGGTACGCGGGCCTCTCACTGTTGTGGTCTCTCCCGTTGCGGAGCACAGGCTCCGGACGCGCACGCTCAGTGGCCATGGCTCACAGGCCCAGCCGCTCCACGGCACACGGGATCTTCCCGGACCGGGGCACGAACCCGTGTCCCCTGCATTGGCAGGCGGACTCTCAACTACTGCACCACCAGGGAAGCCCTACATTCATTTTTAAGGCTTTAAAATAATTTTGGAACAAGACACCATTGGATTGGAATCTTCTGGTACAGTGCAGCACCAAGCTCGCTCTTCTAACTCAGGATCATCTGAGCCTTGCATTTCAGCAATTAAAAAAGAATGATTGGGAACTCCCTGGCAGTCCAGTGGTTGGAACTCCGTGCTTCCCTGCAGGGAGCACGAGTTTGATCCTTGGCTGGGGAACTAAGATTCCACCAGCCAAGCAGCACGGCCAAAAAAAAAAAAAAAGATTAAACTAGCAATGTCCTTTTCCCATACGTTTAGCTCTTCCATCTCTGACTGGAAAATTTGGAGGCAATAAGGTCCCCAGTATTTTGGTCTGCAAAAATCTCTGTGATTCTTGACAGCCACGACAAATAAGAAAAAAGAGTAAGTTCCATTGTTCCCATCACATATAATGGAAGGTTTCAACTATAATAAGACTCTCAAAAAATATTTCTAGTGCAGGTCAGAGAGACACAGAATTGAACCAAACAGGATTTTTCTGTTATCTATCATCTGGATCTGAGATGCTGCCCTGAAGAACCAACTTGTATAGCCAACGGCCCTCGTGCAGTCCCTGCGAGTCTCCCAGAAATGCCTCATGCCGGGGTCTGGAGTGAGTGTCACACTTTATACAGCAGACGGTGGCTGGCACCAGTGGCACCATTGCAGACATTAGGAAAACTAGCGGATTCCACCTGGGCACAAAGGCCAAGTCTCTCTTCATCTGCCCTCCTTTAGCTCTTCCTTTTTGCCTTCTGCCAAATACTTAGGTGAGTCCATCCTAAGATTCACCTGAGATGATACCAGAAGGAGGTTTATAAAAGCATTACCTCTCCCCAGGTATCTAGCACAGTGCATGATGCACACTCAGTAAGTAAATGAATGAGAACCAAACAACATCCAAACAAAAATGACCCTGATGGTTCCAGTTCAGTCCAGGAAAACAAAACAAAAAAACCCCACGGCATTTAAAGGAGAATGAGTTGTCAAATAAAATTGTCAAAATAAGACCCCCTAGATTTCACCACATATGCAGCCTCCTCCTTCAGTCAGACCTGCCTGATGCACCTTCATCTCTATGATCATCCACCTCTCCTCATCTGATCAGAAACTATCATCAGCTATTATTATTTAGCAATTCTGTCTTAATGAGATTAAGAAGATGGGAGGTGAGAGGAGGGACAGCAGATGGAATATATTCTATTTTCTGAATTGATAAGAGAAAGGAGGCAATGTAGACATGGTCAATTTCCATCATTAATCAAATAGAAAATACTAATTTCCTGAAAAGAAAATTTGTGAGTTCAATGCCTCTTTACTTTTTCTCAAAAAACCTGCATTTGGTCCCAACCCACCAAGGTGAATGTAATTTTCTTGGATGTATCTCAGGCGAAAAACTACCCTATCTCGCTTCGTTCACAGTTAAGAACCTCTAAAAGCTACCTCCTGTCTACTGGAATTTTTATTTAACCAAAGGAATAAGCATTAATACTGATATATGTGTTGTTTACACTGTGATTATGCAAAGCGGAGAAAGTAGAAGAACAATTTGACTTGTAGAGTCTTTACATCATTGTTAAATTCTCCAACCCTGTTCCATCACATCCCCACACTAAAAATCTTCAGAGGTGATTGTCAAACTTCATACATGTATTTTTAAAAGTTTGTTTGCATTTATAGAACATGATTCCACCTGTGATGTGAGCCTAGATACACAAACCCTATTTCAGTATTAGGACTGTTGTTTGTTTCTTTAAGTAAAATTTCCAGCCGACACATGGTAGATGTTAGAGGTGCTTAACCATGAGGGCAGCAGCTGGCGGCCAGGATTAGAACACACCACGCTGGTCAGAGAGCGAGGGGAGAGCCTTTTTCCCCTGACTGCTGGGCGGCGGGACCTCCATCCATCAGCCCAACACCCAATCTCTCAGCTTACAATCGACAGATTCTTAAGAAGTTTTTTCTTGCTTTTCTCCTGGAATGTTCCTACCGCAAGATCAAAGCCACGCTCAGAAATATCGCTACATGCTATCTACGCTGATTTTTTTTTTTTTCCAGTGCAAAGCAAGGAAGAGTGGCGTTGGCCCAGTAGTCCAGAAGCTCTTATCCAAGAGATGAGTGAAGGGAGGTTATAAGACCCTCCTTGTTTTACTTCTGATGCCAGAGGCTTGAGCCCCCAAAGGGCAAGAGGGTGGCCTCCCTTAGAGCCGTGAAGGATGGGCCCGGAGCAAAGTAAGCTGGGCCTGGATGCAGAGAAGTTAGTACACGGGTCGGGGCACGACAGTCCAGGTTGCTAGGGCTGACACCCCGCCCCACCGCCCTCCTCCCTGCCCCGCCCCGCCCCATTCCCCTTGCTCCCGCTCTGCCAGCCTCCCCTCACTGGCTTTACTGGTTTTACTTGCCCTGTAGCCAGCCTGGTCCCTCCCACAGCAGACTCCCAGCCTCTGATCTCTCCTCGTCCTCCTCATACCCCAGTTTCCACAGGCACC
This sequence comes from Mesoplodon mirus, assembly GCF_964341445.2. Taxonomy (NCBI): domain Eukaryota; kingdom Metazoa; phylum Chordata; class Mammalia; order Artiodactyla; family Ziphiidae; genus Mesoplodon; species Mesoplodon mirus. The sequence continues at coordinate 18,183,620 of NC_138996.1, read as the reverse complement.
TCCTCCTCGGCTGCTCTGTAAATGATGCTGTTCCTCAGGTTTCTGTCCAGGGCCCTCTGTGAGTCATTTCACCCACGCCCCTGGCTTCAGCTGCCTCCAGTCTGCTAACTGCGGCCCGGATTTCCAACCTGGCTATCACCTGATATCCAAGCTCCGGCCGTCTTCTAGAGAGCACCACCCGATGGCCTTCTAGCCCTGCATTCAGCGTGTGCTTCCACCCGACCAGCCTCCCAGAAGTGCCTCACGTGGGGGGTCTGCAGTGAGTCCCACTTGATTCCGTCCCGGTTTATACAGTGGCTGCCACCAGTGGCACTATTGGAGACGTTAGGGAAACTAGCAGATTCCATCTGGGCACGAAGAACAAGCCTCTCTTCGTGTGCCCCCCTTTAGCTCTTCCTTTTACCTTCTGCCAAATCCCCAGGCCACTCCATCCTTAGAGTCACCTGAGATGATACCAGTTTATGCAAGCATTACCTCTTCTCAGGTATCCAAGTGCATGGCTTGAAGGACCTATTCTCCCAACCAGCAAACTTTTCTGTCATGCGTTATTCCTTCTACACAGTCAGCAGCCAGCTCAGCTCAATTCTACATCCTAAGTATTTCGAGACACTGTCCCTTTCTCTCCGTCCCACCCACCGCCTGGAGCAGGCTTCATCACCTTCATCCTGTAACAGCTTCCAGATTGCTTTTCATCACTCCCCCGTCTCTAGTTATCTTCCCAAAACACAGAATCCACCACGCCGCCTCCACACTGTCTGTCTCCAGCCACACCCCGAGTCTCTGGGCCCCAGCACCCCACCCCCCTGCATGCCGTTGGTCACACTGCCTCCTCAGCTCGGAATGCTCTTGTCTCTGCCTGTCAAACACCCACTCACCATTGAAAAACCCAGTTCAGACACAAGCACCCCCAGTCCCTTGGGCAGAGTCAACAGCTCCATGGGCCCGTGGACCTACCTCCTGGAGCTCAGGGCTGTTCCCTTCCTCACTCACTACCTACCCGACTCCCAAGTGCGATGCTTCAACGGGCCAGGTGCTCAAAAATGCCTGCTGCTTTTGATTCCCCCAGAAAAAGAAAGCTGGAAAGCCACAGATGGGTTTCCTAACAGTCTCATTACATTGTCATTCTCTCCTGTCCTCACAACAGATACTGTTTACATGAGAATCTAATCTGCTGGGTATTTATTGAAGTGATTTCTAGAAGCAAAGAACAAGCTCTTACGAGGGAACTCTCACCATGGAAGCCTGTTCGGGAGGTAACAGACCCCACCACCCCGGGAGGGGTCAGTCTTTACCTGGACAACCCGGAGCGTGGCAGGGGAGGGCAATGAAAGGAGGGAGAAGGAAATTTTGTTTCCATTAAAAGGTACCAGTGCTGTAAAAACTCCCAGGGTCAGAACCCCACCCCCCTCACAGCATAAGAACTCCTCATATGTGTCTAGGTGTACAATTCTATTAGACCCATAGAGAAGTAATGGACTTAATAAACTGCAAAGAGCAAATGGTACTACGTGATGATCAGATAAGGACTCGGGGGGGTGGGCAGGCTGGGCTGACCCTGCCCTGCCCCCTCTCTGATCGGTCTCTCCCCCTCCCCGACTGCCGGCTTCCCCACTGTTGAAGGGGACCCTGGCAGAGGCTGTATCACGGAAGGCCACGGAAGGCTGGGGAGGGGCTGGCAGGGGGCAGAGAGGCCAGTGAGGAAGAGACGGAAATGGCATTTGGCTTGTGGGACAGCAGGATAACGTGGCACCTTCTCTCCGTCGCTTTCTCCCCTGCCGGAATCTGGGCTCTGGTCGCCTCTCTCCTGGACTGCTTCCCCTGGTGACTAAGCTCAGTGTCCCACCGCCGCCTGTGCCCGCCATCACTCTGGTCGCCAGGCTGCCACCAGAGCAGTGTCTCCAAGGGGCTGATGTAACCTTGTCTCTCCCTTGCTTCCCAGGGCCCTCAGCTATTACGGGGTTAACCCATGTGCTTCCCGGTCCTAATCCCTGCCCCTCCTCCCCTCTCATCCCTGTTGATGGGTCTCGGCAAGTCAGCTGCTGCCTGTGTACTGACCGGCTCTGCCCTTCTCTTTGCTTGGAATCTCCTTTTCAAGATTTAGGTCAGGTGTCTTGTCTTCAAGGAAGATGTATATACACTGTTGACCTAAAACAAATAGAGTGCCAGATATTTCTCCAACAAAGATGGGTTTATTTGGGGTCAGCAAAGAATTGTGGAGGGGAGCAAGCCGCCACCCCAAAAGGCCTCTTTGTCAGGCGGATTATTTCAAGCTGAAAACAGTCAAGGGCCCCAAAACTCAGAATCTTTGACCTCCTCCCTAACTGCCTAAAAGGATTTGCATAGAGGGCCTGTTCCCGGAATAGAGCTGTCACCAGAGACATCAGCAGAGAGTGTGGGCTCCGTGTGGTGGGGGAAATGCCTAGAGACCAGAGTCCACGCTGGGTCCCACTGTCTCTGCAAGCCCAGCAAACATTTATTTACTAAACATTTGCTTTTTCATCTCCATGTGCATTGCCTTCCTCCCCCTTTGAAGTCCCAAACCACTACCCCCAACATCCTTTTTTGTCTTTAGCTGAAGATGGTATTTAAGGTGAGGGCTTGGGTCATTTGCATGAGTTACTCAGTTTTCCTGGGTCTCTCCCATGTATACATGTTACTGAACTTTTGTTTGATTTTCTCTTGTTAATCTGTCTCATGTGCACTTAATTCTTAGACCAGCCAGAAGAACCTAGAGGGGCAGAGGAAAATTTCTTACTCCCCAGCAATTGCAGTTTGGGGTCTGCAGCCATGGTGAGCCAGGGGCAAGGGAAGGAGATTGCTTTTATGGGGCAGAGAGAAGTTGGGGAGCTACAGTAAACAAAGAGTCTATGGCTTTTCACTGGCTGAGTGCTAACCAGGAAAGGAGTCTTTCTCCTTCCTGGTGGGCTCTGCTGTCATCACAGGCCCTGAGATCTCCCCTTTCTGGTCTCCCAACTCCATTTAAAATAAATTGAGGGGGACTTCCCTGGTGGTCCAGTGGTTAAGACTCCAAGCTTCCACTGTAGGGGGCACGGGTTAGCTCCCTGGTCCGGGAACTATGATCCCACATGGCACACAGTGCCGCCAAAAAAAAAAAAGAAAGAAATTGAGGTTTCTGTTTATTAATTTTTACAACATTGACACACACAGACACACTCAGACACACATATAGACACACACAGAGATACACACACACACCCCATACTGCACCATACTCTTTTAAGACTGGGCTAAATCCCTTCCCCGGGCTCTCCTAGCACCCAGCCTCTGTCACTGAACTGACCAGCTTTTACTGACAAATCTGTCCTCCTATCTCGATGATAAACCCTTCTGGGTCAAAGACCATATCCTTCACAACTTTAGCACCCTGCTTTCCCCATGCTCTATCTGGTTCAGAGTGGGCCGTCAATAAAGCTTTGCTAACTGAACCCAACCATAATTCAAGGCAGGCTGGAGGGACTGGGAAACGGAATGGCTTCCCGGGTGACCGAATGTAAAATTGATTCCCCTCTCCGAATCCCTGGGCAGACTGCAACCTTTCACAGCAGTGGACAGTATCACATACCCTCACCCTTCAAGTCTTATCCTTGCCCCTTAAAGCACACATAAAAATTGGACTCCTAAAACTCAGCCATTCGCTGTTGAATTCAAGGCCTTTCTCCAATTTGAGATATTCCACAGAAGAAATCGAGCCATTTCTAGGTAGCTGAAAGGAAACAGAAAAGAGACTGACTTAAAGCTTCATTCAGCTCTCACGTCGTTTCCCATTTATCTCCTATATTAAAACCTTTTGAACGCGGAAGCTACATCTGATTACTCTTTCTATTTCCCACAGCTCCTAGCAGGACGCTTTGGATATGAATGGCAAAGCGCTGGAGGAGAAGACAGGATAGGATGGACGTGGGCCCTTTGGATTTGCCAGAGGAAACAAATAACATGTAACTTGGAAATGTAATAAAACCTTCAAAAGTACGTGCCACAACCTATGTCCATTGCAGGAACTCGGCTGTGTTTCTATCCATTCCACGCAGTTTATGCACCTGAGTCGTCTGATCACCTGTGTCCCATCACGGCCACGAGCACAGGCTTTGGGACCACACAGCTCTGGGCGGGATCCCAATTCTGTCACCCACCAGCTGTCCACCCTGGGGCTCAGGGTCCTCACCTGTAAAGAGACGATCACACACCTCACAGGGAGGGTCCAGCACTCAGCTCGGTGCCAGGCACATAGGCTGTGCTCTATAAACAGTCGCTATTTGATGTTGTGGTTGTTGTTATGTGGGTCCTCAGTATATTTGAAATGAGAGCAGAGATTCTAAATTAGAGCAGGACACTATTCAAATATTGGTAGAGGTTTGGCAGTTTGGAGAGGTATAATGGGAGAGATCACACCTGAATGTATTTAGAGACAAACAACAAATCAGTAATGAAACTTGTTAAAACCTAAGACTGGCACTAAGCAGGGTGCTTCCTTGGCAAAACAGGGCAGGTGGAGAGGAGGGGGTCCAGCTCAGCCCGCCACGTGGAACAGGAGAGGGAAGGCATGTCCAGCCACTGACAGAGTCTCGGGTCTCAAACCTCATTTAGGTCCCTGGCGGCAGCAAGTTCCCACCTGGAGAGGGGGAAGCAGCCCAGGAAATCCAGGGATCAGGCGGTCCTGAGTCTGGATCATAGATGCCCTGTCCAGAATTCCAGCTGGAGCCACACAGATGCCCTGTCCAGTGGTGATAAAGCCCTGGGCTTCTCTGAGGCTGTGGACACCCCATGGGATTGGCCGCCAAGCACAGCTGGGACCACGATGTGAGCCCAGGGGTCAGCTGGGGGTCCAGGGTCCCTAAACCCACAGGTGTGGGGGGTGGTGCTTAAACTCTGTAATCCTTTCTTGCCTGAGCGCCAAAGGAACCTGCACTGAGGGGTGAGCATCAGTGAAGTCAGCGGTCCCAGCTCTGAGCAGCTGATGGAGAAAGAGTCAGGAATATGGGATGCAAGCCACATGTCCTGCCGAATTCAAATAGGTTGAATTATCCATCGTCAATATTGGTCGACTTTTTTCCTCCCAGAAGCGTCTTTGTACCAAGGTACAGCTACCTAGCCCGCTGACAGGCACATACCATTAACTTGCAGATATTTTTATTTTTTTAATTTAAAAATATTTATTTATTTATTTTGGCTGTACCTCACAGCTTGTGGGATCTTAGTTCCCCAACCAGGGATTGAACCCGGGCCCTCAGCAGTGAGAGCGCAGAGTCCTAACCACTGGACCGCCAGGGCATTCCCTGCAGATATTTTATAATAACATCATCCATCATTTACATGGTGCTTTGCAGACTCCAAAGCACTTCCATAAAAACTGGGCTCACTCATTCCTCAGAATAACCTGTGAGGTAGAAAGGGAGGTGATTTTTATCACCTCAGAGAGATTTTGATGCCTGAGAATTTGAGAAGATATCATACAACACTTGACTTGGGTCTTGGAAGGAGGAATAGAAGTTTGCCAAGCATAACTGAAAGGTTGCTTCTCTGGAAGTAACGGTCATTTGCCCCGTTATGTGGATGCCAGCTCATCTGCCCAGCCATTTTAATGCTGGGCTGAGAGCAGGGGCGACGTACTGCTTTTAGTAGAATATCCTTGTGGGGCCAGTGCCCTGGGACTCGCGTGTGACCTACAATCTCAGTTTTAATGTAACTCTTCCAAAGCAATTAAAAATACTTTACCCACAGATTGACGTTGAATTCCCTTCCCTGTACCCAATTAAAAAATAATGATAACAGTCTTATTAGATCTAAAATAAGCCCAGATTAGAAACAGCCTGTTTAAAAATCAATAAACTTTTCTTAATCCCTGCAGTGGAAAAAGAAAGAGGCTCCTCTCTGTCTTCCCTAAAAAGTCAGTATTTACACAAAGCATTGCGTTGCCGGATTCGGAGACGCAGAGGTGCCCGAGCATTCACCCAGCTGCCTGCACCCCCTGAATCCTGCAAGACTTATTTGGCTATAACTAATCTTGGCTCTAGGCTTGCTTACATTTTTGGGTGACCCTTTTGCCTGGAATGCTTCTCAGTGTTCTCATTAGCGCTGTCTTCCCAGCCCCGGACCTTGCTCTCCTTTTGTTGCTGTTACCGTCTGTCCTGCCATTAGTAATCTTGACTGCTCCCAGCAGCCAGGCCTGGCGTGTTCCCCATCACGCTGACACTGTTCCCGCACCGGAGCCAGGCCCGACTCCTGCTCTCTAACCCTGTCCTCACAGCCAAGCACCTCTGCTGCCCCTCTTGTGTATTTACAGTTGGATTTGTTCTTGTTGCTGTCCTTTTTCTAATTATACAATATATTTTATGCTTCTTATAGAGAACTATAAAGAAAGATATTAAGAAAACCCTCATGATCTACGCTCAGAGTCAGACACCGCTATTTTTCTAGCATAATTCTTATTGAAAATATATTTTATTGTATGTTTCATTCAGAAAGTAATATAGGGAGTTCCCTGGCGGTCTAGTGGTTAGGATTGGGCACTTTCACTGCCGTGGCCCAAGTTCAGTCCTTGGTCAGGGAACGAAGATCCTGCAAGCCGTGTGGAACAGCCAAAATAAAAACCAAGCAACAAATAAATAAATAATTTTTTGAAAAGTAATATATCTCTTGATATGATGTGATGAGAATGGCACTTAACTTTTGTGGTCTTTTCCCCCAAAATTCATAACCTCAGTCTAGTCATGAGGGTAAACTACAGACAAACCCAAACTGAGGGACACTCTACAGAATATCTGACCGGGACTCCTCAAAACTGTCAAGATCATCAAAAACAAGGAAAGCCTAAGAAAATGTCAGAGTCTAGAGGAGCCTAGGGAGACACGATCACTAAATATAATGCGGTGTCCTGGATGGGCTCCTGGAAAAGGAAAATGACATTAGATTAAAAACTTTAAAAATCCCATTAAAGAATGGACGTTGGTTAATAAAAATGGTTAATTGTGACAAGTTAACAATAGAGGAAACTGGGTACTTGACATATGGGAACTCTCTGCATTATCTTTGTAGCTTTCCTGTAAATCTAAACCTATTTTCAAATTTAAAGTTTATTTTTTTTCTTCCAGTTTTACTGAGATATAATTGACATTCAGCACTGTAAAAGTTTAAGGTGTACAGCATAATGATTTGACTTACATATGTCATGAAATAGTTATCACAGCAAGTTTAGTGGACATCCATCAACTCATATAGATACAAAAGAAAAAGAAAATGTTTTTTCCTTGTGATGAGAACTCAGGATGTACTCTCCTAACAATGTTCATATAGAACAACTTTCATATATAACATACAGCAGGGTTAATTATATTAATCATATACTACATTACATCCCTAGTACTTATTTATCATATAGCTGGAAGTTTGTACCTTTTGATCATTTTCATCCATGTTTCAGGAAAAAAAATTTGGACAACATGGAAGTGTGTAAAACAAAAGGCAATAGCTCCCTGCTTCCATCTCCTCACCACACAGTTGGCACCAGCCTTATTTTCTGGAAATACTTACTCTTTATTGCACAGTCGAGCTCACGCCACAGTGCAGTTCTGAATCCTGGCTTTGTTGTTTAGCGTTACAGCATGAGCATTTTCCCATGTCCTTAAGAACTCTTCTTAAAGACAATTTTATAGGTTGTGTAACATTCATTGCACTGTTTTCTTGCCTAAGGTAGCTGTGATCCAGCCCTTATGTTTCCAGGAGATTTGCTTTCATTACCCATGTTTTAGAGTTTCCTCCTGCAAAGAACTGCTCCCCTGCTTTCTCCAAGCAACAAGACAGCAAAATCTTCATCCAGACTCTCCTGGGACCTTCAGAAAACTTGTTTAGTCCAACATGTTTCAGCAGAGTTCGGGTTTCAAGACTTTCTTTTTCATGATCTCTTCTTTTGCCTTTATTTCTCACGATGTAGGGATTTATAATCCAGTGGGGATAACCCAGGCACTGCCATGGCTGATGACTAAAATGTGGACTGTTTGGGCATTAATGTACGGGATTAAATAGCATCCCTCCCAAATTCAGATCCACCTGGAACCCCAGAACAAGACCTCATTTCAAAGCAGGGTCTTTGCAGGTGCAATTCAGTTAAGATGAGGTCATACTAGATTAAGGTGTGCCCTGAATCCAATCACTGGCGTCCTTATAAGAAAGCCACGTGAAAACAGAGAGATACACAGAGAGGAGAATGCCACGTGAGGGCGGAGACAGATTGGAGGGATGCGTCTACAAGCCAAGGAACGCCAGGGACTGCTGGCAGCCACTGGGAGAGAGGCCTGGGACGGATGCTCCCCAGAGCCCCCCTGAAGGAACGAACCCTGCTGACACCTTCATTTGGGACTTCTGGTCTCTGCAACCGTAAGAGAGTACATTTCTGTTGTTTTAAGGCACCCAGGTGCTGGTGTTTTTTACGGCAGTGCTTGCAAACTAATTACAGCAGGCTGTGGCCTCAGAGGGCCACAGGTATGGGCACAGGTCTGGCACTCGAGTCGGGGGGAAGGGACAGGGGTTCTCGTTGTGAGGGGCAGTGAGGTATTTGGGGGGTGGGGAGGAGATCCACAGAGATCACAGGTGTCAGGCATTGAGCAAAGGGCTAATTGAAACACAGGTGTTTTGTGTTATTTCCTTTCTCCACCATCCTCCCCACCTGATGGCCATTCCTTTCTGGTCAGACAGAAAGAGGCCCACAAAAATCCCTTTCCTCCCTTATAACTGCATCCATTATATTTCTAGAAGATGTAAGCAGTTGTCTGCCAGAATATGCCTTAAATATCAATACACAAAGCCTCCAGGCTGCAAACCAGTTTCATTTCAAAGCTTTGGCTACAACAAAATAAATTACTTCAGCACTTCGTTTCTTATACATTATTTATAGTGAATTTGCTTTGACAGCAACGCACACCTTAACCATGATCGCTCTATGGATTTTCCACTTTTTTGAAATTGAGCTTATATTACTCTCATAAAGAAAACATTTTTATAAAACCTCCTTTAAAAGAGTGGTGTTGTATCTGCCGTAAAAAACTGATTGCTGATGGAGAGATTCTCAGATAAGAGGCTGAGGCTCAAGGTTGGCGGGGAAAATGTGAGCGGAATGTTGTCAACAACTTTTCAATGAGCGAGACCTGGGGACCTCTCAGGGGTCCAGGGAGTAACTGTCTTTATGGGGCTAGGAGCTGCCAGGAGGTCCTGAGGTGGGTGTGTGGTGAGGAATAAACTCCTCCTGAAGGGCTGGGGAAGGGGTGGTGCTGGAGCACAGAGTCTTGAAGGAGCTTGTTGACATTTCCTACAACTATGGGGTCAGAATGGCAGAAGGAAATACATCTCAGTCTCTCCCTGGGCTGCTGTGAATGAAAACACGGAGGGAGAGGGAGATTTGTGGGCAGGAGAGAAAGTTCCTGTGGTTCGCCGCAGGAAGGCAGGCCACACCTGCCAAGAGGCACCTCCGTGTCCTCTGAAGGTCCCAGCATCATTTTACGTGTTGGTCATCAATTGCTGTGTAACTTCGAAACTGTCTTAACGCAACGATACACGTTTATTACCTCGGCGTTAATGTGGGTAAGGACTTCAGGAGAGGAGTAGTGGTTGCTCGCCAGGCCCGGACCCAGAAGCCTCCCACTCAGGCCTGATTCTCTCCTACACCTTCCCGACCCTCTGAGTATCCACGGGGTGAGGTAGCTGGGGGCTATGGGGGCCCACCCGGGGCAATGTCAGCTTCAGGTGCAGATCCACAGCCCTCTCAGCTCTGCAGCCACATTGCTCTGAGCCCTCGGAAGGCTCAAGGGGCCTCCTCCCCGACCCCAAGCCCCCAGCTATCCCCCCAGCCCCACTGCTCACTAGGCCTCAGGGCAGAGGTAGACACTTTGCTCTAGACAGAAGTCGATGGTTTGCATTACCGGTCACTCTGAATCTTTCTGCCAGTCTTCTGCATCAGGGGGTTGCCAGCCCGAAGTGGGGAGCCTCTCGCCGCGGTGGGGAGGGAGGTGAGGGATGTGGCCTGGTGTTGGGGTCACAGAGCCAGTGACGAGCTGAAGGCCTGGCCGATCCGGTGGGGCAGCCTCGGACCCCAGCGAGCCGGCCCAGGAACAGTCTGGGAGGACGCCAAAGGAGCGGGACATGGACCTGGAGGACTTATCCTGGCCTTGCTTCCCGCCCAGGTCTGAAAGCCTGGCCTCGGGAACGAGGGCCGACAGCTCCTTCCCCTCCTTTGTCTAGCAGCTGGAAGCAAGGAAAAGCACCTTTTCCATGCACGGCCATCAAAACAGATTGCAACACTTTGCTGGCAGAAAACTAGGCCCCTTTCTGCTGGAGCCGCTTGCTATTTGTAACTTAATTCACGTAACTCCTACAGGAGTTCCCCCGACGCCAAAAAAAAAAAAAAAAAAACCCCACAAAAAGCAGCTCTGCACAGTCCGCTCAGGGAAAGCCACCCTCTTGCTTCCAGTGCTGGGTGTCCGGATGGCAACCTGGGGAGGAGGACGCAGGTGCCCCGGTTAGACCAGCCCACTCGGGGTGGAGGATGGGAGTGGCTAGTTACCAGTTCATCACGTATTTTAAAAATCATCTCAGAAACCGGCTCTTTTGTCGTCTGCAGTAGCCAGGACAAGAGTTATAAGGAAAGGGTGAGAGAATTGCTAGGAATGGGGAGAGCCTACCATGTACCGTCTTCCCTTCAAGGCTTAATTAACCTCGCCCTCCTCCCCCCGCCCCTCCAGGTACAGACCCTCTCCTAAGGGCCTCCTCCTTCACATCTCCGGTCCTGTGGTTTCCTAGACGCTTTTTATCTGGGCCAGTCATTCCGATGGTTAGTCATACGTTGTGTTAGAGATCTGTAGTGGCTTACAAAAACGTAAAAAAGATTTTTAAAACTCAGGTATGATATTGGCACAGAGAAAAGCACAGTCTTATCCAGTTGCTAGAAGGGGGCCAGAAAGTTTCTCTAAGTCTCTTTCCGGAGGCCAAAGTTAAAGGGCAAAGAATCATTGCAGGGGCTGCACAGCGTGCTTAGGTGCAATCAGACTGGTTTTTAGGAATAGAACATCTTCTCTCGACACTGAGAACGGAGAAAAATCTCCCCAGCGGGTCCAGCCAAAGACCTCGGTGTACCGTCTCATCCGAGAAAATGGCTCATCTCTTACGACAGTGGGGGGTCTTGTTTGCTTGCTTGTTTGTTTTGGCCGCGTTGGGTCTGCGCTGCTGCGCGCGGGCTTCCTCTAGTTGCGGTGAGCGGGGCTGCTCTTCGTTGCGGTGCACACAGCGTGCGGTTTTTGGTTTGGTTGTGGTTCTTTTTTTTTTTTTTATCAAAATCACAAGTTGGCTCAAATAACGTACTCCTTTGGTAGAAATGAGAAAAGCATTAAGTCGATGCAAATGGACAAGAAAGAATTACAGAAGGAAGGAGAGGGTGCAAGAGGCTTTTTTTTTTTTTTCTTCTTCATAAGAACAGATTGTTTTACTAAACCGTCAGCTGTTGTCCCTCCTTCCCAGTTGGGGGCTGTGACGGGGCCCTTGCTGCCGCCTTCCTGCATTTGCTCCTTAGCCCCCGCGCCATTTCTCTTGGTGTTGCTAGGTTCCTTGTCCCTGTGCTCCAGGTTAGGGGCGCCTCTGGGGTCTGATTGTCACCAGCCTCTTCCTCACTCTCCTCTAGACATAAGACCTTAGGAAAGGGTATGCTGGCCTCTGGTTCCGGAACTTCCACACCCTTGTTTTGTCTTGCTCTCTTGTAGCAGCTGGTGGACACCCTGCAGCTTCAATGTGCAGAAACTCCTGCTGGGCTCCAGCCAGGGTAGTCACACGCTCAAAAAGGGGGTCCAGCTGGGCCATCAGACTGTTCAGGTGTTGCTCTGTCTGGGCCAGCTGTTGTGTCAGCTGGGCCAGCTGTTGAAGAGGCATTTTTTATAAACTTAAGAGCAAGGGACAGGAACGCTTAAAAAAAGAAACCTAAAATTTCCACACCAGGAACCATGTCTAAAGTTTGCTCCATCCCCACTACAGCACCCATCACGCTGAATGGTCCAGAGTAGTTCCAAAAGGTTATTTATCACAAGGTGTTAGTTAGCCCTCTAATTTGTAACTTTCAGTATTTAACAACTGCTTCGTCTCTTCTTCCCTGGAGTCACAGCCTGCGCTAGGCTGCAGTGTTCCAAATGGCCAGCAGGCGTCGCCAGCTAACACGATTCTGAGCAGCCAGAAAACGCAAAGTTCATTCTCTCTACTTGAAAACTTTCCATGGAGCCTTAATGTGGGCAGTGTAAAGTCCAAATTCCTATCGAGGACATCCCAGGCCCTTCAGATTGAATCGAATTCACTTTTTATGGCTTACCAATTCAGGCACCCATTCAATCACTAAGGAAAGGCTTATTGAACACTTGTTTTTTTATCAGGTGCTTTGCTGGGACCTGGAAATAAAAAGATAACAGAGATTTCATCTCTGCTCTGGAGAAGCTCACTGCCTACCCCACCTAGGAGAACAGTTTAGGGCTAAGCTGCTATGTTAAAGAGACATCTATCTACACTCACGTACACACACACAGTGGCTTAAAGAAAATTCAATTTATTTGTTTCTCACACCAGAAACCAGAGTGGTCCAGACTGGTCAGTTGGGGATCTGGCTGCTTCCCATCTTGTTGTGCGTCATCATCCGTAGGATGTTGTCCTTAGTTGCACTGTCAAAGCTGGGTCATGACAATATCCAAGCTTCAGCCTGGGAAAGGGGAAGAGAAAAAGAGGAGGGCAGGCAATTTCTTTTTAAGCAGGAAACACAGAAGCTGCACCTACTCTTTGATTCACATTCCAGGGCAGGGACCTAGTCATGTGGCCACATCTAGCTGCAAGGAAGGCTGGGAAATGTAGTCTTTATCTAGGCAGCAGCGTGCCCAGCTAGCAATAAGTTGCAACTACCAGTCTGGTCAGAAAGCATCTCTTTTTTTCATACAACCTAACTTAACTTTCAATGGATTCGAGAAACAATTTTTGTGTCTTCTACATTGTCAATGGTAATCGCACTGTCAAGGTTTAGAGATGCTGGTTCATAGAAATTTGTGGTGACTAATAGCAATTTACTATGCACATTTCATATTTGTGAGACATATCTATTACTGCCCATCAGAGATGATAAAGTCTTATCACAATGACAACTGAGTTGATAAAACTCAGTGAAATGCAACTTAGAATCCAGTTTATTTTCTACTCATGAGAATATGACATTTGAGTCGGCTTCTTGAGGCTGGTCAGGTGGGAAAGGAGGAAGAACATTCTAGAATGTGACTAGCATCTGTAGAGGCCTGTAGTCATGGCAAGGCCGGCCCTATTGGTACGTTGGTTATTAGGTGCGGGTATGTGTGTGGGGAAGGAAGACAGGAGAGAAACTGGGAAAATAGAGTAGAATCAGATTGTGCTAAGCTTCTCACTCCAAACTAAGGAACTTGGATTTTACCTGGCAGAGCAGATGCTTGGGGGGTACTTCTCAGTCTAGGAGCCAAGGTCAAGTCCCAAACTTTCTGTCACTGTATGTGGGTGGGCTCCAGGCAGCCAGTGTACAGTACTTGACCTCACTGTCTCATTCACGAGCCAGTGAGCGGAAATAATGTGGTAAGGGTGTGTGTGTGTGTGTGTGTTGCTTTGTTCTTGTTGGAAAAGACTGTGTATGTTATGGAATCGATAGGAAGGATCCAGAAGCCAGAGGTTGAGAACAGGAGAGAGAAGGGATAATGGACAGTTTTCTGTTCCTCCGAAGGACTCCTGGCCAAGATTCAAGGCAGGTATGAAGGACTTTGCTTTTGTAGGAGGGACGGCATCCCTGCCATAACGAGAGAACACAGAGAAGAAAAGGCAGGCTTTCACTTGGTGTTAGGAGGAAGGGGGGGCAATTGCTGTCTCAACCCTTTCTATTTCTCTGTATAGTAGGAGCAAGATCACCTCCTGAGTGAGGAAATCTGAGGAGAGCAGAGAGGGTTCAAAACCATGCTTGTGAGGGTAAGAGAGTGAGTGGACCGGCAAAGCCTAGTAGTGTTACTCAGTAGGTCATCAATTTATGAACGTATCCAGTCAACAAATGTTCACTGAGATCAAGCAGAATGGTAGGCAGTGGGAAACGCAGAGATGAGTAAAACACAGCAGCTGATGACAGGGCTTCCCCATACAGTTGTACAAGTTGTGCACTGCCCAAACATGCCAGTAAGGGAAGGAGCTTAAGCTGAAATCCGGTTGATGCTTCGCTAGGCACATCCCACAGCACATGGGCTACATGTGCCCAGAGAGAGTGCCTTTGTCAGTGAACTCAAAGGGCGAACGTGAACGTCTGAGGCCCTGGTTAAGGGCTAGTTGCTTTAGGTCATGGGAGAGAAGAAGGCACTGTAATTAAGAGAAGGCTCTGAGGGCACAGAGGGAAGAGTGACATGAACCAACCAATGGAGAGTGAGCGGGTCCTTGAGGGGATGAGACCAAAATCCTCTCGTGTAAAGTGAGTTTGGACATTCTCCTCTGGCTTGGGGGCCCCGGGGCCACCAGAGAGCAAGCAGGGGGAGCAGGCAGAGTGGGAGGGAAAGGGAGTCACTGACAGAGGGGAGGAAGCTCATTTCACCATTTCGTCCCGCTTGGCTCTGAAGATAGTTCTACTGGATACATGCGCTCTCCCCATCAGGGACACCTAGTCAGGGCTGGACAGGTGAACCCACAGAGGAAGGGGGCACCAGGCCCCCCACGTGTAGCTAAGCCTGGAGTGTTAGTATGCTAATTAGCGGCAGCCTTTCTCATCAGCCAGTGGCGATGGGCCACCAAGGTGGGGTTGCCGGTGGGGCAGTCCTGCTTGGCAGAGAGTGTTTCTTTTCACGTTTAGGTTGTGTTGGTGAAGACCAGGGCAAGGAAGAGGACAGGTTTGCCCCATGTTGCTTCTAACTCTGGAGGCTTTCTTTCCTTTCTGGATCCAGGGATCCCGCTCACATATTGAGTCCAGACCCCCAAACGCTCTTGCTAGGCCTCTAGCAAGCTGTGTTTTAGATATTTATAAATGACTAATAACATTACATCTATTCACTGCATGGAGTCAAAACCCCTCACATTTGTTATCCAATTGGAGATGGGAGACGACTCGGTGAGTTGTGAATGAGCCATGTCTCGGGGAAGGCGGCTGGCTCGGCTGAGGTCACAGGCACGGTTGGTTCACTGGCAGAGCTAGCATGCGAATCCCTGTCTGCCTGGTTTCAGAATAACTGCTCTTCGTTTACCCGGAGAAAGGGAACAGTAACACCTGCTTCATAAATGAGAAAAGCAACACAAGGTGTCCAGCAGAACTCCCTGTGCATAATCCTACATTTTCACTCCCAGAAAGTCTTCTCTCTGTAGCCGTAGTTACCTCTGTCTGCCTGATTTCAGAATAACTGCTCTTCTTTTACCCAGAGAAAGGGAATAGTAACACCTGCTTCATAGTTGTGAGAATTAAATGAGAAAATCAACACAAGGTGTCCAGCAGAACTCCCTGTGCATAATCCTACATTTTCACTCCCAGAAAGTCTTCTCTCTGTAGCCGTAGTTACCTCTGTCTGCCTGATTTCAGAATAACTGCTCTTCTTTTACCCAGAGAAAGGGAATAGTAACACCTGCTTCATAGTTGTGAGAATTAAATGAGAAAATCAACACAAGGTGTCCAGCAGAACTCCCTGTGCATAATTCTACATTTTCACTCCCAGAAAGTCTTCTCTCTGTAGCCGTAGTTACCTCTGTTCTCTGTAACCAAGAGTGACCAACCACTGCTACACCACGATACAGAGAACACAGGCTGGCTGGTCCTGGGCCGCAGACAGCCTGTGTGCCACTCTGTGTTATCACACGGTGCCTGCCTGCTGTTTGGTGCTCAGAGATGGCCTCCTCAGGCCACCATGCTCCTCCTCTGTCTCCTTTCCTGGTAGAAACACAAAAGCTGCATGAATGCGGAACAGCATTGTGGTCATGGTGGGGATAGGGTGGGGTTCTAAGGCTGTCATCAATTATTGTCAAACACCACTTCATCATTGCATTTTAACACGGTGCTTACTGGGCACAGTGCCAGAGACAACAGTCTAGGACAGGCAATGGGATTAAGTAAAGGATGGGAGGGGCATCTCCCGCTATCTCTAACCCACCAGCTATAGGAAGTCCTTCTAGACACAATGGTTCTCAACCTCACCGGATACAACTCCCCCTTTTTATAATGAATACACTATTTTCTTATCATGAAATAAAGATGTAAACCACTATAACTTGCCTTTGATGAAGTATTGATGGGCGAGGACACAAGGGAGCCTTCTGGGTTGTTGGAAATATTCTATATATTGATTTGGGTGGTAGTTACATGGCTGTATTCATATATAAAAATTCATTGAACAAGGGATCTCTCTTTTTTTTTACAAATTTATATGAATCTATAATTACCTCTATTAAAATTTAAATTAAAAGCGAGATCCTGGTAAATTTTAAATGTGTATTTTGCCAAAATTTTTTAAAAACGAGGTGCGTTTCACACCCATCAGATTGGCAGAAATGGAGAAGTTTAATAATATTCATTTCATCAAGGATGTGGAGAAAAGGGAAATTCTTCAGTGCTGCTAGGGGCATAAATTAGTACAATGGCTATGGAGGACAGTTCAGTGTTACCTGCTAAGATTGGCAATGTAGATGCCCTGGGAGCCAGCCGTTCTACTCTCACACACGAATAAGAATATATGTACGAGACATTCTTTGAGATATTGTTAGTAATGGTACAATATTGAAAACAAAGTGTTCATCTGTTTTTTCTTTTATTTAAAAATAAAGGGAGGGACTTCCCTGGTGGTCCAGTGGCTAAGACTCTGAGCTCCCAATGCAGGGGGCCTGGGTTCGACCCCTGGTCCGGGAACTGGATCTCACATGCCACAACTAAGAGTTCGCATGCCTCAACTAAAGATCCCACGCGCTGCAACGAAGATCCCGTGTGCCGCAACTAAGACTCGGCGCAGCCAAGTAAATAAATAAATATTTTAAAAATAAATAAAGGAAATTCCCTGGCAGTCCAGTCATTAGGATTTGGCGTTTTCACTGCTGTGGGCCCAGGTTCAATCCCTGGTCAGGGAACTAAGATCTTGCAAGCTGCATGGTGTGGCCAAAAATAAATAAATGAATAAATAAATAAATAAAATTTAAAAAATAAAAAATACTGTGCAAAAGTCAACATGGAACAGGAAACATGGATGGATGTGTCGAATTTGTTTCCGTGGTTTTGAGGGACTGTGCAGTGCCCAACAGACACACACATACCATTAGCAAGTAATTGTGGTTATTTAAGAATAAAATCAAAATATTATTTTTTCTTTAAAAAAATCACATTTCCATGTTGCCTGTCAAAACTGTAGCAGACAGATGAGGTACTAGGCCATTAACACATTTCTTTCTATTAAAAAACCTCTAGAGAAGCAAGCAGATGAGCCTTGGAGTTAGCTCAGTGACGGGGGTCAGTGCTTTGCTAATAATAAACACTGTTCTCAGAACTCTTGAAGACACTTAGGAAGGCACAGCCCTGAGGAGCCAGGGGTGACTGTTGAAAAATACCAATGCAACACTCAAGACTCAGGAAGTTAAGAGGTGATGTGGCACTGGCACAATTGTGGAACCAGGAATTGAACCCATCAATGCAGCAATGTGGTAGCCATCCCCCAGGAATCCTAGTCCCCTGGTATTCATGCCCTTATGTGGTCCCCTCCCACAGTGAATCACAGCTGGTCTTGTGGGGCCAGTGGAATATGGTGAAAATGACATCATGTGGCTTTCAAGGCTAGATCATAAATGGTATCGCAGATTCCACTTTGGTCTCCTGGATTTCTGGGAGATCCATTCACCATGTTGTCAGGACGCTCAAGCAGCCCCATAGAGAGGTCCATAGAGAGAAGAACTGAGGCTCCCAGCTGCCAGTCAGCAGCATCTTAGCTCAATGTATGAGCCACAGTGAAGTGAATCCTTTCACCAAACTGTATACATTATGTTCAGTTTTTTGTATACCAATTATACCTCAACAAAGCTGAAGAAGGAAGGAAGGAAGGAAGGAAGAGAAAGAAAGAGTTAGTGTTTTCATTTTCTTTGGATACATACTCAGAAGTGGAATTGCTGGATTATATGGTAGTTCTAGTTTTAATTTTTTTGAGGAAACTCCATATTCTTTTCATAGTGCTGCACCAATTTACATCCTCACCAACGGTGCACAAAGGTTCCCTTTTCTCCACATCCTAGCCAACAATTGCTATTTCAAGTCTTTTAGGTAACAGCAATTCTAAAAGGTGTGAGGTGATATCTCATTGTGGTTTTGATTTATGTTTCCCTGATGATTAATGATGTAGAGCATCTCTCATGTTCCTGTTGGCCATCTGTATGTATTTTTTGGAGAAATGTCTTTTCAGGTTTTCTGCTCATTTTTAAATCAGATTGTTTATTTTTTACTATTGAGTTGTATGAATTCTTTATATATTTTGGACATTAGCCCCTTATCAGATATATGATTTGCAAACATTTTCTCTCATTCAGTATGTTGCCTTTTCATTTTGTTGATGGTTTCCCTTGCTGTGCAGAAAATTTTTAGTTTGGTGTAGTCCCACTTATTTTTGCTTTTGTTTCTTTTGCTTTGAACATCAGATTAAAAAAATTATTGCCAAGACCTATGTCAAGGAGCTTACTGTCTATGTTTTCCTCTAAGATTTTTTTCAAATTTTATGTTCAAGTCTTTAATTCATTTTGAGTTAAGTTTTTGTATAGTGTAAGGTAATGGTCTAGTTTCATTCTTTTGCATGTGGCTGTCCAATTTTGCCAGCACCATTTATTAAAGAGACCATCCTTTCCTCATTGTCTATTCTTGTATCCTTTATCATAAATTAACTGACCATACCTATGTAGATTTATTTCTGGGCTCTCTATTCTGTTCCACTGATCTATATGTCTGCTTTTATGCCAATACCATACTGTTTTATTTATTTATTTATTTATTTATTTTTATATAAATTTATGTATTTTATTTATTTATTTTTGGCTGTGTTGGGTCTTCATTGCTGCACACGGGCTTTCTCTAATTGCGGCAAGCAGGGGCTACTCTTTTTTTTTTTTTTTTCTTTTTTCTTTTTGCGGTATGCGGGCCTCTCACTGCTGTGGCCTCCCCCGTTGCGGAGCACAGGCTCCGGATGCGCAGGCCCAGCAGCCATGGCTCACGGGCCCAGCCGCTCCGCGGCATATGGGATCCTCCCAGACCGGGGCACGAACCCGTATCCCCTGCATCGGCAGGCGGACTCTCAACCACTGCGCCACCAGGGAGGCCCTAGGGGCTACTCTTCGTTGTGGTGCACGGGCTTCTCATTGTGATGGCTTCTCTTGTTGCGGAGCACCGACTCTAGGCATGTGGTCTTCAGTAGTTGCAGCATGTGGACTCAGTAGTTGTG
The DNA here is from genome assembly GCF_964341445.2 of Mesoplodon mirus. Lineage (NCBI taxonomy): Eukaryota > Metazoa > Chordata > Mammalia > Artiodactyla > Ziphiidae > Mesoplodon > Mesoplodon mirus. The sequence goes on along the minus strand of NC_138996.1, from coordinate 18,164,160 downwards.
GCTCACAGGCTTAGTTGCTCTGTGGCATGTGGGATCTTCCCAGACCAGGGCTCAAACCCATGTCCCCTGCATTGGAAGGTGGATTCTCAACCACTGCACCACCAAGGAAGCCCCACCATACTGTTTTAATTACTATAGCTTTGTAATATAGTTTTAAATTATGGAGCATGATGACTCCAGGTTTGTTCTTCTTTCTCAAGATTCCTTTGGCTATTCAGGGTTTTTTTATGGTTCCATTCAAATTTTAGGATTGTTTTCTCTATTTCTGTGACAAATGCCATTGGTATTTTTCTGAATTCTTGACTAATAGAAACTGTGAGAAATAATAAATGAGTACCATTGCTTAAAAAAATTTATTGAGCTGTACACTGATGATTTGTGCACTTTACCATATATAAGTGATACCGCAATAAAAAAGTTTTAAATTTAATAATCAACTTAATACAGAATAATAATAGAATGTATTAATTATAACATAAAAGAAATAAAAGGAAAAATATGAACAGTAGTTTAATATAAAAATTCTTGGCCGTTACAAATCCAGAAGACTTGATTAGTTGCTTAGAAAAATCATCTCCATATATGTGATAGCACAAATGTAAACTGACTCTAGTCTGTTGAACTGGTAACTTGGATACTACAAGCAGAACTGCCATTGGTGGCTTGATTTTTCCAAAACAGTAAATGTAGCAGATTATATTTTCCAAAAATGGCCCATTTCTTTTCCCACATGCTCTTCCAGAGACTTGACACTGTCCTATCAAGTGATAGAATCTATTGCCTCTCACTTGAAATTGGACACACCTCTGTGACTGCCTCAACAAAATGATGCTACTTGATTTATGACACTAGGTTATAAGAAGTGGTATAGTGGCAGTCAGCTTTTGGGATGGTGGAGTAAGGACTTTGAAAATCCACTCTTCCATAAAGGCAATAAGAACACTAAAAATTTTTTTTCAAAATCAACTTTGTCACAAGTTTGGAAATTAAATAAAATCTTGCAACAATCCTAAGAGCATTTATTCAAGAAAAACAACTGAATATTGGTAAGAGCAATGAACTTTATGGCATTTTTAACTTGCTCAATTTCCATTCCTTATTTCCAGCTTTGTAATAGTCTTGAAAACCAAGAACTTTGTAACTATTGTAGTTGTGAAAACGAGCAGCGTAACAGCAAATGGAGGGGGCACAAGGAGTTTAGAGATCTCTTAAATCCCCATTCCCAGAGAATTGTCTTTATTTGATTTCTCTGGTAGCTCCCTGGAAACCACCAAATTCAGGGCTGGTCTTTAGTTCACCAATTCAGAGCCCACTAAATGTGAACAGATTTTTCCAGGGGCATTTGTCAAAAACAATCAGCAGGGGACATCCCTGGTGGCACAGTGGTTAAGAATTCGCCTGCCAATGCAGGGAACCCGGGTTCAAGCCCTGGTCTGGGAAGATCCCACAAGCCGCGGAGCAACTAAGCCTGTGCACCACAGCTACTGAGCCTGTGCTCTAGAGCCAGTGAGCCGCAACTACTGAAGCCTGCATGCCTAGAGCCCGTGCTCCGCAACAAGAGAAGCCACCACAATGAGAAGCCTGTGCACCACAACGAAGAGTAGCCCCCACTCGCCACAACTAGAGAAAACCTGCGCACAGCAACGAAGACCCAATGCAGCCAAAAGAAACCCAAAAAAAACAATCAACAGCAATTGTTTAATATCACAGCTGCTTGAAGTGGCAATAACAGTTGGAAGAAACAAAAGGCTGATCAAAATCTTAAAAGGAAAAGCTGTAAAATGAGATGTCCATAGAAGATTTTAAAAGCTCTGACATACTAATAAAAATCTAAAAGTCCAGAGGCATGTGCAGGGCTGTGCACATGCCCAGGAGACAGCTGAGAAGACCCTAATCTCTCACTCTGGCTGAACTTGAGACTCTGTGCAAGCAGGAAATGAGGCAGACTTGTAAACTGCTGGAACATTGATTGTGAGCCCCAACATGCACATAGAAATGCTCAGCAAAGCTGGGAGATGTACTGGTTCAGGGAGTTTAAGAAAATATCTATCCAATTACTAGCTGACCACTAAGCTAAATGAACAAAGAATTCAGTGGCCACACATGACCAAAAAATACAAACTCTACATAATTAGTTCAGGAAAGTCACTAAACAAACAAATAGCAAAACAGAAAGAGAGAGGAAAAAAAAAATTAAAAAACCTTGGAGGGGAGAATCTGATTTCCAGCATTGCTAATTATATTCTTTAAAATGTCCAGTTTTTGACAAAAAAAATTACATGATTTGAAAGAAACAGAAAAGTATGGCCTATACACAGGAGGAAAAGCAGTTAATAAAAACTGTCCCTTGGGTGTCTATACATCCAAGAACCTTAGCAAACTCCAAGTGGGATACCTCAAAGAGATCAGCACCTAGACACATAATCCAACTACTGAAAGCTAAAGACAGAGGAAGAATCTTGAACATAGCAAGAGAGAAGTGGCTCATCACAAAGAATCATCAATAAGATTAACAGACAATTTCTCATCAGAAACCATGGAGACCAGATGGCAGTGGAGTGACATATTCAAAGTCCTGGGGGAGAAAAAGGACTGTCAACCAAGAATTCTATATTCAGCAAAGCTATACTTTAAAATGAAGGTGAGATGAAGACATTCACAGATTATTTTAAGTAAGAGAATTGTTAGCAAACCTGTATTACAAGAAATGCTCAAGGAGGGTCTTCCCTGGTGGCACAGTGGTTGAGAATCTGCCTGCTAATGCGGGGGACGCGGGTTCGAGCCCTGGTCTGGGAGGATCCCACACGCCACGGAGCAGCTGGGCCCATGGACCACAGCTACTGAGCCTGCGCGTCTGGAGCCTGTGCTCTGCAACAAGAGAGGCCACCATAGTGAAGAGGCTCGCACACCACGATGAAGAGTGGCTCCTGCTTGCTGCAACTAGAGAAAGCCCTCGCACAGAAACAAAGACCCAACACAGCCAAAAATAAATATAAAAAAATAAATGAATAAATAAAAGATTACTATTAAAAAAAAAAAGAAATGCTCAAGGAGGTTCTCAAGTTGAAATAAAAGGACTCTAGACAGTAACTCCAATCTACACAAATAAAGAACACCATTAAAAGTACCTGTATACCTTTGTGTTCTCTGACCACAATGGAATGAAATTGTAAGTCAATAACAGAAGGAAATTTGGAACATTTACAAATGGAAAGAAATTAAATAACACATTCCTTGAAATTTTCTGAGTGGTAGGTGTGAGAGGAGTGTTTTCTGTTATTCATAATAAGGCTCCTTCAACCAAATCTGAGTTTACACTAATGAGGTAACTCTTGTTCGTTCCTAGATAGTCGAATGGCAGAGGAACGAATCTTGTGATTAGAAGGTTGGACCTCTGGGGAGACTGAGTTAATCACCAAAGGCAAATGATTTAATCAATCATGCCTATATAATGAAACCTCCATAAAACCCCTAAACTACAGGGTTTGGAGAACTTCCAGCTTGGTGAGCACATCAAGATGCTAAGAGGGTGTGCTACCAATGCATCTCTCATTTGGCTATTCCTGAGTTGTATCCTGAGTTCTGTGAGCCATTCTAGCAAATTATTGAGCCTGAGAAGGGGGTGTGGGAACCCACCCCCCAACTTTACAGATGGTTGGTCAGAAGTTTGGGAGGCTTGGACTTACAGTTGGTCTCTGAAGTGGGGGCATTCTTTGGGACTGAGCCTTTAACCCATCAGGTGTGTGCTAAATCCAGGTAGTTAGTGTCAGAATCAAATTATAAAACACGCAGTTGGAGTCCAGAGAGTTGGAGAATTTGTTGGTGTGGGGAAAACCCTCACATATTTGGTATCAGAAATATTCTGAGTAAAAACAGATCATAGTAGTAGGAATTAACTCATCCATTGTGTATTCTTGCTTAACAAGCCATCCCAAAACTTAGTGGCTTAAAACAAAACCATTTAGGGACTTCCCTGGTGGTCCAGTGGTTAAGACTCCATGCTCCAATGCAGGGGCCCCAGGTTTGATCCCTGGTCAGAGAACTAGATCCTACGTGCATGCCACAACTCATACCACAACTAAAGATCTCGCATGCCGCAGCTAAGACCCAGAGCAGCCAAATAAATAAATAAATATTTTTTAAAAGCCCCCAAAACACACAAAAAGAACCCACAAAAAAAAAAAGGAAAAGAAAAACAAACAAAACAAACACATTTATTACTTCTCATGATTTTGTGGCTTGGCTGGGTGGTTCTTTTGCTGGTCTTGCCTGGGCTTGATCAAGAAGCTGCATTCGGCAGGTCGGTTGCCTGGAGCTGGAGTTAGATGGGAAACTGGGACCTCTCTTTTTACTTGGCATCTGGATTCTGAGAATGTAAGCCCCAGTGTGTGCACGTTTATCCAGCCTCTGCTGTGTCACAGGTCCCATGAGCCAAGCAATTCATAAGGACAAGCCCAAAGTCAGTTTAGAAGGAGACTACCCAAGGACATAAATGCCATGAATACCAGTGGGATTGAATCACTGGAAGCAATCAGTGTAACTCTCTGTAATTTTTTTTTTTTTTTTTTTTTTTGCGGTACGCAGGCCTCTCACTGTTGTGGCCTCTCCCATTGTGGAGCACAGGCTTCAGACGCGCAGGCTCAGCGGCCATGGCTCACGGGCCCAGCCACTCCGCGGCATGTGGGATCTTCCCGGACCGGGGCATGAACCCATGTCCCCTGAATCGGCAGGTGGACTCTCAACCACTGCGCCACCAGGGAAGCCCCTGTCTGTAATTTTATATACATTATTGCTATCCTGACAGACAGCAGGCTGCCACCTAGTTTTTCTTGTCATCTCTTTTTACAGATGAGGATCTAAGGTCCAGAGAGGTCAAGTAACTTATACTTGCCCAAGGTCCATAGCAATTAAGTGGTGGGAAATTCTAATTTCTGATTCCAAAGTCTGTGACCTTCCACTCAATTACAGCCTCCTCCTGGGAAGACCTGGAGTACAAAAACAGATGCAACTCACGAGAGAACTCCAACCCATGCTTTTATTACAATGGGAAGCAAAGTAAGCTTTATTTTTGTTTGCATGTAATGGAGAAGATGAATGAGTCAGATAATATGGGTGGAGGAGATGTTAAAATAGTTCATCTGTGACCTCGATGGCCAAACCATCCCATGCTCTCAATGGAATTTTTATGGTTCCTCAACTGTGGTCACTCAATATTTCATACGTAATTCTTGACTGTAGCTCTTTCCTGTGTACTATTTGTTTTTCCCCATTTATTATGAGTTCTTCTTGGTCTGGGTCCACTTTCCCTTGTATAGTGTCTGAAGCACAGCAGACTCTCCACAAATGTGTGTTGAATGAATGAATGAGGGAGCAGGTCAGGGAGGCCAAAGATGGACTCTTTCACACTTTGCCAGGGACTCTGAAGAGAATCAATGGCTATCCAGGGAGTGAAGCCTTAAATGTGAACAACGAACTGTGTATTACCTGAATAACAAGCAGGAGTTCATAGAAGCAGATGTTTTGGTTAAACAAATAGGTCAAAATTCAAGAAATTAAAGACTAATCTTAAAATCAATTTGGGCTTTTAAATAGCTTTGTCATATTTTTCACTTAGAAAATTTCTCATTCATTTCAGCCTATTCCACTTGTTAGTTTCATTTTGCTTTGTTGATTTTTTTCCATAGTTTTTTACCAGCAATTTCAAAAGTCCCCAGGGAGGAGTCCTACCCCACAGCACAGATTCTCTCCTCTTGCTTGTTCTACTCCTTTCAGCATTGATTTCAAGAATTTAAATTTTCTTCTCCAGTTGGCAGTAAATCGTCCCAAAGAAAATTTGTTTAAAAATGCAAGAGTTGGGAGATTTCGTCTCTAGAGATATTGAACCATGAAGCGTTTGCACTCTGGTGATACCAGGCCCAGTGAAGGGCAGGGGTGAAGCAACAATTAAATTAATAAACTTTTACAAAGTCAGTGTAAGTCCACTCACTGAATGCGGCACCCCAGCCGTTTTCAAGTGGTGTATTTAAGTGGTGTTGGTGGAGTTTTCTAAGAAAAGAAGAACGAATCTCCAAAGAAAGGAAGGAAAGGCAGATTCATATGGACTATTCTGAAAAGAACACCAAGATTTAAAGGGGTAATTTAACATCCATGTGAAATATAGAGGGCTTCCCTGGTGGCGCAGTGGTTGAGAGTCCGCCTGCCGATGCAGGGGACACGGGTTCGTGCCCCGGTCCGGGAAGATCCCACATGCCGCGGAGCGGCTAGGCCCGTGAGCCATGGCTGCTGAGCCTGCGCGTCCGGAGCCTGTGCTCCGCAACGGGAGAGGCCACAGCAGTGAGAGGCCCGCGTACCGCAAAAAAAAAAAAAAAAAAAGAAATATAGAGAGATTAGAGGTGTGTTTAGAACCATTTCTTAAGTTCATGCTGCGTACTCATTCACAAACAGACAGTGTTGCTTCTTTAGCTTCCCCAGTTGTCCTAAAGAAAGCCAGTAAGGGCTGCTCACCGTCTCCTGATCACCTGGGCCGGTTATGGTGGCAGGAACCAGTCCTGGTTCCAAATTTTCCTGACCTTCTTTTAGAAGGATCTGCAGCTCGTGTGGATTTTCTCCCTGGGAAACTTTGGCAGGTAGACCAGCAGTCGGTAAAGGCAGAGCTGAATGGTCATGAATTCTGGGAGGCTGGGATAGAATTCCAGGAAGCTGGCACGGATTTCAGGTTAGTTCTGGACTTGCCTTCACGCAAAGGAATGTCTCTATGGCGCAATTTCTGGCGACAGTCAGAGAGAGGCCTGTGGGACCAGAGCAGGTGTTCTTTATACTGAGAGCTGACACACAGCACACTTAGTTTAAAAGAGCCTCCATATGCTTCATCTTAACTGAGCAAGTAAGAGAGGTATCACTGACCCGAGGTTAGAGAAGACCCAACTAGGACTTCATGACGGCCACACTGGAGGCAAATCCAGGACTAGAACCCAGGTCTTCAACTATTCAACTATCCCTGGAGCCCCCAGTTGACCAGACCTTCAGCCCATCGCTGGCTCTGTGAACTCCACGCCTGGTCACGTCCCTCACCTCCCTCCCAGCTGCCATGACAGACCCCTCGCTGTTGGCAAGGGGTGCAGGGCACTGTGGCAGACCGGGTATAAATATTTATAAAATTACACATTAATAAGTCATATACTGAGCACAAAGAATGGATTCCTGCCTCGAAGATCAAGGCGGCCTTTGATGGGCTGCGGGGATCTGGGGGCCCCATCTCTACACATGGCCGTGTTTCAGGGGATGAGCTTCTATGACTCCTGGCTCTCCCTGTCCTGTCACTAAGGTGGTTCTCAACCAGGAGCAATTTTATCCTCAGGGGACATTTGGCAATGTTTAGAGGCATTCTGGGTTGTCACAACTGGGGTGAGGAGGGTACTCTAGCATCTAGTGGGTAGGGACTAGGGATGCTGCTGTATATCCTACAACACACAGGACAGCCCCCAGATGTTAGCGGTGCCAAGGCTGAGATACCCTGCTTTAAGGTAAGAAGCCTGGGCTTAGGAAAGCACTCCCTTGACAGAGCAACTTGCTCAAGACCTCACAGCTAGTGCAATCCAAGCCTAAGGCCAGGGATTCCAGTGAGGCTGTTCCAAAGCCCTCACTCATTCAAGGAAAAACCTTTTTTTTTTCTGGCATCATTATCCTCTCATTCTTACTCTCAATTTCTTCTCCTGTAAAATGGGGTCACAATACCTACCGACTAGTATTATTATGACGATTAAGTCAGCTAAGGCATATGAAAATGCTTTGTAAACTGGTTAGTACTGAACTAATACCAGTTATTATTATGAATAAAAAGATCGTGAGTAACCAAATGATACAAGAGGGGCCGTATCTGAGCTTGTAGATTATGCACCATGTAGGGATATTGCCACAACTCAGCCAACAGAGATACATGTCCGACACTGGAGATGGAAAAAGAACTATGTGGTTTTCATCTATATGGTGAAGGAGGCAGGATGGTTCTCGAAGCTTCTATAGCACAATTGTTACAAACATGGCTCTGGGGTCCGGCTGACTGGGTTTGAATCCCGTCTCAGCCAAGTACCAGTTGTATGAACTTGGCAAGGTGTGTATACTGTCTGCACCTTTGCTGCAGACAAAGGATAGTGGTGTCTACCTTGCTCTGTTGTTTCTTGTTTATAACATTGCTTGGCCCCTAGGAAGTACAGAATAAACATCAGCTATTGTTATTACTGCTCTTGTCGGTATCATCTGCTTCCTGCAATCCTCCCTCCCTCCCTCCCTCTCTTCTTCCCTCCCTCCCTCCCCCCCTCCCGTCCTTCCTTCCTTTCTTGGGCCGCTTTGGGTCTTTGTTGCTGCCCGGGCTTTCTTTAGTTGTGACAAGCGGGGGCTACTCTTTGTTGCAGTGCACAGGCTTCTCATTGCAGTGGCTTCTCTTGTTGTGGAGCACGGGCTCTAGGAGCGTGGGTTTCAGTAGGTGCAGGATTCAGGCTCAATAGTTGCAGCACGCGGGCTCTAGGGTGCACAGGCTTCAGTAGTTGTGGCGCACGGGTTTAGTTGCTCCGTGGCATGTGGGATCTTCCTGGACCAGGGCTCGAAACCGTGTCCCCTGCATTGTCAGGTGGATTCTAAACCACTGTGCCACCAGGAAAGTCCCCCCACAGTGCTTTCTGACACCTTCAGCTACGCCCCAACTAGGAACATTTTTGTCAAATTTTACTCTTTGTAGTAAATGCTGCGGACTCCCTGCAGGTTGGGGTCAGAACTGTTTTGGTGGTTGCTGTATCTCTACTGCCTAACATGGTGTTATGGGCTGAATTACGTCCCTCCAAAAAGTCATATGTTGAAGCCCTAATCTTCCATGGGACTATATTTGGAGCTAAGGCCTTTAGGAAGGTAATTAAGGGTGAAGTCATAAATGAAGTCATAAGGGTGGGGCACTGATCCAATGGGATTGGTATCCTTGTAAGAAGAGTAAGAGAAACCCCGGGAAACAGAGATCTCTCCCATGTGTGTACACAAAGGAAAGGCCACATGAGGGCACAGGGAGAAAGTAGCCATGTGCAAGTCAGAAAGAGCTCTCACCAGAAACCAACCCTGACAGCTGATTTATCCTGTACTCTAGCCTCCAGAACTGTGAGAAATTAAATTTCTGTTGTTTAAGCCACAATTCCTGTTGTCCATGGCATTTTGTTATAGCAGTCCTATAGCAGACTAGTACACATGGAGTGCTCAGAAACTTCTGTGGAAAAAAATAAGTGAAAGAATAAGTAAGTCCCAGAACTTCCCTGGTGGTCCAGTGGTTAAGACTCTGTGCTCCCAGTGCAGGGGGCTAGGGTTCGATCCGTGGTCAGGGAACTAGATCCCACATGCATGCCACAACTAAGAGTTCGCCTGCTGCAACTAAGGAGCCTGAGAGCTCCAACTAAGGCCCAGCGCAACCAAATAAATAAATAAATAAATAATTTAAAAAATCAAACCGTCTCAATACTCTGTAATGACCTATATGGGAATAGACTCTAAAAAACAGTGGATATGTGTATGTGTCTAACTGATTGACTTTTCTGTACAGCAGAAACTAACACAACATCGTAAATCAACTATAGTCCAATAAAAAATTTAAAAAATTAATCACTTTGGGCTTCCCTGGTGGCACAGTGGTTGAGAGTCCACCCGCCGATGCAGGGGACACGGGTTCGTGCCCCGGACCGGGAAGATCCCACATGCTGTGGAGTGGCTGGGCCCATGAGCCATGGCCGCTGAGCCTGCGCATCCGGAGCCTGTGCTCCGCGACGGGAGGGGCTGCAGCGGTGAGAGGCCCGCGTACCGCCCCCCCCCAAAATTAATCACTTTTTAAAAAAAAGAATAAATAAGTCCCCTGTTCTCAAGAATCATACCACCTAGTAGAGCCTGTCACCAAGTATCTGCAATGTAATACCCGCAATTATTAAAATATTTACTGGTTCAACAAGTATTTCCTGACCTTTTACCATGTGCCAGGCACTGTGATAGGTACTGGGGATAAAGCAGTGAATGCAACAGGGTCTCTTCTGTCACATCTAGTGGGGGAGATAGCAAACAAGTAGATATCATATCAGGGAGAGGAATAGAGCAGGTGAGAGGGATAGAAATGGCAGAGGTTATCTTTCATACAGGATGCTTGCGAAACGCTCTCCGACACAGTGATATTTGAGCAGAGACCTGAAGGAAATGGAGAAGGAAACCATACAGGTATCTGAGGGAAGAGAGTTCCAGGCTGAGAGACCGGCAGAGGCAAAGGCTTGAGAAGGGGGCTGACTTGTGTTCGTACAGAGGGGACCCATATGGCCGGAGCAAGACAGGATAGGGGGTGGGCAGGGCTGGGGCCACCGTGGAGCATCAGGGCCCCCACTGGCTCAGGTGTCCCCTCCAAGCCCTGAGAGTAGCCTGGCAGTGGGTTCACTTGTCACACACTCTGTAATTTACGCAATTGAGATAATTCAGCTGAGATGGATTGGGACTCCCGTCTCCTTTTACCCTGTTTCCCTTCCTTACACTTCCTCCCAAGTTGGATGGTGTCGGCCATTTGACGTTTGAATTTTGGGGATCCGGAAGGGGAAATTGACTTGGGAAGATTTTTAATCGATTGTGATTTGTTTTCTCATTGTAAAGAAATATTCATGTTCATGCATAACTTTGTATTACAGCTCTTAAAAAGTCCTCCAACTCGTATAAGCTTCAGGCCCCTCAAAAACTGGATCCCCTCCTAGAGACCAAAAAAGTAGGAGGTGAAGACAGAAAGGCAGCAGTGACTCTCCTCTGAGTGAGCTAGAAAGCCATTAGAGTGGTTTGTGAGTTTTTTTAGGAAAAATTCTTTCTCTCTTTTATTGTGGTAAAATACAATAACATAAAATTTACCTTCTTAATAATTTTTTTTTTTTTTTTTTTTTGCGTTACGCGGGCCTGTCACTGTTGTGGTCTCTCCCGTTGCGGAGCACAGGCTCCGGACGCATAGGCTCAGTAGCCATGGCTAACGGGCCCAGCCACTCCGCAGCACGTGGGATCTTCCCGGACCGGGGCACGAACCCATGTCCCCTGCATCGGCCGGCGGACTCTCAACCACTGCGCCACCAGGGAAGCCCACTTTAGTATCTTTTTTCTTCCAGTTTTATGGAGGTGTAATTGACATATAGCACTGTATAAGTTAAGGTGTACAGCATAATGATTTGACTTACGTACATCATGAAATGATTATCACAGTAAGTGTAGTGAACATCCGTCATCTCATATAAATACAAAATTAAAGAAATAGAAACACATTTTTTTCCTTCTGATGGAACTCTTAGGATTTACTCTCTTAACTCTCGTATATAACATCCAGCAGTGTTAATTACAGTTATCATGTTGTACTTTACATCCCTAGTACTTATCTCCTAACTGGAAGTTTGTACCTTCTGACCACCTTCATCCAATTCTCCCTCTTCCCCTCCCCCACCTCTGGTAATCACAAATCTAATGTTATGTGTTTGCTTATATGTTTAAAGTTGGGAACATCTTTAGAGACCACCTATTCCAAACTCCCCTTAGTTATTTATTTATTATTATTTTTAAAATATTTACATTTTAATTTATTTATTTTATTTATATATTTTTTTGGCTGTGTTGAGTCTTCGTTGCTGCGTGTGGCCTTTCTCCAGTTGCAGTGAGTGGAGGCCACTCTTCGTTGTGGTGCGTGGGCTTCTCATTGCAGCGGCTTCTCCTGTTGTGGAGCACAGGCTCTAGGCATGCAGGCTCAGTAGTTGTGACGCACAGGCTTCAGTGGTTGTGGCACGTGGGCTCTAGAGCTCAGGCTCAGTAGTTGTGGCACATGGGTTCAGTTGCTTTGTGGCATGTGGGATCTTCCCGGACCAGGGCTCGAACCCGTGTCCCCTGCATTGGCAAGTGGATTCTTTTTTTGTTTGTTTTTTTTGCGGTACGCGGACCTCTCACTGCTGTGGCCTCTCCCGTTGCGGAGCACAGGCTCCGGACGCGCAGGCTCAGCGGCCATGGCTCACGGGCCCAGCCACTTCGCGGCATGTGGGATCTTCCCGGACCGGGGCACGAACCCGTGTCCCCTGCATCGGCAGGCGGACTCTCAACCACTGCGCCACCAGGGAAGCCCGGCAGGTGGATTCTTAACCACTGTGCCACCAGGGCAGCCCCCAAACCCCCCTTATTTAAACCAGTGATGAAACTGAGACTCAGAGGGTTAAGTGACGTAACCAAAGTCACACAGCAAGTCGGTTAAAAAGATGAACTTGGAAGATGTATCTGACCCCCAGAACTGTGCTCTTTTTATTGTACCAAGTTTCTCCCCATAATCTGGAAGTATGACTGGTATTGAGAAGAAACCACATGTATCAGGCAGTGCTAGCTTAGAGAAGCAGACCCAGTAGGAATGAACTAGAATAAGGGGTTTAAGTCGACTGAGAGAGCTCGTAAAACAGTCTCAGACCAGCTGTTCCTCCTGGATTTGGGGCCAAGCTCAAAGTCACAGGGTAGGGGATGGGGAAGGTAAGATGGACGCAAACTGGGAGACAGGGAGGCAGCCGACCTCTGCCTCTCACTGGAGTGCAGTCAGCCCCTCCTCATCTCCGTTGCCGCCGTGACCTGCAGGAGAGGGTCTGGAAGAGCTGGAGGAAGAGACCCCACAGAGCTGGAGCTTCAGCCTGTTTGCTTCCCACACTAGTAGCAGAGCCATTGGATCTGCAAATACCAGTGTGAGTTGTCACAGGGCCTGACCTACCTGGACCTTCTGAGAATAGTCATGGCTACTGCTCCACCTCCGTCTTCCAAGGCTTCTGCAAATGCCTCTTGTGGCCACCCCTCACCAGAAATGCGTAAGAAAGGGAATTGCTGGAAACCTAGTTCAGCTCTGCCAGGTTGACACTGCAAAGCTGCCATATCACAACACGGATGGCTCTGTGGATGGCAGGAGGGCCACCTCCCAGCGTGGACCTGCAGCTGCCACACCTCCCCCAGGTCCAGGCATCTCTTTCCAACTCTCTTGTCGCTGCTCACGCCAGAACACAAGTGGCCAGCAAGTCTGCCATCTAAGCTGGTATCCAGCAGGGAAATGAGATGCCCAGAGCTGGGCTTCTCACAGGCATCCTCACTGCCTGTAAATGGTGCTGTAGGAGGCACTCTCTCTTTGCTTGGGTTCATAGGACGCAAGCATCTCCTTCCCTTGGAGGGTGGGGAGAGAATTATCACTCATCTGAACCCTGACCCCTCCCCAGTCTTCTCGGATAGAATCTCTTGGAGCAGGACGGTGAAGGTAGTAGAGCCTGTTCTGCTGCTTCTTCTAAACTCCTGGGGACGCTGTCTGGTCCCAGTTGTTGGCTAATTCTCTCAGTATCAGCTCCTCCTGCCCTCAGCTTTCAGCCTTAGACACAATTCCAGTCTGACAGGAAAGGCCTTACCTAACATCCCATTTCATAATTCTCCCATGGAGCTTCCCAGACACTAAAGCTCCTCCTGTTAGGAGCAGCAATTAGGGATCTTTTGGAGACATGTGCTTTACAGCTGGGAAGGAAATATACATCTCGTGTCATCTCAAAAGCAGAGGGGAAACAACCGAAAAACTGGATTTCCAAAGTCGCTACCCTTAAAGGAATGAAGCAACTTGAAGCTTTCATTGAAATGACTAGAGTTCTCTGGGCATCCTGGTTGCTGGAATGTAGAAACAGGACCACGGATAGGCGGAGGGAACAACTAACTTGCTGTCACACTTGGGATTCCAAACTAATAGTGTGTTGGCATCCCCTCACCAGAGGCATAATGTCTCCATGGCACTTGGCTAGAGGTTCCATTGCATCACAATTTGTTCCTATATACACCTACTCAGAAAGCTTTCTGCTTTTTCTTCCTCCATAGTCTCATCAGAAGAAAGGAGCAGATTTCTGCTTTTTTTGAAGGGAACTTTATTTTTATTTATTTATTTATGGCGTTGGGTCTTCGTTGATGTGCGGGCTTTCTCTAGTTGCGGTGAGCAGGGCTACTCTTCATCGCGGTGCGCGGGCTTCTCACTGCAGTGGATTCTCTTGTTGCGGGGCATGGGCTCTAGGCATGCAGGCTTCTGTAGTTGTGGCATGCGGGCTCAGTAGTTGTGGCTCACGGGCTCTAGAGCGTAGGCTCAGTAGTTGTGGCGCACGGGTTTAGTTGCTCCGCGGCATGTGGGATCTTCCTGAACCAGGGCTTGAACCCGTGTCCCCTGCATTGGCAGGCAGATTCTTAACCACTGAGCCACCAGGGAAGCCTGGAGCAGATGTTTTTAATTGAGTTCATTTTCCCTCCCCAAACACATATAGAAGAATCATTGGTTTCTCAATGGACTTATGTCTCTGCATGTAGTGTAAGTTTCCCTTATAAGATGCGATGCTGGTTACCTTTCTTTCTACTTAGCTCATCCTCAGCTTGATTCCTTTCATCCCCATCGGTTGATGGGAAACCATCCTCATAGACACACCCAGAAATCATGGTTTACCTGCTCTCTCTGCATGCCTTAGCCCAGTCAGGTTCACATGTAAAATTAACAACCACACTACTTAACCTCTCTGTGTTTCAGTTTCTTCACCTCTAACTGGGACTTTCTCTATCATGGGGTACTTGTGAGGATCAAAGGCAGTACCATGGTGCTCCCCTTAACGCTTTCTGCTCCCCTGCAGTGAGCACCCCTTGCAGGGACTTTATCTCCCAGGCAGCTTTATGCCCTTTCTGCCTTCTGCATCCTAAGATAATAAGCAGAAAGGGTCAAGGTCAGTTCCTCTGAGCAGTCAAGCCTGGCCTCGTCTCTGTTCTTGCTCCTCTCTGCCTGCAGTGGGGTGGATCAACTACCTTGAGGTTGCTCTGCAGACAACCTTCTGGGATTCAAGAGGGCAGAGAGCAGAAAGTCCCACTGTGGTCTCTGGCCTCAGCCACAGTCCCCATTGCATTTCCCCCAAGGCAACCACATTTGGGGGTAGGAGGGCTTGGCCAACTGTTACCAAGTTGGGCTTTGTTTCCCATTTAACTGTTCTTCCCTGCATAAAAGCCCCATGGAGGTGTGGGCCACAGGACTGAGGTAGTCCTGTGTTCCTGGCCATGATACAATCAAACACTGGCAAAAATCTCACTTCTAACTTTTTTTTTTTTTTTTTTTTTTTTTGACCACGCTGTGTGGCTTGCAGGATCTTAGTTCCCCGACCAGGGATCGACCCGGGCCCATGGCAATGAAAGCGCTGAGTCCTAACCACTGGACCGTTAGGGAATTCCCACTTCTAACAACTTCTAATACTGCCTTTGTTTAAGTAATATAGAGTCTTTCTAAAGTCTTTGAATAACTTTAGTTTTAAATTGATTTCTGAATGAAATAACCTCTGAGTTGTTAAAAAGTAACTCAAAATGTTTAGTAAAAAGTAGCATGCAATTGCACAGAAATGTCCTAGATTATCCTTATTTCAGATCTGTGATTCACCCTGCCCTCACCCACATAAAAAAGCCACTCTAGAAAAACTGGTAAACTGGGTGAATGTTAATCTGGTGCATAATACAATTTTAGAGACCCAGAGAATTTTGCATTATGTTGGAGACACGAAGCTTTCTGGGCTTGGACAACGCTTATAAGCAAGAGCACACAGCAGGAGGCGGCTCCAGTAGGCATTTTGCTTTCTGCTTCATGCTGTCTCTGTTATTGTGAGATTCTCACGCTATGCCTATGGGATTTCTGTATTACTGGCAAACTTTATTCCAATTTTGAAAAATCAACTACAGTTTTCTAAGGCATCCTAAACTTTGCTTAGGTGCAAGCAGACGCAGCTTTACGGCCATTGGAATCGAAGGAGGCATCAATAACAGTAGGCTTACAGAGAAGCTTCAGCTGCTGATGCTGGTGATGATCTTGCCGTGTCCCGTAGCAACGAATGGAACTCTACATGATGAGAGTCGCAGAACAGGCCTGAAAGGGTTGAACGGCCAAGGAAAGGCAGAAGGACAAGGGGATCCTCAGAGCTTTTTTTTTTTTAATTTATTTATTTTACTTTATTTTATTTTTATTTATTTTTGTCTGCGTTGGGTCTTCGTTGCAGTGCGTGGGCTTCTTATTGTGGTGGTGGCTTCTCTTGTTGCGGAGCACGGGCTCTAGGCGCGCGGGCTTCAATAATTGTGGCTGGCGGGCTCTAGAACTCAGGCTCAGTAGTTGTGATGCTCGGGGAGCTCAGGCTCAATAGTTGTGACGCTCGGGCTTAGTTGCTCCTCCGCACGTGGGATCTTCCTGGACCAGGGCTCAAACCCGTGTCCCCTGCATTGGCAGGCAGATTCTTAACCACTGCGCCACCAGGGAAGCCCCGAGGACCCTCAGAGCTTTATCTTCAAGGAGGTGGCAGCTGTGTGCCATGAGGATGAGTTGGCAATGACATAGTTTGAGGAGAGAGACCCCAAATCCTCAGAAGTCTTAGAGATGAAGAGAGGGACCATGAAAAGGAGAAGGTGCCAGAAGAAGGAAGTGGGAAATCACTCCTCTCTGCTGCTCCATCTTGCAAGCAAACACATTCTGGATGCTGGTCACTGGATGATGTCATGATTGTTATCTTTTCTGACTTAAACACGTTTGAGTTACACGTTCCAGAATTGAACATTTGCTTGACTTAGGAAGAATAAACATTAGCAGAGGCAGTCTCTGAACGGTAAGGTCAGGGATGTTGTCTTCTTACTTTACTGTGTTGACCAAACTCTCTACAATGAATGAGTGCTACTTTTAACATTTTAAGAAGCACTACTTAAAAAAAAAAAGTGTGTTATTGCTCAAAGATGTATTTAGACATTCTATTTGAGACTAAAGGGAGGAGATGCAGCCTGGGGAAGTGTTGATCTGTAGGGCTGAAGGAGAGGGGACACGAAGTCTGGGAGGATGTTGGACTGGAAAGATTATGGGTGGAAACGTCTAGGTTATTTGAACCAGTGGTTCAATGATATTATGAAGGAGCTGATTTCTTCCTCTCTGTTCTGCCTTCATCAGTTTCAGCTTCATTCAAGGCTGACTCCCCACTTTCTGGCACAAATTGCTACAGTGATTCCAGGCTTCATACCTATTCCCTGCACCATCTAGAACAGCACTGCCCAGTAGAACTATAATGCAAGCCCTATGTGTGATTTAAAATGTTCTAGTAGTGACATTTTTAAAAAGCAAGAAGAAAAGGGTGGGACTTCCCTGGTGGTCCAGCGGTTAAGACCCTGCGGTCCCAATGCAGGGGGCCTGGGTTTGATCTCTGGTCAGGGAACTAGATCCCGCATGCATGCCGCAACTAAGACCCGGTGCAGACAAATAAATAAATATTTTTTTTTAATTTAAAAAAAAAGAAGAAGAAAAAGATGAAGTTGATTCTAGCAACATACTCTATTTAACCCAATATATACATAACATTATCTCAATGTGTAATCATTTAAAACTTAATAACCTATGTTGCATTCATTTTTTTGTACTAAGTCTTCGAAATTCAGTGTGTGTTTTACGCTTGCAGAACATCTTAAGTCACAGTAACCACATTTCAAGTGCTCAATAGCCTCATGTACCTAGTGGCTCCTGCACTGGACAGGTCAGATCTAGAGAAGAGGGAGAGTCCTTCTGTCGCAGCATTTCCGGCTAGAGTTGACATGATTGGACTGCGTTAGGCTATTTGCCTGTGACTGTAGTAAGGGGAATGGATTGTGCTAATTGGCTGAAGCTAGGCGTGACTGTGGTAGGCAGAATTATGCCCCCCCCCCAGAGATGTCCACATCCCAATTCCTGGAATTTGTGAACATGTTAGATTACACGGCAAAGGGGAAGTAAAGTTACAGATGGAATTAAGTTTGTGATGAGTTGATCTTGGAATGAGGAGATTATCCTGGTGGGCCCAATGTAATCACAAGGATCCCTACAAGTGGGAGAGGGAGGCAAAAGAGAGAACCAGAGAGATGGCAGTGTGCGCAGGGCTCAGCTCCATGCCACTGGCTTTGGAGATAGAGGAAGGGGCCACAAGCCAAGGAGTGTGGGTGGCTTCCAGAAGCTGCAAAAGGCAGGAAAGGGATTCTCCCCTAGAGCCTCCAGAAGAAACACAGCCCTGCCAACACCTTGACTTTAGTCCAGTGAGACCGTGGTGGACTTCTGATCTCTAGAACTGTAAAATAATATATGTGTATTGTTTTAAGCCACTATGCATGTGGTCATTTGTTATAGCAGTCATAGGAAACTAAATCAATGACCCAATTTGGAAACCCAAAATTTTAAATGACAGGCATTTTGAGAGATAAAGGAGGTTTTAGTTCCAAAAGTTTGGTTTTTCAGTGTCAAAAACAAAACTATGAAAGAATGATAAAATTTGTGTCATAAACAATAGAGTGAAAAGAGAACAGATAAAGAATTGGACTGCCTTGTCCTCTGGGAGGCCAGATGAGGATTTCCTAGGAGAGGGAAAGAGAGTTAGAGAGGCAACAAGGTAATAAGATGCTGTTTATCTCTTAACTGGTCCTTGTGCTCTGTTGCTTTTTTTTTTTTTTTTTTTGTGGTACGCGGGCCTCTCACTGCCGTGGCCCCTCCCGTTGCGGAGCACAGGCTCCGGACGCGCAGGCCCAGCGGCTGTGGCTCACGGGCCCAGCCGCTCCGCAGCATGTGGGATCCTCCTGGACCAGGGCACGAACCTGTATCCCCTGCATTGGCAGGCGGACTCCCAACCACTGCGCCACCAGGGAAGCCCTCTGTTGCTTTTTTATGCTCAAGCAACAATAGAATCCCATACACACACACACACACACACACACACACACACACACACACACACACACATATGGGGCTCTAAGAATAGACAAGTCTTTTGTCCCACTTTCTACTGGAACCTTGGAAGCCAGTGGGGGAGGATTAGGCAGAGAAAGTCAGAGGTAACCCTTCAATTTTTCTCCAGCACCAATGGCCTGTGGTCATGACCATGAGGGTGTAGACTATGTGGACCAACAATCAGAGACCATGATAAGATATGGACAGCTTAGTGCATGCCAGGAAGATAGATGCTGACAACAAGACCAGCTGGGCAATGGTCCTCCTCAGTAGGGACCGGGGGGGACCCATGACAAAGGTCAAGCTGCAAGTATCACATCAACCTTATGGCAATATCACAAGCACCCTAGAACTTAGAACCATCCCTGTAGAGGTGACGAGTGAAGGGAAATTGTAAAATGACTCAGTTTAAATCTCAAATGACTAAAAACATCCAGACTCGACATCTGAGAGAATGGAGACAAGTGAGACACAAAATTCACCTACAGAAAAATAAAGTTGCCTTTTATTGCTCATGTGAATTTTGTCATCTAAAAAACTCTGTACCCTCTAGAAACATGCTATAAGAATATTGGGAACCACTTAAGTATCTATAGGTACATAAATGATTAGGATAGATTTGTGCTCTTATTGAACTACCCCATTATTATTATTATAAAAATAGACTCTCTATCTCTGGTAATATTCTTTTTTTTTTTTTTTTGCGGTACGCGGGCCTCTCACTGTTGTGGCCTCTCCCATTGCGGAGCACAGGCTCCGGACGCAGGCTCAGCGGCCATGGCTCACAGGCCTAGCCGCTCCGTGGTATGTGGGATCCTTCCGGACCGGGGCACGAACCCATGTCCCCTGCATCGGTAGGTGGACTCTCAACCACTGCGCCACCAGGGAAGCCCTGTGGTAATATTCTTTGTCCTGAAGTCTACTTTGTGTGATATTAATACAGACACTCCAGCTTTCTTTTGCTGAATGTTAGCATGATATACCATTTACCATCAATTTACTTAAAAACAAACAAACAAACAAAAAAACCTTTCGGTTTTGAAACAATTTCAAATTTGCAGAGAAGCTGCAAGAATAATAAAAAGACCTCCTCCGTATCCTGCCCCCAGCCTAAGGTAGTGTTTCCCCATGATTAGCAAACAGGAGAAACCTAAAAAAGAACCATCTGCCAATCTCAGAGCGATCTCACAGTACTCAGCTCTCCCCTCTGAACATTCCAGATGCCTTGGCCTCCCCAAATTCTCAATTCTGTCTCCTCAACCCAGGCTGTGTCCAATTCTATGCTGTGGCCTGGAAATTCTCTCCAGGTAATAAGGCGGGCAATTTTAGGACTTTGCATTCTCTCAGCAATCACTGTCATGCACTGTCTGTTGGCCAACGCCTGAAAACTGGTTTGATTGGGTTTTTTCCCATATATTTTCTTCCCAGGTGTTTACTTGTCTAAGGTAGTCTGGTTCCTGCTACTCCATCATAGCTATAAGTGAAAACCTGGTGATATTTTAAAATTAATCTTTATATCTTATACACATATAATATATTCTTTTTTATACATGATGTATTTCATAATTTTTTTTTTTTTTTTTTTTTTTTTTTTTTTGCTGTACGCGGGCCTCTCACTGCTGTGGCCTCTCCCGCTGCGGAGCACAGGCTCCGGACGCACAGGTTCAGCGGCCATGGCTCACGGGCCCAGCCGCTCCGCGGCATATGGGATCCTCCCAGACCGGGGCACGAACCCGTATGCCCTGCATCGGCAGGCGGACTCTCAACCACTGCGCCACCAGGGAGGCCCTGTATTTCATAATTTTAAAAATTGCAATCATCAAGCCAGAAGGGTTCATTGAGGTCAAGTAGGAAAATAATGAAAAGAGCATAATAAAAATCATTATAGTTTGACCTTCAGAAAAAATTAGTATTATTTTAACATCCTGATGTACCAAATTGTTCCAGTCTTTTCTCCAAGCATATTTTTTAAACTTAGAGTTATTTTGTACAAAGCTATTTTGTAAGCTTATTTGTTGTGCTGAAATATATATATATAACAGAAAATTTACCATTTTAACCATGCTTAAGTATATAATAAAGTGGCATTAAGTCCATTCACAATGTTGTGGAACTATCACCACTATCTATTTCCAGAACTTTTGCATCATCCCAAACAGAAGCTCTGTGACCATTAAACACTAACTCCACATTCCTCCATTACCCCAAACCCTAGTAACATTTATTCTACTTTCTATTTCTATGAATTTGCCTATTTTAAGTACCTCATATAAGTGGAATTATACAAGATTTGTCCTTTTCTGTATGGCTTATTTCACTTACCATAATGTTTTCAAGGTTCAACCGCGTTCTAACATGTCAGAATTTCATTCCTTTTTAAGGCTGAATACTATTCTCCATTGTATGGATACAGCACATTTTGTTCACCCATTCATCTGTTGATGGACACATGGGTTGCTTCCACTTTTTGGCTATTGTGAATAATGCTGGTTTACAGATATCTGTTTCCGTCCCTGCTTTCAATTATTTTGGGTTTATACCTAGGAATAAAATTGATGGATTAAATGGTAGTTCTATGTTTAACTTTTTGAGAAACAGCCAGGCTGTTTTCCATAGTGGCTATACCATTTTACATTCCCGCCAGCAATAATCAAGGATTCCAGTTTCTTCACATTCTCACCAACACTTATTTTCCATTTTTTGGATACTAGCCATTTTAATGGGTGTGGCATGGTATCTCATTGTGGTATTGATTTGCATTTCCCTAATGACTAATGATGTTTAACATCTTTTCATGTGCTAATTACCCATTTGAATATCTTTTTTGGAGAAATATCTATTCTAGCCCTTTGCTCATTTTTGAATTATTAGTTTTTGTTGTCGTTGAGTTGTAGGAGTTCTTTATATATTCTGGATATCAATCCATTAGCAGATATATGATTTACAAGTATTTTCTTCCCCTCTGTTTGTTGTCTTTTCACTCTCTTGGTATTGTCCTTTAGTGTAAAAAAGATTTTAATTTTGGGGCTTCCCTGGTGGCGCAGTGGTTGGGCGTCCGCCTGCCGATGCAGGGGACGCGGGTTCGTGCCCCGGTCCGGGAGGATCCCACGTGCTGTGGAGCAGCTGGGCCTGTGGGCCATGGCTGCTGAGCCTGCGTGTCCAGAGCCTGTGCTCTGCAGCGGGAGGGGCCACGGCAGTGAGAGGCCCGCGTACCACAAAAAATAAATAAATAAATAAATAAATAAATAAAAAGTTTTAAATTTTGTTGAACTCCAATTTATCTAATTTTTTCTTTTGTTGCCTGTGCTTTTGATGTTGTATCCAAGAAATACTGGCCAAATCCAATATTATGAAGATTTTCCCTTATATTTTCTTCTAAGAGCTTTATAGTTTTAGCTTTTGTGTTTATGTCTTTGATCCATTTTGTGTTAATTTTTGTATGTGGTATAAGATAAGGTCCCACTTCATCCTTTTGCATGTGGATAGCCAGTTTTGCAGCACTATTTGTTGAAAAAACTGCCCTTTTCCCATTTAATGGTCTTGACACCTCTGCTGAAAATCAATTAACCATAGATGTGAGGGCTCATTTCTAGACTCTCTATTCTAGTCCATTGATCTATATGTCTGTCTTCATGCCAGTACCACACTGTTTTGATTACAGTAGCTCTGCAGTAATCTTTGAAATCAGGAAGTGTGAGTCCTCCAACTTTGTTCGTTTTTAAGATTGTTTTGGCTACTCAGGGTCCCTCTTGAGATTCTGTATGAATATTAGAATAAACTCTTCTATTTCTGCAAAAAAAAAACTATTGAATTTTGATAGGGAATGTGTAGACTGCTTTGGGTAGTATTGTCATCTTAACAAGATTAAGTCTTCCAGCCCATGAACAATGGCTGTCTTTCTATTTAGGTCTTTAATTTCTTTCAGCAACATTTTGTGGTTTTCAGGGTATAAGTCTTTCATCTCCATGGTTACATTTATTTTGAACTATTTTATTCTTTTTGATACTATTGCAAATGAAATTGTTTTTTTAACTTCCTTTTCAGATTGTTCATTGCTAGTATATAAAAATGCTACTGATTTTTATGTTGACCTTGTATCCTGCCACTTTGCTGAATTTGTTTATCAGCTCTAATAGGGTTTTTTTGGGTGGAATCTTTAGGGTTTTCTACATGTAAGATCACATCATCTGCAATCACAGATAATTTTACTACTTCCTTTCCAATTTGAATACTTTTTTCCTTTTTCTTGCCTAATTGCTCTGGCTAAAACTTCCAGTACTATGTTAAAAAAGAAGTGGTGAAAGCAGGCACCCTTGTTTATTCCTAATATTCATGGAAAAGATTTCAGTCTTTCATCATTAAGTATAATGTTAGCTGTGGGGGTTTTCTACATAGCCTTCATTATGTTGAGAAAGTTCCCCTTTATTCCTAGTTGATGGAGTGTTTTTATCATGATAGCATGTTGAATTTTGTCAAATGCTTTTTCTCCATCAATTGAGATGATCATGTAGGTTTTTCCCCTTCATTTTGTTAATGTATTATATGACATTGATTGATTTTTTGTATGTTGAACCATCCTTGAATTCCAGGGATAAATTGCATTTGGTCAGGATGTATAATTCTTTTGATATGCTGCTGAATTCAGTTTGCTAGAATTTCACAATGCTGTTTTACGAGCTGCCTTTTCACTTATCAGTATATCATTTTACCACATCAGTATATCATTTTATCCACATCATGAAATATTCTATTACTTTGTATTTTTAAAATCTTTTTAAGCTACAAAATCCTTTCTTTTTTCCTAATAAAATCTTATGCACACTCACAATATTTACAGCACAGAACAGTGAAGCTCATCTTATTAAAGCAGGTTTATAGAGTCCAGAGCCCTGTGTACATGTTCTCCAGTTCTTCCACCTTTGCCCCCTTTCCCACCAGTCACCAACTAAAGGGACCCCAAAGAGAGCAATATGAAAGACTTTGGTATGGCTTTTCACCACTGCATAATATTCTTTCAAATGAAGATCCCGTACTTTCATTAATCAATCTATTATTTTTACACATATATATTACTTCCAATTTGTCAAGATTTTAGAGAAGAAATAAAATTATCTGTAGATAAATCACTGGCCATATCCATAATTGTTTATCTTTAAGGTAAATTCCCCCAAAAAGGGATATTGGGACAAAAGTCAAAATTCTTAAAGATTTTTAAGTATTTTGATCCTTATTCTTATATTACCCAGTAACAATGTGGTAATTTATCCCCCAACCAGCAGTGTTTAATTTGTGTATACAAAATAATACCTCTAAAGACTCACCTGACAGTGTGCATCTTGAGACAATATTGTTTTCTGGCCTATAATTGATACACAGAGCAGAAATGGAGGTAAATAGAAACTGAGATTAATAAATTCTAACACCTGTCACCAAGTCAAAGGGTTTTTTAACTTGGCTCCGTGGACAGACCTCTAGGGATCAATGAATGGCTGAAATTTTATATGAAATTTGGAATATGTGAATGTTTGCTTTTGTTTATGGAGAGTATCTACAGTTCTCATCAAAGCCAAGAACTGCAACCTCCCTTCCAACATTTCTTTTTAAACCACAACAACAAGTTAAACTGGAGGCCATCAGAAAAATAGCTCATTGGAAACCAGGACTGTTTCATCCCTGCCTTTACCACCCAGAACTTTTAGAACAACTTGGATCACAGTTATAAAATACACTGCTGTTCCTGGGACAAAAAGTTTGTACACACCATATCCTTGTATCTGTATACTCTCCAAGAATGTGTTGCATAAAACCATAGAATGGCAAGAGATGGAGAAAAATCTGAGAGCTCATTTGGTCCAAACCCCTCATTTTACTCATGAAAGCAAGAAGGCCCAAGTGTAAAGCAGCTGCTCAAATTTAGACTCTTGCCGGTCGAACATAGACCCAGATCCTGCAGATCCAAACGTTTAGGGAAGGGTGCCTTCCAGCTCTCTGGCAAACTGAACTCTTGGGTCAAACTTGATTTCAGGGCTTCCCTGGTAGTGCAGTGGTTAAGAATCCACCTGCCAATGCAGGAGACATGGGTTCGAGCCCTGGTCCAGGAAGATCCCACATGCTGCGGAGCAACAAAGCCCGTGCGCCACAATTACTGAGCCTGTGCTCTAGAGCCCGTGAGCCACAACTACTGAAGCCCGTGCCTAGAGCCCATGCCCTGCAACAAGAGAAGCCCGCGTACCGCAACGAAGAATAGCCCCTGATCGCCACAACTAGAGAAAACCCGCGTGCAGCAATGAAGACCCAACACAGCCAAAAATAAATAAATTAAATAACTTTAAAAACCCCAAAAAACTTGACTTCAATATTTATCAACGAAAACCCCTAAAGTATTTAAATTACTTTCCTTGCCTAAATCTAACAAAATGAATCTTTGATCCTCTAATGGAGGATCTTGCAGGGTCGAGGGAGTCATTATTCTAAACATTCATTCTCATGTCCTAGAGGAGTATTTGCATCTTGCATGCTTCCTTTCAGGAGAGGTCCTGGAAGACCAAGCTGAGATCTTCCATAGGCACCCAGGTCTATGACACCCAGCTCTACAACTCTCTTCCCAGCCCTTTCTAGTCTGTTCTGACTTCACATTTACTCCAGATCTACTTTGTGGTCAGTGAGCACTGGAACTTTGTAGCCCTCATAATATTTCCTGGTTCGTGAAAATCTAGCTTTTTTTCCCCTCTGTGTTCACAACAGACCTTTTGTTGCTTAGTTTCTCACCCAGGGGGAAAAACCCAGGAAGCTGTCTGTTGCCTCTTCCTCAAACTCTGCATGGCACAGCCAAGCCCTTGGGCTACATAAGTGTAGGATCCTTAGAGTTTTGACCTTAGGATGATTTATGGAAGTTCTAAAAGTAAGTTTATGAGGAAAAAAAAGTGCATGCATATAGGTATGTGTATGTGTGTGTGTATATATATATATATATATATATATATAGAGAGAGAGAGAGAGAGAGAGAGAGAGACAGAGAAAGACAGAGAGAGAGAGATGAGTTGGGGGGAAGGGGAATATAGACACAGTAAAATGTACTAATCTTAGGGTAATATATATATGTATATGTATGTATATATGTATATGTATATTATGTATATATGTATATGTGTGTGTGTGTATATATATATATATATATATATATATATCCATCATACAGATCAAGACATAGAATACTTTCAGCCTCCTAAATACTTGCCCCCTCCCGACCAATGCCCCTGTCAATGAGTTACGACTCAGAGTTCTGTCACCAGAGATTAGTTTTGCCTGCTCTTGAAATTTATATGAATGGAAGCAAACAGTAGTACTCTTTTGTGTCTGGCTTCTTTGAGTCAACAATATGTCTATCAGCTTCATCCGTATAGTCTACAATCTACCACTTTCTTCCAGGAGTCAAAAAATGCAAAAACCCCAAGTAATTAAAAGTGCGATGTTTTAGTATCTGGATAGTCAATATTTATATTTATCATATTTGTTCCTACATAGACACAAGTGCCTTAAAGATATGAAAACAAAATTCACAGAGACATACAACTAATTAGCAGACATATAAGAAAATGTTCAATCTTACTAGCCTAATAAATACTTCTAACTTAAAAGAAAATGCCATACCTATTTTTCAAATAATTAAAATTAGTTTTAGAATGAGTTCAATAAAATGGGAATACTCCCAGTGAGACTATAAGTTAGTACAAGTCCTAGGGAATAAAATTCAAGAGCCTTTAAAAATCTTCATTCCCCTTTAATATTTCCCTATAGTGACGCTAACGCAAGGAAATAATCTTAAATATGGAAAAAGACTTTTGAATAAAAATGTTCAGCCAGCATCATAAGTAATGAAAAGTAAGAAACAAATATCCAGCACTTGGGGAATGTTTACAAAAATTGTGACAGGTTCACTCAGCAGAATATTAGATAGTCTAGTTAGCTGTGTTATTTTTTTCTTTTTTTTCTTTCTTTTTTTGGCTGCGCCCCGCAGCTTGCAGGATCTTAGTTCCCAGGCCAGGGATCGAACTCAGGCCTGAAGCCCCGGCAGTGAAAGTGTGGAGTCCTGATCAGTGGACCACCAGGGAATTCCCAGCTGCCTTTCTTAGGACAAAGATAGAGAGGGTGGGAGAAGGTTACAGTTTGCTTGGGCAGGGTTGGCTGTTTTGCTTTACATACAACATTACGAAGCTGAAACCTCTGGAATCCAGGGATTTGTTTATCATCAAACAATGGATTTATTAAACTATTTTTTAATGAAGAAGTGAAAGGCCTTTTGTGGTAAGAGACTACAGTGTAAATTTATCTCAGTTTCTAGCACATTTCCTGGGCAAAGTAGGTGATAGCGGTTATGATCAGAGTAATAACTGATATTGTTTATGAAGGCTGACTGTATGTCAGGGGCTTTGACTGTATGTCAGGG
This sequence comes from Mesoplodon mirus, assembly GCF_964341445.2. Classification (NCBI taxonomy): domain Eukaryota; kingdom Metazoa; phylum Chordata; class Mammalia; order Artiodactyla; family Ziphiidae; genus Mesoplodon; species Mesoplodon mirus. The sequence continues at coordinate 18,136,903 of NC_138996.1, read as the reverse complement.
GCTTTGACTATGTCAGGGGCTTTCCCAAGTGGTTCATACCTCTTACGTATTTTATTCTCATTGAACACATTTTGCAAGGTCTGCCCACACAGAGTGTTTCAATTTGTTTCTCAGCTAAGCATCTTACCAGCCAGATGGGTACGATGACCCTGAGGGATGGGGGCCTCTGAGTTATCGTTTGGGGATCCTAGCAGCCAGGTCCTCGGTTTTATGGCGCTTCTAAGCATGTAAAAGGGGACTGCGCAGGTCAAACGCGGGAGCTGGGTTTGCAGGTCAAAGGCCGGTTCACCCACCCAGGCCGGGGATCCGCAGCCGCCAAGGAAAGCGGTGTGTCGGGTCCTCGCTGGGCTGCGGACGGAGCTGGTACCCGCACCGATGCCGGCCGGGCGCCCGCTCCAGGTGTCGGCTGAGCCCTCACGTGTAGACAGCAAGGCCAGGTCCATCTGGTGTGTGTGTGACTCCGCGAACACGGTAAACCGAAACCCCTGGGAAGCAAAGGAGATACAAATCCTTCCTTCGGAATTAGCCTTTTCCCCCTCCCCCCAATCTGCAGCCTATAAGTTCACCCCTGGTTCGCCCCCTTTCAAACCAAACAGGAAGAAAGCAGAATTCTGTCTTGTCCGTCACATTTCTTCAGGAAAACACTGGCAGGGCTCCCTGATCCCCTCCCAAGGGTGCGGTGGAGAGAATTCAACCAAGTCAGCCTCTGAATGGCTCAAGCGTCAGAACAACCCCGCTGAGCCAGCCCCGGGGGAGAAACCTGAAATCGGAGGCATTTCTCTTTTATTCCTTCTTATTTCTCTCATGTTGAAAAACACTGAATGTTATGTGTATTGTAAAAACACGTTCAATTGTTGAAAAACTAAATACTGAGGGAATCGGAAGGAAAAGCAAGAATCCCTGCTGTCGTCCTCGGTACTTCTGATGCCTCTACTTTTCAGTTGTTTTTTCTGGTATTTACTCCGTATTTTTAAAATCTAAGCCTAGCCAGCTATTGAGTTTTCCGCTTTAGATATTGCCTATCGCCTTTCAAGCGGAAGAGCAAGATCTAGGGCTCTTCCTCTGCCCTGCCTTCCACACACCCAGCAGGCCCCCTCAGCCCACTCACAAAGTTTGGTTAAATCCACATTTAGGGTTTCCATTCTGATGACCTTTCATTTTATTCACAGCTGAGGCAAAGTCATGTACCCTCTCCAATGAGTTCTCCTCCACTGACTTGGTCCTTGTGGATTTATGCTTTTTTTTTTTTTTCACTCCTTCGCTCCATGCTAGTGAATTTGGGGGAATCATCAATCTTCTTTTCATCAGAAGTCGGCTTTCTTGGTCTCCAGTCCGCCTTCTCTCTTCCAAAGCCTTGACTTGTGCCCATTCTTCAGAGTCTGTGAGCAGATACAAGAAAAGCTTACGTCATTTCCCTTCCCAAGGGTACTTGCATAATTTTATGAGGAAACACCAGATGATAAAAAATATTCAGGCTCCAAGAGAGGTTTGTGGAGCACAGTTTCAGGCTGCCGAGGCAGGAGTTTGGGCCCCAGGGCACTTGGGTGGCACCTCTCATAGTCTGTTCTGCCTAAGGGTGAGGCCTGCAGGCGAACCCTCAAGCCACGAAGGGGTTAAGAGTCAGCTTCCGGAAGGAATAGGAGAGGAGGGGAAGGGAGAAGACAAAAGAATCCTGGTCTCTGAAGGAAGAGGAATGGTTGGCTGGAACGGCTAGTGCCTTCCATGGGCTTGCTAAATATAACTGTTAAGTAATCTGCAGTCCCGGGGGTCAGGCTCAGGGGAGGAGCTAGGCCGGGAGAGAAGTGGGTGTTTGCAGCTCCAGGTCAAAGGTGTGCTGGAGGAAGCACCCGTGGCACCCTCTTTTCCTGCGATTCGGTTCCCCGAGTCAGTGTCATCCTTGTTTCGGGGTTTCACATTGAGTGGCTGCCTGCCCTTGCCCAGTGCATGATAAAGACCCGCTGTCCTTGGGTCACTTTGATTGAGGGCCTGCATTCCGCTGGGTTCTTTATCTGAGGGACATTCCTGACTAAAACAGGACAGATCCCAGAGGAATGCTGATGGTTGGGGCCTCTGCTGACAGCACACAGGGCTGGCCCCGGGCTCAGGGGTCCCACCAGGTCCCACCAGGACCGCTCCCTGGAGGAGGACCCTTAGGAAGGGCCTCGTGCCTTGCAGGGGCATTGGGGAGGGACCGGGCTGGGGTAGCGCTGCTGCTGGGACGCTCTGGTGTCCCCTTGCCCTGTTTGTTTATGGGGACAGCCAGAGGTCTGTGTCACCTGTGCAATGTTCAGTGAAAGGGCTGATCCCAGACTCTGTCAACTGGAAACTTAGGTTCTCTGTTAAAAAAGAACAACAGAAAGAATAGCTCCTGTGAACAGGGCAGTGAGAAAGAGGAAGCTGGATTCAGAGAGCGGTTATACTTCACAGCAAAGAAAAACTTTGGAGAGAGAGGTTTCTGTACCCTCAGAAGATGTCTTAATCAAATAGTACGGCTATTTCCTTGTACACAGGCACAGTGTTTCTGTGTATGAAAGAAAGCACACCTTTCTTCTCACCATGCGTATAGTGGAGGGGACTGTTTACAACACACACACACACACACACACACACAGGAATAAGGCTTCAGGCACTTTGCAAACACAGCCTCTGGAGGCTGACCTAGGCTGTGGTGCTTTTAATCTTCCACTACACTATTGTAACGTATTTCAGTGCCTCAGCTCACCAGGCACTACTGAGTATTCCAAAGGGTCTGTCCCACTCTTTTTCCATATTAATGGTCTTCCTGGAGAGGGGCCACTGAGAGCTATTTGAGTAGGGGGCAGCTAGCCTAGTTTCTTCTTCGACCAGCACCTTCTCTCAGTCACCCCAGCCCAGAAGCAGTGTGAGGCTGTGAGCTCGCCCGCCTTCGTGGGAAGGTTGTGCTGTGGTTAATAAATGGAGCCAGTAGACTCCCTCAGCTCTGAACTCCAAAGTGCGCACGAATCACCCAAACATCTTGTTAAAAATGCAGATGCTGCTTCCTGCGGCCAGGGGTGGGGCCTGAGAGTCAGTATTTCTAACCAGCTTCCAGGGGACACCAGTGCTCCGGTCCACACAACCCTCTGAGTATCGAGGCCCCGGGGGACCTTGTTATAGAAACACAGAACCACCCAGGGCGCACCTGAACACTTTGTCCTCTGGCCCCCTGGGTTTGTAGGACTCCTCGTCCTCTCCGTGGACTTGGGCTCTTCCGGCCGCCCCGGTGCTCCTGGTCTACATGCCTGTCCTGGTACTACTCAAGGACGGGGTACACCACGCTCGCCATGCCTCCTGCTTCCCACGGAAAGTTTATTGCAGCCATAATAATAATAACAACAGCCTGCTCACTCCTCCTAGGCACTAGGCTAAGTAGGTATTCCGTGCCCATTAGTCACCACAGATGAGGTAGACGGCCAGGATGACTGCGGTCCAGGTGCAGAGGGCAAGGCTCTGAGAAGTCAAACCTTGCCAGAGGTCATAGTCAACGGGGGAGGAAGCTGGGGAGCCTAAGCATTGCACTGTGTTGCCACCCCATTAGTGACACAGGTGGCCGATGCTAGGAGGGGTCAGAAGAGTGCTTTGTGGACCCTGGGCACAGCTCTGGAACCCACACCTAATTCCCCGTATGTAGGACTCCACCCTCACCCAGCAGGTTCCCTGCATCTGGGACACGGGAGCTGGAGCCTCCCCAGAGCATTGCCATGGGGGTTTCAAAATGAGTGGAGCAGGGTTAGCTTACATCCATGCTGCTGAGAGAAGACAAAAGGGGTGATAATCTTCAGATCATGAGGCTTTGGGAAAGACAAGCCATTAAGGGAAAACGGGCTTATCTCAGAAGGTGGCCCTAGATAACCTTTGCTTCCACTTGCAGCCCTGGCATTCCTTTTTTTTTTTTTTTTTTTTTTTTTGCTACAAGACTGAAGAAGAGAGTCAGGGAAACATCTATTTGCTCTGGAATCTTTTATGCTCATCTGTCTACTGCAGTGATCAAAAACGGGGAACACAGGTCCCTTATCACCAAACATAGCAAAGGTCCGGTGAGCTCTTGTTATCTTGCATGCACACACACGTATGCACATGCATGCACATACATGCGTATGTACACACACATGATTTTCCAAGCCAATAAAGGGCTCAAGCATGGCGGGGGTGGAATGTGTCCATACTCGTGAAAACAATCTTTTTAAAAGAATTTTTGGGAGAACACATCTGCTTCTTTTTTTAAAAAATGATTTTTATGAGTTTTAAAAAAATTGATTTCTTTTTTCACTTCTAGTTTTATTGAGATGTAATTGACACACAACACTGTATAAGTTTAAGGTGTACAGCATACCCGATTTGACTTACATCATGAAGTGATTATCATAATAAATTTAGTGAACATGCATCATCTCATATAGATATGAAATTAAAGAAATAGAAATTTTGTTTTCCTTGTGATGAGCACTCTTAGGGTTTACTCCCTTAGCTTTCACACATCACATACGGCAGGGCTAGTTATATTTATCATGTTGCGCATCACATCCCTAGTACTTATTTACCTTATAACTAAAAGTTTGTACCTTTTGACCCTCTTCATCCAGCTCCCCTCCCCCACTCCTTCCTATGTCTGCTTCTTTATCATTAACGTGTCTTGAGCTACCTCTCACTTCATTAAACTTACTATAAAAAATTATCAGCCGCGCTCATCTTTTTTCCTGCATTCTTGGTTCTCTGCTGCTCAGTCTGAGCTCTCCTCTGGGCCCCTGGGGCAACCAGTCATCTCTTGGAAGTAAACCATCCGATATCCTTAATCTTTGCTTCGAATGCTCGTTTCATCCCCTCACTTTCATCAACATCTGACTTTATCTGCAGGAGGATACTTTCCTCCTCTCTTTGCACAGCATTCCACACACATACCTCCCTTCCCCACCCTCCCCATTCCAAACTGACATGCGTCTCCTGATTCCTCAATCCCCAGTTCCTTTTCCTGACTATTTTGTGCATCGCGAACTCTCAGCAGCCTCTAAGGAAGTCCACGCCGTTCCGTTTCCTCACCTTTCCCAATCCTTCTTCCTGCCTCCCACTCTGTAGGGAGTTGTCTCTTGTTTCTCCCCATTCTGGAAACATCCATAGATATCTTTTTCTTTTTTCTTTTTTTTCTTTTAGATCTGCTTTTCTTACTGTTCTTCAGCCTCCTTGGGGCTAGAGACCTTTATCTCCACCGCTTTTATGCCATCAAGACACAAGCAGACAATCATACAGGATCGCTCCCGGCCCATCCTGGAGTCCTGACATTCTCCTTTCGGCTTGGCAGGATCTTACATTCCCTCCGTCCTACTGAACCCTTCTCACTGTCTTCTGAGTGTCCTGCTGGCTTTCCTTGCATCCTCACCCAGGCTGGAGACTTCCCACTTCTGAGCTACGGGATCCCCCGGGTGAGCCGTTCCCAGCCTCCACCATTTCTACAAGGTTCTCCCTCCGCGTTCCTGTTCTTTGATTCTTTTGTGCTTCTCTTTCACAAACCTCGCGAGGTCCCTGCTATGGGGAGCCTGCACCTTCCACTTTCTCTCCTGTGCTGTGAGGCCACCACCAAGGAGGCTGGTTCCTGGTTTTTCTTCTACTTCTTATTCTTAGCCTGGAGGAAGATGTCAGTGACCCTTTGCAACCCTTATTCACTCCTCATACCTTTACTTCACTCCATGAGCCACCGGCCCATACCTGTCCCCTGCTCTTCAGATGTCCTTCTGGACTGAAAGTATTGTGATTATCTGAAGTGAGGAGATTCCTCATTGTCCCCCACTCCCTATTGGCCTTCTCCTCGTTAGAACATTTATTAGGGACTTCCCTGGTGGTCCAGTAGATAAGACTCCAGGCTCCCAATACAGGGGGCCCGGGTTCGATCCCTGGTCAGGGAACTAGATCCAGCATGGTGCAACGCAGATCCCACGTCCTGCAACTAAAGACCCGGAGCAGCTAAATAAATAAATTAAAAAAAAATTTTTAAAGAACGTTTATTATTTTCCACTTGGCACACTGAAATAACCTCCTGGCTGCATGAGCCCATCATCTCTTCCATTCCAACCCACTGTTGGATTTATTATTCCAAAGACCACATTCCTGTCTTGCTTTAAAATCTTCATGTTTCCCCACTGCCGCTAAATGCTTTGACCTGCTAGGCATGGCTGTTTCCCACACATACCCCACGTTGGCTGCTGCTAAATCTTTGCTCATGTTCTTTTCTCTGTCTTGAGGGCCTTCTCTCCTTCATGGCCACATGAGCAAAGCGGTTTTTTTTTGTTTTTTTTTTTGTTTTTTTTTTGCGGTACGCAGGCCTCTCACTGTTGTGGCCTCTCCCTTTGCAGAGCACAGGCTCCGGTCACGCAGGCTCAGCGGCCATGGCTCATGGGCCCAGCCGCTCCACGGCATGTGGGATCTTCCCAGACCAGGGCACGAACCCGTGTCCGCTGCATTGGCAGGCGGACTCTCAACCACTGCGCCACCAGGGAAGCCCAACACATAAGCAAATCTTAATCTTACCTTAGAGGCAAGTTCAAAGCCATCTCAGACAAGAAGTTATCCCTAAGCCCTCCCAATAGAAGTGATTTCTCCCACCTTTGCTTTCTTACAGCTTTTGAGGCCTCTCGCAACATTTATAACTTTCCACCCTGTATTGTAGTTGACACACAAAACTGTAAGTTCTTTGAAGGGTACAGGTCCTAGTCTACACACCTCTGCATGCCCCCTAGGAGCAGCACAGCTCATGACACACAATGCTGGACTATTAGGGCTGCTTTTATTACAAATGACAGGAACATAGCTAACAGGCAAAAAAAAAGAGAGAGAATGTATTAGATAAACAAACACAGCAGGTCACACAGCAGTGGGAGGTACCGGAGAACAGCTGGGCCTCGGGGACAGTTGGAACCAGGGACTAGAACTCAGCAGGACACAAGCTCTATAAATTTGCTTCTCTCTACATTAATTCTCCTGCTGCAGTCAAGATCCTTCTGCATGGCACTTAGCTCCCAATACTCACGCACCAAGCTTCCACCTCCAAAGAGGGCTGGATTCCAAGTTGCAGTTTGAAAAAAGTCTTAGAGAAGTACTCTGATTGGTACAGCCTAGGTCAGGGGTCTGCCCTGGACCAATCAGCTTGGCCAGGGAATTGGATGACTCTATTAGGAGCTCACCCCTGAGTTCTGGAGCCGTTTTTAGAAAAGAGGAATCTTCATGAGCCAGGCAGGGAGCCCAAGAATTATAGCACTTTTTTTTTTAATTGAAGTATAATTGATTTACAATGTTGTGTTAGAGTCTGGTGTACAGCAAAGTGATTCAGTTATACATATAGTTACATATATATTCTTTTTCATCTTCATTTTCATTATAGGTTATTACAAGATTTTGAATATAGTTCCCTGTGCTGTACAGTAGGACCTCGTTGTTTACCTATTTTATATATAGTAGTGTGTATATGTCAATCCTAAACTGCTAATTTATCCCTCCTCCAGCTTTCTCCTTTGGTAACCATAAGTTTATTTTCTATGTCTGTGAGTCTGTTTCTGTTTTGTAAATAAGTCCATTTGTATCATATTTTAGATTCCACATATAAATAATATATGATATTTGTCTTTCTCTGTCTGATTTATGATAATCTCTAAGTCCAACCATGTTGCTGCATATGGCATTATTTCATTCATCTTTATGGCTGAGGAGTATAACACTCTTGTATCCAATAAATTTATAACAAACCTGTGTTATTAATATTTTTGTTAATCAAAAAGAATTATGTAGTAGTGCCATAGAAGTCAATCACCACTTAGGGTGGTTCTTTGTCATTTTAACCATGTACCTTTTTCTTACCAGTTCATCAAAGTAGGACTTTTAATAATTCCACGTGGTCAACCTCATTCCGATGAGAATATGTACTTGAAGGGAAGAAAATTGATTGTTTCTTAAAGGACCCTTAAAATCAAACTTTCCCCTAATCTAGATAAACATTACCTCCAACTAAAATTGGTTGATGAAATTTCCATGTGTATATATCTGGCCCCCAGTGAAAAAACGGCATCAAGCCCCATTATAGCTTTCAGTTGTACAGATTCCTTGTATTTTGACCAATTTCCTCTCTTCCGCTTTCATCAACATCCTGTACCTTGAATCCCAGCACTTGTGGATTTGCTATGTGGAAGGCGTCTTTGTTTCTTTTGCCCATATTGATCATTATTCATTATGAAAAATTATGAACATATTTATTTAGATTGGCTTTTCTGGCATGGTCCCTATGGCAAGGCTGTGAGACTCAGATTAGAAGGTACATCAAGGATGAGTTGGTTTTCTCACTTTGAGCTTTTTCACACTTTGAGATCTTTAATATCCAGAGTAGTCATTTTGACCCCTTTTATCAATGTCACCTCCACTGATAGTCAACAATAACTGAATTACCCAGAACCTCTGTTCCTTGAGTCCTTGAAAGTTGGGGGAATGGCAAGAAAAATCTTTTGTTTCAACCAACACTTACGGTTAAGAGAAGAAAGGAGCAAAGAGATGTAAGGATGGGAGAAAGTGAACTTTTTTTTTTTTTTTTTTTTGCGGTACGCAGGCCTCTCACTGTTGTGGCCTCTCCCGTTGCGGAGCACAGGCTCCGGATGCGCAGGCTCAGGGGCCATGGCTCACGGGCCCAGCCGCTACACGGCATGTGGGATCTTCCCAGACCGGGGCACGAACCCGTGTCCCCTGCATTGGCAGGTGGACTCTCAACCACCGCGCCACCAGGGAAGCCCCCCATAGTTTTTTTAAAAAGATATATATCCATTGAAAAGAAGCCTTTCCCATGGTTTATTTACCTTTCCATTATCGTTGAAATGGAAATTTCAACTGCTCTTCTCAATTCCAAATTTTATTCTCTATGGCTCACATCCTTAGGTGGAACCCTAAAGCATCACAGTTTAATCAATAGATAAATTGAGTTAATATTCTATTCTGTTAGTATGCCCATTGTTAATTTGATTGCCTCTAACTTTGAATACATTGTAGTGCTTAGGCAAGTGTCACAACCTTTAGTCCTTTTACAATCTCCTAAATAGTGGTGATGCAGTCATCTATTCAAGGACCAATTGTCAAGCACATAGTCCCTGTGATGCACCTTTCTGAGCTCTATGAGATTTACAAAGATGTATAAATTCATTCAGTGACTCTCTGAAAAGCCTGTTGTGCCAGACACTATTCAAAGTGCAGGAGCACAGCTGTAGAAAACAAACTTGTGGTCACTAGGGGTGAAGGGGGGAGGGGTAAACCGGGAGATTGGGATTGACATATACACACTACTGTATATAGGATAACTAATAAGAACCTACTGACTAGCATGGGGAACTCTCTTCAATACTCTGTAATGACCTATATGGGAATAGAATCTAAAAAAGAGTGGATATGTGTGTATGTATAACTGACTCACTTTGCTGCACAGCAGAAACTAGTTGTAACTCAACTATACTCCGATAAAAAATGTTTAATAAATAAAAATTTTAAAAGAGGAAAAAAAAAGGTGCTAGGACTGCTATAGAGGGACTAAGTTTCTTGAGGAAGAACATGTTTGATAAGGTGGTAAAAGAAACCAAGATCCTCAGTCCCAAGGGATATGTGGTCTGCTAAATACCAGGGTTTCTGTTTTGCTGAGTGGAGTATACAAGCTGAGGTCAAAGACTGACTTTCTTAGGATAACGAAGAGAAATTCTAAAGTTTAGTGGGAGAAAAGAAAGAAGAGGGAAGAGGCAACCGGCAGAGCTGGGCTCTTTGGTGGGAAGAGAAAAGATGTCCACTGGCGTAATGGATTCATTTTCTGCCCAGTGATATGTGTGGGATGTGATCTCTCTTTCACAGGCTTCAAAGAATCTTCAATAAAGCATCAGTTTTCTCATTAGTATGTTGTTGTATTGGATGTGTTTTGGAGGATATGACAAAGTGGTGAGTATGGCCTCAAAGTGAGTGTAAAGTAAGAGCCATAGGCCCCCGTGGGAGGCCCACCCATCTGGGTTACATCTTGGGAATGTTCATCTTACATGTTTGATATAAGTTAAAGAACCCAGCTGCAGTTCAGATTAAGTTGTTGCTAAGAAGACAACCCCACCATCCATGCCAAACATTTGGATTTTTATGTAAGAGAGCGAAGATACTTCTGGCATAAGCCGCAATGGTTCTTGGCATCAGTTAAGTTTCTTTTGTTTTAAGCAAATCAAGGCCGATTAAGCAAGACAAAAAAGGAGGATGTGGGGGAAGGGATTGATGGGAGACTGTATTGGAAGCACATGGGAGAGCTCACCGACTCAAAGGAAGAGCCGACCAGCTAGGCCTTGGAAAGGACAGGGGGACAGGGACCAGGGCTCCTCCAGGGACCTCAGGGGCCAAAGCTCATAGATATTTTTTCTGAGCTGCTGCTATCATGTGTTTCAGCCCTACTTATCATCCTGGTCATGTTTTCAAGTTCCTGTGAGAGAATCTTATTAGCACAGCTGGAGTCAGGTGTCTCTACCCATTGTGGACAGCCAGACAGTACAGATGTGGCCCACGGCAGAATCACTTGAGTTGGGCAGCCTCCTCTTTCCAGGCCTCCGATATATCTCAAAACTAGATGGCAATGGTGCAATCTTGGATGCTTATCCTGTGGTGTCCCTTCTTTTAGTTTAACTGAGAATTTTAAATTATTCTATCTCTCTCACACACACTAATTTGGAAGTTATATACTTGATTGCTATTCTTCTGGTGGTTACCCTAGAAATTCCAACTTGCATACTGAACTTACAAAATCTAAGTTAATCAGTATCTTTACTCTACTTCCAGGCAATATAAGGACCTTAAAGTCCGTTCCCCCTTACATGCTTATAAACTGATTTTTTCATACATTTTAATTCAACTTATAAAACACAAACAAAAGTTATTAATTACAATTTTACATCATCAATGTTCATTTGCATTTACCATTTTCTTCGCTTTTCACTCTTTTTGTTGTACATTCCATATAAGATCACTTTTTTTTCTGTCTCAGGTATATCTTTTAGCATTTCCTTTAGGAGCTTTTGTTAGTGATGAGTGAACAATCTTCATTTCTCGGTACTATTTATTTACTTTGTCCTTATTCTTGAAAGATTTTCTTTTCCACTGGATATACAATTGTAGGTTGGCAAATTATTTTTTCAATACGCTGAAGATATAGCGCTATTTATCTAGCTTCCATTGTTTGCTGTTGAAAATTTACTGCCAGTGTAGCTACTGCTTCCTTAAAGGCAGTCTTTTCTCTCTTTTGTTCCTGACCGTTTTAAAGAGTCTCTTTTTTTTTAAATTTTATTTATTTTTGGCTGTGTTGGGTCTTTGTAGCTGCGCACGGGCTTTCTCTAGTTGCGGCGAGCGGGGGCTACTCTTCGTTGTAGTGCGCGGGCTTCTCATTGCAGTGACTTCTCTTGTAGTGGAGCACGGGCTTTAGGGGCGCGAACTTCAGTAGTTGCAGCACACAGGCTCAGTAGTTGCGGCACATGGGCCCTAGGGCATGCGGGCTTCAGTAGTTGTGGCATGCAGCCTCGGTAGTTGTGGCTCATGGGCTCCAGAGCACAGGCTCAGTAGTTGTGGTGCACAGGCTTTTTTGCTCCGTGGCATGTGGGAGCTTCCCGGACCAGGGATCGAACCCATGTCTCCTGCATTGGCAGGCAGATTCTTAATCACTGTGCCACCAGGAAAGTCCTAAGAGTTTCTTTATTTTTAGTTTTCTGCAATTTTGCTATGATGTATCTAAGTGTATCCAAGAATGTTATCTTGCTTGGGATTCAATGGGTTTCCTAAATTTCTGGATAAATATCTGGAGCAGTTCTGAAGAGGTTTGGGCCTTAGGTCTTCAAATATTGCCTTTGCCCAATTCTTTTCTCCCTCCTTCTGGAATTCCTCTTTAACATCACTTGCGTCTCTTAACCCCTATTTCATATTTTCCAGCTTTTTGATTCTGTGTTTCATTCAGAACAATTCATGGCTCTTTCACGAATTGTTTCTTCAATTGGTCTTAATCTATCCCCTGAATTTTTCATTTTGGTTAAAACTTAAACTTTATTTTAAAAATCCAGTGACACTTTTTATAGTTTACCGATCTCTGCAGATATTACTAAATATAGACTTTAAACACTAAGCATGGATGTTTTATAATTTATAACCACTTATTTATTTATTATTTTTGGCTGCGTTGGGCCTTCGTTGCTGCATGTGGGCTTTTCTCTAGTTGCGGCGAGCGGAGGCTACTCTTCGTTGTGGTGCGCGGGCTTCTCATTGTGGTGGCTTCTCTTGCTGCAGAGCACGTGCTCTAGGCATGCGGGCTTCAGTAGTTGTGGCTCATGGACTCTAGAGCACAGGCTCAGTAGTTGTGGTGCACGGGCTTAGTTGCTCCGTGGCATGTGGAATCTTCCCAGACCAGGGCTCGAACCCGCGTCCCCTGCATTGGCAGGCAGATTCTTAACCACTGCACCACCAGGGAAGTCCCTATAACCACTAATTTAATAATTGAAAATCTACATGTGTCTTTTTATGGTCCTCTGTTGTTTCTGTTGGTTTCCTTGTGTGCTTGGATATTTTAAATTATATGCTGCTCACTGCCCTTAGAAAATGATTTGTGGAGATGCTCTGTGGCCTAAGATGAAGGTACCCTTCTTCAGCAGAATTTGAATTTGTCTTTGCTTCTTTCGGGCACATATGTATCCTTCTGTCTTGCACCACTTTGAACTTCATTCAGGGTTTGAGATTTCTCAGACCATCCAAGTCTTTTGAATTCATGGTAGTAACTACCTATAATTACAACTTCTATGCATTTGTTTTTCTCCTTTGCTCCTTCTGTCCAAGTGAAATCTCCTCCAACCCCATGGAGGTGGAAGCAGGAAGGTGGCTTCACCTTTGAAAGTGCCACTTCTTGTGGAGGCTTCCATTAAAACTTTGCCTTTAAGAATTGGGTGACCACGTAACCAACTTGCGCACGATGGGGGCCCCCGAATCTGGCATGGCACTGTATCTCTTTGACAAGCACACCCTGGGAAATAGTGATAATGAGAGCTAAGCCTTAGACTGGCTTCCCGTAGCCACAGGGGTGACTTCCCTGGTCACCAAGGCCGTGCATGCACGTTTGGGTTACCTTTACCTTTTCTGTAAGTTGTACCAAAATATCTACAAGTCTTTTCCTTAGTACCATTCCTTCAAATAAAGTAATTTGGTACCCCCCCCCAAAAAAAACAAAAAAAACCTTTGCCTTTAGACAGTCTTCAACTTTAGTTTCTGTCCCTCTCACACTGAGAGCATGTGAAAACCATTTGCTCAGTTCCTCTGACCAATCTGGCAAACACTGTGAGGACAAAAGTAGTTCAGAGTTCTCTGTTTACCTCTGGATTTTTGCTTTCTCTTAGCTTTTGGCCAGATTTTTCATTTTTATTTGATCAGTAATTTGATGCTTTTATGAAGAATTTGAAAAATTTTTTTTCCTCATCGTTTTTAGATGCTCTTAGCCAAAGGGTATCTCTGAATAACCTAACTCACCACGAAGAACAAGGTCTAGCCACATAGAGTGAACGCTTGCTCCTCAGGCCTCCAGCTAGTGTCATCTTTCTCAGGGGAAGTCAACACAGCATCCTCTGCTGTGAGACAAGGGCATCTGCCCTGTGTCAGTCAAATGTTTAATGATTTTGGGAGGACTAGAGGTTTATAACTGTCCCAAGGCAAACAATTCTAAAAGGACTTGGAAGTGAGCAGAATTTCCAGTCTGGAGTCTCTTAAATACTTCTTCCGTCCTGTACCGAAAAGGTTCAGTCCATATCTGAGCTCCACACTTGGAAAGAGGAAACATCTGATGGGTGACCTTTCCCCTGTGGTCCCACTTCCATCATGGCAGATATACAGAGTATTCACCACACTTTATTCCTCATGGGGGGAATCTGCCTCAAGAGACATGGGCATCTGCACCTGACTGAGTCAGGTTCTGTCCTTGTTTTATTTCAGATTCTGCTACCTCTACATAGAAGGTTATGTGGGAAAGACGAGGCAGAGAGGGAAGGTAGCTGGCAGGGAAGATCTTCTGGGGAAAGATGGAGAGTTTGATTATCTCTTCTCTTGGCACTCAAAGGCTTTGCCCTTCTCTCCATAAAATTTCCTGTTAACGAATGATTTCTCGTTATTGTGTTCAATGTCTCTGTTTGAGGGGGATATAAAAAAATAAAGAACGCAATGTCAAGATTGGTATCAGACTACTTATGGAAAGCCGACCATAATTGCTTCACTATTTTGTTTACCTGCTCTGCCCTTGTAGCCATTTGAGCTTGCAGCCCTTGATGAGGATAATAATATTAGGTACCCAAGAGAATGAGCCCAATGAGGAGATGGGTAACTTCCATGTACATAGCACAGGGGAATGAAACCTTTAGCTGGGAAGACTTGGAAGTCAGGTGTTGCTTAAGCAGAATATCTTTTTCTTTTCATGGAAAGGCATTTTATTTTAAATATAGCAGTGTGTACATATCAATCTCAAACTTCCAATCTATCCCTCCTCCCCACCCTTCCTCCTTGGTAACCATAAGTTCCTTCTCTAAGTCTGTGAGTCTGTTTCTGTTTTGTAAATAAGTTCATTTGTATCATTTTTTAAGATTCCGCATATAAGCAATATCATATGGTATTTGTCTTTCTGTGCCTGACTTACTTCATTTAGTATGATAATCTCTAGGTCCATCCATGTTGCTGCAAATGGCATTATTTCATTCTTTTTAATGGCTGAGTAATATTCCATTGTATATATGTGACACATCTTCTTTATCCATTCATCTGTCGATGAACATTTAAGTTGCTTCCATGTCTTGGCTACTGTAAACAATGCTGCAATGAACACTGGGGTGCATGTATCCTTCTGCACCATGGTTTTCTCTGGATATATGCCCAGTAGTGGGATTGCTGGATCATATGGTAGTTCTATTTTTAGTTTTTTAAGGAACCTCCACACTGTTCTCCATAATGGCTGTATCAATTTACATTCCCACCAACAGTATAGGAGGGTTCCCTTTTCTCCACACCCTCTCCAGCATTTATTGTTTGCCAACTTTTTGGTGATGGACATTCTGACCAGTGTGAGGTGATATCTCATTGTAGTTTTGATTTGCATTTTGTCTAATAATTAGCGATGTTGATCATCTTTTCATGTGCCTCTTGGCCGTCTGTATGTCTTCTTTGGAGAAATGCCTCTTTAGGTTTTTTGCCCATTTTTTGATTGGGCTGTTTATTTTTTTGGTATTGAGCTGCATGAGTAAGCAGAATATCTTAAGGAGAAGACAGACATGATAATCATTTGTAGCTGTAGACTCAGGTTCAGCCAGCATTGATCAAGGACCTGTTATGCACAAAGCACTAGGCTAGGCATTTTTAAACACATAATCCATTAAATTCAGAGCAAAAAATTGTGCCCTCTTTCTAGTGTTGAGCAGGGAAATGTGGGGAAAAAAACAACTGTTTTAGAATTAGGGAAGGAAGGAAGGTTCTCACTAGATACTCTCTCATGTAGGGAAACATATTTCAGGAATATATCTGGAGGCTCAAGGGCACATTTTAAAGCTCACGTTTTCATAATATACCACTCAATTAAGCCTCCAGTTCCTCTAAAGGACGTGGTAAGGGTCCTGGACATGAGAGATTTACATTTTCTCCATATTTGTTCATCTTACATGTTACTTTTTAGGAAAGATTGTGCAATGTGCTGTTTCTGTGAAACCCACTGTCCATGGGGTAAGGATTCTCAGCACACAGTGCAAAAAGTGGTGTGCAAACCTACTAAGGAGGGGAGTACCATGTGTCTATAGGGCAAAGTTTTTCTACAGGGAGCACTCTACTTATTTTTCGTTGATAACATGTATTATTACATTACCTTCCACTGTAGCTATTTGTGGATGCCTTCTATATCATATTAAACTCTAGTTTCTTGGACATTTGGAGGCCTTATTTTCCCACAGCACCTAGAACGGTGAGTTACCCAGGACAGGCAATAAATAATAAGAGGCAGCATGGGCATAGAGAAGTAAGTACTAGGGCTCTGCCACTAAAGACAGGAGAGATGCAAGTGTCACAGATGCTTGTTCTTTTTCTCTCACCAATTTTTTTTCTTCCTTCCTTTCATTCAATAACAGAATCCCAATTTTCATCATTTATCCATTCCTCACTCATGCAGTCAATGCCCTTTGGGAAAAATCTGATCCCACTCCTGGCTCCAGGGGTGTATTAGTCAGGCTTTTCCAGAGAAACAGAACCCATATATATGGAGATTAATTATAAAGAATTGGCTCATGTGGGGCTGAGAAGCCCCACAATCTGCCACCTGCAAGCTGGAGACGCAGGAGAGCCAATGAATTGAGTTCAAGTCCAAGGACAGGAGGAAACTGATGTCATTGTTCAAAAAGAGGTAGAGAGCAAATTCTTCCTTCCCCCTCAGCCCTTTGTTCTATTCAGGCCTCCAACGGATTAGAAGAGGCTCACCCACACTGGGGAGGGCAATCTGCTTTACTTAGTCTACAGATTCAGATGTTCATCTTATTCAGAAACACCCTCACAGACCACTCAGAAAAAATGTTTGACCAATATCAGAAACCCCATGCCCATCAAGTTGACACAGCAAATCAACCACCACAAAGGGCAAGCTCTATTTGGTTTAAGCCAGTCATCACATCCTGCCATGCTGCTGGCCACAGTGATTGGTCCAAGATGGGCAAATACTCCACTCCAGGCCAATGAAATGCAAGATGAGATGACATTTGCTGGGGATTGCAAGGATAGAAACTTTCTTACTTTTCTATGGAAGTGAC
The DNA here is from genome assembly GCF_964341445.2 of Mesoplodon mirus. Lineage (NCBI taxonomy): Eukaryota > Metazoa > Chordata > Mammalia > Artiodactyla > Ziphiidae > Mesoplodon > Mesoplodon mirus. Next base: position 18,120,056 of record NC_138996.1, on the reverse strand, counting down.
CTCCAAAGATGCTCTTTTCCACCTGGACAAGAACGAAAAAGATTCAGTCCGGGGACTTCCCTGGTGCTCCAGTGGTTAAGACTCTGCACTCCCAATGCAGGGGGGCCGGCTTCAATCCCTGTTCAGGGAACTAGACCTCACATGCCTCAGCTAAGAGCCTTCATGCCGCAACTAAAAATCCCGAATGCTGCAACGAAGATCCTGCATGCCACAACTAAGACCTGGCGCAGTCAAATAAACAAACAAACAAATAAATAAATATTTTAAAAAAGATTCAGTCCAGAAAAGGTGTTAGTAGTCATCTTGTGATGATGGAAAAGCCAGCCTGGAGACATAACAGGCAGAGAAAGGCATGAAAATAAACTGGACCAGTTTTGAAATTATTGAGCCTGGGATCAAGGTTTGCCTGAAAACCACCATATATCTGGACTTCACAGTTATATGAGCCAGCAAATTCCATTTATTGTGTACACTGGTTGGGTTGAATTTTGTGTTACCTGCAACCAAAAGATTCCTAACTAATACAACTGGGGTTTCAATGTGACGATCAAGGGAACATTTTAACATTCAATGCTTCTGTTAAGAACTCAACCAGAAAAGTGAACCATTTTTGCTATGAAATGTGAGCAACCAAGTTGGACCACATACATCAAAAAAGTTGATCATAGGGCTTCCCTGGTGGCACAGTGGTTGAGAGTCCGCCTGCTGATGCAGGGGACACGGGTTCGTGCCCTGGTCCGGGACGGTCCCACATGCCGCGGAGCGGCTGGGCCCGTGACCCATGGCCGCTGAGCCTGCGCTTCCGGAGCCTGTGCTCCGCAACGGGAGAGGCCACAACAGTGAGAGGCCCGCGTACCGCAAAAAAAAAAAAAAAAAAAAAAATTGATCATATATCCAAAACTTGAGACCACCATAGAAATTCTGCCGAGCTACAGGCTACATTCCTTCCTTCTCTCTAGCCACAAATGTCCTTCAGACTAGCCTGTTCTCCATGGGGTTCCAGGGGCACATCTTCCCAACTGTCCTCTGAGGGTTCACGTGACTGAGAGTCCTTAGAGAAATGGAGAGTGTCTTATTTTTCTTTGTGTTCAGCACTTTGAACAGTGCCTGGCAAAGAGTAGGCCCCTAATAAATATAAATCTATAAATGGATGGATTTGTTTAACAATTAGAGATCTTCCTCGACTTATGTTGTGGTTACATCCCAATAAACCCATCATAAGCAAAGATGAAGGGCCCTGGGTGATGGGAGTGTCTTGTCAATTTCACTGTTGTAGGAGGCTGGGTTGGGTTTGAAAGCAAGGAATACACCCTGCGTTCCATTTGAATCACTGAAGTTTTGATGTTCTCTTTAAAGGACTGTGTGAGTCAGAGGGAAAAAAACAGCTTTTAAGAGTAACTCCCACATTCATTTATTCACTTATTCATATTCACTGAGTGCCTGCTACGTTCCAGCATTATTCAAGGCAGAATCACCCCTAATCCCCTACCTTTTGTGGGGCATGAGGCAGGGGACAAAGTTAGACCCTGGCCTGTGTCCCCCTCTTCTTCTCATCTCCCCGAGAGTTTACCCCACACCAGGAAGGGCCCTGTGCAAACCGTGTGGATGCTCCAGTCAGCTTGTCTAAGCTCCGTCCACACCCATCTGGCTAGAGTCAAAGGAGGCTGGACCCCAGGAAGAGGCCTATGCAGACTCTGGAAGTAGGCTTGGGGCCAAAGTGTGGGCTCTTGGTACATGTTCTGGAAGGAGGGGTGGAGGCTCCGTGTGGCACATCCACTTGGCCACACAGACTCTGCAGGGGGGAGGGGGGAGGGAGGGAGGACCACAGGAGGGCCAGAGAGGGCCTCCTGCAGCTTACGGTGTGTAAGGGCAGTACTCATTTTAGGTACAGGGAATCCATGAAGAAAACGTGCAAAAATCTCTGCCTTCATGGTACTACATTCCAGTGGAGGGAGACAGACTATAAACAAATACCCGAGTGAACAAGTAAACAGCTACATATAGAGGGTATTTGACAGTAATAAGTACTCTGGAGAAAACCAGAGGTGCAGACAGTGCAATTTTAAATAGTGTGGGTCAAGGAAGGTATATTAGCTCCTCGGGGCTGCTCTAATAAAGGACCACAAAGTAAATGCCTTAAATAAGAGAAACATATTGTCTCACAGACCTCTGAAACCAAGGTATTGGTAGGGTCTCTAAGGAACCTCAGGGTTCCTTCTGAGGCTGTGAGGGAGAATTAGTTCCATGTCTCTCTCCTGGCTTCTGGTAACCTCAGGTGTTCCTTGGCTGGTAGATGGCTATCTTCTCCTTGTGACTTCACACCACCTTCCCTTTGTATGTGTCTGTCTCTGTTTGTAAATTTCCCCTTTCTATAAGAACACCTGTCATGTTGGCTTAGGATTTCACCCTAATGAATGACTTCATTTTTTTTTTTTTTTTGCGCTACGCGGGCCTCTCACTGTTGTGGCCTCTTCAGTTGTGGAGCACAGGCTCTGGACACGCAGGCTCAGCGGCCATGGCTCACGGGCCCAGCCGCTCCGCAGCATGTGGGATCTTCCCGGACCGGGGCACGAACCCGCGTCCCCTGCACCGGCAGGCGGACTCTCAACCACTGCGCCACCAGGGAAGCCCTGAATGACTTCATTTTATCTGGATCGTCTGCAAAGACCTTACTTCAAAATAAGGTCATATTCACAGGCACTAGGGATTAGGACTTCAACATCTTTCAAAGGGACACAATTCAACCCACATCAGAAAGCTTTATTGTGAAGATGACATTTGAGCAAAAGCCTGAAGGTGAGGGGTAAGGGGGTGAGCCATGCTGAGATCTGGGGGAAGGGCTTTACAGCAGAGAGAACAGCAAGTGCAAAGGCCCTGCTTTCTCCTCCAGCATAACATTTTGGGGGGTTAATATAGTGAGCCGGGGAGGTCAAGGAGAGAGAGTCAGCGGCAGAATGGCACAGTAGGGTCAGAAATGACCCATCGCCTCTCGTGGGTGTCCTGCAGAACCTCATGGTCCATCCATTTAAAGTGCTGGAGATTCTTCCATCTCCCGAAAGCACAGTATAAGGTCACTGAACGCAGGGAATGAGTCCCCTACCTCTTTATACCCTCGTGGTGCTCAGTGAACATGTGTGATGCTGAGGGTACATTAGCCACTATCTTCTTTCATTTCCACTCTAAGAAATGGCTTGTCCCTGTTAGCACAGGAAGAACCCACGGGACAAAAGGGAATTTGGCTGGAGGCAGGTAAGGCGACAAAGACAAGAGAGTCAAGTGTATTACTGAAAGGTGCCTATGGAATCTTATCGTCATCTATTGCCACCATCACTGGTAGCTTTAATTCGAATTTTCTTAGCTTTTAAAATCCTATCCTACCAATGAAAATGAGAGAAGTGAAAGAGAATAGGCAAGTTTTCTGAAATTCAAATTTGGAGTAAGAGGAACCGTCTTTAATTGAAATCTGACAGCCACTGATCAATTCCAGCATTACAGAAGGACCCACGGAGCATTGAAAGTTCTGATTTGTCTCATTTCTTCAGGAGTGGAACGAGCAGCTCTGTAGACGTCCATTGAATCACTCCTAACCTTCTGGCTTCCCTTATCTGCAAGTTGGAATGCTCTCCGGAGCTGTCAGCCATCACCCCGCCCCTTCCCTTCCATCCCGCCCGGTCCTCTGATAACAATCCTCTCCAAACAGGCTTTGTTCCCACCGTGTTTGGAATGCTTCAAAGTCAAACTGAATGTGAATAAGAACCGAAGTCGCTTCATTCCATTCCATTCACCTTCCTCTCACATTCCACACCTCACTCTTAGCTGGAGGGGGTCGGGTCGTCTTCCGATCACGACTCGCCCAATTCCGCCTGCCGTGGCCCAGGCTTGTTGGGAGACTAAGTCCTTTGTTCCTGTCGTCCTTGGGGCCCTGGGCGCCCTTCCTCGCCGTCCCAGGTCTGCAACGGTCCCCTCCCTGACTGTCAAAAGCCCACTCCGTATCCAAATCCTCATGTAAGACTTTGGCCTGCAGCTATTTTCTGGTGACGTGTACCCTTGGCTTCCCCCTCAGGCTGGAACAGGAAGCACAGAATCTTGTTTAAAGGATGGCAAAGGGATAAAAAGAACAAACGTCAGCCCGTTCCAGAGCCTTGCGCTTTCTGGGGTTTTCGAAGTAGAAAGGTTTCCTCCAGCTTCCTTTCCAGGGCTCCCCTCTCTCCTCCAAAATGGAGACGCTTAGCGCCTGGGGCAGTGGGCTGCCCAGGCTGGTTGTTTGTTTCATCAGGAATGTTGGGGTGGGAAAGGGGGAAGGGTGAACCACAGGCCCTGTGTAGGCCCAGCAAAATCTCCTTGGAACCTATAAACTCCCAAGTATCCTTAAAGGGCTCAGAAATGAATCCGCATGGAGCATCCCTCAGGCGCCTTACACATTCATTTTCCTAGTATAGTTTTAGCTTCACTCACACACAGATGCACACACGCAAACCACTGTGGGGTAGGTTTTATTATCCTCATTTTACAGATGCAGAAACTGAGGTTTGCAATGCTAAAGGTCTGTGGGTCACAGAGCTAGTATGAGGTGAAGCCCAGATCGAATTCAGTCCCGAGTTCAAAGTCTGTACTCTCTCACTTCCTGTTATTTAAAAATAAATATTGTTGTTTTTCTGATTATCTAAGTGTTACATATTCTTTTTCTAAATTTATTTTTCTATTGAAGTATAGTTGATTTACAGTGTTGTGTTAGTTTCTGGTATAGAGCAAAGTGATTCAGTTATACATATATGTATCAATATATACATATTCTCTTTTAGATTCTTTTCCCTTATGCTTTATTATAGGATATTGATTATAGTTCCCTGTGCTATACAGTAGGTCCTTGTTGTTTATTTTATATATAGAAATGTGTATCTGTTAATCCCATACTCCTAATTTATCCCTCCCCCCTTTCCCCTTTGGTAACCATAATTTGTTTTCTATGTCTGTGAGTCTGTTTCTGTTTTGTAAATAAGCTCATTTGCATCATTTTTTTAGATTCCACATACAAGTGATAGCATATGATATTTGTCTTTGTCTGACTTACTTCACTTAGTATGATCATCTCTAGGTCCTCTAATCTCTATGATTATCTAAGTAGTACATATTCTTTAAAGAGAATTTGGAAGACAAAATAAAATATAAAATTTAAAAAATCTGTAATTCCACTCTCCAGAGATAGTAGTCACTATTAACATTTTAGTCTCCTTTTCTCCAGTCTGAGTTTATGTTATGCTATCCTATTTTATGTCCTGCTTCTTTTGATGTTTTGGGTTTTCTTGTTTGTTTCTAAATAGTCTTTATTTCAGAGCAGTTTTAGATTCACAGCAAAACCAACAGGGAGGTACAGAGAGTTCCCTTACTCCCCTACCCCCATATACGCACAGGCTCCCGCACTGTTGACATCCCACACCACATTGGTGTATTTGATACAACTGATGAACCTATACTGACATCATTATCCCCTAAAGTCCACAGTTTACATTAGGGTTCACCCTTGGTGTTGTACATTCTACAAGTTTTCACAAACGTATAATGACACATACCCACTTTTATAGTGTTAAACAGAATAGTTTCACTGTCCTAAAAATCCTCTGTGCTCCGTCTATTCATCCCTTCCTCCTCTAACCCCTGAACATTCTACTGTCTCCATGGTTTTGACTTTTCCAGAATGTCATATAGTTGGAATCATAAAGTATATAGCTTTTAGAGATTGGCTTCTTTCGTTTAGTAATATGCGCTTAAGTTTCCTCCATACCTTTTCATGGCTTGGTAACTCATTTCTTTTTTAGTAGTGAATAATATTCCACTGTGTAATGTACCGTAGTTTTTTGAACCATTCACCCATTGAAGGACATCTTGATTGCTTCTAGTTTTTGCAGTTATGAACAAAGATGCTATAAACATCTGTGTGCAGGTTTTTGTGTGGACAGAAGTTTTCAACTCATTTGGGTAAATACCAAGGAGCATGACTGCTGGATTGTGTGGTACGAGTATATTTGGTTTTGTATGAAACTGCCAAACGGTCTTCCAAAGTGGCTATACCATTTTGTATTCCCACCAGCAATGAACGTGAGCTCCTGTTGCTCCACATCCTTACCAATAGGTGATGTTGTCAGAGTTTGGGATTTTTTTCATTCGAATAGGTGTGTAGTGATATCTCATTGTTGTTCTAATTTGCATTTCCCTAATGACATATGATATTGAGCATCCTTTTACATGCTCATTTTCCATCTTTATACCTTCTTTGGTGATGTGTCTGTTCAGATATTTTGCCCATTTTAAAATTAGGTTGTTCATTTTCTTATTGTTGAGATTTTTTTTTTTTTTTTTTTTTTTGCAGTACGCGGGCCTCTCACTGTTGTGGCCCCTCCCGTTGCGGAGCACAGGCTCCGGATGCACAGGCTCAACGGCCATGGCTCACGGGCCCAACTGCTCCACGGCATGTGGGATCTTCCCGTGCTGGGACACGAACCCGTGTCCCCTGCATCGGCAGGTGGACTCTCAACCACTGCGCCACCAGGTAAGCCCCATATTGTTGAGTTTTAAGTGTTCTTTGTATATTCTGGGTAACGATCCTTTTATGAGATGTCTTTTGCAAATACTTTATAACGTTCTGTGGCTTGGTTTCTCATTTTCTTGACTGAGTCTTTTGCAGAGCAGAAGTTTTTTTTAAATTTTAATGAAATCCAGATTATCAGTTACTTATTTCATGGAACATACATTTGGTGTTGTATTTAAAAAGTTATTGCCATAACAAAGGTCATCTAGATTTTCCCCTCTGTTATCTTGTAGGAGAGTTTTATAGTTTTGCATTCACATTTAGGTTTATGTTCCATTGTGAGTTAATTTTGTGATGGGTGTAAGGTCTGTGTGCAGATTCTTTTTTTTTCCTTTCTTTCTTTTCTTTTTTTTGGTTTTCTGCTTGTTTGTTTTTTGTTTTTATGTGGATGTCTGTTGTTGCAGCACCATTTGTTGAAAAGACTGTCGTTTCTCCATTGTATTGCCTTTACTGCTCTGTCAAAGATGAGCTGACTATGTGTATGTGGGTCTATTTCCGGGTTCTCTGTTCTGTTCTATTGATCTATTAGTCTATTTTTTTTTTTTGCCAATAAAAGACTATCTTGATTACTGTCTTGAAGTCAGTTCCTGTCAGTCCTCTGACTTTGTTCTTCTCCTTCAATATTGTGTTGGCTATTCTGGATCTTTTGCCTCACCATATTAACTTTAGAATCAGTTTGTCAGTATCCACAAAACAAATTGCTGGGATTTTGACTGGGATTGCATTGAATCTATAGATCAAGTTGGAAAGAACTGACGTCTTGACAATGTTGAGTCTTCCTATCTGTGAATATGGAATAGCTCTTCATTTATTCAGTTCTTTTATCAGAGTTTTGTAGTTTTCCTCACATAGATCTTGTTCATGTTATTTGAGATTTATACCAAAATATGTCATTATTGGGGGTGCTAATTTAAATGGTATTGTTTTTTATTTCAAATTACTGATATATAGGAAAGTGATTGACTTTTGTATTTTAACCTTGTATCCTGCAACCTTGCTATAATCACCCAACTTTAGTTCCAGGGTTTTTTTGGTCGATTCTTTCAGATTTTCTACATAGACAGTCATGTCATCTTCAAACAAAGACAGTTTTATTTATTTCTTCCCAACCTGTACACCTTTTTTTTTTTTTAAATATGGAACGCTTCACGAATTTGCGTGCCCATCTTGTGCAGGGGCCATGCTAATCTTCTCTGTATCATTCCAATTTTAGTATACGTGCTGCTGAAGTGAGCACTCCAACCTGCATCTCTTTTATATCCCTTTCTTGTCTTGTTGCATTAGCTAGGACTTGCAATACAGTGTTTAAAAGGAATGGTGGGAGAAAATATCCTTGCCTTGTTTCTGATCTTAGCAGGAAAGAATGTAGTTTCTCACCATTTGTTATATTAGCCATAGGGCTTCCCTGGTGGCGCAGTGGTTGAGAGTCGGCCTGCTGATGCAGGGAGCACGGGTTCGTACCCCGGTTCGGGAAGAGCCCACATGTCACGGAGCAGCTGGGCCCATGAGCCATGGCCGCTGAGCCTACGCGTCCAGAGGCTGTGCTCCACAATGGGAGAGACCACAACAGTGAGAGGCCCATGTACCGCAAAAAAAAAAAAAAAAAAAAAAAAAAATATATATATATATATATATATATATTAGCCATAGTTTTTCTATAGGTGTTCTTTATCAAATTGCGGAAGTTCCTGCTCTATTCCTAACTTGCTGAAAGTTTTTACCACGCATGGGTGTTGGATTTTGTCAAATATTTTTTTCTGCATCTATCGATATGATCACGTGATTTTTCTCCTTTAGCCTGTTGATGTGATGGATTACATTAATTGAATGAGCCTTGCATAGTTAGAATAAATCTCCCTTGGTTATGGTGTATAATTCTTACTATACATTGCTGGATTTGACTAGCTAATATTTTGCTGAGGATTTTTTCCATCTATGTTCATGAGAGGTCTTGATCTGTAGTTTTCTTTCCTTGTAATGTCTTTGTCTGGTTTTGGTATTAGAGTAATGCTGGGATCATAGTGTAAGTTAGGAAGTATAGCCTTTGCTTCTATCTTCTAGAAGAGATGGTAGAGAATGAGTATAGATTCTTCCTTAAATGTTTGGTAGAATTGCCCCAGTGAATATGGGCCTAGTGCTTTCTGATTTGGAAAGTTATTAATTGTTGACTCATTTTTAAAATTAGATATAGGTCTATTCCAATTGTCTATTTCTTCTACTGTGAGTTTTGGCAGATTGTGTCTTTCAAGGAGTAGATCTATTTCATCTAGGTTATCAAGTTTGTGGGCATAGAGTTGTTCATAATATTCAATTATTAGCCTTTTTATGTCCATGGCATCCTTTTTTTTTCATTTCTGATGTTAGTCATTTGTGTCTTTCTTGTTTTCTTAGTTAGCCTGGTTAGTGGCTTATCAATTTACTGATCTTTTCAAAAAACAAGCTTTTGGTCTTGTCAGTTTTCTCTGTTGATTCCTTGTTTTCAATATCATTGATTTCTGCTCTAATTTTTATTTATTTTCTTCTGCTTGCTTTGGATTTAATTTGCTCTCCTTTCACTAGTTTCCTAAGTTTCCTAAGGCTTACATTATTGATTTTAGATTTTTCTTCTTTTCTAATATATTCATTTAATGCTAAACCTTTCCCTCTAAACACTGCTTTTTCTGCATCCCACATAGTTTAAATTGTATTTTCATTTTCATTTAGTTCAAAGTATTTTAAAATTGGTCTTCAGATTTCCTCTTTTTAAAAAAAAAGTTAATTAATTTATTTTAAAAAAAACAAGTTGCCAGCTGACAGTGTCTGGTGAGGGCCAAATTTCTGGTTCATAATGTGGGTCTTCTGGTTTTGTAATTAACTGATGTAATGGGCATAAGATCTTTTGTATGCTACATTTATTAGGTCACTAATCCCATATTTGAGGTCTCTGGACTCATGACCTAATCACCTCCTTAAAGCCCCACCTCCTAATACCATCAACAAGGGAGCTGGGTTTCAAAATTTGAAAATTAGATGTACAAAATGTTTATACCATAACAGGGACCACAGGGTTAATTTATTTTTCCTTTCATGTTAAAAGTTTTGCACATATATATTTATTATATAATCCTCAAACGCTTGTTTTTTTTTAAGATTCTTTTCCCATATAGGCTAGTACAGAGCATTGAGTAGAGTTCCCTGTGCTATACAGCAGGTCCATACCAATACTTATCTATTTTATATATAGTAGTGTATATATGTCAGTCCCATTCTCCCAAACTATCCCTCCCCCACTTATCCCCTGGTAACCATAAGTTTGTTTTCTATATCCATGACTCTATTTCTGTTTTGTAAATAAGTTCTTTTCTACCATTTTTTTTTTTAGATTCCACATATAAGCAATATCACATGATATCTGTCTTTCTGTGTCTGACTTGCTTCATTCAGCCTAACAATCTCTAAGTCCATCCATGTTGCTGAAAAACCCTTAATTGTTAAGGATAACTCTCAATTTTTTCCAGCGTCATCAGCAATTCTTTCTGGCAGACATGTGATAACGCTTTTTAAACAGGGATATTGAGACCAAGCCTCCTGACCTATTCTGTTTAATGATGTCATATCTCACATGGCACCCCATCATCACCAATACAACCACAAAGTTCAAATGAAAATGACAGGTATTATCAAGTTTGACAAGAATGTGTATAATCCTTGAGTCTCATTCACTGCTGCTGAGGATGAAAATTCATACAAATGGTTTGAAAATATTTAGAAGTATGTGGCTGTAAGTAGGAGGCCTCAGTTCCTTGCCACATGGATCTCTCCTTAGGGCTGCCTGAGTGTCCTCATGACATGGCAGCTGGCTTACCCCAGGATGAGTGATCTGGGACAAGGTGGCCATCCCTGGTTTCGCATCAACATGATCTCAGGCACAAACCTCCTTGTTTTTCCATTTTGTCTTTAAGTTACTTGTTGAAACAACCGGCCCGCGGTCCCCAGGACTGTCGCGGCTTCAGCTGCTGGGACCCCTCCAGAGCCGGCAGCCTCAGTGAGGCCGCCCTCCCCTTGGGCTCCGGGGCCCAGATTTCTTCTTTGACCCATGTGTTGTTTAAATGTGTACTTAATGTTCAAGTATTTGGGATTTTCCAGCTATCTTTTTGTTCTTATTTCTAGTTTAATTCCAGTGTGGTCTGAAAGCAGACATTGTATGATTTCTCTTCTTTTACAGCTGTTAAAGTGTGTTTTATGGCCCAGAAGCTGGTCTATTTTGGTAAAGGTTCCATGTGAGCTTGAGAAGAATGTATATTCCATTGTACTTGGATGAAGTAGTCTATAGATGTCTATTATATCCAGTTGATTGATGGTGCTATTGAGTTCAACTATGTCTTTACTGATTTTTTTGCTTCATGGATTTGTCCATTTCTGATAGAGGGTTGTTTAATCCTCCAGCTATGATAGTGGATTCATCTCCTTACAATTTCTCCTTACATTCTATCAGTTTTGTTTCACGTATTTTGGTGTTCTGATGTTAGGCACATATGCATTAAAGATTGTTATTTCTTCTAAGTAACTTCTTAAGTCTAAGTTACTAAGCATAATAACTTAAGTCTATGCTACGTGGTACAATTTTATGTCCTATTTTTTTCTCATTAAAAACATGATTTTGTTCCTAGGCACAAGCTCTTTTTACTCCATAAGTCTAATATGTCTTAATCAACTTGGTTCAGACCAATTTGTGATGATTCACCATATTGCCACAGCAAGATGTTATTCATGTGCCCTGGGGAGTTGTTGGGTGGGGTACAAGACATCAGATGGAGAACAGGTTGAGAGGGAGCTCTTGACAACTGGTAGCCATCATCAGCAAGAGAGATGGAAGAAGAACAGGCAAAAGTTTCAGTTATTGGGTGAGAGAGCAGGTCAGCATCAGCATAGACTGGACCAGTGAAGCTCCTTCCATTCTAATACCTGCCTGTTGGTACAGAGTTAAGACCAGGAATCCAAAGTAGAAAGCAGCTGGGTGCTTCTTGAGAGGGAAACCAAAGATATGGCCAAAGGGCAGGGCAAGGTTCAGAGCCCATGTAGAGTAGACACCAGGGTCAACACCACTCACCAAGGCTGAGTGTCCAGCAGGTCTGCTAGATGGGGTCTCCAGTCTCTATTCTGAAACTCAGGCAACTTTCTCATCTGCCACCTTGGAGTTGTGTATGACTTCCTGCCTCCCAGGCAGCCAAACCACAGTTTGAAAGTGAGCCATGACAGATGTTTGACATGCGAACCCTCTTTAGTAACTGCCTGGGGAATTGCTTCGGTTACTGCCCCCTTCTATTCACCTGTCTTCTGAAACCTTGGCCTTGATTGGCCATGTCTATGATCAGAATGGAAGAAGGAAAAAAGGCTGTAAAGAAAGGATTGAGTGATGTTAAAATAGATTGGGTGAGGTGTAGAGTTAACAGCAATGCCCTTAATGCTATTGAATCAGCTGGGTTTCAGACTGTTCGCAGTTTTAAGGTCTCCAAGGTCTATGCTCAGTACAGTCATGCCCCGGGCTTCAGTACTTCCAGCCTCCTCACGTGACAGTAACTGTGAGCAAGCTTTCAGTGCCAACCAACTCACTAGCTCCAAAGATAAGAGTTGGCTTTATCTTGCCCTCTGAGAGGGCCTTTTGCATCTTTCCTGGGCTAAAATTGCTTCTGAGCCATCTTTCGTGTGTGTGTGTGTGTGGTATGCGGGCCTCTCACTGCTGTGGCTTCTTCCATTGCGGAGCACAGGCTCCAGACGCGCAGGCCTAGTGGCCATGGCTCACGGGCCCAGCCGCCCCGCTGCATGTGGGATCTTCCCGGACCGGGGCACGAACCCGTGTCCCCTGCATCGGCAGGCGGACTCTCAACCACTGCACCACCACGGTAGCCCCTGAGCCATCTTTTGTTTTCACTGAAATACAGTTGTTGCTTTCCCATAACAGCTTAGTAGAGAATGCTCTCTAACTGGCAGTAGGATCCTCTCATAACCATTGCCTTGAAGCCAGGAGACAGTGTGGTAGAATCCAGGGGATCGAAGACTCAGACTTTGAATCAGTGTATAACTAACTGCAGTGGAAGGACCAGGAAGAACAGAGCAGGAGAGGAAAGGAATACAGTGACGTGGTCAGTAGGCAGTCAGATGTGCCTTGGTTCCTCCCGCCTTGTTATTGTCCAGCTTTGCGCTCATTATTTACTCAGAGCTTCAGTTTCCCCAACGAGCATTCCCAGCATGGGCTCTCAAAGAGGGGTTACTTATCCAGCACCTGTTTATTGAGCATCTATTAAGCACAGTGAGCCCCTGTAAAGGAGAGCCACGTGTTCTTCCTCTTCCACCCCAGATGGCTAGCACAGTATCTGGCACATTTCAAGCATAAAATCAATTCTTACTGAATAAGTAAATAAATGTCTGGATGGCAAAACATAATTGAATGAAGAAAAAATGAATCACTATAGAAATACTGGCCTTTGAGAATGTGCTTAGAAGGGTCAAAGGTTAGAGGAAGTGCTGGTTTTGATGCCTCTAGCAGTCACTAGTACAGCCACGGAAGTAGATGGAGATAAAAGAGTTGGCTCCCTTCAGAATACACAGCACAGAGAAGCAGCGTTGCTAGGAAAGGGATGGAAGGCCAGAAGTTAACCAGCTCCATTGTGTAAGGAGCAATGTGGCCTCATGAGATAGTTGGGCCAATTTCATGAATGCCCTTAATGATTAATTTCTTAGTTAATAATTGACGTGTCATAGCAGAGAAGCCTGAACACTGAAGTGGCAACTGTTTCATTACTTTGGATTCTCCTGCGTGTCTGGGTCCTGCTAATCGTCACCATGGAATATGTGGAAACATCAGCAAGGGAAGGTGCATTTTTAACCTTCTGAAGTGTTTAAATAAATTCAAATAAAATAAATGTAAATGAAATCTCCTGAGTTACCAGAAGAGGGATGAGCATAGTCCAGAAGGTATATTGGGGACTTCCCTGGTGGTTCAGTGGTTAGGACTCTGCTCTTCCACTGCAGGGGGCAGGGGTTCGATCCCTGGTTGGGGAACTAAGACCCCGTGTGCCTCGTGGTGAGGCCCAAAAAATTAAAAATTAAAAAGTTAAAAGAAAAGAAGAATGTGTACTGACTTCCTTGAACATCTGGGTGCTCTAAACAGGTCCTTGTTTAGGATTTGAGACCCTGAGAACGGGGCTGCCAGAGAACCGAGTCACCCCACATAAAACAGGGGGGACTAGTATAACAGGAAGCGCTCTAGAGATTTTTGCCTTGTCATTTCCTCTTTAAATACAACAGAAAAGTCCATTTAGCTGGGATTCTGGAACACTGCCTACTCTTCCTGTCCTATGTGACTGTAAAATTCAACAAGGGATCATAAATAATAGACTCTAGGCCAAACATACATTGGGGGAATCCTGTCAGATAGAAAGGCTGACGTCAGTGACTTCTGCACGGCCTCTGATATTTAGTCTAAAGAGGGAGAAGCGAGATCCCAGATCCCAGTGTTGCTTCTGCTGCGTGGAGCTGAGGGAAGGGAATGAAGCAGAGCTGAGGCTCCGCCCAGCCCAGGTAGCCCTGGGGTTCTCTTATCCATTGCTGCATAATAAAATTTCCCAGGACTTAGCAGGTTAAAAGAACAGTCTGTCTCATGACTCTGTGGGTCAGGAATTCGGGAAAGGTCAACTGGACAATTTTCCTGCTTCATGTGGCATCAACTCAGGAGTCAGCTGGCGGAGGCCTCATCTGGAGGGGCCATGGCTTCACTCCTCCACTCACATGCCTAGAGCCTGGTGGGCTTGGCTGGAACTGCTGAGCAGGGCATGGTCATGAGGCCTCCTGGCATGGAAGTCCCCGGGCAGTCAACCTCTTACACGGTGGCTCAGGGCTCCCAGAGAAAGCATTCCAAGAGACCTGGGTGGAAGCTGTAAAACTTCTTATGTCTTTACCCCAGGAGTTCTAGAACGTCACTTGTGTAGCATTCTACTAGTCGAGCAAGTCACTAAGGCCAGGCCAGCTCCAAGGTTAGAGGCACGAGATGCCGCCTCTCAGTGGGAGAGGTAGCAAGCATTTGTGGTCACCAGTAACGTAGACCGTGGGAGAATGGAAGAAATGTCTACCCAGTGGAGGCGGGCAACCTGCAGAAGCATCTTTTCACTTCTCAGCAGGAACAGGAAGAAGACTGAAGAGATGCAAGGCAGGTTGTAATCCTCCCAACCCCTCTCAGAGACTCAGGGGTGCTGCAAACAGCCCCGGAGACCCAGAGACCCAGGCCCTTCCCTGTGAGTACCTTTCTCTAAAATGAAGAGCTGTCTCTGACCTCTCTCCCTAAGCTTTCAGCCCATCCCATCTACAAACTCTTATACCTCTGGAGGTCTTGAAAAACTGGAGATGCTCTTCCTGCAGCAACATATTAAAATTGGTGACAAAACCAAATCACAGGCCCCAAACCCGGCACATCCTACAAACATTCAAGTGCAGGCCTTTCTTTACATGTTAAAGACATAATACCTCATAAAATTTCCCATTACGTTTTTCCAGTTTCTAAACACCTAGAAACGAGATCATGGGTGAAGACAATCCATGCATTCCACAATAGACGTTTACTGCCCTCAAGCACAGGACAAACACAGAGCTGGCCCCTAGCAGTACAAAGAAGGAGGAAACACATAGAGCCTTCACACCAAGCGAGTCATAGGTAATAACAAGAGCCCAGACCTTCTCAAAGCCCTCTGAGTAAGGACTATCATTTAATCTCTGCACAGAGGAGGAAGGAATCAGGCTCAGAGAGGTTAGGGGACTTGTCTAAGAGCACACAGTGAGGGGTGGTAAAACTGGGATTAGAGCCTAGGTCAGGCTGTGCAACCTCCTCTCAGAAGACACAAATCGCCTCAGAGAAAAGAAGCAAATGCACTTCTGGGTAAACACTTCTGGGTACAAAGGGTGCTGGTCTTCCTAGAGTCCCCTCCCTCACGTTTCAATCACCGGTGCTGGAAAGGGGACTTGAGACAACATGCAGGACCAACCTTTCCAGTTAAGCTACAATCTCTGCAGGCCCCATTGTCTTAGTTGGCACTTTTGAAAAATATCCATCCCCTCTGGAGATCAGCCTGGCAATATAGAAAGAGAGCTATAAAAGTGTTCATACACTTTGACCCAATCATCCCACTGTGGAATATACCTCAGGGTAATATGCAAAAGCGAAAAGAAAGCCAATTGCACAGAGAGGTTTACGGTAACACCATTCACAGCAGTGGAAAAATGGGGTGTGACCCAATGCCCCAAACTGAGAAAAGGTTATGAACTGTGGTACATTAAGACAATGGGATGTTACGTTGCTCTTAAAGGGAATCGAGTTTACAGATTCTGTTGATAGATCGAAAGGCACACGTAAGAGAATCGCAAGAGAAAAGAGAAGAATGCAAAGGAGTATGTACACTCTGGCTGCCGACATAAATCAGTCTGCGTGCTCATCGATAAGGATCAGAAGCCAGCAGAATGTTGCAAATCGCTAGCGCTCTAAATTTATAGCATATTTTCCCCTCTGAAGTCCAGAGAACCATGAAACAAAGATCCATCATTCACTTTCGCTCCTGGTGAGGACAGAGGGGATTTCCTAATCCCAAGGCTCAGTGTGTGTCTGCAACATAACGTGTCTGCAAGAAGAGCCAGCCCTGCGCTCATGTACGCTCATGTACGCGATACAAACACAGTGATCAGAGCGATGCGGGGGAGGGTGCTTGGCCTACACTCACCAGGCCATCTCTCTGTGATTACATCTAGTTCTGGGCACCGCACTGCAGGGGAGGCGGAAAAACCAGAGCTCATTTCAAGGAGGATAATTAGGGTGTGTGGTTTCTAAAGACCATGGAATTTGGGGAAAACTTGAAAAGCCTAGGAATATCTGGCCTGAAGCAGAAAAACCTATGAGAGACCCAAGAAGCTCTCTTCCAGACCTTGGGAAGCATTCCTGTGGAGGGTCGGGCTTGTTTGGAGGGCTGGGAAGACCTATGGACAGAAGTTATGGAAGGGCAGAGTTCAAGTCAATGCGAGGAATAGAGTCATTCAAGAGGCAGTGAGTCCCACGCCACCAGAAGTATGCAAGCGAAGCATGTGAGTTCCCATCACATAAATGACCCTCCAGCTTGACCTTCATCAACTCAAGCAGGATTACGCATCAACTCGGGAACAGACATAGTTTCTCTGACTCATGAAGCCCTGAGGGAAAAGCCTATGGTAAAAATAGAATATTCTACCCTTCATAAACTAAGATAATTCTACTGACCCACTGTCAGTGAGGCTTCCATTTTGAGTTGTTTTCCTACGACTGATCCTAAGTGTTTACAAAGGGATGCTGTGGAGAACTACAGACAGGCCAGAGGCGCAACCTAATGCTTTCATTTTTTCCAATGGAAAGTGAATTATCCTGAACCGAGCAGCATCCGTGATTTTTGACCTCGTTAATCAAACAAACAATTGTGCCTTTAAGAAACTTACATTAACATGATATTGTGGTCTAGTGGCTTCTACACTTCTTATTTTATTTTATCTTTTGGCAGTGCTGTACGGCATGTGGAATCTTAGTTCCCCGACTGGGGATCGAACCTGCGTGCCCCCCTGCAGTGGAAGTGTGGTGTCTTAACCACTGGACCAACAGTGAAGTCCCTACACTTTTCAAATTGAGAACCTCATCAGTAAAAAAAATTGAACATGGACCCCTAACATCTGTTTGTTAATGTACAGATCTATACATGAACTACTGTCAAAACATATTAAATATTCATAAAGCTTAATATCTTTCTTATCTGTAAGTAAAAGTACATAAACAAAAGTTCTAGTATTTTCTCCCCAAACTCCTTGGATCATTTTACTCTCCCCTCCCTCCCTGGCCTCAGTGTGAATACTCACTGGAGACACCATAGCTCTTGCCAATGGAGAGGTCAGTCTGATAACATTGGCGCAGCTGTAGTAGGAGCAAACACATCGGGATTTAAGAGAATCGGGATAGCTAATAAATATAATACCGCCACGTCTGAAAAACATTTAGGTCTATTGGTAGGCATTGGAGTTGTGGTTTGAGCAACTTGTCCCAAACCAGTCTACAAGTATGACGAATAAAATCTTATAATAAAATATATGCAACTTTATGGGGCTTCCCTGGTGGCGCAGTGGTTGAGAGTCCGCCTGCCGAAGCAGGGGACACGGGTTCGTGCCCCGGTCCGGGAGGATCCCACATGCCGCGGAGCGGCTGAGCCCGTGAGCCATGGCCGCTGAGCCTGCGCGTCCGGAGCCTGTGCTCCGCAACGGGAGAGGCCACAGCAGTGAGAGGCCCGTGTACGGCCAAAAAAAAAAAAAAAAAAAACTATATATATATATATATATATATATATATATATATATATATATATATGTAACTTTATAACAACTAAATGAAAGCTTTAAAAAAATAAGGGATCTCATCATTGAATTTCAGTAGTGCTAGCTACTGAATGGATGGATTCACTTATTAATTCAGTATTTATTAAGAACCTACTAAGTACCAATTAGGCATTGTGTGCTACGTATTGAGGATACTGTAGAAAGAAAAAAACAGAGGGTCCCTGAGATTGTGAGATAATAAACAAGTATATGAGACAGAAACTACACATGCAGGTAAATAAATATCAGATTACAAATTGTGGTCTGGGACTTCCCTGGTGGTGCAGTGGTTAAGAATCCACCTGCCAATGCAGGGGACATGGGTTTGAGCCCTGGTCCAGGAAGATGCCACATGCCGTGGAGCAACTAAGCCTGTGAGCCACAACTACTGAGCCTGCGCTCTAGAGCCTGCGAGCCACAACTACTGAAGCCCGCATGCCTAGAGCCCGTGCTCCACAACAAGAGAAGGCACCACAACGAGAAGCCCATGCACCGCAACAAACAGTAGCCCCCGGTCACTGCAACTAGAGAAAGCCCGCATGCAAAAGCGAAGACCCAACGCAGCCAAAAATAAATAAATAAAAATAAATAAATTTATTTTAAAAAATAATGAAATAACATAAATTGTGGTCTGTGCCATAGAGTAAATAAGCAAAGTGATGTGATACACAGGGGTGGAAGGAGGGAGGAGACTACTTCAGATAAGGTGCTCAGGGTGGGCTTCTCAGGGAAACTATATCTATCCCAAGAGCTGAAGGCTGAGGAGAGACCACCACATGGAAGAGGGTAAAGACATACATAGCACACTGCCAAACTCAAAGCATAACTCCAAAACCAAAGGGCAAACTTAAACTTGTCTTCAGTCGGAGCCCATCACGTATATTTTATTTATTTTTTTTTTACTTATTTATTTTTTAATTATTATCTTATTTTTGGCCATGCCACATGGCCTGCAGGACCTTAGTTCCCTGACCAGAGACTGAACCTGTGCCCCCTGCAGTGGCAGCTTGGAGTCTTAACCACTTTACCGCCAGGGAAGTTCCCCATCATGTATATTTTAACGCCCTCTCTGGAGCTTAGAACAGAACTATTTATTTTAGGTGCTCAATGCACTGAGTGAACAGGTATCTGGCTCTAAGAACTTTCCTATAATTGGGCTATTTCTGTCCTCATTCAGGGCAGCATGTACACTCTCCTTTCCTTGGTCAAGGCTTTCTGGCAACCTTTCCAGATGACACAGAGGCAAGCCGACTTCACGGCTACAGACAAGCCTCCCACTGGTCCTGCCAATGGGGAGTTCTCTTAGTTGAGCAGGGTCACCCCTACCCACACCTGTGGAAATAGTAAAGGAAACTGGATTTACTCTAAAGTTGTTCAAATTCCCTGCAAGGGCAACTGCTTTATCTTAAAATGTAAGACTCCTGGAGTGAGCACGCCATAGGTTCTGTGCCCGCTGAAGACGTTAATGTATGGTCTTTAGGTTGGATTTATGGGGCGGCATCATCGGGGAATCCCATTCTGTCCATTAGGTAGAGCTAAGTGCTGTCAGGAAAGCAGGAAGAGCCGTGCTGAAACGAGGGAGCAGATAAGTGATTACGGCGCCTTAAGTGAATGCATCTGGACCAGCAGGTCCTTGGGTGGCCGCACCACTCTGCGCAACCTGGCTGAGCAGTCTACAGACTCACCTAACCCTCGGATGTTTGGAAAGCAAAACGCCAGTCCTTTGCTGTTTCGTCTCACTGGCTTTGGGGGCACTTACATGACAAGAAAGTTGGAAGAGAAATCACCCACGTACTTGAGATTGCAAAGAAGAATGGTAAATCTGCCCTTGAATTTGAACTTGACTCACACTCTAGGGTTTTCTGGAAGACTGAGCACAACAGCCATGACATGAAAGAGTAAGAGGGGGCTTCCCAGGTGGCGCAGTGGTTAAGAGTCTGCCTGCCAATGCAGAGGGCACGGGTTTGAGCCCCTGGTCCAGGAAGATACCATGTGCCACGGAGCAACTAAGCCCGTGCACCACAACTACTGAGCCTGCGCTCTAGAGCCCGTGAGCCGCAGCTGCTGAGCCTGTGTGCCACAACTACTGAAGCCTGTGTGCCTAGATCCCACGCTCCACAGCAAGAGAGGCCGCCGCAATAAGAGGCCCGCGCACTGCAACGAAGAGTGGCCCCCACTCTCCGCAACTAGAGAAAGGCCGCGCACAGCAACGAAGACCCAATGTAGCCAAAAATAAATAAATTAAATAAATTTAAAAAAAAAAGAAGAGTAAGAGGAACGTCCTGGACTCTGTTTATAGAGAGATAACCCTGAAGTCACTAAAAAAACACAAAAAACAGAAAACAAAAAACCCTGGGCATTAAAATAGTATTACAAGAGAAAGATGGCTTTCTAATGGGACCAGGAATAGCAGAGACACTTCTAATATGAAAACTTTGTCACTTTAAGATCAAAGCAACATAAGAAATGGAAACCCTCATGCACTGTTGGTGGGAATGTAAATTGGTGCAGCCACTATGGAGAACTGTATGGAGGTTCCTCAAAAAACTAAAAATAGAACTACCATATGATCCAGCACCTGGGTATTTTTCCAAAGAAAACAAAAACACAAATTTGAAAAGATATATGTACCCCCACGTTCACTGAAGCATTATTTAAAATCACCAAGATATAGAAACAACCTAAGTGCCCATCAACAGAGGAAAGGATAAAGAAGATGTGGTATATAAATACAATGGAATACCACTCAGCCATAAAACACAATGAGATCTTGCCATTTGTGACAACAAGGATGGACCTAGAGGCTATTACGCTAAGTGAAATAAGTCAGACAGAGAAAGACAAATACCGTATGATGTCACTTACCTGTGGAATCTAAAAAAAAATCCCCAGGGACTTCCATGGTGGTGCAGTGGTTAAGAATCCACCTGCCAATGCAGGGAACACGGGTTCGAGCCCTGGTCCAGGAAGATCCCACATGCCACGGAGCAAGTAAACCTGTGCGCCACAACTACTGAGCCTGCACTCTAGAGCCTGCGAGCCACAACTACTGAGCCTGTCTGCCACAACTACTGAAGCCCGTGCACCTAGGGCCCATGCTGTGCAACAAGAAAAGCCACCACAATGAGAAGCCCATGTGCCTCAGTGAAGAGTTGCCCCCACTCGACACAACTAAAGAAAGCCTGTGCGTAGCAACAAAGACACAGTGCAGCCAAAAATAAATAAATAAATAAAGTTTAAAAAATAAAATAAAAATAAAAATAAATTAAAAAAATTTTAAAACCCAAACTTACAGATACAGAGAACAGATTGGTGGTTGCCTGAGATAGGGGCTGGGGGTGGGTAAAATGGGGAAATGGAGTCAAAAGGTACAAACTTCCAGTTATAAAATAAATACGTCCTGGGGAGGTAATGTACAACTTCTGATAATTACCATAGATAATAATACATTACTGAGCTTCCCTGGTGGCCCAGTGGTTAAGAATCCACCTGCCAATGCAGGGGACATGGGTTTGAGCCCTGGCCCAGGAAGATCCCACATGTTGTGGGGCAACTAAGCCCGTGTGCCACAACTACTGAGCCTGCTCTCTAGAGCCCACGAGCCACAACTACTGAGCCCACGTGCCACAACTACTGAGCCCGTGCGCCTAGAGCCTGTGTTCTGCAACAAGAGAAGCCACCGCAGTGAGAAGCCCGCGCACCACAACAAAGAGTAGGCCCCGCTCGCCACAACCAGAGAAAAGCCCATGCACAGCAACAAAGACCCAATGCAGCCAAAGATAAAATAAATAAATGTATTAAAAAAAATAATACAGTACTGCATATTTGAAAGTTGCTAAGAGAGTAGACCTCAAAATTACTCATCGCAAGAAAAAGAATTCTGAAACTGTGTATAGTGACAGATGTTAACAAGCCTCATTGTGCTGGTCATTTCATAATATATACAAATATCAAATCATTATATTGTACACCTGAAACTAATATAATGTTATATGTCAATTATACCTCAATTTAAAAAAACACAACATGAAGTACATCCAATGGTTGTATAAAAATGTAATCTGAGCCATTCTCAGTAATCGTTTACACACTTAAAACAGATAGCAACCAAATGTGCAAAAATTCAACAAGGGAAGAAAAATGTATTCCAGAGAATGTAGACCAGAATTTGTTTGATTTCCCAGCAAACCCTGAAAATTGATGAAAAACAGATGGTAAGTAAACACTGAGAAAAGGAACAAGTGAAAGATACAACCAAACTAACTCCAGTTATTCAAAAAGATTTTTTTTAAGATTTATTTTAGGGAATTCCCTGGTGGTCCAGTGGTTAGGACACCGTACTCTCATTGCCAAGGAGCCGGGTTCGATCCCTGGTCTGGGAACAAAGATCCCACATGCCGTGCCCCAAAAATAAATAAATAGGGTTTCCCTGGTGGTGCAGTGGTTGAGAGTCCGCCTGCCGATGCAGGGGACACGGGTTTGTGCCCCGGTCCAGGAAGATCCCACATGCCGCAGAGCGGCTGGGCGCGTGAGCCATGGCCGCTGAGCCTGCGCGTCCAGAGACTGTGCTCCGCAACGGGAGAGGCCACAACAGTGAGAGGCCCGCGTACCGCAATAAATAAATAAATAAATAAATAAATAAATAAATAAATAAATAAATAAATGAGGTTAATTTTTAAAAATAAGGGAAGGCTGTGTACTGTGTTACCATGATTTGTGATAGATGTATAACAAAATCTCTCAGGGTCTCTCGGTCAGAGGAGATATGTGGGCTCCGCGTGGAGGTGGTGGGCTCCATGGATGACTGAACAACCTGAGTGGGCTGTTGGCCCTGTATGAGCCTGAAGAGGGATCCCCACTGTGAAGTTTCTGTTCCTTAGTCCTGTCCATTGAATTGTTTTTGTTAGCCTGGAAGACCACTTTATCATGTTTATGATTGACCCACATTCCAAGGGACTGCTAACCCATTGGAGGGTGCCACCCAGGCGTCCACGCACCCACTCACCAGCTGTGGGAGCTTCTGTGAGCTTCGATTTCCTTCTCTGGGTCTCAGTAATGTGAGAATACCTTCTAGAGGCTTTGCAAGAATTAAACTACACAGCAGAAGTGAAACACCCAGGAGAGAGCTTCAATAAATGTGGATTTCTTTCTAATCTTAGAAGGTACTAGGATTCAATGTTATCTTGATAGCTGAGATTGACAGATTAAAAATCCAAAACATAAAATATAATAGAACAAATGTACACCTTATCTTAAAACAGACAAAGGGTAGGCTATGGGAGAATGAACATAATATCAACTTTGATTACAAAGATAGAAACTCTGGGAATGTTTTAGGGTGCTACAAGTTCATGGTTAAAGAGGTAGCCTTTAGGCTTTTTGTTTTAGTGTGTCTGATCCTGGAATTTTTTTTTTTCGCGGCGCCACAGGGCCTGCGGGATCCTAGTTCCTGACCAGGAATTGAACCAGGCCCACAGCGGTGAAAGCACAATTCCCAGAGGTAGCTTTTAAAAAGATACAAAATCTGGGGATTTCCCTGGTGGTCTAGTGGTTGAGACTCAGTGCTCCCGGTGCAGGAGGCCTGGGTTCCATCCCTGGTCAGGGAGCTGGGTCCCGCATGCTGCAACTAATACCCGGCGCAACCAAATAAATAAATATATATATATATATATTTTAAAGGAGACACGATCTGAAGATACAGTAGGGGTGGTGTGCTGTGGAATAGGGCTGAAGGCTGGATGTTGCAACGAAGCAAAAATTCGCTCAATAAAATGATGCATTTTCTAAAAGCAAAAGCTATTTGCGAATGAAATTATTTTCCAAATGAGACTGTGGCACCTCCGTCAGGCTGTCCAGGGAGAGGGTACTCTTGGGTACCAGGTCTTTCAAGGTCTCTCTCATCAACACTGGGGGCCCTCATTTCTGGGCTTCTGTCCTATGGGCTCTGGTCCTCTGGGAGAGAGGTATGCCTGGGCTTTGCCTGCCATCATCACCAAGTAACTGTACGATACTGTTTCCCACCAAGGTCAGGCAGTAATAAAATAAAAAGAAAGTCCCAGTTCTGGAAAGACAGGCATGTCTCAATTTCCAGTCACCTTCAAGCCACTGGGGATGATAACAAGTACTCAGTGTTGTCTGCACTTACCAAATAGCAGTCCTGTATGCGACAGCACGCTGATAGTCATCGGTTCAAGCTACTGTATATTTATTAAGGGATAAAACTGATGATCTCTTAATAATGAAGAATTCTGTAATTCAAATTTGATCATTTATGTGACCCTTTTCTTGCTTCTCCATTAGCCAGAAGTATTGTGAAGATCTACAACCTAGTCTCATAAAGTCATATCTAATTATTTTTAAAACTTCATATTGACTCAGATAATGTACTTTTCAAATTTTGTGGTTTACAGAAGCAAGTCATCACTGAGTCATGCTTACAGTAAACACAGGCAAAAGGACAGTAATGTACTTAAATAAAGGTAGCACACTGCATTGGGTCTGTACAGAAATAAATTTTTTTAACATTTACAAATACAGGTACTCAAAATTGACTTTCCTTAAATAATGTCTTATTCCTCATCCACAACCAAATTTAGTACATGCGAACGTTATTAAAAACAAAGCAATTTTTACTTATGAGTATAAAAATTCATGTGTCTTTTTTTCCCCACAAACAAACATTTTCACCATTTTTAAAGAGATCAAAAACAGCCAAATGGACTTTTAGGGAGTTTTCCAAAAGCAAAACAAAGGGGGAAGTTAAATATGAAAGAATCTGGTACCTGAATGAATTTTTTCCACATATATAAAAGATTAGTTTAGCAAAAATTAAAGTACAGTGTGTCTCATGGGCTCAGAATTGCTCCTGAAATGTCTGGATAAATGTATCATTTGTTATACAATTTATATTCTTATAAATGTGATATACATGTGAATCTGGTGTTAAGGCATATTAAGAATATAAGCTTTGTAAATGAGTATGTTATAATTTTCTATTGTTAGAAGTTGTTATCAGTAATTTTGAATCTCAGCCCTTCTCTTGTCAAGCTTTACACTAAGCAGAGCTTCCAAATTAAGAAAATATTTGGAACACTTTCTTGAGTTGCTTTTTTTTTTTTTTTTTTTTTGCGGTACGCAGGCCTCTCACTGTTGTGGCCTCTCCCGTTGCAGAGCACAGGCTCCGGACACGCAGGCTCAGCGGCCATGGCTCACGGGCCCAGCCGCTCCATGGCATGTGGGATCTTCCCAGACCGGGGCACGAACCCATGTCCCCTGCATCTGCAGGCGGATTCTCAACCACTGCACCACCAGGGAAGCCCTTGAGTTGTTTTTAACACGAGACTCCTTGAACGAATTAAAGCTACTTAGTGCTGCTGACACTCATGTTTCCACTGGCTAGCAGTGCCAACCTTAGGGTTCAGAAAGGTAGAAAGTCACCCAAATATCCTCACCGAATAGTTGACGTATCTGTGGAGGTAGCCACTGTCTTCACTACACTTCACCGCGCTGGCTTTTTTCAGTTCAAGTCATCTCCCTCCATGGGAAATTGTCTATGAATGAATCTAACTTCTAGTCCACTGGATTGCCTTTCTCTCAAAATCCTGTTTACCTGGGGGTCTTCCTTCCTTTCCCCAGAAATCTATTGCCTGAAGTCTTTCTCCTCCTCCAGTTAGCTTTCTGATAGAAAAAGTAAATGTTGAATTTAACATGCCTTCTTGGTGCTGTTTGGAAGCGTTCTAAGTGGCAAAATATCCCCCAACCAAAAAAAGAAAAAACGGGGTGGGGGTGCAGTTTATGGTGGGGGAATAGTACAGAGAATTCATCTGGGGTGGATATACCTGTTGCTATGAGGGTAAATATATGAGAGATGTCATTTAACTTGTAGAAGGGTCTACTAAAACACAATTTTCTTTTTCTTTTCTTTACTTTGTAAAAAAGTTTTATTTTATTGAACTATAGTTGATTTACAATGTTGTGTTAATTTCTACTGTACAGCAAAGTGATGCAGTTTTATATATATATATATATATTTATATATATACATTCTTTTCCATTATGATTCATCACGGGATGTTGAATATAGTTCCCTGTGCTATAAAATAGGGCCTGTTGTTTATCCATTCTCTATATAGCAGTTTGCATCTGCTAATCCCAAACTCCCAATCCATCCCCCCAGCAACCATAAGTCTGTCCTCTGTGTCTGTGAGTCTGTTTCTCTTTTGTAGATAGGTTCATTTGTGTCATATTTTTATTTTACTTTTTTTTTAAGATTGTTTTTGATGTGGACCATTTTAAAAGTCTTTATTGAATTTGTTACAATATTGCTTCTGCTTTATGTTTTTATTTTTTGGCCCCCAGGCATGCGGGATCTTAGCTCCCTGTCAGGGGTCGAACCCACAACCCCTGCATTGGAAGGCAAAGTCTTAGCCACTGGACTGCCAGGGAAGTCCCCTCTGTCATATTTTTAGATTCTACAAATAATGATATCATATGGTATTTGTCTTTCTCTTTCTGACTTACTTCACTTAGTATGATAATCTCTAGGTCCATCCATGTTGCTGCAAGTGGCATTATTTCATTCTTTTTTCATGGCTGAGTAGTATTCCATTGTGTATATGTACCACATCTTCTTTATCCATTCATCTGCTGATGGACATTTAGATTGTTTCTATGTCTTGGCTATTGTGAATAGTGCTGCTATGAGCATTGGGGTAAAACACAATTTTCTATTAAAACAATCAAGTGGTATTTTACTATGTGAATGTTGTATATGCATCAAATCGATAATCAAGAACAGCTTCAAATAGCCCGCTGATAGTCCATTATGTTAGTAGGCCTTGCGTTGCACTGGGGCCTAGTTTCAAATTTGCAGCACTGCCTAAGCTCAATGGCAGATATCTCAGTTTGCAAAAACCCTTTGGCTCTCTCCGTATAAATAAATGAGATCATTCTTTTTCCTCAAGGGAAAAAAAAGAGTTATGATAATCACACTATTTATAGATTGAACTAAGTACATGGGTAGAAAATGTGATGAAAGAGAAACAGGAGTTAATGTTGATGTTTCAGGCTCCAAACCTAGGTAACTGGGGAAATTACTAAATTCAAGTTGAGGACAGGTTTTATAATCTGTAAAATGCTAACAGAATGTCCGTGGTTGGTATAGGTACAGACAAACCAGCTGAGAAGAGAAATACTGGGAAAGGGACAAAGAATGATGCATTAAGGTGGGAAATTCCCATCTTGGAGAATGAGATATTTGAGCAGAGAGGTACCAGACACAACTGCAGATTTCCAGTTGGAAGTTGAGTAAGGCAGTAAGTCTGGAGACAGAGATTTAGTAGTCCTCCACATAGGGGTGATGCTTGAGGCTTCCAGTAGATAAGGGAGAATGATGACAATCCCTTTGATTTTCACAATATAAATTTTTCATTGCCTTTTCCTCTGGTGTGTTGTCAGTTATTATGTCTCTTCTGTGTCCGTCTATTTTGCTTTAGCTTATGTGCTCCCAGAAGGTAAGAACGTGTCTAACTCACTTTGAACAATATGCAACTCAGTATCATTGGCAAGCAGGCTATTAATGTGCACATTTCTCATCCAGATCTGCGTTGGTTTGACATGGGCTTGGGGAGGGGAGGACCCGGCTGCAGGACACAGACCATGGAGTTAAGTGTGAGTAGAGAGACAGGGCTGAGAATAAAAAAACCCACTCAAAAGGCAGCGCCGTTGTGAAGGTCCTATGAGGAGGTAGAGTCCAGGCAGAAGACCATCAGAGGGCAAACAGAGCAAGTTAGAAGGTGAGGGCAGGAGGTTTAATGTGTAAGGAGGAAATACATAACGGGATGGTTTTTTCTAACCTCCTCCTCCAGCGATCCATTCCTGAATGTATAACTCCAGAAGCTCTGACACACTCTTGTCATAGTTCACCCAGCATCTTGGGCTTTGGAGTATGCATCCAGGCGTGTACCTTCCCATGTGTAATTTAGTGTCTTTCCTTAAAGTCAGGTGTGGTTTTGACCATCTGTGAAGAATCAAACTGTAAGCATCTCAAACACAGGGATGTGTCAGAAGCGCCCCTGCCCCCTCTTCATGGTCTACCCTGGACCCCTTGAGGAACTGCCCCAGCCCTCCTGCAACCTGGGTCTGAATGAAAGAGGTGTCCGCTGGATGCTCCCAAAGTCAAGGACTCGTCTTACTAAAGCAAGGGCCTCACCCTCGCTGTACCTTGTTCCCTGCATGATTCTCTTCATTCCACCAGGCAACCTTCTCACGCCCCAGCCCTCACAGTCCAGGGCTCCTCGGGCTGGGTTTGCATCTTTCTCTGACACAGCACTGTCTCTGAAAACCATGCCTCAGGGTGAATGCTTGGCCCAGCCGCTGAGAATCTCTGCACTTCTCTGCAGGCAGGCCCTGGCCAATGCGTCCCCAGAAGAGATCTGGTCCTCCTCATGTTTGTCCACACTCTTGGTTCTGACCTGCTCATCCCACGTTTCTGACACCCTTGTCCAACATCTTCCACTGTGAAGGTGAGTGAAAAGCTGAAGGTTGAAATAGTTACAGTTGTGATGAGAACATATATGATCATTAGCAAATAAATATAATGTAACTCAAATGAATGAATAAACACAGCTCACCTTTGTGTGGAGATACAGCTTTGGGGTTATGTTTTCCTTTTCTTGCATAAAATTAGAACCAGTTGCTGTGCTTACAGAAAAGTCTTTGCTTTGCCAAGCAAATTGGCAGAGATGTTCTTGCAATAAAAGGACAACATCCTAATATCTTTTCCTAGCTGTAACCTATAAAATGTGGTCTCTATTGTATTTCCAAACATCAGGGAATTATAACTTCCTCCCGTCACCACCAACATTGCTAGGGACAGAAAAAGAAAAGCCAACATCTTTATTAGTTCTCTGAATAAATTGTTACTGTGCACATGTCAAATGCTGGAAATTGGGCTAAGCACTGTGAGAGATACAGTTGCATGGAAGCTCTGATCTCCGGCCCACAGGCATTCACGATCTAGCTGGGGAGACAAGACATGTACAGTTAGCCACACTACCAGGCAGTGTTCCGTAAAGGCCATCGGAGTGAGCGAGGGGGGACTCAAGAGCCATAGGATTTCAGAGGAGGGAGAGAGCATTTCTGGCTTAACAGAGGAAGTTCAAGTTGAGCTTGCCTTTTGCTTATTCAATAAATATTAACCGGATGTCTCTGAGGGCTGGGGACTGTGCTAATTGTCGGGGAACACAAGAGTGGGGAAAACAGACATGGCCCCGTGGCTCCCATGACAGCTTAGAAGGGAAATAGATCCTAATCAAATGATCACACAATATATAATAATAACTCATGGTAAGTTGAAGGAAGGAAGTAGAGGGAGCTATGAGGGCCCAAAGGAGGGCGTCAGGGAAGACTTCGCTGTAGAAGGGATGTGATAGCTGAGATCTGTAAATGTGTAGGAGTTAACTAGGAAAGATGAGAAGAAACGTAAAAAGAAACAAGAGGGATATCCAGGTGGAAATGTCCAGTAAGTTTTTTGGGGTTTTGTTTTGTTTTGTTTTTGTCCGCGCCAAATGGCATGAGGACCTTAGTTCCCTGACCAGGGATCGAACCCATGCACCCTGCATTGGGAGCACAGAGTGTTAACCACTGGACCACCAGGGAAGTCCCCAGTAAGTTTTTGGACATGCAGATGTGGATTTACAATTGTGGGGAAATGCCCCTTCACTGTGGGCAGAAGAGGCAAATTCCTCAGCAATGTCTCTTTTTAAATCTGAATTCCCAGTGCCTAATATGTGTCAGGAACTCTCAAGTTTTTAATGATTGACTTGAAAGCTGAAAGTTCTATTCTTTAGCTTGGCTTGGCTTGTAAAATACTTGGAACCCAGTCTACCCAGGGCAATGAGCACCTGAGATTCCTAGAGAGGATTTTAACCTGTGTAGTAACCAATATTTTTGAGGATGTAGTGAATTAGAAACGTTTGAACAGCAATCTGGCAATGTAAATCAGTACAATCCTTTTAGAAAGCCATTTCATAAGATACACCAGAATATTGAACACTCATTTTCGAGAAAGTTCTACTTCTGGAAATGGATCCTAAATGAGATTCTGCATATAGAGAGAAAGATTTCTATGCAAAGGTGTTAATTGAAGAATTGTTTATAAAATGGTAAAAACTTGAAAACAGGCTAAACTGTCCAATAGTTTTTGAATGCTTATGCAAATTATTATATATATTCAACAGGATATTATATTTCTTAAAATATTACTCATGTAATATGAGAAAATACTTTTTTACAATGTTAAGTTTAAAAAACTAGATTCAAAATTGGATGTCTGTTATGAGTATAGTTCAGAAAAATCGTGTGCAGAAGAGAAAAATCACTTTAAATAAATAAACAAAAAATTTCAAATGAGATAATCTTTGGCCAGTGGAATTCTATGTGGTATTTCTTTTCACTTTTATCTATTTCTTATACATTCTAAAATGAACATATATTGTATTACATTATAATTGTAAAATAAACTTTACAAAAAGTATAGTTCAAAAAGACCAAATCCATATTTCTCTTTTGGATTAGTGAGTAAAATAAAAGATTTTCTTTTTCCATTTTCAAACTTGGTATGTTCTTTCTGTTACATCTTGAGAGCACCGGTGTGATTAAAAAGACTGATAGGGCTTCCCTGGTGGCGCAGTGGTTGAGAGTCTGTCTGCCGATGCAGGGGACACGGGTTCGTGCCCCGGTCCGGGAAGATCCCACATGCCACGAAGCGGCTGGGCCCGTGAGCCATGGCCGCTGAGCCTGTGCGTCCGGAGCCTGTGCTCCGCAGGGGGAGAGGCCACAACAGTGAGAGGCCCGCGTACCGCAAAAAAAAAAAATGACTGATAAATGACCAAGAATTCATGGGTCATCAACTGTAACTCCCTGAAGAATGAGGAGAAAACCCCAAGTCTTGAAGTTAGTATTAAACTAATATAAAAAATTAGTCATATAAATCTACCCAAACTAAATATGCAGTGCTTTATTTATTGCTTAGTTATGTAAAGACTCAATACAAATGCAGTGAAATTGAAACAAGTTTTAATAACAAATAGCAACAGAGGCTTCACTTAGTTAGGCAGAGACCCAACCAGAAAGACTTTGAAATGATTAAGATACTACAAAGAGCTGAAGACAATGCCAGCACAGGGAAGCCCTTGGCTGATTTACAGTTGGGATCACCCCCTCTTCCGGTTAGCACATGTACCTCAGGTGACCCTGGGAGAGAGCTGGCTGAGAGGTGGGATGGAGCTAATGACTCCATCAAGCTGAGACCAGGGTATAATTAGATGAACCCTTATACTAAATGGACATCACAAATCTGTGATTCAGTCTGAGATATTATTTTTACCTCAGGCTCTGTCCTGTGTCAAAATTTGCCAATGATTTTCATGAATCCCATGACAATTTTACATGGATTCAAATAATGCCTGAGTTTTGTTTTGTTTTTTTGCGGTACGTGGGCCTCTCACTGTTGTGGCCTCTTCCGTTGCGGAGCACAGGCTCCGGACTCGCAGGCTCAGTAGCCATGGCTCACGGGCCCAGCCGCTCCACAGCACGTGGGATCTTCCTGGACCGGGGCACGAACCCATGTCCCCTGCATCGACAGGCGGACTCTCAACCACTGCGCCACCAGGGAAGCTCGCCTCTGACTTTTTAATATCCCTATTTAGCCATTAGATTTTGATGGATCAATTTTAATTTTTAATATTGAGCATATTCTATATTTTAGACCAGAGAGCATAAAGCCATTTTGCAGTTGAGTTTCATCATTATGTACAATACAATGAACAGTGGTTTATTTAAATTGGGCAAACATTAACAATCATACACAGAGCATTTTTTTAAAACCTTCTCCACACTCTATGGCACATGGCGAAGTTTCATGGTTGATCCGAAAAAAGGAAAAGGAAGAGAGAATTCACAGTGCGGGAGTCAGAAAGAGCCCACTCCTTGGCTTACTATTGCCCTGGAGGGAAGCTCTGTGGGAGGTGTGCGTGGGTACCCACAGGCTGCACTTCCACAGAGGTGCTGTAATCCTAGAAGGTGCGGAGCAGACCTCCTGGTCCCCATATGTCTTTCCTATACATTTATCACAATGCCTGAGGTTCTACCATTGCAATTTTCCTCTGGAGTCTTGAAAGCTAATCATGTTTATGGTTCTGCTTTGAAGATTGCAGAGCAGCTCTGGGACGACTTGTTCCCTAATACCTCAGAGCAGGTGCCCTAACCAGTTGATCGAGATTGACTGGTGGACCTTAATGTAAGAGGCAGGATTGATGTTAAGAGCCTGAATTCTGCCTCGCCACTTACTGAGAATGACCTGGGGTGGGTTATCTTCTGAAAACTCAGTTTCTTCCTCTATAAAATAAGGATAAACAATACTTACTTTGAAGGGCAGTTGTAAGGAGAAAATGGAGGTCAAACTCTTAACCACAGCAGATGGTACCTATTTCAGACAACCAGGTGGGTCAGCGGGAAGCTCTTAGCTCCTGACTGAGTGTAAGCACCTCCCTCAGCTCATGAGCGTCTCCAATAGAATAGCTTTTAACCTAGAGGTCCCCAAACCTGGCACTGTGGAGATTTGTTTGTTTTATAAAATAAGAGATAGTCAGACACCAACACTTTAGAGACTCTGATTCAGGAAGTATAAGAGGCTTAGAGGTAAAGAGCATAGATTCTTTTTTTTTTTTTTTCGGTATGCGGGCCTCTCACTGTTGCGGCCTCTCCCATTGTGGAGCACAGGCTCCGGACGTGCAGGCTCAGCAGCCATGGCTCACGGACCGAGCTGCTCCGCGGTATGTGGGATCCTCCCAGACCAGGGCACGAACCCGTGTCCCCTGCATCGGCAGGCGGACTCTCAACCACTGCGCCACCAGGGAAGCCCCAAGAGCATAGATTCTGACTTACTTCACTCCGTATGACAATCTCTAGGTCCATCTATGTTGCTGCAAATGGCATTATTTCGTTCTTTTTTTATGGCTGAGTAATATTCCATTGTATATATGTACCACAGACAAATATCATGTGATATCGCTTATATGTGGAATCTAAAAAAAAATGGTACAAATGAACTTATTTAGAAAACAGAAACAGTCACAGATGTAGAAAACAAACTTATGGTTACAGGGGTGGGGAAAGCAGGGGGGGAGTGGATAAACTGGGAGATTGGGATTGACATATATACATTGCTATATATAAAATAGATAACTAATAAGGAACTACTGTATAGCACAGGGAACTCTACTCAGTACTCTATAATGACCTATGTGGGGAATGAATCTAAAAAAGAGTGGATAGCTATATATATATATATATATATATATATATATATATATATATATATATATATATATAACCAATTCACTTTGCTGTACAACAGAAACTAACACAACATTGTAAATCAACTTTACTCCAATAAAAATTTTTTAAAAAAGAAGAAAGTATAGATTCTGGAATCAGACTGCCTGGGTTCACATTCCAGCTCGCTGGCCTACAATGTGTGTCTGTGAACAAGTCATCCATCTTTTCTGTACCTCAGCCTCTTCATCTATAAAATTAGGATAATAACAGTAACCTACCTCAAGTAATTGTTAATGGGATAAAATTAGTAAGCATGGGACAGGGCCTAGCATCTGATAGTTTTAAAAGAGGCTGTAGATCATGAGATGCATCTGAGCTAAAACCACTTTGTTACAAAGCTCTTTTTAATTAGCTCCCAACCATTGGTCCTTAATGTAATTTCAGAAGGAGAAACAGGAGATTCAGGGACATCAAAGAATAATTTTTGGCAAGTGACTGATCACTGACAAGGAAGATAAAAATGAGGAGGCATCATTGTTTGATCATGCCTTATATGGATACTTTTACGAAACACTGGACAATTTTCAAGGTAAACCATTTATGTCAAGAATCACAAAGTCAAAAGATTGGAAGGAAAACCGATAATTACAGGATTGCACATGACAAATCAAAAGTAAATGAATCAGTGCCAGAAATGTTTAAAACTGCTTGAGTTGGATACTGAAAGTCAGGGGAATAAGATATACCCATCTTAAAATGGAGAGAATTCCATCAAATTAGATCCAGATGCATTTAGAGCTTCATACCTGTATATTACAAATAGACCAGCTGCTCTAAGTGTTGGAAATCAAAAGTAGGCAATACATGAAGAGGAATTTTCAGTACTTTAAGCAACTTAGTATGTTATCTATACTTCCAAAATTCAGCGACGCTGTCGGGCATTTCTTATAGCTTCTCTCTTCTTTGTTTTTCTCAATTGCCTTTTCCAAATTCTTTTCTCTTCCTCTTGCATACCATCATTTACTCTTCTAAGCTCTTGTATTGATAAAATCAAAAACCATGGCATCTAGGTATTTACACAACATATTTTAATTGAAATTTTTTGCTGTGATAATTGTAGATTTACATGAAGTTGTAAGAAATAGTACAGAGAGTCTCTTTATCCTTTGCCAGTTTCCCCTAATGGCAATAATTTGCAAAATTATAGTATGATATTACCATCAGGTAATAGACATGGCTACAATCCACTGATCTTATTCAAATTTCCCTAGCTTTACTGATACTCATTTGTTTGCATGTCTGTGTGTTTATTAAGTTCTACACAATCTTATCACCTGTGTAGTCTCATGTATTCGCTACCAGAGTCAAGGTGCCGAATATTCCAACACCACAAGGATGCCCCTTGTGCAGACCCTATACACCACATCCACCTCCTTCCCGCCCTACCCCACCCCCAGCCCCAAGTTCCTTACTCTGACATCCATCTTTCCCCCATTTCTAAAATTTTGTCATTTAAAAAATGTTACATAAATGGAATCATATAGTATTGCAACCTTTGGGGAATGGCTTTTTTCACTTAGTATAATTTATAATTCCCTGGAGATTCATCCAAGGTGTCCTGGGTATCAATAGTTCATTCCTTTTTATTGCTGACTGGTACTCTACAGTAGGGATGTTCCACAGTTTATCTGACCATTAACCTGTGGGAGGACATCTAGGCTGATTTTAGTTTTTGTCTATTATAAATAAGACTTCCATGAAGGATCATGTACAAGTTTTTGAGTGAATATAAGTTTTCATTTCTCTGGGATAAATGCCCAGGAGTACAATTGCTGGGTCATATGGTAATTGCATGTTTAGTTTTATGAGAAATTGCCAAAATGTTTTCCAGACTGGCTGTACTTTTTACATTCCCGCCAGCAATATATGAGTGATCCCGTTTCTCTATATCCTCACAAGCATTTAGTGTTGAGACTTCTTAATTTTAGCCTTTCTGGTAGATGTGTAGTGATATCTCATTGTGGTTTTAATTTGCATTTCCCTGAGGGCTAATGATGTTGAATATCTTTTCATGTGTTTATTTGCCATCTGTATATCCTCATCATTGAAACGTCTGTTCATGTCCTTTGCCCATTTTCTTTTCTTTTTTAAAAAAAATTTTATTTAATTTATTTGGCTGCACCGGGTCTTGGTTGTGACACACGGGACCTTCATTGCGGTATGCGGGATTCTTAGTTGTGGCATGCATGCGGGATCTAGTTCCCTGACCAGGGATCGAACCTGGGCCTCCTGCATTAGGAACATGGAGTCTTACCTGCTGGACCACCAGGAAAGTCCCTCTTTTGTCTATTTTCTAACTTACTTTGTTTTTTTACTATTGAACTTTGCAAGTTCTGTGTGCGTGTGTGTGTGTGTGTGTGTGTGGTTTTCCTGTGTTCCAGTATTTGCAAATCACATGTCCTTTGTCGGACATGTGATTTTCAAATACTCATTCCCAGTCTGGAGCTATTCTTTTCATCCTCTCAATAAGGTCTTTTGCAGAGGAAATGTTTTCAACTTTGATGAAGTCCAAGTTATCAGGTTTTACTTTTATGGATTGCGCTTTTGTGTCAAATCTAAGAACTCTTTGCCTAGCCCTAGACCAAGAAGATTTTCTCCAATGTTTATATCTAAAAATTTATAGTTATATTTTACATTAAATCAGTGATCCATGGGACTTCCCTGGTGGCGCAGTGGTTAAGAATCTGTCTGCCAATGCTGGGGACATGGGTTCGATCCCTGGTCCGGGAAGATCCCACATGCTGCAGACTAACTAAGCCCATGTGCCACAACTACTGAGCCTGCACTCTAGAGCCTGCAAGCCACAACTACTGAAGCCCACACACTCTAGGGCCTGCGTGCCGCAACTACTGAGCCCGCGCGCCTAGAACCTGTGCTCCGCAACAAGAGAAGCCACCGCAATGAGAAGCCTGAGCACCACAACGAAGAGTAGCCCCCGCTCACTGAAACTAGAGAAAGCCTGTGCGCAGCAACGAAGACCCAACGTGGCCAAAAATAAATAAAACTAAAAATAAATAAATAAATCAGTGATCCATTTTTAGTTAATTTTTGTATAGATGTAAACTTTAGGTCAAACTTTGTTTTTTTACCTGTGGATGACCAATTGTTCCAGTGCCATTTGTTGAAAAGGCTATCCTTCTTCCATTGAATTGCTTTTTCACTTTATCAAACATTATTGACCATATTTCTGTAGATCTATTTCTGGAATCTTTATTCTGTTCCATTGCTGTGTATCTCTCTGCCAATACCTCACTTTCTTGATTATTGTAGCTATGTAGTAAGCCTTAATATTGGATGAGTGATTCCTCCCACTTTATTCTTTGTAAAGATTGTTTTAGCAGTTCTAGGCCCATGACTTTCTATATAAATTTTAGAATAAGCTTTCCATGTGTGCAAAAAACCTTGCTGGAATTTTGAGAGGAATTGTATCAAATCTATACATCAGTTTGGGAGAATTGATATTTTAATTATGTTGGACCTTCTAATCCATGACCACAATATGTGTCTGCATTTATTTAGGTCTCCTTTGATTTCTTGCATTGAGGTTTTGTAATTTTCAGCATACAGATCATGTTTTAAGTATATTTAAATATTTTGCTTTATTTGAGTGGTTATAAGTAGCATCATGTTTTACGTTTGTTTCTGTATGTTCATTGTCAAACAGAAATGCAGTAGTTTTTTTGTGTTGGTCTTATATCCTAAACCCTTGCTGAACTCACTTACTAGTTTTACGAGATTTTTTGGTAGACTTATTGGGGTTTTCTACATAGACAATCATGTTATCTGCAAATAGAGGTAGTTTTATTTCCTTTCTAATCCATCTACCTTTTTAAAAAATTTATTTTTCTTGCCTATTGCGATGACTACAACTTCCAGGACTATGTTGATAAGAGTGAGAGTAGATTTATTTGCCTCGTTTGGGATCTTAGGGAGAAAACATTCATTCTTTCATCATTGAGTATACTGTTAGCTCTGGGGTTATTTTGGTAGATGCTATTTATTAAGTTTAGGTATTTCCCCTCTATTTCTAACTTTCTGAGAGTTTTATCATGAATCAATGCTAGGATTTACCAAATGTTTTTTCTACATCAAATTGATATGGTCATATGATTTTTCCTCTTCAGCTTGTTGAATCAATTATGTTGATTTATTTTTGAATGTTGAACCAGCCTTGTATACCTAGAATAAATCCCACTTGGTCATGGTTCATAATTCTTTTTATGAGAGATGTTGTTCTGTTATTTTTTTTGTACTGACTTTGTCTGGTTTTGTTACCAGGGTAATACTGGCTTCATAAAGTTAGTTAGGAAGGAAGAGATTATATAAAATTGGTGTTAATTCTTCTTTAAGTGTTTAGTAGAAATCTCCCATTAAACTACCTGATTCTGAAGATTTTTGGGGTGTGAGGTGGGGGAGGAGAAGGGCAGTTTAAAAAAAAAAAATTTCATTTTTTAGAATGGTTTAGACTTACAGGAAAATTGAGAAGACAGTACAGAGAGTTCCCATATATCTCTACTATTAATATCTTAAATTAGCATGGTACATTTGTTATAATTAATGAACAATATTGATACATTATTGTTAATTAAAGTCTATACTTTATTCAAATTTCCTTAGTTTTGACCTAATGTCCCCTTCCTGTTCCAGGACAGAAAAGGTAACCCAGGGATCACCACATTATGATTATTTGTCATGTATCCTTAGGCTTCTCTCTTTTTAAAAAAAAATTATTTATTTATTTATTATTATTTTTAAAATTCTTATTTTATTTATTTATTTTTGGCTGTGTTGGCTCTTCGTTGCTGCACGGAGGCTTTCTCTAGCTTCAGCGAGTGGGGGCTACTCTTCGTTGCAGTGCACGGGCTTCTCACTGCAGTGGCTTCTCTTGTTGTGGAGCATGGGTTCTAGGCTGCGGGCTTCAGTACTTGTGGCATGTGGGCTCAGTAGTTGTGGCTTGCAGGCTCTAGAGCACAGGCTCAGTAGTTGTGACACACGGGCTTAGTTGGTCCACAGCATGTGGGATCTTCCTGGACCAGGAATTGAATCTGTGTCCCCTGCATTGGCAGGCAGATTCTTATCCACTGCACCATCAGGGAAGCCCCATTAGGCTTCTCTTGACTGGGACAGTTTCTCAGACTTTCCTTTTTTTTTTTAAGATTTGTTTTTGATCTGGACCATTTATTTTTTTGTTAAGTCTTTATTGAATTTGTTACAATATTGCTTTTGTTTTCAGTTTTGGTTTTTTGGCCACAAGACATGTGGGATCTTAGCTCTCCAGCCAGGGATCAAACCCACACCCCCTGCATTGGAAGGCGAAGTCTTAACCACTGGACCTCCAGGGAAGTCCCAGAATTTCCTTATTTTTGATGAGTTTAAAAGTTTTGAGGAGTACTGACCAGGTGTTTTGTAGGATTTGCCTCCATTGGAATTTGTCTCATGTTTTTCTCATGTCACATTAGAGTGAGATTATGGGTTTGGGAGAGGAAGAACACAGAGGTAAAGTGCCATTTTTATCACATCGTATCAAAGATACATATTATCCACATGATTTATCACTGTTGTTATTGACCTTGATCACCTGGCTGAGGTATTGTTTGTCAGCCTTTTCCACTGTAAATATACTCCCTCACTTTCCATACTACTTTTTGGAAAGAATTTACTACGTGTAGCCCACACTGAAAGAGGAGTTATGCTCCCCCCTCCCTTGCAGGCAGAGTATCTGTATAAATTATTCGGAATTATACATGGGATATTTGTCTCTTCTCCCCTTTTTATTTATTTATTCAACCTGTGTCAGATTTTCCTTAATACATTCTCAAATGTCATTAATACCAGATATGAGATGACGATGCAGGGTGAAAGCAGCCATTATCCTCTCTTGGTTCTGGGACACTTGAATTCATAACAACCACCTCACTTTATAGGTGCTGTACGGCACAGGATCATTACTGAAATTGAAGTGGATACAAACTAGGTTGAGTCCTTGGTGAGACACTCACACCCCACACACATATTCGGATGTCAGGGTGTCATGGTGCAGAGGCTGGCCTGGGAATCAGGAGGCTGGAGCTGCACTGCTCTTGACTCTAATGAGCTATGGGACCTTGGGGAAGTCAAACTCTGGAGCACAATACGTTCACATGCAATCACAAGAATTGAACCTGATGAGCCCTTTCTATACGAAAAATATCCACGTGTTGCAAAGCCACAGCTAGGTTCAGAGGGGTTAACTGATCACTGTAGGAGCAAACACTGCAGTTTTGCCTGACCAGCACTGGTGTGTAGAGTTTAACCAGGCAGGGGGTGGCCTTGGCTCTGCCCAGCTTCATGGTTACTTAGCGATGTTTTCTATGTCCCTCCCTTTCTGTCCCTATTACTACACTTTTTTCTTTTCTTATTGAACTGTAGTGGATTTACAATGTTGTGTTAATTTCTTCTGTACAGCAAAGTGACTCAGCTATACATATATATATATATATATTATATGTTCTTTTTCATATTCTTTTCCATGATGGTTTATCACGAGATACTGAATACAGTTCCCTGTGCTATACAGTGTGACCTTGTCGTTTACCATCCTCTATATAATAGTTTGCCTCTGCTAATCCAAAACTCCCAGCCCTTCCCTTCCCTGGCTCCCCTCCTCCTTGGCAACCACATGTCTGTTCTCTATATCTGTGAGTCTGTTTTTGTGTCGTACATATGTTGATTTGTATCGTAGTTTAGATTCCACATATAAGTGATATCATATGGTATTTTTGTTTCTCTGTCTGACTTACTTCACTTAGTATAATAATCTCCAGGTC
This sequence comes from Mesoplodon mirus, assembly GCF_964341445.2. NCBI lineage: Eukaryota > Metazoa > Chordata > Mammalia > Artiodactyla > Ziphiidae > Mesoplodon > Mesoplodon mirus. Next base: position 18,079,859 of record NC_138996.1, on the reverse strand, counting down.
CCTCCATGTTGCTGCAAATGATAATGTTTCATTATTATTATTTTATTTTTTATTTTTTATTTTTATTTTTTGCGGTACGCGGGCCTCTCACTGCTGTGGCCTCTCCCGTTGCGGAGCACAGGCTCCAGACACGCAGGCTCAGCGGCCATGGCTCACGAGCCCAGCCGCTCCGCGGCATGTGGGATCTTCCCGGACCGGGACACGAACCCGTATCCCCTGCATCGGCAAGCAGACTCTCAACCACTGCGCCACCAGGGAAGCCCTGTTTCATTATTTTTGATGGCTGAGTAGTATTCCATTGTATATATGTACCACATCTTCTTTATCCATTCATCTGTTGATGGACATTCAGGTTGCTTCCTTGTCTTGGCTATTGTAAATAGTGCTGCTATAAACATAGGGGTGCATGTATGTTTTTGAATTATAGTTTTGTCTGGATATATGCCAAGGAGTGGGATTGCTGGATCATATGGCAACTCTATTTTTAGTTTTTTGAGGAACATCCATACTGTTATGTAGATTTATTGAAGGTTAGGTTGAAGGAAACCTTAGAAAACAACTATTCCAGGATTTTCCAAACTGTGTTTTTTTTTTAATAGTGGTTATGCACACACAGATAAACCTGATTTTGTGGTAAACTACTTTTGAAAATTCTGTATTCCTCTCAGAGATTTACAACTCATGCTTGTATATTCAAGCGGGTTCTTTGCGTCATACTTCATCACCACCTATGAGTCAGGTCTTAAGACTGTCAAAAAACAACAGGAAATGGTTTTTTAAATATTATAAAATATTTCTACAATATACTTTTTTATAACATATATGTGGGGTGAAAAAGGCTCTGAGAAGTCTTGTTTATTGTTTAATCCAGAGTTCCTCAAACTAATTTGACCACGAAGATTTTTTATTGTTGTTGCCACAAAATATCAATAACATATCTTGAACTAATGTTCTGAAGAACATGGGGAAGTGCTGATCAGCCCATTTTCTAGATGAGGGAACTTGGGTTAAGGGAAGTTTATCAACTGTACAAGGTCACAGGACTACTTAGTAGTACAGCTGGGACTAAAACCCAGGTTTCCCAAATTCCTGATGGCCCAGTGTTCTTAGCATCATACTACACCACCACCTATGAGTCAGGTCTTAAGACTGCTGAAAAACACCAGGAAATTTTTTTTTAATGTTGTAAAATATTTCTACACATATAAGTTTTTTATAACATATATGTGGGGTAAAAAAGATATTAAACACCCATCACCCAGCTGAAAAAGTAGAATATTATCAGAAACTTTGAAGCCCTTAGAAGCCTCTACCTAATTGTCCTATCCTGTATTTATCAGTCACTTGCTTTTCTTTATAGTTTTCTGCATATATATAAATATACCCCTAAAAGACATTGTTCTATTTTGCATATTTTGAACATTTAATTAGTAGTACTCTTGTACTATTCTTTTGCAACTTGTAAAGTTTTTGCTCATTAATTTTGTGAGATTCATCCATGTTCATAAGTATAGCTGGAAATCCTTTGTGTGTATATATCATAATTTATTTGTTCATTCTCCTGTCAATTGATATGTGAGTTGTTTCCTTCCCTTTGTATTTTGGTGTATCATAAGCAATGTTGTGTGAATCGTCTTACATAAGTGTGAGCACATGTGCCAGTATCTCTAGTGAGAAACTGCTAGAGCTGTAAGATATACCAACCTTCACTTTTTCTACATAACATGAAATAGTTGTTCAATTTACATTCTCACCAGCAGTGTATGAGGACTTCCACTGTTCCACACCCTTGGCAACATTATCTTGCCAGACATTTTTAAACTTTATATTATGGAAAAGTTCCAACATATACAAGAATTATATTATGAGCATTCTTCAGCTTCAACACTTACCAACCCATGGCCAATCTTCCATGGGTCATCTTGGAGTATTTTAAAGCTAATTCCAGACATAATATCACTTCACCTGTAAAAATTTCAGAATGTATCCTAAAAAAATGAGGACCCTACCTTTTAAAAATTGAGGTAAGACTTACATACAGTAAAGTACACAAATCTCAAGATTACAGCTCAGTGAATGGTGAACTTTCACATGTACCCACAGCTGGGAAACTACCACCCAGATCTAGAAGGCTTCCGGTTCACCCAGAAAACCTTCTGGTCCTTCTTGTAGGACCTTATAAAAACATAAGAGCAAGACTACTATCACACCTAAAATTGAATAACAAATCTTTAATAGCATGAAATATCCAGTCAATGTTCAAATTTCTTCTGCTTTTGTTTTTGTTTCATTAGTTTTGCTTTCTGCTCAAACCGAGGTCCAAGTAAAAGCCACCCTTTTCCAGTCCTTGCAGTTTATTTGATGAACAAAGCAAGTGGTTTGTCCTGAAGCTTCCCACTGTCTGAGTTTTGTTGGAGGTATTCTCCTGGTGCTGTTTCACATGTTCCTCTCTTCCTCATTTCCAGTCATGTGTTTGTTAAATCCAGAGACTGGATCAGATTCAGGATCAAATTTCTGGCAAGAACACTTTATAAGTGGTGCTGTGTTCTTCCATCAGGAGGTTGTATCTGTTTTGTTTGGAAAGGCAACAATCATTGATGATCATTGCTTAGTTCGTTAATTCAGGTTGCCAACTTGTAAGATGCTATCATTCCCTTTTCATTTATTAGCTAGGATATTTCTCTAAAGAGCAACTTCTGCTCATCAATTATTTGGTTACCCTGAGATGCATTTTGTATGAGAAATTGCCAGACTTTAAATTTTCTACCAATATAAAATAATATTGTGGTTTAAATTTTCTATTTCCCTAGTTACTAATGAGATTTTCCTAAGTTCCATGTTTTTTCTTCTGTCAATTGCCCGTTCTTGCCTTTTGTCCATTTCCTCCCATTGTACTATACGTACTATATGTCTTCTTACTGGTTTTTGAGTTGTTCACATATTCTGGATACTAATTCTTTGTTGGTTGCAAATATCTTCTTCTGGTTTGTGGCATTCTACTTTTGGCCTCTGAGCTTTCCCTTGTTTTGTTACCAGCTTGGAAATGCATTAAAAGATGTTCATTTTGCCATGTAAAGGGCACAGATACATATACCACTAGCGACATGTGGTATAACTATAATGTGACTGTCTTCTGAGCAAGGGTTATACTGTACAGTTCTCAAATCTTGACGTTCTTAGGCAGAGAATCAGCAGACTGCATGTCCCCCTCCCCCCATCCTCTCTCTATTCTACGGATAAGTGTGCTTGGGCAAGGTATAGCTCATTTATAGAGAAATTAGACCATGAGAATAAAAGCTTCCTTATTAAGGAAACTAGCTTATTCCAAAGAGGAACTTCTAAAGCTCATTTTCTGGTAAAGCTGTCCTTTTGCTGAACTGGTACAGACCTGCTGAAGCAGCTTCTTCCTAAGCTACAGAAATGGGAGAGGAAATGAACCTCCAGAGCCATCTTGATCTGTCTCTCCTTGTATCTGAGGTGTTCTATAGTGGAGTAGCTTTTCAGATTATCTAGCCTCCCATTTTACCAGAAAGGGAAGTCCTCCAAAAAATGTTTTTGAGGTCAACCGAATGCTTGCAATTAGACTGTGCCCAGAATAATACAAGCCAAGCTACACATCACTGCCAGATTAACCTTCCTGGAAATTTTGCCTTGTTCATGTCAGTCTCTGGATCAGAAGCTTTCAGTAGTACCCCATTTCCTAAATATTAATGGCCATATTCCTCAGCTGGATATTCAAGGCCTTCTGCCATCTTGTCCCAATTCATTTCTCTGACCTCACCTTTACACAAATTTCCACCCCACTAAACTGGACTCATAATTGTCCTTTAAGAGCACCACAGAATTCTCCTGCTTTCCTTCTTCTCTCCAATTATCCAAGTCAGCAGTCTCTTCTAAGGTACAAACCCAAGTCTCTCTTCTCTCTGAAGCATCCCCTGTTCAATCCACCCTTGTGAACTATTTGATCGTTGAGTAGAAACAATGATTTTTGACAGTTAGTGTTCACCAAACACCCAAATGCTCCCCACTTTTCCCAGCCCCCTTTGCAGTTGGGTTGGGGCCATGAGACTAGTTCTGATCAGAGGACTATGAGAAAGTCACATGTGTGAATAGGACCAAGGCAGTTAAGAACTGATGCATTTCCCCCCCACCCTTGATTCCACTACTGTGGCGATCCTGTGTTCTAGATGGTGTTGCTACAATATTGAGGAGAACCATCCTACTACCATTGAACTCTGTGGGGATGAGTAATAAACAATGGAACTTTGAGAGTTGATTTGTTATTGCAGCATTGACTAGCCTATCCTCTTTTTTTTAAATTTATTTATTTTATTTATTTATTATTTTTTTGGCTGCACTGGGTCTTAGTTGCTGCGCACGGGCTTGCCATTCTTTGTTACGGTGCGCGGGCTTCTCATTGCAGTGGCTTCTCTTGTTGTGGAGGACAGGCTCTAGGCGCGCAGGCTTCAGTAGTTGTGGCTCGCGGGCTTCAGTAGTAGCCTATCCTCTTTTCATTTGGACAACATAAAAGTGCACTGTTTCTTGACTCTGACGTTATTTTTCTTTCTCTTACTCATTATTTTGGGAACCAAGCCTCACCACCCCATACTTTGAAAAAATACCTCCTATTCCAGAGGCACGATCCCTAAGTGAGTGACTTGTTCTTACAGCCCACAGTTGACCGCACCAGCACACCTGACATAAGCTGGGCCATTGAGGTCCTCCCAATTATTTTTTCCTTGGAAGCAAAACAAGTCAGCTCAACTTTTCTAGTGACCAGAGTCCTAGGATAAAACTGGGAGCTGTCAGCAGTCATGTCCAGATAGGAGGAGAAAGCTGGTTTATAAGAGATTCAGTTGACACAGAGAAGCAGGGACATTTAGGACTGCTTCCTGTTGTTCCTGAGACCTACATGTCTCTTAATGCTTCCTCATCTTGATGTATCAAACCTTTCTTGGATTCCAAGATGCAATAAATGTCATCTTGAGTCAGGTACCCTAGACTGTCTGTCACCTGCAACCTAGCGAGTCCACCTGCTATCTGTCTACTCTTTTCCCTGTGGAAATATCATCAAACCAGAGTAACAGGAATATGGAGAAATGTTTACATTTGAGGTTGTCCCAAGTGGTAATAACGTTCCTTAAGGGCACCAGATGCCCTGATCCACACCTGGAATATTCTTGTCACACACCTCTACTTTAGCGTCAAAAAGAGATGCATGGGGCTTCCCTGGTGGTGCAGTGGTTAAGAGTCTGCCTGCCGATGCAGGGGACACGGGTTCGTGCCCCAGTCTGGGGAGATCCCACATGCCGCGGAGTAGCTGGGCCCGTGAGCCATGGCCGCTGGGCCTGCGCGCCCGGAGCCTGTGCTCCGCAACGGGAGAGGTCATAACAGTGAGAGGCCCGCGTACCGCAAAAAAACAAAAACAAAAACATTATGCAGGACCTCCCTGTGCAGTGGTTAAGAATCCACCTACCAATACAGGGGACACGGGTTCGAGCCCTGGTCCGGGAAGATCCCACATGCCGTGGAGCAACTAAGCCCGTGTGCCACAACTACTGAGCCTGTGCTCTAGAGCCCATGCTCCACAACAAGAGAAGCCACTGCAATGAGAAGCCCGCACACCGCAATGAAGAGTAGCCCCCGCTTGCTGCAACTAGAGAAAGCCCACGCACAGCAACAAAGACCTAACGCAGCCAAAAATCAATCAATCAATCAATTAATTAAAACAAAACAAAGCAAAACATTATGCAGGTCCTAGCATGGAAGGTGGTTGGAGTTCACATAAGGAAGGCAGCCAAGCAGGGTGACAGCCTGGCAGGCATTAGAAGAGCACATACAGTGGAACTGAGCAATAAGTAAATATACTGAGCATAATGAGAGGCAGGTTTCTCGCTGTCGGAGAAGGGAATTACAAATAAAGAAAGGAAAAAACTAGAATGAGCATTGTGTATTGCATTGGGGTTACAGGGATTGATGTGAACTAATGGTACGGAATATAGAGATGTAGAAACAAATATATATGTTTGTATATATATGTGTGTGTGTGTGTGTGTGTGTGCGTGTGCAGAAAATACAAGTGTGAGTGTGTACACATTTATATATCCCCTTGCTCTGCTCACTAAGAGGACCTGTAGCAATGAGCACACCTAAAGCCCAGATCTTGGTTTCTAAATTCCTTTTCTCCACTAAAAGGACTCCTTGTAGAAATGGCTGATTCCAGGTCTGGGGCATGGAAAGTGCAAACTGAGTCTGCAACGTTTTGTACCAGGAAGTAAGGAAGTGCTTATAGACTGATGTGCCATGTCAAAAGGACACAGGAGTCACCTTGAATGGGGCCCAAATCTGGGACAAACCTGGGACAATTTGAGCATCAAAATAAATAATGATAGTGACATTACATTCCACTGGATAGAAAAGGAATCCACGAATCCACATTGATATAAATAGACAAATGAGTAAATACATGGGGAGAAGGCCAACTAATAAGTGTAAAAGGAGTGAAGGAATTAGAAAATTACCCCTTGTCAATCATTATGCTAGTTATTATTCAGGCAGGAAACATCAGTTGATGCTAAAACTGGAAGGTGAAAGTTGGATGAGAACAGGATATTTACACAGCCTCAAAGTTCCTTCCCACAAAATAGTGATTAATTATGAGAGGAAAAAGAGTAACCTTACCATCAGACACTATTATCATTATTTTCAGACCAGCTGACAACATGAGCTACCTGATGTACAGTAAGAAAAGCACAGCATCACTTCTCTGATGTCCCTGGCAAACACGGGTAACTTAATCTAATCCTGAGAAAAGAAACACCAGACAAACCCAGCTGAGGGATATTCTACAAAATAACTGAGGACCTATTCCAGGTCAGAGAAAACTGAAGAGACATAACAAGACATATATACACGTGACAATGTGTGACCCTGGATTGCATACTTTTGCTTTAAAGGACATTATTGAGACAGTTAATGAAACCTGATGGTGTCTCTGGGTGAACAGTATATGGGAATTCCTTGTACAGTTCTTGTCATTTTTCTGTAAGTTTGAAATTATTTCAAACTAAAAAGTAAAAAAAAAAAAAATCATAAACAGGCAAAGCCAGAAGAGTGACAGATTTATAGTCAGATGTGGGAAGAGGGTGGAACACTCAAATACTCAGACACTTCTTTGTGGTAAATGGATGAAAGAAAAGCCTTTAAATGAAAGGAGAAACAAAAATGCTCATGTGGCTGTAAAATATCAATATTTCTTGCACAGGCCTTTAGTGAAAGTACCTTACCTCAGCAAGTGACATTTGTATTAATTAGCAAAACATATAACAGAAAATAGATCAATCAAAAAAGGAGGCAGAGACTTCCTTGGGGGTCCAGTGGTTAAGGCTCCGCCCTCCCCAAAGCAGGGGGCCCAGGTTCAATTCCTGGTCAGGGGACCAGAGCCCACATGCCACAACTAAAAGAGCCCGCATGCCGCAACTAAAAGATCCCACGTGTGGCAACAAAAGATCCCACATGCCACAGCTAAGACCCGGCACAGCCAAATAAATAAATATTTAAAAAAAAAAAAAAAAAAGGAGGCAGACCTGCATAGGTCAATGTGATTATTACCACTATCTCACAAACAACTACATAGTGAAAAGCAAGAGTTTAAAGTAAAGAAATATCATGAAGTTCAAAATCCAATAAAAAATACAGTACTGGAAAAAAAAGATATATATAGTACTGTGGGCCCAGAGCCAGAGGATATTCTCAGAATGGCCTTCAGACCTAAATTTCATCATCTGGATTTTTTTTTTTTAAGAACCATCCTAGTCAACCTTTTCAAAAAGGATAAACCTTTTAAGAGGAAGTCTGTATTTCCTCATAAATGTGGAAGAAGCGCACCAAGTCCTTAGCTGAGTTAATCTCCAGAAAGCAGGCTCTATTGTAGCATTGCACAGCATATTGCAGAGACATTGCTCATGGCAAATTTATTTCATGTGGTCATGTACAAGCATATCAATCAAGGAGCTTATGGACTGGCAGTGCATGTCCTAACTGCGTTTGTACTTCTGTTAAAATAAAATATATGTTCTTTCATTTGGTCTTGACAGCAGCTTTGAGGAGGACGTGAGCCATTATCGCTAATCCAATTTTACAAATCAGGAAACCACATCTAAACAAGATGAAGCGCCTTTCCCAAAGTTGATTCTGATAGGTGGCGGAGCTTGGGCTCAACATAGATGCACCATCTCTAAATTTGCTGCAATTTCCATGATACCAGACTCACTCAAAAAAACCACAAATCAGCAGTAAGCAGTAACTCTGTGATCTCAAACCATTGTTCATATGTTATGATCTGTAGCTCAGAAAGCACATTCATTCAGTAACTCATTGCTAAACATCTAATATTTATTGGAAGTATCAACAAGTACTTAAAATGTTTGTTAGTGATTATATGACAGAAGCTGAACAATAAAGCCTTTCCCATAATCTCCTCATGTACACTCCTCCAGATTTCTTGATTGGATGATGTTCTGTTCAGATTGATATTCAAGATACACACAAAATATGTTGAATCAGACCAGGTTATAGGTTACAGCCCAGAATCTGTGCCAGCAAGTCTGATTATCTATGGTCAGCTAGAAATCAAGATCAGCACTTGTAAAATAAGTTCCAGACAGTTTTAGAACAAACATTTTCTAGAATGCTTAACTGATGTGGCATCAGACTTGAAAGACAAGTCAGTGGATTTGCATCATGGTTAAAAAAAAAGAAAAAGAACCATTTACCCAAGTCTGCCTGTAATGTTTTTCACATGTTTTAAATATGGCATAAGTAGATATAATGGAAGTGTCAGATGAGATTATGTCACTATTTCATCTTTAAAAGTCAATGAATATCAATGAATATCCCAGCATAATTCATATGCTTGCTCTCATTTTTTAAAAGGTGGTGAAGTAAAGACCTGTAAAGTAAAGTAAGGGACTACTATTTATTTAAAAGCTATTCAGGGACTTCCCTGGCAGTCCAGTGGTTGAGACTTCGCCTTCCAATGCACGGAGTGCAGGTTCAATCCCTGGTCGGGGAGCTAAGATCCCACATGCCTTACGGCTAAAAAACCAAAGCATAAAACAGAAGCAATATTGTAACAAATTCAATAAAGACTTTAAAAATGGCCCACATCAAAAAAATCTTTTAAAAAATAAATAAAAGCTATTCATTCTACAAATATTTATCAACTATGTTCCAGTCACACAGTCTAAGTGAATGTACCGTTTTCTCATGTTAATAATGAAAATTAAGTAAGTTTTAGTTCACATACCACTGGCAATACCAGGCATCCCTGAGCATACTTGAAACCCCAAATACTAGTTCTTTTAGAATATTGTTTTGGATCAACTAAGGCACTTTCTAAAGTATTCATGTCAAAGATATGATTGTCTTAGGGAATTATATCAGGATTAAATCAAACAGTGTCATGTTGAATGTTTAGAGATGTTGTAAAGAATGGGATTAATATGCTTGGGAAAAAAAGTAGGGGAACTAGATGGAAAAGTGGTAGCTGAGAGTAGAGGATGGAGGTACCGGATAGTAGAGTGAAAGAAGCAAGAAGACCCAGGGGAATAGAGAACTAATGTAAACCTGAGAAGCTGAGGATAACACTGTTGGTTTCCTACCCAATAGCTCTTACCCTTCCCTTTCTTCCTTGCAGACAGAAGCCACTTCCCATCACAAAGGGTGAACAAGCCAGATACTTTCTCAGCATTCAGTGCAGCTAGAGGTTCCCGTGTAATCTGGTTCTGGCCAATGAGAGGTGGGGAAGACCTTCCTCCTTATTAACACAGACTCTGCCTACCTTTTCCACGCCATTGAACATAACTGTGTAAGGATGTGATGCTTGGAATTGCTGCAGCTGTTTGGGGACTATAAAGGAAGACATCATGGGGTCATAAGAAGACATACCACATGCATTGACAATGGCAGAGTAAAAAGATGAACCAACTCAGGGACTACACTTCTCATTACGTGAAATTTTAAAAGTTTTTGTTGTTTAAGTCACTTTCCATCCTTTTTTTTTTTTTTTTGCCACACTATGTGGCATGCGGGATCCTAGTTCCCTGACCAGGGATCGAACCTGTGCCCCTGCAGTGGAAGTGTGGAGTCTTAACCACTGGACCACCATGGAAGTCCCCCATCAAATTTTTTGTTGTTGCTACTTGCAGCTGAAAACATTCTAATGAATACATTTTTATTATTGCCTTAGGATAAAGGCGAAATTACTTTCTATAACTTATAAAGTTCTTAAACTCTTAATTATCTAGCCCTCATTTACCTCTCTAAGCTAATCTCTGACCACTTTTTGCATTCTTCAGTTTTTTCAGTGCTCTAGCCCAAAGTCTTCTCCTTCCCTAGTTTCTAACTGGAACCTTCTCCACTCCTACCACTTCTGCTTGACCTGGCCACTACTGCTCATTCTTTAGGACTTGGTGAAATGTCACATCCTCCTAGAAGCCACTACTGACCACCCAGAGTATGTATTTGACACATTTATGAAGTCCCTAGAAATGTGAACTTCCATAGTTAGAGCATATTTTCTACTCTATTGTAACTGTTTCAAACAGTTAGCCCATGCAAGTCAGGCTTGTGTCTCTCTTGTTCATCACTGTATCCTAAGAACCTAGATGGTACCTAGCAGTCATATCTATGGAACACACGAAGGAGTTGTAGGATATTGGAAACAAAATAATTTCAAGATCAACTAGGAAAAGGCAAACACCTCACTAGAGAAATGCACAAAGACATGAGAGACGATTTCCAAATGGTTAGAAACAGATGAAAAGATGGTCAACCCCTGTAACAATCAAGAAATGCAAATAAAAAGAATGATACTTTTCACCAACAGATTGGCAAAATGAAAAAGAACTTTTCAATACTGGGAATGTTGTAATGAAATGGACAATCTCATGCACACTGTAGGAGTGAGTATAAATTGTATAAACTTTCTAGCCATAAATATCAACATTTAAAATGTGCCTACCGTCTGACCAAGCAATTTCTTTAGAATGTATCCTAAGGAAATAATCAGGCAATGTACAAAGACATTTGTCCATGGATAATTAAAAAACTGTAAACAACTTAAATGCCCATCCATATAGAAGTTGTTCACACATAGTGGCATTCTTCAAAGCTTTGAAAAAGATGAGATAGGAAAAACCAAGATGTCTTCATATGGACAAACATTTATGACAAGATTAATTTAAAAAACAGATATAGAACATTAATATATAATAATGCCATTTAAAATGCATGTTAAAATTGATTAAAAAAACAAATTTAAAACAATTAAGCCAATTAAGTTGTTGAAACAAACTGTTCAAAAATCATGTTGGACCAAGATGGATATATCCAGCCACTAGTTTTGAACCTTTTCAGTTGGAGAATGTCCAGTTTACATTTACAAAGATTAGTCATACATACATTTTAAAGTGGGTCACTTAGGGTGAAAATTACAGTAATGCTTAGGATTACTGGGACCCTAAAGTTACACACACAGAGAAAGATTTAGTTTTGTATCTTTTCAGCCACTGATGTTTATCTTACCTAATTAGTCCTGTTTTTTTGCCTCTTAGAGATTTATATACTTATTTTATTCTTAAGTTGATTTGATGAGGTTTTTTTCATAGGAAGAGAAATAAACTTCTGATGAAAAGGAAAAAATGCCTGTTCTTCTTTTTTCTGCTGGATATTCCTAGAAAGAGGAGAGAGATTTAAAATGTTAACAATAAAATGTACAAAAAAAAGAAAGAGGAATCTGGGTACAAACCACTTTCCTTTCGATCAGTCGTCCAGGTTACAGCCCCATTTTCACTCTCACTTCCGCGCTGCCAGCTGCTGTCAAGGCTTCGGGGGATTCTTCAGCGTAAGGTTGCTTCTCAATTTTCTCCCATCAGGCTTAGGATTTAGTTTTCTCAGCTCCCCTAATTTTATTGCTGTTGTTTTCTTTCATTCTCTTTATCCTTGTAAATGTATGTCTTAAAATAATAACAACAACAGCAAGAAATCTTTTCTGTGTTTTTATTGGAGGTTTTGGAACAGAGTGAATAGAAATGTGTATGTTTCACCTGCCATCCTCAAACAATAAAATGGGACAATCCACATAAATTTGAAGCACGGTTCCCTGGTCAGTGCTGATAGCTGCTATTATTTTTATTAGTGTGCTTGTTCCCTTTTTAAATCAGACTGCTTGGTCTGCCTCTTTTCTGGCTAGTCTTTCTCCTTGACCTGTCTAAGCATAGATACTTCCTAAGATTCTGTTCTCCAACCTCTTATTTTTTAAGCTCACCTATGATTCCAATACAGAGGGCATCGAAATATACATATGAACTCCTATCTCTTCTGGGCTAGAGATCCACTTTTCAACCATTAGCATGATCCCAACACTTGCGAACCTTAGAAGCTTGATGCTGAACTTGATGCTCATCTATCCATACAACCAACTCTTTTCCTCCAGACATCTATTTCTTTTCTTTTTCTTTTTTCTTTCTGGAGTTGGCATCACTGAATCCTTGAAGCCTTGAAACCTGGCTTTTAGGTCAAATGCCTTATTCTCCCTTAGCCCCTCCGTTCAATCATTTGTCAAACCACGTAGCTTCCCCCTTGGAAATGGCTTTCATTTCCATCCTTTTTTCTCTGTCGTCCGTGGACCATTCAACATCCCTGTTTTCCATCTCCCATCTCACCTCACTCAAATCTACCTTACTAGCCACTGAAGATTTCTTCCTAAAGGGCAGTTCTTGATAATGACTAAATGAACTACATATTCAGCCTTATCCTTAACTCTCATGTAGAGGTTCTCTATTCTAGACAAGGGTAGAGTACAGTAGACATCTACAAGCATTTAATTTAGCATTTGACGTTTGCCTGTTTATAAGTGAGTCTCTAAAAGGCCAGAGACATTTGTTAATTTACTATTTTCCTGAAGCACAAGTTCAATTCACAGCTATAAAGTCAGTGACAAAAAGTCACTTAATTATAAGCGTGCTTCCAACTATCCCACCACCACACGGCAATCTGGCTTTGTTGTTTTCTATGTATCATCATGTATTTAGCAATTTTTATTGAGGTTCTGAAGGGAGCACATATATTTTTCAATTCCATTTTACTGTCTTTTAGAATGAAAAGTACATGCTAGAAATGGCAGTTGTAATTTTTGTTGTTTTACAAATCTAACTCTTGGGTCAAGGGTTACCATACTGGCTAATCCTTAAAAATGCCCAGTGCTTCCTGGTTTCCAGAGCTTTGCTCCCACTGTTCCCTCCCCCAGTGTTTTCATTGTCTATTGCTACATAAAAAACCACCCCCAAACCTAGTGGCTTAGAACAATAATCATTTATCTGCTCACAAGTGTATTTACAATTGGGGCAATATTCTAAGATAGTTTGTCTCTGTTCCATATGGTGTCATCTGGGGGAGCTCAAGGTAGAGCATCTGCCTCCAAGACGGCTCACTCAGAAGGCTGGTTGCTCATGCTGGATGTTGCCAGGAGTTCAGATAAAGCCTTGGAGGTTGAGGGAGCATGGCTAGGGCTTGAATTTCCTCCACGTGGGCCTCTCCAGGTGACTGCTTGGGCTTTCTCATTACATGGAAGCTGGGTTCCAAAAGGGAGGAAACAGAAGCTGCCATAAATTTTTAATGCCTGGACTCAGAATTCCCAGAATGCCATTTCCTCCACATTCTATTGCCCAAAGCAGAAACAGGCCTAGCTCAGATTCAAAGAGAGGGCACATAAGCTCTAACTCTTGATGGCAGGAGTGGTGTGCATGTACCAAAAAAGGGAAGTTTTTTGGGGCCGTGTTTGAAGACTAGCTACTACCACCCACCTTTTGGCCGTAATACATTTCCTTCCCATATGAAAAATATACTTATCTCCTTCCCTAAGATATCAAAATATCTCATCCCATTATACATCAGTTCATAGTCCAGGACAGGGATGAACAAATCACAGCCTGAGGGCCAAATCTAACCTGTGGGCTGTTTTTGTACAGCCCCTGAGATAAGAATGGCTTTTAGATTTTTGACAGGATTATAAAAAACAAAAACAAAGAGTAATAAGTGACAGGGATCACACATGTGACCTGCAAAGCCTAAAATATTTACTATCTGGCCCTATACAGGAAAAGTTTGCCAACCCCTGGTCTAGGATATCAGCATCTAAGCCAGATCCAAGTGTAGATGTGGCTTCTTGGGTGTGGTTCCTTGACTATGGCTCCTCAGACATGGCTCCTCTTGATCTGAAGACCAGTGGACTAAGGGGACAAAATATCTGTCTCTCACATACCCAATATCTAATGGTAAGGTAGGGACAGAAACCCTATAATAGATACTCCCATTTAAAAAGGGGAGCATAGGAGAGGGACATGGAAGCTGGTCCATAGCAATTCTGAAACCCAGCTTGTCAAATGATATCACTTCCTTACGTATGCTCACTCCTGCTCTTTGGGAATAATTCTCAGTGGCTCTTTCATCCTTCTTGAGTTATCTTCCCTTTTGGAAACAGCTCATAATTGCAAATGGGTAGCTTCCTCAGCCTGCTTCCTGCCTATAACATCAAAGGTCCAGAGGCCTCTTTTCATTATGAATAGTCTCTGTCTATTTCAGAGCAAGCTAGTAGAGATCCTTAAAAAGCCAGAGGTTTCTTTTTTTTTTTTCTTTTTTTTAATTTTTGGCTGTGTTGGGTCTTTGTTGCTGTGTGTGGGCTTTCTCTAGTGCGGGCGAATGGGGGCTACTCCTCGTTGCAGTGTGCGGACTTCTCATTGCAGTGGCTTCTCTCATTGTGGAGCACGGGCTCCAGGCTCGTGGGCTTCAGTAGTTGTGGCACGTCGGCTCAGCAGCTGTGGCTCCTGGGCTCCAGAGCGCAGGCTCAGTAGTTGTGGCACATGGGCCCATTTGCTCCACGGCATGTGGGATCCTCCCAGGCCAGGGCTCGAACCCGTGTCCCCTGCACTAGCAGGCGGACTCCCATCCACTGAGCCACCAGGGAAGCCCCCAGAGGTTTCTCATACTTAAAGTTATAATCATCTCCCTTAGGCAAAAGCTGTACTCATATTTCTTGCCAAGACAGTCCCTTCTCTACCTTTTGACACTATTGTAGGACAATGTCATTTAGATCCCCAGAAGCCCTGCTGTCTAGTTGAAAGGATCTATGAGGTACTACCTTAAAATTTTCTGAGATATTAACTTATCTATTATTGCATAACAAGTTACCCCAACACTTAATGGTTTAAAACAACAAACTGTTATCTCACAGTTTCTGTTGGTAAGGAATCCAGGCTCTGCTTAGCTGGGTCCCTCTGCCTCAGGGTCTCTCAAAGGTTATAAACCAAGATGTCAGCCAGGGCTATGATCTTGTCAACCTAATTTATGTCAGTTTACCATAACAAGATATCACAGATTGGTGGCTTAAACAATAGACATTTTTTTTCTCACAGTTTTGGAGGTTGGGAAGTCCAAGATCAAGGTGCCAGCCACTGGTATTTGGTGAGGGCCCTCTTCCTGGCTTGCAGATGGCCATCTGTAACCTCACATGGCAGAGAGAGCAGAAACTCTAGTGTCTCTTCTTACAAGGGCACTAATCCCATCATGGAGGCTCCACCCTCATGATCTCATCTAAACCTAATTACCTCTCAATTGTTGTACATCCTGATACCATCACATTGGGGATTAAGGCTTCACAATATGAATTTGGGGAGGATACAAACATTCAGTCCATAACAGGTTTCATCTAAGGCTGCACTTAGGGGAAGATCTGCCTCCAGGCTTACTCGCATAGTTGTTGGCAGGATTCAGCACCTTGTGCGTCATTGGACTGAAAGATCCAGTTCCTTGCTGGCCCTTGGATGGAGGTCTCCACCATTCCTTGACATATGTGCCTCTCTATCAGGCAGCTCACATCATAGCAGCTGGCTTCCATCAAAGGCAGCAAGAGAGGGTATGTAAAATGGGAGCTGTGGTCTCTTTAAAATCTGACCTTGGAAGTGATATCTATCACTTTTGTCATGCTCTTTTCATTAGAAGCAAGTCACTATGTCCAGCCCACACTCACAGGGAAGGGATTACACAAGGGCTTGAACACCAGGAGGTTGGGGATCACTGGGGGGCCACCGTAGAGGCTGCCTACATCCTTGTCTTGAACTTTACCTAAGGCCAGGTTTTCCTGGTAGCAACCTGGATTTAACCTTTGCCCCTAGGCCATTTTTTATTTTGAGAGTTTTGTCTTCTGGAGAATCTAGGAATGAAGAAGTTTAATTTCAAATCCAGCAAGTCCTGGCTTCTTTAGGTTTCCTCCAGATTCTGACTGAAAACGGAACACTTCCTTTTTTCTTTAGCTCACCTCACTTCTCCTGTGCTAAATCATAAGCATCTACAAGAAACCATCCAACCGTTTTGACATTCTATCCAGATCTAGCTAGATCCACATGTTCATTAGGTATCTCTTCTTTCATGTAATAGCAGGCTAGTTTGGCTAATTGTTCTTCCAGTACATAAATGGGGTCTCCTTTTCTCCTGCCTGCAGTGACAATACTCTCACTGTCCTTTAACAATGCTCTCCAGGACCTCCCCGGCAGTCCAGTGGTTAAAACTTTGCACTTCCACTGCAGGGGGCACGGGTTTGATCCCTGGTCAGTGCAGCCAAGAAAGAAAGAAAGAAGGAAAGAAAGAAAGAAAAAAACCCCAATGCTCTTCGCTAGCAGACTCCTCAAAGTTCTTCCAGCTTCCATCTTCCACCCGATCCCAAAGCCACTGCCACATGTTTTGCGTTTTTGTGATGGCAGGATCCCATTTCTAGGTATGCGAATTATGTCTCAGTTTATCTACTGCTGTATAACAAACCACCCTAAAACTTAGTGTTTTAAGTTTCACATATTAATGCATATATGTAGAATCTAGAAAAATGAACCTATTTGCAGGACAGGAATAGACATAGAGACATAGACATAGAGAATGGACATGTGGACACAAGGTGGGGAAGGAGGGAGGGAGAATTGGAAGATTAGGACTGATGTATATACTCTACCATGTCTAGAATAGCTAGCTAGTGGGAACATGCTATAAAGCACAGGAAGCTCAGCTCAGTGTTCTGTGACTACCTAGATGGGTGGGATGCGGGGGGTGGGAGGAAGGTCCAAGAGGGAGGGGATATAGGTATACATATCGTTGATTCAGTTCATTGTACAACAGAAACTAACACAACATTGTAAAGCAATTATACTCCAAAAAAAAACCCTTAGTGTTTTAAAACAAAAGCATTCACTTTTTTTGCTAACAATTTTGCAATCTGGGCGACTCAGTGAAGACAGCTCACGTCTCTTCCATGTGGTGTCAGCTGGGGCAGATCAACTAGGGCTGGAGTATCCACTTCTAAGATAACTCACTCACAAGGCTGGCAATTGGTCACAGTTGTCTGCTGAGAGCTCAGCTGTAAGCTGGGGACCTAATTCTCTTCCAGTGGGCCTCTCCACGTGGCTGCATGGGCTTCCATAGATGTTGGAGGGAAGTGATTGAATCTCAGAACTATTTTAGGAGGTAAAGATCAGGATGTTGCACAACAACATGAATATACTTCACACCACTAAACCATACACTTAAAAGTGGTTAAGACGGTAAATACAATGTGTGTGTGTTTAGCCACAATTAAAAATTAATAGGTAAAATCAGGGGAAGGTGGTGATGGCCTGGAGGTGGGTGGGGGCAGGGGTGAGGGAGAGAGATGCATTAAGAATGACAAAAACTAAAAAAAAAAAAAAAAAAAAAAAGGCAAAAACTAATCAAACACAGCCTCTGGCTTCAAAAACATTTTTGATCCCGCAGAGGATGTAGAAGAGTTAACAGAAAATCACAACACATGTGCTAGATACTGCAGCTTTCTGCCACAGTGCTAACAGAGGTACAAAGCCCATGCCATGCAAATTGCCTCAAAATAGACCTTTAACGCCTGCAATTCCCAGAGACGAACATTTAAGACATAATTATAGGTTTGGATTTCTTAAAGCAAACTTCAAAATGAACAGTGCTAGAGAAACAGAGATGAGGAATAAAAACTACAGGTGCATAGAATATGTCCCTATCAATCTAGCAAGTAACCTTCCAGGCCAGAAGCAATGAAGTAAAATGGCGGGCAGGGGGAAAGGCAGGTGTTTCTTGGTCATTAGCCCTGTTTTTCTAGGATATAAAATCCCTTTGTTGTCTTAGTATGTCTAGAAACTATTGCTACCGAGGAGATCTCATGTTGAAACTTTCTTTTTTTGAAGTAGTAAACAGATCATAAAGATAATTTATATCCTGAATGAATGTACATCCCCTCCCCCAACTCTTTTGCCTCACTCGCAAAGTTGTATAAATACCCAGTCTATTTATAGATTTTCATTGAGTTTTGCTGGCAACTTAACTCGATTGTTCTTCCAAATAAGTCTAAACCATTCTTCGTAAAAAGGGCAAAATAGGAGTCCCTCTTTTCCTGGTATATTACCCCATCCCCAGGGTGTTTTCTGAAAATATGCTGAATTTCACACTCACCATTGACTATATGTTATAGATTTCCCTGCTTTATTGTAAACTGCCTGATGTGTCTGTCAGTTGACTGGCTGAGTGGTGGTCTTGGGCCCCTGTGCTGAGTGGTGTGATTTTTTTACTTTTTGAAATCTCATCAGTTGTCCCATTCTGCACAAGCTCTCTATGTAGGGTCTCCCGCAGCAAATTAACGACTGAAGACCTCTTCCATGAATCTGCCTAGTGACTTTGTGGTGCTCTCCATGCCGAGACGCCTCGGCTAATTCAGTCCCTTCTGCAAGGTCTTGGAAGGATCTGTTCATATCATTCAAGCCCTAGAATCAATACCTGATGAGAATGTGTTCATTCATTCAAAAATAATTATTGAGTGCCTACTATGTGTTAGGCACTGTCTCAATGTTATGAACACAAGAATAAACAAGCCAGACCAGGATCCTCTCATGGAACTTATTCTCATTTTTTATTCCAGAGGGTTTTGACTTTTAACAATGGACAAGGTGCCAACTTGGCTTCAAGACAAAGGAATCAGGTTCTCTGCTTGAGATTAAGCCACATTTCCTTGGATGGGGGTAGGGGAGGTTCTCCAAGCACACTAGGACCACCCAACATCCACCTACTTGTAAGTGGAGTCTGACGGGGACTATCAAGGACTAGGTCAATTGTTATTTTTCTTGGTCCTCTGCCAGGCTCCATGAAGACAATGCCTTTCTGTGGAGTGTATTCAGGAACAGGCAAGAATGGCCAAGGAGGGCAAAGTGCCGGCATTATTGGTCAGCACAGGGGCCCAAGACCACCACTCGGCCGTTGCTCAGAAAGACATTGCCCCCTCGTGGTTCCTTATATAACTGAGGGAAGAATAACTACCCTTGCCTCTTCTGAACTTCAGTTGCAATTTCAATAGACTCTTGGTTTATTTTCATCCGGGGGACATTTTTTTTCCCCGTAGAGAGAAATGACAACATGACAGCAATATAATCTCTTTATCAAAATCTCCAGACGCCCCCCAACACCAGAAAAATCCAATAGGTAAATCCAAGTATCAGTACTGTTTTTTTTTTTCTTTTTTTCTCTTCAAAATGCTCTTAAAGCAAATATTTTCTTTGCTTTCTACCATCTGAACCAGGATCGGCGGTGACGTTGCCGCGGAGTTGTTTGGGGTATCTTGTCTCCACAGCACCACTTTCAATTCCCTAAAAGCAGAAGCCTTATCTTCAACTCTGCCGCCACCCCCATCCCATTCCCAGGAGCACTTAAACCAGTCCGGGGTAAAGAATGTTTAGCGGGGGGAGGAGGTCGGGGGGTTGGGGGAGGAGACAAACAGTGAAGCAAGCAAATAATAATTAGAAGTTGTGATTGTCGCCGTGCTGGAAGGGAACAGCGTGCTGTGAGAGAGAATTCCTGGGAGTGAGAAGTGAGGGAGAAATCTACCGATGTTTGGAGTTTTAAATTATGTGTTTGTAGCAGTCACTAAGTATGAAAGCTTAAATGATACAATATTGGAAAGTTCTCGATGGCTCAGGGAAAGTGGAAATTAATCATGTCAGCTCCCAAGTATGGTAGACTTAACTGGGTCCGAATGGGTGCCAGGTGCTATAGTTTTATCTATCAACGTATAATTTCCTCTAATAGCAAACTCCTGGTAGATAAATAGAACTACTTCCATTTCACAGAGGAGGAAACAGAAACAGGCAGTTCTTCCTTCTGAGGTTGGTGCGTAAACAAGCATAGTGCGCGGACGTCCCGAACGCTGAGTCTCCCTTCTTTCAGCGGCTTTGACCCTCTGAATATCATCTGTCTTGGCCTCCAGTTCGCCTGGCAGTGAGAAATATTCCCTCAGCCAACAAATATTTATTGAGCGCCTACTGTATACCAGATAGCCTACTCAGATAGCCATGGGATTCAAAAGATAAACAGGGCCCGGTCTCGTCTTCCAAAAAGGATCTCCCAGAAGAATAAAGAGAAGCAGCCAGGTAAACAAATAATTCCAGGACAGTCTGAAAAGGGCTGTAGAGGAGTCTGAACAGGGGCGGCGGGTGCGGAGACGCTGGAGAGGTTTCCGAGGGCCCGGCGTCGGAGGTGGGTTTGAAGCTGCGCCCTGAAAACGCCGGCCCGGAGCGGGCTGCCCCCGGATGTCACTTGAGTTCTCGCATCCTGTCATTTCAAGCTGCCGACTAGGAAGGGAAGAAATAGGTCTAGGCCGGTACTGAAAAGGAGGGGTAGGGATTGGGGTGCGAATCCCTCGTGAAGAGCAAGCAAACAAAAGTAGCACATCACACTTCCCGGTCCTCGCGCTGGCAGGGCCTGACTCCCCGAAGCCCCTCTCCAAGCTGCGCGCAACGCCCGGCGACCCCCAGGGACCGTGCAAGCGGTAGGACCTGACCTTCTTCCCTCCCCCCCTCCTTGGCCCTCGCCCTCCGACCTACCGCGGCGTCGGGGGCTGGGGTCCGCTGCTTCCGCCCGCCGCCCGCCGCCCCTCCCCGGCGCGCGCCATCCGGCCGCGGGGCAGCCGCCCTCGGCGCAGCCCCTCCTCCCGCGGGGGGCTTGCCGTCCCGCGTCCCGTTCCTCCCGGCTCCAGCCGGCAGCCCACGTCCAGGGAGGGCGGAGAGAGGAGGAGGAGGAGGAGGGGACGGAGGAGAGAGGGGAGGGAGGAAGGGAGGGAGGCAGGCGAGAGAAGGGGAGCTGCTTGGAGCCCGTACTTCCCAGAGCCAGGCAGGAGCGCGCACTCAGCGGCTCTCCGGGTCCCAGCCGCGCCCCGCTGCCCCGCACCTCCTCCTCCTCCTCCTCCTCTCCGGGTACCCCTCGCCCCCTCCCTCCAGCAGCTGCTACGCTCGGGCAGCGGCCGCCCCCGGCCCCTACTCGGCCACATCCCCAACTCTCTGGGCTCACTCCTGGGACGCGCGTCCTCGCCCCATCCTTTCTTCCTTCCTTCCCTCGCTCCCGCCCGCCTTCTCCAGGTCTCCCTCTCGGGTCCCGATTGTCTCCGTTCCCTTCTCGGTCCGCCGGCGCCTCGCCCTGCCCCGTCTCTCCCTCGCACTTCCTGAGTCGCCCGCCGCCGCTGTCTCGCCGCGCCGCGGGAGCCCGAGCCCGAGCCGAGCCGAGCCGCCGCGGCCCCGGCTCCAATCCCCGCAGCCCGCGGCGCCCGGGGAAGGGAAAAGTGGGCGAGCGCGCCCTCGCCCAGCCCCGCGCCCCAGCCCTGCCCGGCGAGGGAGGACCGGGAAGATGAACAACGGCAGCAAAGCCGAGAAGGAGAACACCCCGAACGAGGCCAACCTTCAGGAGGAAGAGGTACGGAGTGGCTCGGTGCGGTGGCGGGTACGACCTGGGACGGCGGCCGTGGGCTTTCTGCAAAGTGCGGGCGGTCGGCCGGCGGGGCGCGGGTCCCGGGGCGCCGGGCTGCGCCGGGGAGGGAGCGCCGCGGTCGAGGGTTTGGGAATCGTCCTGGCCCCGAGACGCCGCCCCAAACTGTGGCCCCGGGAGGCTGTATCGTCGGAGAGTGTGTTTTTGTGGGTTCACGAGCGTCTGCGTGCTTAAAATTGCGTAACTTTGAGGACTTTGCTGAGACCTTTGTAAGTATAATGCTCAGCTTTGTTTGCCCTGGATTTTAAAAGCGGAATCGAGAGCTGACTCCTGGGTGACCTCAGTTGATTGGGACCGGTAGGGTCAGCACTTAGCTCTGCGTCTGGAGCTGGATGTTGTGGGGTGTGTTTGTGTGGCTTAAGGAAGAAAATCGGGTAGTTTCTCGTTAAAAGACACCTTCGGTTCCCTGCCCCCTCCCTTTCAATGTGAAAAGTTCTTGGTGAAATATCTTCCCAGCTGAGGCGTTTTGGATTAATAGATAACTCTTCAGCCGCATTCTTCTCTGATGAGTCAAAGACCCCGAACCTGGATGATTAGGTTTTGTAAGTTTAGGGGCTTTGCGGTTGTGGGGAGCAGACGTTGACTACAAGAGTTTCAAACTTTGCAATTCACCAAGTGAAGATCCAGGCTATTTTAGTAGGACTTTGATGTCTGAGCGTCAATTTCATGTGGTGCGTCCGTAACAACCGTAAATATGTTAACGGCTGCAGAGCGTTCCTTTGGTGGAAACAAAATTCGATAAACGTGGGGGGAACTCCTGAACAAAAGTTTCAGAATTTTGTAGTTGGGATATTTGTTAATATCCTGTTAAATGGCTCAGTTCCTGCAGGTACATTATCTGGAGCCCAGTAAACAATACTTTCCGCCTACTTTTTAAGAAGCCCACGAAACCGACTTTAAACATTCTAAAAGGAACTTTATGTTTAGATGCGAGGAAGTATGCAGTCTTGTTAAAAGCGTTCTTACAGGTATTGCATACTGGTGTATGAGGTTAACCGAAAGGTTAACTGATTCTAAAGCGATTAGGATGTTGAGATTATTATGGAGATACTGTGTTGTGTGTAAACTAAAATTCTGATAGTGAAACCAAAGGTTGCGGAGGATTTAACCAAAACATACAAGCCCTCAGCACTTTGTGCCCTTGTAAAATAGGAACCGTTTAAATGGGGAAGACGGAGGGGAGCCCTAAGCCCATGCAAAACAATGCAAAATAAACAAGATTTTACTCTTAACGTGGTTGTAAGGTAGTGCAACCCAGGTGAATTGCTGTGAGCCCCAGGTGAATTGCTGTGAGCCAGAAGTTTGCCTTCTCACCTGAGGGAAATTGCCTTTATTATTATAAACTTATTTTAGAAAGCGTTGCTTACATGCTGGTTTTTTAACTGCAAGTGGAGTACTACTGACATTCCTTCTTTTTCAAAGAGATGGAGCCTTGAATTGCATGTTTCTTCGCTTTTTTCTTGAAACTTACCTGCTGCTTTGCTATTTGTTTTCCCTACCACTGAAATAAAATTTTAAAAATAAGTTTGCTTTTTTAAGGAGTTGCTGTGTTTTAACTAATTCAGCTAACATACCAAGATAATAATAGCTTCAGAAACCTTTCTGTGTCGCTTAGATTGGCGGTCTGTTGACTTCTAAGGGTAAGAATATATTACATGAGACCGTCTTTCTCTCTTCACTTGATTGAGAACTTGGAAAGTTAATCAGGTTAAACCAAAGGTTTTTTTGGTTTGAGTGACCCCAAACCATAACCTACTTGACAAAATTAGGTAGAGAAAAGTCACATTTTTCTGCTTGACCCATACAGCTTAACTGCTGACAGCACTGGCGTGTTGTCTGTCCTGATCGTGGGCGTCTTAATGTGTGAGGCTTGGGTACTAGTATAATAGAATCAGATGATCCCAGTAACAATTACTGCTTCTTAACCAGTGGGAATGGCATGTGGCTCTAGAAAGTATCAGTTTTAGCAAGATAATTGTTATTTTAAAAATAAGGGGACATTTAAAAAGATTTCAGAACCCAAGTTGTGTAAGAGGTGGAGCAGACAAAACAGACACACCATGAAGAGAGAAGTTTTATAATGTTAAAAATTCAGGAAAAGAAAGTAAGTTGGCCTGAATGATCTAGGTAATTTTGCCCTAATTCCCCGTTTGGGGTTTATACTTTGTTTTTGAAAAACTCCTAACCTCTTTTTCCTAACCCTGAAAGCCACAAGTAAAATAAATCTGGTATTTGGTGAGTCCCATTAATGTGCTCAGCAATATACAAAACCACCGCCCTGGACCCTTTCCCTGCCCACCCAGGGATCAGCAATTTGTTCTCAAACACAATTTAAAAGCCGTGGCCCAGGATTCCAGTAAACAGAACACACACATATACAATGTATATACACGTGATGACAAGCGAGGAAAAATGTGTTTCGTTGTAGTTTCTGATAGCCATTGAGCTGATGAGGAAGAGTGAGTCCAGTCATTATTAAGAGAAAATAGTTTCATAGGGTAATTTAGACTTTATCACTTTATAAAATCCAGGGTTGTTGTTTTTTTTCTACTTTTTTAAAAAAAGTGAGTTCCTTTTATTTTCCAGTACATTTCAGCCCTGATTGAGAGCTTCTAAAGCTCACTCTGAAACAGAGATGCTTGAAACACTTACTTTGGTTCCAATTGAATAGAAGGAACAGTCTAGGACTTAGGAGAATTTTTGCAGCTTTTTAGGGTTGGAAGTTTTTGAGAACTTGGGCAGGAAGTAGTCTTCTCTTCTGGGTAGTATTTAAAACTTTGAGGAAAAATAATTTTAAGATTTGGCTAGCCAACTGTAAGAATACATCTGGTTTTCTGGCTTCTAGTATTCTATACATATGTGTTCCCATGCAAGTTGTCCCTGTAAAGAAAAACCAGTTGTCAAAATCTTCCTGGGATCTGAGATTTACGAGGCTTCTGTATATGTATGTATAGGGCAGTAGATAATTTCTTACATAACTTTACAATTAATAAAATAATTCCTAGAATTTGCCTCTAATTTTGGACTAGATGGTATTCTCTTAAAACACTTGGCAGTTCTCACTTGACCGACTTTACTAAAGTTAATAAATATATAAGTAACAGACATAATTATTTGTCTTATCATTTAAGTTTCGTATATTGAGACATTCTAGTAGAAGATAGAAATTATTTTTGGTCACTGAATTTTCCAAATGGAAATCAGATAAACAGTAATCTGGTCTTATTTTTACTTTTATGTTATCTGTGTCATTGGGTACTTTTCAGGCTGATTACAAATCATTTCTAAAAGATGTTTTATTATGTTGAAGCACTGGTATTAGAGTAATTTCTCCTTAAAATGCTTTGAACATTCTTGTACTTAAAACTAAAACAGAAAAACTTGGCCTTGTTGGACTATTGATCAAAAAGGTGTTTGTCACATGTAGGGCAGAAATCACACAAAGTCAGGTCTTCAGAAGTTAATACAAATCTTTTACCTCGCGTTCCGCCTTTTAAAGTACTTAGTAATTTTGCCCAAATATTGGGGTCATGAAGAAGTTTTTTCTCATGTAATTGTCACAGAGAAGGGGGTACCATGGTAGTTTGCGGCAACAGCGGGTTTTCACTGAGCCTTAAGATTAATCTACATTATGACCTGGGGAAAATACAAAAGGGTTTTGTACAGTTTAACCAAGTTTGGAGTCTGTTACTCCAAATCAGATCAAATGCAATAAACTTATATTTCAATCATAAATAGGATTTGGTGACAGTGTTTTGGATGAAAATGTGGTGACTTCATAGTAAAATGATGCTGCAAGACCACTGCCAATATGGCATGCATTTCTGAGTTATTTTTCCAGTAGTGGTTTTAAAATTTCCCTGATAAATCCTTATGCTCACTTGTCATCTGTTTCTAACGGCATTTGTTTGTTGGATAGATAGATTGGATGCTCTTATTTGAGGACCGGAGCCTTTGACGTTTGTGATGGGGCGGTAAAGTGGGAATTGTGCACTGCGATGGGGATATGAATGAGGCAGCTTTCGGAAGGACTTGGCACCGTATATGAAAATTTCAAGCCTTTTGATTCCGTGCTTTTATTTTTAGAAATTTACCCTAAGGAAATAATAAGCATGCACAAAGATTTATTTAAAGGGATGATGATTAGAGTTATTTATGATAGGGAAAATTCACAGAGACTCTATGCCTAACAGCGAAATTGCTAAGTAAATCAAGGTGTAATTCCTCAAAGAGAATATTAGGTAGCCATTAAAAGCCACATTTTTAAAGAACGTACGTGTGTGCGTGCGGGCGTGTAAATTTTTTTTTGGTGGCTTAAAACAACAGAAATCTATTCTCTCAGTTTTGGAGGCTAGAAATCTGGAGTCAAGGTGTTGGTATTGCCACCCTCAGAATGCTGTAGGAGAGAATCTGACTTTCTCTTCCAGCTTCTACGTTTTAATTGAGGGGTTAATTCTCATGACATAAAGTGAAAAGAGCAAAAATAAAAGTTTTATATTATGTGACGCCAATTTTAAAAAATAACCAAACATTAATAAAAAAAACTATCTGGTGGATTACAGATCATTTTTATTTACTTTCTGGTGCTTTTCTGTGTTTTCTAAATTTTCTATAATGAACATAGGAACAAAAGCAATTTTATGTCTTTTCTCTTAGATTTCAATTCAATAAATTCCCTTGAAATATCTGTAGGTGTCACAAAACCATTGGGTTGGTCACATTTCGTTTTGCTGCCAAGCCTGGCCTGGGGAATCAGGCCTCTGATCCTCACAGCCTTTCCTCATAATGTTTATCTCATTCCCTTATCTTGTCTCTTCCTAGTGATCTTCAGCTGCTCTCCTTGTTCTAACATGCTTTCTCAATCCATCCTAACACACACTGCTGGGTCCTCTGGTACCCCAGCTCCTTCAGCATTCAGTGAAGTCCAAATATGACACTCAAGATTGCTCCTAAGGTACCTACCTCCGTACATACTCTGCACACCATTTATTTCAGCCACCCTTTCCCTCTTGGTCTAGCTTGAACTGCTTTCCAGGCAAAAGTCAAGTTTCAGCCTACATTTTGCAAGATCTCATCACCTGAATGCCCTATCCCAAAGAGAGACTTTTTCTCAGAATTCCAGAAGATACATATATTATCTCCATTTAACTCCTGGATCATTACATTTCATTTTTGGGTTTTTTTTTTTTTTTCCTTTAAGATCTATGCCGTCTTATCACAGTGTTTCCAATCCCCAACACCTACCCAAAGTTGGTACTCCAGCACAAGGTACGTACCACACACTTACACATGTATGCACATATAATTCTTTATAATATAGAGACATGAAATACCCTTACTGGTGGGGATGGTGGTGATGACCTTGAATAGGTAAGCTGTCACAAAGCAGCCACTTCCTTAATGTGGGATTTAGAGCCGGTTATGGATGGATGGATCCTCTGGGTAATGACCTCCCCCACCTGTCACCTGCAGCCTCCATTTGTGCCCACGGGCCAGTGTGCTTGGTTCATCCGCCAGCCACTGCCAATGTGGGCCCGCTCATTTCGAGGTGCAGTTGGGTTTTCACTATTCGAATTTGGTTTCTGCTGTGGGATTCACTTTGACCTTTTGGACAGGGGCTTCTGGAAGCTCTGGTTCAGTGGTACTAGAACAGCATTCCCAAACGAGGCTGCCCTGTGTGATGGCCACTTTGGAATGTTTGTGTTCAGTTTCATTTGGCACCTTAGTGTCTGCCTTGGGGGTAGGGGAAAGGGAATGCAAATGTTCCTCTTGAACAGTGCTTGCTTTAGTCAAAGAAAAAATGTAGGAAGGAATGAAGAGAATGAACCTTAGTAATAGCTGGGGCAAAAGTGGCGGCCTGGCTCTCTGGGCTTGAGGCCAGCAGGGACCAGGTCTTTAAATTGATGCTATGTTGATAGGAGGGCGTCATGGGGGATGAGCTTATCTGTCCATGGGGATGACTTGGGTATGATTCCTTGAACTCACGTCCCTACCTCTAAGTGTACGGGGAGGTTATTGCAAACCACTTCAGTGCATTCTGTGTGTTGGAGCGAGCGGGGAGCGCTCGACTGCGGAGCTTATCAGAACAGAGTTGCCTAGTTTGTTGCCTAGTCGTCTTTGCTGAGTGCCGGAAAAAGAAAAGACTGAAATACTTGATCCTGGGAAATTTTCAGACATCTTTTTAGCTGTTCACTCAGGTAAGAATTGTTAATTGCTGAGTATTCTGTGTCAAGTACTGGCCAAGCACTTTATATGTATCACGTGACTCGTCCTCACAATGAGCTAATGTAGGTATTACGGTGATGAGGACCCTCATTATATGGGGAGGCGACTCAGGCACTGAGAGGCTGAGTGACTGGGGCCTTCACGTTCAGATTCTGGGGGGCCCAAGATCTGGGACAAAGCTCTTACTCCAAGTTGCGCCCAGGTTTAGTGGCGATGGCCCTGTGTCAACAGGTACAGTCAAGCACTGTGTTGAATTAAGTGAGGCGCGGTAGTTTGAGTTGGGAACCGGTCAGCCACACAAGGAGAGGGTGACGGAGCTATACATCAAAGAAAGCTTTAAAAGAAGAGGTGATAGTTGAGATTTTTTTTTCCAGTTGAAGAAGGGTTGAGACAGGAGGGGAAAGATTGTCTAGTCAAAGGGACTGGCCTTCAATGAAGATAGACGCTTAAAAGGGAAAACAAGCAGGAGAGGAAGGGAAGTCAGGATACGAGGGGGAGGGAGACCTGGGTGGGGAGGGAGACATGGGAGGGGGATGGAAGCATTGGCGGGGGAGGGTTAGAGGAGCTCTCCTTCCAGGCCAGGGACCAGGAAACACTTCCTGTGATGGGAGCTGGGCTTCTGTGCAGCGGCGACTTGGCGTTCTGAGATGTTCCGTGGCAAAGGCGATGCAGTGGATTTGGAGGCTAACACGGCAGGAGTCCTGGTCTCAAAATTAGGCAGTGGCTGGCGGTGGTGACTGAGCCGGGCGGGAGAGGTGTTCAGGGGCTGTAGGAACTGTCACATGCTCAGGAGACAAGACTAGGAGTTCCATCCGTGGAGCCTCTTGGGTTTCTCTTTTGGATGACTGGCTAAATAGTGGTTGTATTTGTAGAAGCAGAAAATACCTGGAAGGGAAAGAGGGAACTGAGAGGGTTGGGTTTGAGGTGCAGAAGAGAGGTCTTTCAGAACAATTGAAGATTATATAGCTAGCAATCGAAAAGCTGTATGATATGAGCTGAGTGCCCAGAAAATTAGAGAGGGTGTGGGACCCCTGTTCCTAGGAGACCTTGTGAGGGTAGGCAACAAAAGATGGACAATTGACTTAAAATTTGAAGCTGTGTTTAAAAAACAAGGGGGGTTGGGTGGAGAACTGGAAATTCTCAGGAAAAACTGAAGCAAATTTTTTAAAGCCCTCTTTTAATTTAGGAACATAAGAATGTTTTGCATATATCTGCCTAGTTATAATAGTGTTCAGGATACTTAACCATTTGAAAGCCCGATTCGGGGGAGCTTAAAAAACTCTGTGTACATATAGTGTATTTCATATACTTTTACTTTTTTTTTTTTTTTTTTTGCTTTCATCAACAGTCTTTGCAAATTGTTTTCCTCTAAAATTTGCAGTTAATTCTCAGGCTTTTACAAACTTTTCTTTTCCCAACCCTGCACCTAGAAGGGACATAAAATTTGTAGATGGGTTTGGGAGGTAAAGATGGAAGACCTGGAGAGGCTTGAGTATTTTTATAAGAAAAAATTTCCCCGCGTTGCTTTGTTATTTTTTTCATTTTATGGGGGTGGGGGGAGTTAGAATGAGCCTTTGGCTAGAGCCCAAAGTCATCTCTTCCGTGGGTCATATTTTCAATTTATTCATTTCGTGCTTTCTTAAAAGTTTGCTACTTTTTCTGCTCACAGCTAAGTGTCAACTCGTGAATAAAGAAAAACGGTCCAGGAATTTAAGGAAAACAACAATGCGTTTGTATTTCTCATAAGTTTTAACCCTGCTGCAACCATTATGATGCACATTATGTAGAATACTGGAGAAAAAAACCGGAAATGGCAGTCATAAATACTAATCACACCAGGAAGATGGTTCCAAATTCCAGGCTGTAATACAGTATTGTTACACAAATTTAAAACGCTGAGGGAATGCCAAAGCAGCCTAGCTCAATCATGTCAGCCCCTAGGATTTTGCAAAGGTACAGAGAAACCTAGGAGTCTCACAATTGAGGTACATCTCACCAACCCATGAAAAGAAGTTAGAGACTAATTTCTACTTTCAGTTAGCCTTTACTTCTCGTGAGTTGATTTTTTAAAAATGACGTTCCTCTCTCTGCTCTTCCTAAATTCTTATGTCATCAGGTAGATATGCTGGCAGAAGGCCAACATTATTCTAAGAAATCCTAGAGATAAAACCATTTTTTTCCTCGAATCCCCAGGATCCTGTTTTGTGAACTTTTCTCTTGCGCCCACCTATAGGATAGATAGTTTTGGCCTCATGAGAGGAGGGACAGCACAGAAAGTGTTATCTCTTTACAGAAGTAGCAGAATTTCCTTTGTGCTGGGAGGGGAAGTGCTACAAAAGTGTAATTACTTTACCCAGCATGTGCAATTTACAGCACTTAAAATGTGTGAGTTTCCAGAGCGGCACCTGTTTTTAAATACAGTATCCCTCTAAGCCGGCAGGTTGTGTTTTTGGGGCAGGGTAGGGACACACACACACACACTCTCTCCCTCCCTCCCTCCCTCCCTCCCTCTCCCTCTCTCTCTCTCTCTCTCTCTCTCTCTCTCTCTCTCTCTCTCTCTCTCTCTCGGTCATTGCTTCTCCTCCGGGCCTGGCTTATCCTTAGAAGGAGTCCTGAAGTCCAGTCGCCGTGTTCTGATTTTGCCTTCTCTCCTCTCCTCTCTACCCTTCTAAGCCTGTTTCCTTCTTTACCAAGACCTCCAAGCATTTTCCCAGCAATGAGCAAAAAAAAAAAAAATGGTTAGAGCTAGTGCTGAGACCATTTTTGTTACAAAAATTTTTTTCAGTCTTACTGCATATGTGTAAGAAAATTGGAGGGAGAATTGAAGATCAGGTGCATGTCCAAATATAATCAAACTTGTAAAAGCATGTATGGATTTTTGGCATATTAATTCACTAAGCATCTACTGAGTAGTGTCTACTGTTTTAAGCATTGCACATTATTTGTTTAATTTCTACTTTATTTTGGAGTATAGTTGATTAACAGTGTTGTTTTAGTTTCCGGTGTACAGCAAAGTGATTCAGTTATCCCTATACATGTATTGATTCTTTTTCAAATTCTTTTCCCATTTAGGTTATTACAGAGTATTGAGCAGAGTTCCCTGCATTATACAGTAGGTCCTTGTTGGTTATATGTTTTAAATATAGCACATTTTACATTAAGCACTGCACTTTAACAAACCCAATGAAGTGTTCTCATCCCATGTTGAGGGATAAGGAAATTGAGGCTCTGAGAGATGAATTTGTCTGAGGTTTTATTTGCAACTAGTGGTAGAGGCATAAACTCTCTCCAGCAGTGTGCAAGGTTCACGTGATCTGGGCCCTGCTGGTCTTCCTGACCTCATCCACCAAGAATCACAGCTTCCTTCATTATGCTTCAGCTGCTTGGATCTTACTTAGGTATCTCTAGCTTGCCAAACGCGATCCTGCCTCAGGGCCTTTGTGTGTGCTCTTCTGTCTGCCTGGGAAACTGTACACCCAGATGTTCCTATGGCAGCCTCGTCCTTGGCATTCATTCAGATGTCAGTTCAGATATCACCCAGGGAGACCTTTGACCTCCAAGTTCAGAGTATCCCCACAGTCCCAACCACTGTCCCATCCCTCTTATTTCCCAGAGAGTACTTTTTACTCACTGACTTTACCTTGAGTACTTGTCTTGCACTCCTAGAACGTGACTCCTGTCTTGTTTCAGGCTGTAACTCCAATGCCTAGAACAATGCCTAGAACTGCCCAACGTTTGTTAGTTATTAAATGACTGGAATACAAACCAGCCTGTCAAATTCTGAGGCCTGTACAATACACCACATGGTCCTAAGTCTTTTCCAGCAGCTTTTAGATTACATTTTAATGCTGCCTTCAAGATGAGCATTTCTGGATCCCCATCCCCCTGTACTTCAGAAAGTACAATTACCGCCTGCTGTTAAGCCAGAAATTTTGGATGGTAAGTGATTGATCCCATGGAGATGGGGGCTGGGGAGGGAAAAACAGGTTTTCATACATCAAGGAATCCTTTCCTTTGTCCAGTTAGAATGGAAACCAAGTACGTATTTCCACAGAAGCAAGAGTGACATGTGGGCCGCCCATGGAGTGACAAGTAAAAGTAGGGCAAGATGACTTTGATTACTGTTTTGCAGGTGTGTTGTTGGGTTGCAAAGAGTTAATGTTAGTAACCCAGGTGGAATTGATTTGGAGATAGACTTAGCACTCTCAGCCCTTTGAGTTAGTCTAGCCTCCAGCTCAATGTGCTCTCCTTCCTCTGCCTACAAAGTAGAAAAGGCACGCAGCTCAGGATAAGGCGGGCTTTAGCTAGCCGAATCCAGCCTGTAAGCACCTGTGTGGTAGCTACCAGGCAGCGGCTGACCTGAGCCCTGTGAACCCTTAGGCCGGCACCTCACAGCCACAGATTATACCCACTGGTCAGCCTCACAGACGCAGGAGCTGTGTTTCCTCACTTTGTAAAGCACAACAGGTGATGTGTCAGGATGTAGACATCTAAGTCATCCTTACTTTGGTCATCAGACTGCCTGTTAATTGAGCTCCCTGAGGCACTCATGAAAGTGCAGGCCATTGGAATATCCTCATTTATGGCATTTATGTCATAATACTTGACCTTGAGCAAACTTTTTAAACTTTACCATCATCCACTGTCTGATAGTCTTATAACCAACCAGTGTGGTATATAAATCCTTGTATTAGTCGGTTCTTGACCAAATCATCAGTACTCTTTTTAAAATTACTACACCCTTTTTTGTTTCCTAAGGGACGTAGGACAACTCATTTAAGTGTCCCTTTCCCGAACTAAAACATAGGGGTGGACAGACAACACCTGCTATGGGTTAAGAGAACTGTAACTCCTCTGCCGTTTTTCTGCTTCATCCCACTTTTCCTCTCCCCTGTGCTGGCACGCCGGCCCAGATACATCGGGGTGGAGGGGGATAGGCTGTTTGCAAGGAATGCTTTTAAGCCTGAGATTGTTTTGTTTTTGTTTTCTACTGAGAAAATCCGTGCCCCTCCTGGAGAAATGGGTGGGAGTTTCTGGGTGTGAGCTAACGACAGGAAATGACCCTCTCTAAACAAAAGGACTCTTTAAGGCCCATCCTGAGTCTTTGTGTTTTGAGGAGGGGTTATACAGAAAACCAGAGCTAGGAAATTAATCTCTGCTTTAGCCATGCTAAGGGAGGGAAGGGAGAAAGGAGAAAATTCCTTCCCTGATCACCCTCCCAAATGTCTAAAGTGCCAGGCAGTACCCACTGTGAGTGCCTGAGAGGTTTAAAGTAAGGTGGGACACACTTTTTGGGACAATATGGCTTCATAACCCCAACACGCAAAAAGGAACCAAGTTGGGCAGAATTTTACCCTCTGTGACCTTCAGCTTTAACCTTGGCTTTCAGCTACTGCTTGAAAAACCCATCACCAGCAGGATGCAGAAATACAGAACGGGGAAAGGAGAAGAAAGGGATATTTTTGTATGATCTATTAGTTGGGGTGCTGTGATTTGCTAATGAAGACCCTATAAATAAATCAAAGATTTGAATACTGAGTTAACTACTGTCTTCATTTTTTCTAAATCTTAACTGATAAGAGCCAGTGACTTCTGTCGGTTGACTAACAGAAGGCATTTGTAATCGTTTCTGTGTTAGATAGCAGGCCCATGTGAAGAAATGTCGGGCCTTGCCCCTGCTTTGGAATGCTCTTTCTCTTCACTCTAAAGTGACCATTCATTATATCAGTATTTATACAGCAGGATCCTGAATTTATATTGCTAGGAAAGTAGCTCTGTCTTATCAAAATTATTTTGCCTTTACAGATTCTTGCTGACTTGCAGCAATGAACTTCTTCCAGGCACACCTTTTTTTCTTTTTCTTTTTTTTTAGGAATATAAATCTTCCCACTAATAATTAGAAACACATTTTTGTTGAAAGTGGTTTTGTGGCTTCATTTTCAGAAAACGACAAACATCTCAAAGAAATATTGCTAGCCTCCTATTTTAGGCTTTATATTGTAACTATATTTTTAGAAAGGCCTGCTGATGTGTTTGGTGGATACAGTGTGGTGTGTTGGGGGTAGAGAGGTGGATTACATCACAGGCACCAGACACTTAACAGAATTGCAGAGATAAGATTAAAGCGGATGCTCAGATCCCAGTATGAAAGTGTTTTATTTGGATATTACATGTGTTGAAAGACTCTGTATCTTAAATAGGAATCGAGGAGTGTAGAATTGCTGTAAAGGTTTACAGGGAAAAATTGTTAAATTCCAGTGTCTCATGTGTTGGTAGGTTTTCTCATTTTCCTAAAAAGTAAATTTGAGAGAAAGATTAATGTTGTAGTGTTAGTAATTTACAGATTTGAAAATATACATTGACTTACATCCATTTGGAGGCTTATATGGTATACATCTGGCATTTGTTTTTCATTTGTAAAAGATCAGTTATTTTTCGGTTATTATCTGTGTAACGTCACATATTTTTACAAAGAAAAGATTAAAATACCAGTGATGATCTGCCCTCTACATTTAAGCACTTATAACTATAATGTCTGGCGGTAGAATTCTTTGCATTGAGAACCGTTTCTGCATCAGCTTTGGTGACTAGGACCAAATATTCCCAACCTGCATGCTTTACGTAGGTTACTTTGTGGTTTAGATGGATTTGGGAATGAAGTGTGTCTGATTGTATTGGGTGGAGGAACAGCTTCTTCTGTAGCTCTTTCCATTCGAGCAACTACTGGTAAACCTTGAATCAAAGTGAGAATTTCCTGATCAGGAATGTTCTTGGATGATCAAAGGGAAGAGTCTTGCCCTTTGCAAGACTAGCATCTGTTGCCGTTTGGTCATAGTGCACCCAGCCTGCTGACTCTGTATCTTAAAAACAAAAACAAAAGCCAGTAGGGAGGGAGCAAAGACTCAAAAATACCTGTGGGGCTTTGGACTATGCTGAGTTCCTGATTTGGGCAGATGATCATTTGAGAAGTTTTAACCATTCAGTTGTCCCTTCCTCCGCCTTCCCAAAGCCCCCCATTTTTAATTAAGAATTAATCAACATGAAAATTGCTCTTATTACTATTACTATAAATCATGGGTCATGATTATACAGAAAAATCCTTTTGGTATGAGCTTATTCTGAACTCCACGAAACAGTGTTGTGTTTCCTTATTCACTAATGAAGTCTGCCCAGGAAAGCTTGGGTGCTGCTCAGAGCAGGAGACCCAGGCACAGAAATCCAGCAATGTGACCTTGGTCCTCCACCTCATCCCAGTGCTCTCCGAAATCTCTCCACAAAACTAATAAGCATTATATTGTCCAAAATGAAATTGCAGTCATATTCCTCGGAAAATGTACCATGAATACGTACGTCACTGTCCTCCCCCACCCCAAATGGGTTAATTTGCAGTCATACAAATTAGGACATTTTTCATATAGGGTTGGGATAAAGAGTAAGCATGTTGTTCATAGTAAAGTCCTGAGATGATTTCCCTTTATCGAAAGCTCTAGGATATTAATGCCATTTTTTGTTGTTGTGTTGGACATATGTGGTACCCACTCCAACAGCAGTGGGCCACAGCGTAGCTTCAGTGTACAGCCGAGATTATCTTCTGGGATATTGTTGCGTATTTTAAATCGTGTTATGCACTTAACTCTGCAGTCATTTCTCCCAACACTAAAAAACTAACTCCACTGGATTTTTATTTTATCTGGTTTTTATTATTGAGACTACCAAGATGCATAAGCCACTTGTTTACCTAATTGGATGACGTTGGGTCCAAATTTCTTTTCACCTCGAAATAACATCTTTTTTTTTTTATTGGCAAATAAATTCACCTATGTTATCCCCTCCTTTCCCTTCCCCCCACTCCAAAAATAAAAGTAAGCAAAAAACCCCACAAAAAACAGAAGCTATAAAATTTATTAAAATTTTAACAATTCCTTTCTGTACAGCTAATGTTAACATTTTAGTATCTATCTTATGTCCTTTTCTGTGTGTACGAGTGTAAACACACACACTCACTCCCCTCTATTTTTACAAAAATGAGATCATACCATAATAGTGTTTCCTTACATTTGATTTTCTTTTCACTTGACATTATGTTATGAATATCTTTGCATGCCAGTGGATACATTCCGCAGCCCCATCTTTAACTCTTTATACTATGCCGTAGTAAGGATTTGCCTTAACGCATTTAACCCATTCCTTATTATCGAGCCAGGAGCTTGTTTCCAGCTTTGGGATATAAATAGTGCTGTATATCCTCCTAGCTAAATTGGAGTATACATCCTTAGTGATTTCCTTAGCCTAGACTCTCAGAAGTGGAATTTCTGGGTCAAAGGGCTTACATTCCCTTTTTATTTATTATTGATTTATTGATTTAATTTATTAGTTTTGGCTGCGTTGGGTCTTTGTTGCACGTGGGCTTTCTCTAGTTGGGCGAGTGGTGGCCACTCTTCGTTGCGGTGCACAGGCTTCTCATTGCGGTGGCTTCTCTTGTTGCGGAGCATGGGCTCTAGGCGCACGGGCTTCAGTAGTTGTGGCACGTGGGCTCAGTAGTTGTGGCGCACGGGCTTAGTTGCTCCGCGGCATGTGGGATCTTCCCGGACCAGGGCTGGAACCCGTTTCCCCTGCATTGGCAGCCATATTCTTGACCACTGTGCCACCAGGGGACTTCCCCATATTGACTTCTTTAAACCCCCCTTCAAGACATCTAGTTATTTTGAGTATTGCTTGTAGGCACTAAAATGCTTAGATAATTTCTGGAGCTGTTACTCTCAAGTTCCTTGAACACAATGAAAAGTGTTGATTTTTGTGATCTTATGCAATAGGTCCTTGATATGTTTTGCCGACTATAAACGTCATAACTGGGTGATGAAGCCAATACTTTGGGTGTTCTGTGTGCACGTACAGAATTTCATTGAATCGGTTGCAACGTCAAGTGAACCAATAATACTGCTGCTTAAACTCTATTGTAAGATGCATCCCCATCTCAGAGATGTTACTTGTTGGAAACGTGTGTCAGAACCTTGTAGCTCTAGTTTTCTGGTCACATGGTTAGTTTGCTCTTGAGGTGGGGACAGAGACACTCAGAGAGACGTTGGTCAATTTGACATAAGTTTTGGTGGACAGCTAGCCAGTTACATTCCTGGAAGGAAATTTTATAGACACAGTTAAAACCAGTAATGCCTTTCATTAGGTGTGGACCCTGCAGTGGTCCTTTTCCTCCCCTGGGGGCCTGGACTCCAGTGTAGAAGCTGTCACGAGTATTCCTCAGTCTGAACAAGGTACCATTAGGACTTTCTCATCCACCCCAGAGGGGCTGTTTTCACTGTGATCAATGCCCACAACCTCCCAAGAGCCACATACAGCTCAGGAGTGGGGCTCAGGTCTCCCCATGTGGACCGGGCAATCACCATTAACCCCAGCCCACAAGACCTCCTTAATTGTTACCAGAACATTCCTGCAGAGCACACGCTCTCCACAAAGCCTACATAGATGTTCTTAGAGTGAGACTCTAGGAAATGAGCAGGTGTATTGGAGACCTCAGTCTTGACTCATCCTGACTGTCCCATATGAATGGAAGTTGCATCTCATTTAGCGTTTACTCCAAGTATTTCAGGGTAAATTCCCACTAAGGTTATGAAATACTGAATTTCTGTGCACGCAGCACCTTTCTCCAAGGAACTGGAAGCTCTTTTGCAAATAAAAACATGCCTTTTCCTTGAGTCCTTGATTGTGGTTGGCAGATGGGGAAGGAGTTGGTGGAGAGAACGTTGATTGGTGGTGAAGAGGTACAACTCGCTGGGGTGCCCTCACTGGTCCTTGTTGTCTTGGCCATTTAGGTGGGATGTGGAAGTGCTTACAGAGAAGCAGTTTTCCTGCCTACTTGGAAAGGCTCTGTCAACACAGAAAGCAATGGGAAAATACTATGAGTTCCTATGTAAATTGACACTATTGTGTAATATAGACAGAGGGCTTAGGAATTCAGAGAGATCTGTGTGGATGAGAGGGGACAGGCTTTTTAGAAAGTGGAAGAAAGAGATGGGTTTTAATGAACTGGGCAGATTTAAATAGGTAGAGAGAGATGTGCGCTGCGATAGCAGGGTTTCACCATCTTAAAGGTTTGGGGAGTAGAAATGAATGTGGCATATTTCTGTGGCAAAGAGGAGCCTTATCTGGCTGTTAATTTTGAGTGAGTGAATGAGTACTGATAAAGATTGGAGGATATTTTAAAGAATTTTTATCAGTTGTCCTCGGTCCTTGGTTCCCCAACCAGGCCTGTTCCATAGGTGACAGAGGTACCACCTGCAGAACGCGATGCCGGTATGCTAAGCGTTTTTCTTCTTCTTCTTCTTTTTTTTTTTTTAAACTAGGCTTGCAGAGCCACACTCGCCAATCAGGTTAGCATACTGGAAAAATAAAACATTTTCCTCTTTGATTCTTCCCCTCAACTTACTGGATGGAGCCCTTTACTCCTTGACTGCATTTGTTTCTTTTCGTCTTCATTCTGCAGTGTAGCCTGGCTGTTGATCAGTCACGGTGGCTCTCAGCCTTAGAAACAGAATATGTAATTCCCAGGTGATGTAGGCATTCCAGAGTTATTCAACTCCTAATGTATTAGGCCCTAGTGATACAATGGGCAGCAAGCAGACCTTGTCCTTGACCTTCCTGGAACTTGCAGTGTAGTGGGGGAGTGTATATTAAATAAAAGCACCTGTAAATATAAAATTATAAAGTGTGATAAGTGCTGTGAGGGAAAAGCATAGTTGATGGGTAACGAGGGGGCCTTGTTTAGTTTGTTACAGGCACCGTTCACATCATTTCGTGTATGTTAACTCTTTTAGTCCTCTTAACACTATATCAGGTGGGTACCAACCATCATTATTTGTAATGCACAGGTGAGGAGGTGAGAGGTGAATAACTTGCTCTAGGTCACAGCTGATGAACTGCAAAGTCTGGATTTGACCTGCACAGTTAGTTCAGAATCTGTTGTCTTACACTAAACGTCACTGTCAGTCTGGAGTACACTTTCTTTCGAAAAATTTGTACCAAGGAGATCAAGCGATCTTTGGGGCCTAGTACCCCTTAGGATCCTGCCTTCGTAGAGAAATTTGAGATATGGTACCTGCCTAAGTCCTGGGTGGTGAGTAATGTGGCAACTTCTTTTCAAGGATGTGAGTCACCCAGTTACATATAGCATCTCTCGTTTCAGAAAATCTGGGTGGCCTGTGACGACCTGCCACAGTCTAATCTGTCCCACCTTCACCATCTTACCTGTCTGGACTCTAAATTTAGACCCTCAGAGCCTCAACTGGCTTTCTCTCACTCTTGGTCCATTCACACAAAGGGCAGATGAGGTACCTCTTCCAAAGGTGTTACTCCCCATAAATCAGCTAGCACCTGAAAACAGTTGGACGCTCCTTGGTCAAAGGATCTGACGTCTAGGAAAGTCCTCTGAAAACTGGAGAGCACTGTCCACCACCATGTTTTGGTTGTAGTTAGTGGGTAAGATGCAGATTTCGGTAGCTGACATTTAAAGCTGCCTGTGATCAGGCTCTTCCCTGCATTTCCTGACTTGGTGTCTGCTGTCTGCGCATGTGCACTCTCTCCTTTAACTCCATCCCAGTGTCTAGTCGGGGGGTGGTGGTGTCCTGTTCTTTCTTTTTTAATAACTTTATGGAGGTATAATTCACAAAACTTAAAATTCACCCTTCTAAAGCATACAATTCAGTCTTCTTGGGGGCATATTTAGAGTTGTGCAAGCATCACAACTCTAATTTTAGAACACTTTTTGCTAGCCCCCTCTCTCCCCCCTAAAATAAAACCTGTGTTCGTCAACGCCTCCTCCCAGCCCTTGGCAACTATAATAATCTTCTTGTCTTCATGGATTTGCCTTTTAGGGACATTTCATCCAAATGGAATAGTACAAAATGTGGCCTTTTGTGTCTGGCTTACTTCCCTGAGCATACTGTTTTCAAGGTTCATCCATGTTGTAGCATGAATTGGTGCTTTGTTCCTTTTTATGGCTGAATAATATTCCCATTGTATGCATATACTGTGTTTTGTTTATCTGTTCATCAGTTGTTGAACATTTGAGTTGTTGCCACTTTTTGGGCACCCTGATCTTACAAAGGTGATTCCACCTCCAGGTTCCTGACCTGCTTGTGCCTAGAATGTCTTCTTTCATCCTCACCATGCATTTACATGTTTCCCCCAGGCTTACCCTCTGGGCTTTCCTAGTATTAGCCTAAGTGGCTTCCCCCTCATAGAACTATTAAATCAGTCTCTGACTTAGCACACTGAATATGCTACCTAGTATTTTAAATTCTGTCCTTTCATGCGTATCCACACGTTTGTATTTGGACCTCGAGCTCCTTTGCTTGTTAGTTTTAAAGACAATTCATTCAACAAATGTAGAGTTTAGGGTGAATCAATGAACAAGGCTAAGAGCCTTGGCCTTTGTGGAGACTTAAGATTCTAGCAGACCTTATATTTTAGGTGACTTTCAAACACATATATATAATTTACTGCTATTTTATATTTTCACCTGGCTACAAGCTGTCATACAGTGTAGATTCTCAGTAAACATTATTTGAAACTTATTGCACTGAACTTTTCTTAACTTTTAAAAACAGAATGAGGCCACTTAATCCTCTCCAAAGGTATAGGTTGCTGTCTTATTTCTTACTGGCACTGTAATCACAGTGGCCGAGTTTATTCCTGAAGGTGAAAGGATGTGTGTGAAGTGTCCCCTTGGAGACTAGAAACCAACTTGGAGAGAACAAGTCTCCTCACATCCTCCTGTGTGCCGTGTCTTCCCTCCAGACCCTCGCCTGCGTCTTGCTCCTTTCCTAGGCTGTTCAAGTTGGAGTCTTAATTATTCCAAGGACTGGAATCTGTGGGAGAAAGAGGAGGGAGGGAGGAGGCCACTCTTCACTTGCTGTCAGAGTTGAGAAATTTTCCTCCCCCTTTCTGTTCATGAGTAGGAAAGCGTTTACTCAGTTTCTGACAAAACTGAGGCATGTCACGCCCTGAACCAGGCGCCCAAGAAGGGCTGCCAGCTCCTTACCCACTTGGCCATAATTACACGTGATGTCAGGTGTCTTGCTTCCCCAGTGTCTTTTGGAAATGGTAGTAGCATGGCTTTCCCAGAGCACCCTGAGTATTAACGAGTTAACATTTGTAGAGGCCTCTGGAAATGTTAAGTGCCTGGTGTTCTTATCTCCTTTCTGGGCATAGTTGCCTTATAAGGCTGTCCCCTGGGCCGAGGGACTTCTGCTGGGGAGCTGGGCCAGCCTGTGAAGCTAGATGGCTGTGGCAGTCTGTGACAGTGTTCCCAGAATGGGCTCAGATTTCTTATTTTAATGCTGGTGATACCACTTTTTTTTTTTTTTTGCGCTAATTGTTAGTGTCAGTCTCACGAGCACTTTGCTTTCCCTCAGCTTTATTGCATCTATTTTTAGCACCCCATGTCCGTGATTCTTTCCCTGTGAAAACCAAGTATAGTAAAATCCATTTGAACAAAATAATCCAGGCAGTTTTTAAATTTTCTTTTTTTGGAAGGGAAAGGCTACTCATCCCAAGAATTATTTTGAAGTAAATGCATTCTTTTTTTAAGATGCTCTATTTAAAAAAGAAGTAGCAGATACACCATTCTAATAGTGCTCCTTCTTTTTAAATCAGTGAATGAAAATGCACAGATGCTCAATCTAGAGGACTACAAACGTTTGTTCATTTTTCTTTCATGAAGCAGAGACTGCTTTTCAAACAGTGGGATGTAAACATGGAAACTTACATGTTTAAGATCCGGTTTTAAAGATCTTCCCCTCTCACTCTGGCTGTCAGTGTTATAACATACCCATTTATGCTTATCAGAGCTTTTTGGAGCTGGAAGGGACCCAGGAAGTGCTTTTGTGTTCAACACACTCCCTTGAGCAGTGAGTCAGCTGAAGCCCAAGTTTGGGTCTGGAGCCCATTCCCTTTTTAAAGTAGACCATGCTGTTCTAATTGATCCCTATGTCTCTCTCTGGAAGAAGAGCTGTCATCTCTCTCTGGATCCCTTTATGTCAAGTAAAATAACTCCTATATTTTGAGTTTGTTAATTTATAAAGTAAAGAGGATGGTAGCTACTCTCAACCTACTCCAAGAGGGTGCTATTAAGGTGAATGGTGTAAATATGCCAAAACGTTGTTTTGGGGTCAAGAGATGGGTAGAAGGTTAGAATATTATTTCTTATATCCTTGTTGACCTCTAGAAGTATCTTGGTTAAAACCTCCCCTCCTTTTTTTTTTTTTTTTTTTTTTTTAAAGTATCATCAGAACAATAGGTATCGAGTCATTGGTAACTATCTATGCTGGCTCAGTGGGTTACCATCATTTTCATTAATGATACACTTCTGCTCGCCAGGGCAGTACCTTGTAAGTAAACATAAGTCCTTTTTAGAGGCAATGAACAAATATTTTTGGTGAGCCTTGGACCTCCTGTATCTGTGTGAATGTTTATAGGCTATCTTGTTTATAAGAAATGGTGCAGAGTTGGGGAACTTTGGCCTTAGTGGTGGGAAGTGGGACACAGTAGGCTGGGTCTGTTGCTGGTTAGCCATTTGATTGGAACAGTATGCTTATGACCCCAGGGTCACTGGACCATCTGTGTATAGGCCAGCCAGCTCTGGTCTGTTGGGATTCCAGACCCTGGCCGGGAGGCTGGGCCATGTGTGTCACTGGTCATGAAGCTGGAGCAGATAGATCACCAGACCCAGAGAATGAATTCAAAACACATGCCCTGAGGATAGAAGACTGTTTGTGGCTCTTTAATTTATGGGGATATCATAACAGTTAGACATGTTACAGAGTTAAAGTTTTCTGGTGAATAACAAAGTGTACATATTTATCAAGGAGGAAACAAAAACCAGTATCCCACTACTGACACATTTTACGTTTTGGATTTTTCCCTTCCTTGACAGTTTCTTTCCTTGGTTTTCATGATACCGTGGGCTCCCCCGCCTCTTCCCCCCCTTCCCACCTCTGACCTCACTCCTACATTCTCCATTTCATCTTTTTTCCTTGGTGTGGCTCTTAAGTGATAGTATTCCTTAGCCATCTGTCCTGTGTATTCAGTTCTCATTCTCATTATCCGACTGTCCCATGGATGATGTCTTTTGTGCCAGACTTCTGTCCTAAGATCCAGATTCAAATATCCAAGTGTCCACACCACCTCTAGTTGAATGGCTCTCAAAAACCTTCAAGTTAACATGTCCAGTAACTGATTTCATTATCCTCCCCCGCAAACTTGCTCCCCTGTATTACACATCTGAGTCACCCTTTACCAGGGTGCCCAACTCTTTCTTCCCTCTCCCTCCCTACCTAGTCTATTGCCAAATCCAGCAATTCATCCTCCCATGTATCTCTTAAATCTCTTGCCTTCTCTCCATCTTCCCTGCTACCATCAGAGCAGGGCCACCATCAAAACTTTCTGCGCTGCTGGGCCAGCTTTGAAACACCTTTCTCTCTCCAGCCTTGCCTCTCCACAGTTCTCGATCTTCGGGGCAGCCAGGGTTACCTTTCAAAAAATGGAAATATGCTCTGCCATTCTCCTGCTTAAAACCTTTGATCATAGCCCTTCATCAGATAGTCTCATCTGTGACACTTTTCCTGCAGATTCTGCTTTTAATCATACTGAGCTTCATTCAGTTCTCTAGTAATTCACCATCTTGTCCATTTATTCAGTAAGCATTTTTATTGAATATCTACCATGGCAAATGCTAGGTTCTGGCAACATGCTCCAAGGAGAATGGGGAAGGGGTCAAGATACACCTGGGACTGGGCTCCCCTGGAAGGCTGTAATGGCTCTGTCTTTGGGAAAACCTGGGCCAGGATCATGCAGTTCATTACTTTGTGTGCTAGATGGCAGGACTAGTATATACTGTGCCTAGCACAGTGCATGTGAGGCATGCAGTAAGTACTACGGCATGCATTTCTGCAGGGCTTTGAAGGATGATGACTCCTTGGAAGGACTATGTGGGAAGCACTTTGTGCAGAGGACATCTGATTTCTTCATCAAAAATTAAGTGTGTCTGAGGTTTGTCAGTTTGGTTTTGTGTTAGCTTTATACTTAAAATGACTGTGGATAGGGCTAAATTTTAATGTAATCCAATAAATCCCTTTTGTGACATTCCACCACAATTTGGGATTTTCAGAGTTGGGAA
Organism: Mesoplodon mirus; assembly: GCF_964341445.2. Lineage (NCBI taxonomy): Eukaryota > Metazoa > Chordata > Mammalia > Artiodactyla > Ziphiidae > Mesoplodon > Mesoplodon mirus. The sequence continues at coordinate 18,035,536 of NC_138996.1, read as the reverse complement.
GTCCCTGTGGAGCCAGGACGTAGAGTGTTGTTTCTGGATATACTAGTGACTTATGAGTTAGAAGAGTTGCATATATAGTAGCCATGCCCCCTGCTTCATCTTGGGTTTGTTTTGCATCATACTGGCCAGATAAACTAAACAAGATGATAAAGGGTAGAAAACCGGCGCTCCATTAGTGAAGTCAATGTTTGTGTAAATGTTAATCCCTAGGAAATAGAATGTTCTTCACTCCTCAGTCGTACAGATCCACTTTTTGACCCTCATTCTACCGCCTTGATGTTTTTCATATATTTTTCCTTTTCATGGGGGAAGCCTGTGCTTCAAAGAGACAGATACATCTTGTTACCTCATCTCAGAATACAATAAAATCTTTTGGTGGTGTTTGTGATTTCTGAAAAGTTTGTTGAAATGTTCAGATGGTTTACTTTCATATAGAAACAGAATAGATCACATTGACTGGATATTTAAGCGTTTACAGAATGTTTGGAATTGTTGGATGCCTTCTCTGTTTTCTTTCTCACTGTCTGCACCTCCCAGGCAATCATCACTACTACCCAGTACCAGATAACTGACATTATCAGTGACTGAAATCAACATGGAGACTCCTCAGAAAACCTGTTTTTCATAAACTTTTGGAGAGTTGCAAAGGACCATAAATACCATGTTCCTCATTTTTCCGTTGTTTAAAAAAAAAAACGTACAAAGTAATAAGGCTTGTGATTTTTTAAAATGTAAAAATACAGAAGTACATGCAGTAAAAATGTAATTTTCCCTTCAGTCTCCCACCCCATTCTGTTCCAAAAGTGTAATTACAGTTAATGGTATAATAAGCATCTTTCTATGCACTTAGATGCAGATAAAAATGTTTTTTTACATGCAATACATATGATTTACTCCCTCTCTTTATTTTAACCTGACAATAAATCTTAGATCTTGTGTATCAGAATGTGTAGCCGTACCTCATTCTTCTTAATAGTTATATAGTATCTTTTGTAAGGAGGCACACTAATATGTCTTACCACTTTCTGCTGACATTTGAGTTATTTTTCAGTATTTTTTGCTGTTACTAATGCTACTGCAGGAAGCATCTTTATGTATACATCTTCAGACACAGGTGTGCTGGTATTTTATTTCTAACAGTAACAGCGTTGCATTTTATGCATTTAACTTAGTAGAACTCAATCATAATATGCTCTTACATAATTAAAAATGTAAAATTTTATTTTGTCTATGTGTTCTTTATGATATATGTACCTCGATAAATAAATTTATATTTATGTATACTATTAGGCATGTTTGAATTAATGAGTTACATACACTTGAACAATTTAAGGGATATTTAAGGATTTTTTTTTTTCCATATGCCATTTAAACATTTACTCTAGGGCTTCCCTGGTGGCGCAGTGGTTGAGAGTCCACCTGCCGATGCAGGGGACACGGGTTCGTGCCCCGGTCCGGGAATATCCCACATGCCACGGAGCGGCTGGGCCCGTGAGCCATGGCCGCTGAGCCTGCGCGTCCAGAGCCTGTGCTCCGCAACGGGAGAGGCCCGCGTACCGCAAAAAAAAAAAAAAAAAAAAAGATTAACTCTGGAACACGAGTATAATGTAGAGATTACTAGAATTGGAATTTCTGGAAGAAAAGGTTATGTGCACTTATCTTTTTGATAGATAATGCTGAATTTCTCTCTAAAAAGACTTTTTAATATACTGTTCGTTTCTTCACCTCTTTTCTAACATCAGATAATTGACTTTCTTCCTTTGCAATCATTGGCTGGGAAAAAGGCATTTCATCATTTTAATTTGTATTTTTATTAATGAAGTTGAACATTTTCATATGTTCACTGGTTTTCAGCTTTTAAACAGCTTGGTTAGTAGTCCTCTCTTATCCATGGTTTTGCTTTCTGTGGTTTGTTACGGTCAACTGTGGACCAAACGTTAAATGGAAAATTCCAGAAATAAACAACTCATCAGTTTTAAATCGCACACTGTTCTGAGTAGTGTGATGAAATCGTGTGCCATCCCACTCTGTCCTGCCCAGAATGTGAATCATTCCTTTGTCCAGTATATCCATGTTGTACATGTACCCACCAGTTAGGATAGGAAGAAACATACATAGTATTATCCATGATTTCAGGCATCCACTGGGGGGCATAGATCATATTCCCTGCAGATAATGCAGGGACTATTGTATTTATATTCTTAATTTTTCTATTAAGGTATTGATTCCTAGGCACTCTTTATATATCATAAACATTGTTTCATGTATGTACTTTCTAAAGTATTTTGGAAATATTTTCCCTAGTTTTTTGTTTGTCTTTTAAGGATAGGCCCAAACTGTTATTATTTGAAACAAAGCCTAGAATAACAAACTTCCATAAGTTGGCCAGACAAGATAAACACAAAATCGCAAGGCTTTTTTTTTTAACCTACCAGCATAGGAAAGCAGTACTAATCAAACTAGAAAACGAAATTTAAAAACTACATTCTTGGCAACAGTAAAAACAAATTTGAAAGAACTACCTGAAGAATACTGTATTCTAAAGGACATAAAAACCTGAATAAATGGAGATAAAGACTGTATTCCTGAATGGGTATCATAAAGTTACCAGTTTCCTCCAAATTAATTTATAAATTAAATACAATTCCAATAAAAATTTCAAAACAATTTGACAAACTGGTTCTAAAGTTCAATTGGACTTATAAATGTATGGACAGCCAAGAAAATTTTGAAAAAGAAGAACTATGAAGGGGGATTTTCCTCACCAGATGTCAAAATCCATTTCAAAATGGTTTAAAAAAAATCTTTAAATAGTGCAGCATTTTAGTTGAAAGAGACAAATCACTAAATGAGGACACTGAAGTCCAGAAAGGTGAAATGACCAGCTAAAAGTCACAGCGGTCGCTAGGGACATTTTTTCATGAAGTCTAAAAGTATTTCTCAGTTTTTGAACTGATTGCATGCTGTTCTAACTTTGAGCAAAGCTCCATTTGGGGATTTCTTGTTTTGTCATTTAAAAAAGTATTTTAAGGAAAATATGCACTCAAAGAATCTACTTGCTGGACATTTCACAAAGCTTGAATAGGGGTTAGAAAAGGAAGATGCTCATACATGCCAGCCAAGTCCATGTGTGTTTCATGTTCTGGTGTTTTTCCCAGTGGACGTGGCTGAATAGTTTAGGGGTGAAGGGTGGTGGTGGAAGGTGAGGAGAGTCCTGGGGCATATCTAGGAACAGGAAGTAGGAATGGTTTAGAAACTTGGAATCCGTTGATGGGCTGGTTAGTATTTTATTGACCTTGTAAGTTAAAAATTTAAAATATTGATCTGTTGTGAGTCATGAGAATGGCCGATATTAATTTATTCCGCCCTATGCTTTAAATGTGTGCTGAGCTGTAAAGACGAGTAAAAGGTGCATGGATGGGAAGGGGGTGTTTAGAATTTGTAGTTACTTGTATGAAAATTGGGCATGATTTGTTTTTTTGTTTTATTTTTTTGAGTGTGGCTGGTCAGCTGCAGAACCTTCCGTTTATGGAACTGATAGCATCTAGGGTGGGGCTCAGAGCAGAATCATGTTGAATCACATACTGACCAACTTCCTGACACTAAGAGAATTATCACCAGGCAGCAGCTACCAGGCTAATTTAACTTTAGTTCTGGACAGGCACATCTGCAGTAATCATTACTGAAGTAAAAGTTCTTCAAGCACATGTAGGCATTACTTGGCTTCCTCTTTCTGGCGATGTTTTCATGAATCCTCTACGGTGTTTTTGTCGTTGGTGTGCGCATATATGTCTTTCCCATTAGAAACTCTTTAAAGTACAAATGTCATATGCAAATACTATATTTAGTATTCTTAAATTTGAATATACAACATCAATAGATGATTTTTAGAAGTTTTCTATGTACCTACTCTGTGCCAAGCATTGCAGTGCCCTCGGGTGGCTTGTGGGCTACTAGGTGGAAAGTAGTAAACCGAGGTTAGAAAAGGTTAATTGCCGTAACAGATAAGAGTGATCACTGGGTAGGATATTGAGGAAAGCTGCTTAGAAGCAGTAGCATTTGGGCTGGGATGTGTCGGATTATCTACTGTTATTTTATACACAAACCTGGGCTTTGTTGAGGCATGAGAGTTCCACGGCACTTCCTTTTGTAGGAACTTAATGTACAAGAGAAAACCAAATGTCTGTTTCTGACACATTTAGACTATCTGAGGGTAGATTTGGAAATCCTTCCACTTGGGCTCATTGCCATAATTTTTTATTATGTAAGCTAACACACAAGAAGTTGCAGAAGAAGTACATCAAAAATGCACCTTCTTAAAGTGGAAAGATCATATTCTTAGAGGTATTGAATGGATGTGTTTTACTGAAACAAAATCCCATTTTCAATTTCTGTGTGTCTACTCTTTATGCTAGAGGAACTCGTTAAATAGGGAATCATTTGACTGCGTTCGTGTATCCATTGATTTCCACTATCCAAAGTAGGCATGAGAACCAGGACCTGGCCCAAAGGCCTCAGAGCAGTTGAAATAAATGTATATTACAGTGTCCATGCCCCAGAGCTTCATTGCTGTGTTAATATCAGAGCTGTTCAACCTCACTTCCAGTCTCTTTGCTCTTGAACTGAATCGCCATGGGCTTTGCTATCTGGTGTCCCAGCCGAGCGCTCCAACTTTCTGTCCACCAGTGTCTTACCAGGGCTTTTTAAATGCTTACCCGGACTAGAGATCCAGACCCTCAAACATCTGTACTGTTTGTCCCTTATCTTTTTGTTCTGTGTTTCCGTCACCTTGCGGGTATTTGTAAGTCACCAGTTCTGCTTTTGTTGGAAGACTTGTGTGGCAGGGCTGGGCATCGCTTTCCTCTTTGTGTATGTAGGTTCTGGTTGCCTAGCTACCTCGGAGGACCGAGTGAGGAAGGGTCTGGAAGGGGAAGCCTGGAGAGGTCTGAGTTAGACTCACTCTGCTTGTTTTCCAGTGTGGGCGGAGCTCCAAGGGGCCCAGGGAAAATCTATTGCTGGGAAACAGCCACTTCCCTTCCATTTCTTCTTTACTCTCTTTCCCTCTATTTCTTTCTTCTCTTTTTAGTTCTTCATTTCAGCTTCTAGCTCAGGCCCACGGGTGCTCACCGGGACCAAAGAATCTGCGGAGCCCATCGGGTCGAGGGGTGGGAACTTCCTGGAAGAATATCTTCGCTCTTCAGAGACCAGCCTCATGGGGCAGTTGAGAGGAAGGTCGTCCTGGTGGAGAGGTTTACTCTGGGTCTACATTCAGAAAATTTAGATGAGCTTTCCACTTCTTCAGAGTGCCTTGAGATTTGGAGTGGGCCAGTGTAGGTTTTGAATCCTCGTTTCTTATCCTGGCCTCGTCACTTATTAGCTGTGTTACCTTGGGCAAGTTACTTGATTTCTCTGAGGCTATGTCTTCCTGTGTAAATTGGGAATAACAAAATCTGCCCCATGGGGTTGCATAATACAAATTGTAGCAATAGTAATAGAGAGTACGCCTCATTAGAATGTAAATATGTGCTCAACAAGTTCAAAGCTGCTGCTATTATTATTTATTTGGAAGGGGGTTATTGAGAAGTGGGATGAGGACAGGTTATGGAGAAATCAGCCAATAAGCCCAGCTTTTGTGACACAGAAAATTTCATTAAAAATCACTTACTTCGGGTGCAGTTAGGTTAGATGCATAACTAGGTTCATGGTGTGTTTCTCCTGTTGGCTGGGTGACCTTTAACCTTTCTAAACCATAGTTTCTTCATCTATTTTTAAGAAAATACTGGTAATATCTACTTCATGGAACTGTAAGGTGATCTTGTGTGTAAAACGTGGCAGAGTGTCTGGCACAGAGCTTGTCCTAGAAAGGATCTTATTTTTTTTTTTTTTTTTTTTTCTTTTTGCAGTATGCGGGCCTCTCACTGTTGTGGCCTCTCCCGTTGCGGAGCACAGGCTCCGGACGCGCAGGCTCAGCGGCCATGGCTCACGGGCCCAGCCGCTCCGCGGCATATGGGATCTTCCCGGACCGGGGCACGAACCCGTATCCCCTGCATCGGCAGGCGGACTCTCAACCACTGCGCCACCAGGGAGGCCCAGGATCTTATTTTTAATTCTTAGTAAACTTTAAGGTAAAAGAGCAGTTAATGCTACAGTAACAATTACATCATCGTACTCTCTGTCCCTGGAAACATGGTTGTTTCCAAAATTTTTGACACTCCTGCAATATATTTCTGGAGAAAACATACATACCCAACAAGAGCATTAGCCCGTTATTAAAGTGTTAATAATAATAAGTAGTAGTAATAATAATAAGTAGTGTTAAATAATACTACTACTTTATTATTACTTGGGTAGAAATTTGTTTTCCTTCAAAAGTTAAGGCTTACTCCTCAGCATACTGCAGTGGATAAAAGCATGAATCCTACTCTCTCAGTAGTCTCTGCTCCTGGGATTTAAAGACGTCTATGTAGAGTAATTTTAATTTCTTTATCACCAACATCTAGCACAGTGATTAACGTGTGGTAGTAGCTCAATAAGTGTCTCTAACTTAGATTGATTTTCCGATTTTTAAGTATGTTTTTTTTTTTTTTTTTTGCGGTACGCGGGCCTCTCCCTGCTGTGGCCTCTCCCATTGCGGAGCACAGGCTCCGGACGTGCAGGCTCAGCGGCCATGGCTCACGGGCCCAGCCGCTCCGCGGCATATGGGATCCTCCCAGACCGGGGCACGAACCCGTATCCCCTGCATCGGCAGGCGGACTCTCAACCACTGCGCCACCAGGGAGGCCCCTATCTTGGTGTTTTATTTCACAGTGAACAGTGGGCACGTCAACCTGGATATTGGCATGTTACCAAACATGGCTTTTCTTTCGCAGTTTTGTTGAAACAGCTAGTTTCCTTAACCAAGGAATTTTGGTAAGATTTAGCGTATTCATCAAACACTAGTTGCCAGACGCTGTTCTAAACGTCTTACGGACGTTAACTTACTGAGTTCTCATGACAATCCTATGAGGAAATACAACTATGATCCCCATTTTATAGGTGAAGAAACCCCAGAGAGGGCAGGTAACTTGCCCGAGCTTGCACAGCTTCGTGAGAAGGCTGGCATCGAACCCAGGGAGCTGTTGACTCCAGCACCGCTCTTCTTAACCACCGTTCTGCTCCTTGCTGCCCAGCATCTGAGTGCCCAAAGGCGTGTCTCTCTTTCTGTGTCTTTCATGAAAAGTTGCTTATATTCTCCCTTGGCCTGTGTACTGCTTTAAAGAAAGCAGCATGGAGCTGAACAGAAATAGAAAAAATGCTGACAGTGGAAGAATCGTGATATGTTGAAATGCTGGTGATGTAAGATGTGACCATGATGACACACGCTGGGTTAGCAATGTTCACGTTCCACCAGGGGACCCAGTCGCCAGTCTGCAAATAAGCTTTCTTGTGTTCAGATTCCTTGGTGATGATTATCCCTCAGGGGGCAGTCATCCTTTTAATCTTGTGGTAGAAAATTAAGAGCAAGTCTCACTGAGGTGTGGTTTATTTTTAAGTTTTCTTTTAAATATTAGTTTAGAGAAGTTAATTAAGTACCTGGCCTGTGAATCCAGCTTCTTGGATTTCTTCAGAGAGCAGGTTTTCTTAGGAGAATTAGATTACAAATTGGAGAGTTTTTACCTTATCGGTAAATCATGAACATTTGGGGTCCTGAATAGGTGGCAGGCTTGCATAATAGGACCTGAATAAAGTTAGGCAAACATAACTATCTCAGATCTTAAAGGCCTTTTGAACAGAGCCTTAAGCTAAAGTGTTTGTCAGCGTTTCAAGTAAGACCCAAGAGGCCAGGGGTACTTTCTCATTTTGCTTGCACTGATTTTTTTGTGTGTGTGTGTGGTACGCGGGCTTCTCACTGTTGTGGCCTCTCCCGTTGCGGAGCACAGGCTCTGGACGCGCAGGCTCAGCGGCCATGGCTCACGGGCCCAACCACTCCATGGCATGTGGGATCTTCCCGGACCGGGGCATGAACCTGTGTCCCGAACCTGTGTCCCTTGCATCGGCAGGCGGACTCTCAACCACTGCGCCACCAGGGAAGCCCTGATTTTCTTTTTTAACTTAGGTGTCTTAGGGTTGCCCCAGGTGTTATAAGTTGCAGGGAGGTCTGGCCTGCTTGAAAGCAGTGATTGTTGATTTTGGGGGTCATTGATCCCTTTGAGAATCTGGTGAAACCTGTGGGTACTCTCCCCAGAAAACAGACACACACACACAGACACACACACACACACAGACACACACCCCTTTGTTCATAACCCCTTAAAGGCCACAGACCGTATCTGGAAATACATCACAGGAGCCACTTACCGCTCCTCCCCTTATGTGTGCCATCTTCTGCCTTCCTGGCTCTAAAATTCAGCTAACTGGTTAGTTTATCACACATATATTCTTGCTTGCACCCCAGGACCATTTGTTTTTTAAAGTCTTCTGTCTCTGGGAAGTGCATCTCAGAAGGGAAGAAAAAGCATTCCTTCAAACTCCACCAGATACTATCCCTGTAGGAGACAACTGTCAAGTGGACCCTGCGTTCTAGCCGCCCTTAGCCCTGTAGGAACTGAGGCAGAAAGGGGTTCAGTGAGCGAGCCTGGAAGCTCTCCCCGTTCCTGCCGTGCCCCCTGTCCCCTCACGCCACACTGGATTCCCTGCGCTCACTCACCTTTATGTACCTTGGCACATGTTCTCCACCTGGAATGCGTGCTCATCTTTCAGGGCCCAGCTCAAGTGGAAGTCTTGCTGAACTCCCCCAGCAGGCCCCTCTCTCCACTGTGTTGCCACAGCAATTTTTAAAGGCCTGGGTTACAGCGCACACATATCAGGTTGTAATTATTTTTTATACGTTTGGCAGGCTCCACCGCCTGTAAACCAAGCACTTGTCTTAATTATCTTGATCACCCCGAACGGTGTTCGGTGCTAGGTATGTTTACCATCCAGTGTCTAAACAGGTAGGCTGTGGGGTTAGGATGCCGGAATTCAGATTCTGACTTTGTGACCTTGTGAGGAAATGACTTCCGTCTCTTTGTGCCTCTGTTTCCACATCTGTAGGCTTCTGGGGGGAGGGTGGACAGAAAGGCGTGAATCAGTGAGTATTGTGTCTGGCACACAATAGTCAGCAAGTGCTAAACACCATGATTAATCATAACATTAAGCAGTAATATTGTTGAGTGAATGAAAAACTCTAAGTAATCCAGCCAGAATTGGAGATAACATTATTTCAAGAAATTTAGTCAATTCTGTATTGTCCAAGTTTAAATACCAGCACAGATCAAATAAATCAATCTAACACTTGTAGGCCACCCCAGGAGGCTTGGTAGGACACTGTACTTTCAGTCTACCACCCATCTCTTTGTATTAATGTTAACTGTGATCTCTGAAAGGGCTTTAAAGCACTTAGAAGTAGGTACTGTGGGAGAGTTCGGAGAACGAACTTATGGTTACCAGGGGGAAAGCGGGGGAGGGAGGGATAGACTGGGAGTGTGGGATTGACATGTACACACTACTACATTTTAAACAGATAACCAACAAGGACCTACTGTATAGCACAGGGAACATGGCTCAATATTCTGTAATAACCTAAATGGGAAAAGAATTTGAAAAAGAATGGTTACTTGTATGGGTGTAACTGAGTCACTTTGCTGTACACCTACAACGAACACATCATTGTTAATCAACTATACTCCAGTATAAAATAAAAATTAAAAAAAAGATACTGTGGGAATATGACTTTTTTTTTTTTTAAGGAAATGCACACTTTTAATATATAGTTTAAATGTTACAACCTTGTGTTTTTCACATCACTTTCAGAGCAGCCCTAGTAAGCTTTGGGAAATGGAGGGGGTCGCCACCATGTTTAGCCCCACCAGTAACATTCAGCCCTGTGGGAATTCATAAGTAACACTTAATCACAAAAGCATTTGCTTCTGCTTCTAAAACAGGTCAAAGGTGGTGAGAAAAAAATGTCATTGGAGTTTCTTCCTGTGTGTGTTTTATTTGTAGGCAGGATGGAGAAGAGACATCATGCTAAAGTCATAAATGTAATAATCCTGTTTCAGAACTGGAAGGAACGTTGCTAGTCTAGGCTTTTCTCCTTTCACAAGTAAGGAAACTGAGGTCCAGAAAAGTGGCTTGATTTGCCATATGACGTTGTGTCTGGATGTGGGATGGGTCTATGCCATCAGCCCTCACGTGGAGTCACATGGATGGCCATGTGGCTGGCACGGGGTGAGGGGCTGCTGGAGGGCCCATGCTCTCTGTGCAGGACCACCTTTCTGCCTTCGAGCACACAGCTTGCTTCGAGAAAGCCTTCCTGGACTCCCCAGGCAGTATCTTCTCTGTGCTTTCAAAACTAAATTATGCCTAAATTAAAAGCTGTGAAATCCAGGCCTCCTGGAAGGGTATTTAGTTTCCCCTTTTAAAAAAGCAAAAACAATTAAGCTAATGACAGTGTTGCAAGCCATAACCACATCATCCAGTGATTGATATACATGTCCCCTAGTTTTTGTAGTGAAATATAAAAAGTTTATAATCTTATTTCGTAGTCAAAGTTTAATCAATTACAGTTGGTCTCAATACACCCTTAGCAACTGGAGCCTCAGGTTACCCAGCAAGATCCCTTTCATTAATTTCTTGCAGTTGTTTTCCTTCATGTTTTGGCTTCTTGGTGTCTACATAGTTTCTAACCTTAGCAGCCCAATAAATGGTACTATTATCTCCAGGTTTCCATGCTTTAAAAAGTGGTATACATTTGCTATTGTTTCCTTTTTCAAAATGTAGGTCAATTTGTGAATTTTAAACTATTTTTAAAGTGAAAGAGGGGGAGGGGAAAGTGCTTTTAGAAGAAATTGAATCACAGTAATTTGTAAATTAAATGCCCTATCCCTAGTAACTCGATTCATAGAACAGTATTTTTGTTTGTAACTGTTTGGTTATATAATCTACACATAAACTCGGCAAATTTAAAAAATACGAAATCGCACAAGTCCGTTTGCCACTGTTGGCAGTATAGAGAGAATCATACTTATTGCTCTATACCTGTAGTATTTCTATAAGAAACAACAAGTTGCATGCCTTGATTATTCTCTGTTTTATGTGGAATAAGACATTTGAGAGGTGAAAACAAAGAAGAGGCTTCATGGTGTATATCCCTGAAATGCACTTGTTTGGCACATTTTTCAGATGTTATAAAGAGAACTAATCTTTTGGTGAGTTGTTGAATAACTTTTGACCCATTCCCCCAAAGTACATTACAAAGTATGTCATATCAATGAACGGAAATGCAATAATGACAGCATTTTTTAAAAATATAGTTTATTTGAATAGAGCTTAAAGTAATGAATTAAAAGCAAAGAAACAACCACTACCACAACAAAAACACAGAATGATTCCCATCCACACACGCAGTATTTTCTCCCACTCTTTTAAACCACCTCACGTTTCCCAAGCACCAGAAATCCGTATTTTCTTTTATTTTTTGGTCAATAAAGGTAAGAGCAGGTAGAGGGACTCTGTTCAACCTCAGCCCAGCAAGGCACACAGCAGTTGGATAATTTACCGTACACATATTAGTGGTGCAAGACCTAATTCTTGGCCCTTACAGTAACGCCACTGATGTGCTCTGGTACCCAACACGAGCAACAAAGCGGTACTTTTCGTTGACTAATGGATTTAAGTTTTTTGTGTTTTGTGTTTTTTTTTTTCCTGGTTTTCCTGGAGACACTGTATTCAAGATGTAGTTTAATAAGGACGGATTAATTCACTGCAATTGTTAAATTGCTATTCTGGATATTCCTTTTCTATTAATGAATGCTGGGATTGCAGCCTGATACTGTTACCTCATAAGGGTTATTCCAAGGCACATGATGTACTGTTAGGTAGATTCACATGCACTTGTGAGAAATAATACAGAGAGATCCCCACGTACCCTACACCTAGTTTCTCCCAGTGATACATCTTGCATAACTGTAGTATGAAATCTAATATCTCAACCAAAAAACTGACATTGCTCTAATCCACTGACCTTATTCAGATTTTACCAGTTATACGTGTGTGTTTATATTTAGTTTTCTAAATTTTATCACATGTGTAGGTATGTATGAACACAGTCAGAATACAAAACGGTTCTATCACCATAATATCTCCTGCTACAAAATGACAGCATTTAAAAAATTAGTGGTAGTTAAGTGTTACATGAAGAGACTAGTGTTTGAGTTCTTGGTAGCTATCTCAGTTACTAATTGGAGAAGCTAGAATAATCATGCAACAATCCTTTTATACATGTCTGAGAATATATGGGTATCTTTGAGAGACACGTACTAACACCCTATTTAGTAGTTTCTCCTAAAGGCCAAAATTATAGCCTCTGCCTCATCTTCATTTACTTTTCTTGAGATATGGGTGAAAGTGCTATGAATTTAAAAAATACCTATCTCTTATAGTTCACTTACTCCAAAAAGATATAGTAAGTGTCTACCATGTGCTTGGCACTGTGCAAGCTGCTGAAATTTAAAGACAAATAAAAACAAGGCCATTTTCTTAGTGAAAATGATGAAAAGTAAAGCAGATGATGACAATGCGGGAGGAAAAGTAATTATTTGTGGGTGTGATTTACTTTTTTTAATGAACACTTTTTTTTTTTTCCGTTGCACTGGGTCTCAGTTGCAGCTCTCAGGCTCCTCAGTTGTGGCATGCATTTGGGATCTAGTTCCCTGACCAGGGATGGTACACGGGCCCCCTGCATTGGGGGCGTGGAGTCTTATCCACTGTGCCACCAGGGAAGTCCCTATGATTTACTTTTAATATATAAGTGAAAGTGGTTTTAAAATGAGCAAGGCCTACTCCATTCATCTCATCTCTCTTCTCTCATTCAATAAGGGTGCTTATCAGTATACGTATTACTGATCATACAGTTCTATTGTCAAGAAAAGAGTTTAAAAATTTTTTATTTAATGTTCCAAAGATCACTTTTCTTTAGAACCAATCTTTAATTTGACAGATTAGCCTATAGTTGTTGAAACTGACTCTCTGGTCAAAAAGTAATGATTTTTTTGGGCTTCCCTGGTGGCGCAGTGGTTGAGAGTCCGCCTGCCGATGCAGGGGACACGGGTTCGTGCCCCGGTCCGGGAAGATCCCACATGCCGCGGAGCGGCTGGGCCCGTGAGCCATGGCCGCTGAGCCTGGGCGTCTGGAGCCTGTGCTCCGCAACGGGAGAAGGCCACAACAGTGAGAGGCCCGCGTAACGTAAAAAAAAAAAAAAAAAAAAAAAAAAAAAAAAGTAATGATTTTTCACCCCTTTGATGAGGTGTCCTGAGTCTTTGGTTAGATGAAAAACTGTAGACAAGTTAGCCGTGCATCTCATTTGCATTATTATTATTATTAATTTTTACCCTTAAGCAAGAAATCTTCACCAGGACCTCTGATCTGGTGCCAACAGTAGTGACCACAGAGGTGCTCATGACTTCTTTTGATGTCCCTTGAGGATGTTGGTGCCAAGGGCTACTTAAACCCTCCTTGGAGTGAAATGTTTTTTTATCCATTGAGGAGTGTTGCCTTAACTTGTGTCGCTTACCTGTTTTGCATTCCTATCACCCACACCACTTCCTTTGCTCCTATGACTGCGATGACTTCGTCCATGAAGGTAGTTATATTAAAAGCAGAGGGTAATATTAAAATCAGACAGGCTTCGTTAATAGAGCGTGAGAGTGTGGTTTGCATATTAGTCATATGACTAACAGTTTAAGTTCAGGGTAATAGCTGTTGTAATAAAACCAAATACAGGGCTTCCCTGGTGGCGCAGTGGTTGAGGCTTCGCCTGCCGATGCGGGGGGCGTGGGTTCGTGCCCCGGTTCGGGAAGACCCCACATGCCGCGGAGCCTGCGCGTCCGGAGCCTGTGCTCCGCGGCGGGAGGGGCCCCAGCAGTGAGAGGCCCGCGTACCGCAAAAAACAAAACAAAAAAAAACAAATACAGCTTCTGGCTCATTCGTAACATAGCGGTAGTTTCAGTTATTTGTTACTATTCGTGGCTTTATTCTTGTTATAACAAGGCAAAGAATAAATAAATGGGGGGAAAAATCCTTACACAATTGTTTTCTATCTGGCTATATTGCAACATAGGAAAACAACAAAAGAAGAACCCTTTAGCTTGGACATTCCATTGACTCAAGAAAAATCACACAAGCCCTGAAGACAGCTTTTATTTGGAGAGAGAGAGACTTTTCTGGAGTCTTGCCCTGCGGATTGTTCAGTAGAAATCCAGTGCACGCTTCTGCTCTTCTAAAATGATGATGTCTTTTGCCTAAGAATAGACCCTTCTTTCAGTATAGAAACCAGATAAGCTGTCCTACAGTGATCCAAATAGCTAGCGGCCTCATCCCCACCCAACCCCCAAACTTGAATAACAACCCAGCAATATAATTTTACCGTTTAAAACTTGGCTGACCCAAACATGAACTTTCAAAGAAAACAAGAGTCATTACTAAAAGAGATTCCATTTCTTTCCGGGGCCTAATTTAAGATGACTTTCCAGAACTTTGAAAAAACTTATTCTTCCAATGGCCACTTAATTGTGAAACAAAATAAACACCCACAAGGGAGGCAAACTACAGAGTTCTCTTACGTTTGGATTTTAAAATATCTTTTTTTTTTTGGTGGGGGGGAGTTCTTTCTAAGGTTGTCCTACATTGTTTGGAATGATTTATCAGGTTCCATCCAATCCTGTGAATTTTAGGGGCGATGATTTATGAATAACTTTAATTCAGTAAGACTTCATTTCTTAAAATTTGCCCTGTTAAGCTTCTCATAATACCTCTCTATTCTATGTGCCCCGGTTATTCAGAGCCAGTGAGTGATGGTGTCAGCACTCTTAAGCCTGGTGGGCCTGGCTTCTAAGCCCTTGCTTGCTGCAGTGAACCAGACCACTTTTTATTGTGTATGCCTTTCCGAACACGTGGAAACGTCCTAGAGAACTGGAACAGCTCTGAGGAACTGCAAGACAGTACTTAAAGTGGCACAGCAGAGAGTGCACAGGCTTTGAAGTCAGACAGGCCTGGGTTTAAATCCAGACTCTGCACTTTGAGGTGTTGTCTTTGGAGTAGAAGGAGCCTCATGGGTAAATCAGGGGTGATTCTCTCTGCCGTAGCAGGATCATTGGGATGAGTACATGAGATACTGTATGCATAGGGTTGAATCAACTAAGTATAGCCAGAGTTTATGAAATGATAGCTATTCTTATTATAATGGAGTCATTATTATTATAATTATCAACTTGACCTAGAGCTCTCCCGTGTTCTGATTTTTGCCATGGTATACGTAAGACTTGTCATTGTACCCATGTTATCTAAGAGATGACCTCCAAGTGTGGGTTACTTCAAGAATAAAGTAACTGAGCAGTCATGAGTCTCAGGTGGTCCTAAACCAATGCAGTGACTTCTGTGAGGTGAGTGAGCCCATATTTTGTTTGTGGTTTAAAAAGGAGAAGGGAAAAAACTGTTTAGAGTCCTGCATCATCACTTTTCTAAGCAGTGAAATGAGGGAGTTACGTTGGACGGTCTCTAAGTTACCTTCTAACTCTGAAATTCTGTGATTGGTATTAAACCCAGTACTAGAAGTCTGGGAGCTTTTAGTTTCCACAACTCTTAGGAAATTAGGTGTATCAGGGATTATTACCTGAGAGTTGGAGGTAAGGGAGTTACTATCAGTGGTTGACTTCTGTCCACTAAGAACAGAAAAAAAGAACTTTGTGTTTCATTCTACCAGATTTTCAAAAAAAAAAAAAAATTACTCCCTCATCTCTCACACACACACCCACACACACACACACACACACACACACACTATCACACAATTTAGTTCTCCAAGTGTAAGCTTTCTATTTGTGAGCAGTTTATGGAATTTCATTTAACCAGCTCCTAAGGAGGGCTTTTGTGGGACAGGGAAAGGAAGACCTCTCTGTCCTTAAGGAATTTACAATCTAAGCAAGGCTGAAAATGAAGAAGATCCTAAAACATGTTTCTAAAGGACACATGTCCAAAGAAGACACATATCCATACCATCCAAGTGGTTGCTAACTCCTTGTGAAGGTGCCAAGTTGGAACACATGCTCTCTGGCCGTCTTTTTAGGTGCATTGCTTTTTTAAAAATAATTTTTTTATTGAAGTATAGTCGATGTGCAATGTTCTGTTAGCTTCAGGTATACAGCACAGTGATTGTTTTATACATATAATTATATAGACACACGTATTCTTTTTCAGATTCTTTCCCCGTGTAGGTTATTGCAAAATATTGAGTATAGTTCCCTGTGCTATATAGTAGGTCCTTGTTTATCTGCTTTATATATAATAGCGTGTATATGTTACTCCCAAATTCCTAATTTATCCATCCCCCCACCTTTCCCCTATGGTAACTGTAAGTTTGTTTTCTATGTCTGTAAGTCATTTTGTAAATAAGTTAATTTGTATCTTTTTTTAGATTCCACATATAAGTGATACCATATGATATTTGTCTTTCTCTGTCTGACTAACTTAACTTAGTATAATCTCTAGATCCATCCATGTTGCTGCAAATGGCATTATTCCATTCTTTTTTATGGCTGAGTAGTATCCGTGTGTTTGTGTGTGTGTGTGTGTAGGTGTACGTACCACATCTTCTCTTTCCATTCATCTGTCGATGGACATTTAGGTTGCTTCCATGTCTTGGCTTCTGTAAATACTGCTGCAGTGAACATGTATCTGCAGGGCACGTGTATCCTTTCGAATTATGGTTTTCTCTGGATATAAGGTGCATCACTTTTTGATTTACTTAATTCTTTCATAAATTTCATAGACCTTTCTAATTGAGTAGTACTAGTACTTTATGGTACATGACTTTCTAAATTCAGAGTCTTTGCTGTAACGTGGAATTCTGTTCATGTCAGTAATCCTTATGGGACAATGAGTACTGTGTTGATGATACACACAGATTAAAGAGACAGCAGCCAATGGGGATATGTGCACAGTCTGTGTGTGTGGTTGTGTGTTTGTGGTGGTGGAGTGATGCGTTAGGGAAGACTGTATATCAGGAATAATCTTGAAGAGGTTTCAAAGGTAAGTTGGTGACTGGGAGAAAAACAACCTTTGGTTAGATTATTTAAGTCAGCAATATATTGATTCAAGATAGAAAAAACATTTGGAATATGGATAAATATAGGGAAGGAGCAGCAATTTTTCTGACATTTCCTAAAGTCCTTATTTGGAATTTAGTTATTTCCAATAATTATCCCCATTTTTCTTTTGAAGAAAATAACTGTTCATAGTAAAACAGACTACCTTGGAGACTAGAAAGCTCCTGGCACCAGAAGATGTTTAGAGGTTTGGAGAAGTAATTACTCCAGGTTTTCTTTTCACTTTTCTGAACACTTTAAACATTTCTTGCTGCCAGGAGCTTTCTATTCTCCAAGGTAGCCCATTTCACTAGGGACAGTTTCAGTGGTTCTACACTCCTAGAACTGTGACTTCCATGCCCAGTACTATTCCTGCCTAGTTGGATGACAACATATAATTAACCTACTCCTTGTACAGGGCAGCTGTAAATATTTTAAATGTGCTGTCGAATTTCTCCTGAGCCTTGTATTTTTCCCTTCAGGATAAACATCTCTACTTTGTTCAACCATTTTTATATGCCATAGTTTCCAGTTGATTTCCTGACCTGATTGCTCTTCTCTGGGAAGTCTCCAGATGGGATTTTGTGCTCTGAGTACAGCCCTTCTATGCAGAACATGTTGGCACCATTACATTCCTTTATCTAACATTACTGTCACTTAGGACTGCATTAGCTTTCTCAGCACATGTCATCCTGCTTCCCTGCTTCTCCAAGGCTGGGATATGTGGTTGCCACAGCTTGCTGGTGCCCTTACATTTTTTCCTGCAGTTATGGTTTGCTTGTGTTTTTGTTTTCAAAAGAAAGATGGATTCATTGTGTTGAATTCATACGATTGGATTTTGTACTAGCAGAGATCCTTGCTCATGGGATTTAAGGTTTCTTGAACATTTGAATAAGTAAGAACATTTGAATTGAATAAATAATGAACCTTTATACGGTCATGATATGTGTAGCTGTTTGACCTGGAGTTGTTGGGATTGTAGGTCAAACGTTAAAATTGATGTTATCAAAGCCTGCCATTTGGATAAGCAAGTTCACTTCAGAAGAATTTTGTGTTGAACTCTGAGTGCTTTAACAAAAAAACAAACAAAACTGTTGTTTTTACTTAGGAAATGATTTATCTATTATGGAAGTTTATCTTAGAGCACAATTTTAGATATTTATTTGCTTAGTATTCATTCCCATCTTCCTCTTCCCTTGCCGATAAATAGCCTAGTGGCTTTTAGTAAAATAAAAACTAATCAACAGGGTTCTCTAAATAATTGTAAAATTTCTGAGCCAACTGCTCGTCTTACCCTTCTTCCCAAGTTTTAGGGTGGTCATTATAACCTTTATCAGATACAGAGTATAACTAAGTAGATTTGCCTCATCTGTCCTATCTGTGCAGTGAAGTGGACTGACAATATGTGGAACCAGAAGTTGATGGTGGTCATTACTGCAAGGGGTAGGGAAGACGATAGCAGCCAAGAACGCCATTTTACCTGAAACTTCTAAGTGACTTGGTAGAGGAAACACTTATTCAAGCAAAGGTATAACTGGAATTCCCTGGCAGGCCAGTGGTTAGGCCTCTGCACTCACTGCCAAGGGCCCGGGTTGGGGAACTAAGATCCCACAAGCCACATGGTGCGGCTGGAAAAAAAAAGGTGTAGCTGATTACCTTTCATGGAGGATTAAGAATTACCATTTACTTCTGCAGTTGGAATTAAATTATTTACTTCTTTATCCTAACACACATGGCGGGGTGAAGGGAGAGGCATTTCAAGTACAGACTATACTACTCTACCTTTTTATGTTTTTCTTTCCCTTTGTATTAATGATATGTATTATTAAATAGCCTAGATGTGCCACTGTTTATGTCAAGTTTGTATTTATATACAGAGCTAGAAATAGATACGGTCTTATTTGAAATGTCTGTTTGTAGAGGGGGAATATCTGAATTTACTTGGAAGTGTCAAACATACTCTGATACTGTAATACTAGTGGTTATTTTGACCTAATTTTAGATGAAGTTAATGTGAGCTGTGATCAGTCACTAATGTGAAATAATGTTTGGAGGATAAACTTTATGGGTGCGTAAGTTAAAAGTAAATCACTTTAATCCTAAAGCCAGAAGGAAAGGATGTGTTCTTCTATGTTTCCTGTCGAATCTTACAGCCGAGTTGGAGGAGTCATGAATCGGCAATTTCTAAGAAGTTAAAAGTAGTTTTGATAATTCATCAAGCATTATCTGCTCC
This sequence comes from Mesoplodon mirus, assembly GCF_964341445.2. Classification (NCBI taxonomy): domain Eukaryota; kingdom Metazoa; phylum Chordata; class Mammalia; order Artiodactyla; family Ziphiidae; genus Mesoplodon; species Mesoplodon mirus. The sequence goes on along the minus strand of NC_138996.1, from coordinate 18,016,144 downwards.
TTTGAGAGTCCTTTCTCAGGATAGCATAATGATGTGGAGGCACTGATTCATGGTTTACAAGGAACCTTTTATAATAGAACCTAAGAGAACCTTAAATAGGCTGACTTGCAGTGAACGTCTCAAAAAAGGAATGTTGTTAGAAATCTTTTGACATTCTGAAAGTTACAAGAAAAAAGTTCTTCTGTAGAGGTAATCTTCAGTTTGCTTCTCTCTTGCTAATTGTTTCTTCTTTTATATAATTAAAATTTTTTAAAATTGTGGTTAAAACACAAAATTTGGCATCTTAACCATTTTTAAATGTACAGTTCAATAATGTTAAGTATATTCACATTGTTATGCAACAGATCTCCAGAACTTTTTTTCTTACAAAGCTGAAACTCTGTACCTGTTAAACAACTCCCCATTTCCCCTCTCCCTCCAGCCCCTGGCAGCCACCATTCTACTTTCTGTTTCTGTGTATTTATCTACTTTAGGTAATCCTGTATAAGTGGAGTCATACAGTATGTCTTTTTGTGACTGGCTTATTTCACTGAGCATAATGTCCTCAGGTTCATCCATGTTGTAGCATGTGACAGGATTTCCTTCCTTTTTAAAGCTGAATTATATTCCATTGTATGTATAGACCACATTTTGTTTTGCTTGTTCACTCATTTGTTGATGGGCATTTGGATGGCTTCCACCTCCTGGATATATTGTGGATTATGCTGCTATGAACATGGGTGTGCAAATATCTTTACAAGATCCTGTTTTCGATTCTTTTGGATATATACCCCGAGGTGGGATAGTTGAATCATATGGTGATTCTATGTGTAATTTTTTGAGGAACTGCCATACTGTTTTCCATAGCAGCTACACCAATTTGCATTCGCACTAACTGTGAAGAAGCGTTCCAATTTCTTCACATTTTCGGCAGTGCTTGTTATTTTGTTTTGTTTTGTTTTCTATAGTAATTATCAATTTTTCACACTAACCATAATGATCAAATAATTTTTGAGTGCCTGAGTGTACACAAATAGGAGATTCGGGTGTAGTCTAAAAAGCTAGGGTTTTAAATTGTTCTTTAACTTGCTTTTCATAGGTCTGGTATATTGTTTCTTCTTGATTTTCAGCAAAACCAGTAGGGAAATTTTTAACCAGGGTAGAAAAAGCAGTGGAACATTGTGTAGCTAGAATTGCAGACCTCAAACTTGGCACAGGTATTAGGCTGACAGAAAAAAAGTCAAGTTCAGTAGACCAGATTGTGGGGAAAGCATGATTCGTGTCATAGAGTTTACAAATAACAGGTGTATATAGTGCACTAGGATGTTTCTTGCCCATTAATGGAAATGTTCCAGAGACTGAACAGTCTAGAAAGATGGATAAGGTGTATTTCACTTTTTCCATCATAATGCCTAGTTTCTGTCCTTTTTCTGTTACAGACGCTAGGTAGTATCAAGATTGTTTCCTTGCTGTTAAATGTGGAAAAAATGAACCCTCCAAAAATAGAAAAAAAATCTAATGTTTTGGGAGTTTTTCCACTGTAGTGTTTATTTATTCGTGTATCCTCTTAACAATCATATCAGAAACAACATGATCAGCCTCCTATAGACTACACATATTAGAGAAACAAGTAACTTGGATAGAAAAACGTGGGAAGTTACTGAACTAAGAGCAAGTAGTGACTTAATTTTGAGCGATACTTTTTTGGACCTTTACTATGCCAAATATTCCCTCTGGTGATATAGGCAATAATTAAGCCCCAAAATGAAACAAAACACTTGAGATTCTTCACACTCCGTTTTCGCATTCTCTGCACTTCCAGGTCCTCATCGCTTTTTTCCCTTTTGCCCTTCGTTGTGTAGCACTCCTGTGTCCCTTGAAGGTTTTCTTCCCTCTTCTCGCTTCCTCTGATTCTGGCAGCTCCCAAATGCAGCCTTGGTGGCACTGTATGTTGTTTCCGTAAACCCTCCCGGCCAGTCATTTATCTTGTTTCTGTAAACCCTCCCGGCTGGTCACAGGCTTCTCATCTTAATTACATTCTCCCTACTCCTGCTGTCTTCCCTGAAGTCTTACAGTTTTGCTAAAGACGGTGCCCCTTAGGCCCTTGGTTTGCCGTCTGCCTTTCTCTTCCTTCGACTGATGCATGCGGCACCGGAGAGCAGTCCTCACCGCCGGAAGCTGTGTCGGGTGTGCAGCTGCACTTCCGGAGGCGGGACACCCCTCCGGCTGCCATCTTGGTAGCGGGGCCGCTGGCTGGGCCTGAGCCCAAGCGTGCTGTCAAGAGTGGGAGGGCACCAAGTAAGAGACTATTACGTTTCCTGCGGAGAGAAGAGGGAAGGTCAGGATGGCTTTGGGGATGATATTAGTCACTGAATTAAGGTGTCCAGGGAAAGGCTAAACAGCTTGGCCATTAGCTGTCGCCACTGATGCGATGACTCTTAATGGTGACCTTTTTTTTTTAACCCCCCATAATAATTTTTCTTTAATCATCGTGTCGATGTTAATGTCCCCTGAAACATCCACTTGTGACAGTAGGGGCGATTGAAAACAGCGTGTGCTTAGACAGCTTCCTCCACACCCACTGGCAATGGCTCCTTGAGAACCGAGGATGGCTGTGACAGCCCGTCCGAGCTCTGCCCTGTACCCACAGCGCTGATCTGGAGCAGTGCGCTGTGTGGCTGTGGTTTATGAAATACAGGCATAAATCTAGGCCCAGTCTTTTCCCTAAAATGCAGTACTTATTGTTCTTTTCCTGAAGCCTCAATATGGTTTTTAAGATTTTTTTGTGTCCTGCATGAATCACTTTGGTAATTATGACTAGAAAATCCAAAACCTCATTCATCTGGATGCTGTAAAAGAGAAAAGACAAGACTGCATAGCATTAATGTTAAGAGTCCAGGCTCTGAGCGGCTTGAATTGAAATCTCAGCTTTAACACTTACCAACTTTTTGACCTTGAGTAGGTTCCTTAACCCTTAGTTAACCTCGTTTGCAAATTAACTCCTATCTCAAGAGGGTTGTGATAAGGATGATTGAGTTGATACAGGTCCACACTTCCTTCTCTGAAATCCTTGGGACCAGATGTGCTTCAGAATCTTTTAGCTTTTAAAAGGTAACACAGATTCAAACCACGTGGAGAGTGGGGAGGAGGTCGTGATGGTGGCCCTGGAGCCGGAAGTGCAGCCCCTGGCCACAGTCTCTGGCAGAGGACGTGGTGGAGAAGAAACCTCAGGCCACTGCTGAGGCGAGCAGCAGGAAATGCCAGCAAACCGTGGCAGAACTGGAGAGCGTCCTCAGCCACCTGGAGGGTCTCTTTGCCCGGACACTAGTACCACGGGTGCTGATCCTCCTTGGGGGCAATGCCCTCAGTCCCGAGGAGTTCTACGAACTTGACTTGTCCCGCTTGGTCCCCCACAGCGTGGACCCGAGCCTGATCACAGCAGCTTGTTTGTGCCGCCTCTTCCGAGCCATTTTCATGGCTGATGCCTTCAGTGAGCTGCAGGTTCCTCCACTCATGGGCACCATCGTCATGGCACAGGGTCACCGCGACTGTGGAGAAGACTGGTTTTGACCCAAGCTCAACTACAGAGTGCCCAGCCTGGGCCACAGATTGGCTGTGACCCTACCCTGTGGCCAACCCACCATCCCACCTACAGCCTGGGAGGATTACATTTGGTTCCAGGCACCGGTGGCACTGAAGGGCTTCCACGAGTGAATGGGAATGCTCATCCTGAACACAATGGCTAAATTGTCTTTCCCCCTGGCACCAAGTCACCTGTCTCTTGCTTGGAGCTAGTTAATTCCTGGTGAGAGGAAGGTTCTCTCCTCCTGGCTGCCTGCCTCCGTTATAGACTTCCCCAGGGGCTGATGGTATGGCTAGGGCTGTAATAATCATCACTGAACAAGCATCTCTTTGAACCAAAGGCTATTTTCCCAGAGGGTGCTGGGTCAGGTGTTTCTTTTGGGGGTTGGAAAGCAAACATGGGCCCATAGACAGACACCCCTATGGAGGTGACACTTTCCTGCTTTTTACTGTGGCCTTTCAGAATTTTTACTAGGGACATAATGTGGATGTGACTTGTGAACTTAAATATAAAATGAATGGATTAATGTTAAAAAAAAAAATAACACAGTGTATAACCCACTGAACACAATACCCCCAGTGAGGTCTAAGGTAGAGCCTAGTAATTAAGCAGACTACTATTTCTCCAGTGAAACAAATAGTTACACTAAGTGGGAGAAATGAAAATTAGTCATTTCAGGTCATGTTTGCCACCCAGTGCATTTACATATACGACCCTTCTCCCCCCATCGCACACAACTTTAGGCCTTCTGAGCTTTTAGGCTTTGGAATTGGATTAGGGTTTGTGGATCCCTACATAGCCATTTGTAAGCACCATTTTAATGTTAGTTATATGCAGAACTTTCTATACTTTAGGACCTTTGGTTTGTCACTATAAGAATAGTTGAATCATTGTGGTTTAAAGTGAATATGGTGGGGGTTGCATAATTATATGTATTTTTCACATATTACTATTTCATTTGGGTTTCAGGTCTACCCCTTTTTCCAATTGTAAAAGAATAAGAAAGATAGAGGACAAGGCGGAGCAGAAACATGCCATGTTCTTTTTTTAAAAAATTTTTATTGGAGTATAGTTGCTTTACAATGTTGTGTTAGTTTCTGCTGTACAGCAAAGTGAATCAGCTATATGTATACATATATCCCCTCTTTTTTAGGTTTCCTTCCCATATAGGTCACCACAGAAAACTGAGTAGAGTTCCCTGTGCTATACAGTAGGTTCTCATTAGTTATCTGTCATATACATAGTAGTGTATATATGCCAGTCCCAATCTCCCAATTCATCCCACCCCCACCACCTTCCCCACTTGGTATCCATAAGTTTGTTCTCTACACCTGTGTCTCCCTTTGTACCCACTTTTCTAGGTTCCACATATAAGCGATATTATACGATATTTGTTTTTCTCTTTCTGACTTCACTCTGTATGACGTCTCTAGGTCTATCCACTTCTCTGCAAATGGCACTATTTCGTTCCTTTTTATTGCCAAGTAATATTCCATTGTATATATGCACCACATCTTCTTTATCCACTCCTCTGTTGATGGACATTTAGGTTGCTTCCATGTCCTGGCTGTTGTAAATAGTGCTGCTATGAACACTGGATTGCCTATATGTATATATATATCTTTTTTTATAAAATTATCCATTTATCCATGTATTTTTGGCTGCGTTGGGTCCTCGTTTCTGTGTGCAGGCTTTCTCTAGTTGTGGCGAGCGGGGGCTACTCTTCGTCGCGGTGTGCGGGCTTCTCATTGTCGTGGCCTCTCCTGTGGCTCGTGGGCTCCAGGCGTGCAGGCTCAGTAGCTGTGGCTCACTGGCTTAGTTGCTCTGCAGCACGTGGGATCTTCCCGGACCACGGCTCGAACCCGTGTCCCCTGCATTGGCAGGCAGATTCGTAACCACTGCGCCACCAGGGAAGCCCTGGAGTGCATGTATATTTTTGAATTATGATTTGCTCCAGGTATATGCCCAGGAGTGGGATTGCTGGGTCATAGCCATGTTCTTAACGGCCATCTTGTCTTGCCTACCAGTTGACTCCTCATTGAACAGTCCCCCCCCCCGTACACGGGCCTCTCACTGCTGTGGCCTCTCCCGTTGCGGAGCACAGGCTCCAGACACGCAGGCTCAGTGGCCATGGCTCACGGGCCTAGCCGCTCCGCGGCATGTGGGATCTTCCTGGACCGGGGCACGAACCCGTGTCCCCTGCATCGGCAGGCGGACTCTCAACCACTGCGCCACCAGGGAAGCCCTGAACAGTTTTTTTAAAAGAACATCTCTTTCAAAGATTTCAGATTTCTGAAATATTTTCTTTTGTTTGTGACTTCTGCTTTCACTTGCCTCTACTGTTAAACACACGTTAAGAACAGAAAGCCACCCTGTAAATCTTAATCTTTTGCTCTGGTTTGCTGCCAGTGAGTCATTTCTAGAATATCTGATGTAGAAAAATCTTGAATTTTAAGTAACTTAAGTGTTCCTAAGATTTTAGTTTTCTTTTACGAAGAAGGGAGCCTCCTGAGCTTAGGACTGTGGGGTTAGTTGTCTCGTATGAATTCATGGTTAGTATTACAATTGGCCTGAAAGTCTAGCGGTCTGGCACGTCTTATTCTGTTAAAATCCATTGAAAAATCTCTTGACGCTTATAGTAGAAAATAAGTAGATGTCTAGATTTTCATCCTCTTTTCACCTGGTACATATATTTGCCAGTCAGAGCCTGACCAAAAGGAGAATGTGGAATGTTTGAAAAAATAATGTATGCTTTTGAAACGATAAGACAGATACTGTACGCAGAAACTATGTACTCTATGAAGGGCAAATTTAAAATTTTAGAGGAAATGTTACTATCCTTGTGTCTGTAAGAAACAGACATATTGACAAAAGTAACTATATACATAGGTATTTAAGCACTTCAGGAGAATAATTTGTAGATTAATTTCCTGAAGTATGTCCTCTGAAGAACTACAAATTTCATTTTTACTCATTTATAAATCAGTAGTTCATTACTTCCTAAAAATAACTGATTTCTATAGAAGTGAAGCTGATATTGGGGTTTTTAGATTTTTCTTTTTCTCTAACGTTTATCATTTATTTTTAGTCTGTCTATAAATATATTTGTGTGAGGATTTTGTTAACTGATTTCATTGCCTCCTTAAGACATACCAATGTGGCACATTACAAGTAACTTGGAAAGTTAGATCTCAACGGGCAGAAATCACCTTGAAGTAAGCCTTGTTTCTTTGTATAAATTTATCTCTGTTGCTGCTTCACATCATAGTGAGGTGGGATATTAATTTTAAAGATGATTTTATAGTTTGTGTTTGGTGATTCCTTCTAGTTCACTTTTCTTTGTGTAATCTGTGAGGTGCATTAGGTCACTTGGTATGTTTTATTTTTAGTAGTCTCAGTATTTTAAATCTTATATTTTACTCCTTTAACAAGTAGGAATCAAGACCAGCAATCATTGAGGGTGAGGCTGTTCTGTTTCAGACTTGCTGCTCAAAAATCAAAGAGGTTAAGGAAGAAACCAAGATATCTTAGGTTCTTCTGCTTCTGTTTTCTATCTTAAGATTTAACACAGGTAGATTATTTTTTAATAAGTTTGTTTTTAACATGAGATATTTATAGCATGAGTGGATGTGTGTGTATGCCCACATGCACACAGTATGACATTGCAGCAACGAAAAACAGAGTCACGTGGCTTGAACATAATAGACATTTATTTCTCTCACATGAAAACCTGAAAAGTGGTCCATGGTCTGTGTGGTTGGTCCGTATTCATCGGGGACTCTATTTTGTTGTTCTGCCATCTTCAACAGGTAGCTTTTATCTTATGGTCTAAGATGGCTGCTCCAGTTCTCACCATCATACCTTCTCTGCAACAGAAAAGAGGGACGATATGCTCCCTTTATGGGCACAACTTAGAACCTGCAGGCATTGCTTCTGCCCACACCATGCGCAGACCTTAGAAATACAACCTTAACCAGCAAGGGAGTTTGGCAAATGGTGTACCGAGCTAAAATACATTACTTTGGGACTTCCCTGGTGGCGCAGTGGTTAAAAATCCACCTGACAGTGCAGGGGACACGAGTTCGAGCCCTGGTCTCGGAAGATTCCACATGTAGCAGAGCAGCTAAGCCTGTGCACCACACCTACTGAGCCTGCGCTCTAGAGCCCGTGAGCCACAATTACTGAGCCTGTGTGCTGCAATTCCTGAAGCCTGCGCTCTAGAGCCCATGCTCTGCAACAAGAGAAGCCACTGCAGTGAGAAGCCCGAGCACTGCAACGAAGAGTAGCCCCCGCTCGCCGCAACCAGAGGAAGCCTGAGTGCAGCAACGAAGACCCAACGCAGCCAAAAATAAATAAATTTTAAAAATATATTACTTTGTAAAATGGGAAGAATAGATACTGTAGAAAACCGGCCATTGCTACTGAAGTGTGTAATATTAAGTGCAGTGTTTTGTTAACATTGAATACCCGTCATTATCAATATTTACCAAAAGAAAAAAAGACCCGGGAATTCCCTGGCGATCCAGAGGGCACGGGGTTCTATCCCAGGTCAGGGAAGTAAGATCCCCGTACAGCGAAGCCAAAAAAAGAAAAAGAAGACCCACCTCTGTTATACAGCCATTGGGATCTATAAATCACCAGTCTTGGGTATCCCTGAAAAACATTTCCTTACAAATCTTCACGTGTAGAGAAGGATCTCTAATTCTTAATTTAGGAAAGACTTTGTAAGGACAAATTGTTATTAAAAAAAAAAGCATATGGTTTAAAAACTAAATTCAGTAAAGATTAGAAAGTATAAAAGTCCTTCATCTAACTGGCTTTGAAATAAATACTTTTAGAGCTTTATTTTGTCAGTATACAAAATTGCACCTGCATCATGTTTTTGTATGTTCGACATCTTTCTGTATCAGCAATGTAGATCTACCTCCCTTTAAAAAATGTTATTTAGCATTTATTTGGGGATTTTTTTTTAATTAAAAAGATTTTAAATTAGAGATTTACAGTGTTAGTTTCAGATATATAGCAAAGTGATTCAGTTATACGTATATATTCTTTTTCAGATTCTTTTCCATTATAGGTTTTTACAAGGTATTGAATATATAGTACCCTGTGTTATACAGTAGGTCCTTGTTGTTTATTTTATATACAGTAGTGTGTATCTGTTAATCTATTTAGGGAATTTTAAAACAATGCTGTTAATATAGCTGTCATGTACTTCATTTGTGATTACATTTTTTTGTTAGTTGATTAATTATGGATAGTTCCCTGATCAAAACAGTAGACTTATAAAGCCTCTTAGTTCGTTTTGTTCTTGCCTCAGAAATCTATAGCCTGGTCTTTCAGTGTTCCTGATTTTCTCTGAGAATACATACGCTGTTAGAAGTAAGAGGGTGTTGGCATGAAAAGCAAACAAACAAAAATTGGGATTTTTTTTTTTTTTTTTTTTTGGCGGTACGCTGGCCTCTCACTGTCGTGGCCTCTCCCGTTGCGGAGCACAGGCTCCGGACGCGCAGGCTCAGCGGCCATGGCTCACGGGCTCAGCCGCTCCGCGGCATGTGGGATCTTCCCGGACCGGGGCACGAACCCGTGTCCCCTGCATCAGCAGGCGGACTCTCAACCACTGCGCCCCCAGGGAAGCCCTGAGATGGTTTTTACAACTATAGTGTCCATTGTTAAATTCAGAATGAAACATTAAAAAAATCTGTTTTCTAGTTCTGGATCATTTTTGTATAATTCATGTTAATTAGAATATTAGACATTAATGGATTAGCTTGTATGTCAGTAAAGTATTAGAAGAGTTGGTATTTTTCACGTTATCTTAGTGCTGTAACGTTAAGGATGTGTGAAGTCACTTGCGCGTTTTTTAAAAACGTTCAGTGTAATGTTCTTGGTGGAAGATGGCAGGGTACTTGTGAGGTGGTGCACGCCTGGTGTTTGGCCCCTGTGCCCCTTTTACCATTGGCATGAGGCTTAGCTCTACCACTGTGTTCAGTACTAGTCTTAAAACCAGCTCCCTTTCCATTCTTTACCGTCTTTACCGTGTTGCCTCTCAAATTCAAGACACCTTATCTATCAAGTATAGAATTATTTGAAATGGAAGCAGCGGTGCATGAAAAAGAAAGGGTGACTGGTAGGAATTGGTAAGAATTTGGAAAAGTACATAGAACAGTAGGTAGAAATGGGTATAATGGATTAGAGGCCTTGGACTCAGGAGAATCAGGTCTTGGCTCTATCACCTTGTAGTTTTATTACAAGTTACTTAAGCTTTCTGAGCCTCAGTTTTCTCATCTATAAAATGGAGACAGAAATAGGACCTAGTTGATCTGGTTGGAGTTGGGATTAAATTCTGCATGTGGTAAAATGCTTGGGAGTATTTTTTAAGTATTATACAACTCTGTATATCCTTTATTTCTTTTCTTTATCCAATTCATCAAAGATTTGTGAGGCCATATTCACTGGAGCAGCTTTTCTCTATTCTGTTTATCAAGCCTGCCCTGCCCCTGAAGTTGAAGTCAGGATTAGAAATCTGGGAGTTTGGCATATTTGTTCACTCAGCTAGGAACACTGGAGAAGAATGATAGTTACCTTTTACGGGGGAAACAGCATTTAGGTCAGTGCTAACTCCACATTCTCAGACTTTTGAACAGTTTGCCACTCTGGTATCTATTCCTTAAATGCTTTGCTGAGCCTCATTGAATGAAAGAAAAGAAAGTAAGAGAAAGGAAAATGTGACAGGCATAGCATTTGTAAACTTGGATTTTTAGTTAAAATACTAGGATTCTCTAACATGATTGTCCTCTTCTGACTTAGTCTCATATTTTCATATCCTGAAGCAACCTAAATCATGTCCCCTTTTCCCCTCCACCTTTAGTTCTCCGCAGGTCACGAAGCCTGTCCTCACATACCACCTCCTCTCAGGAGGAGACAGATGCCAGCACTGTCACGGCACCTCACACAGGGAGAGACTGGGCCTCAGGGAGATTGACTGCAGGAGCATCACTGCTTAGGCTGGAGACCAGATTCTAGGGGGTTTCTGCCCCTCTGAGAGTCTCTTAGGCATTTTGTCTTTCAGAGTACTTTTCCATTGTTTTGGAAAGCGCTCCTTCAGGACCAGAGTCTACGGTTTTATGGGCAGAGTTTAGTTTCAACGGAAAATCGTGAAAAATTACACTTTACGTTTAGTTATACTCCAAGTCAACTAGGATGTCCTGTTAGAAGCAGGGCTCCAAGCCTTTTTAAAGAACAGTTTATCTTTCTTTTAAACAAATGGAGGTATTACAAGGGACACAGATGGAAGGCAGGTTGCCACATCAAAATAAATTAATGCATAGTTTCCTTCTCCCAAATAACTTTCCTTTAAAAATGAGGGGTGGGAGAATGGAATAAAATGATGAAACTTTAGATTGCTATGTTTAGTCACTTTACAATCGAGAAGCACAATGACTAGCCAACATTCTAATATTTGTTTAAAAAGTAGATGGCTTTAAAAGCCCTGGAGGTAGAATATTTAATCACTTGCATGCTAGCTCCTAAGAATTAATAATTAAGCCGTTCAGCATGAAATGGACGTGGAGATGGACTACTTTGGAAAGTCTATCAAGTAGACTTCCTTTCAGTCTGATGGAAACTCTGGATGGTTACAACCTGGTTTGTTTGCTTTTATTCCCTATACCCAGAACTAGACTTTGAGGAGAAGGGTAAGACAGACATACCATGGGAGGTCACTTCTGGTAGGGGCTGGAAGGGTGTGAGCAGAACGCCCCGCCCATGCCTGTGGTGTTGGCTGGGAACCCCAAGTGGTGAGCTAATAGGCGGCTTTTGACGGTTTCCCTCCACCCAGCTCAGGCTTTCAGTGTCAGTTCCTGCACATAAAATACTGCATAATATTTCCAGAGCAGCATGACTGTGAAAAAATAACTGGCATTCTGAAAGCTGGCATAGTCTCCTATAGCAACATGGGTGAACGTAGCTATTCATTTATCGGTCATTTTTGGTTTTATTGGGTTTCCCATGGACTGAAAGCTATAAAAGTTAGGTTTTCCTTCAGTTTAAGAGAACATTCTTTAATAGTAGAGAAACTTTGGAGTAAAATTATTTTTCCTTAGCAATTTATGATGCTCACTGATGAAAGGCAGGTGTATTTCTTTAGTAAAAATCCTACCACATATATTGACATGAGTAGAAAACATACAGTGAGCATGGTGACTAGCCAGCATTTTAATATTTGTTTTAAAAGTAGACTGCTTTGGGCTTCTCTGGTGGCGCAGTGGTTGAGAGTCCGCCTGCCGATGCAGGGGACACGGGTTCGTGCCCCGGTCCGGGAAGATCCCACATGCCGCGGAGCGGCTGGGCCCGTGAGCCATGGCCGCTGAGCCTGCGTGTCTGGAGCCTGTGCTCCGCAACGGGAGAGGCCACAGCAGTGAGAGGCCCGCGTACTGCAAAAAAAAAAAAGAAAAAAAAAAGTAGACTGCTTTAAAAGCCCTGGAGGTAGAATATTTAATCGTTTGCACGCCCTGAAATGTTCCAGTCCTGGGGTCTTGAACAGGCCCTGGCTGCTGCAATATAGGAGTCCTTTTGTTTTGCATAGCCTGCTCTGTAGCAGAAGTAGGCAGACCAGCACATTTCACTGGCCTGGGCTTTTGAGGTCTTTAGATTCACACCTGCCATCCCAGTACCCTAAGCCTCAGAAGATTTCATTTTCATACCTCCCTAAGCTAATATCTAATAAACTTCTTGTATAAAATGATGTATATCAGGTATTACTGCAGCTATTGACACAGGGTCTGTACTCATGGGGCTTTGTTGATTAGGCAAGACCGAGCTGTCTTTCATTATTTAGTGGGTGTTTTCATATAGGTCATGTGAAGGTTGTCAAGCAAAACAAGAAGGCTTTGCACAGAAACTAAGTTGAGATTTTGATAGATACGGATTATTTCCCCCGACGCCCAAACAGTTTTTTTCTCTTTGGAAGTAGCTCCCATTATTTCAGGATCTCTAGAAGTATGAATGGGGTTAGTGCCTTTTCTCAGGGAAAACTGTCATTTTACTGATGTTTTACAGCAAGAAACATTCTGTTAGTGATGGATATACTGATAAGAATGGAGAACAAGTGAGAAACGAGATTTTTGTGCAGTTGGGGGCTGATTTCATTTATGGGGACATTTAGCCCATTTGTCTTTAAAAATCAAATTAACTACAAATTGTTCCCATCTTCTAGGGAATGCAGAGTAGTTGGCAGCTAGGTGCAGTGTTGTTTCAGGAATTGATATTGGCCTGGAACCACTATAAAGTGGCTGCTTCCAGGTTTCTTCTCCATCATTATTTTAGTTACAGTGTCATTTCAAGCACCCTCACAAAGATGGCACATCCCTAGAAAACAATTTTGAGGGATGAAGCAGTGGTCAGAGGTGTTTAGTACTCGAATATAGGACTCATAATTCCCTGAAGTGCTTTTTCCTCCATAGCCCTCTGCCCTCCTCCTCTGTGGGCTCCCTCAACGAGGCTGCATTCCTGTTTCTAAGACATCATCGGTACAAGTAGTATTACACTGAGTTCAGCGTCAGTTGAACTTCAATAAGAGGAAGGCAGTAATCAGAAATATACTTTACAGTCATCTTTGCTTAGTTATCATGAAAAATGTGGGCATCCCAGCGGCCTTTTATCTATCTCTATTCAGAGGTGGCCAAGAAACCCAGGTCCATCAAGTCCAGCCTGTAGGAAAGCAGGAGGGCATGAGTAATTCATGTTTGATGTGCAGAGTTGGTTGTACCGGGCATCACCACCCAGAGAGAAGGCTTCCAAACCGTAATTTTAAAATGTTAGATGTTAGAGGAGGAGAGGTGAAGAACCATTAGGTTGGAATTAGATATTCCACACTGGCATTTGTTCAGACACTAGATGAACAGATCGCTGCATCCAGATTGATTAGCTCTCTCCGCCTCTGCTGCCCCTCCCGTGAGAATTTTTTTTTTCTTGTAGTGTATAGGATTGGTCCTTCTTTCATTTCTTTTGGTTTAGTACCCGTCGTTCTATCATCTTTGACCTCTGTAATGATGCCTGGGTGGTGGTGAAGAGTACCAAGTGATTCTTAGGCCTCAAATTCCTGCCTATCAATGAGATGTTTGTAGTATTTTCTGTAATGGAACATATACTGGGACAACTTGCTTTCAGCATCAAACCATTTTTTTAAAAAAACATCTTTATTGGAGTATAATTGCTTTACAATGGTGTGTTCGTTTCTGCTTTATAACAAAGTGCATCAGCTATACATATACATATATCCCCATATCTCCTCCCTCTTGCGTCTCCCTCCCACCCTCCCTATCCCACCCCTCTAGGTGGTCACAGAGCACCGAGCTGATCTCCCTGTGCTGTGCGGCTGCTTCCCACTAGCTATCTGTTTTACATTTGTCAAGCCGTTTCTTATCAGAGACTTGGAGCTGATTCCTGACATTTGTTTATGTCCTATGAGGTATATTTATGCTATTTGTCTAAAAACTATTCTTAATAGTTTCTGTTAGCTAGTCAAAACTTCAAAACCTTTTCCTTTCTAAAATATCAATATCTACGAACTTTAGAGCAAATTGTGAGTTCTGTTCTTACCGAGTATCTCATACTGCTTTGAAGTATGGCTACCTGGCACAGAAATCTTCTTTCCCATACCCTGTACATTCCTCAGAAGGACATACCAAACTTTATTCATCTTTGTGACCTCTATAGCAGTACTTCTCAGTGTGTGTTCTATGGGCTGCCTGTATCAGTATCATTTGGGACCCTATTTAAAAACGCACATTCCAGGGCTTCCCTGGTGGCGCAGTGGTTGAGAGTCCACTTGCCGATGCAGGGGACACGGGTTCGTGCCCCGGTCCGGGAGGATCCCACATGCCGCGGAGCGGCTGGGCCCGTGAGCCGTGGCCGCTGGGCCTGCGCGTCCGGAGCCTGTGCTCCGCGGCGGGAGAGGCCACGACAGTGAGAGGCCCGCGTACCGCAAAAAAAAAAAACAAAAAAAACGCACATTCCAGAGGCCCAGCCTTAATTAATCAGAACATCCAGGAATGGAGACCAAGAATCTTCATTTTACAAAACCGTCATGTCCTCCCTGTGAGCCTCATGGTCATTAAAGTTTGGGCAGGGCTTCCCTGGTGCCGCAGTGGTTGAGAGTCCGCCTGCCGGTGCAGGGGACACGGGTTCGTGCCCCCGTCCGGGAGGATCCCACATGCCGCGGAGCGGCTGGGCCCGTGAGCCATGGCCGCTGGGCCTGCGCGTCCGGAGCCTGTGCTCTGCAACAGGAGAGGCTGCAACAGTGAGAGGCCCGCGTACCGCAAAAAAAAAAAAAAGTTTGGGCAGTCGTTCCTGTAGAACCTTTTTAGTATGTTCTCTGGACCAGGCAACTAGTTAGAAATGCAGATTCTCCGACCCTACACTAGGTTAGCTGAATCAGAATCTACATTGTAATAAATTCCTATGAGATAATATGCACACTCCAGTTTGAGCACACTGCTTTACAACTCCTTGCAGGTAGTAAGCTCTCAGTAATTAATCACTGCCTATTGGTTCGTCGATCTGCTTCTCAGATATTCTCCTTTTCTAAAACAAAACAGCCACAACTTTCAGCTTTCCAGAAATTTTAGGGAGTGTCTCAGGAGAATTATTCTATTCTTTTCAATAAAGAATTATAGTGAGAGTTCACTGTGTCACTAGTTTAAGCCCAGACTTAGTGATCTCCTCCTAAATAAATGCAGAAGCACCTCATAAGATATAGTCACAGATCTGTTTCTCATAGGAAAGGGTCTAATTCTCTGCGTGTGTGAGATTCACTCTGGGCCTGGCTCAGAGGCCTCTGCTGCCAGATCAAGTGAAGCTCTTCCCAACAGCCCCCTTGGCCCTTGTCAGTGAGGAGCTTTCAAGGCCACAGCCTCATCTCAGTGGGAGGAAGCATAATTGCATATTGCTTTATATGTTCTTTTAAAACTAGAAAACCTTTCTGTGGATGTGGTAACGTGTTATATCAGTGGTTCCCAAATGTGTCTGAACAGGAAAATCATCTGTGTTGCTTCTTAAAAGTTCAGACACCTAAGCCTCATTCCCGATCCACTGAATCAATTTCTGGGGGAGAATCCTAGCAACCTATTTTTTAAGACACCCTGGACATCTTTGTAATCAGGCATATTTGAGAAACACTGAATTATCTGATCTTTCCCTCAGCAGATTACCTTTCTGATTATATTTTTTGTTGTCCCTTATGTTTTCTTGAACATATATTGCCCCAAGAGCAGTAAAGAAGGCAGCTCGGGGTTGCCAGTTTAGAACTGAAATATGTATAACTAAGTACTGCATAATACTGTTTTTCAAGGACTTAAAAATTAACGTTATTTCATACTACTTATGTCCCTTTGCAAATGTTATAAAAATGGCAAGTGTTCTGAAGATCTAAGATGGTGAAATGATGAAGCACCATAAAATACTTGAGGGGTAGATGTGTGTGCATGGGGCTTGCTTAAACATGTGATTTGTCATCTCTTATCTCAGAACTCCTTTGCATTTAACCCTTGAATGTGCTTTAACCTAAGATAAACTTTTGTTATTATTACTACATTATTTAGAGAAATGACTTATGCTTTCTTTTTCTTGTAATTAAATTGTTCATGTGCTATCCTTTCTGAATTTTGCAGAAGAAAGCTGGTTCTTTCCTCTTGGAAAGGAACAAATTGTGTTGACCTCTAATTTAGGATTAGAGTAATTCTGGGTCTTGAGCATTAAAACAAAAATAAATTATCAAATACTTAATGGTACTCTCTTAGAAGTCACTGAATTTATTGGTTTGTGTAAATCCACTATTAGATAATGTTACTTAATTTGGGATCTCAAATTCTTATACTTTATAAATCACTTCACGGGTTTAAATGATTGTTTTTGATGGGTAGATAGAAAAGGAGTCTTCTTCTCTTACAGTTGGGATCCTGACCATTTCTGTGAAATAATTTAAATACTATCCAGTTGTGGTTTTCCCCAAGTGAGTGTGTCATCTGTAAATGTCAGATCCAGAAGGAAACTTTGATCCCTAACCTTAGGAAATTTAGATCCCTAATTCAAGACTATAGTGATAGGTGAATAAGGTAAGGTGCCTGCTCTCAAGGAATTTATAGTTTAATTGGAAAGGACTTAACTAAAGCCTGTGAAACAAATTGAGACAGAATAAGACATATGACCTTGTTACCAACGGTGCAGCAGGAGTTCAGTGAAGAAGGAAGGAAATAATGAAGCAGGCACGGAATGCTACTGCTTTGGAGAAGGAAGGAGACTTGATTGATTTGGGCTTCTAAGTCCAGAAGTGAGCCTTCTACCCAAGTAAAGAATAACTGTAAAAGAAGAAGAGGCTTTTAGTCAGGAACAAGCAGGGTATGATGGATGTTAAGACTGACTTAGTAGAGCCCAGGGAAGAAATGTTGCAGAAAAGGAAGGAATCATAATTATGAATATTTGAAGGCCAGAGGCTTGGGAATTTTGTTTTCATGTAGTTGGAAGAAACTGATGCATGTTATTAGCAGTGCTGATTGTGAGGTTAGAAAAACAGTAATTTTGTTTGTGTCTTTATTCATTTCCAAAACCAAATGTGTGTGCATGTGTATGTGTATCTGATACTCTGTTTTTAACATCTTTGAGCCATAAGGTGGCATTGCAAATAAAATTTTAAATTTCTGTTAGTTTTAAATTTTATTATGTTCTGATGAATGGGACACTCTCTAGCGCAGATTAAGACATTTGGAGGAAAAAAAATGATGCTTGTGCCAGCCTTGCAGGGTCATCTGAGAGTTACGGGCCAATTGTCTAAGTACTGCTTATGCTTGGATAGTGGTAGAGAGATGTGGTTCCCTGGTTTCCTAGTACCTGGGACACGTTTCACTTAGCAAAAAAGTGCGTTGCATGTGATGTGTAGTGGTAACTACACTGAAAGGGCTTTAAGTCATTGTCATATTGTAGCTCAATGTTTTTTAGCTTTCTGATGACGTTTTATATTCTACTTAATAGAGTGTATACATTAGGAGTGTCTTTCACAAGGTTCCAAATAAGTTATCCTTTAATGACTGAGATGTGGCTGTTTAGAAGAATGAGTGAGAAGTTTTGGCACCACAGGGCAGCACAGTCTGGAAAGTTGCTTGTATCTTTATTTGGTCTTATTAGAACACAGACTCTGCCACGGCGAAAACTGTTTTGGCTGTGCGTATTTCAGCCTGTGTCCTACCCAGAGCCTGGACGGCACACCAGGTTCCAGGGAGATCACTGACACGTCAAGTCATGTCCACTAGGAAAGATCCTTCACATGCCCCCAGGTTCTGACAATTTTGAGAATTCTTCCTCAGTTGGAGAAGAACAGTTTTGGAACCTGCCTGAGCTGTTTGAAATTCACAAAATTGAAAATATAGAGCTGGTTTCTGGAAAGAATACTGTTTTGTGTTCTTTACAAATATGTCATATTATAAATGCATATTTTCATTCACATATTAAACCTTGAAAAGGAACTCTATAAGCAGCTCCTGAAAGGGAGTGAGGGTAGTGTGAGCAACAGCATTTCACTCTGGAGATTCAGTATTAATAATGGAATATTTGTGTCTTAAGTGGTGTGTGCAGTTTGTTCAGTGGTTGTGTTTTTTCTTAATAGCTATTGTTGAAAAACTGCTTTATGGGTAATTTTTCTAAGTATCTTTGGCTAAGTGAAGTCCTAAGTTTTGGATTTGAATAATTTCATTCTTTAGTGTTCATTTTGCCCCGCCAGCAAAAAGTATTACCTGATAGCAGTTGAAGGGTTATATTTACTTATTTAACAAAAACATATATAATGCTTACTTTGTGCCAGGTGCTTTTCTATATGTTTTACAAATATTAACGTATTTAGTCTTCTTCGCAACCCTATGGAGTAGGTTTTTTTCTGTCCCCCATTTTACCAGTGAGGAAACTGAGGCTCCAATTAGTTACTGTGTTGTCCAAGGCCATTTAGCTAATAGGTGTGTCAGCTGGGGTTCAAATTCAGGCAGCCTGCCTGCAGAGTGTGTGGGCTTAAACACTGTGCTCTACTAAGTCACTCTTTCTCAGGAGGGAAAAAACCAATACAGATAGATTGAGTCATGACTGTTTTGCTGTCAGTTCATCAGATTCTTTGATCTATCAGTAACTCGGGAGCCCATTTACCTTGTTTTGTGCTAACAATTCTGCTGAATTCTTTAAATGTGTGGCTTAAGATGACATTCTCCTTTATTACTGTAAATGAAAACACACAATTTAAAAAATATACTTGTAAAAACAGTGAAATATATATTCCAAGGGCTTGATTGAGAGGTTCTCAGTGGCAAGAACTAGGTCTTTTTTTTTTTTTTTTTTTTTTTGCGGTACGCGGGCCTCTCACTGTTGTGGCCTCTCCCGTTGCGGAGCACAGGCTCCAGACGCGCAGGCTCAGCGGCCATGGCTCACGGGCCCAGCCGCTCCGCGGCATGTGGGATCTTCCTGGACCGGGGCACGAACCCGTGTCCCCTGCATCGGCAGGTGGACTCTCAACTACTGCACCACCAGGGAAGCCCAGAACTAGGTCTTCTTGACTGATGTCCTTTGACCCCAGTATGCTTTCACCAAAAACCTTTCTTTTCCTTTCACTATACCTTTGGAGTTGGGATGGAACCTGGAGATGAACTATTCCACACCTTCCTTTTATAAATAAGCAAACTGAGGCTCAGAGAGTTCATGCCCAAGCCCTCAGCAGCTAGTTCTGAAGCAGAAATGTGACTTAAATTACTTGGCTCAATTTAGTGGTCTTTTCCTTCCATTATAGAAATTGAAAAGTTACAGTGCTCTGAGAACCCAGATAAAATATCTAATAAACTTCGAAACATTTTAGATCCATTTGGAAAGCATATATTATACTTTTATTAATCTCAGTTATTTCTCAACCTCAAACCTCATCTTTTCTCTTCTGACATTTGTTATATCTTTCAGTACTTCCAGCCAACACATACAGACCTGCTTGTAAGTCATGCCAAGTGTTCTGAGACCGGCATCCCTTTACATAATTATACATACACATAAGTAATATATAAGCTTAATATTGACTTGATTGAAATGACTGCACAAATGGGAAATAGATATGATTATAGGTGGTTATCAAATCAAACAAATATGTATCACTAGAGAGGTAGTTCCTGCAGTAAGCTGGGAGATTATAAGTCATAGCCTAAGTATATAGAATGTATTCTGGACTTGAAAATTCCTACCATTGGAAAAGCTAGGAGGTGATCCAAACTTGAACACTGAAGTTTGGTCTTTTACTGGAAGAATGTGTTATAAGCACTGGGCTTTTCAGTAAACTAACTAGTTTATAAAATAGAGGAGGTAGCCAACCTGAAATAGATTGTATTTT
This sequence comes from Mesoplodon mirus, assembly GCF_964341445.2. Lineage (NCBI taxonomy): Eukaryota > Metazoa > Chordata > Mammalia > Artiodactyla > Ziphiidae > Mesoplodon > Mesoplodon mirus. Next base: position 17,996,177 of record NC_138996.1, on the reverse strand, counting down.
AAAAATTTGTATTTCAGTCATGTGGCATTTTAAATGCAAACAAATATTGGCTGAAATTCTCATGTAGAAATAGGTTTAGAAAAGTGGGTGGTTCTTAGTAAGTTCACCTAAAGCCCTGTTAATACAAAATATAGCCTGCATATAATATATATCTGTGCTCTGTGGAAGTCTCTGTGACCCTCTCAAGTTTTTCACCTGGTAGTAGTTTAAAATATTTTAAATTTATATATTTGCAATTTTTATTTTCTATATCATTTGAGATGAATTTTAAATGAGGTATGGATAATAAAATAGAATATAACTAAGATATGTAGTACAATAAAAGGTAGTGATTGAACAAATCAGGAACATTATAAATTGAGTAAAATACACTCTTTTTTAAAAAAGTCACATTTGTTTCATTTTAATGTCTTTTACAATACAGAATCTTATCAATTAAAAATTTAATAGGAAAAAGACCAGTCTTCTTCTGATAATACTTTAAAATAGAAATGCATGTGAATCCATAACCATATAGTTTCACTGGCTAGTTTTACCAACTGATGTAAGTCTCTTGACTGATGTTTTTATAATTTATGTCAGAGTTTTAAAAAATATACACTTAAGTTTGTTTAAACTTACTTTTAGATAATTATAGGTTCACATACAGTTCTAAGAAGTAACACAGAGAGATCCTGTGTGCCCTTTGCCTGGTTTTCCCTAATTATAACATCTTACAAAACTATAGCACCATATCACAACCAAGAAATTGACAGTGATACAATCCACTCATTTTATTTAGATTTCCCCAGTTTTACATGTACGTGTTTTGTTCTGTGCAGTTTTATCCCACGTATATGTTTGTGTATCCACCACCACAGTTAAGATACAGAACAGTCCCATCACCACATGGATCCCTGTAATTGCCTTTGTAATATACACCTTCCTCCTCACCCCTCACTCCCTCTTTGTCTCTGACTTCCACAGACTCATCGGTTTTCCATCTCTAGAATTTTGTCATTTCAAGAATGTTAAATGAATGGGATTGTGTAGTGTGTAACCTTTAGGAATTGCTTTTTTTTTTTTTTTTTTTTTTTTTTTTTACTAAACATAATTCCCTTGAGTTTCATCCAACTTATTTGTGTTAACAGTTTTTTTATTGCTGAGTGGTATTCCATGGATACTGGTATAACCACAGTTTGTTTAACCATTCCCCCATTGGACGACATCTGGCTTATTTCCAGTTCTTGGCTATTATGAATAAAGCATCTATGAATGCTTGTGTACAGGTTTTTTTGTGTGAACATAAGTTTTTCTCTGGGATAATTGCCCAAGAATGCAATTACTAGGTTATATGGTAATTGCACCTTTAGTTGGGAAAGAACTTGCCAAACGATAATATTTTCTAAGGTGGTTGTACCTTTTTACATTCCCACCAGCAGTGAGAATGAGAGATTCGGTTTCCCCACATCCTCACCAGCACAACATTGTCATTATTTTTATGTCCTATGAGATGATACAGTCTGATATGAATATTAATCAAATGGATAATTTAATGAGTTATGGACATTAATCAATGTATAAGGTAGCTAACATTATCTCCAATAAAAAGTAGTAATTAAATAGATCAAATGTTGTGAAATTGAATAAAATGTACTTCTAATATACTTTGAATATTAATACTTAATCAAGAAGTTAGCTCCTACTTTTATTTTTACCATTAAAGTAAGTAGGAAGAAGGCAGGTGTTACTATGTCCAAGTTTAAAGATTTTAGAGACCGATGATTTGCCTAATACCACTTCACAATTTGTTAACATTCTTTTTCCTTATTACTTTTCCATTTCCTTACTACTTTTCTTTGATAGGAATGCTTGAACCTATCAGACTTGATTTTTTTAAATCTCAGAAATAGAATGAAAAGAGAACTTCCTGATGTGATGAAAGTTAAGAAAGAAAGAAAGGAAGGAGAAAAGGAGTCTAGGAGGATGCCTTAATAGCAGGAGGCTGGGCTGCTGGTCAGAATGGGATGTACTCATGGCCTTCTAAAGAGGAGAAAGAGGGTAGTGAAGGGACTTTGAGCCACACTCTTGGGGTTCATAATTTGGACAGTACTTATAGTTTAACTTGTTAGTTCCTTTTGCTCTGTAAACGTATTTTTATTTTCTCTCTTGTCCACTTTAAGCCTGTGTATAACAGTTGTGTGATAGTACTGTCAGTTGCAGCCTCTCTTAGAGTTGCCTTTGGAGCATGAAAATACATTTCCTTTTTGATTGTTGTAAGCCACCTTAATTAATATAGGTAACATTTTCTGAGCCCTTACTGTGAACCAGGCACTGAACTCTTTAGCTTATTTAATCATTGTGACAACTCTGTGTAAAGAATTACCCCGAAATTTAGCAGCTTAAAGAATGAACATTAATTATTTCAGTTTCTAAGGGTTAGGAATTTAGGATGCTTAGCTAGGTGCATCTAGTTCAGGATCTCTCATGAGGGTGGACTCGAAACATTTTTTTTTTCCTGTGCTATACAGTAGGTCCTTGTCGGTTATCTATTTTAAATATACTAGTGTGTATGTGTCCCAAACTCCCAATCTATTCCCCACCACCACCACCCTTTCCCCCTGGTAACCATAAGTTCGTTCTCTAAGTCTGTGAGTTTGCTTTGTAAGTTCATTTGTATCATTTTTTTTAGGTTCTGCATATAAGTGGTATCATATGATATTTGTCTTTTTCTGTCTGACTTACTTTGCTTAGTATGATAATCTCCAGGTCCATCCATGTTGCTGCAAATGGCATTATTTCATTCTTTTTAATGGCTGAGTAATATTCCATTGTATATACGTACCACATCTTCTTTATCCATTCATCTGTCGACGGACATTTAGGTTGCCTCCATGTCTTGGTGATTGTAAACAGCGAACAGTGAACATTGGGGTGCATGTATCCTTTTGAACCATGGTTTTCTCTGGATATATACTGTGTATATATGTATATATGTATATGTGTGTGTGTGTGTGTGTATACACACACACACACACACACACTGTGGAGTGGGATTGCTGGATCATATGGTAGCTCACTTTTTAGTTTTTTAAGGAACCTCCATACTGTTTCCATAGTGGTTGTACCAATTTACGTTCCCACCAACAGTGTAGGAGGGTTCCCTTTTCTCCGCATCTCCTGCATTTATTGTTTGTAGACTTTTTGATGATGGCCATTCTGACTGGTGTGAGGTGGTATCTCATTGTAGTTTTGATTTGCATTTCTCTAATACGTAGCGATGTTGAGCATCTTTTCACTTGCCTCCTGGCCATCTGTATGTCTTCTTTGGAGAAATGTCTGTTTAGGCCTTCTGCCCATTTTTTGATTGGGTTCTTTTTTTGTTTGTTTGTTTTTTGATATTGAGCTGCATGAGCTGTTTGCAAATTTTTGATATTAATCCCTTGTCAGTCCCATCCTTTGCAAATATTTTCTCCCATTCTGTGGATTGTCTTTTCATTTTGTTTATGGTTTCCTTTGCTGTGCAAAAGCTTTTGGGTTTAATTAGGTCCCATTTGTTTATTTTTGTCTTTATTTCCATTACCCTAGGAGACAGATCAAAAAAGATTTTGTTGTGATTTATGTCAAAGAGCGTTCTGCCTATGTTTTCTTCTGAGAGTTCTATAGGATCTGGTCTTACATTTAGGTCTTTAATCCATTTTGAGTTTATTTTTGTGTATGCTGTTAAAAAATGTTCTAATTTCATTCTTTTACATGTAGCTGTCCAGTTTTCCCACACCATTTATTGAAGAGACTGTCTTTTCTCCATTGTATAATCTTGCCTCCTTTGTTGTAGATTAATTGACCCTATGTGCATGGGTTTATTTCTGGGCTTTCTATCCTGTTCCACTGATATATATGTCAGTTTTTATGCCAGTACCATACTCTTTTGATGAATGTAGCCTTGTAGTATAGTCTGCAGTCAGGGAGCCTGATTACTCCAGCTCCGTTTTTCTTTCTCAAGATTGCTTTGCCTAATCGGGGTCTTCTATATCTCCATTACAAATTTTAAGATTTTTTTTGTTCTAGTTCTGTTAAAAAAAAAAATGCCATAGTAATTTTTTTTTTTTTTGCGGTACACGGGCCTCTCACTCTCGTGGCCTCTCCCATTGCGGAGCACAGGCTCCGGACACGCAGGCCCAGCGGCCATGGCTCACGGGCCCAGCTGCTCCACAGCACGTGGGATCCTCCCAGACCGGGGCACAAACCCATGTCCCCTGCATCGGCAGGCGGACTCTCAACCACTGCGCCACCAGGGAAGCCCTGCCATAGTAATTTGATAGGGGTTGCATTGACTTTGTAGATTGCCTTGGGTAGTATAGTCGTTTTGACAATATTGATTCTTCGAATCCAAGAACATGGTATATCTTTCCATCTGTTTGTATCATCATCTGTTTCTTTCATCAGCATCTTATAGTTGTCAGTGTACAGGTCTTTTGCCTCCTTAGGTAAATTTATTCCTAGGTATTTTATTCTTTTTGATGTGCTGGTAAAGGGAATTGTTTCTTTAATTTCTCTTTCTGAACTTTCATTGTTAGTATATAAAAATGCAGTAGATTTCTGTGTATTAATTTTGTATCCTGCAACTTTACTGAATTCATTGATGAGCTCTAGTAGCTTTCTGGTAGCATCTGTAGAATTTTCTATGTATAGTATCATGTCATCTGCAGACAATGACAGTTTTACTTCTTCTTTTCCAATTTGGATTCCTTGTATTTCTTTTTCTTTTCTGACTGCCATGGCTAGGACTTCCCAAAACTATGTTGAATAGAAGTGGCAAGAGTGGACATCCTTGTCTTGTTCCTGATCTTAGAGGAAATACTTTCAGCTTTTCACTGTTGAGCATGATGTTAGCTGTGGGTTTGTCGTATATGGCCTTTATTATGTTGAGGTATGTTCCGTCTGTGCCCACTTTCTGGAGAATTTTTATCATAAATGGGTGTTGAATTTTGTCAGAAGCCTTTTCTGCATCTATTGAGATGATCATATAGTTTTTAGTCTTCAATTTGTTGATGTGGTGTATCACACTGATTTGCAGACAGTGAAAAATGCTTGCACCACTGGGATAAATCCTACTTGACCGTGGTGTATGCTCCTTTTAGTGTGCGTTGGATTCGGTTTGCTAGTATTTTGTTGAGGATTCTTGGGTCTGTGTTCATCAGTGATGTTGGCCTGTAATTTTCTTTTTTTGTGGTATCTTTGTCTGGTTTTGGTATCAGGGTGATGGTGGCCTCATAGAATGAGTTTGGGAGTGTTCCTTCCTCTGCAAGTTTTTGGAAGAGTTCCAGAAGGATAGGTGTTAACTCTTTTCTAAATGTTTGATAGAATTCACCTGTGAAACCATCAGGTCCTGGACTTTTGTTTGTTGGAAGTTTTTCAATCACAGTTTCAATTTTAGTATTTGTGATTGGTCTGTTCATATTCTCTAGTTCTTCCTGGTTCAGTCTTGGGAGATTGTACCTTCCTAAGAATTTGTCCATTTCTTCTAGGTAGTCCATTTTATTCGCATATAGTTGCTTGTAGTAGTCTCTTATAATCCTTTGTATTTCTGTGGTGTCCATTGTAACTTCTCCTTTTTCATTTCTCATTTTATTGATTTGAAACAATAGAAAAGTGCAGTGAAACTAAAAGCTGGTTCTTTGAAAAGATAAACAAAATTGATAAACTTCAAGACATTATTAGCTGGGGCTGCAGTTATCTGAAGACTTGGTTAGGGCTGGAAAATCTGCTTCCAAGACGACTTGCTTGTGTAGCTTTTGGTCCATCATCATGTAGCCCTCCCCATAGAGCTTCTTGGATATCCTCATGACATGGTACCTGGCTTTACCCATAGTGAATGATTCAAGAGAGTTTTCTACTGAAGAAGTCACAGTGCCTTTTTTTATTTATATTTATTTTTGGCTGTGTTGGGTCCCCGTCTCTGGGCGAGGGCTCTCTCTAGTTGCGGCAAGCGGGGGCCACTCTTCATCGTGGTGCACGGGCCTCTCACTGTCGCGGCCTTTCTTGTTGCAGAGCATAGGCTCCAGACGCGCAGGCTCAGCAGTTGTGGCTCACTGGCTTAGTTGCTCCGCGGCATGTGGGATCTTCCCAGACCAGGGCTCGAACCCGTGTCCCCTACATTGGCAGGCAGACTCTCAACCACTGCGCCACCAGGGAAGCCCACAGTGCCTTTTTTTACCCAGTTGCTAGAAGTCACACACTGTCACTTCAGCCATATTCTGTTCATTAGAAGTGAGTCACTAAGTGAAGCCCGTGCTGAAGGGGAAAGGAATTAAGTTCTACGCTATGAATGGAGCAGTGTCAAAGATTTTGTGGACATAATTTAAAACTGCCACACCTGGGTTACCAGTATTGTCTCGATTTTCCAGATGAGCAAACTTGTGAATGGAGAAGTTAAGTGACTGGTCCAAGGTGCATAGCTAGTTGGAGAAGTAGGGTTTAAATTTCAGCAGCCTGGCTCCATGTGACTCCTTTTCTTTGTCCTTTTTTTTTTTTTTTTGGTTTCATTTTGTTTTTACTACATATGCTTTACTGCCTTGAGTACACATTAAAAATATACACACTTCTTCATACTCATTCACATCTGGATATTTATGGGTTACTTGCCTCTTTTATGCCTCACTCCTAGTACTGTGACTTAATACTTAGATCCACTCATTTAGTTCATTCTGTAGATACTTAGCATCTACTGCTAAGTACTGGGATGCTCACCACTGTCGTGTGGGGAAGAACTTTGATTTTGAAGGTGTACTGACCTAGCAGCAAAGAATTTCAAGGGGTATATTGGGTAGTTTCCCATGACTAAACATTGGGAAGCAAACATTTTTCCCATAGCCTTTTAGTTTTGTAGTTCTCACACCTTCTGTAGTTGTTAGAACTATGGTGCATTGTTGGTGGTTATTTAGAATGCACTGTGAGCTAAAGTTGACAGTGGGATCAGCTTCCTCAGATGAAGTTTGTCCACTACTGATATCAAAAGCAATAAATGCATTAGACCCCTGGGCAGTGTTAGGACCATAATCTTGCCCCTGCTAATTTTTTTCCAGTACTTTAAGTGACTATGAAGAACCCTGCGCTATCTGGGATAGTTTTCCTCTGCAGTTTGGGAGGAGTAAAATGAAGTAAAAAAATTTTTTTCCCCCAAGAGATCTGCTTTGTAAAATGACAGTCACCCAAACTATGCCGAAAGAGAGAGAGGTCTTAGAATTTTGATAATATTTCTGTATATTCTTGTCTTATATTTCATTTTGTTAGGCCATGGAATAGTCTGTATTATGGGTAGCCCAAGGAATCTTTCTGACATACAATTTTAGGGTACACTATAGGATTAAAAAACCCTAAGGGTAACTGCACTTTGCAGCATCAGAATGCAAACTTCTGTTTATAATGTACTGGATAACGTGTCCAATTAAAAATCTTCTCATTTTAACAGTGTATGCAGTGCAGTGTAATTGGATAGAGTACGATTCCATGGGTTAACCAGGGTTAAAACAGAATAAGCCATCAAAAAATTGACTCAAGGGCTTCCCTGGTGGCACAGTGGTTGAGAGTCCGCCTGCCGATGCAGGGGACACGGGTTCGTGCCCCAGTCCGGGAAGATCCCACATACCGCAGAGCAGCTAGGCCCGTGAGCCATGGCCGCTGAGCCTGCGCGTCCGGAGCCTGTGCTCCACAACGGGAGAGGCCACAACAGTGAGAGGCCCGCGTACTGCAAAAAAAAAAAAAAAAAAAAAAAAAAAAATTGACTCAAGGAACTTAGAGAAGGCATGATGGGGTGCTAAAGGGTAAAGCTTCCTGCCTTTATAAGGAACTTCTTGTTGAACTCGAAGGACTTAACAACCACATATTGTGTTTGACAGCACTCAGTGAATTTCTTAATAATGTGGCTAAGTTCTCACTTGCGCGCGCGCACACACACACACACACACACACACACACACACACACACACACACACACACACACACACACACACACACACACACACACACACATCTAGTTTCCTATCTAGGCTAATTCAGACCCTGAATTCCTAATTTGTCTCTGGTACCCACCTCTCTTTGTGTCTGACAGCACTAAGAAAATGTCTTAATGAGGTCAAGCACTTACGTGTACAGACACATCTGCCTATACTTGGGCAGTTTCAAACCCTAGAAATTCTTGATTTGTCTTATCCTTTTAAAAATATAACGGGGCCTCCCTGGTGGCGCAGTGGTTGAGAGTCCGCCTGCCGATGCAGGGGATGCGGGTTCGTGCCCCGGTCTGGGAGGATCCCATATGCCGCGGAGCGGCTGGGCCCGTGAGCCATGGCCGCTGGGCCTGCGCGTCCGGAGCCTGTGCTCCGCAACGGGAGAGGCCACAACAGTGAGAGGCCCGCGTACAGCAAAAAAAAAAAAAAAATATATATATATATATATATAACAGATGTGAGGAATGGCCTAGATTAGACGTTGGTTTTAAGAAGTCCTATCGAGGTGAGAGTTTGAGACCAACTGATTTTAAATTGATATTGGGTTGGACTGGGATAAGCTCCTCCAGAATGAAAGTAGAAGCATGGTGTACCTAGTGCTAACTTGTGGCCCAGTTCCCTGTCCATTTTCTGAGCCCTGTACTTACGAGTTTATGAAACGTGGTGTTCCTCTTTCTTCACTGTGTTCTCCCCTGAGTCTTCCTCCTTTCCCTCATAAGTTAGTGGAAACTTTCTGATCACCGTGGCAAAGGGACCCTGGTTCCCATGGGCCCTAAATAAAGCCATCAATTTGGTCATACAGACAGGATATCCACCTGAATAGCACTCGGGGCAAACAGTAGTGGATCCCTCAGAACTGGGGAGTCGTGCATTGTGGGTAAGTATGTGGCTGTTTTCTTTAGAAAGGATAGAACAGTTATCCATTTAAAGCTAAAACAAAGCTGGGAGTCCATAACAACAGCATAGTGACCCTTTAATCCTATGGTTAGTCGGTCCTTGGTGTCTGTAGCAACCTGGCCTCCTGAACCAAAACATACTTTCTCAGGGCTGGAAGAGGAGCAAGTCTTTAGGTCCAGTAGGTGGCCATTGTCAGGAAAAAGGAGCTTGACCATCTATTCAATTTGAAGCCAATGCCAAGAAGAAACTGGAGCTTGACCAAAGGCTGGTCAGTTTCTGCTGAGCTGCAACCAGAATTAAATACCTGGCAGGCCATTTTAATGATTGTGGTAATCCATTTCTGTGGTGGCAAGGTACGAATGGGAGGACTTCCCTGGTAAGCGCAGTGGTTAAGAATCTGCCCGCTAATGCAGGGGACACAGGTTTGAGCCCTGGCCCAGGAAGATCCCACATGCTGCTGAGCAGCTAAGCCCGTGCGCCACAACTACTGAAGCCCGCACGCTAGAGCCCGTAGAGCCCGGTGGCAACAAGAGAAGCCACCGCAATGAGCAGCCTGTGCACCGCAACGAAGAGTAGACCCTGCTTGCCGCAACTAGAGAAAGCCCGTGCACAGCAACGAAGACCCAACGCAGCCAAAAATAAACAAAATAAATAAATGTATTTTTTAAAAAAAGATACGAATGGGAAATCATAGCAGGCCAGCAAAGCCTTCTTTGGAACTGAGAGGACCAGCAGTCCTCAGCGTGGTTCAGTCTTGCAGTTTGGGTTTTCAGCTGGTACTTATAGAATAAGCAAAGAACTAAATCTACTTACACTTTATTTAAAAAGAATAAAATAATTTATTGTTATTATTATTTAATCAGAGCGTAAAACTTACAGGGCTCTGGAACACACAGATCCCCTGCCCCAGCCTCGTGTGTTTAAACAACCCAGCTCTATGGGACTTATACTGCCGCACATACATGGAGCTCTTTTTAACTTCTCTGCCCCTGAAACCACGTTTATTTCATGGTCTCAGAAGAGATAAGGCACTTCTTGGATGTTGGAAAGTGAGTGATTCCTCTGTTCTTGTCCTAGTGAGAAGTAGGTTGATCACAAAGCAAGAACATCCCTTTGACTGAAGCTAGGATGGATGCTCCTGCGCCTAGGGCCTTAGCTTAGAGTCACTAGTGCCCTTTTTTGGGTTAGATTTTATTTTTAGAGTAAGTACAAAGAAACACTCACTGATGGACAGAATTGAAATGTGAAGCAAGTTACGTAAATGTATATTTCTACTAGAATCGAGTTTGTCCCTTTGGAGCAAGGACAGGCAGAAGATGAGAATTTCTAAGGACAAAAGTGGATGGGAAGGACCCAAGGTTTATATTTTCAAAGAAAGGAGATCTATTTGGGCTTGTGTTTGTTCTTTTTTTTTTTTTTAAGAAATAGTTTGTGCTTATAAATATTTAAATGCCAGAGGGCATAAACATAAAAATGAAAGTTCTTTGTAATCCCACCTTCCCTCCCCACTATTAACTTAATAGTTAATGCGGTATATATGCTTTTAGCACCTTTTTTACCTGCGTATGTACTTAAAAACACTAAAAGAATTAGTGGGATTATGGGCAATTTCTGGTGTTTGCTTTTTTACTTAATAATCAGAAACCATGTTCCATATCAGTAGATAAGGATATCTCCTCACCATTTTATTTTTCTTGTTTTTTTTTTTTTTTTTTTGCGGTACACGGGCCTCTCACTGTTGTGGCCTCTCCCGTTGCGGAGCACAGGCTCCGGACGCACAGGCTCAGCAGCCATGGCTCACGGGCCCAGCCGCTCTGTGGCATATGGGATCTTCTCAGACTGGGGCACGAACCCGTGTCCCCTGCACCAGCAGGCGGACTCTCAACCACTGCGCCACCAGGGAAGCCCTCTCCTCACCATTTTAAATGTGCACGAGTTTGAGCATTTTCTCAAACTTTTTGTGAGTTACTCATTTACCTTTGAAATTGGACTTACTTAAGCAAACAAAAAGTATGTTTCAGTCGTCATTAGTAGAAACGTGAGTGATTTTACTGTTTCCCATGTACTGATCGTTCTCTCCTTGTTCATAGGTGCACAGTCCTGAATTTTCTGTGGTCCGTTTATGACTTTTTATGCCTGCGATTTTTATGCGATTTCCGTCTGTTTTTCATTTTTCTCGTTGTTTTTTTGTCTCATTTCTCTTTTTCATCTAAATTTGCCTCTTACAACGTTAATTTTTTCTGCCTTTTTGTCACATGGGTGTTTATCATTTGATGTTGTAACGGTACTGATATGATTGTGACTGGGAAGTATTATCACCTCATTTTGTTGCCGTGTCATCACCAGAGGCGCTGACAAGCAAACACTTACTGTTTCCCATGAATACAATGTTACTCTGTAGATTTCTAAAATCAAGGGAAAATTGTATACTGTGTGCTTAGGACTGTGCTACACGCTACCCAGAAAAGCACTTTCACCCTCTAAAATGCCCACTGCAAGGTCTTACCTGGGAACCCACTTGCATGTTTCAAAAAAAAGTTACACCAAAAGAATGATTTAGATATACAACGCATTTGAAAGCTGCTTTTGGAGTCTACATTGTGTATGTGTGAGAATGTGGATAGGTGGAGAGAAAGTTTGCAGAGGATAGATGATCATAGAAGCGCCCCCATGGGTTTTAGGATATTTCAAATAAATGATTATACAGTTATTCTTGAGTCATTAGAAAATGTGAAGTTGCCTTTCCCAATCCTAGAATTTAAGAGGAACCTCAAGAGGTCAGCTCATAGCAGCTAGAGATGATGTTTAAGACCTTTTTATAAATGATTAAAATGTCCACAGAAAATGCCCATAGTCTTGGGACACTGTGTGTTTACTGGATCTGGCTGCTTGCTGAAAAGTGTGCATGATTATTCTCTACTGTATACTGAAATGAACAAGCATTTGTCTATTGGTTTTTATTTTAATGTCTAGATTACCTACAAGATCATGCATGTTCTTTGTTAAAGGGAGGGCGTTTCCATTTCAGGGCCTGTTTTGGCCTTTCTGTCCAGGAAAGCCCAAGACTGACACAGTGACTTTACTTACTGAATTAGAGTTTAGAAGTCAGTCACTGAAGTGTGGCTTGTCTTTCCCCATGGGAGCTAGCACTGCCATTTAAGAACACTCAGCTGGTGTTATCCAAAATGTAACTGTGGCCTCTGCAGGAATGGTTGATAACGGCTGAGCCAAGAAGGCCTTTGCTCTAACTGACCCGCACAGGACGATTTCTCCTAGCATTTATTCTTTCAATCCTGTTGGGGTAGAAATGAAGTTGGAGGTACATCCACAGAATCCATTAGCGTCCCTTTGGGACAGAGCTTGTCAGCAGCTTCACATCTTGAACTTCTATGAGGCATGTTGTGTCCTTGACTAAGAAATGTGTTTCCCCATGTGTCTGATAAAGTAAACATCTGCAACGCTAAAGGCGTAGTGCCAGGCACATCTGTGTCCATAGACAATGCTGTTAAATTAAGGGTTGCCCTGGAAAACGATTGACCTGCGACAAAGTTCATTCGGCGTCATTCATTTGTTTTGGGGCGCTTTTTTCTGAGTATTTGATCATGGGTCTTACATGTCTCTTAAACGTTTATCTCATTGTTTGGGTTCTAATTGTTTACTCTGTGAATGAGCTAAGCTTTCTCTTGTCACAGAAAGCTGCATATTCCTTCAGTGACAGTAGGCTCCCTGCAAGCAAGAATCGTGTCTAGGAAAGGGAACCCTCCTGCACTGTTGATGGGCATATACTCGGGGCTCTTTGCACGTATTTCTGCCCTCAGGCAGAGGCTGTTGGCCCGGCACTGCTGGCAATCAGGGAATCCAGCAGACAGAGCAGATGTCTTTTACATGTCCACACGTGCAGTCACATGGTATTTGACTAACCGAATGGCCAATTAAATTCAGAATTAGATTGCCTTTTTCCTCTCATCTATTTGATTTACTATCAATCAATGTGGATTTTTTTTTTTTTTTTTTTTTTTTCTTTTTGCGGTATGCGGGCCTCTCACTGTTGTGGCCTCTCCCGTTGCGGAGCACAGGCTCCAGATGCGCAGGCCCAGCGGCCATGGCTCACGGGCCCAGCCGCTCCGCGGCATATGGGATCCTCCCAGACCGGGGCACGAACCCATATCCCCTGCATCGGCAGGCGGACTCTCAACCACTGCGCCACCAGGGAGGCCCAATCAATGTGGATTAAACAATCGATTCTCAAAAAAAAAAAAATCATGTCTAGGGACTTCCCTGGTGGTCCAGTGGCTAGGACTCCACGCTTCCACTGCCAGGGGCGCAGTTTCGATTCCTGGTTGGGAAACTAAGGTCCCCCATGCCGCACGGCAAGGCCAAAAAAAAAAAAAAAAAAAAAAAATCATGTCTAACCTTTGCGATTTCCATAGACATAGCAAAGGCAAAACCCAGAAGTGCTTTATTATTTAATGGCTCAGATAAAACGAGTGGTGGTGAGAAGAGTAGGGAAACTAAAATGTTTTAAAACATCCCCGTGATTTTAGGTCCCAGTTACCATAGAAAAGCATGAATTAGATATTCAGGAAGAGGTTTTTTTTTTCCCATTCATTATCTGTGATTTTTTTTTTTAACTTAATGAAGTTTCCCAGTCTGAGGAGGTCTAGAAAGGATTCAGAACACATAGATTCCAAGCATTTGGATTTCAGAGACCTTTAGTTGTCCTCATAACTTCATAATGTAAGTATTTAAGAGTTGTTTCTCCTAGCCAGTCTATCTGTTCTGTCAGAGGAGAGAATAGCTCTTCATTGAGAGATAAGATGTCTTGGCAGGTTTCTGAGACAATAATGGGCTTCACTAGAGTCTAAGAAATGTAATTCATGTCCATGTATAAATAAAGTGTCAGACATCTTAGTTGCCTCTAATTTGATGAACAAAACAGAGTGGCCTTGAGTCTCTTTTTAATCCATGGGCGAGAGGCAAATTTAGGCCTATCAGTTCAGTGTTTTTTTTGGGTTTTGTTTTTGTTTTTTTTTAATGTTTAACAGTTTTTTTTTGTTGAGATACTGAGATAAGAATCTTCTAATTCTGAAATATATAAAAAAGTTTTCTCTATAAACTTCACAATTTTTATTGATACAAATATTGACATTATTTATGGTTTCCTAAATAAAGTAATAAAAAAATGTAGGCTGTTCTCAACCTAACAATACATTTATAGTCTCTAAAACAATTATAGAAAGATAGAAAATACAAATAAGCTAATAAAAAACATCAGAATCACTTATTAGGACTTCGCTGGAGGTCCAGTGGTTAAGACTCTGTGCTTGCATTGCAGGGGGCATGGGTTCAATCCCTGGTCGGGGAACCAAGATCCCTCGTGCCACACGGCACAGCCAAAAAAAAAAAGAAAAATCACTTATTATTCCACCATTCAGTACTAAGTAATGTAGATATAAACCTTTTGGCATATATATCCTACAGCGTATTTTTCCCCCTTTCCATATACATACATGTGTTGGCTTTTTGTTTTATAGAATAAAACTGAATGTACTTTTTCCTTGAACATAATTTTTATTGGTTGCATAATACATTTTATGGATGTAGATGAACCTTAATTTATATCAAGTAATTTTCGTTTAACTCCCAGATTTCTACTGGGTTTTCTTTTTTTTTAAATAAATTGTTTGACTTGCAAGTTTCTAAAGCCTTTTTCTTTAGGATAGTGCTATAAATGGTAGTTAATTTCCTGAGTTAACTCCCCAGATCCTAATTGATACCTGTCACATGGCTAAGCTTCCCTGCTGGACAAATGGTACTACAGTGATTAAAACACAGGATCTGCTTATCACTATTTCCATGGAACTCTGTGTAATCCATTCAGCCCCTGGCATAGTGCCAGATACAATGGGCACTCAACAGAATCTGAATGAGTGGAAGCTGGGATTCCCTCTCTGTCCAGGTTGTCGTGGCCGGAGCAGCCAAGTAGAACACATGGTGTTCACCTTCTGGAATGTGGGAAGAGGGATGTGGATAGCAGAGAGGGCACACAGGATAGCAGAAGTCCCTTGTGTATGTCTTCGGCAGCTGTCAGTAATTCAGCCTTAGCAGCTTTGATAAAGAAAGTTCTGTGGAAAGAGTGTTTATCACTGGCAAAGTTGAGAGAGAATGGGGGGGAGGCAAAAGGTATACTGAACAACAAACTTGACCTTCATTGAAATTTATAAAACACTGTACCCAACAGCAACAGAATATACATTTATTTTACATACACACAGAACATTTATCATGTTCTAGGCTATAAAACAAGGAATTGAAGGGCAGATTTTTAAAAGTTTAAGCATATACCTACCATATATCCTCCAGCTATTCCATTTTCAGCTATTTATCCGAGAAGAAAGAAAACATATGTCCACACAAAGACCTGTACAAATCGATACATGAACGTTCATAGTCATTTTATTTGTAAAAGCCCAAAACGAGAGATAACCCTGATGTCTCATAAACAAGTGAATGGATAAATGAACTGTGAGTGTTCATACCACAGAATACTACTCAGAAATAAAAATAGACTATTGTTATATGCAGCACCGTGGATGAATCTCAAAATAATTATGCTAAAGTGAAAGAAGTCGGACGAAAAAGGATACCTACTTTATGGCTCCATTTGTATGAAACTTTAGAACATACATACTAATCTGTAGTGACAGAATGCCGATGAGTGATTGCGTGGGGATGAGGATAGTAGGACAAGGTAGAAGGAAGATTAAAGGAGCAGGAGATAAGGAAACTTTTTGGGGGCAGTGATGGATATGTTCATTATCTTGATTGCTGTGATGGTTTCACAGGTTATACATATGTCAAAACTTATTGTAAAGCAAGATGTAGTTTATATGTCAATTATACCTCAACAAAGCTGTCTAAAATATAAAGAGAAGCAAATAATAGAAAGGCACTCATGATTCTGGGGCTGTTTACTTGATCGTAGTGTTTATTGTACACCTACATGCAAATGGCATGACGTTTTACCATATACTGTGCTGGATCAACCAAAGGGTCTTGCTTGCCAAGAAGCTTGTGCTTCTTCAAGCCAGAATCAATGGAAAGTATTAGGAGTCTAGAAAATATTCTCCGTATTTCTCACCAAGGAAAAATCTTCCATAATTATACATGGTTTACAACTGAGCATTGATTTTTTTTTTTCCCTTTGAGTAGTAACGTGATTTCTAGTGAGGAACTCGATCATGTTGTATCAGCTTGAGTACAGAAGAGGAATAGAAAACGTGGGGGTGAACCCGAACTCATAAAAACAGAGTAGAATAGTTAGTTCCCTGGATCTGGAGGGTGAGGAAAATGGGCAGATGTTGACCTAAGGATACAGACTTCCAGTTAGAAGCTGAGCAAGTTTTGGGGAATCTAATGCACAGTATTGTGAGTATATTTAAGGTACTGTAATATAGATGTACTTGAAAGTTGCTGAGAGAGGTCTTAGATGTTGTCATCACAAAAAGAGAAATGGTAATTTTGTGGTATGTTGGAGGTGTTAGCTAATGCTGTAGCGGTAATCATTTTGAAATGTACATAAAAGTTTATGAGATCAAAAAGTACATTTGAAACTTAATATTATGTGTCAACTATATCTCAAAGCTGGGGGTGGGTGGGTCTGACTAAAGACTCACTAAAATAATGTGGTAGTGATGATGGTTCAGCGTTTACTCCTTGCCTATTGAATCAAGACCATATTCCTGAGCCAATGACGTCATCCCCCCTCGGTTTGATCCTCCGCTCCCTGTTCACTTTTGGCTCCCCTTCTCCCAGAATACACTGCACTCTCATCCCCCTCATCATTGCCTTGGTTAATGCTTTTTTTTCTGCCTGTGCCTCGTCCCCACCTCACCTTTTTATATCTATGTGGTAAAATCCTACCTATCCTTGAAGTTTCCATTCAGATGCCCACACGTTTACTCTGATCCTCCCAGCTGGAAATGTCATCTGTGTTCTGTATTTTAGTACACATTAAGTACATATTTTGTACCGTAGCCCTTAACGGTGCAGCCAAGTCTGCCCTGCTGTTTCAGAACTGAACAGACACAGGGTTATGCATTTAGCTACTATTTAGACACATTTCAATTGTTTAATAAACTTCTACATTTATTAAAATTACTGTAATTATCAATACCAATGAGGGAAGCAATGACGAGACAAGTAGGAGAAAAAAATTGGTTCAGTTGTATTTTTGAATCACATTCTGTGTTCATTTGATTAGAGCGGAGGGGAGTGGTAGATTTACTGTCCTCGTGACATTTTTGTTTTCCTTAAGCTAATGTTTTAATTATGGACCCTCTTTTCCCCTCACATTTTTAGAACCAGGCAATGGCTAGGAAAGGAGAAGTCAGTTTGTAAATTTAAATCAGCTAGAAGTGATTCACTCTGATAATTCACGCAGAGCTACTCAAGAGTTGGCTTAATGGCATCTTAACATTAGAGTAGTCATTGTGTCATGGAGAGAGCACGAATTAGGTGGGAGTTGAGGAATATTTGAAGAAATGTGTTTTGGGGATTTCGGGTGAGCTGTGCTATGACTGTCCACTCCCTTGATCACTTCTTGTATTTATCTTCCAGGTCCGGACTCTCTTTGTCAGTGGTCTCCCTCTGGATATCAAACCTCGGGAGCTGTATCTGCTTTTCAGACCATTTAAGGTACCTTTTCTATCTGTCAGAAATTGTAAAAGGAGACAAAGAGTGTGTGTATAAGCTTCATGGGGCTTTTTGGAGAAAGAAATGAAATGTTTGTGAAACCACTGTTTTTAAAAGGTTAGTGAGTAAAGGAGATTTGACAACTCCGTCCTAATGTACATTTTCACTTTGGAAAGACTGAAACTGCCTTTTGTCCTCCCAGTAGCTAATCTGGAGAAGTCTCTGACCGACGTGGACATGCATCTGTTTCTGTTCTACCGAACAGCTTTAGTGTCCTCCCCGTTTATCCTCTTGCCAGTTAGGGGTGTTCTTCTGAGTACAGATCACCAAAAATACCATCAATGACTTATTCTGTATTTATATTTCAAATGCAGTAAAAGTCAAGCCCTATCCCTAGGAGGTTCCTTATCAGTTGAAATACTGATGTTAATACTATTGTTTGGAGACATAATAGGTTAAGTAGGCTTTTATGAACTAGACTGGGAACCTCACACCATTATTTTTTCCATGGGCAAAATGTCCAAAGTTGCAAAAACAGTAAAACAAAATTTTAAAGAATTGCTTGGTATGAGTTGAGGGAAATCTTTCCTGTTGCTAAGTGAAATATTTAATGCAAGTTGTCTGTCCACTGTGACTATCAAGATAAAACTACTTTAGAGATAATTGACGTAGCTGGGATTGAAAATTTAACAGGAAATTGAACTAAAGCTGAAATAACCATGCTCCAAGGAGAAACCTTGAAGGTTAGCCTTTGGAGGGTAGAAGACAGCTGGGACTGGGCATGATGTGAGCCAAAGGCCTTGGCTCTCAAGGAGTGAACCTGGAAGTCATGACAGATTCAGGGCCTGTGTCTGGCCTGGTCACGTCAGCTGAGGACATGTCAGCGACAGTGCCTGGCCAGGGCCACACTTAGGATCACGTGATGGGCCATCTTGATTGATGGTTAAAGATCCATCCTGATTTGAAGCAGGACCCCAGCAAGAGGCAAGACAGGTTGAGGGACAGTATCTAGCTTCTTAGGGGCAGAGAGTGGGATGTGACAGCTGAAAACAGTTGGGTAGTAGAACGAGAAGGGCGGTTGAGTGGGCAGCCAGTTAGAACCAACAAAGATAAAACAGTCTAGTTTATGTGCCCCAAAGGCGGCCTGTAATAATGGACATAACTCCATTCTGACAGCTCTGCTTTTAATGCAACAGTAATGATGACATTACAGAGGGAAGCAGAAAGGTTAGCCATGAGGTTAGCTAGGGGAAGTGGGAAAGAAAGAGAAGGTATTGTGGGGAGAGTGCCAGCTTTATAGAATTTCCCGAGTTTCTTCTGCAGGGTTGTAGTTTTTACTGTCTGTCTCTTCTGTAGGATGAGGACTTTTTAAAGCTAACGGATCCTCGTAAAGGACACAATAGTTATGTTTTTGTATACACACAGAGAGATTGAGCCAACAAGCCCCTTAAGAATTACCTCATTTAATTCTCATCACAGCCCTTTAAAGTGGGTTAGCCTCATTTTTTTCAAATAAGGAAAATGAAACTTGGAGCAGTTGAATACATTTTGCTCGAGTTTACACACATCATAAATGGCACGGCCAGGATTCAAACCCAAGCCGTCATCCCTCATCTGACCTATTTTTTTTTTTTTTTTCTGTACGCGGGCCTCTCACTGTTGTGGCCTCTCCCGTTGCGGAGCACAGGCTCCGGACGCACAGGCTCAGTGGCCATGGCTCACGGGCCCAGCCGCCCCGTAGCACGTGGGATCTTCCCGGACCGGGGCACGAACCTGTGTCCCCTGCATCGGCAGGTGGACTCTCAACCACTGCGCTACCAGGGAAGCCCTGACCTATTATTTGATACTACTTCTCTTTTTGTGACTCGAGAGGACAGTATATCCCTACTCTTTTACTTGAGTGAAATACCCATTTGTCCTTTGCCTCTGAGGGCTTCGGGGTGTTTAAACCTTCAGGATTTTCAGAGAGTGAGAGCACCTTGAAAAAGGAAGAGGCAGGGTTGTGAATCACGGCCTCTCTGGCTAGAAGAGCTCAAGGCCTTTGAGGTAAAATGTTTACAGTAGCTAATTAGTAACATAGTTCTCTGCTGGGAAAATAGGAGGATGAATCAATCCCAACATCCTGCCCAGAAACCCGAACGCTGAAGTCAGGACCCTGGTACATTCCTGCTAACCCTCTTTTAATTAAAGTCCCCAGAGTGACCCTCGTCTGCAGATCTGTCTCTACAGTGATACGTGTGGTGGTCAATCATGTCAAGTGTTGTTTTTTCCCCTCCTGTGTCATCCATCAGTGCAAGCTAACAGTCATTGATTATTTTCAGAAATAAACAGACTTTGTTATCCTTATCCTGGGGAGCCGGGAGGGCTTAAGGGAGGGAGTGAAAGGAGTGTTTCCATCTTCCTTGAGGATGAGCTGGAGTAAAAACCCAACAGGGAGTTTTCGCATCTCCCAATCAGAATACCAATGCGAAAACTGATGGCGGCAATAAATAAGCAA
The DNA here is from genome assembly GCF_964341445.2 of Mesoplodon mirus. Taxonomy (NCBI): domain Eukaryota; kingdom Metazoa; phylum Chordata; class Mammalia; order Artiodactyla; family Ziphiidae; genus Mesoplodon; species Mesoplodon mirus. The sequence continues at coordinate 17,976,103 of NC_138996.1, read as the reverse complement.
AAGAACTCCACAGATTTTAGCATCACTGCCTATTTAACCTTTCCTGGAAGTTTTGAAATTTTCATTAAGTTCTACCAAGTACGATCTTAATGTTTTATTGTTTTATAGCAAATATATGACCAAGTCGTCACACACTCAGACCTTCCTAACTTAATTTATCCCCTTCCCTCTCCTAGTTCTATAAAATGAAAAAGACCTGCTGTTGACATAGACACCATTTTCCTATGCATAAGTGCATTCATGCACTTACGTTTCTTTTCTCTATATATTTTCATGAATTCATGCACTTATGTTTCTTTTCTGAATTTCATGAAGATATAGAGAGATAAGAAACATAAGTGCATGAATTTCAGGGCTTGATTTCTTTTAGGCCCAAGTATGCCAAGATTGGCGTATACATCCTGCGTGCATGTGTGTATAAAATTTGTCTTCCCAGTTAACAGGCATTTGTGAGAAGAGTTGGTCAGTGGTCATAAAGGACTCATTTTCACTTGAGCAGGATCCTATTACAATTGCTCTTTTCTCCTATTACTCTTTATTTCTGGTCTAAATTTGGTTCTTTATTTTCAGGGCTACGAGGGTTCTCTTATAAAGCTCACATCTAAGCAGGTAAGAATTTCAGACTTGCACATAAATGATCACGTCCCCAGTAAGTTTGGATTGGCTTTCTTCCGGAATGTTACTAGGGCTTGACTTTTTTTTTTTTTTTTTTTTTTTTGTGGTACGCGGGCCTCTCACTGTTGTGGCCCCTCCCGTCGCGGAGCACAGGCTCTGGACGCGCAGGCTCAGCGGCCATGGCTCACGGGCACAGCCGCTCCGCGGCATGCCAGATCCTCCTGGACCGGGGCACGAACCAGTGTCCCCTGCATCGGCAGGTGGACTCTCAACCACTGCGCCACCAGGGAAGCCCTCGACATTCTTTTTTTTTCCTTTTTTCCATTAAGATTTTATTTTTTGTTGTTGTTGTTGCTCTAAAATTAAGGGTGAGATTGATTAAGAATTAGCACAGGAAAGTGATTCCTAATTCCATAGCCTCCAGCTGGAGTGTCTGAGACTATCCTCAAGGAAGGTAAATATAATGCATCCAGCATAGTTATATTGGGATTGATCCGTATATTCAAAAGAAATTATTGATTATTATCCAAATTCACTTTTATTGCCAATATTTTCCTGGGTGTTTTTTTTTGTTTTTTTGGTTTTAATAAAGTTAAACAGGCAAACTTTTCATTCACAATTGGTATGGGAATTTGATGACGAAGAATCAGCCTGTCTCTTAAATCCTTAATAACCACAGGCAGAGTCTCAGGTCTAGAATGGAGCATAAAAGGTACAGAATGGAGGTAGTAACCAATGACCCTGATAGTTTCTGCAAGTGTCTTGAAAATTTGTAGCTATGTGCTTTTTTTTTTTTCCCCCCAAATGCTGAGCAACCAGCATCCTCCCTCTGGGTCACTTTTCATCTCTCAATAAGGTATTCTCTGGTTCGTCAGAGAATAAGCTATGTTGCAACCATCCTTCTGAACTGAAAGATACTAAGTCCAAAGGAATTGTGACCCCTCTCTTTAGTTGGAACAGTATGGTTTATACACCTAATTAAACACACAGCTTTGTAAAGGCATCCCTTGGGATTTGAGATTAAAATGTTCACGATATAATTTTGATCATGCAGTGAGAATACAGGGCTTTTATCATTGTGTCATTATATTCCTTGCACTTACAGTGTAACAAAAGGTGATTCGGTTCTCTTTCCATTTTAAAAGATGAAGAAACTGAGGTACAGTGAATTCAATTTAGGAAAGTAGAACCTTTCCACCCAAGTTTTCCTCTGTTCCCTTGTTCACTGCTGCTCACCTTCCAGCCCCTTCTAGATTTTTTTTTTTATGATTCTCTAAATCTCCAGCTGTGCCCTTGAAGAACCACCCTCACAATCCCTTTGATTCATGTTAGAAATTTGGCTAAGCCACTGAGTCATGATTCTTCTGGACTGGCTTTCTTGTTTCTGCCCATTGCCTGTGGTGATTTCTGTATCTTAGCTCTTCAGTTTGATATCACCTTTGACCCAGAAAAATAGACATCCCCTGATACTGTTTTTTTCATATTTCTTTTTCTTTCCTTAGCCCGTAGGTTTTGTCAGTTTTGACAGTCGCTCAGAAGCAGAAGCTGCAAAGAATGCTTTGAATGTAAGTACTAATGATGTTAATCTTTGGGGGCTTCCTTATGAGGTGGTAGGAAGTAATAGAACCTATTTGGACAGGAAATCAAATGGAAGGAATATGACTGCTCGATCTAATAGCAAGGGATTAATTAATTAGCCCTCTAAAGAGATTTTTCCTAAAATTGTGGTTAGATGTGCAAACTATTAAATACCACTTTGCTCTTCTCTAGCTTTGACTGTAATGCTCAAAATACCTGACGATGTGGGTCTTTATTCAGCCCAGTCACATCCCATGGTGATGTACGGTTTAGTTTGGCCATCATTATACTCTCAGTGGCTAAGCCTAAGTCAAGAACAGATCAAAATCTTGGCTTTCCTTAACACATGAGGTTTTTTGTATAAGGTATGTGGCTTAAAAAAACAAACAAATTTACCAGTTGTAGTCTTTATTCTGATTGATTAAAAACTTGCATATACTGCTTTCCCAGAAGACATTCTGCATTGTGGTATAATAAAAGATAGTCAACTATAATTGAATAGAGATACCTGTATTTGGTTTGTAAGCATTTTGTAAGTAGGTTCATTTTTTTTAGGTTCTGCTTATAAGCAGTATCATATATTTGTCTTTCTCTGTTTGACTTACTTCACTTAGTATGATATTCTCTAGGTCCACCCATGTTGCTGCAAATGGCATTATTTCATTCTTTTTTATAGCTGAGTACTATTCCGTTGTATATGTGTGTCACATCTTTTTATCCATTCATCTGTCAGTGGACATTTAGGTTATTTCCATGTCTTGACTATTATGAATAGCGCTTCTATGAACATGGGGGTACATGTATCTTTTTGAATTATAGTTTTGTCTAGATATATGCCCAGGAGTGGGATTGCTGGGTCATATGGTAGCTCTGTTTTTAGTTTTTTGAGGAACCTCCGTACTGTTTTTCATAGTGGCTGCACCAATTTGCATTTCCCCAGGAGGCATCTTTCTAAATGCAGAAATATTCTGGGTCCTTCCAAATTGAAGTTTTCACCAGCTTCTTTTTCTTGTTCTTATAAAGGAAATAACAACAGCTGAAGCTTATTCACAGAATGGGCTTTCCATTGCCTTTCATTGTCTCTGCTCTGTGTAGAAACATGTCACTGACCCACTGTCTGAAAAACAGTAGGTTTTTACGGTGGGTTGTTTATAGCTTGATCTTTTTTAACAGAAGTTTATTTTTTAGATGTTTAAATGGTCATAGTCAAACTGTGTTTCCTTGCCTTACTAGGCAGAGTATAGCTAATATCATTTCACTTTTTCTTAGTACTGAGGGTTGTATCATTACACATAACCGGTATTGAGACATGCAGTAACATTGTGATAGAGGTGTTTAAGCCCATTCCTGTGCCAACTGGCCCCAGATCATTATGCTCTCTTGTCCTAAGGTCTGGTTTTAGGCTCAGTGTTTGTTGCTCATATATTAATAACTTGGGAAGAACTCCAAGTGAAACAGGTCTCGTTCTTTTCTATTCTGTGGACCTAAGAAGAGTAACTCTTAAGATTTACCTGTGGCATATTATACCTGAGCTTTCTTCTGCTCAGAGGTTGACTTGTGAGTTTAGAGCATCTATTAAGGTCCTGGGTCATCTCTTTCTCGATATTTGTAACTTTTATATAAAAGTATTAGAGGTTTTTGTACCTTAGAAACTGTCCTCTTTCAGTTAAGAGAACTGAGACCAGAGAGGATGGATGGCTCAGTCAGAAAGTACAGCCTTAGAGCTACAACTAGAAGGAAGCCTCCTGTGTCTTAGTTCTGTCTACTTTATGTAACTTCTTGCTGTTTGCTTGTTCCATGGAATGTTGCTGCAATGACAGACTATTTAAATCACATTGTCTAGGACAAATGCCCACAGTAAAGTTTGGTACATGACCGTGGAGCAGGGTTTCTTGTCTCTGCAGAGAAAATGGGCCCATTCAGGGTAATGCATTTAATCATGAAACTGACACATCTCTGTGACCTGACATGCTCTTTTCACGATCATTTTTTCTAACCTGGTGAATTAAAAACATCCGATGCTCATAGCCATTACAAAATTTTTTCCTCGTGTCATTTGTCCAGCTTCTCTTAAAAGCTTTTCCTCACATTCCTTTGGGGGAAAGTTCCATGTTGTAATGTTTTGTTTTGTTCCACTATTGAGAAACGTAAGCGTCAATCCAGTAAGTTCCTTTATATAGAGTAGTTCACAATGTTATAAACCACTTGTCCATGTTTAGAGCTTCTCTTCTTATTGTTTCCCTGTCTTGGTTCCTGTCTGGTTCAGTTATTAGTATTAAGTCTTTTCCCAAAATGACTTTAAATGATTTTTAAATCCATTTATTTTCTTCAATTTTTGGAGTATGCTTTAGTCAGTTTGATAATTTTATGGAAAAACATGCTCAGATTGAATTAAGTGGTAACATTGAACTTTTATCAGGGTGTTCGTTAAATCTTCTAAAGTAAATACAGTATATTTTGGTTTTATAGCAAAAACTCTCAAATTAAGCTAAAAATAACCCAAACCCAGACTTCCCTTCAGGTTATCTGTGGTCCCATTAATCCATATGACTAGAAACCCCATCCATTCTTTAACCCGCCAGCAAAATATCTAACCTATCCTTTACCCTTCACACACAGTTATAATTTCTATACCAGTAGTTTTCCATTCTCCATGCTAATGGAAGGGGGGGATGATAATCCCAACTATCAAATTATTTTTAGGATTTGTTTATAATTTTGGAATGTAAATCAAGTTACAGTGATATTGACAGTTATAGTCTGGTTTAGTAAAAATTTGATTTGTGGAAATTTTAAGAAGAAACACACACAGGAAGCAAAGCAGGCCTGGCAGTAAGGACCCTGAGCAGAGGTGGGAATAAACCATCTCTGGCTCTTCCTGCCAACTATGAAAACCCCAGTGTTGCCATTGTTGTGTGGCTGAAATTGTGTTTTCATAAGTAAGAACGACTGTAGTTAACACATGATATCTGCAGGCCTGATTGTGTACACTTCCATGGCAGGCTTTGTCTTACGTTGGTGTTTGAGATTCACTCATGTAAAGTATTTAAAAAGGTTATGTGTGGCCTCTTGAGTATATGTGCCATTCTGATTGATAGGCCTCCTTCCCTAATTTTAAATAGTTGTTATTGGCCTAGGTTTTATCATAGGCTTTATTATAAATTTATCAGAACTAAAGAAGTCTGATGCAAACTATGTGCATTACTACAAATTGCCTTCACAACTAAACATTGCTTAGGCTGTCACAGTAATTTGCTTTACTCTCAATCTAGACTCACTGATGTTAGTGATCTCCAGTTATCATGGCACCCTCAAGTCTATTGGGTTCTTTTTTTTTGTTTTTTGTTTTTTTTTGGCGGTACTCGGGCCTCTCTCTGTTGTGGCCTCTCCCGTTGCGGAGCGCAGGCTCAGCGGCCATGGCTCATGGGCCCAGCCGCTCCGCGGCATGTGGGATCTTCCCGGACCGGGGCACGAACCCATGTCCCCTGCATCGTTAGGCGGACTCTCAACTACTGCGCCACCAGGGAAGCCCTATTGGGTTCTTTTATAAGTAGCTTTATTGAGCTATAACTCACCCATTTAAGGTATTTAATTCAATGATTTGGGGTATATTGCTATTTTTGAGTATATAAAATATATACAACAATTTGTCATTTTAATGATTTTTTTAAGTGTACATACATTTCAGTGGCATTAATACATTTACCATGTTGTGCAATCATCCCCACTGTCAATTTCTATTTTTTCATCATCCAAACAGAAACTTTGTAACCATTAAGCAATACCTCCCTATTATTCCTTTCCTCTAACCCCTGGTAACCTCTAATCTATATTCTCTCTCTATTAATTTGCCTACTTTAGCTATTGAAATATTTGTCCTTTTGTGTCTGGCTTCTTTCACTTAGCATGATGTTTTCATGATTAATCCATGTTGTAGCAGATATCAAAACATCGTTCCTTTTAATGGCTGAATAATATTCCATTGTATGGATATTCCACATTTTGTTTATCTATTCATCTTATTGGTGGGCACTAGGGTTGTTTCCACCTTTTGGCCGTTGAGAATAATGCTTCAGTGAACACTGGTGTACAAATATGCGTGAGTCCCTGGTTTTCAATTCCTTTGGGCATAAAGCTAGGAATGGAATTGCTAAGTCATACGGTATTTATGTTTTTAGCTTTCTGAGGAGCCTCCAAACTTTTCCATATTGGCTGTACCATTTTACATTCCCACCAGCAATGTATGGGAATTCCAGTTTTCCCTGTGCTCACTAATACTTGTTGTTTTAAATTATAGAAGTCCTACTAGGTGTGAAGTGGTAATTGGTTTCTTGATAAATACTTTTTGACTAATTTCAGTAGTAGATCTGATTTCTCTTGAAACCCCATATGACTTAAAATATTGTTTCTTTTAATGGGGATTAGTAACGTTTCTTTTCTGTGATGGCAGTTCTGTGTAATAGAATTGTGTTACCTTTAAATAGTTTACCTGTTCATAAAAGAAAGGCGGGAAAAACCCAACCCTTGGATGATTGATTTAATAAGATAAGACTTGGGCTTTGTATTCTCTTATACATTATGCCAGGCATGAAGGAAAGGTGTTTTCTTAAGGTCTGAATATACTTTGAATTAAAGAGAAAAAAGCAGTTTGGTTTTGAAGAGGAAAAAGGTGGCAGTCATCTTAATAAGCAGAAAATGAAGAGGTCTTGAGGATATATAGTACTAAATTATTTCTTGGTTACTGAGGAGATTTATTCAATAGTATGAGGTAAAAAGAATTTAAAAAAAATCTTTAGTAGTTTGTAAGAAAGCATGCTGAAAAGGTACTTGGTAGTGTCACATGTTGAAAAAACTAACATAATTAGAAAAATATAGTTTTCTCCATCTCCATAAATTCCTGGCATTGAAGTAAATAAACAGTGTAGTTATTTATATCACAGTGATTCAGCCTTGTGCATAATTTGTTTTGTTGACTAGCTTGACCTCTCCAAATACTGAGTTTTAAAACACTTGTATATAATAAATTCATTATTCCTATACCAGGTTTCTCATCTGTGAAATTAGGGGTGTTACTCCCAAGAGTGTTAAAGGGAAATCACCAAGGAAAAACACTTTCAAATGTTCTAAATGTGAACCCATACCATGAATATACTTTCTCAGTGAAAAGATGTAGCCATAAAGTCCTGGTACAAACTCTTGAGTACAGAGGAATACCAGGGTACTCGAGAACAGGTATTGGCCACACAGAAACAGAAGTCTGGACTACAGTCTCTGGTTCCTGTAGCACAGGTTCTTCTGACAGTTTGTGCAAGTCAAGACTTTTTATTGTAATATTTGTACAGCTTGTGGGATTAGATGAATTATTTCCACTAAACAAAACTTTTCACATACACAAGCATCCAGATGGCTTGTCTCAGCTCCCTGTTCACCAGGCACCATGTCAATATGTTTCTTATCAGTTTTAAAAATTTCTCCCTAAATTTCTCTTAGCTCAAAGGGGTTGAAGAGGCCCAATTACTGTGATCCCAGCTGGGACTTCTGGATGGGAAATATGCAGGGCTGCCAGATGAGATCATGAGTCTGATCTAGTGTTTATCTGTTAAATCTGTTTATAATTGCTTACTCTTGACTTGCAGTTTTAAAGCAGCCATTTAATGTCACTGGGTTGGGGACTATGCCCGTGTCAGTCTAGAGCCGCCATAATGCAGGGTTGTTGGACTCTCCCCTTTTTCTCAACGACTGCGTGCACGTTGGGGCTTGACAGCTTCATCTGGCTAGCCCCCCTCCAAGAAATTTGAAATAGCCCCCTTTTTTTGCAGGGGAGGGAGTGCTGTACTCTGCTCTTTCTTGCAATTTAGGGTTGTTATAAAATCTCTCTAGGATGGTGCAGCACATAAATTAAAAGTGGTTTTGAAAGAGCAAATGAAGGTGAACGTGAGGAATTTGCCGAATTCCCAATTAGAGTCTTTGCCTGAAGAAAAGTAGGTTATTTAGATCTATTAAACATTCACATAGGAAAGTAGGAAATAAAATGCTGGTAAAAGAAATCCTAAGGAAGTTTGAAGAAGGAAAAGTAGCTGGAAGTGTTAGCATCATCCTTTCCCCGAGGAAATTCTTGGGAAGAAGCACAGGTTCTCACACATAAACCGGTCTGTATTCTAATGACAAGTATATGTGGAGATCTCAAGTTGGCCAGCTTTTCCCTAGGTAAAATAGTTCATCAGATATGTGGCTGTGTGAAACTGCCCTCAGACTTTGCATTGTGGCCTTTCTTCAAGGATCTGCTTGTTCAAACTTATCTAGACTCTCTTTTTAAAATGCTATCTTGTATTGACCTTGCCCTTACTCCATGGTCCTTCAGGCATTTCGAAATGCTGAGAAGGTATTTGCCCCTGTTGTCAATGAAAGTAGAAAATACAGTTAGTGTTCGGGGAACCTGAAGTGCAAAGAATGAGTTATTTTGCTAGGATTCCTGTCCGTAAGGAAGCCAAGCTAGTTTTAGAACCAAAGATCTTGACTCCCTAGGCCGTGTACATTACTGATCGTTCTGCAGTGCAGCACATTTTGGTGCCTTAAATCACTGTCTTTGTTGTAAAGTTACTCTTGTACTCCTTAGTGAATGATCAAACCATCATAATGACAAGTGGCTATGGATCTCCCTTCAGCATTGGCTTTTATGTTTCTGATTATCTACACAGATTTGAACTATTGGTCCACAAAACTGAAACCCTTTGTCTTACTCTGTAATTAGAATGCATTAGAACATTTTAAAGCCTTGGGGAGTAGGGTAGGACTTAACCCCCTTAAAGTGGAATAGGTTATCTTGACAGGGCATTCGTTAATTATTCTATTCTTATTTCCTTACACATATATACAGCAATTCTTTCTTTTTAATTAAATGCAAACTTTTCTTGCTGTTTCAGTAGACTTTAATACTTATTACATGGAAACATTTTTTAAAATGAGAGAACCACAAATAGTCAAGGATTTTTTTTTTGTACGTAAAAATAAGAAGAGGCAAGGAAATAGAGTAAATCCTTCTAGGATATGGAAAATATATCTAATGCATTATAAACATGGGAATAGGATAAGAAATAAAACAGAATTCTAGTGAACATTAGGCTAGTCTAGAATCTTAAAAATAATAAAATCTGTCTAAAAAGGCTAATATTTATAAAAATAAACCATGAACTATACATATATACACACACACACACCACCCCCACCCCCCCGCTGAAGCTGAAGTCTTTATTGACAGAATCAACAGAACACGCATGGCAGAGTTGGCCACAACGTCCCGACACAGCACATTCTAACATTCAAATTAGACTTATTTAAATGTGGCTCCTTTTGATTCCTTCAACTTGGTACTATGATGATTATCTGTACACAGGGATTCTATATTGAAACAGCCTCACTCACATCACCACTATCACTCAGTTTTTGGAGACTAACAGCTTGGTCCAAATTTTAAAAAAGGTAATAGGCTAAAAGACAAAAAAAGAAAAGTCAACTAACCTATCAGGCCTAATCAAGACTGACTTAATATTATTCATTCTCTTCTTTGAACATTTTACTGAAGTGTTTTACTAGACCTGCTAGCTCAGGGTTCCCACCACATGCATCAGTTTGTTTATAGGCTTTAGATTCAAGCTCTTTAAGGGTATTCCGAGTGTAATCAAAAGAACCTTCGTTCTCAGAGAAAGATAACGTACACAGTATTTTTAAAGATCTACGTTTTCGGTTCTCTGGCGCAAGATACTGTGCACCTGGGTGCTTTTCAAGCCTCGAACAAATAGCATGAATAGTAGGGAATGAGAACTTTCCCTCTGTTAGATCTTCACAAAAGCTTTGTTTTCACTATATTCTTTGCAGTGTAGATGAGTGTAATCATCCCTGATTTGGAAAAAGAGCCCAAGTGAATTCAGTAGTGGCTTTAAATCTTCTTTGTAATCAGAGAACAACTGCATGAGACCTACTGCTAATCCAAATAGTCCACCTGTCTTGCAGCACCGTTGCTTTACATTCTTCTTCAGTGGGAGAAGTATAATCATCCCTCCAATAGAAATCTAGGCCTTGTCCCTGATGGAGTTCTAAAAGCCGGCGGGTAAAAAGCTTTACTGCATCTGGGTGATCAAGGGTTAAGACTTTCTCTAAGCCAAGAAGATATACATAATTGGCAGAATTGATGACAGATGGAATTCCATAGATGCCGTGTGCCACTGGAAAGCCACGTCGGAGTTTTGAGTTGTCTTCAATATCATCGATGAGTAAACTGGCATTATGCAACATTTCCGTCACTTCAGGGATAATCTGTAGCATGTCTTCTGGAACTTTTAGCCAATGATTTTTTTTTTAAACGCCTGTGAAAGTTTGGTTTTCACTTGTTTACCTGGTAACTGAAGTAAGTACTTGTAAGGTTCTGGAAGAATTCTTCGGTCTGTTTCTTGAGTCTTCTCCATTGTTTTTTAATTTCAAAGCTGATGGTTTGAGGATGATATCACAACTTTCATGCTGGGGGTCCGGGAGTAGCGGTACCCAGCATCAACTTCCCACCTTATAGGTCAGAACAAGGCTCCCCCGGACGCCTGCATGAATCCCTCCCCTCACTTCACCATAGAACTCTCAGCCCTCCTCACCTGGCAGCAACTCCGCGTTACTCGGTGCAAGAAAATGCGCCATCCCATGAACTATATTTTTAAGACTAGAATTTCTCTTCTAAAAATGTAGTGATACATTTCAGCAGAAAACAATTTGAAAAAATTAAGGGGTACCTTGAGTAACCCAGACATTGCATAAAAGGATGTAAGTTTTTGTTTTCTAGCCATAGTGGGCAAGTTATTTATTTATTTGTTTATCTATCTATCTACCTACCTACCTACACCAGGTCTTCGTTGCAGCACATGGGATCTTTAGTTGTGGCTTGCAGGATCTTTAGTTGTGGCGTGCAGGATCTAGTTCCCTGGCAGGGGATCGAACCTGGGCCCCCTGCGTTGGGAGCATAGAGTCTTACCCACTGGACCACCAGGGAAGTCCCTAAAGATTAATGTTTTAAAATTAAAAGATCCAGTTAATTTCCCTGGAAAATACAGTTGGGTAGAAAATTCCTAGTGTAAACCATTTTAATCTATTTTATTCTTTATTTGCCTGACACAAGATATCACTCAAAAGTGAATGGATGAATAAATACACAGAACTTAAAGAGTAAAGTTAGAAATGTATTATGGGAAATGAAAATAAGTTTAGATGAAAAAGAATTCACTCAAGCAGAAAGTTTATAACAAGGGAGCAAAAACAGGCAAAGTATAAAAGCATTTCTGCACTTTCAAAAGTAGGAATAAAAATTAGAATTCACACATTATTATAGTATAATTTTTAAATTTTTATTGGAGTATAGTTGATTTACAATGTTGTGTTAGTTTCTGCTGTAAAGCAAAGTGAATCAGTTACACATATACATATATCCACTCTTTTTTTGATTCTTTTCCCAAATAGGTCATTACAGAGTATTGAGTAGAGTTTCCTGTGCTGTACAGTAGGTCCTTATTAGTTATCTGTTTTATATATCGTAGTGTTCATGTCAACCCCAATCTCCCAATTTATCCCTCCCCCCTCCCCCCTGGTAACTAAAACTTTGTTCTCTACATCTGTGACTATTTCTGTTTTGTAAAAAGGTTCATTTGTACCATTTTTTAAGATTCCACATATAAGCAATATCATATGATACTTGTCTTTGTCTGACTTACTTCACTCAGTATGACCATCTCTAGTTCCATCCATGTCATTGCAGACAGCATTGTTTCATTCTTTTTAATGGCTGAGTAATATTCCATTGTCTATATGTACCACATCTTCTTTATCCACTCCTCCGTTGCTGGATATTTAGCTTGCCTCCATGTCTTGGGTATTATAAATAGTGCTGCAGTGAACATTGGGGTACGTGTATCTTTTCAAATTATGGTTTTATTCAGATATATGCCCAGGAGTGGGATTGCTGGATCATATGGTAGCTCTATTTTTAGTTTTTTAAGGAACCTCCATACTGTTCTCCATAGTGGCTGGTACTAATGTACATTCCCACCAATAGTGTAGGAGGGTTCCCTTTTCTCCACACCCTCTCCTGCATTTATTGTTTGTAGACTTTTTTGACGATGGCCTTTCTGACCAGTGTGAGGTGATACCTCATTGTAGTTTTGTTTTTCATTTCTTTAATTCTTAGCGATGCTGAGCATCTTTTCATGTGCCTCTCAGCCATCAGTATGTCTTCTTTGGAGAAATATCTGTTTAGATCTTCCGCCCATTTTTTGATTGGGGTGTTTGTTTTTTTGATATTGAGCTGCATGAGCTCTTTGTATATTTTGGAGGTTAATCCCTTGTTGGTTGCTTCGTTTGCAAATATTTTCTCCCATTCTGTGGGTTGTCTTTTCCTTTTGTTTATGGTTTCCTTTGCTGTGCAAAAGCTTTTAAGTTTCATTAGGTCTCATTTGTTTATTTTTGTTTTTATTTTAATTACTCCAGGAGGTGGATCAAAAAAGATCTTGCTGCAGTTTATGTCAGAGAATGTTCTGCCTATGTTTTCCTCTAAGAATTTTATAGTATTGGTCTTACATTTAGGTCTTTAATCCACTTTGAGTTTATTTTTGTGTGTGGTGTCAGAGAATGTTCTAATTTCATTCGTTTATGTGTAGCTGTCCAGTTTTCCCAGCACCACTTATTGAAGAGACTGTCTTTTCTCCATTGTATATTCTTGCCTTCTTTGTCATAGATTAGGTGACCATAGGTGCATGGGTTGATCTCTGGACTTTCTATCCTGTTCCATTGATCTATATTTCTGGTTTTGTGCCAGTCCCATACTGTTTTGACTACTGTAGCTTTGTAGTATAGTCTGAAGTCAGGGAGCCTGATTCCTCCAGCTCCATTTTTCTGTCTTAAGATTGCTTTGGCTATTCAGGGTCTTTTGTGTTTCCATACAAATTGTAAAATTTTTTGCTCTAATTTTGTGGAAAATGCTATTGGTAATTTGATAGGGATTGCATTGAATCTGTAGATTGCCTTGGGTGCTATGGTCATTTTGACAATATTGATTCTTCCAATCCAAGAACATGGTATACCTCTCCATCTTTTTGTGTCATCTTTGATTTCTTTCACCAGTATCTTACAGTTTTCTGAGTACAGGTCTTTTGCCTCCTTAGGTAGGTTTATTCCTAGATATTTTTTTTTTCTTTTTTGATGCGACGGTAAATGGGATTGCTACACTATAATTTTTCATAGAATTTTGGTGTTCATTTAGAAGGCCAATGTAATGTGCAAATAAAGGAAAATTGAATAGAAGGAGGAAAGAGACTGTTCACGGTTACAGGTCATAGATACACCTCAATGAAAAAAGCAAACAGCCACATTATGAAAGAGAATCTGCCTGTTTTACACATCTTAGAATGCTGAATAAAGGAGAAACGGAAAGTCTTTTATATAGGCTTAGAAAAGTCCACGGTAAGATGTTGATTTTTGCCAACCTCCACTCTATCTTCTTGGTTTATCTGTGGGGTCTTTCACCAAATTTTAAAAACATACTTAACACAACCCTAAGAATGAATTCTAATTCACTGATATTAAAAGTATGGTGTGAATTTGATTTATTAGGATGTTTTTTTGTATTTATGCATAACATTAAGTGTATACCTGTGAAAAGGTACTGAATCTCTGAATTGCAGCTGAGAGGAGGGCAAGGAAAGTGTGTCTTCTTGGTAACCACTTACCATGTCTGAGGGGCTTTCTGGTCAAAGGCAGTATAATAAATAAAGGTGTCAGACTGAGCTGGCTCAAATCCAGACTTTGCCACTTACTAATCCAAAGTTGTTTTCTCCTGTTATGGCTGACAGTACCTATCACAAAAGGTGGGAGGATCAAATTAAATGAAATAGGTATTTTTAAAGCCACTAGAACTCAGTAAATGGTAAAAATTCTGATAATTGATGGTGATGATAACTTACACAAGGAACTGGTTTTAATTCCTTAGGTCCCCCTTTCTACAGACTGATTTAAAAATAATTTCTGTGGAATCCCAAATTCTCCTGGGTTCAGAGTACTTTTTTTTTTTTTTTTTGCGGTACGCGGGCCTCTCACTGTTGTGGCCTCTCCCGTTGCGGAACACAGGCTCCGGACGCGCAGGCTCAGTGTCCATGGCTCACGGGCCCAGCTGCTCCGCGGCACACGGGATCTTCCCAGACCGGGGCACGAACCCGTGTGCCCTGCATCGGCAGGTGGACTCTCAACCACTGCGCCACCAGGGAAGCCCCAGAGTACTTTTAAACATCGATTTGTATTATAGTATGATTAATGAAGTTGATTCATCAGTCCTTCCTTGCAGTTTTTTGTTTTTGGTTTTTTTTGCGGTACGCGGGCCTCTCACTGCTGTGGCCTCTCCCGTTGCGGAGCACAGGCTCCGGACGCGCAGGCTCAGCGGCCATGGCTCACGGGCCCAGCTGCTCCACGGCATGTGGGATCTTCCCAGACCGGGGCACGAACCCGTGTCCCCTGCATCGGCAGGCGGACTTTCAACCACTGCGCCACCAGGGAAGCCCCTTCCTTGGGGTTTTTTAGGGAAGCAGAGTGCAGAGTAACAGTGTTGTCCTTAACGTTCTCAAGTCTTTAAAATATTATGAGCCCAACAAGCACACTCTCATCTCCCTTTTATCCTATTAAGCTAACCATGCATGTCTTTCTCCATTTCCGGTTCCAGTTGAATCTATTGCAAACCAAAGAACCCCACATCAGTTCTGTATAAACTAATTTATTTAACAGCCAGTGAGATTCTTTAAAGTTTTTTTGTCTAGGCAGCCTATTAGGGAGAAATTCAGCCTCTGCCTTGCCAGATCAACAGTAAGTGGCCTTGAGGTGATGCATTAAAGCGGAGGAAGAGTGCGGATTAAAGTTGCTCAGAGGCGAGATCTGTTTTGACGCTTTAGTTTGGATCCCCGTGCAGCACAGGAAGTACTTTGCAGTGAACTTCCGAAGTTTGGACTTCACTGTTTACATTCTTTTCAACCAAGTCTTGCTTAAGCCCCCAAATTCTTGGTTGGAAAGAGTTTACAAGCCATTTGATGATCTAAGCAACAGTATTTTTAAAAAACAGGTTTAAGGAGCAAATGCTACCGTCCTTTTAAAATTTCTATATTTTTGCTGTATATACATCAGAGAACAGATTTCCCACCCACAGATCGATTTATCTGTAATGGTGTTAATAAGTGACTTTGAGGACCAAATAAGTAACTTATTGGTAAAGTTGGCACTCACTTTTATCCTCAGTAAAGTTGAGGATATAACATCGTTGACTTTTTAAAATACTTTTAATCTTTAAATATAATGAAACCTTTCCTCTCTAAGGACTTGTCATTATCCTGATGTGTAGCTTAAAAATCAATAGCTAGGATGTACATACATGTTTTGCCTCCTCTCGGTATTTAACTTTGATTACCCTAAATATGGTTATACACTCGCAGTGTGGGAGAGTCCTCTGGATCCTATTGGGATGAGGGATGTTCACTGCTACAAACTGGAAAGCAGAAACAGGGCTGTAAAAATATCCTTGGGGTCTATTGTGGGCTGTGTCTGATTTTTTTTTTTTTTTTTTGGCTGCTTTGGGTCTTCGTAGCTGCGGGGGCTTTCTCTAGTTGCAGCGAGCAGGGGCTACTCTTTGTTGCGTTGCATGGGCTTCTCATTGCAGTGGCTTCTCTTGTTTCGGAGCACAGGCTCTAGGCGTGCGGGTTCAGTAGTTGTGGCTCATGGGCTTAGTTGCTTCACGGCATGTGGGATCTTACTTACAGGGCTTGAACCCGTGTCCCCTGCATTAGCAGGTGGATTCTTAACCACTGCACCACCAGGGAAGCCCTGTGTCTGATCTTTAAATGGAAGTCTTTTCAAAATGATTTTGGAATGTTTAGGCAACTGTCTTTTTTCAGTTATAGGGTTTGTTTATATCAGCACTGTTCTCCCCTCTTCCCTCTTTTTCTCCTACACCAGCCACTAATAAAGACTCAAAGGAAACTTTGCAGAATGATGCTTAAAGCATATACAGAAAGTTAAGGTGGGTGCTCAAATGATCTAACACACACTTTAGGTGAACCTGAAAGAAGAGTGTGTTAAATACATTCTCTTTTCCTGCCTACCTCACAAGTAGGACTTATTCTTCATATGCTTTTCTACGTAGGCACAGAAATAGTTGGGTTTTTTTAATTCTGAGACTGTTTACTTTGCAGAGTGTTAATCATCCAGGGTATCTCAGAGTTCAGAAAGTACTTTAATAACACACAAACACACATATATCCACTGTCTTATTTTTCCTGGCATGCACCTAATACGTGTTAGGTGCAGAAGCAGGTTGTTTTCCTTCTTTTCATTAATTAGAAAATTAGTGTGTAATTAGTATGCTTATTCTTTGCCTTGAAGAGCTAAGACTACCACTAAACTCTGGTCTCAACACCAGTAACCTTTTTATCTTTAAAGGACTAAGTCATCTATTAATGATACATTGGATGTGGAATTAGTAAGCATTTAGAGACACATCCTTTCCCAGTTTAATTCTGGGTTTTGTGATTTCCTCAAGCTGTATGAACACATGTATGGCCATCACTAGGAAAAGAGATTTAAGCTTTTATTTTAATGGTTGTAATTGATAGGAATTTGAACATAAACACCCTTGCTTTTTCATCAAATATACTATCTGACCAACTGTGTATATTTTCCAGACTGGCTGGTGTAGAAATATAGACTATGGCTAGGAATAGGGTGTGCTTTCTTTTGTTAGTTTTATTGTTTAGTTTTCTTTTTTCTTCAGTGCCACACTTGCTGATTTAAGCTCACGATCTGGGCCTTACAGAGACAAACTACATACCCTAGAAATCATTTACACCGGCGCAGCATGGTTTATCCCTTACATTTCTTTAGGCTGTCTCTTTAATCCCTGAAATTTTTGCTGTGACAGCCAGAAGGTTGTGGACAAGTACAGGGAAGTACTTGGTTGAGGCAGAACGTCTTTGTTGATTTCTCAAATAAGTTAACCTCAGAATTCTGAGGTTCCTCTGGTGTTCAGTCGGGCAATAGACATCAGACTAGATGTCACAGACCAACATTAAGCAGATGTGGCCCATCAAAAGTTTGTCTGTAGGTTTGCCCCATATCACCTCCAGATCTTCTCAGACACTTAAATGAAAACCATTGCCTGGAATCTGCTTTCTTTTAAGCTTTCATTGTGAGTGCTGTTTGAGTGCTGTCATTCGGCAGATAGCAGGAGTAAAAGGCAGTCATTCAGCTCTTACCTTTAACCCCAGGGGAAAGAGGAGATGCTCATGGTTGTAGTCACTGTCCCAACAATGAGGTAGGAGAGAAAGAGGCTTGAGGACTAGACAATAAAAGGGACTGCTGGCAGCACAAGTCACTTTTGGCCTTTGTGGATTAAGGATTCCAAGAGATGCCTTTGTCCCTCCCAGAACAGTTGACCCCCTGTTTACCTTCAGAGCCCTCAGGGTAAAAGCGTTAACATCAGGATTCTTGAATGAAAGAATACTATGTGCACTCTGGCCTATGTTTCTTTCCGTGTAATATTACCTATTTCAAAGTGTCGCTGTAAAATACTGCTTTAACGGGTAGCTGACTGTGCGTGAAGTGGAGACATCCTCTTCCTAACATTGTCAGGGCCCAGCTCACTCAGTCATCCTTTTCAGGACAGTTTGAGAACATAGTGGCAGAAGTTCAAACGATCATGCCCTCTCGACCCTGTGGAAAATAAACTCCGTTTGACTCTGATTCTCTTGACATGTTAAAGATTGAGTTTATAGCTTCTTCAAAGGCCCTGTCATGACTTTATAGTTGTCCTATACAAAGCAGATTCTTCCCGGGCATGGTTATGTACACAGGGGGTGGCTGCCTAACAAAAAGTGTGCTTTAGTGGAAAAGAAAGAAATTGAGCTGTGGTGAATGGTCAAGTCACCAGATACGGAGACCTCCGAATTAGGTACTTTTACCTAATTCTCCTCCATAGTGGATCCCGTCTCTGGAGTTACCAGCCAGTCTCCCAAGAGCTACTCAGACTGTGAGAACCAATAGAAATGGGCAAGAGAAGCAGGACACACATCTGTTCCCTGTGGGGGAAATGAAACCAGGTAGAAGAAAAGAATTCTTTGAACCTGTACAGCACCATCTCCTCAAAGCAGCAGCTCAGGTATCCCGCTTTCTGCAGTTGGAGGAGATCTCATAGTTGAGCATGAATCACATCCTTCTCTTTTACAAGTGGTAGAAGCACCTTTCCAGAAAGTCCAAAGGCGAAGAAACCCCTATGAGTCCATGTTAGGAGGAATAGCTCTTTAGTTGGCCACAGGAGTGTTTCATAGGCCAGCGTTAATCTAACCATTTTTTCTTACAATCAACCCTATGAGGTATGGACTGTTATTCCCAGTTTACAGATGAGGAAACTGAGGCACAGAAAAAGGTTAATTAAATAAACATACCCAGGATCGGTAGTGGAGGTAGATATGAATGCCCACACAATTGCCACATTTTAAGCCTCTTTTTTGGGGAGAGGTTCTACCCAAAATTGGTTGTGTCCTTGAGTGGGATATCTCCTTTATAATTGTCACTATAATTCACTGCCACTGATGGTACCTCTGGAGAACCTGTTTTCTTGCTTCTTTCACCAGTAATTGGAAGGGGATCCACCAAGACCATTTTCTTTTTGTTTTTTTCTAGTCCTTCTGGATTAGGGGAGTGGGGTGGTCAGAAACAAAGTTTCCCTCATTTTGTTCTTGGGTCAGATCTGTCCTAACGGTAACCACTTTGTAGGTTTTACCTTAAGAGTGTGGTTTAGTGTTGCGAGGGTATGAATTTGAGTTCTACAGTTTGTTCACATGAAAATGAAGCCAAGGATGAAGTGTATTTTAAAAGTGGCCGAGTTACTAAGAAATATAAAAATTCTTTTATTCCAGTCTCAGGTTGGCTAGTGAGGAATGAGAATGGGTTTCTCTATCACAGCCAAGCTGATTCCATTATAACACTCAGAGACCTGAGCTTGTTCCACAGTATTATCGGAGGAGGAATTACATAGGCTTCAAATCAAGGGTAAGCCTCTGGAGACATTTTAGGGTAGACGTGGATATTCCTTTCACTAAAAATTTCCAAACAAGATAAAGTTTCATTGTATTTTATGGAACATCTGGTTTAAAAACAAAATTCTATGAATTTTTTTTTAATTCAAGGGGTTAAAAACGAGGGGCTATAAGACATCTAGAAACCTAATACTTATTGGAAGACTTTTAAATTAGTCAGTGGAGCAGGAATTGTACCTGGACTTATAGCCCAGCTCCAACTCACATAGCCACATAAGCCCAGAGAGCCCTTTGGAAAGGGGTCTCTTTGTTAAAGTGTGATCTAGATATGTACCAATGGAGAGGGACACATTCTTTCCAAATGACTCTGCTTAGGCGAGGAGGAGTGAGTAGTGAATCAAATTATTCTAGGTAAATCCAGGGCAAGCATTCTGAGGTAGTTGGATTAAGAAAAAGAACAAGGCGTAATTGGTCTGATAGTTTCTCAATGGACAATGACCCAGTAAGTAGCACAAGCTGTTTTATTAACAGTACTGATATTTCTGCAAGCAATGCCCTTATTTAGGAGAAGCATGAAATATGGTTTACATCTGATGGATTCTTCTCCTCACTTGTTCATTTTCTGTTGGAACTCACGTCTATCTAAATTTTAGCACAGTGGAAACTGAACAGCAGCCTCCATTATTATGTGAAAATAATGTAGTCTTTGGAATATAAGGAACTTCACAGAGCTGTAATGTACACACACGCACACAATCAACAGGAATCAAAATTAAATTCCGATCTTTATTCTACCAATAGTTAACTGGGAATTTAGGCAGATTACTTGACTCTTCTGCATGTTCATTTCTTCATGTATGTTGGAGAGCGTATGGCACTTTGGATAAGGCAGTCCTTATATTGTATGGGACTGTCCTGCCCATTGTAGGAGTTTAACATCCTTATGATTTTCTGCCCACTGAATGCTCTCATACATTTCCAAATATCCCTAAGGAGTGTGCAGGATAGTGGGGGTGGGAGACAGGTGCAGTGAGGAACACTACCCGTGGTTGAAAACTCCTAGGTTATAAGGTACCCAAAATGTAATACTGAATTCTGTGAATTTCATGCTTTGTGTACTCAATATTTAGTATCAGAAAACCTAACCCAATTTGCCACCAGTTCCCCCCCTTCTGTGCTCTTTTATTCAGATTTTTTTTAAAAATAAATTTATTTATTTTATTTTTGGCTGTGTTGAGTCCCCGTCGCTGCACACGGGCTTTCTCTAGTTGCAGAGAGCGGGGGCTCTTTGTTGCGGTGCACAGGCCTCTCAGTACAGTGGCCTCTCCCGTTGCGGAGCACGGGCTCCAGGCTCATGGGCTTCAGCAGTTGTGGTGCACGAGGACTTAGTTGCTCTGCGGCATGTGGGATCCTCCCAGACCAGGGCTCGAACCCATGTCCCCCGCTTTGGCAGGCAGACTCTCAACCACTGCGCCACCAGGGAGGCCCTTTTTTTTTTTTTTTTTTTTTAACGTTTGGGCATCACAAGTTTCCACTTGCAGTACAATGACATTTTATAAATGGTAGAAAAATTCTACTCATTCATTTTCGGAAACAGTATTGAATTAGGAGAAAGTTTTGAAATTGTGGGACTGATCCTCCCCCCCCCCCGCCCCAATTTCCTTTTCTTCAATCATCTTCTCTTTATGTATAACATACAGCTCTTCCCTTAACTTCCCTCCACACTGTTGTCTCTGAATGAGCCCCATCCACTCCATAGTAACAGGTTACCCAGGTGTGTGTTTCTATTTGGCCTGTCATTGAGCCATTTTAAGGCTCTGACTGAATGTAACAATTGTTTTCAGAATCCTGGGGAAACTTCTGCATGTACCTCGCCTAGAGTCTGTTTCTAATTCTGTTGAATGTTTTATGCTGCCTTTAGAAGAGAAAGCTGAATGTATTCAGAAAACTGTAAATACATTTTTTGGTCCCTTGAGATGTCAGAATATCTCTGAAGTACGTATTTACCTCCTCTGAGTTTCTGATGGGAGTGACATGTCTATCAATAATTTTCAGAAAACAGTTAATATTTCCAACTTCTTTTTAACTCTAAAAGGTAAATGTTCATTCTTTCAGCTTCATTCCCTTTTATATGTTGAATGATTTGTGGTCCCCAGGTTATTTCCTTTCCTTGTGACCCAAATGCTGTTTGAAAATAGAAGGCTTTTAGTTTCAATCCTCTTTACAAAATGTTTTAAAATTTAACAAGCATAGAAAAATGGATATCAAAGCCATGTTGAGACACCACTTCACACCTGCTAGGATGGCGAAGATAAAGACAGGCAATAACAGGCGTTGGTGAGGATGTGAGAAAATTGGGATCTTCATACATTGATAGTCGGATTGAAATGGTATGGCTACTTCAGAAAGCAGTTTCACAGTTCTTCAAAAAAGTTAACATAGGGGCCTCCCTGGTGGCGCAGTGGTTGAGAGTCCGCCTGCTGATGCAGGAGACACGGGTTCATGCCCCGGTCCGGGAAGATCCCACATGCCGCGGAGCGGCTGGGCCCATGAGCCATGGCCGCTGAGCCTGCGCGTCCAGAGCCTGTGCTCCGCAGCGGGAGAGGCCACAACAGTGAGAGGCCCGCGTACCGCAAAAAAAAAAAAAAAAAAAAAAAAAAAAGTTAACATAGAGTTACTATATGCTCCAGCAGTTCTTCTAGAGAATTGAAAACATATATCCACACAAATACGTGTACACAGTGTTCATAGCAGCCAAAAAAGTGATAACAACCCAATGTCCAACTGATGAAGGGATAAACACAATGTGGAATGTTTGTACAGTAGAATAGTATTCAGCAATAAACAGTGGATGAACCTTGGAAACATTCTGATTAAAAGAAACCAGTGTGACAAAAGACCTCATGTGGTATGATTCCATTTATAGGAAATATCCAATATGAATAGGTACTTTCTCAGAGACTGAAAGTAGATTAGTGGTTGGGGGAGGGGAGTGAGTGGAGAGGGAGAGGGAGGAATGAGCGGTTAAGTGCGAATGGGTGCAGTTGCCTTTTGGGGTGATGAGAACGTGCCAAAGATGTGTTGTGGTGATGGTTGCACAACTCTGCGACTGTACTAAAAATCATTACATTTCATGCAACAGAGTGAATTTTATGGTATGTGAACTATTTTTAGTAACAGCTGTATGAAGTATATCTATAATAGCAGAAACGATTCCAGAAACTTTAAACATAAGAACGCTGAATTTTTCGTTAAGTCAACGTTAAATAGAAACTTAAGTCATAATAAATAAGAGACCTCAGTGTTTGGTCACTTAGCAAGAAAGGACTTAAATACATTTTTGTGCTTGGATGAAAAATCTTTTGAATGTAGCATAGTGTAATTAAGCCATCTCCAACCTCTGAATACCTTGCCTGTATCCTCCCCCACATACTATTAGGACTGGAAATCTTTTGAGTACAATGCATACAAGAATAAGTAATAAGAATCATTTTCTCTCATTTATTTATTAGCTTGTTCTAGTCAGCAGTAGGGGAAGGAGGTAATTTATTAGCTTGTTCTAGTCAACTGAAGTGGAGGGAGGTGGTGTTGGAGCGCTAAGGGTTAGTTTATTGAGGATGCCATCTTGGTTTCTTGGTTGCTGAGAAACTGGGTAGTTGTTTACTAAAGCTCAACCAAGTCATAATCTCAGTGAGTTGGAATATAAGTGCTTTGCAAAATCCCCACAACCTCAGCAGAGTATGTCTTTTAGTTACTCCTGAGAACTGATTTAGTTCTTCCCTCCCTATGGATCTTGTTTTATGTACTACTGTTTACAGAAATCAGCAGTGTTGGTTCAACTTTTCTGTTGAATGCTTGATAATTCTGATAATTTAGAAGGAAATCACTTTACCACCCCACCCCCTAATCCCACTATGCTCTCTGATTTCTTCTGCCTTGTAGGATGATAATCATGCCTCAGTAATAGAAAGGTCAGTGGGCACCAGGTATATCAGCTACCACCTGGTGGAGGTCCGAGTCTTGGTGGTTTTGACAGCAGTTTTTGAAGCAGCCCTGGAGATTTATTACCGGGGTCTCTGTTTGAGTAAACCTGGAGAGGCATATCAGAACTCCAGCCCTCAGATGACCTGGGCTTTAGTACCAGAAACCGAGATAAGGCGGGTGGTGTGGAGCAGGGAGATAGGATCCAGGTACTGAGATTATTACAAGATCAGAGAGGTATTAGTACTAAGTTTGACCTTGATTTGAGCTCCTTAGTTCCTGGACACAAGATGGGGGTTTCATTAATCTCATCTGTAAAGGTTAAAGGAAGTCCTGAAGGCTAGGGAACAACCGAGCAGATTATTACAAAAGAAATACTAGGATTTTCCTACACCAGGATATTATTATACAGCATACAATTTCTGGTGACAGATTCTTCTCATTCTGTATTAGAAAGTCCGAATGAATTGGTTAAAACCTATAACCTGAACGAGGAACATTATTTCTCCCCTTCAGCATAGACACCTGGCTAGGCAGGGCTTTCTGGATGTTCCACATTCCTTACAGCAGCAGTGGATATTCGTTTGGAGTGGGGTATAGAGAAAAGGGCAGTAAGAAGCTTATTAGAATCAACCAGGCATCTCAGCCATCATATTAAGTTGACTCTTATGAGATTGCTGCTACTTTACTATTTTTATTCTACACACAAGAAGGTAGTTTTATCTGGTTCAATACCAAAGCCTCAGATCCACTGGATTATTGGGTCAGAATGGGGTGTGTGTGAAACACCAGGAGATTCTGATAGGAAATGACCTTAGCTCTAGGAGAAATGGGTCACTTGCGGCTGTGTCTCAGAGGAGAGCAGAGTCCACTGGCGGTGGAGTGAACAGTAGGGGCAACCTGTTGCTTTCCAGTAGAGTTTCATGTAGTTCACCCGAATGGAATAGTATTCTAAACATTTGAATTTGCGCATATCGGGACACTGTAAAGGCTTTTGGCCCAGGACTCAACAGGAGAAGCCTGGGCATCAACCCAGGTTCATTCAGGCCTCGAACTTAACTGAACCTTTATAGCAATATTTATTACAGCAATTTTAGCCCCAATTGTCTTTACCCCTTCCCCCCCCCACTTTTTTTAACATTTCGACATATTTCAATTAGAAATTGAAAATTAATTTAAAAATTAAGTTCAATAAACAATATCGAAAACCTTGGTTATTTAGAAACTTCCTTCAAAAGATTAGGAGTCTCAGGAAGTCACAGCAGGTTGAGGGGATGTTAAAATTCTGAGTCCTCAGCTTTTCAGTCAACATACGTAAAATTATTCATAAATTCATAACCAGAAATTCAGAAATGGGTAAAAGATGAATGGGTTGATGAATCAACTTTAACTTTTCAAGTGGTAAAACAGTTTTACCTGTTATGAATATACAGAGAAAGTAAAGACAACAGAATGCGGGGGACTCCAAACAATGCAGACACAAACAAATGAATCTATTTCAAGTGAATAATACAACCACAGTGAAGTTGGGAAGAATGGAGAGAGCTGACCCAAATAATTCTTTTTTTTTTTTTTTTTTCGGTACGTGGGCCTCTCACTGTCGTGGTCTCTCCCGTTGTGGAGCACAGGCTCCGGACGTGCAGGCTCAGCGGCCATGGCTCACGGGCCCAGCCGCTCCACGGCATGTGGGATCTTCCCGGACCGGGGCACGAACCCGTGTCCCCTGCATCGGCAGGCGGGCTCTCAACCACTGCGCCAGTGGGGAAGCCCGCCCAAATAATTCTTGACTGTACATATTGGCTATATACTTTTAGGCCTAAGACAAAAAGAACTATATATACTGAACTGTAGTTAATAGGTTTCCTTTTTATGTTGATATTGTTCAGCGATTCTGAGACTTCATTCCCGTGTTGAGCGAATAAGTAAATGTATAGTGGATAATCAGAGCTAGGATTCAGAGACGGAGTTATTGATACAAATGTGGAGAGGGAAGGCTAGGATTAACCTAATGGTGTTGGATTGGAATTGGAGGTATCAGTACTAATTTATGTTTTTAATATATCTAAATAGATGTGGAGAAATAGATATGGATGTGAAAGCATGTGTGTGTTTCCGTATAAATCTGGGACAATTTGAGCACCGAAACAAATAATAGTAATAAATTATAAATCATAAAATAAGGTATGAATCGTACTGATGTGTGAGTGAATGAACAAACGAATGTAGAAAGGAATAAATAATAAACAGGGCCAAAGGGTAAGCTTTTCCTTAGAGTAGAAGGCTAGTGAAGATGAAAGGAACGATAGGATTAGAAGAATCACTATTTGGCCATCACAACAGTGAAGATTGCCTCAGGTAAGAATTATCAATAGATGTTAAAACAATAGATCAATAGATGTTAAAATTTGAGAAACAATATATTTAGTCTCAAAGTTATTTCCCTATGAGATACTTACTAGTTAAAAAGACAAAAAATAGTAACCTCACAGTGGAGAAACTTGGCAAGTGATCAAAGTTATTATCACGAGTAAAGAGACAAAAACGACATCATGTGTCTCCTGATAGGATGCACTGAGAATGACACTTCTGTGATATTCCTGCCAAAAATTTATAACCTTAATCTAATCAAGAAACAAATCAGATAAACCCAAATTGAGGGACAGTCTACAGAAAAAATAGCCTGTACTTTTCCAAAATGTCAAGGTCACGGAAAACAAGGACTGAGGGAAATATTCTGGGAGGCTAAAGAGATGACAGCTAAATGCCATGTATGATTCTGGATTAGATCCTGGGTCAGCAGCACAGAGATGTCCTTGCTTTTAGGAAGCCAAACTGTAAAGGGTAAAGGGTATCGTGCTTTCAACATATTCTTAAACAGCTCAGGGAGGGCAAAGGTGTATGGGGAAATCTAGGCAAAGGGTACACAGGAATTCTTTGTACCATGTGTGCGACTTTTCCATAAATCTGAAATTATTTCAAAGTAAGTAGTTTTTAAGAACTAAGCAGCAAGCACCAACATACCTGGTTGAGTGCTGTCTGCCAGGATATCTGTTACTGTTAGTTCTGCTCTGGCTCTGCTAACGCTCCACAGGAGCCCTTTTATTCCCGCTCTCTCCCTCTTCTTTCTTCTTTTAACCTGTGTCAGATCCTGTAAATTATAACTTTATAAATTATACATATTTGTAATAAATTCAAACGATACAAAATCACACAGACTAGAAATCCCCTCCCCACCCTGACATTGCCACCAAAGTTACCACTGTTAACGGGGTGGTTGTCCCATTATAAACATTCCTGGGTTCACACACTCGTACAAACAGAAAGGCCCCTCCTTCTAAGGCTACTAAACATTGTTAAGTATCTTTTTCTTTTTTAAACCTCATATTGCCATGACATCTTTCTCAGTAAATATATATATATTTTGCCTCATTCTTTCCCTTTTTTCCCCCTCTAAATGAATGCTTCCTTTGTCTCTAAAACTAGTTGTCAAGGGCTGATAAACCCACTTACTTTAATGGTAGAACCATTTGTAAAGACACTGGGCTATAGCTCACAGATTTGAAGGATGTACCAAATAAACAAGACTCCATCCGGCATTAGGACAGTGCTGAAGACCTCAGTGACAGGAGTTTAGAGGCCTTTTCTCTAGTGGGAGACTGTTAGGGTAACTCAGCTCCAGCCACCTCCATTTTCTGTATTTTTATACTCAAGGTTGAAATCCTCGGAAGATAAAACACATTTGGTCTCTGTGGGCCGCATCTATCTGTACCTTAACTAGGCAGCTGTCACTAGGGGCGTGAGGGCACAGAACCTGGATGTTGGCCTCTGGGTGCTTCCCAGAGAAGAAGAGCCAGCAGAGCAGTTACCCCAGTCAACCTCTTTCCAGGGCTGTTTGAACGGCTTCGCGTCTGGTGTGTTCCAGTCTTCCGTTTAAGTCCAGCTGCCCCCCCCCACTAGAGTTACCCTCCACTGCAGTGATTCTCAGATGTGGTCCCCGCACAAGCAGTATCAGCATCAGCCTGGAAACTTGTTACGAATGCAGATTCTCAAGTCCCATCCCAGATCTCCTTAATCAGAAACTGGAGGCGCGGGTTCGGTACTCTGTGTCTAGGAAGTCTTCCAGATGATTCTGATACGTGCTAACATTTGAGGATCACGCTCTACTACATAAATCTGATCATCATATTTCCCCAGTTTAAAAAATGTTAGCGGCTCAGCCATGCAGATACTCCAGAGTCCTCATGACCTGAAAGTTCCTCGTGATCTCATCCCAGTGCTTGTGCAGTCTTTTACACACACACACACACACACACACATCCACACATCTCCACATCCACACCCTCTTCACATCCTGTCATACAGAACTTTGCTGAGCTCTTTCCTGGACTACCACCTGGTAAATTTCTGCTCTTTTGGCACTTCCTCTGTGTTGCCTTCCTGGTCCCCAGTCACTCAGGGCCATGGCTCTGTTTCCCATGGAGTCCTAGACATTGCGTTTGTCTGTTTATCTAACCGTCAGTTTACCTGTACAGCTCCCTCACCAGAGCCTGAGATCTGAACTCCTCAAGGCAGGGGCTTATTTTCACTGATCCTTGTGTCTCTAGTACATGACAAACGTTATGTGCTTGGTTGAATCTGTTCTGTTTTTACTTTTTATTATGAAATTTCAAGCATACCAAAAGGTAGAGAGCATAGTAATGAACATCCATTAATCCATCAGAATTTACCAACTTAACATATTGCTGCATTTGCTTCCATTTTTTCTAAGTATTCTAAAGTAAATACCTGATGTTAGGACATTTTGTCATTATATCTTCTTTGTATTTCAGTACAAAAACTAAAGACATTTTCCTACATTACCATTTTATCACACCTAATAAAATGGACAATTCCCAGATATCACCTAATGCCCATTCTGTATTCAGCTTTCTTCACTTTCCCATGAGAGGTCTTTTATATCTGGTTGTTCAATCAAGGACCACACATTGCATATGAGGGTAGGCCTCTAAGGGTATTTTAATCATTCTAGTATAGCCCTTCCCTCTCTTTTTTTCCCCATTATTCAATGAATAAACTCCTGACTAATATTTATCCCACTCTTGTGGCATGACATTAATACCAGTGACACTACTAAGGGGTTGAAATGGTGTTGAGCCTTTATGTTCAGAATAATCATACGACTCCAAATCCACGATTTGCAGCCAATAAATCTTTTCCAACACAGCCTATGTGTATAAAAAGCCAGTATCACCACAGCTAGAGAAACAGGAGAGCTACTTGGGATCTGAGCTTTGCAGCACATTTAATTAATAGCTTCTCCATTTTGTCTTCCAGAAAGTCACTGAAAGAGCTGCAGTTCATTTACAGTGACTCTCTACATTCCTGTAGGCTTGGGTCTCCAGGATTTGGTGATTTCCTCTTACCTTGCCCATTTCCTTGTGTTTTATTATATACTAGCTCTTCCCTTATCCTTCTGGGACTCCGCCCTTTGATATAGTTTGTAGAGCAGTAAAATGGCATTTTAAAGCTCTGTAACTTGCTGAGAATCTTAATTCAATTTAAATAGGAAGCACAAATTTGCATTGAGGGGTCTAGGTCTACAATTCAGAAATTTCTCTTTTTCAAGATTTTCTATTTACAGAGAGTTCTTAAGCTTTAATTTTAGGAGACAGAGGAGGAGGAAAAAAGAGGGTTTTTAAAAATTCCCTCAACAGAGTCCTAAATGCAGTAATATACTCTGTTTGAGTTTAGAGCATTACAGTATGCAAATGCAGGGTTTGAATTGTCCTTCAAGCCTCCAATTGCTCTCTGTAGCTTTTGAGATTGAACTGTTAGGACTTCCAGTAATCACATGTATCAACCAAGGTGGTTGAAGAAAAGTGTTCCTATGGGCTGAGTCACTTGCAGTTAGGGAAAAGGTGGGGCTGGGGATGAGGCTGGTGGGGAAGAGGAGAGTTACCTGATGAGACCGTAGAAAGTTCAGAAAGAGGTACTGTGAGGTATTTTAGGAACTACGGTTCAGGAAAGAAAACCGTGTTATTAAGGTATCTCAGCTCTGGCTGCCATAACAAAATACCGCAGATAGAGTGGCGTCAACAACATTAATTCTCTCAGTTCTGGAGGCTAGAAAGTCCAAGATCAAGTTGCCAGCAGATTCAGTATCTGGTTGAGGACCCTCTTTCTGGTTTGTGCAGATTCCACCTTCTCACTGTGTTCTCACGTGGCCTTTCCTTGGTGTGTGCTCCTGGAGAGAGAGGTCTCTAGAGTCCCTTCCTCTTCTCCCAAGGGCACTAATCCCCCTTTGTAGGGGCCCTACCTCCGAATGCCATCACATTGAGAGTTAGGGTTTCAGCATGGATTTGGGGAGGACACCAACATTCAGTCTATGACACATAGGCATATGGGTTTGCTACTGCCCTGATATACTCTTAGGTATAGTAGGCTACTGAGGATACTTTCTATCTCCCAGAGTTTGCCCTGGGTAGGGAGTTTAGCCTTTGTAGGTCACAGTAAACCTGTGTTGCTTTGGTCACAGTGTTCTAGGCCATCTTGGAGAGACTATTGGCTGTTCCTATAGCCAGTCAGATTGGGCTGCTTCTAAGTAACTTCTCAAACTGATATCATACTGATATCTAGAAACTGACCTTTTTGGACACCAAGGAAATAAGACACCATTTGCAATTGGAAGAGAAACGTTTTTATTCACTTATCAGAAGGGTTTTGGTGCATTATAGGCAAGAGAGGAAAAAGTTGATTTTGAAAGGCGCAGATTCCCCCTTGGATTTAGTAGTACTCTTATCCTGACAGCATTTAATGAGAAGTCACTGTGGCCGGAGAATAATCTTATTGGGCTTTAATTAAAAGCACAAGGGGATTTGTTTGTTTTGTTTTCCTGTCTCCTTCCTATCTGTCTTCCTCTTTTTCCTCTTTCCCCCCTCATTCTTCCTCTTCACTTCCATGTTGTCCCTACCCCTGCCCCACTCTGCCTCCTCTTCTTCATCCTTTAACATTTAAAATGTTTTTGGCTTGGCTAGTCCCTCTGGATAGAAACTGAGCTGAGCAGGATATTGATTACCAAATATGGTGTTGCTGCTAAAGATGTTAGAGGAATGTGACTTGTGTTCTAAGCCTCCGGCCTCTGAATAAGCTGCCAAACAAATTAGGTCACTTTAACTTCTGAGCTTTTTTTTTTTTTTAATAAAGAGCTGGAACTTTGATTTGGAACATGATGGTGGTGTTATTTTAGCTCACACAGGGAGGAGGGGTATGAAGACGGGGATGGGGAGTAGGGGAGACTCAGTTAAGCATGTTTTAGGACCTGAGTCACGAGACCAGGTTGTGTAAGAGGCCGGCACATTGTATGGAGCCTCGGTGAACAGCTCTGGCACGTCAGTGAAAGAGCTGAGGCATAGAATGCAGATGTCCAGCCCCATTCTCTGAGACTAGAAACTCCAGAGGACCCCTGACAGGTCCCAGGATGCTCTTCTCATGTTACCCATGCTGCTCACGTGGATGGGGGCTCAGGGTTATTAGGAAAGCTGCTGCTTCACAGGAAGGATGGGGGAGTTAAGTGCCAAGGAGGACACTTGGAAATGGATGGCAAGTTGCTTCTATGTGTAGTTGGATGGGGTGTGACAAGAATATGCAAGCCCTTCCACAGCAGACCTTTAAATGACAGTGGGGACTGTGCTCGTCTCCCAGCAAAGGCCACAGCTCTTCAGATCCGTATTTGGAAATATTTACTCTGTTGTTGCTGTCAGCTTAGGTAGAGTGAAATGCTCGTAGTGGAAGAGAATGGAAGCAAACACTGCTTCAGGACGCTGCTTTGTCTTTTTCCCCTTATGTACATTGATCTCAAGATAATACTGAGGTTTCTCAAATTAAAACGAAAACTGAGACCAGTTAAAGAAAGAATTTCTTTTTATATTTCATATAGCTGGCGCCCCCTTTTCACTTTTCGTCATTGGTTAGGGCTGCACGAGAGGATTCCTTTTCTTCTTGTCCACCCGCACCTGTTTGCACCTTCAGTTGGAAATTTCACCCACTCCAGGACATCTGTGGGTCACGGCTCCGTGGCTGTAGTTGTGCCTCCCTGAGGGCCTCGCTTTCCTTGCGCTCCCCGCCCCCAACCCCCTTATTTCTCTTATTGCTGCTCCCATCAAGTCACAGGCTCTTCCTCCCATCCTTGGAGTTGAGCCTGAGAAGTTCAGAGTTGTTCATCATGGTCTACAGAGTCAGAGACTCTTACTAATTTCTTGTAGAAATTGCTCTTGTCTTCAAGCTAATAAAAAGAAGAAAGGGGCTTGGGGCGCCCAGGCCCATGTGGGTGCTAAACTGAGAACCTGTGTTCTTAAGATCCTCATTTTCAGAACTTCACTCCTTTTTCAGAACACGCCATACAAACAAACATGGTACCTAAGTCTGTTCTGAATGCACATTTATGCACCATACTATTATACTGGGGTGTCTTTGATACTATTGTTGGGGTCCAGAATCATAGCATTGGACATAAATATCATGAGATTATTCATTATGCTCAGTAATAGAGGCATTCTTAAATGGTGGGAGGGTTTCAGAATACATTTATCTTGCCCTAAATGTTGTATTTTATAGTGTTTGTGATTTATTTTATTGAATATATTTGGTTTAGGTAAACTGCAATAATAGGGTTAAAGGTAATTGAAATTACTACCCTCTCTTTGGCCCATATAATCTGTTGTCTGTCTCTCCATGTATCTAGTAAGCCAGCTATAATCAAAATCAGGACCATACCACATCAAGACATTCCTATAAATTTATAAGCTAACTGGAGTTAAGTAATACTAGTTATATTGAAATCTTAAAACTGTTTAGTTCCTGTCTACTTAGTAACTCAGAGTACGTGTATCACCAGTATGAAAGCTCTCCAGTTAGAAAGGGATGGGAATTTTCCCCCTCTAGAGGTGATGAAACTAAGGCATTGAAGAATTAACATTGTTTTAAACCCTGGCCAAAGCCTTGCCTCTTACGATTTCAGGTGTTAGACTTTTCCAGTATTACACAGGGCTTTATGTTAATTCATTCTTATTGGTAGCCATTAATTAGTTTTTCAGTATTACACAGGGCTTTACGTTAATTCATTCTTATTGGTAGCCATTAATTCGTTTTTAACTATGCTAGGCATTTGCTGGTCCACATTTAAAATTTGAACCCGAAAGTTTTAGTCCAAAAAGAAAAGGAATAGATGAAAAACCATGCAACTAAATTTTTAATACAGTAGACTAAATCTCCTTGACTTGGTGGACATGCTGTGTTATGGGTTTTCGTGTATTCTGTGTGAGTAGTGAGAATGAGAGCTCTTACTAACTTTTTTTTTCTGATTGGCCGGGTTTACTGGTGTGTTTATTTTGTCACCATTCCGGTTTGACTCTAAGGAAATGAAAACATCTTCCATTTGTTCTTTATTTCCAAAGGGCATCCGCTTCGATCCTGAAATTCCACAAACACTACGACTAGAGTTTGCTAAGGCAAACACGAAGATGGCCAAGAACAAACTAGTAGGGACTCCAAACCCTAGTACTCCTCTGCCCAACACTGTACCTCAGTTCATTGCCAGAGAGCCATGTAAGTTGATCTACTTTTCATTTTGGGAAAAAAAAATAATAACTAAGAATTGTTCAAGTACTTTATGTGAGATTACACCATGGGACATAGAGCTGGCTGAGTGTCATTTTCCATTTCTGAGAAGAGACTGCCTTTTCTTGCTGTCTGAATTCCAAATACAGCAATCTTGTTCATGATTGGCTGTCCCAAAAGATGGTTCAGCTTGATCAGAACTATAACTACAAGATTTCGTTTTAAGTGCTGTAGATTTCCTTAATGTGATCTTGACCTTATCGTGAGTGTGCCCTGTTTGCCTTGGGGTTTAAATCCTTATTCGTTTCCCCATCCTTGGACCATGAGTGCTGGTTCTCAGCATTCACTTGACTTCATCTGTTGAAGAATATCAGTTCTGTGGCTTCAGGGAAATAGAATATTAAATATGAAAGAAGCAGATAACAAGAAGTTTGTTCTGTTTTTGAGAACAGTTTGGCCATAAATCTAGGAGGGAAAGTAAACATACACAAAGAATTTATATAGTAGAACGGTCAGTTCTAACAAACTAATACCAGTAAAGCTTTAAGAAAATTCGGGGCTTCCCGTTTTAAATTAATTGGGTAAAGACACTGACTAATTGCAAAACAAGTCTTTTACCCCACCTAATGAGCTTATTCCCTTAAATGTCCAGGCTACAATTTCTGCCTTTGACTGAGTAACTTGAAAATGTTGTCTTAATTTTCTTTCTCAAGCTCAGTCAGCAGCAGAAGTGAGGCGTGAGATAGGCTCTAGCTTTTCCTTCAGTGCATGGCCGTATGTGATTGAATACGGCAGGGCATTCAAGGAATCCCAAGTGCCTTGCTGTTACTTGGAATATTTCCGTCCTATCATTCTTGATCTTCTTTCTAAGCCACATGATCTTGATCTTCCTCCTGCTTTCCCTGACAATATGCTTCAACTTTTCTTATTGAAATCGAAGGGCACATGGGTTCCTTTCTCCCCCGTGTCATGTGCGTGTCAGATTTAATTGGGTTGTTGTGGAAATTACAGTCATTCTCTAGCTCAGTCACTCTTGAAAAGCTGTTGCTTATCAGTGGAAACTAATAAATAAAAGAAGAGTTTCTCCCTCGGTGTGTTCTATAGTTTTTCTATGAAGCCAGGAAATCATAATAGAGAAAAAAAAAATTTTGTTCTTCCTAGGGAAACTTAAAACCTTTGTTTATTTGGGAAATCTAAACAAAAGTTTCATCTTATGGTACAGTTGTACTACAGGAGGATGTATGGACATTTCTTACTAATTCTGTATTCTAAACAGCATCTAGCCCAGTGCTGTGTACATTGCATATATTTAGTAAATATTTATTAGTGATGATAAGTCGATAAATTGAGTATTTTAATTTGGCTATGTGCAGAATTATGCCATTTGTATGCCTCTTCATTTCTTTCTGAAATTTCTTCTCTCTTTAAGGCATCAGAAAATAGTACTTGTAGGATACTTTCACTTAGAAAAGACAACCTAGAGTAACTCTTTACTTAGTGAATTTGCCTGCTTCACATCTCAAGAGTATTTTGAAAAAATTAATTCAGACAGGAAGTGTAATGCAATACTTGTATCCTTTCAGTTTTTTATTGAATTCTTTTCTGAGAGTTTGGGTTTGTTTTTTTTTTTCCCCCCTAAATTTGCTACAACAGCTCTGTGAAGTAGTTAGCCAGAGAGGTGATGGCCAGTTCACAGTAGGGTACATGAAAGCAAGATAGATGAACAAACTGGACACCCACAAGTCCCTGAAGTTGCAGGAGAGCTTCGAGCAGAGTTTAGAGCACTGCTCTGGCCGGCTCCGCCTACCACCCTTCCCTGTGTACTGAACCGCTCAGAAGTGGTCAGATAGTTTCCATGTCAGGGTCAAAACTTGCCTGACTGCTCATGGCCAAACAGACTTTGAAGGTTTAAAAAAAAAAAAACGCAAACACCAGTGTATTCCTGAGAAAATAAGTTGGCCTGGTTTCTCTTAATATAGCTCCTTTTTATGACATAGGGACCTTGACGGACAGCAATTACACCATCCACTGAGATCGACCTTATCATCCATTACAATTACCTCTGGAAATGGTGAACTTTTCTGTCACATATGCAAAATTGTTGTTTTCCCTGAAGCACACCACAAACTAAGAAAGAACATTGTAGTGGTTCAGTACTGGTGAATCCAATTGCATTGTGCCCATAATTGGTACTAGAGGTGGTGAGTTTAACTACCTATCAGGAGTAGACTGTGATGGAATCATAGGATTTGGGGGTTGGAAAAGGCCTGTAGGCTTCTCTGTTTCAGGCCATGAGAGAGAGGTTTTATAAATGCTTCTTTTTGTTGATGTTTTTTATATCATGGTGACTGAAAAGTACTCATTGCCATCACTAAAGGAGGGATGTGCTAGGAGTCTATTATACAAACAAATATTTACTTGAACTCACTTCTCAAACTTGGCCCATATAAAGGATATAAAAGAGATGCCTTGCAGCTTAGTCTAGATTGCCGCAAGCCGTCTGCCTTATTTGCTGAACACCTGCTCTGTGCCAAGCATGAAAAGTGAGGAAACCAGATATTGCAACTTAAAGAAAAACCTTTGACCTTGCTGTGCTCTTGTTCCCTTGCTGAAAAATGGGAATAATACCTTCCTCACATGATTGTTATGAGAGCTAGATACGATATTATAAGATTGTGTTGAAGATTAAATGGGGGTTAATATACGTAGAGTACTAGGCAAATGTGAAGGACAATCTTAATTTTTTACAAAAAACTGAGTTGCTTTTCATTCCTGATAGTTAAAAGTAGGGTTTGATCTTCTGAGGTGTCATCACTGGGTGGCTATAGCCAGTTGTCTTTACAAATTAGGAGAAAAGATGAATGACATTCATATACAATCCCATGAAAGTAGTATACCTCCCTAACTGAATTCTTATTAATTTGAACTTCTCCTTCTCTTACTCCCTTTTATGTAATAAAGAAAAATACTGTCAAAAAGCAGGACGTTAAGCGATGTATAAAATTTATAAATTATATAAAATTGTGCTGGATTATACATTTGGTTATACAGGAAAATAGTGTGCTGAAGTATAAGAACTCCGCTTTAGAGATGAACGCAGGGCAAGTCACCGTCTCTGAGTTTCGTTTTCTTCATCTTTAAAATGATGATACTGTGTGTCAGACCACTCTGCTAATAAGCATTTTACATGAATTCTCTCCTTTGATTCTCAGTAGCACTGTTTTACAGGTGAAGAAGCTGAGGCCTAGGAAGTTTCAGTAACTTTCTTGAGGTTTCACAGTCATCAGGTGTTTGGGGTTGAATTGTGTCCCTCCCACCCAAATTCATGTGTTGAAGTCCCAACCCCCCAGTTGGGCGTTGCCTCCAAATGTAACCATATTAGGAAATAAGGTCTTTAAAGAGGTGATTAAATTAAAATGAGCCCATTAGGGGGGACCCTAATCATATGACTGGTGACCTTATAAGAAGAAAAAGAGACATAAGGGGTGTGCTCACACAGAGGAAAGGCCCATGTGAGGACAGTGCAAGCCAAGGACAGAGGCCTCAGGAGAAGCCAAACCTACCAACACCTTGACCTTGGCCTTCTAGTCTCAAGAACTATGAGGAAATTAATTTCTATTGTTTAAGCCACCCAGTCTGTGGTATTTTGTTACAGCAGCCTGAGCAGTCTAATGCATCAAGCGATAGAGCCTGGATTTAATAAATTCTGACCAGTCACTTACTAGTTTTGTAACTTTGGTCTAATGACTTAACCTCTCTGTGCCTTAATTTTCTCAACTATAAAATGGCAATAATTGAACATACCCGTACGGTTGTGAGGATTAATTAATTGACATGTAAAAGTTGGAAGAGGGGCCACATAGTGAGTACTCAGTGATTGTTACTATGTGCATAGAAGAATGTATGTTTGTCTCTTGTTGTGAGACCTATAGTTTTTCTGCTTTTTGTATACTCGATATCCTAGCACCTAGAAAAATACGTGGAATTTTTTAAGATGCCACAGATTTCATTTTCTGCTTTTAAATTTGGAACTTTTAAAATTCACAGCATTCATTAGTAGGATTGGGATATGATAAAATGCACATACTTCAGGTGTCTAATTTGGTAAGTTTTGTCATAATGTTGAATTTAATTAAATGCTCTTGATCTGTTTACATTGCAGCATCCCATATTCTAATGCCATTAGAAGGTGGAAGCAGCCAATGCTTAACAGAGCCCTTAGGTCAGACAGATCCTCCCCTTTCAATTCAGATTTACGGAGCAAATATCAAAAGGCTCTATAGAACTTCGCAGAATTCAGATTCCTGTAGTCCAGCCTTGAGGATTCTGATTCTGTGGGTCCGTTCTAGGACTTACACTCTGTATTTTTAAAAGCTCTTTGGGTGATTCTGATACGCAGTCATTTTTGAGAATCACCAGCAGAGCAAGGAATTGTAAAGTTAAGTTCTCCTTACGACTCACTCTCCTCCCTGACCCTAGCCTCACACGCATCTCCTCCCCGCAAAGAAAGCCAGTGCTCTCTACGATGATACTTTTTATTTTTTATATTTGGATTGTCTTAATGGCTTCTTTTTTTTTTAAATTTTATAAGAGTGATACTTTTAAACA
Organism: Mesoplodon mirus; assembly: GCF_964341445.2. Taxonomy (NCBI): domain Eukaryota; kingdom Metazoa; phylum Chordata; class Mammalia; order Artiodactyla; family Ziphiidae; genus Mesoplodon; species Mesoplodon mirus. The sequence goes on along the minus strand of NC_138996.1, from coordinate 17,938,610 downwards.
CCTAGTAAGCACATAAGCCTTTGGTGAATCATCAGACCACTTCCTAGTTTTCCTGCCACACCACTGGAATTTCCCATTTGCCCAGTACTGACCCCAGCCTTCGGGAAGTGAACTTTCTGACTTACGTCTGAAGAGATCCTGTGAAAGTTCAGATAAGCCTTTAAAGTACCTGGCAAGTGCCCTCCCAGGGACAACACTCAGCAAATATGAAATCTCTTAGCCATCACCTCTGTGGCATAGGGGCCTTCCAGGGCCTGGACTGAAGCTCCCTGTGCCCAGGGAACAGAGCCAGCATGCCTGCATTTTCCAGGGTAGCGTGCACAGCATGTACTGCTTGGAAAACCAAGGGTGTCTTTATAGTCCCCGCCCCTGCTCTGAAAGTGCACTGAGTGCCACCAGGACCGGGGGCTGTGTATCCCACACCTGCTGTCCTCGAGCGGGGTCATCTAGAAAGATGGCGACTGGGCCTGAGGAAGACCTAACCAAGCTGGGCAGAGGGAGGCAAGGGAAAGACAAAGTTGCGGGTGTTCTATGGGGAGGAGGGCAAGACTTGTTTTTCCTCCGAAAAGCAGCTCCCTTGCATTTTTGTGTTTTATGTTTCATGATGCAAATAGTTGTAGTTTTTTCTGATGGTAAAAGTACATGCTTCTGAGAGGAAAAACATTTTTAGGCAGTCCAGGAAAATATAAAGAAGAAAATAAGTCACTAAAATTCTACCACCCCAAGACAATCACCGTGAACGTTTTGGTGTCTATCCTTCCATGACTTTAGCATGCATAGAATGAAAGTGTATCTCTGATTTTTGAATTTCAGAATCGTTCATTCACCTCTTTGTCTTTGGGACAAAGTTCTGATGCCCACTGAGATTGAACGGGCAGAAGTAATATCTGGCTCTCACAACCCTTCACACGGTCTCTCTGTGTTGCACTTAATGGAGGGCGCTATGTATTCAGGTGGCACAGATACCTTGCTAGAAACCAGAGGAGTGGTGGTAGACATGTCTATTGGGCTGTCTTTCTTAACTATCTGAGGTCTCAAGTGAGTCCAGCAAGCTCCTGAGCTGCTGGAATTCAGGTGGTTGATTGAATGATCCATAGGCTTTTATTAAATGCATGGGAAGAGAGGAAACAAACATTTATTGAGCAACTATGCTATTCCCTTAAGAACTGTGTGTAAAATACTTAACTTTCCTTCCCAAAGTCACATGGCTCATTTTTAACCTAATTGGCTCTAAATCCACTGCTGGTCTCACCATACCATACTACCTAACTTACGGCCCACAGGTGCTTTTGGCTATCACTGTTGTTAAGATATTCCTTAGGAGGTACTTTAAAATCAAACCTCTGAAGGTCTATTAAAGACCCCAGAGGCCCGCATCAAGATTTCAGGGCAGGTCACTACTTAGTGAAAATCAGGCTTCACTGTAACTCTTTAAAGTATCAGATTTGGATGGCCAGGGTCCATTAACTCTAAAATGTATTCTTAAGTAGTTGACCAACTTGAACTACTGGACAGTTTTATTTAGTTTTGGTGTAGTTAATTCTAAGTCATTATTTCAGAAAATAAGAGTGACCACTTTTAACAGTTTATGTATTTTAGTTCAATAAATAATGGCATCATCAGCCAGGATATTTGACTTCTTTGTTTATACGTGGAGGACATGCACACAGGTCGCTTAGGAGGTTTTTCAGATCATTCAGATAGAGATGGCAAAGAGCATGGGTGGAAAGGCGTGTGATACAGCCCTGTTTTATTTACATTGTCTGGGGTCCTAAGACTTCACCTGCCCACTCCTTCAAACTGATAGTACGAAACCAGCATAAATACTCACCGGTTTATGGTTAAGTAGATAGTGTGCTCTATAGGTGGTGCCTCTTTGTAAAGTTCCAAGAGGCTGATACACAATCTGCAGGAAATTTTTCACTTTTAATTTTCAAAGCGATTGAACAGATCAGCAAGAAACCTTGCCTGCTCTTTATGTAAAAGATAAAAGTGAGAGACCCAGTCCTGCAGTATTTTTTTTAAAGTAAAACTAACACAGAACTGAGGGACTGTCTAGCTGGATATTGGATCTGTTATTTGGGGAGATCAAAGGTTTCAGTCTATTTTAGGGACCATCCCTGGAGACAGAAGTATGATGATCGTATGATAACAATCTGAGCCCATCTGCATTTGAGAAATCGGCCCATCCTTTTTTCTTGAATCTTCTCGTTACACTTAAACTTATAAAATTGTGTTTTTATTTCATTTTGTAAAATGATAATGCCTGACCCATTTTGTTATTCGTTATAAAAGTAAGGAGACCATAAATGAAATTTGAAGGGTTAAAATTGTAGATGTTCCTCCCGCCCAGAAATAACCACTGTTAACATTTTGTTGTGTATCTTTCTATATACATTTCTCTCTATATATATGCATAAAAAAATACGGAGTGTGGCAGGTTGTTGTTGTTTGGTTTCGTTTGGTTACAACCTATGATCATGCTGTCTTTATCATTTCTCACTTACCTCCTAACATCCTTCCATCCAGGATTGTAAAACCAGAGCATTATTTTTAAAGACTCTTTGTAAGTGAAGGGTATGGGCGTGGTGGTGAGGGCCTTTAGTGCCAGGCTAAGGAGTTTTTTCTAAATTAACTTGTAGGGAGAGAATGGAGATTATTGAACACAACACTCTCACACTTGACCAAGGCAGACTCTCCTTCTTTAAGCTCTAGGAAGCTGCATTGGGAAGACAGGAAAGGGAGCAGAACGCCATAAAATCTTTTATGTAGAGAAGGAAAATGGGTAGTGGGAAGGAGGCACTTGCCCCGATTTTTGCCACATTTGACTCAGAATGCCACTGGAAACACCTTAGGGAGGTGGCGTGTTTAGGACTGAAGCCGTGCTCCTGTCCATTCAGCCCTTCCACCAAGATTACGGAAGAGGAATTGGTGATGGTGAGGACACAAATCATTGTTCCGTCTGTTTTGCTTAACCCAGTCCTTGCTGGTAAGGGTTTTGATGGGCGGGAGCCCGAGGGTGAAGAGGAAGTTCTGGAGAAAGACAGCAGTAGTGAGAAGTCTTTGGGCAGTCGGAGGCGTCGGGAAGTAGCAGTAAAGGAAAGTAGTAAAGGTCAGGAGATGGACACAGGGAGGAAACGGGAGGCAGCGGCTGCTGAGAGGAGAGGAGGTGAGGACGTCAGAGTATAGAAGCTGAGCTTGCAGGACTGTGCTTACTTGACTCAAGCACCCATTGCCTCTGAGGCAGCTCTGCAGTGGGGACCATCAAGGCTTTCTGTCCTTGCTCTGGACCAGTCTGAAGCTGTCAGAGGTGACGTTCAATGAAACATGCCAGTGACTTCCATCCTGTGTACTGAGACTCCACACTGTTGGAGTAACCCACTGAGCGCTCTCTGAACAGCCTCCCCCCGACAGTACCAGCAGGCATGTTTGTACTCCCGGTTGTTATGAGTCAGGACATGTATTCGGCTGTCAGGATATATAAGAGCACCTAGGCCCCTGGACATTCTGAGAAATAAAACCATGGAACAAAACTACAGTGAATAAGGACAGCAAAGTACTCTTAGAAACCAGAGACCTAAACTAATATTTATTTCCACGCATGTCCCACTCTGAAAAAGCAAAAGTATTGTTTTCCTTTTAAAAAGAAGAGTCAAACACTTACTGAGCCACACCAAGATTTACAGCCCACTTCCATCTCTTTCTTCTCTTCAGACCTGCACATATTCCTAGTTTTTGTTTAACGTGTATAACTGCAATAATTTTAATAATTAAATGTAACAGTAACATTAAAATATCAGGCAATGGATTTGGTAAGAGTGGTTTCCATATAGATATATCTTATCTTATATGGGAGGTATTTAATTACAATATCAGTAGATCAGCTAATTTGATCCAGTTTATTTACATTATGATTTAATGAAGAGCCTATCTTTGATTAGCAGTGGCTAAGATTTTGCTTTGAATTCCTGTTTCTCGTTTATCTGTTCATTGATCAGCTATAAACAAATGCCTTAAGAACTCAGGAAGTCACATCTCCTTGGAAACCACAGAATTCTTTCATAATGCAAATAACTGACCCAACTTTAGTGTTTTGTAAACTCATATATTACCTCTGCAGAGAAATGAGAGAATAAAGGGAGTTAACTTACTGGTACAGTCCAGAAGAAACAGACACCACAGACTTCATTCTTTCAAGGCCCCGTACCCTCTTTACCTGCTCATTAAAAGGAAGGCATCTCTTTCTTCGTTAAAGTTTGATGCAGGCTCCCTGTTTCTCTCTTCTGCTTTTTCATACACTTGTAATCCTCAAATACAGAGACACTTTTTCCTGTACAACAATTCTCAAAAGTATTGGCCTGCCAACCCCTGGTTGGTCTCCAAGACCCATTCAGGGAGTTCACAAGGTCTAAACTATTCTCATGAGAAGAGTTTGTTTTTCTCACTGTGTAGTGGTAGACACAACTACTGGCACCTTAGTACATGTCAAGACAGTGGCACCAAACTGTACCAGAAATCACTGTATTCTGCACTTTTTAATAAATTTATTTATTTATTTACATTTTATTTTTGGCTGTGTTGGGTCTTCGTTGCTGCGTGCGGGCTTTCTCTAGTTGCGGTTAGGGGGGGGCTACTCTTTGTTACCATGCGCGGGCTTGTCATTGCGGTGGCTTCTCTTGTTGCGGAGCACAGGCTCTAGGTGCGCAGGCTTCAGTAGTTGTGGCTCGCGGGCTCAGTAGCTGTGGCTCGCGGGCTTAGTTGCTCCATGGCATGTGAGATCTTCCCGGACCAGGGCTCAAACCCATGTCCCCTGCATTGGCAGGTAGATTCTTAACCACTGTGCCACCAGGGAAGTCCTCCATTTTTCTTTCTCAAGATTGCTTTGGCTATTCGGGGTCTTTTGTGTCTCCATACAAATTTTAAGATTTTTTTGTTCTAGTTTTGTGAAAAATGCCATTGGTAGTTCGATAGAGATTGCATTGAATCTGTAGATTGCCTTGGGTGGTATAGTGATTTTGACAATATTGATTCTTCCAATCCAAGAATATGGTATATTTTTCCATCTGTTTGTGTCATCTTCGATTTCTTTCATCAGCATCCTATAGTTTCCGGAGTACAGGTCTTTTGCCTCCTTAGGTAGGTTTATTCCTACGTATTTTACTCTTTTTGATGCAGTGGTAAATGGGATTGTTTCCTTGATTTCTCTCTCTGGTCTTTTGTTGTTAGTGTATAGAAATGCAACAGATTTCTGTGTATTTATTTTGTATCCTGCAACTTTACCGAGTTCACTGGTGAGCTCTAATAGTTTTCTGGTAGCATCTTTATGATTTTCTATGTATAGCATCATGTTATCTGCAAATTGTCTTCTACTAAACCAGATACTAAAGAGGTTTGCAAAAATGTAGAATTTAAGTTTTTCCTTGTTTGTTTTGAAATATGTTTTTCACAAAATATATCTTATTTATTTTAATATGTAATGGTTTGGTTTTATTTTTTTTAAGTTTTAATTTTTAGTATCGTGAATATCAATTGATATAACCCACAGCAACAAAAGTTCTTTGGTGTCTTCAGTAGTTTTTACCAGCGTAAAGGGGTATTGAAGCTAAAGTTTAGAAAACACTGGTCTTAAACATTTAAAGTTAATATTTTATTCCTGATTGGATAGAGTGGGCATGGAGAGCTGCAGTTACCAGAAGACTCTTGTAGATTTGGGGCAGGTGATTGTTTGGCTTCAGCAGCTAAAGCCATTCAGAGCTAGACTGGAGGGAAACATTGCCCCTGCAGTGCCTGGGACCTTGCAGGCTCCTATGCCAGCCTCAGCTGTGAGAGGACCTTCTACTTCTGCTGCTTATTGTCTAGAGACCAGCCCAAGAATAACTGCGTTAAGTGGTAGTTTGAACAGCTGGATGATATGCCACCCATTCATTCTCAGAGAACCTCATACAGGCCTGGGCCTGGACTGAGTACCTTTCAGAAATGCTTATTCCTCCCCCTGCAGACTCTCTTTACCAAATGCAATACAAGCTCATTTCAAGAAACTTGTAAAAGATAGAAAGGGAGTTTTTAAAAGTTAATGTTTTTGAGTTCCTAAACCTAAAGATACATGCTATTAAACTCTTCTATATTTCCTTTTTTTTTTTTTTTTTTTTGCGGTACATGGGCCTCTCACTGTTGTGGACTCTCCCGCTGTGGAGCACGGGCTCCAGACGTGCAGGCTCAGCGGCCATGGCCCACGGGCCCAGCCACTCCGTGGCATGTGGGATCTTCCCAGACTGGGGCATGAACCCATGTCCCCTGCATCGGCAGGCGAACTCTCAACCACTGCATCACCAGGGAAGCCCTCCTTTGTATTTTTTAACATACAACTTTACAAAATTTTTAAGTACAAAGGCTCAAGGCATTTTAACAGCTTTAAAAATATACATGTATTTTCCTCATGTTCATTGGTTTTTACTAATATAACTATTTTTATTTAACATACTATCTGTATATCTTAGAAATTAAATGCAGCAAATTATCTCTTTTGTAAAATTGCCAAGGAGACACTAACCCTGTGAGGTGGGTTCCTAAGCTGCAGGTGATTTAAATTATCCAGAGAATGTTTTCATCACAGCGTTTTCTTTATACAAACATGCCTCACCCCAGTCCTTCGAGTCACAGGGTAATGAGACTTTGGTGGGGTGTGGGGGAGGGGAGGGAGGTATAGTTAATTTACAACGTTTTATTAGTTTCTGGTGTACAGCAAAGTGATTGGGGGTGTGTGTATATGTATGTGTATACATATATACACATATGTATAGGCATATATATATTCTTTTTCATTATAGGTTATTACAAGATAGGTTCTTGTTGTTTATCTACTTTACATATAGTCATGTGTATCTGCTAATCCCAAACTCCTAATTTATCCCTCCCCCACCCCCTTTCCCCTTTGGTAACCATCAGTTTGTTTTCTTTGTTTGTGGGTAATGAGACTTTTTAATAAAGCTTTCATTTCCAGTTAAATTCAGGCTTCTGGATAATGGACAAAAGGTAGGCAGAACCACCAGAGAGAATCTTCCTCTGCTTATCAGGAAGAAAAAAACAAAACAAAACAGTATTCTACTTATCTCTGCACCCTTTTCTCCATCTATCAAATGGGGATAATAGTGACATGCACAGTTGTGATGAAAGGTCAGTGATTGTGTACTTATTTGCCTGTATTGGGCACATGGTAGTGGCTCAATTAAATGAGAGCTTTAAAAAAAGTCATACTCGGTTGCCTACACCTCTAGATCCTTAAATCTACCACAAATGTGTGGGCATGGAGATGACAGCTCACTCAACACATTTATCTCAGGCTTGTGAGACCAGAGGCAGAGGACCTGCGCTTGAAATTCTGACCGATAGAATCTGTGAAATGGGGTTTTAAACCTCAGTCCCCTAATCCATACTTCTTTATCAGTTTGCTTTTTCTGTAAACGCTTATCTGAGATGCTGGAGAGATGTATTCTGTGATGGAGTTTTTAAAAAAAAAAAAAAAAAAACCTAAAACGGTTTCTTCCTGTTCACAGAACAAAACCTTTCATCTGGATTTCCTTGAATTGGCCCAAACCCCCGTCCAGCGTTGTCGCCCTCTGTTTTCTTCTGTGCTCTCTTCTTCCTCAGCAGGTCTCGAGCTCCTCTGTGATTCCTGCCATACTGTTCCTTCACCGTCTTCATCATCACGTCAACCACCCCTTCAGTCTTTAGATCGCTGTGCACATTTTCTGCTTCCTGAAATCTTTCTCACCTTCATCTACTAGGTCAGCCGGCTTCCAGGAGGTCTTTTCTGCATTCGATGCATAATGCTCAGCTTCATACATTCAGTTTTGCTCTACCTTCTTTCTATCTCAGTCACTTACAGGCCTGTTGCTCCTGCTAAAGTGTAAACATCTCAAGAGCAGAACTGGACCTTATTCCACTTTTTATCTCACCTCCCCTCAAATGTTTGCTCAACTCAAGTGAGAAAATCGGCACAGGAACACACCATAATTTCCTGCACAGAGCTGTTAATGTTTGGCCAGGGTGAGCTCCTTGACCTCCTGAGAGATACTTAATTAAAAGACAGAAAGACACTTCTCCACCCTCAGCCACTGATTAGATTGTTCTGTTCAAGTAGAGAAGATTCTTCTGGCTCCAGCTCTGTTGCTTCTCAGGACAGCTAAAATCCTCGTCGCTGCACACAGTGTGGAATGAGGGGAGGATGACAAAGCACGGACTACGTTACACTTTGCGCCTGACGTTTTTCATTTCATTTACGCTCCAAGCACCCACCACTTCTAGTTTTTTCCCCAAGGAAAAGAGCCTTGATACATGGTAATCCATTGTTACAGATCAGCTGTATATTTATTGATATGCAGAAGTGAGGCCTAGAGCTGAGAATGAAAGCAGGTATCAGAGCATCATGTAATAGATAATCCCATTTATATCAATATGTGTATATTTGTATGGCTTTTCATCACAGATGTTAAAATATGTAAATCAAGTCTTTTTACAGTTGAAGTGTTCATACCAGGTCAATGTATTTTGCATAGTTAAGTCTCTTAAGTGTCTTTTAATCTAGAACAGTCCCCTTACCCCACTCTCTCTTTTTTTTTATTATAAAATGCTTTTAATTTTTTATTACCTAGTTAATAATAAACATGAATCACCAACAATGACATAAGTATTCTCAAGAAACAGTCAAGACAGAGACTCAGTATTCCAGTACTTATGTATTCTTAAATTATCCAACAACAATCTAAGATGTTTATAATTATTATTAATGTTCACAATCAGAAAGCTTGATGATGTAACCCAGGCCAATAGCTCATTCTTCTAGATCCTTCTGCCAGAGCAGAAATCACAGGAGGGCTTATTCCCTAAGCATCCTGCCTATCACAGCACATGAAAATTGCTGGTGCAGTAATATTGTTTTAAAGCTATAGATGAAAAGACCCCACTCTCTTTTTTATGCCATTAACTTGTTGAAAAAAGTGTCAGCCTTCCTGAGAAAAAACCATCCTGCTGGGCTTTTCTCTTTATTTCTTTGTGTACTTTTACTTTTTCCTCTGTTCCTTCTACTTGCTGCAAACTGAAAGGCTTCATTAGATTTGAAAGGTATGGTTAAATTCAGGTTCACCTTTTTTTTTTTTTTTTTTTAACTTATTTCTTCTATTTATTTTTGGCTGTGTTGGGTCTTCATTGCTGTGCGCCGGCTTTCTCTAGTTGCGGTGGGCGGGGGCTACTCTTGGGTGCGGTGCGCGGGCTTCTTATTGCGGTGGCTTCTCTTGCTGCGGAGCACGGGCTCCAGGCATGCGGGCTCAGTAGTTGTGGCTCACGGGCTCTAGAGCACAGGCTCAGTAGTTGTGGCGCACAAGCTTAGTTGCTCCACGGCATGTGGGATCTTCCCGGACCAGGGCTCGAACCTGTGTCCCCTGCATTGGCAGGCGGATTCTTAACCACTGTGCCACCAGGGAAGCCCCCATGTTCACCTTTTTTTGTCAAGTGTCACCATCATAGGTGGTGCCGTGTGCTTCATATGGCATTGCGTTATGAAGTAACTAACATGGGCTGTTCTGCATTTGGTGATGCTAAGATGGACCTGTGAATTTGGGTAGCAGTGGCATAATCTATTCATTGTAAAGGTCTCTCAACTTCATTTCTCTGGTTTCATGTACTGATCTTTACCTCACTACTTCATTCGGGGTTGAAAAATGGTGAGTTTACTAATTATATATGTTTACTGTGAAATACAGTTAGTTCATCCAAGGCAGAAAAAATGCAGAATAAATGTGGATTATTTCCCTTTCATTGCCAATTTTGAGCCTAAGAGATTGGTACCTGGTTGTCTGTATTGATGATCACTGTTTTGAGGGGGGTTTTGTCACTTTTTTTTCCTTTCACTTTCCATATTTTTCAGCATCATAATGAACTCATGTTTTTATATTTTCAAGGTGTTGCAGTTTATTTCAGTAATTCTGATACCTGAGGGCAGCAAAGGGGCAGCATCTTTTTAAAAAAATTTTTTTTAATTGAAGTATAGTTAATTTACATTGTTGTGTTAGTTTCAGGTGTACAGCAAAGTGAGTCAGTTATATATTATTTTTTAGATTCTTTTCCATTATAGGTTATTTCAAGATATTGAATATAGTTAGCTATTCTATACAGTAAGTTCTTGTTGTTTATCGATTTTATATATAGTAGTGTGTATATGTTAATTCCAAACTCCTAATTTATCCACCCCCCCATCCCCTTTGGTAACCATAAGTTTGATTTCTATGTCTGTAAGTCTATTTCTGTTTTATAAATAAATTCATTTATGTCGTTTTTAGATTCCACGTATAAGTGGTATCATGATATTTGTCTTTCTTTGACTTACTTCACTTAATATGTTAATCTCTAGGTCCATCCATGTTGCTGCCAATGGAATTATTTTGTTCTTTTTTTATGGCTGAGTAATATTCCATTGTATATATTACATACCACATCTTCTTTATCTGTCATCTGTCAGTGGACACCGAGGTTGCTTCCATGCCTTGGCTATTGTAAATAGTGCTGCTATGAACATTGGGGTGTATGTATCTTTTTGAGTTAGAGTTTTCTCCAGATACATGCCCAGGAATGGGATTGCAGGATCATATGATAGCTCTATTTTTATTTTATTTTATTTTATTTTTTTACCAGAAACAGCAGTTTATTTCCTAGGACCACTAAACACTGACGTCAGCTGTACCCTACTTGTTTGTGTCAGGCAATGAGATACTCTGCATGCAGAACACTTCACTGGATCGCCCTTGGGGGAAGCTCATTCCGAGGATTAGAAGAACATTTTTTATTGTACACTACACGAAAATTTGCCAGGTCATTTCCAAGTTCTGATGGAAAGTCTATAATTTTTTTTTTTAATCTTTATTAGAGGTTAATTGCTTCACAATACTGTGTTAGTTTCTGTTGCACAACAAAGCGAATCGGCCATATTCATACACATGTCCCCATATCCCCTCCCTCTTAACCCTCCCTATCCCACCCCTCTAGGTCATCGCAAAGCACCGAGCCGATCTCCCTGTGCTATGCAGCTGCTTCCCACCATCCTACTATTTGACATTCAGTAGTGTATATATGTCGATGCCACTCTCACTTTGCCCCAGCTTCCCCCTCCCACCCATGTCCTCAAGTCCTTTCTCTATGTCTACCTCTTTATACCTGCCCTGCAACTAGGTTTATCAGTACCTTTTTTCTTTTTAGATTCCATATATGTGCATTATCATATGGTATTTGTTTTTCTCTTTCTGACTTATTCACTCTATGACAGACTCCAGGTCCATCCACCTCGCTACAGATAACTCAAACTTCGTTTCTTTTTATGGCTGGGTAATATTCCATTGTATATATGTGGCACATCTTCTTTATCCATTCATCTGTCGATGGACATTTAGGTTGGTTCCATGTCCTGGCTGTTGTAAATAGAGCTGCAGTGAACATTGTGGTACATGACTCTGTTTGAATTATGGTTTTCTCAGGGTATATGCCCAGTAGTGGGATTGCTGGGTCATATGGTAGTTCTGTTTTTAGTTTTTAAAGGAACTTCCGTACTGTTCTCCATAGTGGCTACATCAATTTACATTCCCACCAACAGGGCAAGAGGGTTCCCTTTTCTCCACACCCTTTCTAGCACTTACTGTTTCTAGATTTTTTGATAATGGCCATTCTGAACAGCATGACATGATACCTCATTGTAGTTTTGAATTGCATTTCTCTAATAATTAGTGATGTTGAGCATCTTTTCATGTACCTCTTGGCCACCAGTATGTCTTCCTTGGATAAATGTCTATTTAGGTCTTCCACCCGTTTTTTAACTGGATTGTGTGTTTTTTTAATATTGAGCTCCATGAGCTGTTTGTATATTTTGGAGATTAATCCTTTGTCTGTTGTTTCATTTCCAAATATTTTCTCCCATTCTTAGGGTTGTCTTTTTGTCTTGTTTATGGTTTCCTTTGCTGTGCAAAAGCTTTTAAGTTTAATTAAGTCTCATTTGTTTATTTTTGTTTTTATTTCTGTTCCTCTAGGAGGTGGTTCAAAAAAGAATCTTGCTGTGGTTTATGTCAAAGTGTGTTTTTCCTATGTTTTCCTCTAAGAGTTTTATAGTGTCTGGTCTTACCTTTAAGTCTTTAATCCATTTGGAGTTTATTTTTGTGTATGGTATTAGGTAGTGTTCTAATTTTATTCTTTGACATGTAACTGTCCAGTTTCCCCAGCACCACTTATTGAAGAGGCTGTCCTTTCTCCATTGTATGTTCTTGCCTCCTTTATCAAAGATAAGGTTACCATATATGCATGGGTTTATCTCTGGGCTTTCTATCTTGTTCCATTGATCTCTATTTCTCTTTTTGTGCCAGTACCATACAGTCTTGATTACTGTAGCTTTGTGGTATAGTTTGAAGTTGGGGAGCCTGATTTCTCCAACTCCGTTTTTCTCCCTCAAGATTGCTTTGGCTATTCGGGGTCTTTTGTGTTTCCATACAAATTGTAAAATTTTTTGTTCTAATTCTGTGAAGAATGCCATTGGTAGTTTGATAGGGATTGCATTGAATCTGTAGATTGCTTTGGGTAGTGTAGTCATTTTCACAATATTGATTCTTCCAATCCAAGAACATGGTATATTTTTCCATCTGTTTATGTCATCTTTGATTTCTTTCATCAGTGTTTTGTAGTTTTCTGAGTACAAGTCTTTCGCCTCCTTAGGCAGGTTTGTTCCTGCCTAAGGAACAAAGGTATTTTATTCTTTTTGTTGCAGCGGCAAATGGGAGTGTTTCCTTAATTTCTCTTTCTGATTTTTCGTTGTTGGTGTATTGGAATGCCGAGATTTCTGTGCATTAATTTTGTATCCTGCAACCTTACCAAATTCATTGATTAGTTCTAGTAGTCTTCTGGTGGCACCTTTAGGATTTTCTATGTATAGTATCATGTCATCGGCAAACAGTGACAGTTTTACTTCTTCTTTTCCAGTTTGTATTCCTTTTATTTCTTTTCTTCTCTGACTGCTGTGGCTAGGACTTCCAAAACTGTTGAATAAGAGAGTGGACATCCTTGTCTTGTTACTGATCTTAGTGGAAATGCTTTCAGTTTTTCACTACTGAGAATGATGCTTGCTGTGAGTTTGTCATATATGGCCTTTATTATGTTGAGGTAGGTTCCCTCTATGCCCGCTTTCTGGAGAGTTTTTATCATAAGGTGTTGAATTTTGTCAAAAGCTTTTTCTGCATCTATTGAGATGATCATATGGTTTTTACTCCTTAATTTGTTAATGTGGTGTATCACGTTGATTGATTTGCATACATTGAAGAATCCTTGCATCCCTGGGATAAATCCCACTTGATCATGGTGTATGATCCTTTTAATGTGCTGTTGGATTCTGTTTGCTAGTATTTTGTTCAGAATTTTTGCATCTATTTTCATCAGTGATGATGGTCTATAATTTTCTTTTTTTGTGATATCTTTTTCTGGTTTTGGTATCAGGGTGATGGTGGCTTCGTAGAATGAATTTGGGAGTGTTTCTCCCTCTGCAATTTTTTGGAAGAGTTTGAGAGGAATTGGTGTTAGCTCTTCTCTAAATGTTTGATAGAATTCGCCTGTGAAGCCATCTAGTCCTGGACTTTTGTTTGTTGGAAGATTTTTAATTACGGTTTCAATTTCATTACTGGTGATAGGTCTGCTTATATTTTCTAATTCTTCCTGGTTCATTCTTGGAAAATTGTCCCTGTCCAAGAATTTGTCCATTTTTTCGTGGTTGTCCATTTTATTGGCATATAGTTGTTTGTAGTAGTCTCTTATAATCCTTTGTATTTCTGCAGTGTCAGTTGTGATTTCTCCTTTTTCATTTCTAATTTTTTTGATTTGCACCCTCTCCCTTTTTTTCTTGGAGTCTGGCTAAGGGTTTATCAATTTTGTTTATCTTCTCAAAGAACCAGCTTTTAGTTTTATTGATCTTTGCTATTGTTTTCTTCATTGGTATTTCATTTACTTCTTCTCTGATATATATGATTTCTGTCCTTCTACTGACTTTGGGTTTTCTTTGTTCTTCTTTCTCTACTTGTTTTAAGTGTAGGGTTAGATTGTTTATTTGAGATTTTTCTTGTTTCTTGAGGTGAGATTGAATTGCTATAAACTTCCCTCCTAGAACTGCTTTTGCTGCATACCATAGGTTTTCCGTCATCATGTTTTCATTGTCATTTTTTCTATGTATTTTTTTATTTCTTCTTTGATTTCTTCAGTGATCTCTTGGTTATTTAGTAGCACACTGTTTAGACTCCATGTGTTTGTGGGTTTTTTTTACAGTTTTTTTTTTTCCTGTAATTGATTTCCTGTCTCATAGCGTTGTGGTCAGAAAAGATGCTTGATATGATTTCAGTTTTCTTAAATTTTCCGAGGCTTGATTTGTGACTCAAGATGTGATCTATCCTGGAGTGTGTTCCGTGTGCACTTAAGAAGAAAGTGTATTCTGCCACGTTTGGGTAGAATGTCCTATAAATGTCAACTAAATCTATCTGCTCTTGTTGTATCATTTAAAGCTTCTCTTTCCTTATTTATTTTCTGTTTGGATGATCTGTCCATTGGTGTAAGTGGGGTGTTAAAGTCCCCTACTATTATTGTGTTACTGTTGATTTCTCCTTTCGTGGTTGTTACCATTTGCCTTATGTATTGAGGTGCTCCTATGTTGGGTGCCTAAACATTTATAATTGTTATATCTTCTTCTCGGATTTATCCCTTGATCATTATGTAATGTCCTTCCTTGTCTCTTGTAACATTCTTTATTTTAAAGTCTATTTTATCTGCTATGAGTATAGCTACTCCAGCTTTCTTTTGATTTCCGTTTGCATGGAATATCTTTTTCCGTCCCTTCACTTTCAGTCTGTATGTGTCTCTAGGTCTGAAGTGGGTCTCTTTTAGACAGCATATATATGAGTTTTGTTTTTCTATCCATTCAGCCAGTCTGTGTCTTTTGGTTGGGGCATTTAATGCATTTACATTCAAAGTTATTATCAATATGTATGTTCCTATTATCATTTTCTTAATTGTTTTGGGTTGGTTTTTCTGGGTCTTTTTCTTCTCTTGTGTTTCCCACCTAGAAAAGTTTCTTTAGCATTTGTTGTAAAGCTGGTTTGGTGGAGCTGAATTCTCTTAGCTTTTGCTTGTCTGAAAAGCTTTTGACTTCTCCATGGAATCTGAATGAGATCCTTGCTGGGTAGAGTAATCTTGGTTGTAGGTTTTTCTCTTTCATCACTTTAAGTATATCCTGCCACTCCTTTCTGGCCTGCAGAGTTCCTGCTGAAAAATCAGCTTATAACCTTATGGGGATTCCTTTGTATGTTATTTTTTTTTCCTTGCTGCTTTTAATATATTTTCTTTGAATTTAATTTATGTTAGTTTGATTAATATGTGTCTTGGTGTGTTTTTCCTAGGGTTTGTCCTGTATCGTATGGGACTCTCTGTGCTTCCTGTACTTGGGTGACTATTTCCTTTCCCATGTTAGCAAAGTTTTTGACTATAATCTCTTTAAATATTTTCTCAGACTTTTTATTTTCTTCTTCTGGGACCCCTATTCAAATGCTGGTGCGTTTAGTGTTGTCCCAGTGGTCTCTGAGATTGTCTTCAATTCTTTTCATTCTTTTTTCTTTATTCTGCTCCTCAGCAGTTATATCCACCCTTTTGTCTTCCAGCTCACTTGTTCGTTCTTCTGCCTCAGTTATTCTGTTACTGATTCCTAGTAGTGTATTTATCATTTCAGTTATTGTGTTGTTCATCTTTGTTTGTTTGTTCTTTAGTTCTTCTTGATCTTTGTTAAACATTTCTTGTATTTTCTCATTCCATGCCTCCATTCTATTTCCGAGACTCTAGATCATCTTTACTATCATTACTCTGAATTCTTTTTCAGCTAGATTGCCTATTTCCTTTCATTTATTTGGGCTTGTAGGTTTTTACCTTGCTTCTTCATCTGTGACATATTTTTTTTGCTGTCTCTCGTTTTTTTTTTAATGAGTGCGATTGTGTTCCTGTCTTATTGGTTGTTTGGCCTGAGGCTTCCAACACTGAAAGTTTTGTAGGCTATTGGGTAGAGCTGGGTCATGGTGCTGAAATAAGGAAGTCCGTGAGACCTCATTCTGATGAATATTCCCTGGGGTCTGAGGTTCTCTGTTAGTCCAGTGGTTCGAACTTGGAGCTCCCACCGCAGCAGCTTTGGCCCAACCTCTGGCTTGTGAACCAAGATCCCACAAGCCACGTGGGGTGGCAAAAAAAGAGAAAAAAACAATAACAAAGTAAAAAATAAAATTAGACTAGAAAACTAAGAGATATGTTGGAAAGAATACAAAAATAAAAATATAGATGACTCAACAACTTGAAGGTACATCAGTAACACAATAGTGAAAAAGAGGGGGAGGGAAAAGAAGAAAAGGCAGGGGGCTGGTGGTAGTGGGAAAGGCCTTGGCTGTGGAGGGCGGGGCCTAAGCAAGGGTGCGGTTTGGGTGGTGGTGGGGGGAAAGGCCTTGGCTGTGGAGGGCGGGGCCTAAGCAAGGGTGTGGTTTGGGTGGTGGGTGGGGCCTATGCTTAGGACCCACAGGGCTGGAAAAGGCCCTGGGGACTGTCGGGGGTGGGGCTTAGGCTCAAGGAACAGAAGGGGCCCAGGCGTGCCCCCCACCCCTGGTCTCAGAGGGCGGGGGACCTCACCTGGGAGCCCAGCAGGCTTCCTGGGCTCAAGTGGGCAGGGCAAATGCTCTCCACTCCTCTCCTGCTTCTCTGGTCTGGGAGGGCCCCTCCTGCCTGCCTCTCCTGATCTGAGGCCTCCCTCCTATGTCCCCAAGGAGCCATGTGGCGTGGAGGGGGCTTTGGAGGGCAGGGGACCAGCCTGGGAGCTCAGCAGCCTCCCTGGGCCCGAGTGGGCCAGGCGATCCACCCTCCACTCCTCTCCTGCTCCTCCTGGAGGGTCCCTCCTGCCTGCCTCTCCTGATCTCCCCAGCCTCAGGGACGCCGATCCTGTCTGGCCTCCACTTCTCCTCCCCCTCTCAGCTCCCCTACGTCCTGCCGGTTCACTTTGGGGTTCCTCCTGTCTCCTTGGGCATCCGTGTACCCCACCAGCGGCTGGCAGGTGCTCTAGCTGTGGGGAGGTGCTAACTCCGCGTCTTCCCACACCGCCATCTTGACTCTGCCTCCAGGAGCTCTGTTTTTAGTTTTTAAGGAACCGCCATCGTGTTCTCCATAGTGGCTATATCAGTTTACCTTCCCACCAGCAGTGTCAGAGGGTTCCCTTTTCTCCACACCCTCTCCAGCATTTATTATTCGTAGACTTTTAAGCAATGGCCATTCTGACTGGTATGAGTTGATACCTCATTGTAGTTCTGATTTGCATTTCTCTAATAATTTGTGATATTGAACATCTTTTTATGTGCCTCTTGACCATCTGTATTCTTCTTTGGAGAAATATTTATTTAGATTTCCTGCCTGTTTTTTGATTGGGTTGTTTGTTTTTTGACATTAAGCTGCATGATCTGTTTGTATATTTTTGCGATTTATCCCTTGTCGGTAGCATTGTTTGCAAATATTTTCTCCCAGTCCATAGGTTGTCTTTTCATTTTGTTAATGCTTTCCTTTGCTGTGCAGAAGCTTTTAATTAGGTCCCATTTGTTTATTTTTGTTTTTATTTCCATTACTCTAGGAGCCGATCCAAAAAAATATTGCTGCAATTTATGTCAAACAGTGTTCTGCTTTTGTTTTCTTTTAGGAGTTTTATAGTATCTGGTCTTACATTTAGGTTGTTAATCCATTTTGAGTTCATTTTTATATACAGCATTAGAGAATGTTCTAATTTCATTTTTATACATGTAGCTGTCCATGGGCCACGTATTGAAGAAACTGTCTTTCTCCATTGTATATTCTTGTCTCCTTTGTTGTAGATTAATTGACCATAAATGTGTGGGTTTATTTCTGGGCTTTCTGTCATGTTGCATTGATCTCTATGTCAGTTTTTGTGCCGGTACCATACTGTTTTGATTACTGTAGCTTTGTCTATACTGTAGTATGGTCTGAAGTCAGGGAGCCTGATTCTTCGAGCTCCATTCTTCTTTCTCAAGATTGTTTTCAGTGTGGGGCAGCATCTTTTTGATGGAAAGAAATTCCAAGACTGCCTCACTGTGCAGAGCTTTGGTATGTCCATTATTCTTGAGAGCGATGGGCTCTCCCTGCCTGGTGGTTCAGGAATGGAACAGTGCACTTTTGTTCATATACTTCCCCAAGTGCTCAGTAGGACCTGTCATTGTTGGAGTATAAAGAGTTTCTTTGGTCATGTATTTGGTCAAGTCAGTTTTTTTAATCCACACAAAAAAAGGCCACTTATACGACCTCACTGAAGATAAGATTTTTAGAAAAAGAGATTGTTGTTTTTTAAATTCTTCAGATTACTTAATTAGGAACTGCAGTAGAGCGCTGGGATTACTAGTCATTATATAGGATTGGTTATTTTCTTCTTAATTTAAAAAATATGTGAGCAGAAGAGTAATGAAAAGTAGTTTTCCATTTTCCCCCATGAAATTAAACTAAAAATGGAAACGTGGGGCATTTAACAGCCAGAATCATCCTCAAAAAGAAATGAAATGTATCTCATAAAAAGAGTGTCTTTGAATTATGCATGTAAAATAAACGTAAAACAGACTGAGCAATGATATTGACTAGATACTTTAAAATAAGCTTGGGGGCAAAAAGTTAAATATTTAGATTAGTGTGAAATGTTAGCTTTGTAGCAGTGTGCCATTGATGGAGTATTCCTGGAACATGTCTTCTCTGCTTGTTTTAACACCTGACCTTGGTCTCTGAAATGGAATGTATAGACGGGAAGACACTCAGTGATGTGGTTGGGTTTGTTTGACATTTTCTCTTTGTTTGTATAAGCCCTTTAGTTGTTTCTTTGCACTCTCTTTAGTACCATTGAAAATTTGGTGGCTTTCTAGAATCAAGTCAGTGTAGATCTGTCATTCCATAATGATCTGTTTGGGTTCACTGACTTTTCCCCCAGAAAGACTAGACACTTGCGTCTGAGGTTGAACTTACTTGATTTTTCATTTTATGTTTATGAATAGTAGATTGATTCCATCAACAAATATGGTTCCTGGCACAAAGATGGAAACTTAGTAGGCACTTGGTTTAAAAATGCATAGTTCCCTGACTGTGCCCCTCAACTGGGGCTATTATCGTATATAAACTGATCCATTCTGTCTGATAGGCCAAAATGACATGGCATTTAATTGTTTATTAATAAACTTAATATCTTGTCATACGCTCATTGGCCATTTAATTTAAGAGTGGTATTTTTCTATTTATCTGTTCCTTGTTTCCCTTACTGATGTCTATGTTAGAAAAACAGTGCTTTCTTCACTAGTGTGGTTGATTTTCAGTGGATAATTTCTTTATCATTTGGTTGAAGAAGAAGCTGGTAGTTTTGTGTTTTCTTTTTTCTTCCCTCAGAAAAAATGATAACATGAGCACCCATCACAGCTAGTGGTTTCCCCTTAAAGTAGCGATGAACTCCGTGTTCTGGTTGGCCTCACTGAGCTATAGTGGGGATAAAATGAGATAATGTGCTTTGAGATATATTAAGCACTACATAATGGCACATTGCAAAGGGTACTGCTTCACCAGGAGGACCTGAAACTCGGCTTAAACACAGTGTCATTTAGAATGCAGTTAGTTCCTCTAGAAATACCTTTTTCTTAATTCCTGGGCTCTTACAAAGTCCCTAAGTTTCATTATACTTAATATAGACACAAATTGTGTTATTATAATGGTCTCTTGGTATGTTACACTCTGGTGACTGGGGGAATAATCAAATAACCCAGAGGATAGACAAGAAAGAGTTTACATCTACAAATTGTTATCTTGCTTTCAGGGTCACCATTTTTAATGGCAATCTCCTAGTTTTTTATTTTTAACTTTTTGTTATGGAAATTTTCAAACATACACAAAAGTAGAGAAATTGTTTGCATATAATGTTTTGATGTTTTTAACAGTTTAAATCAAGATACAAATCTATACAATCTTTACATTGGGTTGGTCTCTGAAATCACTTCCAATGTGGTAATCTCTGTTCCTTTCTCATTCTCCTTTTTCCTCACGGTGTAGTTACTGAAGAACTCAGATAATTTGTCCCATAATTTCCTATAGCATGGATGTTGCTGATTGCATCTCTGTGTTATGGTTTAGGATGTTCCTATTTCTGAATTTTCCGTAAATTAGTAGTTTAGTTATGGAAGGCTTGATCAGATTAAGGTTTGAATTTGTAGTAGGAGGGCAAGAATACCTTATACGTACTAGCAGTTTGTACTTGTACCTAATGATTAGTTGTATCCTGATCTCTTTTTTGTAATGTTAACAGCCATTGATGAACTTTACCTAATAGCCCATTCCTTTTATATTTAATTATTTACTTACCTTGGTTATTTTAATGTATTTCATGAAATTTTAAAAACATTTTTTGTATTTGCCAGATA
Source organism: Mesoplodon mirus (assembly GCF_964341445.2). Taxonomy (NCBI): domain Eukaryota; kingdom Metazoa; phylum Chordata; class Mammalia; order Artiodactyla; family Ziphiidae; genus Mesoplodon; species Mesoplodon mirus. The sequence goes on along the minus strand of NC_138996.1, from coordinate 17,918,076 downwards.
GCCCTGTATAAAGATTATAAACATTTACGTAGTGTACAGCCATGTATCAGAATACATAAACTTTAATTCTCTTTATAGATGATGTATCTAAGGCTTAAGGGAGTTACAGTTTTCCCCAGGGTCACAAAGTATGGTATCGAGGGTTCAACATATGGGTCTTGCCTCAGTCTCATACATGACGCGCCAGCTTCCTTCTTCTCTTCTTTAACCACAGCTCATCTTCATTTAGGAGAAATGATGGAAAGGATAAAGAAGGTAAGGTGAGAGATTAATAGAAAGGAACTGAACAGTTAACACAGGAGAGTTAAAGATACAAAACTGACTTCCAGAGCCTTCCCCCATTTATCCTGTCATTTTGACTCTCTGTTGCTTATCCGGCCATTGATTGTCATTACTTAGGTCTCATTTATTGCCTGATCCTGTGTATGTTTCAAAATATACATTTAACCAAACATTAGTGGCTTTAGAATCTTAAACTTTGCCAGAAAAACTACATTTTTGTAGCACCTTTTCCCACGCCCTTTAAAGACCATTCTTAACACGATAATAAATACCAAAGCTGGAATCCTATGGGAACATGACAAGTTTAGTCCATCATTTCACCTTAACATACCACTTTTCCTAACACTTCTCTCTTAGTTTATCAGTGGGTGTATTTACGAAGTAATTTAATCTAGATATATTCATGAGGAAATTTAATAAACAAGAATAAACCTTGTCATTTAAAGGTATTTCAAAAGCCATTTTGTTATATAGTAAATGTTTCTTAAACTTGTTCCACTTAAGTTCTTTTACTAAAATAGCAATTTAATTTGACTTCTGGCAAACACTTACTCCTCAGAGGTTGAGCTGAGTTTTGAATGTAGGGATTTTGCATAGAAGCTAAATTTAGAAATTAGCAGTCTTCCACTTCTAGTTCAAATCTAAGTGAACTTTTAAAAGTCTAAAATATACGGGCCTCTCTGAAGACCTAGACTCTGATATTAACAAATGCCAAAAGAGACGTGCAAACAGGAAACTATGTGATTCTTTTTTTAAATGTTTTAAATCATATAATCATTTTTCCACTTGACCCCCACCTCACCCCCAAATAAAAAGGATCTACAGTAAATCTGTGGAAACTTTAGAAATCTTTTTGTTTTTCTTCCCCACATCTCCCTATTTATATATTTTAAGTGCCACCTGATATGGCAAACAAATGTAAATGATGTCCTTTCATAGTTCACTGGCTTCCCCTCTGAAGTCATCTAAAATTCTGCAGCCATAATACAAACCATCAGATAAAAGTGTGAGAGTTTTGGGAAATATTAAGTGCCTTAAAATGGTTAAGTGGAACCACAGAAGCATTTTTTTTTTTTTCAGTTTCTAGAAGGGATTGTGTTACTCCTTTAAGCAAATGAGTAATGAGATTTTAGTTCCAGAGAATGGACGCTCCCTGAGTAGACTGTAGGTAGGTACATCCTGGTACAGAGGAAGGTATTTGGCGCACAGACCCTTCTAAGAGTAGGTAGGTTGCTGATCTCAGGATGAAGCCAAATAGAGCTTCCACCTCTGCCACTGGTGACCGCCCCTCTAGCTGGCCTTCCCAGCCTCTCGCTACTTCTCCGTTGAATTCTGTCCTGAATACCATACAGTGTGTCAGAGTTCCTCAACCCTCAGGTGAAATGTATTGATTTGTTTAAAATATTTGATGTATTTAGATCCCAGATTAGCAGCAGTTATTTTATTTTTTTTAATTTTGTTTATTATTATTATTTTTTTGCTGTGTTGGGTCTTTGTTGCTGCGCGCGGGCTTGGGGCTACTCTTTGTTGAGGTGCGCGGGCTTCTCATTGCGGTGGCTTCTACTTGTTGTGGAGCACAGGCTCTAGGCGCTTGGGCTTCAGTAGTTGTGGCTCGCGGGCTGTAGAGCTCAGGCTCAGTAGTTGTGGTGCACAGGCTTAGGTGCTCCATGGCACGTGGGATCTACCCGGACCAGGGCTGGAACCCGTGTCCCCTGCATTGGCAGGCGGATTCTTAACCACTGCGCCACCAGGGAAGTCCCTAGCAGCAGTTATGTTAGCAGTTAAAATAGCTTTTTGATGGAAAGCTGTTTTTAATAGATCTCTGTAGTGATCTGAGAAGAGCTCCATTGCCCTCTGGGTAGAGTCTCACCTCTTTACCACGGTGCCCCAGCCCTTTGTGATCTGTGCCTCAGCAATACACAGCCTCTGGGAGTCTGCACTGGCAAATCATGTCCCCTCTTTGCCTCTGGGCTCTTTGCTTAGAGCGCCCATTCCCGGCCATAAATTCAGTCCTTTTGCACATTAGCTACTTGTCCTGTAGAAGTCACCTTAACAGTCTCCTCCTCTGGAAAGCCTGTCTGACTATTCAAAGGAGGAATTAACTGTCCTTCTGGATTAACTGCCCTACTAGATTAGTCGCTGCTATAGAACTGTGTTTATTCCTTCAGAGAAAACTCGTCATACTATTTTCAATACTGTATAATGTATTGAAATCACTGATTTCTCTCCATCTCCCCATCTGTAGTCTCGAAGTTTCTTGAGTAATAAGACTGGATGTTGTGGTAGATGCAGTAGTATTTAATAAATACTTGCTAAATTAATTCTTGCTCCAGTTCTGCTTCTAACTGGCCAAAATTTGTATACCTTGAAACTTCCACCCAGCAACCTATTTTTAACCCCTGGGCTTCATGGTACAAGTCTAATCCCACTTTTTTACATGATAGTCCTTCAGAGTCTAGATTTCTGGCAGATGGTTCTCCAGAAAGAATGAGATATTCCAGAAAGAGTGATTTCTTGTACATGAGCAGAACATACTTCCTTGCTTGTAGAAGAGCTGTCACTGGGAGGAGACTAAAGTCTGGCTTTCCTTCTGAAGAAGCGTAAGCAAAGATCTTAGAGTTTTCCTTCTAATGAAGGAAGGAAGACAAAGGTGATCGTGTAAATACTGACTACATTTAAGTTGGATGATAGGTATAAGTTCTTAAAAGCAAAGACGTTCCACTGAGATCAAATTTTCAAGCTCAATTTTATTTTAATAACTGGGAAGCCCTGAAGTTGGCTCTGGAAGCACACACAGCCTTGGGCAATCCATTCTGAGCTGGGTGGCTACCCCCGATTTAGACGAATTACATTCCCGGCAAGAGGAACAACTGGTTTTAAAGTTCAGTGACAAGAATAACTTTTTTCAAGAAATCATAACTAACTTTGCCCAGCTAGAGGTGAGTTGTGTGGGGGGCATGGGAAGAGGGAAGGAAGGAGCAAAGGGAAATCCTTACTACAGTTCGGAGTTAGTTACCTTTGATTCAAAAGGAATTGGGAGGGCTTCCCTGGTGGCGCAGTGGTTGAGAGTCCGCCTGCCTATGCAGGGGACACGGGTTCGTGCCCCGGTCCGGGAAGATCCCACATGCCACAGAGCGGCTGGGCCCGTGAGCCATGGCCACCGAGCCTGCGTGTCTGGAGCCTGTGCTCAGCAATGGGAGAGGCCACAACAGCGAGAGGCCCGCGTACGGCAAAAAAAAAAAAAAAAAAAAAAAGAATTGGGAGCTATTGGAAATGTGTAAAAAGGGTAATTACTCAGCATTAGGTTTTGAAGGAGGTAGCTTTGTTTTAGGTACTTTCTCATCTCCCCAGATTAAGCATAATGATTTAAAATGCATCATCAAAAGTGCCAGGGTGATGATTCAGATAATGCTCTGTGGCTCCATCCTAAAAAGGGCATGTTAGCCTGTTTTTCTGACACATGCTCTCAAGAAACTTTCCCAGTGCTCCCCCCACCTCTATTTATTTCCAGCACCATTTTCCCCTTTGGACCTGATTCTCATCTAAAGATATTCCGAGTGTGGGAAAAAGTAACTTTTCCAACAGAACCTTGAGATAAATTATTGTAAACCCTCAGGCCAGCTTCTCGCTCTATGTTTGCAGCAAGGACAGAGGAATTAACAGATGGAACGGTTCTGCGAGCTGGTGTGAAGTCTCCACACCATGGAAGCCTGGCCCTAGCCGTGATCTCACAGCTGCCCTAAGAGGCCTCTTCTGGGGCTCCCAGCCTCACTCTGGATGAGGTTGTTCCCCCAACCACTAATTCTACAGGTCTCTGAGCTAAACTTCCCATTCTCTTCTCTTTTCATCAATTCTCACGAAAGGTCCAGAGACAACTCTTCAAACAGTCCTTTTCTGTCTGTGAAACGTTTGTAAACTACTGTCCTGTCACCCACTAGCTGGCCTGCGGCCATTGGTTACATTCACAGCCTAGTCTTTTCATATTCTACCATCCAAGTCCCGCACAGTATGTGCCGTGGGCTTTATGATTTGTTTACCAGTTTGTTCCCAGCCTCTGCATCCCACGCTGGACCTCAGCACTGTTTGAGAAGAGAAAAACTTGGAGGGGATCCAGCACAAAGCAAATGATTGAAAGATTGGAAAGAGGAGTTGCTAAGTGAAAACGATGAAGGAACTGGGTGGGTTTCGCTCTGAGAAGGAGTTAGAGAGAGAGGTTGAGAAAGAATAGTCAGCAGTCCCTTTGCTTGCTTCATTTTCATCATAGTTACAATACTGTCCATAAAGGTACTTTAAAAAAGTGTATTCCTTGGGCTTCCCTGGTGGCGCAGTGGTTGAGAGTCCGCCGGCCGATGCAGGGGACACGCGTTCGTGCCCCAGTCCGGGAAGATCCCACGTGCCGCGGAGCAGCTGGGCCCGTGAGCCATGGCCGCTGGGCCTGTGCTTCCGGAGCCTGTGCTCCGCAACGGGAGAGGCCACAGCGGTGAGAGGCCCACGTACCGCAAAAAAAAAAAAAAAAAAAAAAAAATTGTATTCCTTGTTTAGTGATGGACTCTTTATATAGAATGTTACATTACTTAGGACAAAGTGGTCTGAGCTGCCCACACAGACTCTTCAATGGGATCTTAAGCTGCCTGTGTTCCTGTCCCTCCTCTGATCTGCTACGAAATTTTGGTGGCGAAGAGAGGTGAGCTGATGGTTGCATGAGGAAGGGTGGAGCTCCTGCGAGCCTGTTGGCCTAATGAACTCCGGTTGTGGAGAGCTTGGGCATTATCTTTCCTTACTGTCGAGGTGGGTCTTAGGTCTTGCACAGTTGTGAGAGCTGTTAAAACCTGGAGTCAGTAGGTGGAGCGCGTGTGACCTTTGGGAATCTTCAGGTGGGAGAAGTTTGAGAAGAATAGCGATTATAATAACAGGCATTGTTACTCAAGGCATTTTGTTAAGCTCTTTATATTCCTTATTTCATTTACTCTTCACAACAACCTGTCACACAAATACAGTTGTTATCCTCAAATGAGGAATCAAACTCAAGAGAGTTTTAGAAATATGTCCAAGGTGTCACAGTTGGCAGACTGCCCGTCTGGGGTTCAAAACCAGGTCTGGCGGGCTACAGAGCACAAGGTATTTGTGTTTATTTAAACAGCTTTATTGATATACAATTTGCATACCATACAATTCACCCATTTAAAGTGTACAATTCAATGTGTTTTTTGTATATTACTAATTTTTTAAGTTGTGGTAAAATATATAGGACATAAAATTTGCCGTTTTAACCTTTTTTTGGTTGTTCTTTTTTTTTTTTTTCCTGCGGTACGTGGGCCTCTCACTGTTTGTGGCCTCTCCCGTTGCGGAGCACAGGCTCCAGACGTCCGCGCAGGCTCAGCGGCCATGGCTCACGGGCCCAGCCGCTCCACAGCATGTGGGATCCTCCCAGACCGGGGCACGAACCCGTGTCCCCTGCATTGGCAGGCGGACTGTCAACCACTGCGCCACCAGGGAAGCCCTAACCATTTTTAAGTGTACAATTCGGTAGTAGTAATTGTATTCACAGTGTTTTGCAACCATTACCAATATCTGTTTCTGAAACTTTTTTATCACCCAAAACAGAAACTAACCATAAAGCAGTAACTCCTTATTCCCCCGTCCCCACAGCCCCCCAGGAGTCTCTAATCTTTCTGTCTCTGAATTTGCCTATTCTAGATCATTCATGTAAGTGGAATCATGTAATGTTTGCCATTGATGTCTGGCCACTTTCTCTTAATGTTTCAAAGTTCGTTCATGTTGTAGCATGTGTTAGAATTTCATTCCTTTTTAATGGCTGAATAATATGCCATTGTATGCATATACCACATTTTGTTTAGCCATTCATCAGTCGACGGACCCTAGAGTTGTTTCCACCTTTTGGTTGTTGTGCAGAGCCCAAGTTTTAACTGGCATGTATACATTACAGCCTAAGCTGAGGATCACCCCAGGGTGGAATCTCCTGTCTTCAGCCCTGGGCGTCACACCTTGTTGCAGCGAACTCTGCATTGCACCAGCTTTTTCTAGTAGTATTTACAAGAGTCAGGCAGATTTGGTTTCTGAACTACAGGTCTGTCACGTGTCAGCTGTGGGAACAAGGACCAGTTACTCAGCTTCTCTTCGCCTGAGTTTTCTCAGTCTCTAAGGTAGAAGCAGTAATACCTGCCCTTCAAGGTTATTTTAAGACACATAATACCTAGTAGCTGTGTTTGCTTGTTTGTTTGTTTTTAATTTTTATTGATGTATAGTTGATTTACAAGGCTGTGTTCGTTTCAGGTGTACAGCAAAGTGAATCAGTTATACATATATCCCCTCTTTATTTTTTTAGTAGTTTTTTAAATGGGTCATTTGCTGGGGTTTAGATATTTTTCTTCTGTATAAAATTTAACAAGTATAAAATTAAGAATATGTAAAATCCACTATCCAGAGATAATCACAATAATATCAATGAATATGTGTTATATTCACAAGGAGTTTTCTAAATCCTTTACATATCTCATTCAATTCTCCTGATAGCCTATGAGAACAGGTGCTCGCCCTGCTTCTCTTCCCCGTCTTTCTCTTTAATAATTTTCAGATGAGGAAGTTTGGCCTTAAAGAAGTAACTAACTTACCCCAGGTCACATAGCTAATAAGTAGCTCAAATCCTGGACCGCTAACCGAAGAACTGTGCCAATCCCTCATGCAAAGCATGTATGTGTGCGTTATTAAGGAGATTATACTATCCATGTTGTTCTGTACCCTGTTTTCTTTTTCACTGAGTGTTTTGTTAACATTTTTCCGTATTTATAAACGCAGATTTATCACATCGTTTTCAGTGGCTATAATAATATGCCGTTTTATGGTTATTTAACCAGACTCTAGATTTGAACATTAAGGTCCTCCCCCTCAATTACAGAGAAGCAAAACAAACCTCATATGACCTGCTTCATAATGCTCAACCAGCTGCCAGTTCTAGATTTGTGAACGATCTCACTGGCACTGGGATGGCTTCGGGCGCGTCCTTTCCACTGTTAAGGTGCTCTGGTACCTGACTCTGAAGAGGTGAAGCAAGCCCGCAAACTCCCCAGCTCCCGCTGTGTGGATTGCGCACCAAGGCTCAGGAGTCATGCCGTAGCCAGCCAGCCAGCCTTCCTGCTGACCCTCTCATGTTTCCCTGGTTTTGTGTATCAGCGTAAAACTGCAAAAGGCTTAACACTAACAAGCAACCTTTCAGAGTTTGAAGGTAATCTGGTCATCACAGACCTGAGATCCTCAGGAGATAGAGTTACTTTTTCCCTCAAATGAAGAAGCTCAGTTAGCCTAACCCCTCCAGTTCTCTCTTGGTATTTCAGGGCTTCTCACCAGGTTAGGATGCCCTGTTCTCTCAGATGAACTCTTCCTGTCATTCACATCCCAAGAATGAGTACAGTCTTCAGGAATGAGTGGAGGAGGGGGGATAGTATACAGTAGGGCTTGCCAAGTTTTTACTGTTTGTCTTACTGCAAAGTCAACAGTGTGACGGTTAACAATTAAGATCTAGGCTTTTTGTTATGGTTGTTCTTAAACTTTGTGCTTAAATCTTTCTGATTTTTATGAGGCAGAGAGATGGAGAAAAAAGGGGAAATACAGTCTGGCCAGTCAGGGGCTGAGGAGCATCGACTCCTAGAGCTGCTGTCGTAACTTAGTCCTGTTGTAGCCGGTGGAACTGGGTGACCGGGGGGCTGTAGATCACAGTTTCCAAAGGTACTTGGCCACTCTTATTTATGAGATTAAGTGGACCTTTGAGCAGATCAGATTCTCTCAGAGAAGCTGAAGGGCAGTGAGACTTCTTTTAAAGGAAGCCTTGTGCTATTTAAGAACGAGCACTGTTGTTTCAGAAATAAACGAGTGAACGCCATGTAGTTAACAAAGCTTTATCCTCTAGCGGTCATCAACGTATTCCTGGTAAAAAGAGCTGAACGGTAGTATGGGGCACAAAAGAATGAGGAAGACACATGAAAAGTGGCTGAGGGCACGCATTCCAGTGCACCACTGCCTCCTCCCAGCAGCTACGGCCCCAGGCAATTTGACGAACCAAGGAATTTTCTTGTAAATAGGATAGAGTTCCTATAGCAGACACATTGCTTACACCCCCAGCTTGTGTCCTCACCTCCTGTCCCATATCAGCGTCAGTCGTTGCTGTTGTTACGTCACACTGTGCGCGATGCAGCGCACTTACTATACGCGTCTCGAGCCCTCAGTTCCTTTTTCTAATGAACCTATGTGATAGCCTGTATTTTTCTCTGAGGAAACGGAGGCTCCGAGAAATTAGATAAACTGTCCCAAGATTGCACAGCTAGGAACGTTTACAGCTAAGACTTAAAGAGGAGAAACGCTAGTTTGACTTTCAGGTGGAACGTATTGAGTCACCTCTCACCGCATTTCTGGAATTACATCATGTGTAATACTGATCCAAGAAGGTCATTTGTTCTTCTCTTGTCCGGTCCTTTTCAGTCACCATTTGCGGACTCCCCGGAGAGTTTACAGCTCTTCCAGCACTTTCCAGATGACAAATCGCATCCTCCTAACAGCCTGCCATCTTGAAATTAATAAGGACTTCCATTTCCAAAGAGTTGTTTTCGAGTGCATGCTTCTCCCCACCCAGGATCACCAAGATACATTCAATTAAATAGGAATTACCCTTCACGTTGATAGATAATGAGGCCTCCCCCTGGGGCTCAGCATTACTGTCCCAAATTTGGGCTGGAGAAATCTCAAATGATGGCATTCACCTAGCATCTGGCCCACAGTTAGGTACTTAGAAAATATTTGTTGAAGACATTGACAGAGATGTGATAAAATTTGAGAGAAAGTAGCCCTGACTAAATTGACATTTTTGCATCCTGTGGGCTTTATTCATTCATGCTGGCCCTGAACTGTATTTAAGAACTAGTTTAGGGCTTCCCTGGTGGCGCAGTGGTTGAGAGTCCACCTGCCGATGCAGGGGACACGGGTTCATACCCCGGTCCAGGAAGATCCCACATGCCGCGGAGCGGCTTGGTCCGTGAGCCATGGCCACTGAACCTGCGCGTCCAGAGCCTGTGCTCCGCAACGGGAGAGGCTACAACAGTGAGAGGCCCGCGTACCAGAAGAAACAGACAAACAAAAAACTAGTTTAGTCTCTTGCTGTTGTTATTAACTGGACGCTGCTCAATTATTTCATCCAGCTTGTGGCCTCATGGTTCAACCCTCTTAGAAAAGATTTTACTCAGTGCCATCCTAGAGTGTGCAAGTGGAATTGTCCTTCAGTGGTAATGTGGGACCTGTGTCACCTCTGAGAGCACAGAGGGACCAAGGAAAGCAGTTCTTGCAACAAAAGTTTCTAGAAGGAGAGTTCTGTTGACACAAGTTTTACTCTGAGGTCACTAGATTATAAAGCTGGATGAGGGCCTCCCTGGTGGCGCAGTGGTTGAGAGTCCGCCTGCCGATGCAGGGGATACGGGTTCGTGCCCCGGTCTGGGAGGATCCCATATGCCGCGGAGCGGCTGGGCCCGTGAGCCATGGCCGCTGAGCCTGTGCGTCCGGAGCCTGTGCTCCGCAGGGGGAGAGGCCACAACAGTGAGAGGCCCGCGTACAGCAAAAAAAAAAAAAAAAAAAAAAAAAAAAAAAAAGCTGGATGAATCAAGGAAGGCAAGTTTAGAGAAGACGGAACAGGAACGCAACTTTCTGAGTTTTCTGTGTGCTATCAACTTTGTTACCCATGGACCAGAAGTTCTGAGTGTCCTGATGGCTTTGTTCCAATAGGTTTTTCACAGTTCACAGTAATTGGCGGTATGAGGCTTTTCATGTTTAAGTGATTGATTTCTAGCCTCCTGGAAGAAATGTTAAAACACCTCAGCACAGAGAAATGTTGAAGGAGCCTTGGCCATATCCATCAGCATTGTGGTGCTGAGATACCGATACTAAGTAAAGACAGTGATAGTGGTATTTCAGGCATTCCGTTCACTTTTTAATACTGTGAAGTGATGACCACCACAGTGCCACGAGGGATAGATGTCCTTACTCCTTTGTGTCTTCCTCCTTATTTTCCAAGTACCATTCAGAGGCTGGAGCAGGAATAGTTTGGGAAAGTATGTTCACGTAGGGGCTTTTTTTTTTTTTTTTTTTTTTTTTTCTTTTTGCGATATGCGGGCCTCTCACTGTTGTGGCCTCTCCCGTTGCGGAGCACAGGCTCCGGATGCGCAGGCCCAGCGGCCATGGCTCACGGGCCCAGCCGCTCCGCGGCATATGGGATCCTCCCAGACCGGGGCACGAACCCGTATCCCCTGCATCGGCAGGCGGACTCTCAACCACTGCGCCACCAGGGAGGCCCCACGTAGGGGCTTTTATGGCATTTACCACACCTGCGATTCCGCTACCATAGCCCCTGGGCTTTGACAGTCAGGAGGGGGTAGTAGTCGAGTGCCCAAGCCACCTCAGTCAGGAAGGTGATAAATGATACACACAGCTCCCTCTAAGGCAATCAATGTGTTCAATTTTATAATTGCAATTTGAACTTGAATTTCTAGGAGCCCAGATTATAGTATCACCTGAGAAACTATAAAATTTCTATCTGTTTATCTCTAGAGATGATGCCATTTTACTTCAGTAGGTCTTTATCATTTCTGTTTTAGTCTTTGGGCTGTACCTTGCCAGTGATCGGAAAGGCCCCTTGAGAAACACCATGTTAGCATAAGCTAGTGCCATATTTTTTTCCCAAAAGATTGGATATATTTTCTTGAGTTCTAGGAAGTATGCTTGGAACTTTTGACATAGCCATGCATATTTAACTCAGAATTATTTTCAAGATAGCAAACTACAGACTAGGATTGATCTGACATGAGAGAAAACCAGAGAAGGAGGAAGCAGGGGTGACATAGGTTTTACCAGTGTGGCCCACACCCACCTCTCATCTGTGCAGCCAGGATATCATGCTCTGCCCATGGCTTGTGAATATTCTCAACATTCCCTGTGGATAAATCAAGGGCAAATAGCCCAGGGTCAGCCCATGAACATAGATGGGGAACCAAAAGGGTGGGTGGGGGCCGGGTAGGGCTGCTGAGCTCATGGAGCAGGAACGGATGAGAGCAGGAGCTCAGCTCAGACACACAGCTTCATTCAGAAATTCCTTACGCGGCCCAGAAGCCAGCGTGCTATTGTATGTGTGTGGATTTGTGTTATCTGTACTTTAAGGTATATTTTGAGGTTCTGCTTTATCAGTTCCCTAAGTCAGCTGCAGTCTCTTGAAAACTGACAAGTTATTAAAGTTTCTACCTTTTTGCCCGGGAGCGGAGCCTGTGCAGAGTTAGACTGATATTTTCTTAAAAGTCGAGGGAATGTGCTAAATTTTAAACCATTTGGGTTATTTCTCAATTTTAAATGCTCTGTTGTAAAATTTATTTATTATTTTTTAACTTTTATTTTTAATATATTTATTTATTTTTGGCTGCATCGGGTCTCTGTTGCTGCGCCTGGGCTTTCTCTAGTTGTGGCGAGCGGGGGCTACTCTTCCTTGCAGTGCACGGGCTTCTCATTGTGGTGGCTTCTCTTGTTGCGGAGCGCGGGCTGTAGGTGCATGGGCTTCAGTAGTTGTGGCACTCGGGCTCCGTAGTTGTGGCACGTGGGCTTAGTTGCTCCACGGCATGTGGGATCTTCCCGGACCAGGGCTCGAACCCATGTCCCCTGCGTTGGCAGGCAGATTCTTAATCACTGAACCATCAGGGAAGTCCTTTAATTTATTTTTAATATCAATATTTATTTATTTATTTATGTGGCTGGGTCTTAGTTTGTGGCACACCGGCTCTTTTAGTTGCGGCATGCAGAATCTTTTTAGTTGCAGCAGGCGAACTCTTAGCTGCGGCATGTGGCATCTAGTTCCCTGACCAAGGATAGAACCCGGGCCCCCTGTGTTGGGAGTGCAGAGTCTTAGCCACTAGACCCCAGGGAAGTCCCTACATGCTCTTGATAGCTAATAAGTTGCAGGCACTTGGAAATATCAATTAAATTTAACAAACTTTGAATGAATGTCTTGTGTGTGCCAGACATAAGTGCTGGGAGAAGGAGATTACAACTTGGGGAAGGAGAAAGCTACAGAAATAGATCATTTTCAATGTAAGTGACAGGTGCAGTAATCAGGTACAAATGCTGTTATGGGAGGGGTGGGGAAGGGTATTTGGTCCATCCTGGATTTTTTTTTTAATATTGTTTATTTATTTATTTGGTTGCACCAGGTCTTAGTTGCAGCTCACCAGCTCCTTAGTTGCAGCACGTGGGCTCCTTAGTTGTGGCCTGTGAACTCAGTTGTGGCATGCATGTGGGATCTAGTTCCCTGACCAGGGATCGAACCCAGGGCCCCTGTGTTGGGAGCACAGAGCGTTATCCACTGTGCCACCAGGGAAGTCCCCGTCCTGGCTTAAGAGAGCAGCATGCCTTAATGGAGACTTCTCTTGGCAGTACCTGCTCCAAATAAGAATCTGGAAGTACGTTAGTTCAGCATTACTAACTGTCAGTGAAGTGTACATTAAAATAATAGAGAGATGTTTTTGTTTATAAAATTGCCTTTTTTTATTTAGTTTTGTTTTTAATAATAACTCCCTATACTGTCATATTAAAAGTTGGTGAAAATGTTTCTGTATCTATTGGGAATGTATATTGAAACATTTCAGCACAGCAAGATGTATCAAGGTCTTTAAAAATGCCCATCACCTTAGACATAGTTGTTCCACTCTTAGGATTTATCTTAAAGAAAATCAACGTTTGCAAAGATTTATGCCTAACACAGCATTTATCAAAAATGATGGTCTGCTAGATAAATGTACTAGACTAGCCACTGGCGATACCACGGTGAGCAAAACAGACACAGGCCCTGCACTCAAGGAGCTTATCGTTTAATAAAATAGTTCTGTAGATTATTTTTATAGACTAAATAGAGATGTATCCAAGCAGCAGTTTCATTAAAAAGACACCTATGCCTGGCTGTGTTCTCGTAAACATACCTCTCCCTTCCTCACTTTCTTCCCTCAACAGATAATACACGTATGCCCCCAAAAAGGTGAGTGGCAAGTGGATGTTATGCTAAAATATCTTTTTTTTTGGCCGCGCAGCACAGCTTGTGGGATCTTAGTTTCCCAACCGGGGATCAAACCCGAGCCCTCTGCAGTGAAAGCACAGAGTCCTAACCACTGGACAACCAGGGAATTCCCACTAAATGTTTTTTTTCCTTAAATGTTTTTTATTTTATTTTATTTTATTTTATTTTGCGGTACGCGGGCCTCTCACTGTTGTGGCCTCTCCCGTTGCGGAGCACAGGCTCCGGACATGCAGGCTCAGCGGCCATGGCTCACGGGCCCAGCCGCTCCGCGGCATGTGGGATCCTTCCAGACCGGGGCACGAACCCGTGTCCCCTGCATCGGCAGGCGGACTCTCAACCACTGCGCCACCAGGGAAGCCCCTTAAATGTTTTTTAAATGGAGGAAGAAATTTATTTTCCTTTCTTTCTACTCCCGCCAGTATTCTCAGTCAAGCACAAGTTGTTGACATTTCTCATCTGCCATCTCTGTGATCCAAACCTGTAATTTCTCGTGTCTTCTTTTGCCCTTACTTAGTGTTTATATATACATAGTATGTCTCCTAACTAGTTTTGTAAAACTCATGTCAAAATTACCTTATGGATATGCTTTTCTTTTTATTATAAATTTACCAAATTAAGTATTCATTACATATCATCAGTGCCAGAGAAGCAGACCAGAATCGTCATGTTCTCAAAATAACCTCTTGTGTTATTCATCTGCCCTAAAGTAGTGTTTTGTTTCTTTTTTGTTTTTGAAGGTGGTGACCTGTCTTTTCTAACTTAGAAAGTTAACCTTTACGGTTTGTGGAGAAGATGTTTGGGTAGAAAAACCACCATCTTAACAGTGGGTAAGAGCATGAGCTCTGGAGCCACACTGCTTGTGTTCAGATCATGGCTCCAGTCCCCCCAGCTGCGTGGCCTTGGGCCTGTCACTTCACCTCCAAGCCCTTAGGTAGCATCCTGCTTTTGTGACTAGAGTAGTAGACTAGCAGTACCTCATAAGGATGTTCTGGCGAATAAATAGGTTAAAGTCTGAGAAGTATTTTGCACGAAGTATGCACTGTACAAATATCCTTATTATGACCATTTGTTATGTGACTAGTCCCATAGATGGCCACACAGCCACTCTTATGTACAATTCTGAAATCCCTTTATAATTAAATTACCTACCACAGATGGAAAAGGCTCTTTGGGCAGCAAAAGAGGCAGAAGAAGCATTTTAACTGACAGTGCAGTTCTGGACTAGAAAAGAGGAAGACGGGGGTGTGCTGTGTAAAGGGGAGGGTTTATTCCTTCAGGGAATATTTACTGAGTGTCTCCTTTGCTCCAGACAGTGTGAAAGGGCACATTAGTGAATATAGCTAGTAGTGTTCACTAGTAGGGAATACATGAGAGTATTCTACCCTCATGAAGCTTACCTAGGTCTCTAGCAGAGTGGAGCTGGGTGAGTGTTTTTATGTGGTTTATATAATAGGAAACCAATGTTTCCTGGAAATAGAGCTCCTGTGAAACATCCAGGTTTGATTGCAGTCAATTTCTTAACGACCGGCTTTCAGAGAGATACCCTCAAAGTTCAGTTGCCGTGTCTGGGAAGGGAATTGCCTGGGGAAGCTCTGGGTTGACCCTCAACCCTGCAGTTGCAGGTCTCAGGAAGGAAGAGCTATGAAAATGCCCCATTGTGATGAGCAAGAGTAGATAATCGTGGTGACTTCAGTCAAGTCTCCAGAGGAGCAGTTTTCTTCCAGCTTATTATTCTCTGGGTTCCCTTCAACTCTCAGATCAAGAGTCAGATCCTTTTAAAACCGCGGGTTGGAAGGTATTTTGGCATGGGGCCAGCTGCACAGTGAGGCAGGAACAGGACCTTGAGAGCAGTGACCGCTCCGAGGCATGGCAGAATAGCATTAACTGGGGGGGAGGGGACTCCGGGCCAGCTGAATAAAGACCAGCTTGCTCCTGGAATTTCCTTGGCATATTTTGTTGGTCTGGGTTTGCCGGCAGGTTTCAAGGGTTGCTCTAGGAATGTGTGTTACGAGAGAAAAATGTGAGTGGAGAGATAGCGGAAGTGATTAGGAAGGCAGTTTAGAAGTCCAGGTGGGAACACGCATTTGGGTGGTAGAAGGTAGGGTTGGAAGGGAAGAGATAGTGAGAAAGGCACAGAGGGAATGTAGTCAGTGTGGAGAGGCAGAGAAGTGCAGGGTCTGGATCCTGGACCGAGACGACTTGGATCCACGCCCTGGGTCTGTCGGTTGCCGTGAGCCAGTGGGCTCGGTGTTGAACCTGTGTGCATCTCTTTCCTCAGGATGTAAAGGGGCTGGTGTTAGTATCTTCCACAAGGGGCACGAGCACTGTGTGTGACATATGAGATGTGCTCCGTAAACATTAGCTACTTTACTACTCCTGTTATCCTTTATTGTGTTAGCACTTAGCAGTGGTTTGGATATGGGAAATGAAGGAGGCTTTGGACCTGAATGAATGGGATAAAGGGATGTGGGCAGGTAAGAAGAGGAATTGATCTGTGAGTGCATTTTTTTGTTTGTTTGTTTGTTTTTTGCGGTACGCGGGCCTCTCACTGTTGTGGCCTCTCCCGTTGCGGAGCACAGGCTCCGGACACAAAGGCTCAGCGGCCATGGCTCACGGGCCCAGCCGTTCTGCGGCATGTGGGATCCTCCCGGACCGGGGCACGAACCCGTGTCCCCTGCATCGGCAGGCGGACTCTCAACCACTGCGCCACCAGGGAAGTCCGTGAGTGCATTTTTGTATGCGTTGACTTGGATGTATTTAGGATGTCTGCGTTGGAGTGGAAATCAAAGCTGTAGATTTATGAATTATCCTAAACAGAATTAGTAATTGAAGCAAAGAAAGTGGCCAAGGATGGGATTAAAGAACAGGTAGTGTGGAAGAGGACTGAACACAGACTTGATTCCTCCTGGTGTCTCCCGCACTTAGTACGGTTGGTTCCCGGTGCAGGACACAAAAACTACAGTCGTGATTTGTGCTGAGTGGTCCTGAACACATCCTTTGAGATTTTCACCGAATCTTTTTTTAAAAACATCTTTATTGGAGTGTAATTGCTTTACAATGGTGTGTTAGTTTCTGCTTTATAACAAAGTGAATCAGTTATATATATGTCCCCATATCCCCTCCCTCTTGCATCTCCCTTCCTCCCACCCTCCCTATCCCACCCCTCTAGGTGGTCACAAAGCACCAAGCTGATCTCCCTATGCTATGCGGATGCTTCCCACTAGCTATCTGTTTTACATTTGGTAGTGTATATATGTCCATGCCACTCTCTCACTTCGTCCCAGCTTACCCTTCCCCCTCCCCGTGTCCTCAAGTCCATTCTCTGCGTTCACCAAATCTTTTGATTCTTCCCCCTACACTTACCTTCTTGGAGAGCTAATGAAGTATGTGACCTTTTGTGGGAACCGAAAGTTTTCTAGGGCTGTGACAACAAATTCCCAGCAATTGGGTGGCTGAAAACAACAGAAATGTATTCTCTCACAGTCTAGGAGGACAGGAGTCTGAAATCAAGGCATCCGCAGCGTTGGTTCCTTATAGAGGCTCTGAGAGAGAAACCGTCCCATGCCTCTCTCCTAAGCTCTGGTGGTGCCGGCAGTCCTTGGCGTTCCTTGGCTTGTGGATGTATCACTCCAACCTCTGTCTCCATCTTCACCTCACCTTCTTCCCTATGTCCTCTCCTCTTCTTCCCCCGTTGCGTGGCTTGTGGGATCTTAGTTCCCCGACCAAGGATCGAACCCGGGCCCTTGGCAGTAAAAGTGCAGAGTCCTAACCACTGGACCACCAGAGAATTCCCCTCTCCTCTTCTTATAGGGACATCAGTCATTGGATTTACCCGACCCCCCAATCTAGGATGATTTCATCTTGAGATCCTTAAATAATTACATTTCCAAAATTTCTGTTTTCAGAAAGTTACATTCTGAGGTTCTGGGCAGATGTGAATTTTAGGGGGGACACTGTTCAAACCTCTGCAGGAGCTGTGTGCACTTTGCTCTGGCACAGAAACGGGGAATGGGCTATATTCTTAGCCCTCACACCAGAAGAGCATGTCCTAATGGGATAGTCCTCCAAAGAGTGGGCCTCTTAAGGCTGGTTTTTCAAGGGTTTACTTAACGATGTTTGGATCAACTACTTGCAGAGGTATGTGAGTAGGAGTTGATTGCTTAACAGAATCCTTGATTTATTTTTCTTTGGAATTTTTCATCAATCTTGAGTCTTCTGTGTCATGGCTGCTGTTTTTTCTGGCCAAATTCTTCGTCTCTCAGGCAAGCTCTCCTGGAGGACTCTGTCCCTGAGTTTGTTCTAGTAAACTGAGTATGCTAAAAGCTAGAGATGAAGACCACCTGCTCTCCAGGGGCCTGTCCCCACCACCAGTAGCGGGGACATCCTTATGTCAGGGAGGACAGGATGGTATGTGACAGGGAGCCTGAACCATGAGACATGAGACCTGGATTCTAATCCCAGTTCAGACACTATGAGTTAGCTATGAGACCTTGGATAGATCTTTTCTCATCATTAAAATGAGACACCCATTCCTGCCCCTTTCTCCAGAGATTTTAATGAGGATCCGGAATAATGACGTACAAGCTCTCAGCAGCTGTATATAAAAAGTATGAAAATAGGCGTTATTAAAACAGGATTGAGGGGCCTCCCTGGTGGCGCAGTGGTTGAGAGTCCGCCTGCCGATGCAGGGGACACGGGTTCGTGCCCCAGTCCGGGAAGATCCCGCATGCCGCGGACCAGCTGGGCCCGTGAGCCATGGCCACTGAGCCTGCACGTCCGGAGCCTGTGCTCTGCGATGGGAGAGGCCACAACGGTGAGAGGCCCGCGTACCGCAAAAAAAAAAAAAAAAAAAAAAAAAAGTAGCATTGACATGGTCTCACATTCATCCTCTTTCAGTACCTATTTCTCTCCCACACGGAATTGAATTAACATAGAATTTGTTCATTTCCTCCTTAAGGGCAAGGTATTTTTTTTTCTCCATTCATTTTATCAAGTATGAGCAAATGGTTGACAAGAATTGTTACTTTCTGGTGGTAGGCACCAGGGTAAGCAAAGAGTGAGCACTTAGAGCCCTGGAAGTAACGACGGTGACGGGAGGTGCAGAACGCAGCAGAACACGGAGGGTACTGATTGCTCCCAAGAAGTCCAGCATCACCTCCCCTCCACCCCCAGGGAAGTGACATCTAAGTGGAATCCTTTGAAGAATGAATAAGAGTTAAGCCAGGTGAAAGGAAAGAACACTCCCAGCAGAGGGAAAAAGTGTACTAGACCTAGAAGTGGGAAGGGAACCATGTATGGTCAAGCCAGGACAATGGCTGATGGATCGTAGACCGGGAGGGAAAACCAGGTGAGAGCCGGGCTGGAGAGGTGGGCGGTGATGGCAAGGTCATGCGGGGTCTTCTAGGCCGTGGTCACATCCTGTCCAGAGAGCAAAGAGAAATCAGAGAAAGGTGATTTAAGCAGGAGAGGGACATTACTAAATTGTGTATTTTTATTTTTTTGTTTTTTGCGGTACGCGGGCCTCTCACTGCTGTGGCCTCTCCCATTGTGGAGCACAGGCTCTGGACCCGCAGGCTCAGCGGCCATGGCTCACGGGCCCAGCCGCTCCGCGGCATGTGGGATCTTCCCGGACCAGGGCACGAACCCGTGTCTCCTACATTGGCAGGAGGACTCTCAATGACTGCGCCACCAGGGAAGCCCTAAATTGTGTATTTTAAAAGTTGACCCAGGTGCAGTGTGGCGGCCAGGAGGACCTTTTCGGTCATCCAGTGATGGGAGTTAGGATCAAAGTGATGATAGGATAGATTCAATAGGACCTTGGGGAAAGACAATGTGAGGGAAGGTGGGGTGACTTCCAGGTCACCCTGGCTTGGGCAACTAAGCAGCATCTTGTACTGAAATCTGGAACCAAGGAAGACAGGCCGTTGGAGGGAGTGTTTCATTTCGGTCATGTTGAGCGTGAGATCGCTGTGGAATATTGCCAAATAGAAATAGCCAAGAGACAAAGTAAATACTGACTTAAAAGTTCTTGGACCTTGTGTTCGCAGCTATCCTAAAGGTTACGTCCATTAAAGATTCTCCTTGTTCCTCTTTATCTCAGTGGTTTCTAAGGGTCATTCATCTTTATCTGTTTCAATGTGACCTTAGACTGGAAGCCCCGCCTGTCTGCATCTTTGTTTCCTCATCCAGATGAAAAGGCAGACTAGGTGAGCTTCATGAGCTCTTTTGGTTTAAACATTCATCAGACTTTGCAATTCTTTCTTTTCAAAGGGATTGGAGGTTGGAATTGGGGAAGTTTCTAGTCTTTGTTGGTTAGAATTCAGTTTGAACTCTCCTGGTTGCATACTCTTATGCTAAGAAAAAGGCCTATTCAGATGTATATTGTGAGCCCTCAACAACATTACCCTCAGAGGTGCAAAAGGAGAAAAGCATGTAGCCAGATCTGGCGCCAAGGGAAAGGGATTGACCCAGCCTCTCAGGAGGGTCAGATTAGGCCCAGACAAAAGCCCTGGCCTTCTGATCTCTTTCTGCTCGCTGGGGCCTGGCTCACTCTGGGTGGTCAAGAGCCTCTTTTGTTAGGGGACCTTAACCCCCTCCCTGACTCCAGTTCATCCCAATGGACCTAGGGCGGCAAACTTTCTCTTCTTTTTTCAGCCTTCCCATCCTATTAAGTCAGAGCAGGCTGCGCAGTGACTCCAGAAGGTGAAGCCCACCTGAGCGGCGCTGGCGCCTCTCCTTCCACTGGGGAGTCGTACAAAAGGCTTGTGCTGTGGAAAACCTGTCTCTAGCTGCTGTAATTTTCTCAAGACCACATTAGCAACAAAAAACAGCATACAGATGCAAAAAGCTTATGCAGCTCACTACCCTCTTCCATCAAAGGAGAGTGTGTGCCATTTCGGGGAGTCTGCAGCCTCGGGGTGAAATGCAGGCGTCCGTGAGGGCTGCTTTCCCACCGGTGTGATCCTGACCGGGGCCGGCTGCCTCTGCTGTGCCTGTGCGGTTCTGTCACTCGTGGGTGGCCCTGAGCCAAGCAAGGGATGTCAGGCTGGGTCTGCTTTAACCCTCCAGTTTCACTCACAAAACAAGTCCAGGATTATCGCCGTCATTTGCATTTTCTCTCCTGGAGTGTTTCATTCATTTATTCAACAGATAACTATGTAACAGGTACTATACTGAGCACTTTGAAAGCAAAACTTTACTAACACTTTACTCAAGCAGCTAATAATAGAATAGGAAAGACAAGTAGGAAGATAACAGTGGTTCTCAGACTTAGGCATGCATCGGAATCACCTGGAGGGCAGAATTTCTGGTTGAGTAGGTCTGGGGTGAGCCGAGAATTTGCATTTCCCCCCGGCCCCCAGCCGCTGCTGACTCTGCTGGTCCAGGGAGCACGTGTGGGTGCTGCAGTGCTGATGGGAAGCTGTGGCTTGGGAACCTGGGGGAGGGAGTGAATAGCTCCACCTGGGTTGTTTACCTTTCTTCCTGTTATTTTACCTGCTGTATTGCTTGGGTCAGATTTATCAACACCTCAGTTTGCAAGGCCATTAAAGCTCTCTCAAGTTCCCGCTGGGCCCTCCAGGAGCTCAGGGTACCTTGGCCACTGAAGTTGGTCAAGAGAGCCTATTTCGTTCCCTCCCAGGTGTTTCCTTGTTCCTTCTTTCTTCCCCACCCCGCTCTGGCTACTCATTGCCCACCTGCCCGTCCTCTCTCAGCTGGGTTTCCAGGACCTACAGGAATGAATTCAGACTTCGAGATTTTGAAGAGGAGCTTACTTTAAAAACCGGTCCCTGGGTGAGAGCGGCTTTAGGAGCTGTTTTCAAGCTGTTTTCTCAGGAACCCTGGTGCACTTTTTTTTTTTTTGCGGTATGCGGGCCTCTCACTGCTGTGGCCTCTCCTGTTGCGGAGCACAGGCTCCGGACGCGCAGGCTCAGCGGCCATGGCTCACGGGCCCAGCCGCTCCGCGGCATGTGGGATCTTCCCGGACCGGGGCACGAACCCGTGTCCCCTGCATCGGCAGGTGGACTCTCAACCACTGCGCCACCAGGGAAGCCCCAACCCTGGTGTACTTTTTGGGGACTCAACGGGTGGAGGTCCTCCAGCCATCCTCATGACCACCAGCAAGTCAAACCAAACCGCTGCACTTTTAGTAAACAGGAGTTTCTGGGAAACACGTTTGAAGAAAAGTTCCATCGCTTTTATTTTTCACTTTGAAGATTCTTGCTCAAAAACACTTGCTCTTGTTTGAGCCTGCCTTTGCTCCTTTTTTTTTTGGTGGATATGACAAATACTGCAAGGATTGAGAAATCTTAGATCTAGTTCCTATGAATATTCCCTCAGTTTCTTTAACAAAGAAAACAGTGGTGTATCTTTAAACACTTGTAGAATTTTCTGTCGGCGACTATTCAGTACAACAAGCATTACTGCAGGCTAAATGCCAGGGTCAGAGCAGGCCCAGGGGTGCAGACTTGAGTAAGACCTGGCTCCTGCCCGCAGAATGTGTCGTCGGTAACCCCCTCCCTGCCGTCCTCTCCCAGTTCTCAGCAACACAGAGCATCACCACTGACATATTTTGAGTGCATCCTCCTCCGGACCGTAACTCCAGATTCCATCCTGAGAGGAGATGGAAGAAGGGATTTATCCCGTGTGCGTTTCCCCTCGTCTCTTTTAGGCCTCTGCTTCACTACCTGACTATATACTATTACTCTGCAGCTTTGGGTTTAGAGGATTTGGAAGCAGGCCCCCCATTCAGCTGGGCTAGGTTTTATGCAAATATCAATCAGTGAGTTGTCTCCAAGCATCTGTATAGGCCCGGTGTGAAGTCATGCTTTCGGATAAAATGTGGAAATGTATGGAAAACATAAATTCCATCAGGCTGAGATTGAAACCCAGACTCTGTCTCTTTAGGACCAGATATCTTAAAAGACACACATTTTAAAGCCTTTCCAAAGGAAGCCCCAGGGTGCCCTGTAGTCAGCCTCACCTTTAGCCAGCCAGGCTGCAGGCCAAGCACAGCCCCTCTGATGCTGTTGATAGTCTTCGGCCGTCACAGTGGGGCTGGACAAGCGTGGGCTAAGAAATGAGTGTGTGCTAGGTCTTGAGACGCTTGCCTTTAAAAAAAAAAAAAAAAGGCTCAGTGTCTTAAAATAGCGTGGTAGCTGAAATAACAGCAACAGTAATGGCTTGCTATTCCTGAGAATGGTTGTTTGTTTAAAATGAAACCTGAGGCATTGGTTCTGGCGGCCGTTGGTTTCCACGAGCTGGGCTCTCCCAAGAGTTGTTGCTCTATGGACATGATGTGGTCTCATCACGACAGGAAACACGGGGGTCTGTGAAGCGTTCTCTTAACCCCTCTGTAAGGAGTTTCCTTACAGAAACTGCAGACACCTGCACACCCTAGAGCTGGAAGCAGGTGGTGTAGACCTGATCAGTTTAAAGAGGGCTATGATGCTTGTATTTCCCTCTCCAGACAATTACTATTAGTCTGCTCTTCTGGCCTAGGCTCCCCAGCCTCGATACACAGGCCATCTGTGTTCCCATCACCATGTCTTGAGGAGGTCGTTTCAACTGCCTTGTTGAGAGAGGGAGTCGGGGCGGCCACATGTGTAACCCCACCTTGTGGGCATCCCCGGCCGCCCCCTGACGCGTCCTCATCGGTCAGCTCTGGACCGTCTCTCAGCCTGTTGGAAGCTCTTGCACGCGGGCTGGCGACAGGAGCCGTGCGCACACCCTGCCCGCTGGCGCAGGCGTGCACACGGCCTCAGCTGCCTTCCGCTGGTTCTGTAGAGCAGTCCCCACGTCACACTCAGCAAAGCGGTTTTGTGTGTCTAACCCCCTTCCCACGCTGAAAACCCTGCCCGGGGTCAGAATTGGGGGAGATGGGGGAGACCTAGAATGCAGGCCTGCGCTGACTTTATTTTTTTATTTATTTATTTTTTTGCGGTACGCGGGCCTCTCACTGTTGCGGCCTCTCCTGTTGCGGAGCACAGGCTCCGGATGTGCAGGCTCAGCGGCCATGGCTCACGGGCCCAGCCGCTCCGCGGCATGTGGGACCTTCCCGGACCGGGGCACGAACCCGCGTCCCCTGCATCGGCAGGCGGACTCAACGACTGCGCCACCAGGGAAGCCCCCTGTGCTGACTTTAGATGGTGGGAGGGAGTGAAGGGACTCTCTTGACCTTGGGCCACGTGCACTGTACACTTTTGGGACGTCCTGAATGGCACGGGCACTGATGGCTTTACCGGGTCACCTTTTCCTGACTTCCTCGGTGGCCCTGGGGAGCATCCCGGGCCTACTTGATGTCAGACTTTGACAGGTGATAAAAGCACGTATTGAGATGGCTGCTTCACAGGTTCCAGATTCAGAACTATTGACTGAGGTTATTTTTGCGTTTGCCGAGACGCTCCCTTGTGTGTTTGCTGTTACTTTAATGGGTTGCTTCCTGGTCCATTCTGAGGCCCGGCACTTACCCTTCAACCTGGCAAACTGCAGCTTGACCCGAGTGGAATCGGAGGTCCACGAGGACCATTTAGACCAGTCAGTTGGCAACATGACTCATCTTTTTTCCCCTAGAAAATAAAATCCGCATAAACAGCAATTGTGAACGTCCTTATTTGGATCTTTGTGGAGCTTAACTTTGATCAGCATACCCCAGGCTCTGCACTTCCATTCTCTGAAGTTTTAACACCTTAAATGCCCTATAGGCACAGTGTCTGGCCTTGTGCTTCTAAACAGAAAATACTTGATGATCCTGATACTTGTCAATAGTAATTATGCTGATTCACAGGAAAGTCCTCCAGTCCTTCTGGTCTGTCGCTGTCCTGCCACTGTTCTCCCAAAGGCTCTGCAGTGAGTCTTCATGGGAGATCGCCTACCAGTTCTCTTTCTTCCTTCTTTTCCTCGGAGAACCCCACTTGCTGTTTGGTGCAGGAAGTCCCCACTGTTCGTGGGTTCCCCCGAGCTACAGTTGGAAAGACATCAGAGTGTCCAGGGTGGAGCCCGGGCCTGAGATCTCAGCAGGCCAGACAGGAAGCAGATTTCTTGATCTTTTTTTTTTTTTTGGTCCATTTTGTATTTACCATTCTCCTGCTCAGTGTTTTGGGGGACCGAAGCCAACCGGTTATTGAAAGAATGAGAGCGACTTGACTTCTGACGTTGATCGGGGCTCGGGGCTCCACTGGGTGTTTTGTTTCTGATTTGAAGCCAGCTGTTTGGTAACCACTAACTCTTGCCTTATTCTTTTCTTGCAGATGAGCTCACAGTGCCTGCACTTTACCCCAGTAGCCCTGAAGTGTGGGCCCCGTACCCTCTGTACCCAGCGGAGCTCGCGCCTGCCCTACCTCCTGCTTTCACCTACCCCGCCTCACTGCATGCCCAGGTAATTCATACCCATCGGCCACGACCGCACTCCACCAGCAGCCCTTTCAAACCTGGTTCCCCGGGGCACACCATACAACTAACCCCTATCCAGCTAACAGATCCGCCTTCAAGAGATTACTGATCCCCTCTGAATCAAGCTGACACTCCTCCAGGACTTCCGAGGACCGTCTGACAGCAATCATATCACCCACTGCCTGATGTTTGCCCCAAACAACACCTCTCTCTTCCTGAATGATCTCACCCTCATATCACACACGAGAGACTGGGCCCAGGTCACCTCCCCAGCCAGCTAGAGGGTGTCACGAGAGCAGAGATGTGTGTGCCTTGCCGTGGGGGGAAGGGCTGCAGAGGAAGGCGTGCGCTTGTTACAAGAGCTACCTGTCTGCGTGTGCTCCTGTGTGCTCAGATCTCTTCTCTTGTGTTCTGGGAGCTCTAGGGACGAAGGAGCAAGCTGGGAGCTTCCAGGAGGAAGGTTATGTGCTATCATACACATGTTAAAGAAGGGATTAAGGGTTCCTTTTTTCCATTTTTAAGAGACCCTGTAGAAAAGGAGGTACAATATAGTGTCTTCAATGTAATTATAGGTCAAGGTAGAGGTATCTCTTCTGACCAGCTTTCTTTCTTAGTTAAGCATAGCCTGAGCTTTATAAACAAACTCCGCTGTTTCTTCACAAAGATTACTGTCTACATACCAACGCTTTCTCTTCCCTTGGAAACGATGTTTGTCTTAGCTTTGCTTTTAGTACAAGTAGTAGTCATCAAGGTTAGGATTCAGCGTGATGATCAATAATAACAAATAAGATAGAAAGAATATAGCTTTCCTTTGTCTTACTGCATGTGTAACTCCTCTAAAAGCAGGAAAGCCTGTTTTTAAAAAAATTACCAGCCTGAACAGGTGGGGTTTTTGTTTGTTTTGCTTAGTGTTTGTGTACCAGGCTGGATGAAATGAACAGCTTCCCAGAAAACCCTTCTGAGTTAAAAGTCTTAGGTTGTACACAACTTACTGTGTTGTGAAAGACACCTACAAGAGGCCCCAGCGAGGGTCTCCCAGGCAGGCCATGGGGTCGGGAGTGTTCTTAGCTGGACCTCCTTCCATTCTCTCTCAGCTGAGTTGTTGATGCTTCGTATGTGCATGGACGACCCAGCTTCCCAGGGACCGTGCAGGCAAACTACGAAGAGAAGGCCTTGGTGCCTGGGCCTCGGAAGTGGTCACCCTTTGTGTTGGAAGAAGGGGGTAGAAAGTAGTACAAGTAGTGAGGGAAAAGGTGGTGGTGGTGAGAGTATTTGACACCGAAAACAAAGTAACGGGGGTTCTTCCGAGACTGACGACCCAGTTTCTGGATTCGCTGTGCTTTCTGCTTTTCCTTCCCTGTTGCTTTTTCCACCTCTGTCTGTGTCAGTGCTTGGTCACCCGTGCAACGGCAGGTAGCAGGGGAGGGCAGAGGGAAAGGAAACGGGCTGATACCTTCTGCTGATTTACCAGAATGCTCGTAGTGACCTTAGATTATTTTGTAGATTTCCGTGGAGCAACTCAAAAAGTCCCCTCTGTTTGTGGCCCACCCCTGCCATCTAGGGATATGTGATCCACCTCTTCCTCTTCCTGGACTGCCTAGATACAGATCAATTGACAACTGAGGCACATGTTAATAATACCATGAAATGGTGCCAAGTTTGCCTAGTCTTCTAAATATCCATGGCTTTGGTTAATCAGCACCAAAGCCTTTCACCACTGTCCCGGAAAAGCAGGAGTTGACAGTGGCCAAAAAGGACTGCGAAGGGTGGCTTTGGGCCGTGATGTCTGGGTAATTTGCCCTTGCTTCATTCACATAACGGATGAAATCAAAAGTCATGCTGGGGATACGGTGGGAGAAGCAGGTAAAAAGTCTTAAGAGATCAGAAAGCCCAGGCCATTGTGAGAAAGGATGAGGGGAGAGAGTGCCAAGATTCCATGGACTCAACCGTTAATGCTTTACTGGGATGTGTCGCCCATGGTGGCACCTTCCCCGTGAGCTCTTCCTTGACCTTGAGGCTTTCCCAGCCAGGAGTCCACCTGGCACTGCCACATCAGTCCTACAGGTGGTGGGACTCTCTTCTGATACCAGTGAGATCCTTGTGCTCAACCGCACTTCTTGTTTGGGGTCATTCCCAGTGCAAGCTTGGGTACCGTATCCTAAAGACTGATGAACAGCTATGGTCATTTAAAAGTCTTTGTCCAGTGTGGATCTTAGAATGAACTGGGAGAGGCTTGACCGATCAGCTGGTCTGACCCATTTTACAGATGAGGAAGCAGACCGGAGAAGAGGAGAGAGCTGTCCAGAGTCGCAAGTGGCTCTGCCGTGACCAGAGCCAGGTCACCTGACTCCCAGCTCTTTCCACACCTCACTGCTGGCTCACCAAAGACTTAATTCTTTGATGGAATTTTGGAAAGGCCTTGCTCCAGTGACTCCTTGGATCTTTCTTCTCTAACTAGATGAGAAGCCTGTAAGAAGAGACTTGGAGACAGAGACGAGGGAATCAGAACTTAACCTTCACCCACAGGGCCTGAGAGCATTTTTATTAACTGGAGGTAGCGCAGAAGGGAGACCAAAATGGAGCGTCCTTGTAGTGGCTCATTCCATTTTTGTTCTGGAAATCGTATGATGTCTTTGGAGATCAGCTTTTAAATGATTTTGCTTTTCTTAGTGATGTTGTGCCCTGTTTTGAGACGTGGATTTTTTTTTTCTTCTAGTGTTTCTCTCCTGAGGCAAAGCCCAACACACCTGTCTTTTGTCCACTTCTCCAGCAAATTAGATTTGTCTCTGGGAATGTGTTTGTAACATATCAACCTACTGCAGACCAGCAGAGGGAGCTCCCATGTTGAATATGCTTGTTAGCTATTTCTTCCCCCTTTTGCAAAAACTATTTCTTGGTAACATTTGAGATTTCAATAAAAATTTTAATGAGAGAAAAAACGATCTCAAGTAGACTGCAGCGTTTTGTTTTCATGCTGATGCGATTTTGGCGCTAAGATGTTATCTCAGATTTTGGGAGAGCTGGGCCCATGACACTCAGTGTACCTTATATGCGAGAAGGACTCAGCATCCCAGGGAGACTTGGTCCAGAGCCGAGGCCTCACTGCTGCTCATATATCTTCTTGGGCTCCTGAACCCTCAAGAGCTGTGTATTGGAAGATTCTCATTCTAGCATCCGTGTGTCACATCTGCCAGGAGATCTCGCTTCAACAAGGGTGGAAGTGTTTTCAGTCTGTCTGATCCAGAAGGAGGCCCTAGGAGAGACAGAGATTGTCATCGAAAAGGAGTTGCGTCGTATTTCTACTTCTGCCCAGCCTCCATCTGTGGTCGTGTGCCTCCATCTCTAAATTGAAGATGCTTAGGTGACATCAGATCCCATTTTTTTAAAGAATTATTGGATAACGTAATCGGCCTGTAAGCTTCAGTACTGCCTTTTTACTTGTAGGGATGAAAGAACATCTATTTCTAAGAGCATCCGATTTCTAAGAAGGTGGTTAACACTGTAAGAAATGATCATCCTGCTCACTTTCACTGTCATGGGTATTCGAAGTTGATTAAATATATTATGTGAGTCACTGTGAACAGCAGAGGAAGGTTTCATTCGCGACTTTTAGGAAAGTTATGCTCCGAAGAGACCGTCCAGACAGTTCCTCTCACCTCATAGTCACACATCTCAGCTTTTAAGTCTGGGTTCATTTTTGCTTTTAGTCTTGTTGCTGCTGGGGCTGAGAGGAAACCAGTAAAATGCACTGTCCTCACGACACTCTAGGAACAATACTATTTCCCTTGACCAGCATCATACTGTTGGGCCTGAAACTTTTGCAGGTAAGTGGGACCGAGAGAGCAAGTCCTGACTGCCTGTTCCTTCCTCAGAGGCCTCAGTGGCCCTGAGGAACAGCAGACCTTCTCCCAGGGCTGCTGTGCAGCTTGTGACTGGCACGCATCACCTGCACGTAAACAAAAGGTTTTAAAATCATACCACGGACTTCCCGGGGCAAGACATACCCCTAGGGAGGTCCCTTGTGACACACTGGAAAAAATTTAAAGGCTAAATCTAAAACAAATACCAGAATGAACCATGGGAGGAGACACAGGCAGATAGGGAAGCGAGATCGTGGAGGAGAGAGAAGCCTAGGGTGGTGTATGGGTGGCCTGAGTGCGGGGCCCCCGGCCGGGCGTTCACTGTGCAGCGTCTAAGAACTGCGTTTGTGAACTTGTCTTTAAAGCACCTCTCATTAGGCATCTCCTCTGTCCCTGCGTCCCATAGCGAATACTGAGATGAAAAAGAAGGAGGTCCCAGCCGGCTTCAGTCTGATTTAAGTACGGAGCCGGTGAGAGGTGGCGTCTCGAGGGCGCAGGGAACAGGGCGGGCGTGAGTGCGGACTCGGGGGAGCACAGCCCCGGCGGCAGGGCGGCCGTGCTTCCCACCCAGGCGCGTGTGGGAAGGACTTTGATTTCTCAGCTTCTCCCTCCTGTTCAGAAGGCAGTAGCCAGAGCTGCAGGGGTGGGCCTGTGAACAGAGCCCGCGGGAGGCAGCTCGAGCCCCTCACCAGACGGCCGGCCCGTCGGGGGGCAGGAGTTGCGCGCCCCGCTTGTGCGCCTCCCGCGCGGCATCCACGCTCAACCCGGACGTCCTCGTTCTGGAGGCCCGGCCTTCCCAAACGGGTATCGTCTGCCTGCAGCCCGGGGCTGGCGACCGGCACAGAGACCACAGCTTCGAAGGACCGCGGCGCTGACTTTGAGGCCGTTCAGCTCCAAGGCTTTGAATTGTTTTCAGCCATAAATGAAACTATTAATCCTCTGACATTTACTTTTCTCTCTAAACCTGCAGCTCCGTGAAGGTCAGCGGGTGGGGAGAAACCACTGCTTGGTGTTCCGTCTCCTGCGTGCACCAGCCTTGTCTAGTTCCCTGTTTTGTTTGGCTTTCTGGTCACCTAGGAGCATCTGGCCTAACTCCCATAGGAGCCTGAAGGCAGGCGGGGCGGGCGTGGTGCTCCCAGCGTCAGCCTCCAGGGAGCACAGGGCCCCCCCTTTCTTCTCCCAGCCCCTCTCCTCCCCCCAAGGGGGGCCTCTTTCTCTGCCTGCCCCTCGAGGCCTGGCCTCTGCTGGGGCTACCTGGTCAGACACAGGCGCTGCCATTTACGCGATCTCCTGAACAAGCTCCTCAACCTAAAGTGGGGCCAATCGACCCTCGTGTTAAAGCACTTCACAGGGTGCCTGGCGCACAGTAAGGGCTTAGAAAGCGTTAGCCTTTTAAGGAGCATTTGAACCTTCAAGGAGAAGAAAGCCGAGGACTGGCTACCCACGAAGCTGTGCTAGTTCAAACACTAAGGACATCTAGCATGTCTTGACACTCATGGGGCCGCAGGGTCCTCAGGGCTGCAGCCAAGTGAAAGGCCAGAGGCTGGAAGGAGTGAATGAGGAATAGGTGAGCGAGAGGAGGCATCGAGCCACCGACATCACCGAGCGGCGGCACCTGCCCTGCGTCCAGCAGTGTGTGGTCTCTGCAGCTTGTGCCAGCACTGGGAGAACTTGGCCCCCGGAGGAAGCCCCTACAGCCAGGCCCGGACACGCCTGTCGGAAGAAAACCTGTCCCTGACAGGAAATAGATCAAGAGTGGGAAACAGCTGGATTCCCAGAGAGACCGAGCGGTTCGTGTGTTGCTTCACTCAGAGCTGTTGCCCCTGAACTCTTCAGCTGCTGGTCACCCGGTCTGTTCGTCCCTGGGCTTTCTAGCTCATTCTTCCTACCGTCCTTCCTCTAGGGTTCTGCCCAGCCTCATTTCCAGGCGATGGGGTTACGTTTTGTGCCTCGGGGGGAGATGATTCTCGTCATAGTCCTGTGGCTGAACCAACCCCCACGGGGGCCAACTCCTGGCCAAGCAAATTCTCTGTCCCTTTTTACCCTCTCCGTCCCGTCCATCCCTCCCCTCCCCTCCTCTGCTGTCTGGTACTTGAAGAACTAAGGATCCTCTTAGTAAAGCAGCGACACAAACCTTGACCCCGTCCTCACTGGCCTCTCAGAAGCAGTCCAGAACCATTCTTCCAGAGTTGTTGGGTCAGGTTGTTCCTTTGGCCAGAGCTGCTTCTATGCCACTGAGGCCCAGCCTTGCCCGTACTGGGCGGCTTTCCTGCCTGGGGGGCGGCAGCAGGATTGCCTTCATTTGGTGAGCTGTGTTTTCCAGGTTTCTTAAGTGTGTGCCGCTTGCTCCTCTGTGAAGCTACGCTCCCTAGATGCTCTGTGTGTGTTCTCCCTGACCTCATGAGCAGGGGGAGCCCGTCCCCGAGTCTCAGCGAGTCTCCCCTGTAAGTGCTGTTTGTGAGCCTGCCTCCCCTTTGGGATTCTTAACTGCTGAGCAGTCCACCCATACAACGGGATGTGCCAAGGGCCTGGCATGTAATCGGGCCCTCAGTGTTTAAAATCCAGCAGGTCGAATTTTAATGACAATTTCCATCCGTTCTGCTAACTTTGGGATTTTAGGCAAGTTTGTTTGTTTGTTTGTTTGTTTGTAACCTCCCTTGAGCCTCAGTTTCCTCATCTATAAGTAGGAAGAATGAACACTTGTTCTCTGGGGTTCTTTTGAGAGAAAGACTAAAGCGCTTGGCATAGAGTAGTCATTACTGTTAAAATAGCTCTTTCATTTTTTTTTCTTTTCTTTTTCTTTTTTTTGGGGGTGGGGGTCAGAACTTCAGCCGTGGCCCAGAGGCTCCTGAGCACCTTTGTAGCTTAAGAAGCAGTTAGGCTGCAGGGACTCGGCACTGGTGCCCCGCCAGCAGAAACCTAAGCATCCAGGCTTTATTTACTCTTTGGTAAAGAAGAGAAGCAGCTGGCGCCGGGCCAGGAGGGCAGCCTGTCGCTGTGGTGTGAGCTGAGGGGAGGCTCAGGTGGGGTCAGCTGGCCGTCCACCCAGGGTGCCTGGCCTCCTTTGGTGGGCGTAGTCACCCAGATACCATCTGAAAGCACGTGAATTCTAACTGCTTCGGAAACAAAACCAAGGCCACAAAGAAACTTTGGAAACGTAAAATGTAGCCTCCATAAAAAGAAAGTGAACTCCGTGAAGAAAACCAATTGTGACAGGGGTAAAAAGGAAAATCAGCTCCAAATGGGATCATGTTTTATGCAAGATGTGTGCTGCCAGTGGGCAAGGCCAGAACTCGGTGACAGGATGGCAAAGTGGGACAACCCAACTTCAAGACTCATCCACTCGGCCACGAAGGGCTTCTCGCTTCGCCGAGCTCGGCTCCTGGGGCTCGCTAATGGCCCTTGATAGCAAACATCGTTAAAAATTAACAGTCTGACAAAATTAAATATGGATGACAAGCAACCACTGTGGACTTAATCTGACACAGGGTGTTACATGCTTGGGTGCCCTCGACCTGAATGGCGTCTTGAGTGAATTTCTGGGATGTCTGAGCACATTTCACCTGCCTGCTTGGAAGCAAGAGCCTGGTTTGTGCTTGGGGCAGATGGAGGAAAGAGTCTAAAAGCCCAAGAGAGGAAATTAACCCTGAAGGCTTATGTTTAATTAAGCCCAGCCTTGATTGGTCTTAGCAGGAGGTACTCACAGGCCCAGGGCCTTGCTTTTGAGGTCTAGACCTTGTCGCTGCCTGGGCTCAGACCTCAGCACCGTCCCACCATTCAGACTGGGAGATCCGG
The DNA here is from genome assembly GCF_964341445.2 of Mesoplodon mirus. Lineage (NCBI taxonomy): Eukaryota > Metazoa > Chordata > Mammalia > Artiodactyla > Ziphiidae > Mesoplodon > Mesoplodon mirus. The sequence continues at coordinate 17,885,643 of NC_138996.1, read as the reverse complement.
CGGGGTCACGGGGTTGGGCTGGGGCGTGGCCTTCTCCCCAGCTCTCCGGGTGGGTCAGATGGCAAACTTAAACCTTTGAACCGGTTCCTGTAAATCTTGACATTTTGTCTAGGTGATGGCAACTTGTTTAATTGCCCTAGGCAAGGAGTATTAGGTTGTCCTCCTTGAGGGGAAAGAGTGTGAGGGGGCACAGGGGACCGGTGGGTGTGGATGTTCCTTTAGAGGGTGATCTTCCCGGGCCTCATTTCATGAAGTAGGGGAATTCCTGGAGAGCGTTCTTCCAGCTTGGGTGAATGCTTTATTAGAAATGGGGAGGGTTGCTATTTAAAAGAACCCTATAATGAGTCCCATAAAGAGGATCATCTTTTTTGTATTGCAATTACCACTCCAGTCTATTTGGTGAGTTTGGAGTTGCTTGGACCAGAGTGTGCTTCTGGCTTGGCAGCCTCTCCTCAGCCTGGCAGCCTGCAACGAAGTTTGCCGTGGGCCCTGACATGCTTTATTTGGTGATGCTGCGTAAGAGCGGATCCTTAGAGCTGGGAGTCAGTGGGGCAGAGTTGCTTATAATTAAACTGTGTGAGTGGCTGGCGGCCAATGGCTCAGTGCTGGGAAGGCCCTGGCAGGGCATTCAGGGCTCCTTCTTGGGGACAGTGGTGGAAACCGGCCTAAGAATATCCATGCCTTAAAAAGGAGAGGAAGCTTCGTTCTGACCGTGGTGCTGGGAAATCTGCATTCAGGTACAGCACCTGCATTAGGAGAGGTAAGAATATCTTCACTGCTCCTGATAGATCAGACATCCAGGGTACCAGCTGGTCTGGTGATCTTCCAGCCCTAATCAGTTTTGTTAAGAGCTGGGAACTTGGATGCTGTGTCAGCATGCCTCAGCCTCCTGGATCCACCATATGTCACCACTGGAAGGGGGCCTTCCAGACCAGCGTTTCTCAACACTTCCGTGTAATTCAGAAGATTACATTATCAGATAAACTTGAGAAACCCAGGGTTAAATCAGGTCAAACAGGTTTGTTTCAACTTCTCAGAGCCTTTAATGTGCTCATGTGTATCTAGAATCTGCTGAGACTGTGCATTCTCCTCTCAAATGTACTTGACTGCAGAGCGTCTCACTTCTTCTGGACACACTTTTGGAAACCTGTTCATGAGCAGTGTCTCTCAAACTGGAGCATACATATGCATCGTCATCTCCTGGAGGACTTGTTAAATGCAGGTGCTTGGGCCCTACCCCTGCAGTTTCTGCATCTCTGATATATGTCCCAGGTGATGCTGGTGGTCGGGACCACACTCTGCGAACCACTGGTCTAGACTTATCCCTTTATTCCACAGAGAACATTGCTAAACCAAGGGGTATCTGTTAATGGTAGTTGCTGTGAGTTGAGCCAGCCGCCTGGTAAGCACTTCTCATGGCTGTTTCTAAAGGCCCGCGGGATGATGGGAGTCATCACTAGTCGGGGATAGTACAATGCAGGTGATTACCCTTTCGGTACTTTACACTGTACTCCCCACAAACTGCTGTACGGGAGCCAGTGCATCAGGCAGGGCTCCCACCCTGGACCCCAGTCAGGGTTTTCTGTCCTTGGCAACACTACTGGGGACGTGAAGTTGATGTATTTTAATCCTCTAGGCCTTAGTTTCCTCATCTACACATGGAAGACGATGGAAATTAGCTCTATGGGTTCCTTCTCCTCTCTCTAGCGCTCCACTTTATCTTTGCTCCGAGTCATTTCTTTTTCTGGGTGCCCTCCTGTCTGTCCCCAGTCACAGGAGCTGGTACGAGGCTAAGGTGATGGGGACTTCAGTGTTACCCTTGCGGGGCCACTGCATTTGAGAGGAGCGTTCTTGCAGAAGTGTCGTGGTGGCGTCCCAGTGTGGGCCCTGGATAGTGAATCGTGACGGTCATAGCTGTCAGTGTTATGAAGCTCCAGGGGAGGGGTCCCAGCGTCTTCTGTGTTGCTTATTCATTTATGTGTCACCGTTTCTGTGAGGTGCTTCGCAGTCTCTGGCACAGAGTAAAGGTCAGTGTTAGCTTTTGGATCCTAGGAATGATGTTAGAGGCTCTTGCAGGGATTTCCGAGGCCCCTGGAATTGCATACAAGGTTGTGAGCGTGCAGTTGTGTTTGTGTGATCGAGCACACGTGCATTTTTCTGCAGACAGACCATTGCCTTACAAGGATGGTCAGCTGCGTAGACTTCATCCCTGCTGGATTGTCCCTGGAGCTGGAGTCGGGGAATCATGGGTCTCCCCGGTGTTTGTGACACATCTAAGTAGCCCCTAGGCAATGGGCAGGAGTGGCCACGAGAGACCTGGGGCCAAAAACCACAGCAGAAGAGCAGCCTGAGTGGGTGTAAGGATGAACTGTGTTTTCCCAGACAGCGGTGATTAGCACAGAACAGCTTGTTCCCCGGGGCTGGCTGCCTGAGCTCGGGTTTTGCCCGGTGAGCTCTGCTGCTCTGTGCTCTGCGGGCCCAGGGACAGTGCTGATGAGAAGTGCGGGCTCGGCCACCTGCCTTCTGAAGAAGTGGCCTCACAGAGCCGACACAGGCAGGCGCGGTGGTGTCCAGCCGTGGGGCACAAGAGGGATGGATCTCGGGGCCCGTCTACTGCGTGGCCGCCACACCCTCCCTGAGAATCAGCCAGTGGGCCAACGTCACCTCCGCTCGGCTGAGCGCACCTTACCCTGGAGCCCGGGGCTCAGCATCAGCCTGCCCGACGCCCGCAGCGGGGGAGAGTGCGAGGCCGTGTGTGCGTGCAGAGGCGCTCAGAGAGGCTGGAGCGGGCGGGAGGGGCGGGAGGGGCTTCACCTGCATCGAAGCCAGGCTCCTGCCAGCCACTCTGCGGCTCTCCCCTCCCCGGGCAGCCCCCGTCCCGTGTCTCCTCCGTGGACCACCAACGCGTCTTGGCCTCCTTGGGCTCAGCGCTCCGACCCCGCACAGCACCAGCCGTCACCACCGCGCTCCCCCGACCCCGGTGCGCACGGACCCGCCCCCTCCAGTGTGTGCTTAGGTTCCAAGTCCCCACCCCATCCTTTACCACCTGTCTCGGAAGGCAGCTCCACCTCTGTCTGCCCTTTGCTTAGTGAGCAAGTGGATTCAGATGCCCAAAGCCGTAAGCCATGGGTAGGTATGAGTTTTTTCTTTGAGTCTCTTCCTCCCATCTCCTCTCCCCCTCCTCCCCTGTACTCTACCCTCCCTCCCTTCCCGGCCTCCTGCCTCCACACGTCCCCTTTCTTTCTCTCCCTTTGTCCTGCCTAACCCCCTAAGTTCCCCCCGTGACATGTATTTCGCCCACCTGCATGCAGTGTTTTTGGTCCCCGTCCCCTTAATTGCTATGAGTGTTGAAAGGACTGTGGCTCTGTCTTAAGTGAGCTTCAGTACCAGCTGGTGGCCCCCAAGGAATACACCTCTGCCCTCTCCCATCGCGGGGGCCCACTTTGGCTGGTAAACTGATTTCCAGTCGTATCCGATGTGCTGCCCCGGCGGGTCTCTAAGGCCCAGCCGGCCCAGCGGTTTCCCCGAAATGGAGTCCTCGTGTAGGCAGAAGCTGCACACTGGTCCTTTGAAGCCCCCTGAGTAAGTGAGGCCAGACACCTCTACTACCAGCTGGGACTGAGTGCCCCAGTGTGGCCCCTCACCCTGCCGTGACAGCCAGAGGGAAATAGCCACTCTGTGAAGGAGGCCCATGGGGTCAAAGGGAACTCTGCGCACTTGTGCACGTGGACCAGGGGGAGAAGCCAGGGGTACTACGTGGGCTCCCTCGGGCCCGTTCCTAGACAGCCCAGGTTTTGGAATCAAGTTAGAGCTGGTGGAGCCTGAGCCCTGGATTCTGACCCAGCCCCGAGCCCACTGGGCTCTGTGACCATGGTGGACATCATTCAGAAAACCCAGGCCTCAGCTGATTTCCCCACCTGTACAAGTCAGGTAAGATGAGGCAGAAGTTCTCCATCAGTGCCTTAGGCCCCCTGCACCTGTGTGTCAGCCAGATTGCTGCTTCATCTGTTTATGCTTTGGAGATGTGAATACGATGCCATATGAAAAAGGGGTTCTGCTGCAGATTTTATTTCATTAAACTACGGAAGTTGATGTGCCAGGGTAAAATTCCTCCCAGCATCACATTCCACCCTAGAAATGTTCTCACGTGAACCGGTTTGGGCCAGACCCAAATAAAGAGCAGTCTTCCTCCTGCCATGCTTGGGAGTGTGCCACCTCCCTGTGCCGGCAGCCTCCCTCTTCGCTGTAATTTGCTCTCCCGCCACCACGCCCAGCACTGCTTCCTGTGTTGCTCACAGGCTGGTGGGAAGGTCGTCCCTCCTCGGTGTAAACAGACGCAGCGGTAAACGGGCATCTCTCGCCTCTGTCCAAAGGCTTAGGGTCAAAACTGACGGTGCCAGTAGATGGACATCTGTCAGAGCCACAGTGCACTCGCCCTTTGGTTTGTTTTTTCACATTCTCCTCATTACAGGACGGGAACATTCTGCTGGTGCACAGAGCATCACCAGCCATTTGTGTTTGGGGCTGGCCTTTCACTTTGGAAACCTAATGGGGGAGGTGGGGCTCAGCAGAGTGAGGAGACAGTACGGGGTACCAGACACCCCGCAGGGCCGAGAGGCCAGGACCCTTTCTAAAAGAATAGGAGCAGAATCTCAAAAGGCTTCCTGGCCAGACCGCTGGCGTGGATGGTGTCGGGAAGCATCTCTTCCTTATCAAAGCTGATACGTGTTGCCACGTGCTACTCAGAAAGCCATGAGGCAGCCTGGCCCCCAGCCTAGGTGCTGCTGAGTGAGCATGGACAAGGGGGCTTGCTGGGCCAGATTTTGGCCCAGCAGTGGCTGTTAGCTGAGAAGGAAGCTGGGAGCGGGGCAGCTGCTGGACCCCGTCTGCTCTGTGAGAGCTTGGTCCCGTGGAGGATTTCTCAGGATGCGGCTTCGATGCTTTCCAGCCCCTGGGGGGAGAGCTGCCCGTGGGCAAGGAGGAGTGGGTGCTGCCTGGGGACAGTGAAGGGGGCAGCAGCCCAGCAGGACGCCCTGTGAGGACTGTGGACGTACGGGCGGGCGGGGGGAGCCCGGGTTCACACCTTCTCCCCTCGTGTCTTTCCAGATGCGCTGGCTCCCTCCCTCCGAGGCTACTTCTCAGGGCTGGAAGTCCCGTCAGTTCTGCTGAATCCCATGTAAGTACTTGGTTTCAATGGGAACTGTGTCCAGTGCCTGGACGAGCCCAGGCCAGAGCAGACGTTTGATAACCGGGCGGCCGTCATCCGGCCTCAGCGCCTCCTCCTGGGCTTGTCCATGCTCGTTAACAGTCACCCGACAAACTCCCTGTGGCCCAGAGAGTTCCGGGGTTTACTTTGCACAGGCAAGTTGCCCTGTTGACCTGAAGGCTCAGTTGGTGGCTCATGTCACCTTCATTGCAATTACCAGGGGAGCTGCTGAGTGCAGATTTCAGTTACTGAAGTCCTTAGCACCGTAAAAGGTCAGCACTTCCAGAGGGCTCCGGTCCTAGGTCAGAAGGAAGGGCCTTACCAAACAGAAGGGTTAGTGTTGGGTGTCAGAGTATCAGAAATCCCACACAGGAGCGCCGGAGGGGCCAGTCAACCCACACCCCGACCAGTCAGGATTCTTTCTCTGGCCCTGGCAATAAGTAAGTCAAGGGATGACACTTTTGTGCTTTAAGACATCAACTTCAGGGCTTCCCTGGTGGCGCACTGGTTGAGAGTCCGCCTGCCGATGCAGGGGACACGGGTTCGTGCCCCGGTCCGGGAAGATCCCACATGCCATGGAGCGGCTGGGCCCGTGAGCCATGGCCGCTGAGCCTGCGCGTCCGGAGCCTGTGCTCCGCAATGGGGGAGGCCCGCGTACAGCAAAAAAAAAAAAAAAACACATCAACTTCAATAAGTTAGGATTGTACCTTTTCTTCCCCTAAGCTGACATATTTCTAAGTGTGGTCAGAGAGCACTTGTCCTTGGTTGTAACCGTGGACAGAGACTTACAGGTCGGAGTTAAAAAGATTTTTTACCAAACGATTCTCAGGGCCTTTATAACAATATGAGCATCGTGAATCTTGAAGATTAGGAAACTCTAGGATGCAGTATTTCTCAAACTTATCTGAGACCAGGAAACCCTTTTCTCACCCAATCTTAGGAGACTAATGTTTTACATAGCACACACCTTGGGAAACCGTGCCTTCACCTCTAATCCAGAACCTAAACCAGGGGCACCCATATGTATAACCCTTGGACCAGTAGTCACCTTAAAGCTACTTGTATTTGTCCCTTATTCTGAAATTGTTCTCCTCTTTTAAAATGAAATGGTAATATTAGTGAGTTGTGTTTTAAATGTCCTTTCTTAGAAGGATGAAGTCAGCCGTCCGTGATAGACACCTAAAATGTTCTTTAAATGTTTTACTATTTTGTGAAATCTTAGTTTGCTATTTAAGGGTGACTTTTTTCTCCCTGAAAATATAAATTTTAAGCTTTTGAGGTATATTCTGGAGTCCCTTTAAGTCCATGCTCCTTATCCATATGCCCATAATTATTTTTTAAATTTAATTTATATATCCCCAGCCATTGTTTCTTTGTTCCGAAAAGCCTTAGGCATTTGTTGTGTGGGAACCTTCTCCGTTACTGGATGACACTGGTCTAGCGCTGTCACGTTATACAGCTCCAAAAGGCACTGTTCCCAGGTACCTCTCTGTGACACTGTTTATCTCTTAATTTTCGGAGGCTGGTGGGTATTCACCTAGAGGTGTCTAGGATAAGAAAACCAGAAATTCTGAAGCTCATGAAAGAGTTCATGGGGTGAAATGTAGATCTGGCGTTTTTCGCAGAAGCTGATAGTTGAGGAAATGAATGAAATCGGAGGTGAGGTCGGTGGGACACAGAACCTGGGGGCTCTCCTGGATGCAAGGGGTCAGCTTGTTGAGAGTGACGAGTGACCAGGGACGGGCGGCACGGCACCCGGGGAGGGCAGTGTTGAGCTGCCTGGTCTGCAGCGTCCGATGCTGTAGGAAAGCTGAGTAAGATTTTGGCAGTTCCTGTTGGCAGAAGATGGTGGTGGCCTAGGGCCCAAGGAAAGAGAAGGCAGGATTGGTAAGCAGTCGAAGAGATCTAGCTCCATTCCCCAGAGATCTAGAGGCGGCGTGGCTACCAGAGAAGGGCCGGCAGTGGCTCCCCACTGCCCTGGAAGTATGGCTTCTGAAACACTGTAGGATCTGCGTAAAGATGTAATGTCTCCTGTGGGTGCATCACTGTTCTGAGATAAACTTGGGCCGTGGGCCAGGCCCCTTCCTTGGGGTCTGAAGGGAGTGGGGGAGAGGAGGTAGTTTGATCACTGAACTCATTACACTGCACTTGGGGTCGGGACTGCGGTCTCCCATCCCGCCTGAAGTTAGACCAGCTCAGTATGGCTCCATTACCCAGGCTCCTTCTCGTCTCTTGGATCAAGTCCTTTCCAAGGCAGCTAATAATCCAGGCTGAGTAATCTTAAGGAAACGTAAGTTAGAACTGAAAACAGTGGTGCTGATGAAATAACAAACACTTTAGAGCAAGATGAGTCTCCAGAAAAGGGCAAGTGAAGGGTACGTGCCACCAATGGAACCACTGGCCCACATGGCCTTCCTGTACTCATTGGAAGGGGCTTTCTTCCCCCCTGGAAAGATGGCACCAGAATAGGAGCAGGAGTGACATCTGGTATACAGACATAAGGACCTGTATGCAGACCGGCGTCACTTCTGATGTGTGGAACGTCAGGGCTGCCTCCTTCTGGATCCTGAACATTCCAGGCCTGTTCTCCCAGAGGGCCTTCAGGGATTTTTAATTGACCCACTCTGAGCGCTTGTTTCTAAAGGGAAATCAGTGACTAGAAAAGTAAACAAGCTCCTTATTCTTTAAATAAATGTGTTATTTATCTACTATATGGTAGACATAAAAATGTGAGGGCTTCCCTGGTGGCGCAGTGGTTGAGAGTCCGCCTGCCGATGCAGGGGACACAGGTTCGTGTCCCGGTCTGGGAAGATCCCACACACCGCGGAGCGGCTGGGCCCGTGAACCATGGCCACTGAGCCTGTGCGTCTGGAGCCTGTGCTCCGCAACGGGGGAGGCCACAACAGTGAGAGGCCCACGTACCACAAAAAAAAAGTGTGAAACTAGGCCTGTGCCCCCGAAGAGCTTCAGTTCTAAGGGGCAAGAGCCATGGACACACATTTTAAAGAGAAAGGAGAATTATTGTCCAGGATGCTCCAAAGGAGGTGGATGTGTGTGTGGACTGCCATCAGCGGCATAAGTAAGACCACCAGAAGGGTGGTCTTCAGAGGGGTGGGTGTTACGTTTTAATTTGTTCAGCATCTTGCTTGACAGATGGCATTCAGTCTGGTTACAACGTGTGCACATCACTACAGAGTTTTGCTAATGGTTCAGCCATGTGGCCGAGAACCCCAGAAAACACAATAACGATCGGCAGTGATCAATTTCCCAGATGGGTTGAGGATAGAAAAGCATGAGCAACTCTGTAGTCTCTCCTTACAAGGAGTAAGGGTTATGCAGTTTTCCTGGTTGGGTATCCAAATGTAGTTAAATCAGAAAAAAGAGGGGAGAAAGAATGAGAGTTGGAGTGGATCTGGGAGGGTGTGCTTAAAGAACTCATGACATTTCCTGGGCCGGGGATCAAGACCACAGCACAGAAATTATAAGCACATGTAGGTACAACCTCACCGAATTAAAGGAGAACATGGCAAGGGATAAGAATTTGAACCTGTTTGTTCCTTTTGTTTAGTTTTGGGGAGGAATGGCCCAGTCTGTCTTTGGCTGTGAGCACAAGTGCCTTGGGGATGCGGCCACGATCCGGAGAGCCCCAGCTGCTGGATGTCCAGGCAAAACTTAAGAGCTTAGCAGGGAGGCAAGGGCAGAGTCTTCATGGAAGCCCAGACAGCTGCTGTGGCTTCATGCGGTCACCTCTGCCTTCTGCCTAGAAGAGGCCCCAGGGTCCTTCCCTTTTCTTCTGTGAACCAAGGTCTTTCAGTCACACGTAAGTCCGTTGACACAATACAGATTCAGTGACCATCTGCGGGATATAAGGTACTGTTCTGGGTGTTGCATATGCAACAGTGGACAGAAGCAGACAAAACCCTTGACTTGGTGGAGCTGACATTCTGTAACAGGGAGAAAGAAGAGTAATAAAATACTAAAATAAACAGGAGGCCAGGTGGTGAGACGGGCTAATGGAAAAACGCAAATCAAGGAAAGAGGGCAAATGCGAGGGGTCAGCAGGGGCTTCCTTTACACACGGGAGCAGAGATGAAAGCTCTCCCAGATTTATATGGGGTTCTTTTTCCAGAACAGACCTCACGTTACTCAAGCTTAGGGAACAGGTTAACGTCTCTGTTCCTCTTCTTCTTGCCTCCCTTTTGCTACATCCAAGTGAACAGGCTTGAGCTGGGTGGGGCTTGAAGGCAGCGCTGGCAGAAGGTGCCCGGCGGCCCGAGTGGATGAGCCCTTCCCTGAGAGGGGTCTCCGCGTGCCCTGCTTCTGATTCCCTCACCCTGAGCCCTGGGGTCTGTTTTGCTTCCTGTGTGAGTCAGAAAGTAGGGATGGGCCTGAGAACCTGCCTCCTGCCGAGCACTGGGGTGGTGGCGTCCCTTCCAGCTTTCTGCTAACCACCTCCTAGCACTTGCCGTACCACAAGCCCAGTGCAGTCAGCTGTGGCCCCCCCTCACCCACGGTCTGTTCTGCGAGTCGGGCTGAGGCATGGAGGCCCCCGAGCACGTGCACCAGGGAGCTGCCTGCCCGGCCCCTGGAGGAGGGTCACAGATCGCGGCCGCATGTTAAGATCAGGACATTGAGCCTTGGCATTTGCACAGTCGCAGGGCAGGGACTGCAGGGCAGGGCCACCTGCAGGAGCCAACCGTCCATTGCCATCAGCTCTCTGCGTGGCTGAGAGGAGAGGTTCAGAAGGCCGGCGTGCTCGCTGTAAAGTTAAAGTGAACGCGTTGGGGCTCCCCTTGGTGTTTTGTGTTCTTTGGGGAGTCCTCTCCCGGGGTCTCTGCAAAGCAGACTCTGGCCCACGTGTTCTCTCTGCCCACCCGGTGAGCCCGGTGTGCGGACAAGTGTTGTTGATACAGTAACTGCAAAGAGCGGCTTTGCTGATAAATCCCTGGGCTCCCAGAACCCGGGCCGAGAAGCCAGGGTCCCAGGCCTCCTAACCCACCAGTCCTCAGTCCTCCCGGCTAGCTTCAGCCCAGAGGCTGAGGGGAATCTGGTCATCAGTGTGATTTCCTAAACGACAGGCATCCTAAAAAGGCAGCCTTGGTCTGGCCGCCCCGGGAGGCACCCTGGGTCTGCAGGCAGGCCCTCCCTCCCGCCTTGCCTGTGCCCGGCAAGTGTGGACACGGCCGGGGAAACTTGGGTCAGATGATAGGCTTTGTTTCCAGGGGTGAACATTTATTTTTCTGTCCTCAACCCAACTTCTACCAGGAGACTAGAATCACATCTACTCATCTTTCAATGTTTTTATAGTGAAATTCTGGGGAAAACTTTTTTTTTTTTCCTGACTCTGGGAAGAGAGATGCCCTGGGAAGGCAATCTTTTCCTTCAGCCTGCCGCATCACCCCGGAGGCCGTCTGAGCGCAGGGCATGGTCTCCCCGCAGCATCCCGGGGCAGCTTTCCACAGCACATCGTGCGCGCCTGTCCACAAAGCCCTGTGCGCCAGAAGCAGGCTCTCTGTCCCGGGAAGGAGAGCGGTGCTTAAGACTTGAGGAACGTTAGCGGGGAATCGGGCACCGGTGTCCATGTGCTGGGCGAAGGCCTTCCTTCCTCAGCGCCAGGAATTCTTTTTTTTTTTTTTTTTTTTTTTGCGGTACGTGGGCCTCTCACTGTCGTGGCCTCTCCCGTTGCGGAGCACAGGCTCCAGACACACAGGCTCCGCGGCCATGGCTCGCGGGCCCAGCCGCTGCGCGGCATGTGGGATCTTCCGGGATAGGGGCACGAACCCGTGTCCCCTGCATCAGCAGGCGGACTCTCAACCACTGCACCACCAGGGAAGCCCCAGGAATTCTTGATGAAACCAGGCAGCTCGGAGGCAGCCATGCCTGCGGGAAGAATATTTAAAATGTGTTGCTCACTGAGTGTCTGCCTCTTCCTGTCTCAGAATTCTCAGACACTGGGAATAGCAGGGTGTGTTCACAAGCGTTAGCTTTTGGTTTTTGTTTCCTAGTAGGTGCTCGGAGCAAAGTCGAGTTCATTGGTGCACATCACAGCACAGGGTTCTCCTGGAGAGTTGCTTCTGTGGCCTTGGGCTGACCAGAGTTGTCCCTGGGGTCTGGGGCGGCCCCTGGAGTTGGTTAGGTTTCGGGCTCCTCTTGGGGGGCCCTCAGATCCCGTGCCTTTCCTGTCTAGTCCCGGGGGACGTGTGTGCAGAGGCCCTGCCTGTCTGCCCCCGGGGGGCTTATGCCCTGGTGCTCCTGAAGGCGCACGCTTTTCTCCAGGTGCCCTCCCCACTGGGCTTGCTGCCAGGGAGTCCCTGGGAGCCACCCTCTGCTGCCGGGCACCCCGGCCCCCGAGAGCCGCCTCCCACTGGCTGCACCACGTCCCAGTGAGAGCTCTTCGTGGCACGCCTAGTTGGAGCTTGTCCTCAAGCTCAGCAGTGGAGGCCTTGGGTGCTGGTGCCTTTGCCTCGCAGCTCTTGGCCCTCGGAACAGGCCCGGGGAAGCCGGCAGCCGGGCTTGCTGTCACTGTGGGTGTTAATGGCCGATCTCTTTCTCCACCCCAGGTTCCAGGTGTGTGATGGTGGCTGCAATGTGTCTTGTGGGTATTAACGCAATCTTCAAGTGGCTACTGTTCTCGAGCTGTTCTACAAAACTGGAGCGCGCTGGTGAGTTCCAAGCTCAGAGGCTGAACGGTTCCTCTCAAGAAGCAGCGTGTCCTGGGCAGGGCACGACCGCGTGGAGTGGTGTGGTCAGGACCATCCCACCAGCATCCCCTGTGGGTGGGGCCCCTCCGGGGGCTGTGCTGGGCGCTCTGGGTTGAGACCTGCTGGCGTGGGTGCTCGGGATCGGCGTGCACTCGTCTCCTCCAGCTGCCGCCTGCTGAGGGGAAGTCGTCCCAGGGTAGCAGGTGAGCTCTGCGGGCTCTCAGAGCGCGTCACCCGGAGCTGGGTCCTCACAGCCTTGCTGGGTGAGGCTGTCAACACCTCTCATCCAGCAGCAAACGGGTATGAGATATTCCATCAAAGGGAACATATATATGAATGAAGTTTTTCCCTTGAAGCTCTAAGCCTTTTCTTTTTTAATTAACCATTTTGGTGGAAATCTTCAGATGTAGTATGTATATTCCTTTTGATCTATTAATCCAGTTACACTGAATATATAGTGCAGCCCTTTCTTGATGACTTGGAGACATTCTGATGAGCCTCTTCAGAAACAGGGCGACTGCCCCTGGGCATGACTGAATTATAATGGAGTCTAACTGGACTCCTCTAAACTGCGGGGCTTTCCTAGTGGTGAAGATTTTGGTGATGTGTCCGTCTTCTCTGTCGCTACCAGCTGTCACTGCTCAGTTCTTTCACTTCTAGCAGTAAGTGTGGTCTCAGAACAGTTGTGCAGCAGGGTTCTAGGAGGCGACCTGCCTGCTGGGCACATGTGGGGCTTCCAGTCTCTTTGGAAAGCTTGACCTAGAACAGCAGGAATGCCAGGGGCAGGCCAGCAGCAGTTATGTCCCAGCCCAAATAAGGTGGCAGATTTCATCCCTGCGAGGGGCCTATAAAGAAAAGATGAGTCATAAAGAGAACAAGATTCCTGCTAAGGGCAGAGAACCAGGCAGTTGGGCCTAGGAGGTCATTACCACATTTGGGGCATAAGTAATCTCGTGCTCAGTGCCCCCCCGAGGCGCGCGTAGTGGGCGCGTGCAGCCTGCCCACCCTGCCTGGTTGGGAAGCCAGCATCAGGTGCTTGGGGTCTTTTTTTCCCACTGACGTCTGTTTCTCACACTAACGAAACTGACCAACAGGTAGAGAGTTTTCCACATCACACAGGGCAGCCAAGAGATATCTCACTAGTTCTACAGTCTTCTAATCGATCAGGTTTTCCTTTTCTCATGGTCCTTAACAGAAGTGCCCACAGTATTCTTATGGATATTACCACTCAGTAAAACTGTTTAAAAAGACAAGCTCTTGCTTTGCTTTCTCTCTTCCTCTGGGGAAATTTAAGGACCAATTAGAAGCCACCCATACAATTTTTTTAGAAGCAGGTTTAGCTTTTTTTGTTTTTTCATTTGTTTTAGTGCAGTAAATCAGCCCAGATCTCAGTAATTTGGGCACAAGCAGATGAGCCCCGTCAGGAAGCAGCAGCAGCAGCTGGAGCGTGTGGTGACTCTGCAGACAGCAGAAGGGCCTGGTGACAAGGGGGAGGAGGACCGGGGCTCGGTGCTGGGTGGCCCGCGTGGACAGCGTCTTCAGCGCCAGCCGTGTTCACAGTGGGGCTTACCAGTCCCAGGCCACCATCGGTTACAAGTGTGTGGAGGAGGCTTTCCCCTCCCCGGCTCTGAAGTCAGACAGCGCTGCAGACGTAGGCCTGGCCTGTGAGCAGGGAGGATCTCTGGCCCCAGGGGCGGGCCTCCTGAGGGTGAGGGCTGGCGTCCACCCAGGGCCACAGCGGGGGCAGCCAGCGTGAGCTCGTGTCCATGGCCAGTGGTGCGCTGGTGCAGGGCATGTATCTTTAGAATAGGGAGGAGTTTCTGACCACAGATGACTGTTCCCTGGAGACTCTATAGACTGTGAACCTTTTAAAATGTTAGTCTTTGTGTTACAAATTAGTACCAGCATTTGATTTTTTAAAAGTCAAGCTGACAGGTATAAAATGAAAACTAAACCACTCTTATTAAAAACCTTAGTCATATGATGTTGGGATTAGTATGGAAGGGAATACCTCTTACCTGACTTTTAGTAAAAATGAATAAATGTTAGAAAAACTCTTGGGGAAGAAATCATTAGTAAATAGGTCAAGTATAGATACAAATGGATTGGGGGAAAACAGAAAGAGGATTTTCTTCTTGCTGGGAGAAGACACTCACAAGGCGCTTGGATCAACACTAACTTACCAACCTGCCAAGCTGCCTCAGGGAAGAGCAGCCTCTCCTGTGGGTCTCGGCGTTGGCCACCCGCAGCCCCACAGGGCAGCCGGCACCATGACCCATACCCATCGGCAGCTGTCCCCAAGCACTGAGGGACACGCCGTGATCTTCTCCATCAAGGACAGCTGAAACGAACTGGTTTAGAATTGTGTAATATTCCTTAAGACACAGGGAGACATTCTCCATTGTCTTCAAATTCAGACAGTTGTGACCCGCTTCAGACAAGATTCTATATACATTTTCTTCCCTTGTTTATCCCATCACATGCATGTCATAGTTGACCCCCTTTCCGGAAAGGTTCTGTGAGGAGAGTCTGCTCTGTAAACAGAGCCTGACTCTCTCCCACCCCCCATGGTGCTCTGTGTTCCCGGATGTCTTTGCTTTCTGTTTAAAATGTCCTTGTTAATACATTCCAAGGTTTGAACTCCGTTCCTAGCTAAACCCCTTTCCTTGTTTACAGGGATTGAAATAGCCACATTTTGACCTTCTATTCAGTCTGGAACATCTATGGCAATGCGGACGCATTCTTTTCCCATGTGAGAATTGCATTTACCCAACACAGTTATGGAAAAGCGGAAAAGCGCAGGAAATTATCGACTCTCACCCCTTTCTTTGTTTCTTCCCTCCCTGTTCTCTTTCACTTCAAAAGACCCGACTTTCTACGCAGCCTTAGATTAACCAGCCCCGTCCATCTTTCTTCCTGCTCAGGGGCCCAGGAAGGGGACCCTGAAGTCGGGTGTGTTGCTTATCGCCTCGGAAAGCTGGGGGCGCCTTCCCAGTCCCCGCGTCAGCTTTCTGTAGAGGCCCTGTTAGGGCCGGTGTGTGGAGCCCCACGTGGGCCCCAGGCACAGTGTTCTGGCTCTCAGCCTAGCCTGGGCATTAATAGCCCATCGTTCCCGTTTCATTTGTCCTGGAGTCCAGGTGTCTGCATTTTTGCTACATGCAAGTGACTGTGTCTGGCGTAGAGGATGGTGGAGATGGTCTCAGGGAGGGAAGTAATCCTTGTGGAAGTAAGTGGCCTGGCCAGTGAGAGCTCCAGCCAGGAGATGAGAAAGCCCTGTAGCCTGAAGGGATCAGGAAAGGCTGGAGGAAGTGGTGCTTAAACTGATTTTTGAAAGATAGTAGGGTTTGTATATGCGGAACATACAGTAACAGAAGCGGGGGACGTAAGAATGACTGTGTGGTCTTGTGGAAAATGGATTTTGATCGAGGTTTTGAGGGTCTTGGGGAGGCAGCGGAGATCTGAGCGAGGTAGCGGGAGGTGCTTTAGGAATTGTCACCTTACTGCCCAAAGCAAAATGAAGAGTCTAGTGGAAACACGTCCCGGTGATGGTGGTGTCAGAGTGACCTGAGAGAGCAGGGCGTGTCTGGGACGCAGCCGTGTGAAGGCCAAGTGGTGAGTCTCGGTAGAGATGCGTTGCCTTTGAGGTCGTGGCAGAAACGCCCAGGGCAGAGCTGATGGGAGTGGGGAGAACTGCCCGGGAGCTGGCGGTGGAACTGGAAAGGGGCCAGAGCTGGCGACGTGCACTTGCCTGAAGGTGGCCTTTGAGCTCCCGAGAAGCGAGCAGACCTAGACGAGGCAGGCAGGCCCTGCCCCACCGAGCCAGGGGCTGTAAGAGACTGCAGCGGCTTCGTCCTTCCTAAACTAGTGGGCGCCCCTGGAAGGTTCCCCTGCTCGCACAGTCCCTGAAGGCCATCGGCCGCCCTCTCCAAGCCTGTGCTCTGTGAGAGGCCCCTCAAGTTCCCAGAGCCTACGGGCTGCCCGCTGCTGTCCCCTGTGAGTTGTTCCGAAGTGGGAACTGCTGTTCCTCGGCACTGGTTTCCTGGAATCGACGGCATCCATGGCTTGGGTTGCTGGCATGGAGTCAAGTTTGGAATGACGTGGGACTTGTCATTCCAGGCCTGACAAGCCAAGACTGTGGAGAAAGGAAGCTGGCCTTGTCCCCGGGTCCCCAAAGCCTGTTTCCCTCCTCCGTGGACGGACAGAGACTGGCAGGTGGGGGAGGCCCCTTTGGCAGCCAGAGGGCCGCAGATCAGACGCTCGTGGGGACTGAGGCTCGTGAGTTCATTACAGAACGTCAGCTGCTACAGCACCAAAGACCAGGCCTGGCCCTGTGACCCCCATAACCCTGGGCACGTGCATTCCTGCCACCCACCCGGGCCTGCTTCAGGCCATGCACACCTGGGCTGGATCGGGGGTCCTGGTGCCCCACCCCCTGCTGGGTAGGAATCAGGCGGGAGAAGAGATGTAGCTTTCACGACGGGGGGGGGGGTCCTTCTGCTGGGTGTCACAGTACATGTGACCCGCACCAAAGATGGGGAGTGAAGGGTCCTGGCCCACTTCGGTTCCTCCGGCACTGAGTGAGTCTGGGGGGCGCTGATCCCCGCTACTGTGCTGGGCACCAGGGGAAGCAAAGGAATCTTCCTAAAGGAGGTGACCGTCTCCTGCTGGACAAATCCTGTTGCAGAGAACTCGGAGAAACTGAAGGGAGGACGTGGGGACCTGGCTCCCAGAGCTCGAGTTGGGAACATTTCTAAACTGAAGGGGACACTCGTTATCCTCTCTATAATCATAACTAAATGATAGGTGAGGACTAATAGTTACAACAAGCTGAAGAGACAGGTAAGTGTTAACCTAACTTCAGAGAAGAGGTTCTGGACGTCCCGATCCCTACGCCTGACAGAAGCGTCCTAGCTTCTCCCCATGGAGTTTTCCATGAGCCACAGGTTTGTGGTTATTGTATTTGGTCTTCTGACTTGTGGCTCATTAGTTTTACCCATTTGTACTGTCATCCAAAAACTAGGCTCTGACAATATTTACTGGGACATAGTTTAGATCCAGCTGGCACTGGACGGATCTGGGTGGGAGAGGAGTGTTCATGAGGATCGTCCAATTAGCTGTGTCTGAGAGAGTTTAACTCAAGGCAGGACAGGAGTTGTTAACAGCAAGGACGGCCTCCTCCCGCCTACAAAATTCTAGTAGTATATGCTGATTACGTCTACCTTTCCGGCAATCACAGGTTTATGTGAGTCTGACCTGTTGGTAAGATGGCAAGAAAACAAGGGGTTGGAGAGATGAAAGTAAAATGAGTGACAAAGTAAGAGCAGAACACCTCCAATGCAGCCTTCACGTAAGTGAGTAAATCCAGACCACAAAGGAGCCGAGACGTGTTTAAGAAACTCCTGGCACCAGGGCGGGGGTCTGCCAGGGACAAAGTCTAGATGATCGTCCGAAGGCCCTTTATTCTGCCACGAAGCAAAACAAATATGAGTGTTCCTTGCAGGGGAGGGAGGGCTTGAAAAGATTCTAGTAAGAGAAAGATAAACAGAAATTAAATACTCACTCCCCGTGTTTGTAAAGCGAGACCACTGAGCGTCTGTGAGTGGCCTTCACCTGGAGGGTCAGTGAGGGTATTCCGTGTTTACAGAAAGGTGTACACATGCGCCGTTGTAGGGAATCACCAGGAGTCTCTGAGCCGTGGCTTCTACACACTGGTGTCCCCAGACAGCCGCGCGGCTCAGAGGAGGACCGCGCGCTTGTGAGACCCACTGCCCTTACACGCTTTCTTTCTGTTTCAGGCTGGAACCCGCCCAGTTTTGGTCCCTTCAAGACTCTGCCACAGCCTCTATCACACATCTGTTTTTCTCGAAGAAAAAAATACAATAAAAATGTTTTACTCTTTTACACTGTATAATTGTAAGAAATAGTGTGTTATTTGTGAACGCATGGTCTGCCATTTCTGTACAGTTTGGAGATATTTTCGAATGAAACATAAAAGATGTCAACGATAAAATCAAAAGAGTGAGTATTTTTATACCAAACATTTTAAGTATGACAGGATGGATGATCTTACACTGGGTTGGATCACAGATTTTATGCTTGACTTTTGAATGCTTGTAATTTATAATATCTATTTTCTTCCTCTAAAAGAAGCTGCATGTTTAAGGCATGTTTTAAAATATTATCAGAATTTCCAGAATCATATGGTGAATGTATAGAAATCTGTTTCCCTGGCCTGAGTCCAGGGTCCATGTGTAACGCAGCATTAGATGTTAAAACCGCTAGCGCAGTGCTCGGGGTTTACTCCCAGGTCTAGTAGGACACCCTGCAAGACAATCAAAGCCTCCAGGAGATTCGATCTTAACGGCGGCAGGTTCCCAGCTGGGCAAAGCAGCCTTTACTTGGTGCCTATTCCTTACCAGAGTGCACCCTTAGAAAAGCCCGGCAGCTCCCGAGGTAACCATACAAACTGTGGGCCGAGTGGTGGGTTTTGCCAAAATTCTTATGTTTTTCTCCAGCACGCTCCTGTGTGCACCCAGCTGACGCGCGACTCCCCCAGTGAACGTGCTGAGTCTAAGGGGAAGCCTTGGCTGGGGAGGCCAGCCCTGGCCCAGCAGGCAGCTGCCTTTGCCCAGCCCACCTGGCTGCAGTGGGCAGCTCCCATCTCCCAAGTGATTTTGCAAAAAACATGGGTTGAACTGAGCTGGTGTTCCTGAGCCTTGGCAGCAGCAGGCCAGACACACCACTTAAAACATGATCTTGAACCCCGTGTGCTCACCGTGACACTACCTGCCCCATCGGCCCAGGGAGAGGTGCGCAACCAGTGGCGTCTGGAATGAGTACTCGTCAGCTTGCTTCAAGACTACGCCAAATCCCGGGTCAGTCTTGCGTGGTAAGCAGACACTTCCAGAGTCTGTGACAGCTCACTCTCCCCCTTGGAGAAAAGCCGGGTGTAAAAATATATTGACCTAAGAATTTTTAACTGCTGATATAGCTAAACATGACCACAAGCTTTCTTACTGATCTGCTCACGTTGTGCTGAAGATTTCGATGTTTTAATGACTATATACATTGTTGGTGTCAGGTTTTCTAGTTTCATTATTTTCCATCAGAAGTAAAGAGATCAAGAAGCTTTTAAAAGGTCATCACAAAAAAAAAAAAAAACGAAAGGAGCCAGGGGTGAGGGGCGCTCACCCTCACAATAAATGACAGGAAGGAACGTCCCTGCCACACCCTGCTTAGGCCTTCATCGCCACCTGGTTCGTGGTGACAGTTCTGTACTCTTGTTTCTAAGGAAAACAGCAACTTCCACACAGTCTATTATGCTTTTATAAACTGTTTAAAGGTACTTTTCTATTGTCATTTTTAAGAATAAAGTGCTACTTCCAGCTATCACACCACTGCTTGCCATATTCCTTTTTGTAAGACCAACCCAGCGCCTCCACACTGCAGACCAGGGAGCGGCGTTTTTGCTCCCATTTTCAGGTCTGGACAGAGCTAAGCATTGGCCCTTGAGCCCAGGACAGAGGGGCTAAGAGAAGAAAGGGGCAGGGATGGGAGAGCCTGGACCACCCATGCAAAGGCTCTACTGGGGGCGCCTGCTAACTGACAGACGCAGCGGCCTTGAGCAGAGCCTCCCGACCCACAGGAGGGTCGCCAGGGAGATTCACACACTTTTCCTGATGCCTTTTACTGCACTCAGCAGACCCCACATCCTCCTCAGGCTACAAAGCTTTAGCTCAGGCCTATCTGAAATCTGTATTTGTGGTTTTCTACGGACCTAGAGTAAGAAAATATATTCTATTAAGTGAGAAGCCAGGCCTTGATAGCCAAGACCATAAAGTGCTTTATATAAACACATTCTCACCAACTCCTCTTCCCCCAAAAGGGGGACGGGGCCATAGCACTCAATTCCAACTAACAGCAACCACCACGAGCAACTATTAGTCTCACTGGGCACTGACGTTATTGGTTCTGTGGTTTGGATCTCACGTTCCTTTGAGAAGACCAGCCACCAAACGTGGGTCGCAGTCACAGCCTTCCAGTACCCTGGAGCCAGGGATGAAGGCGGAAAACGACCACACAGCTCTGCCGCCCTGCCCGGGCTCTGCAGGCCACATCTGACGTGGCTCTGGGATCATGGCTTTGGAACAGGCTTGATGATGTGCTTTGCCTTCGGCCCATCTGGGACCTCCCAACTCCAAGGCACCAGAGACGAGCCACACAGCCTAGAAACTGAGGGCGCCTCCCCCGGAAGGGCTGAACACGGTCACTGCCATGGGTTTTTGCACAAGGGGCCTTGGGGTGGATGAGTGAGTGCCTGGGTCACCACCGCTGTGCAAGTGACAAGTCTGGACAGTACCTACCTGTCTAGCGTGAGCTCCAGACACAACCCCACTTGAACACGAGCTTCATCTTGTGTCACTCCACTGAGCACAAACACTGGAATGGGAATTTGCGATAAGGGCAGGCCTGTCTGTTCCCTCTTACTTCTGTGCATAACGTCCCAGTCTGCAGAATCCAGCAAGATGATAACTAAGCCATCCGTTGTTACCAAGTAAACCCTCCATTGGGAGGGGAGATGTGCTGCTTAGAACACAGGACTAATGTCATAAAACTGGCATTAAGTACTGAAATTAAGTACTATGCCTTCTACCTCTATAACAAAATTACAAATTAAAACTTGCAAAATGAAAGTTACAGTACAATCATACATAAAGGCTTCAAATTCCCAGTACCTGAATATATGTCCAGACCTACTTTCATAGGAGAGGAAGCATGGCTAGACACCCCAAGAACTCTCGGTGTCTGTGTCACGGTGACATATAGGAATCAACTAGTTATTTCTGAGTGCTTTGGGCAAGGCATGCTTAGCTCAAGGAGTACAAGCAGACTTCCTACTGTATCCCCCATCTATCACTGGGACGTCCAACTGTTAGGTGGAAAGTGCATTCTTACCCAGTGTGAAGAGAATTTTCAGCACGCAGGCGCTCTCTCACTCTTCCACTGTCATCCCTGTTCTATCACACCTCCTCATGACATCAAATAACGACAACATTCTGAGAAGGCAGAAGAGTGTGTTACTAGTGATGTGTTATCTGAAATGTTGGTCCTCAAAACGCCTACACCAAAACTCATGACTGTGATGCTGAAAAGCCATGCGGAGTCAGCTAACTTGATACGGCCCTCTAAACAGGAAAACATTTAACTGCCACAGTGAAGCTCTGTCTGCTGCTGCAGAGCGTCCCGGATGGTACCCAACTCCCCTAGACTGGCCTGGCTCTAACCACCCCAAGCCCCCAGATGCCAATATGCCGTGAGAAACCTTCCTCACCTTCCTCAGGTGCTGCTTCACCAGGGCTTCCACAGTACAAACCACACTTCCCTGCTTTATGAGGGGAAAGGGCCCTGTGCCCACAAACCGTAACAACATGCCCATAAATCAAGACCCAGGGAAGCCTTCCACTCCCCACTGCTCACACCGATCTCTCATTTGAAGTGAAACGCTCTCACCATGCTAATTAACAATACATTAGAAATTTAATTAGGCTAGATTAAATTAAACCCAAACTTCTCTTCTGAGCAAAAGGATACACCTACATGGAACAGGAAATGATGCTCAGGTTAAAATATTTACCTGGACAGAAGAGCACTTTTTCCCTAAAACTAGAGCACAGGAAAGTTCAAAATCTCGTGACAGTCAAGTGCAAGGTAAACCTGACTTTGGTGTTTCTGAAGCTGATCCTGCCAAGGTCAGGCTATGATTTACAGCAGACTCTCCTATTAGCGTCCTTCCGTGTTTTCACTTATTTTTTTAAAAAATTAAGGTAAGTCTGCACTGAACGTCCTTTAACCCCTGCAAAGTTCTGGGTGGCTGAAAGTCACTGGGTTCTCACAGGGTCTTGAGATCACATGGTTTGAGTCACAGGAACGTGCTGGCCCATCTCCAAACCAGGAGAGCTGGACAAGTGCTACAGGCCTAACTGTCCAAAGGGCCCATGGCAGCAGCCTTGCCACTTCGCCCGAGAGCACCAGCATGTCTCTAATGGAAATCCCATTGTGAAGGAAAATATGCTTTTGCTTTCTGAACTATGGCCAGGAGGAAGGTCGACAGCACAATGCCAGGGCCTATTCTAGCTGTGTTTCCCAAGTGCTCGTTCAACCTGACGCTCACAGGACAGGGACAGGGGTTCCAAAGTCCGGTTCATCTGAGAAGTGGTTTCCAAGAGGTCCTTGGGCCTCCCCCACCCTCTGCTCCCCACAGAACATCTAGTCTCTCAGAACAAGCCCAAAAAATACACCCGAGGAGAGGATGGACTGTCCTACGTGAAGCCCCGAGGGCAGCAACACATGATACAGGTCATCACACTGTCCACACACAGCACCCCAGCTTCGCTACACAGCAACAGTGCTGGACCCAGCTTGTTAAGAACAGTCAATAAAACCTTAAAAAAAACAAAATCATCTTCCCCATAAATAAATCATTTTTGCAAGTAAAAGCAGTAGCTAGGAGGAAGAGGGGAACCAAGTCTCATTTTCTATGCCTCAGAAAACCATTATTAACCGATATGAACTGGGGAACTCATAAAGCCAAATGCCCTATTCCCACATCCAAAACGTTTTTTCTGCTAGTGATTTCAGTCAGCTCACAAGAGAACCAAGGGCTGCATGTCTGCAGTGCCCTTGCTACGAACAGTGGAACGGGAAGTGGCTGCACTGCCTTCTCGCTGAGACTGCTCCACACGTATCAAGTACTGCTCCGTCCCCCGAGTCCCACCATCATCTCGCCACACTTACAGGATGTAACAGCAACAGTCAAATGTCAGTTTTTACACTTTTGGGCTCAAATATATTTCTTTTAGCTATCCCCTAAAAGCCTCGGCTTATGGTGATGAATTATAGATCAAATGCACTACAGACCGTCTTAAACTTTTAACACACCCAGACACGCCCACTCCAACTTCCTTCTGTTAAACAGGCCACAGACCCAGCAGAAACAGGCAGAGGTGAGAACATGACTTTGACTTTAACTTGAATTTCTGATGGATATATTTCTAGGTGCCCAGAAGAACTAGTAAAGAACTTCTTTCTTTTTATTACAACCCTCAAACACAACTGGGTTCCTATCACAATTTTCCACAAAGACTATATCCCTCCCCACATGTCAAAACAGCCAGAAAACAATTAACAAAATGGAAACAGTAAAGTCCTCACCTAACAATAATTACTTTAAACATAAGTGGATTAAACCCTCCAATCAAAATACCCAGAACTGGTGAATGGATTAAAAAAACAAGATCCAATGATATGCTGCCTACTGGAGACTCACTTTAGCTTTAAAGACACAGACTGAGAGCCAAGGGAATAAGATATTTCAGGCAAATGGTATTCAACAGAAAAGCAGGCATAGCTATACTTACGTAAGACAAAATAGACTTTAAGAATGGTAAAAAGAGACAAAGAAGGTCATTATATAATGATAAAAGGATCAATCAATCAAGAATATATAACAATTGTTGGAAATTCCCTGGCAGTCCTGTGGTTAGGACCTGGTGCTTTCACTGCCAGGACCCAGATTCAATCCCTGGTCAGGGACCTAAGATCCTGCAAGCCATGCGGCACAGCCAAAAAACAACAACAAAAAAGAATACATAACAATTGTAAATATTTATGCACCCAATCAGAGCACCCAAATATATAAGCAAAAACTAATAGAGCTAAAAGGAGAAATAACCTGCAATAAAATAATAGTTGGGGACTTTAATATCCCACTCTCTACAATAGACAGATCATCCAGACAGAGGATCAGTAAGGAAACAGGATTTGAACAACACTAGAGACTAAATGTACCTAATAGACATATACAGTTGACTCTTGAACTGCATGGGTCCACGTATATGTGGATTTTTTTTTCAATAAATACACACTACAGTACTACACAATTCATGGTTGGTTGAAACCACAGATACAAGGGCCAACTGTAAAGTTACATGCAGAATTTTGACTGTGTGGGGCTTCCACACCGCTATCCCCCATGTTTTTCAAAGGTCAACTGTACAGAACATTCTAACCAACAACAGAATAGGCATTCTTCTCAAGCACACATGGAATATATTCTATGATAGACCATATGTCAGGCCACAAAACAAGTCTTATTAGCAAATTCAAAAAGACTGAAATCATACCAAGTATCTTCTCCAGCCAGATGGGATGAAACTAGAAATAATAAAAGGAGGAAAACTGGAAAATTCTTGAACATATGAAAATTAAATAATGCTCATCTGAACAACCAGTGGATCAAAAGTGAAATTAAAGGAGAAATTTTAAAGTATCTTGAGACAAATGAAAATGGAAACACAACACACCAAAACTTATGGAATACAGCAAAAGCAGTTCAAAGAAGGAAGTTCATAGCAATAAACACCTACATTAGGAAACAAGAAAAATCTCGTTGTTTAACTTAACTCTACACCTTTAGGAAACAGAAAAAGAACAAACTGAGCCCAAAGTTAGCAGAAGGAAGGAAATAAAAAAGACTAGAACAGAAATAAATAAAACAGAAAAACAGTAGAAAGGATTAACCAAACTAACAGTTGGTTTTTTGAAGAGATAAACAAAACTGATAAACCTCTAGCTACACTAAGGAAAAGAGAGGATCCAAATCAACAAAACTATAAACGAAAAAGGAGACATTACAAGTGATACACAAAGAATCATAAACAGCTACTATGAACAACTATATACAACAAACCAGACAACCTAGAAGAAATGGAAAAATTATTAAACATATAACCTACCAAGACCAAATCAGAAGAAACAGAAATTCTGAAAATACTAATTGCTAGAAACAATCAGTAATCAAAAATCTTCCAACAGGGACTTCCCTGGTGGTCCAGTGGCTAAGACTCTGTGCTCCCAATGCAGGGGGCCCAGGTTTGATCCCTGGTCAGAGAACTAGATCCCACATGCTGCAATTAAAGATCCCACACACTGCAACTAAGACCCGGTGTAGCCAAATAAATAAATTAAAAAAAAAAATCTTCCAAGAAAAGCCCAGGCCCAGATGGCTTCACAGGGGAACTTCACCAAACATTTGAAGAAGAGTTCATGCCAATCCTTCTCAAACTCTTCCAAAAAACTGAAGAGGAGGGAACATTCCTAAACTCATTTTATAAGGCTAGCATTACCCTAATATCAAAGCCAAAAAAGGACACTACCAGAAGAGAAAACTAAAGGTCCGTATCCCTGATGAATATAGATGCAAAACTTCTCAATAAAATACTAGCAAACTGAATTCAGCAGTACATTAAAAAGATCATTCACCATCATCAAGTAAGATTTATCCTTGGGATGCAAGAATGGTTCAACATACATAAATCAATTTGGTATGTCACATTAATAGAATGAAAGAAAAAAATCATATGATCATCTCAAAAGATGCAGAAAAACCTTTCCAAAAAATTCAACATCCATTCATGATAAAACACTCTTAACAAATTAGGTACAGAAGGAACATATATTAACATAATAAAGGACATATATGATAAGCCCACAGCTAAATGGTGATGGGAAAACTGGACATTCACATGTACAAGTATGAAACTAGACCCCTAACTTACACCACTCACAAAAATTAAATCAGAGTGGATTAAAGACTTAAATGTAAGACTAAAATGCATATAACTCCTAGAAGAAAACACAGGAAAAAAGCTCCTTGACATGAGTCTTCACAATAAACTTTTGGATACAACTAAAGCACAAGCAACAAAATCGCAAGTAGACAAGTAGGACTATATTCAAAAGAAATAATCAATAAAATGAAAAGACAATCTATGGAATTGGAGAAAATATTTGCAAACCATTTATCTTAGGATAAGAGGGTTACTATCCAAAATATATAAAGAACTCATACAACTCAATAACAAAAAAAAATAATAAATAATCCAATTAAAAGATAGACAAAGGACCCGAATAGACCTTCATCCAAGTAAGATATACAAATGACCAACAGGTACCTGAAAAAAATGCTCAACATCACTAATCATTAGTGATGCAAATCAAAAGCACAATAAGCTATCACCTCACAACTGTCAGAATGGCTAGTATCAAAAAGACAAGAGATAACAAGTGCTGGTGAAGATGTAGAGAAAACGGAATCCTTGCGCACTGTTGATGGGGTTGTAAACTGGTACAGCCACTGTGGGCAGAAGTTCCTCCAAAAGTTAACAGAAACTACCATATGATATTGCAATTTTACTTCTGGGAATATATCCAAAGGAAACAAAAACACTAAGTCAAAAAAGAGATATCTGAACCCCCATGTTCACAGCATTATTTACAATAACCAAGACGTGTTCCCCATACACGCAGACACACACACACACACACACACACACACAAACACACGAACCTTATTGAGCCATAAAAAAGGAGGAAATCCTGTCACTTGCAACAACCTGGATGGACCTTAATGGCATTATCCTAAGTGAATAAGTCATACAGAGTAAGCAAATACCAAAAGATCTCATTTATATGTAGATTCTTAAAAAAAAAACCTCACAGAAAAAGATCAGATTTGTGGTTGCCAGAGGTGTGGTCCAGGGTGAGGGGAAATTGGACAAAGGTGGTCAAAAGGTACAAACTTCCAGTGTTAAGATAAATAAGCACTAGGGATGTAAGGACTACAGATAGCACTGCTGTATGATACATGTGAAAATTGTTCAAAGTAAATCCTAAGGAGTTCTCATCACTTGTTTCTGGTATCTATATGAAATGAGGTACATTAAACTTACTGTGGTAATCAATTTATGATGTATGTAAGTCAAATCTTATGCTGTGCATCTTAAACTTACACAGTGCTGTATGTCAACTGTATCTCAATAAAACTGGCAGGGGTGGGTATGTATAGACCAGAAAAAGTAGGTATACTTGGGAGATAAGCCAGCTCCAGATTTTTTTTTTTTAAAAAAGAGAACTAATTTATGCCATAAAATATTAAAGCTCTTCCTTACTAGCAAAAATCCTCTACAAAGCAAGACAGATTGAGTTTCCCATTTTCTGAATTATCCTGAGGAGTCTCAGTTTTACATCTTCTCATGCCATATTTTGGGGCTTGGATATAAGAAAGAGGTAAGATGACACTGAAATAGGATGACACTGAAAATGGATGAGAAGTAAACAGAAAGGATAAAAACTAAAACAGCAAAAAGGCTCCTTGTCATCTGCACAAAGTACTTACTGCTTCGGGCTATCATCATACCTTCTTTGAGAACACCAAACCTTGCTTTTATAATCTACTACAATGTGATATGAGAACCATAACAATCACCCCAAAGGGCCACCACAGACCATAAAACAAGCACAGATAGGGCCTCCCTGGTGGCGCAGTGGTTGAGAGTCCGCCTGCCGATGCAGGGGATACGGGTTCGTGCCCCGGTCCGGGAGGATCCCATATGCCGCGGAGCGGCTGGGCCCGTGAGCCATGGCTGCTGAGCCTGCGCATCCAGAGCCTGTGCTCCGCAACGGGAGAGGCCACAACAGTGAGAGGCCCGCGTACCGAAAAAAAAAAAAAAAAAAAAAACAAGCACAGATAAGGAAAATGGGTAGTTTACCATAGAATGATGGAATGACCATAGATTTCCCCAAAAGTCACCACAACTCTTAACCCACATGTTTGACAGCAGCTCTCCTGAGCTCAGCCAGTGATTGGGAGACAGAGGGAGCCCCCGAAAGAAGAACCTCAGGGCCAAGCCCCATCAGGGCTGGGACACAGTCATGTCTTCATCCTTGCTGGAGATGGCATGAGAACATGACTTGCGAAATCCAAGAGGCTAAATACTGATTCATCCCTTTAAAAGCAAGCATTAAAAAATCACAGGTAGTGTACCTTTACTGCTTCACCTGCTACCAAGAGGCACACCTTGGGTTCCAACTGTGAAATCCACACGTTCAGCAACGTAGCCCAGACCTCAGTCTCCAACAGCATTCCAGACACCACCTGTGGGAGTCAAAGATGAGCTGCCACCCGTCACTGCCAAGAATGGAAAGAAGCAAACTGAACTCACTGACGTCTCAGAGCTCCTTCTACAACGATTTTATTATAAATATGCTCTTTTGGAATAAACAAATACTGCATTCAAGGCTATCGGCAAACTTGTTCTAAGGTAACGAAAAGGAAAATGGAACCAGGAACCACTTAGAAGTAGAGATAAATAGCAAAGTCACCTGCATGCCATGCTGAGCAGCGCCTTTCCCCCAAGAAGTAACAGGAGGTTAACAGGGGACATAACATTTCTCATTAGCCCATTAATGAAAATAAGCTTCGAGTTTGGTAATTTGCACTAGTTCTGTAAACTGAACTGCTCCTGTCCTCGGTCCTAGGAAGTAGAATGGGAAGATGGTCAGTCTTCAGATCCCAGCGTCAACAAGGAAGATCTTGACTTTGTAACTCTTTGCTCTCAGACAAAACTGTTCACTACTTGCCAGGAGTGATGTCAGAGTAGTCCTTCAGCACCCCGGCCAAGTGCTCATTGTGAGTTTTAAACCGTCGCTTTTTCTGTGAAGCTGGCTTTTTCCTTCTCTGAATAGGAGCCTACAGGAAAAGGTAAAGACAGTTAGAAACAACAGCTACTCAGAGCTACGGTAATATGGGGAGGATTTACAAAAGGTGCCCCAGAAACCAGCAGCAAAGAGATGCAGGGTTTGTGACCTTCTTTCTGTTCTGCAGCCCAGCCTCACACACACCAATCCACACAATCCTGGTTCGAAAACACAAACCAGGGCTTTCTGTTACAGTGAAGAGCATACCTCCACCTGGAATAAATGGGCTGGCACGAAAACTAACCAGAACTACTGTAGGCACGAAGTGGATAAAGACAGAGGCAGTGAATCTCTTTTGTTTTGCATCTCTGTCATCAGGTGTAAAATTTTATCCACCATTAATTACCAATAAAACAAAGACCTGGAGCAAATACAGCAAAATATAGAGATATGGGCAAATTGGGAAGTGGGTGAACACAGAAAGATTTGTTAAACATTATCCTCTTCACTATACACCTGAAATACTAATATCACATAATATTAACAAACTAAGCAATGACAGGAAACCATGAAGCGTTGCAGTTACACTAATTCTTGGAGATCGTTTTCCCTTTTAAAGGAGTCCTAAAACGTCACTGAATAAAACACCAAGTCACAACCAAGTCAAGCTACGAGGCACGACGGTGGACAAGGGAAGGAGGGTGTTAGTGAAATATTTCTCATCCTGGCTTTGTCCCTGGACTGCAGAGAGCTGGTTAGCTGGTACGAGGAATTCACAGGTCTTCATTCAATTACAAATCCCTCCAATGAGCAGGGTTTGGGGGCTATAAAGACAGTGATATCTGGTTCCTAAGGGATCTGAAAGTCCACAAGGATAATTCAGTGGGATCAGGGCTAAGGCAAAGCCAGGCACCGAGACCACTGGGCTCCGGGAGCAAGAGGGGTTGTGGGGTGGGGTGAAGGTCATAAAGGCCAGAATGATGAAGCCCCTGGCAGAGGCTGGGAGGACAACACGTGGGCACTGCACGTCCTATGGCTGGAGCTCAATAGCAGGCACTGACTGCCGCGGAGGCTCTCACATACCTGGCGAGCAGCCCCTGAGGGCAAAGAGATCCGCTGGCCCTCAATACACCAGACGTGATCTGAATGCATCTGACCAAGGTCACAGGATTAGGACACAGAAAAAACTGGAAGGGAGAACTACCTACCTACCTGCTCTTCCGAGAGCTGCACAGGAGGCAGGCTAACAGTTCAAAGAACAGAGGATTACGTTTTCCTCTAGAGAGTACATACCACTTTCTTTGGTCCAGATTCCTGCATGGAAGAAATACCCTGTCGCTTCAGATACTCTTCAATTTTCTCCTCATCCATTGAATCCACAGTGACACTCCTCCACAGTTTCTGAAACTCTGTGCCAACAAGACAGTAGTTACTGCACAATAGATGTTTACAAGCTATAACATCTCAGTGTGATCGAAATCAGGCTTCAATGTTATCTCCTCTGATACCAATGAGCACATCTGAGATTCCATTATAAAAACAAAGGAAGACAGGAACATTCAGATGCTGGACACAGAGCAGCAGAAGGGCCTGGGAACACGAACTGCATCCCTACAGACCAGATCAGCACTGCTCTATTTTTAGAGCCTATAAATGAAGGCCATGTGATTGAGCCTCCCAGCTTTCCTGGGAAGAAAGGCAGTTGACCCTCTCCTTTAATTCCAGAAATCAGTTCTCCATTGAAATAGTTCAAATTCCTGATCATCTCTCATGAGCTCAGTATACCCCACTTCCTCTCCTACAGGAAAAGAGAAACACACAGGGAGATGAGGAACCAAAGTTTTATACGGAGTGAGGAGTTACAACAGCTTATTTGCAAAAAAAGGCCTTTTGAAATCAAATAAATGGGGGATGGGTGACTGAGAGGTCATAATAGTGAGGGGAGGAATACTGAAACAGTAACACTGTCTCTCATGCCCTGGAAGACAAAGGAGAAAGGCCTTCCATCCAGCCTACTCCTTGTGCTCAGAGACCCCGGCCCCTCGGCCACACCACCATTTCTGCAACCAAAAGAGATCACAATTGGGACATGTCCAGAATGAAACTCGTATGCATCTTAAATTCTGTCCCTAAAGAGAGGCTCCAATAACCAGGTTTCACTTCATTATTAACATCTACTTTCCAACGCACAAAAAATGTCTTACGATGGCAAATCATAAGACATTTGTACTCTGGATGGTGAAAAAGGAAAGTTCGCTGGGTGCCCTGAGGCTGGGGGCTGGGTCTCCTGCTCACCGGAGACCTCTCTCGCACGCGACACCACCTACCCCCATCCCCACCCTCCTCCCCGGCATGGCATCCCGGAGGCCTAATCCAGGTGGCGCCGGCACCGCCCCCTGCCTTACTTTCAGGTAAAAAGTGAGAATGGAGAGTGGTCCATTCACAAGCTGTAAACAAAGCAGGCATGTGATACTGTGCTGGACCAGGCTGTTCTCCTCTTTCCTATTTCAATACGTATTACATGAAGCAAATGATGCTCTAACAGCTGGGGCTCCAGTGATACTTAGGAAATCTGTTTTCTGCCACACACTGAAAAGCTTTTTGCTGACGGTGACCAAATGCAAAAATGACAATCTATTACAAAGAATTCAACCTGGGCACAAAGTTATTTCAATCCAAAACATCTCTAAATAAAAAATTTTTTTCATTTCTTTCAATATTATTAAGAGCTCTTTTTCCTATATGCTCCCTGAACTTTCATCTGCGTAGATTACAGAAACCAGTTAACAGATGACAATCAATTGTTTGCATGACCTTCTCAGCCCCCTGAAGGGCTAAAAGCTCCTCAGGAGCGGATATTCTATTTTGTAAGTTTCCTACTATGGTTGGCACTGAATTTAGCACATCCTCAACAATTTGATCACTGAACGTATGAAATGTTATTCTCTGGGCATCACAGAGTACCTGTTTTCTTTTTACATTTTTTAAACTTTTTTATTTTAAAATAATTTTACATTAACATAAGAGTTGCAACATTAGTACACAGAACTCCAGGACAGGCTTTGCCCAGCTTTCCCTAATGTTAACACAGTATATGATCTTAGTAAAATTATCTAAACTAATAATATAAGCCTATGAACTAATCTACAGACCTTATTCACATGTCACCAGTTTTAGCACCTGCGTCCCCGTCCCGGTCGTCCTGGTCCGGCACCACACCTGGGATCCCACTGTGTTTAGCTGCCGTGTCTCCTTGCTCCAGGCTCTTAAGTGTGCCCAGTGTCTCCTCATCTCTTAGGACCATGACACTTCTGAGGAGCTTCTGTAGTTATTTTATACAACGGCCCTCAATGTGCGGTTGTCTGCTATTTCCTTGTGATTAAATTGAGGTTATACATTTTGGGCAAGAACATCACAGAGAAGACACTGTGCCCTTCTCAGGACCTAACATCAAGGGTCCATGATGTTTACATGTCTTATTACTGGGGCTGTCAGAATGATCACTGGTTAAGGTGGTGTCTGTCAGATTTCTCCACCATGAAGCTAATACTTTTCCCTTTGTAATTAATAAGCACCCTGTGGGGAGATGTACTGAGACTATGCCTAAACACCCTGTTTCTCAGCACACGTTAGCTCGCTAATTACAGCATCCATTGATGGCTCGTGCCTGCAACAACTGATACTTGTGGGTTTGCCGAATGGCATGTTACTTCCCTCATTCCTTTCATACGTGTGGATTAGAATTCTACCATAAGGAAGACTACTGAATAAATGGATTGGATTCTCGATCCAATCTATTTATTCAATTGTTAACTTCGTATGGATTCATGGATATTTATTTTATTTCATGGATCATAACTCATTACTATCATTATTTATTTTCTTGTTCAAATATCCTGGCTTTGGTCATTGAGTCCCTTCACACTGTCCCTGGCTCTTTTTGACTTGCTTCCCTTTTTTGTTGTTTGGGGTTTTTTTGAGCATTCTCTTAATTTCTGGTACCAAAACATGTTCCAAGCTCATCTTGCATTTCCCCAAACTTGGAATCAACTGTTCGCCAAGGAGTCCTGACTCCTTTTACTGGAGAATGGTATTTAGAAACCAAGATCTAGGCATCCTAGTCTCTTTTTCTAGCAATCACTTTTCTTTTTTTGAAAACAGCAAATGATTAGGGGACATCAAGTTTAAAGACAAATGATTTGTTTTAGGAGATTATCTCCACGTATCATGAAAGTCAGTCAGGCTCTAAATTATAAGGGTAAATAAAATAGGAATTGTTTAAAAACCTGCTGTCTTTTAACAGAAAAGAAAACAGGCTAGAATTTTAAAACTCAGATTTGACCCTTTCAACTGAAGGGAACCCTGTCCTCCTTGAGCTAAGAATGAAAACTGTGTAACAGAAAGTATGCCAGAGAAGGAAAGAAAATAAGCAAATTCATTAATAAGGCTTTGCTTAAATTCCCGAATAACTCATTCATATTTTGGCTACACCCAGAGCTTTCCTATGAAATACAAAACTAGCAGAATAGTACAGACTGTGGCGACAGATGGCCTGGGTGTGGAACCCAGTGACCCCATTTACTAACTATGTCACATGGGACAAGTTAAGTTACTTAACCTCTCTGCCTCAGTTTCCTGGTCTGTAAAATTGGGATAATAATATGTATTTCATAAAGTTGTGGGGATAAAATGAGCTAATACCTATAAAGCACTGAGAATAATGCCTGCAAAGGAAAAAGCACTATCTATATCTGTCATAGTCACCATCATCCTCTGAGGTCTACCATCTCATTTCTGAGTGCTAATGCCTTTAAGGAAGGCAGATGAATCTGGCTGCTTTCAATAAGCATGACTCATCTGAGATTTATCCATGTTGTTGGGCATATCAGTACTTCCTTCCTTCTTATTGTGAAGCTGTATTCCATTGTAAGGATGTACCACACTTGGGGGCAATGAAGGGACTGTTAAAGGGCATCTGAGTTGTTTCCAGGTTTTGGCTGTTATGAATAAAGTTGATATGTACATGGATTTTGAGTGAACTTGGGTAAAAACCTAAAAGTGGGACGGCTGGGTCATACATACAGTTATATGTATTACAGCATACTAATAAATATGACACTTGACCTACACCTCACACTATATGCAAAAATTAATTCAAAATGATCAAAGATCTAAATATAAGAGCTAAAACAGAAACTCTTTGAAGAAGTAAATATTGGTGTTGTTGGATTAGGGAATGGTTTCTTAGATATGACACAGAAACACAAGCAACGAAAAGACAAATACATAAATTGTACCTCATCAAGATTAAAAACGTTTGTATCTCAAAGCACACCAAGAAGAAACGGAAAAGACAACTCACAGAATGGATGACAATATTCACAAAACATAACTCTTTTAACAGACCTGTATCCAGAATAAAGAACTCTTTAAAATTCTATAACAGAACCTTTAAGATGGCGTAGGAGTAAGACGTGGAGATCACCTTCCTCCCCACAAATACACCAAAAATAGATCTACACGTGGCACAACTCCTACAGAACACCTACTGAATGCTAGCAGAAGACCTCAGACTTCCTAAAAGGGTGCACAAGGAGAGGGGATTCAGAGCACCACCTAAACGAGCTTCAGAGACGGGCGCAAGCCACAGCTCTCAGCGTGGACACCAGAGACGGGCATGAAACGCTAAAGTTACTGTTGCAGCCACCAAGAAGCCTGTGTGCAAGCACAGGTCACTATTCATACCTCCCCTCCCAGGAGCCTGTGCAGCCCGCTACTGCCAGGGTCCCGTGATCCAGGGACCCAGGGACAACTTCCCCAGGAGAACACAAGGCGCGCCTCAGGCTATTGCAGCATCACACTGGGCTCTGCCGCCACAGGCTCGCCCCGCACTCCGTACCCCTCCCTCCCCCAGCGCCTGAGTGAGCCAGAGCCCCCGAATCAGCTGCTCCTTTAACCCCGTCCTGTCTGACTGTCCTGTCTGACCGAAGAACAGATGCCTTCAGGCGACCTACATGCAGAGGCGGGGCCATATCCAAAGCTGAGACCCGGGAGCTGTGCAAACAAACAGGAGAAAGGGGAATCTCTCCCAGCAGCCTCAGAAGCAGCGGATTAAATCTACACAATCAACTTGCTGTACCCTGCATCTGTGGAATACCTGAATAGACAATGAATCATCCCAAAACTGAGGCAGTGGACTTTGGGAGCAACTGTAGACTTGGGGTTTGCTTTCTGCATCTAATTTGTTTCTAGTTTTATGTTTATCTTAGTTTAGTATTTAGAGCTTATTATCATTGGTAGATTTGTTTATTGATTTGGTTGCTCTCTTCCTTTTTTATATATTTTTCTTTTTCCCCTTTTTGTGAGTGTGTATGTATATGCTTCTTTGTGTGATTCTGTCTGTATAGGTTTGCTTTTACTATTTGTCCTAGGGTTCTGTCTGTCCGTTTTTTTTTAGTATAGTTTTTAGCACTTGCAATCATTGGTGAATTTATTTATTGGTTTACTTGCTCTTTTTTAATTACTTTTTTATTTTTTTATTTTAATAACTTCTGTTTCTTTCTTTTTTTTCTTTTCTCCCTTTTCTTCTGAGATATGCAGCTGACAGGGTCTTGGTGCTCTGGCCAGGTGCCAGGCCTGAGCCTCTGAGGTTGGAGAGCCAAGTTCAGAACACTGGTCCACCAGAGACCTCCCGGCCCCTCATAATATCGGAGAGAGCTCTCCCAGAGATCTCCACCTCAATGCTAAGACCCAGCTCTACTCAACCACCAGCAAGCTCCCGTATGAACACAACATGCCAAACAACTAGCAAGACAGGAAAACAACCCCACCCATTAGCAGAGAGGCTGCCTAAAATCATACTAAGTTCACAGACACCCCAAAACACACCACCAGACACGGTCCTGCCCACCAGAAAGACAAGATCCAGCCTCATCCACCAGAACAGAGGCACCAGTCCCATCCACCAGGAAGCCTACACAACCCACTGAACCAACCTTACCCACTGGGGACAGACACCAAAAACAATGGGAACTATGAACCTGCAGTCTTCAAAAAGCAGACCCCAAACACAGTAAGTTAAGCAAAATGAGAAGACAGAGAAATATGCAGCAGATGAAGGAACAAGGTAAAACCAACCAGACCAAACAAATGAAGAGGAAATAGGTAGTCTACCTAAAAAAGAATTCAGAGTAATGATAGTAAAGATGATCCAAAATCTTGGAAACAGAATGGAGAAAATACAAGAAACGCTTAACAAGGATCTAGAAGAACTAAAGAGCAAACAAACAATGATGAACAATGCAAATAAAAATTCTCTAGAAGGAATCAATAGCAGAATAACTGAGGCAAAAGAACAGATAAGTGACCTGGAAGATAAAACAGTAGAAATAACTACTGCAGAGCAGAATAAACAAAAAAGAACGAAAAGAATTGAGGACAGTCACAGACACCTCTGCGACATTAAATGCACCAACATTCGAATTATAGGGGTGCCAAAAGGAGAAGAGAAAAAGAAAGGGACTGAGAAAATATCTGAAGAGATTATAGTTGAAAACTTCCCTAATATGGGAAAGGAAATAGTCAATCAAGTCCAGGAAGTGCAAAGAGTCCCATACAGGATAAATCCAAGGAGAAACACCCCAAGAGACATATTAATCAAACTATGAAAAACTAACTACAAAGAAAAAATATTAAAAGCAGCAATGGAAAACCAACAAATAACATACAAGGGAACCCCCAATAAGTTAACAGCTGATCTTTCAGGAGAAACTCTGCAGGGAGTGGCAGGATATACTTAAAGTGATGAAAGGGAAAAACCTACAACCAAGATTACTGTACCCGGCAAGGATCTAATTCAGATTCAATGGAGAAATCAAAAGCTTTACAGGGCTTCCCTGGTGGCGCAGTTGTTGAGAGTCCGCCTGCTGATGCAGGGGACACGGGTTCGTGCCCCGGTCCGGGAAGATCCCACATGCCGCGGGGCAGCTGGGCCCGTGAGCCATGGCCACTGAGCCTGCGTGTCCAGAGCCTGTGCTCCGCAACGGGAGAGGCCACAGCAGTGAGAGGCCCGCGTACCGCAAAAAAAAAAAAAAAAAAAGCTTTACAGACAAGCAAAAGCTACGAGAATTCAGCACCACAAAACCAGCTTTACAACAAATGCTAAAGGAACTTCTCTAAGCAGGAAAAGGAAAAGAAAAAGACCAACAAAAACAAACGCAAATCAATTAAGAAAATGGTAATAGGAACATACATATCACTGAACACCTTATATGTAAATGGATTAAATGCTCCAACTGAAAGACAAAGACTGTTTGAATGGTTACAAAAACAAGACACTTATATATGCTGTCTACAAGAAACCCGCTTCAGACCTAGGGACACATACAGACTGAAAGTGAGGGATGGAAAAAGATATTCTATGCAAATGGAAATCACAGGAAAGCTGAAGTAGCAATACTCGTATCAGATAAAATAGACTTTAAAATAAAGAATGTTACAAGAGATAAGGAAGGACACTACGTAACGATCAAAGGATCAATCCAAGAAGAAAACATAATAATTATAAATATTTATGCACCCAACATAGGAGCACCACAAAACATAAGGCAAATGTTCACAGCCATAAAAGGAGAAATCGACAGTAACACAAAAACAGTGGGAGACTTTAACACCCCACTTACACCAATAGGCAGATCATCCAGACAGAAAATAAATAAGAAAACACAAGCTTTAAATGACACAATAGACCAGATAGACTTAATTGATATTTATAGGACATTCCATCCAAAAACAACTGAATACACTTTCTTCTCAAGTTCTCATGGAACATTCTCCAGGATAGATCATATCTTGGGTCACAAATCAAGCCTTAGTAAATGTAAGAAAACTGAAATCTTATCAAGTATCTTTTCCGACCACACGCTATGAGACTAGATATCAATTACAGGAAAAAAAAACTGTAAAAAATACAAACACATGGAGGCTAAACATTATGCTACTAAATAACCAAGAGATCACTGAAGAAATCAAAGAGGGGGCTTCCCTGGTGGCGCAGTGGTTAAGAATCCGCCTGCTAATGCAGGAGACATGGGTTCGATCCCTGTTCTGGGAAGATCCCACATGCTGCAGAGCAACTAAGCACGTGCGCCACAACTACTGAGCCTGTGCTCTAGAGCCTGCGAGCCACAACTACTGAGCCCACGTGCCACAACTACTGAAGCCCATGAGTCTGGAGCCCGGGCTCCGCAACAAGGGAAGCCACCGCAATGAGAAGCCCGCACACTGCAACAAAGAGTAGCCCCCGCTCGCCGCAACTAGAGAAAGCCCACATGCAGCAACGAAGACCCAACACAGCCCAAAAAATAAATAAATAAATAAATAATAAAAAAAGAAATCAAAGAGGAAATCAAAAAATACCTAGAAAAAAATGACAATGAACACACGACAACCCAAAGTCTATGGAATGCAGCAAAAGCAGTTCTAAAAGGGAAGTTGATAGCAATACAATCACACCTCAAGAAACAAGAAAAATCTCAAACAAACAACCTAAACTTACACCTAAAGCAATTAGAGAAAGAAGAACAAAAAAAACCCAAAGTTAGCAGAAGGAAACAAATCATAAAGATCAGATCAGAAATAAATGAAAAAGAAATGAAGGAAACGATAGTAAAGATCAATAAAACTAAAAGCTGGTTCCTTGAGAAGATAAAAAAAATTGATAAACGATTAGCCAGACTCAACAAGAAAAAAAGGGAGAAGACAGAATTAGAAATGAAAAAGGATAAGTACCAACTGACACTGCAGAAATACAAAGGCTCATGAGCGATTACTACAAGCAACTATATGCCAGTAAAATGGACAACCTGGGAGAAATGGACAAATGTTTAGAAAAGCACAAAATCCTGAGACTGAACCAGGAAAAAATAGAAAACATAAACAGACCAATCACAAGCACTGAAATTGAAACTGTGAATAAAAATCTTCCAAAAAACAAAAGCCCAGGACCAGATGGCTTCACACGTGAATTCTCTCAAACATTTAGAGAAGATCTAACACCCATCCTTCTCAAAATCTTCCAAAATATAGCAGAGGGAGGAACACTCCCAAACTCATTCTACGAGGCCACCATCACCCTGATACCAAAACCAGACAAAGATGTCACAAAGAAAGAAAACTACAGGCCAATATCACTGATGAACATGGATGCAAAAATCCTCAACAAAATACTAGCAAACAGAATCCAACAGCACATTAAAAGGATCATACACTATGATCAAGTGGGGTTTATTCCAGGAATGCAAGGATTCTTCAATATATACAAATCAATCAATGCTATAACCATATTAACAAATTGAAGGAAAAAAACCATATGATCATCTCAATAGATGCAGAAAAAGCTTTTGACAAAATTCAACACCATTTATGATAAAAACCCTCCAGAAAGTAGGCATAAAGGGAACTTTCCTCAACATAATTAAGGCCATATATGACAAACCCACAGCAAAATGGTTCACAGTGGTGAAAAACTGAAACCATTTCCTCTAAGATCAGGAAAAAGACAAGGTTGTCCACTCTCACAACTATTATTCAACATAGTATTGGAAGTTTTAGCCACAGCAGTCAGAGAAGAAAAAGAAATAAAAGGAATCCAAATCAGAAAAAAAGAAGTAAAGTGGTCACTGCAGATGACATGATACTATACATAGAGAATCCTTAACATGCCACCAGAAAACTACTAGAGCTAAACAATGAATCTGGTAAAGCAGCAGGATACAAAATTAATGCACAGAAGTCTCTTGCATTCCTATACACTAATGCTGAAAAATCTGAAAGAAAAATTAAGGAAACACTCCCATTTACCACTGCAACAAAAAAAATTAAATACCTAGGAATAAACCTACCTAAGGAGACAAAAAGGACCTGTATGCATAAAACTATAAGACACTGATGAAAGAAATTAAAGATGATACCAACAGATGGAGAGATATACCATGTTCTTGGATTGGAAGAATCAACATTGTGAAAATGACTATACTACCCAAAGCAATAAACAGATTCAATGCAATCCCTATCAAACTACCAATGGCATTTTTCACAGCACTAGAACAAAAAATTTCACAATTTGTAAGGAAACACAAAAGACCCCGAATGGCCAAAGCAATCTTGAGAAAGAAAAATAGAGCTGCAGGAATCAGGCTCCCAGACTTCAGACTACACTACAAAGTGACAGTAATCAAGACAATATGGTACTGGCACAAAAAACAGGAATACAGATCAATGGAACAGGACAGAAAGCCCAGAGATAAACCCACGCACATATGGTCACCTTATTTTTGATAAAGGAGGGAAGAATATACAATGGAGAAAAGACAGCCTCTTCAATAAGTGGTGCTGGGAAAACTGGACAGCTACCTATAAAAGAATGAAATTAGAACACTCCCTAACACCATACACAAAAATAAACTCAAAATGGATTAAAGACCTAAATGTAAGGCCAAACACTATAAGACTCTTAGAGGAAGACATAGGGAGAACACTCTATGACATAAATCACAGCAAGATCCTTTTTGACCCACCTCCTAGAGAAATGGAAATAAAAACAAAAATAAATGGGACCTAATGAAACTTAACAGCTTTTGCACAGCAAAGGAAACCATAAACAAGATGAAAAGACAACCCTCAAAATGGGAGAAAATATTTGCAAATGAAGCAACTGACAAAGGATTAATCTCCAAAATTAACAAGCAGCTCATACAGCTCAATACCAAAAAAACGAACACCCGAATCCAAAAATGGGCAGAAGACCTA
The DNA here is from genome assembly GCF_964341445.2 of Mesoplodon mirus. Taxonomy (NCBI): domain Eukaryota; kingdom Metazoa; phylum Chordata; class Mammalia; order Artiodactyla; family Ziphiidae; genus Mesoplodon; species Mesoplodon mirus. The sequence goes on along the minus strand of NC_138996.1, from coordinate 17,845,392 downwards.
AATAGACATTTCTCCAAAGAAGATATACAGATTGCCAACAAACACATGAAAGGATGCTCAACATCACTAATCATTAGAGAAATGCAAATCAAAACTACAATGAGGTATCACCTCACATAGTCAGAATGACCATCATCAAAAAATCTACACACATGGGCTTCCCTGGTGGCGCAGTGGTTGAGAGTCCACCTGCCGATGCAGGGGATGCGGGTTCATGCCCCGGTCTGGGAGGATCCCACATGTCGCGGAGTGGCTGGGCCCGTGAGCCATGGCAGCTAAGCCTGCGCATCTGGAGCCTGTGCTCCGTAACAGGAGAGGCCACAGCAGTGAGAGGCCCGCGTACCACCACCAAAAAAACAAAAAAAAATCTACAGACAATAAATGCTGGAGAGGATGTGGAGAAAAGGGAACCCTCTTGCACTGTTGGTGGGAATGTAAATTGATACAGCCACTATGGAGAACAAAATAGAAGTGCCATACGCCCCAGCAATCCCAATACTGGGCATATACCCTGAGAAAAACATCATTCAAAAAGAGTCATGTACCACAATGTTCACTGCAGTTCTATTTACAATAGCCAGGACATGGAAGCAACCTAAGTGTCCATCGACAGATGAATGGATAAAGAAGATGTGGCACATATATACAATGGAATATTACTCAGCCATAAAAACAAACAAAACTGAGTTATCTGTAGTGAGGTGGATGGACCTAGAGTCTGTCATACAGAGTAAAGTAAGCCAGAAAGAGAAAAACGAATAGCATATGCTAATACATATATATGGAATCTAAAAAAAAAAAATGGTTCTGAAGAACCTAGGGACAAGACAGAAATAAAGACTCAGACATAGAGAATGGACTTGAGGACACGGGGAGGGGGAAGGGTAAGCTGAGACGAAGTGAAAAAGTAGCACTGAGATATATACACTACCAAATGTAAAATAGATAGCTAGTGGGAAGCAGCCACATAGCACAGGGAGATCAGCTTGGTGCTTTGTGACCACCTAGACGGGTGGGATAGGGAGGGTGGGAGGGAGATGCGAGAGGGAGCGGATATGGTGATATTTGTATACATATAGTTGATTCACTTTTTTTCCCCGAATTTCTGAATTTTATTTTTTTCTTTATACAGTAGGTTCTTATTAGTTATCCATTTTATACATATTAGTGTATACATATCAAGCGCAATCTCCCAATTCATCCCACCACCAACCCCCACCACCACTTTCCCCCTTGGTGTCCACACGTTTGTTCTCTACATCTGTGTCTCTATTTCTGCCCTGCAAACCAGTTCATCTGTACCATTTTTCAATGTCCCACATATATGAGTTAATATACAATATTTGTTGTTCTCTTTCTGACTTACTTCACTCTGTATGACAGTCTCTAAATCCATCCACGTCTCTACAAATGACCCAATTTCATTCCTTTTTATGGCTGAGTAATATTCCATTATAGATATGTACCACATCTTCTTTATCCATTCGTCTGTCCATGGGCATTTAGGTTGCTTCCATGACCTGGCTATTGTAAATAGTGCTGCAATGAACATTGGGGTGCATGTGTCTTTTTGAACTATGGTTTTCTCTGGCTATATGCCCGGTAGTGGGATTGCTGGGTCGTATGGTAGTTCTATTTTTAGTTTTTTAAGGAACCTCCATACTGTTCTCCACAGTGGCTGTATCAATTTACATTCCTACCAAGAGGGCAGGAGGGTTCCCTTTTCTCCACACCCTCTCCAGCATTTGCTGTTTGTAGATTTTCTGATGATACCCATTCTAACTGGTGTTAGATTGCACTTTTGATTTGCATTTCTCTAATAATTAGTGATGTTGTGCAGCTTTTCATGTGCTTCTTGGCCATCTGTATGTCTTCTTTGGAGAAATGTCTATTTAGGTCTTCTGCCCATTTTTCGATTGGGTTGTTTGTCTTTTTAATATTGAGCTGCATGAGCTGTTTCTATTTTGGAGATTAATTCTTTGTCCATTGATTCGTTTGCAAATATTTTCTCCCATTCTGAGGGTTATCTTTTCATCTTGTTTGTAGTTTCCTTTGCTTTGCAAAAGCTGTTAAGTTTCATTAGGTCCCATTTATTTATTTTTGTTTTTATTTCCATTTCTCTAGGAGGTGGGTCAAAAAGGATCTTGCTGTGATTTATGTCATAGAGTGTTCTCCCTATGTCTTCCTCTAAGAGTCTTATAGTGTTTGGCCTTACATTTAGGTCTTTAATCCATTTTGAGTTTATTTTTGTGTATGGTGTTAGGGAGTGTTCTAATTTCATTCTTTTATAGGTAGCTGTCCAGTTTTCCCAGCACCACTTATTGAAGAGGCTGTCTTTTCTCCTATATCCTTGCCTCCTTTGTCATAGACTGGTTGACCACAGGTGCTTATCTCTGGGCTTTCTATCCTGTTCCATTGATCTATATTTCTGTTTTTTGTGCCAGTACCATATTGTCTTGATAACTGTGGCTTTGTAGTATAGTCTGAAGTCAGGGAGTCTGATTCCTCCAGCTCTGTTTTTTTCCCCTCAAGACTGCTTTGGCTATTCGGGGTCTTTTGTGTCTCCATACAAATTTTAAGATTTTTTGTTCTAGGTCTTTAAAAAAAAAAAATGCCACTGGTAATTTGATAGGGATTGCATTGAATCTGTAGATTGCTTTGGGTAGTATAGTCATTTTCACAATGTTGATTCTTCCAATCCAAGAACATGGTATATCTCTCCATCTGTTGGTATCATCTTTAATTTCTTTCATCAGTGTCTTATAGTTTTCTGCGTACAAGTCTTTCGTCTCCTTAGGTAGGTTTATTCCTAGGTATTTTATTCTTTTTGTTGCCGTGATAAACGGGAGTGTTTCCTTAATTTTTCTTTCAGAGTTTTCAGCATTTGTGTTTAGGAATGCAAGAGATTTCTGTGCATTAATTTTGTATCCTGCTGCTTTACCAGATTCATTGATTAGCTCTAGTAGTTTTCTGGTAGCATGTTTAGGATTCTCTATGTATAGTATCATGTCATCTGCAAACAATAACAGTTTTACTTGTTCTTTTCCAATTTGGATTCCTTTTATTTCTTTTTCTTCTCTGATTGCTGTGGCTAGGACTTCCACAACTATGTTGAATAACAGTGGTGAGAGTGGACATCCTTGTCTTGCCCCTGGTGTTAGAGGAAATGCTTTCAGTTTTTCACAACTGAGAATGATGTTTGCTGTGGGTTTCTCATATGTGGCCTCTAATATGTTGAGGTAGGTTACCTCTATGCCCACTTTCTGGAGAGTTTTTATCATAAATCGGTGTTGAATTCTGTCAAAAGCTTTTTCTGCATCTATTGAGATGATCATATGGTTTTTATTCTTCAATTTGTTAATATGGTGTATCACATTGATTGATTTGCATATATTGAAGAATCCTTGCATCCCTGGGATAAATCCCACTTGATCATAGTGTATGATCCTTTTAATGTGTTGTTGGATTCTGTTTGCTAGTATTCTGTTGAGGATTTTTGCATCTAAGTTCATCAGTGGTATTGGTAATTTTCTTTTTTTGTAGTATCTTTGTCTGGTTTTGGTATCAGGGTGATGGTGGCCTCATGGAATGAGTTTGGGAGTGTTCCTTCCTCTGCAATATTTTGGAAGAGTTTGAGAAGGATGGGTGTTAGCTCTTCTCTAAGTGTTTGATAGAATTCACCAGTGAAGCCATCTGGTCCTGGACTTTTGTTGGAAGATTTTTAATCACATTGTCAATTTCATTACTTGTGATTGGTCTGTTCATATTTTCTGTTTCTTCCTGGTTCAGTCTTGGAAGGTTATACCTTTCTAAGAATTTGTCCATTTCTTCCAGGTTGTCCATTTTATTGGCATAGAGTTGCTTGTAGTAGTCTCTTAGGATGCTTTGTATTTCTGTATGTCTGTTGTAACTTCTTTTTCATTTCTAATTCTATTGATTTGAGTCCTCTCCCTCTTTTTCTTGATGAGTCTGGCTAATTGTTTATCAATTTTGTTTATCTTCTCAAAGAACCAGGTTTTAGTTTTATTGATCTTTGCTACTGTTTTCTTTGTTTCTATTTCATTTATTTCTGCTCTGATCTTTATGATTTCTTTCTTTCTGCTAACTTTGGGTTTTGTTTGTTCTTCTTTCTCTAGTTCCTTTAGGTGTTAAGGTTAGAATGTTTGAGATTTTTCTTGTTTCTTGAGGTAGGCTTGTATTGCTCTAAACTTCCCTCTTAGAACTGCTTTTGCTGCATCCCATAGGTTTTGGATCGTCATGTTTTCACTGTCATTTGTCTCTAGGTATGTTTTGATTTTCTCTTTGATTTCTTCAGTGATCTCTTGGTTATTTATTAACGTATTGTTTAGCCTCCATGTGATTGTGTTTTTTACATTTTTTTCCCTGTAATTCATTTCTAATCTCATAGTGTTATAGTCAGAAAAGATGCTTGATATGATTTCAATTTTCTTAAATTTACTGAGGCTTGATTTGTGACCCAAGGTGTGATCTATCCTGGAGAATGTTCCATGAGAACTTTAGGAGAAAGTGTATTCTGCTGTTTTTGGATGGAATGTCCTATAAATATCAATTAAATCTATCTGGTCTATTGTGTCATTTAAAGCTTCTGTTTCCTTATTACTTTTCTGTTTGGATGATCTGTACATCAGTGTAAGTAAGGTGTTAAAGTCCCCCACTATTACTGTGTTACTGTTGACTTCCTCTTTTATAGCCGTTAGCAGTTGCCTTATGTATTGAGGGACTCGCTCCTATGTTGGGTGCATATATATTTATAATTGTTATATCTTCTTCTTGGATTGATCCCTTGATCATTATGTAGTGTCCTTCCTTGTCTCTTGTAACATTCTTTAAAGTCTATTTTATCTGATATGAGTATTGCTACTCCAGCTTTCTTTTGATTTCTGTTTGCATGGCATATCTTTTTCCATTCCCTCACTTTCAGTCTATATGTGTCCCTAGGTCTGAAGTGGGTCTCATATATGGGTCTTGCTTTTGTATCCATTCAGTGAGCCTGTGTCTTTTGGTTGAAGCACTTAATCCATTCACGTTTAAGGTAATCATCGATATGTATGTTCCTATTACCATTTTCTTAGTTGTCACAGGTTTGTTTTTGTAGGTCCTTTTCTTCTCTTGTGTTTCTCACTTAGAGGAGTTCCTTTAGCATTTGCTGTAGAGCTGGTTTGGTGGTACTGAATTCTCTTAGCTTTTGCTTGTCTGTAAAGCTTTTGATTTTGTCGAATCTGAATGAGATCCTTGCCAGGTAGAGTAATCTTGGTTGTAGGTTCTTCCCTTTCATCACTTTAAATATATCATGCCACTCCTTTCTGGCTTGTAGAGTTTCTGCTGAGAACTCAGCTGTTAACATTATGGGAGTTCCCTTGTACATTATTTGTCATTTTTCCCTTGTTGTTTTCAATATAATTTTTGTCTTTAATTTTTGTCAATTTGATTACTATGTGTCTCGGTGTGTTCCTCCTTGGGTTTCTACTGCCTGGGCCTCTCTGCGCTTCCAGGACTTGGGTGGCTATTTCCTTTCCCATGTTAGGGAAGCGTTCAACTATAATCTCTTCAAATATTTTCTTGGGTCCTTTCTCTCTCTCTTCTCCTTCTGGGACCCCTATAATGCGAATGCTATTGCATTTAATGCTGTCCCAAAGGTCTCTCAGGCTGTCTTCATTTCTTTTCATTCTTTTTTCTTTATCCTGTTCCACATCAGTGAATTCCACCATTCTGTCTTCCAGGTCACTTATCTTTCTTCTGCTATTGATTCCTTCTCATGTATTTTTCATTTCAGTTATTGTACTGTTCATCTTTGTTTGTTCTTTAATTCTTCTAGGTGTTTGTTCTTTAATTCTTCTAGGTCTTTGTTAAACATTTCTTGCAACTTCTCGATCTTTGCCTCCATTATTTTTCCAAGGTCCTGGATCATCTTCACTATCATTATTCTGAATTCTTTTTCTGGAAGTTTTCCTATCTCCACTTCATTTAGTTGTTTTTCTGGAGGTTTATCTTGTTCCTTCATCTGGTACATAGCCCTCTGCCTTTTCATCTTGTCTATCTTTCTGTGAATGTGGTTTTTGTTCCACAGGATGCAGGATTGTAGTTCTTCTTGCTTCTGCTGTCTGCCCTCCTGATTCACTTTGTTATACAGCAGCAATTAACACAACAATGTAAAGCAATTATACTCCAATAAAGATGTTAAAAAAATAAATAAAAAATAAACAAATGAGACCTAATTAAACTTAAAAGATTTTGCACAGCCAAGGAAACCACTGACAAAACGAAAAGACAACATACCAAGTGGGAGAAAATACTTGCAAATAATATGACAGATAAGGGGTTAATATCCAAAATATATAAATGGTTCATACAACTCTATCAACTCAATATCAAAAAAATAAACAACCTGATTAAAAAATGAGCAGAAGCTTTAATATACATTTTTCCAAAGAAGACATACAGGTGGCCAACAGGCACATGAAAAGATGCTCAACATCTCTAATCATCAGGAAAACACAAATAAAAAATACAATAAGATATAACCTTACACTGGTCAGAATGGCTGTCATCAAAAGATGACAAATACCAAACGTTGTTAAGGATGTGGAGAAAAGGGAACCCTTGAACGCTGTTGGTGAGAATGTAACTTGGCACAGCCGCTATGGAAAACGGTATGGAGGTTCCTCAAAAAACTAAAAATATAACTACCATGTGACCCAACAATTCCACTCCTCTGTATATATCCAAAGAAAATGAAACACTAATTCAAAAAGATATGTGCACCCCGATAGTCACAGCAGCACTATTTACAATAGCCAAGATATGGAAGCAACCTAAGTGTCCATTAGCAGATGAATAAAGAAGATGTGGTACATATATACAACGGAATACTACTCAGCCATAAAAAGAATGAAATAATGCCATTTGCAACCACATGGATGGACCTGGAGGGTACTGTGCTAAATGAAGTAAGACAAAGAGAAAGACAAATACTGTATGATATCACTTATATGTGAAATCTAAAAAAATAAAACGAATGAATATAAGAAAACAGAAACAGACCCACAGATATAGAGAGCAAACTAGTGGTTACCAGTAGGGGGAAGGAGAGGGGAGGGGCAAGTTGGGGGGGATGGGATTAAGAGATACAAAAACTACTATATATAAAATAGATAAGCAACAAGGGTATGTTGTGTAGCACAGAAAAAAAATTCTGTAATAAAAAAAATTTTAATAGGTAAAGAATTTAATCAGACATTTCTCAAAAGGTAATATACATGTATAACTCAATCACTTTGCTGTACACCTGAAACTAACAGTGTAAATCAACTATACTCCAATATAAAAATAAACATTTTTTTAATAAATAAAAATTTTAAAAATAAAACAAGACAATATACAAATGGCCATTAGGCAAAAAGGTACTCATCATTAGGGAAATGTAAATCAAAACTATGATAAGATACCATTTCACACCCAGTACGACAGCTATAATCAGTGTTGGCAATGATGTGGAGAAATTGGAACCCTCACGCACTGCTGGTGGGAATGTAAAATGATGTAGCCACTTTGCAAAACAGTATGGCAATTGCTCAAAAGTTAGCCACTGGAATTACCATGTGATCCAGCAATTCCACTCCTAGGTATGTACTTAAGAGAAATGAAGAATTATTTCCACACAAAAACTTGTACATGAATGTTCATAGTACCATTATCCACAATAGCGAAAAAGTAGAAACAACTCAAATGCCCATCAACTGATGAATGGATGAATAAAATGTTGTATATCCGTAATGTAATGTCCTTTTTTTTTTTTTTTTTCTTTGTTACTAAATTTATTTATTTTATTTATTTATTTTTGGCTGCATTGGGTCATCGTCGCTGTGTGTGGGCTTTCTCTAGGTGCGGCGAGAGTGAGGGCTACTCTTCATTGCGGTTCATGGGCTTCTCATTGCAGTGGCTTCTCTTGTTGCGGAGTGTAGTGTCCTTTTTAAATGTAAGCATTTAACGCTCTGCTTCCCTTTAAGCACTGCTGTAGCTGCATCCCATGAATTCTGATATCTTGTGCTGTCACTTTCATTTAATTCAACATACTTGTTTACTTCCCTTGTGATTTCCTCCTTGAACCATGAGTTATTTTAAAGTATTATTTAATTTCAAAATACTTTGGAGCATTTCCAAATATATCTCTGATTTCTAGTCTCATTCCATTATGATCCAAGCACATCTTTTATATGCTTTCAGTTCTTTTAAATGCATTAAGGTTTTGTGGCCTAGAATACCATCTGTCTTGGTGAATATCCCATGTACAATGGAAAACATGTATTCTGTTTTTGGGTAGCCTTGTTTTATAAATGTCAGTGAGGTCAAGTTGGTTGGATAGTACTGTTTAAGACTTTCATATCCTTACTAATTTTCCATCTATTTGTTCAATCCATTACTGAGAGAGGAGTGCTGTGAAATTCAATCTTAATTGTGGGTTTGTCTATTTCCCCTTTCAGTTATAGCTGTATTTTTAATATATTTATTTACTTACTCTGGCTGTGCCAGGTCTTAGCTGCAGCATGTGGGATCTTTAGTTGCGGCATGCATGCAGGACCTAGTTCCCCGACCAGGGGTCAAACCTGGGTCCCCTCCATTGGGAGTGCAGAGTCTCACCCACTGGACTACCAGGGAAGTCCTGTATCTACTTTTAACTCATGTATTTTAAAGCTCTGTTGTTAAATATACATATATTTAGGACTATTATATATCCTTGGAGAAGTGAACTCTTTATTATTATGTAATGTTCCTCTTTATCCTTGGTAATTTTCTCTGTTCTGAAGACTACTTTGCCTGATACTAATACTCTAGCTTTCTTTTGATTAGTGTTTGCATGATACATCATTTTATATCCTTTTACGTGTGTGTGTGTGGGGGGGTGTGTGTGTGGGGGGGGGTGTGGGTGTGTGTGTGGGGGGGTGTGGGTGTGTGTGTGTGGTACGCGGGCCTCTCACTGTTGTGGCCTCTCCCGTTGCGGAGCACAGGCTCTGGACGTGCAGGCTCAGCAGCCATGGCTCACAGGCCTAGCCGCTCCACGGCATGTGGGATCTTCCCGGACCAGGGCACGAATCTGTGTCCCCTGCATTGGCAGGCGGACTCTCAACCACTGCGCCACCAGGGAAGCCCATATATCCTTTTACTTTTATAAAGTTTCTCATAGACAGCGTATACTAGGGTCTTGCATTTGCATCCAATCTGAAAATCTGTCTTATTATGTTTAGGCAATTTACATCTATCTCAATTAGTATGTTTAGATGATTTTATAGTGAAAAGTATATGATTTTGTATGTTTAGACAGATGAAAATCTGTCTTAGTATGTTTAGATGACTTACATTTAACATAATTATCACTTAATGTGGTTGGAATAAAATCTATCATTTTGCTCACGTTTCTATTTGTTTTGTCTACTCCCTTTTTCCTTCTGTTCTTGTGCTCATCTGGATTAACTAAATATATTTTTATGATTCCATTTTCTATTATTGTCTTATTACTTATAGTTTTCTTCATGGAGCTATATGTAATTGATAGATAACACCATATTAATTTTAGATGTATAACAATGATTTGATACATGTATATATTGTGAAAAGATTACCACAGTAAGTTCAGTTAATATGAATCGCCTCACATAGTGATAATCCTTTTTCTTGTGATGAGAACCTACTCTCTTAGCAGCTTTCAACTATACAATATAGTACTGTTAACTATACTTTTTTTTTTAATGGTTTCAGTGGTTTTCCTAGGGTTTACAATACACATCTTTAGCTAACCACAGCCTAACTTCAAGTAAATTACACCAGATCATATGTAACGATGTTATAATAGTATATTCCCTCCTGACCTTTGAGATACTGTCGTAAAGTTTACTTCTACATATGCTCTAAACACAAATTCATGTCTAATATGTCTGCATTATAGTCAGCTGTCTTTCAGAGTGACTAAAAATTTTTAATTAAAAATTTTAATTAGACAAACATGAATTTTATATTTACTTTCATTTATTCCATTTACAGCACACTTACTTCCTTGTATAGATCCAAGTTTCTGTCTAGTATCACATACCCTCTGCCCTAAGAACTTCCTTAAGGGGTTTCTGGTAATGCAGGTCTGAGGACAGTGAATTCTCTCAGTTTCTGTGATACTGAGAGAATATTCCTCTGAGAGAGTATTTATCCTTCATTTTTTAAAGATTACTTTTGCTGGGTACAGAATTCTGTGTTGAAAACTTCTTCCCTTTTAGTGCTTTAAAGATGTCACTGCACTGTGTTTTGGTTTGCACAGGGTCAAATGACAAGTCTGCTGTAATTCTTTTTTCCTCTGCAATGAGCTTTTTCCTCTGACTACTTCAATATGTTCTCTTCACCTTCAGTTTTTGGCAGTTTGAAAATGATATGCTTAGGTGTTTTTTCTGTCATTTGTTTCTTTTGGGGGATTATCTTACCTCATGTTCTCTGAGCTTCCTAGACCTCTGATTTGGTGTCTATCATTAATTTTACAAAATACTTAGCCATTATTTCTTCTCTCCTATTCTCTTTCTCTTCTCCTTCTGAGATTTTAATTATAAATTCAGACCATTTGATGTTATCTCACAGCTAATGGAGGCTCTGCTGTATTTCTTCACATTTGTCTCTCTGCATTTCAGTTTAATTTGTACTGGCCTATCTTACAGTTTACAGATTCTTTCCTTGGTTATGCCAAGTTGACTAATGAGCTTTCTTGTCTCTGTTACTGTGCTTTTCATTTCTAGAATTTTCATTTGATTTTCTTATAATGTCTATCTCGCTGATGAAATATCCTACCTGATCATGCATGCTGTCTGCCCTTTTCTACTGGAGGTCTTAACATATCAACCAGTGTTATTTTAAATTCCATGTCTGACAGTTCCAATATCTGTGTCCTAAGAATTTGGTTCTGTAAATTCCCTTGTCTCAGAAGTGCTTTGCTTTTCCTTGCTTCTTTCTATGCCTCATAACTTTTTTGAAAGCAGGATATCCTCTGTAGGACAGCGGAGACTGAGGTAAATAGTTTTTGTGCTGGGAAATGGGCACGCCTTTCCTTCTGCTAGGCCTTCAGCATGTGGAGGTAGAGGCATTCTATTGTCAGAATGTGAACTTGGTTTGGAATTTGTTGCTGCTATGGTTACCCACAATGCACCACAGGCTCCAAATGCCTCTAGCCATACCTTGTGTTTAGGGTAAAGACTGCTTCGCCAGAGGGTTTTTCCTGTGTCTGCTCAACCTGCTCTCTTAGGTCTTCCCTAGGCTGCACCCTGGATGGTCTGTCAGCCTCCGTGCTCTTGCGACTCTCACGGAATTCCACTGCTCCCTGTAACTCCAAATCTGTCGGCCTGTATGGGGGTGGGTGGGAGTTCCCTGATAGTCCGATTAAGCCTCAACTTTACTTAGACAAGCCCTACGTTCCGAGGAGTCTGGGGGTGGCCTTCTCAGTGTTCCTGCCCTGCCCCCTCTGCCAAAGTTCCGGGCCCAGCATATATTCCTCCCTTCCCCCAGGTAGAGGGTTTTTCTTTCTTTTCTTCTCCCAGGAGTTGAAGGCTTCTGTCTCATAGGAGACAGGGAGGAAGGAGAAGCCAGACAGGGGCTTCATGTCCTTTCTGAAGCGTCTACTGCTCCCCTCCTCCAGAGCTGCCCTATAATGCCAGTTCCCCCCACCCTGGCCTCCGCTTTGTAAGCAGCAAGGGCAGTCTGCGGAGAAGAGCCTGTGAGTGGGTGCGAACTCCCGTGTGTCTGCGGCCCCCAGGGGCTCTATGCTCGCTTGCTAGTCCACACTAAGCGTTTAGCAGGTCACTACGCATTTTACCTGCATTCTTCTGAGCAGTGTTCATGCTCCCTGTGCCGGGTAAACAGGTGTGTGCATCCCACCTTTTCTTGGAGGCGCCTGCCTTTCCCTCGATGTCAGGTTAGGTGGTTGCCTTGCAACCCCAGCTCTCTGATGGAGTCAAGAAAACTGCAACTTGGCAGCTGCCCAGGGTTTGTTGTTGCTGCAAGAGTGGGAACAGTGCTCTCTCCAGCTTTCTCTAAGTGAAAGCTACAAGCCCCCAACTACCTACTTCTTAGCCAAGCTTTGAGAACAATGAGACTAACATGGCTAGCTCTGCTCACATCAGGCATATATGAGAGAAAGTAGCTTCAGGTCAAACTTCCACGTCAGCAACAAAAACATCTAATTCCAAAAAGGCACACAAAATTATTTTAAAATGTACACCGTATCAGGGAATTTACACGTCAGATTTACATAGCTGCTGAAGGAATTATGTCACGCACAACAGTTCTGACATTTTAAATATGACGTTAAATTCTAACTATCAACGTGTAAAAATTGTATTCACTATTTAGAATAAGTAATACATGATATAACTGTATAACAACTATACTGTGTACTTCTCTCTGTATGAAAAAAAGGAGAAAAAAATACATGTAAATAAAAACAGCTTTCACTCAGTGTTAAACTTCACTCAGTTCACTTTTTACCAAACCTCTGGGTGACCAGCATTGCAAAATTTCAGTTCCTTGAAGACTGAAACTACTTTCACTTTGTACCTGATGTGTACAGAGCTTATATACCTCTGGCCACTTATGACACAATGACAGAGGCAATATGACAGGAATGGTCTGGAAAGCCAGTCTGTGTTACTGTACCACCAAAAAGAATATACAACACTCAACATTTTCATACTACAGTGGAATTGAAAAGACATTAAAACAAAATTTAACTACCTCCTTTTGCTAAAAGAAACATCACTTGAGCTGTATTCAGAGGAAAATACCTGAATAAAAACTCTTCAATGTCTTTGTTTCAATGAAACATTTCTACTTTAATGCATGGCTTTCCTTAGCTCAATGCTGTTGCAGTATTTAAATAATACATCTATTGTGTAAATGTATTACAGCTGCATAAATACTTAAGATGAACACTGGAAGGCACGGCCTAATTTTAGAAACAGGATCTCACAAGAGCCCAAATTTAATTACTTGTTAATGTCTGTAGGGACAGAAGATGCTCAGATTTTCTGACAGAAGTACAAACAGAAATAAACTGGTGTAAATTTTATAAAAATCACGACAAGAAAATACAAATTAAAATCAAGATAATCTGTATTTTCTGTGAGGCGGGCAAAGTCAACTAAAAACATCTAATGAGGGTAAAGAAATGGATACCTTTGCATATAAATTGGTCCCCAAAATTGGTGCAAACTTTAGGATGGGCATTAGGCAGGCTATTGAAATTTTTTTCAAACATGCCTTATCTTTTGACCCACCAATTATACTTTAAGAAAACTACAATAAGGAGATAACCAAGCAAGTGTACATATATTTATGTGCAAGGACTGAGCATTATTTATAATAGCATATAGCAAAAAAATAAAACAAACACTAAGTTTCTCTTTGTGGAGCATAAGAAAAAGTGTTTTAAAGTATGTCCCTATCTGGAATACCACATAACTATTAAAAAGTGACCTAAAACAGCATCAGGGCCCCAGGGGAGTAGCTACTGGGAGGAGTCCTAGATTCTAAGGATAAAGCTGAAATTGCTGAAGCTTCCAGGCAGAAAAGAACAAGTTACCGGCAATGGGGGGGACAGTCAGATTGTCATCGGACTTCGTACAGGAACACCACCTAACAGTATGTCACCGCCACGCATCAGCACTCCGACTGAACCGACTCTGCTTCTCTGCTACCTGTCTAACCAACTGCAAAACCACAGATCCACTGAGTTAATAACCAGATAGCGGAATAAAGTAACCAGATGAGTAAGAGTAAAACACCTAATATTTTGGTACTATTTTATATTTTTAATGTTACTAATAATAGCTAACCTGCTGATACTATTATTCTTACTATGTGCCAGGTTCCATTCCAAGCTCTAAGCATTTTTATTTATATTAACTCATTTAATCCCCATAAGGGCCACTGAAGTACAGATACCACTGTTCCTATTTTATAGAGGAGGCATCTCAGACAGAGAGGGGTTAAGTATTACTAGGCAGTATCCTGCCTAAGCTAGTAAGGAGCAGAACCAAGACTTAAACCTACAGATCGACTACTCAGACCATCCTCTTGACCACTGCATTTATCCCGCCTCTAATGAATAAGATTCTGATTTAAGAAAATAAATACCTCTGTGAAATAAAACACACACCTAGGTCCAACTACTCTGGGTTCACTTACCCATTTAATTCTTTTTAATTACTACACAACAGACTTTCTCCTTACTTATGCTGTATCTCATTTTTGGACATTTGCTTCTATCACAGACAGAATGAAGGGTGAATCTTCAGTGTGACTGAAAGCTTGCCCACTCAACATTTCCTCTCTATAGCTAAGACTGCCACCTAGTGAGCTAAAACAAATAACTGGATCAACGTAATTATTTTGAGAAATAAAATACAAAAAAAGACAGACAGGTGGACAGTGAGAAAGACAAATGTTAAGATACGCATCTGTGGGCTTTCCTGGTGGTGCAGTGGTTAAGAATCCGCCTGCCAATGCAGGGGACACGGGTTCAAGCCCTGGTCCAGGAAGATCCCACATGCCGCGGAGCAACTAAGTCCATGTGCCACAACTACTGAGCCTGCGTACCACAACTACTGGAGCCTGCGTACCACAACTACTGCAGCCCGCGTGCCTAGAGCCCGTGCTCCGCAACAAGAGAAGCCACTGCAGTGAGAAGCCCGCACACCACAATGAAGAGTAGCCCCCACTTGCCACAACTAGAGAAAGCTCGTGCGCAGCAACAAAGACCCAACACAGCCATCCATCCATCCATCCATCAATCAATCAATCAATTTAAAAAAGATATGCATCTGTTTTCAATAGGTCTTCTCTGGAAACACATAATTTAAATCATTAACAAAAAACCTCCATTTTTAAAATTAGTGATTTACGCAATACCGACACTTTCAACTAAAAGAATGGCGTCTTACCCCTGAGGTTCCTGTGGGTGGCTGTGACCCCCCAGGGTCTCTACAGCACTGTATGAACACCACAGTGACATGTTGTATGACATGTTGTACCACATGTGTACCCATGTCATTCCACCCTCCGCCTGGGCTCAAGGACAGAAATCTCATTCACTTTGCTATCCCTCATATCACTGAATGTGCTGAATGAAGGAACGCACGAAAAGAAGCTTGAAGACAACATATCGTAGTATTTCTGTTTTATAAACATAAACTATACCTTTAATATAACTCTCAACCTGGGCAATTCTGCTCCCCAGGGAACTTCTCTGGTTATGTCTGGATACATTTTTGGGTGTCACACTGTGAGGAAAGGTATGCTAATGGCACCTAAAGCAGCAAAGGATGCTGCTAATCATCCCAAAATGCACTGTGACAACCCTGACACCAAAAAAATTATCCAGCTCCAAATATCAATACTGTCAAGGTTGAAAAACCCTGCATCCTCCCAACTATCTTTATTAGAAAGTATACAGATTAATGATAAATACCAGTTTATAATAAACTGAGCCTAGAACCCAATTCTGTTTTATGTATATAAACAAAGTATTTTAATACACACTTGATTTTCTAAGAATATAAAGTGTATAATGTATATGAATACAGTATGATTAACCTTTGTAATCACAGAAAAGCTACACTTTTATTTTTTAGAACTTTACCAAGAATTCTTTATCACTTAAGGAAAACACCAATTACGGTTGCCAATGAATCACACCTTCATTAGTTCACTTGTAGCTATCACATTCAATGGTAATTCTATATAAAAATGTAAACAGCTATTTCATTTATATTCCATTTATATCTGAGTATGTATAAATGTGCTTGAACAATTACAAATATTGAAATAAATTTTAAAAATATAAATCTGCACTTCTCTTTTTATGAATCCAGCATACACCCATACCAAACCCTGAGAAAGCACACAAAAAAACAAAAAAGCAAAAATCCTTAAATACATTAGTAAAAGGAACGCAGAAATACAGGTGCCAAAGAAGGGTTATTCTAGGACTAAAAGGATGGTTCAATATTGAGAAATCTAGTAATGTATTTCACCAATAGCAGTAAAGATCCTTAAAAGATGTAAAAATCATTTACTGTTTACCTTCCCAATATTTTCCTGATTTATATGGCTGTTTCATTAACATAAAAAATACATATACATATATCCACCGTATCAGGTCTGTAAGGATATTTGCTGCAGCAATGTTAAGTGTTAAGCATCAGAGACACCTATAAAACAGAATACTAAATAGCCACACAGGGGGACTTCCCCTGTGGTCCAGTGGGTAAGACTCTGCAGTCCCAATGCAGCGTGCCCAAGTTTGATCCCTGATCAGGGAACGAGATTCCCCAGGCACGCCGCAACTAAAGATCCCACATGCTGCAACTAAGAAGTCCACATGCCACAACAAACATCCCGTGTGCCACAACTAAGACCTGGCAAAACCAAAATAAATAAATAAATAATAAAAATAAATAATATCCTAAAAATAAATAAATAAATAGCCACACAGCATCACTGAATACCTGTAGTATAGAGAAAGTAAACTAGAGAAATAACCACTAAACTATTTACAGCACTTATTTCTAGATGTGTGGGATTTTACTAAAAAGCATATATGATTACTTTTATAGTCTGAGCGGCAAAAAGTGAAAATCCTCATTTTGTCTTTATAGCCAAGTAATGAGGAGATGGGAAGAGTTTAAGCCTTGCGAAAGGCCATATAACATGGCAAATGAAAACAGGTAATACTAAGGAACAGAACTCTAGGTAAAAAATACACAAACAGGGGCTTCCCTGGTGGCGCAGTGGTTGAGAGTCTGCCTGCCGATGCAGGGGACACGGGTTCATCCCCCAGTCCGGGAGGATCCCACATGCAGCAGAGCGGCTGGGCCTGTGAGCCATGGCCGCTGAGCCTGCGCGTCCGGAGCCTGTGCTCCACAATGGGAGAGCCCACAGCAGTGAGAGGCCCACGTACCACAAAAAAATAAAAAAAAATAAAAAAATAAACAGGAAAACACTGACCAAAGTTAAAACAACAGTATCCACAGAAAGCACACACAAGGCACACAAAAATCACAATGGCTTAGTGTAAGGACTACTGTGAGGGTTACTGCTAAATCCAAGTGTACTCCTAAAATTTCTCCAATGAAATACCATCAAGAAATCCTACAGTGAGAAGCAGCCGCAGAGCACAGGGAGATCAGCTCGGTGCTTTGTGACTGCCTGGAGGGGTGGGATGGGGAGGGTGGGAGGGAGGGAGATGCATGAGGGAAGGGATGTGGGAACAGATGTATATGTATGACTGATTCACTTTGTTATAAAGCAGAAACTAAAAAAAAAAGAAATCCTACAGTTTCATGCTACTCTTACAGAGCTACTGCAATCTCTCCTATCAAACACTTGCCTCAATTTAAACATCTACTTCCAGAACAGATATGCTACACTATGCTGCCATCTAGAGAGCAGACTTAATACTAAAAATTCCCACTGAGAAGGTTTACCTTGTTGAAAGTGCCAAGATAAATGAAAGAGAAACTAAAAATAGTGATGTACTATATTGGGAAGTAGAAAAGAGAGATAGGTGTTGGAATCAGAGAGATGATAAAGAATAAGTCATTAGACGATGTTTCAAGTTAAAAAAAATACAGAAATAACAGTATAAGCATATTATTTAGCAAGATGGGAAAAACCACCAGAAGAATCTAAAATAAAACCAGTTAAGTTACTTGCCAGAAAAAAAAAGGGACTGGAATTAGAGAAGGGAAAAGCACATCTGCTGTTTATTGTAAGATCTTCCTTACTATTTGAACATGTGATACTTGTGATAAGTTTTTTTTTAATACTGTGAAAATTTTCTTCAAATGGATTAACTATGCTTAAGAATAAAGGAATCGGTTGTTTCTTTGTTTAAACTCAGAAGGACTTAAAGATCAAGTCCATCCATACGGTTTTTAAAAGGCAGAAATCAATTTGACAATTATAAAAGTTTACATAACACCAAAATTACAAGTAAAAGAGACTCAGGCAATACAAACATTGCTCAGCCAAATCTTTCTTAAATGAGCACCTATCATTACAATGTACAGAAGGAACTGACTACTATCTTGTTTACATACAGGAAGCTTACCTTATTTATTAGAAATGGCATTATAGAAGAGCCGGAATACTTTGCAAATTTCATTTAATTAACAAACATTTATCGAGAACCAACTCTGTATCAATACAAGGTATTCTTGATAAGGATTTTCACAAAAATACAATATTCTATTTCCTACAAAAAATCATGGTCATCTAAGTAACCTTAGGTTGACGAAACTACAGCACCTCAAGCCTGATTATCCACAGCCAGATAACACATAAGAGAAAACCTGAGGGTTACTGTACAAATTACAAGTCATAATCAAGACAGGTTTGGGCTCTGTAGGGACAAGATTTGTAAATGCACTTCTTATACAAAATTACTCATTCAACAGAAACTCTTTCATTTAATGTCATTTAAAAAAGTCCATACGACTACCAGGTTGACACAGCAATAGTTTCACTGTTTGCAGTCTATACTACTATTGCACTATATGTCCCTCTATATTTTTAGAATATTTTGCTGGGAGTTTGTAACACTTTTGAAATTTTATAATTAAAATGACATTCAATCCTTTTCTTGCCTTTTGATAAAACTTCAAAATTAATACAAATTTAGAGTAAAACATATTTGCTTACATGAGAATATCTACTTGTATAGAAAAGAAATTTCTTGTGACTAAACCCGTTTAATTACTATTTTACTTGAAAATATTGATGAAATATTTTAAACTAAAATCCAAAATGTAAGTATCACACATTTAGTACAAGACAACATATAGCATAGCATACAACTCTAAAATTGCCAGAAAGAAAAATCTCCTTTCTTATCCAACTTGATAATCAAAAAATTCTAATTTATTTAAGAGAATATCAGTCTCCACAAAAAGTTTCTTCTTTTTCCCATCCTGAAACAAGCTTTCATATCAAGATATGAAGTAATATTTGTAAAACAACAGAAATAAACTCGTGTTTGGTACAGCTGAGCTATGAGCATAAGAAATCATGAACTGCTATACTATGACTGTACCTAAAATCTTTCAAATTACACATTTCAAACTGCATTGTGAGAAACAATACATTAGACATAGAAGTTATTAGCGTTGAGATGATAATGCTAAAAAAGCAGTATTATAAAATAAGTTATAATTGTATTATAAATATTATAAATTCTGTCACCCTAAATTTGTAACATGTCTGCAAATTAAAGAAAGTATACAGAAAGACTCACCTTCATCCACAGAAAACTGACAGCTCTTATCATTGAAGAAAAGAATTTTCTTCTTATCAGGACGGTTTACAAATAGTATCTGGTCCCCTAAAGCCTTAAAGATAAAGAAAAAATTTTCAGTTAACTCCAAATTACATCACCCAAGGAAAAAGAAAAATTTTTTTTTAAAACAACAAAGGACTCCCACTTCCTTTAACCCTCAGTACACCATTAGGGTCCACTAGACCAAATTTTAATTCTTGAGTTTCTTTCTTGAGCAGTTCTATTTTTAAGAATTGATATTTTGAGACTTTTATCCTTAGAGATCATCCAAAGTACATAAAGAAAAAAAATTGTTTTAAATAGAAAAAAATTCAGTCTATGTTGCAATTACAATTTGGGTCTACCAGACCCTTTCATTAATCTGTGAGAAAAACTGTGGAACCTCACTGTTCTTACTTTTCCTTTACCTTGAAATATTTTGTTACTCATCATTATCCATCTATCATTTCCAATTATGCTTTGAAAAGCTAGAACAGTAAGAAAATGGAAGAATGATTAAATCACCTAAAAATGTGTGTGCAACTATGAGATAAATAGCCATCCTTCAGTTTTTTCACTGCACTGCCCAAAATACTGCATCATCTTTAAAGAAAATATAAAAGACTTGAGTAGTCTTTACTATCTTTTAGCTTTCACTGAGCACAGCTGACAATTAAAAATTTTTCATTTTCTACTACTCTAGCAATGACAAGAGAATTGATATAAGATATTTCATTATTATTAATTAATGAGAACAAGAATGCAAAAAGCCTGATAGCAGTAATCTGGACTATAATGATGATGGTGAAATTCATCACAGAAATAAAGTCTCAATCTATGAACCTTTAGAGGACAATAATCTCAGCCTTAGGCATCAATGTGTGAACTACATGGACTTAACAGATATATAAAGAACATTCCATCCAAAAGCAATAGAATACACATTATTCTCAAGTACACACTTGACATTCTCCAGGATAGTTAATATGTTAAGCCACAAAACAAGTCTTAACAAATCACATCAAGCACCTTTTCTGACCACAATGGTACGTAAAACTAAAAATCAATTATAAGAAGATGGAAAATGCACAAATATGCAGAGATTAAGCAATATGCAGAAATTAAGCAATATGCAGAAATTAAGCAATATGCTGCTACTCACTGGGTCAAAGAAGAAATTTAAACATACCTTGAAAAAAATGAAAATGGAAATACAACATACCAAAACTTATGAGAGGTTAAAAAAAAAGCAATTCTAAGAGAAAGTTCATAGGTATAAATGCCTACATCGAAAAACAAGAACTATATCAGATAATCTAAACTTACACCTCAAGGAACTAGAAAAAGAACAAATGAAGCGTGAAGTAAGTAGAAGGAAGGAACTAACAAAGATTAGAGTAGAAATAAATTTAAATAGAGACTAAAAAGACAACAGAAAAGAGTAATGAAACTATGAGCTGGTTCTTTGAAAAGATAAACAAAATTGACAAACCTTTAGCTCAACTAACCAAGAAAAAAGGACAGAAAACTCAGTTAAATCAGAAATGAAATGAGAGGCATTACAAATAATACCACAGAATACGAAGAATCATAAGAGACTACTATGAACATACACCAACAAAATTGGACAACCTAGAGGAAATGGATGAATTTCTAGAAACATATAAGCTATCAAGACTGAATCATGAAGAAACAGGAATTCTGAACAGATCAGTTACTAATAAAGAAATTGAATAAGTAATCAAAAATCTCCCAACAGACAAAAGTCCAGGACCAGATAACTTCACTACTGAACTCTACTGAACAAAGAAGAATATCAATCCTTCTCACACTCGTCCAAAAAACTGAAGCAGTTCATCAAACTCATTTTTCGAGGCCAGCATTACCCTTATACCAAAACCAGATAAAGTATGCTACAAGAAAAGAAAATTACAGGCCAATATCCCTGATGAACATAGATGCAAAAAATCCTCAACAAAATAGTCAACACACCAAATTCAACAATACATTAAAAGAATCACACACCACAATCAAGTGGGATTTATTCCAGGCATGCAAGGATGGTTCAATATCTGCAAATCAATCAATGTGATATAGCACATTAACAAAATGAAAGATAAAAATATGATCATTTCAGTAAATGCAGAAAAAGCATTTGGCAAAATTCAACATCCACTTATGATAACTCTCCACAATGTGGATACCAAAGTAACATACCTCAACATAATAAAGGCCATATATGACAAGCCCGCAGCTTACATCAAATTCAATGGTGAAAGGCTGAAAGCATTGCCTCTAAAATCAGGAACAAGACAAGGATGTCTACTCTGCCACTTTTACTCAACATAGTATTGGAGTCCTAATCAGAGCAATTAGTCAAGAAATAGAAATAAAAGGCATACAAATTGGAAAGGAAGAAATAAAAATGTTACTTTTTGCAAACTGGATTTTATGTATCTCCCTAAAGACTTCACCAAAAAACTATTAGAATAATGAATTCAGCAAAGTTGCAGGATACAAAAATCAATATACAAAAATTTTGAGTTTCTATGCACTAATAATTATCAGAAAGAGAAATTAACAATCCCTTTTACAATTGCATCAAAAAGAATAAGATACCTAGAAATAAATTTCACCAAGGAGATAAATAATGTCTACACTGAAAACTATAAGACAATGATGAAAGAAACTGAAGAAGACACAAAAAATGGAAAGATATTCTGTGCTCATGGATTGGAAAAGTTAATATTGTCAAAACGTCTATACTACCCAAAGCAAAATATAGATTCAATGCAATCCCTATCAAAATTCCAATGGCATTTTCCACAGAAATAGAACAATGCTAAAATTTATATGGAACCACAAAAGATCCTGTCAGCCAAAGCAATCTTGAAAAAGAACAAAGCTGAAAGCATCACACTGCCTATACTACAAAGGTATAGTAATTGAAACAGTATGGTATTGGCATAAAAACAGACACATAGATCAATGGGACAGAACAGAGAACCCAGAAATAAACCTATGCATATATGGTGAATTAATTTACGACAAAGGTGCTAAGAATATACAATAGGGAAAGGATAGTCTCTCAATAAATGGTGCAGGGAAAACTGGGCAGCCACATGCAAAAGAATGAAACTGGACCATTATCTCACACCATATGCAAAAATTATTTCAAAATGGATTAAAGACCTGAATGTAAGACCTGAAATCATAAGACTCCTGTAAGAAAACACAGGCAATAAGCTCCTTGACATTCATCTTGGCACCGTTTCAGATTTGACATCAAAAGCAAAAGCAACAAAAGCAAAAATAAACAGGTGGGATCACATTTTACTAAAAAGCTTCTGCACAGCAAAGGAAACATCAACAAAATGAAAAGGCAACCGACTAAGTGGGAGAAAATATTTACAAATCATATATCTGATATGGGGTTAACATCCAAAATATATAAAGAACTCATGGAACTCAACAGCAAAAAAACAAAAAACCCTATGCTATTAAAAATTGGGCAGAAGATTTGAATAGACGTTTTTCTGAAGAAGACACACAGATGGTCAGCAGGTTCATGAAAAGATGCTCAACATCACTAATCATCAGGAAAATGCAAATGAAAACCACAACAAGATTATCACCTCACACCTGTCAGAATGGCTATTATCAAAAAGACAAGAAATGATGAGTCTTGGTGAGGATATGGAGAAAAGGGAACCCTAGTGTACTGTTGGTGTGAACGTAAACTGATGTAGGCACCTTGGAAAACAGTATGGAGGTTCCTCAAAAAATTAAAAATAAAACTACCATATGATTCAGCAATACCACTTCTGGGTTTTTTGGTTTTTTTTTTTTTGCAGTACACAGGCCTCTCACTGTTGTGGCCTCTCCCATTGCAGAGCACAGGCTCCGGACGCGCAGGCTCAGCGGCCATGGCTCATGGGCCCAGCCGCTCTGCGGCATGTGGGATCTTCCCGGACCGGGGCACGAACCTCTGTCCCCTGCATCGGCAGGCGGACTCTCAACCACTGCGCCACCAGGGAAGCCCACTTCTGGGTATTTTTATCCAAAGAAAATGAAAACACTAACTTAAAAAGATATATGCACCACCTTGTTCAGTGTGGCATTATTTACATTAGCTAAGATATGGAAACAACCTAAGTGCCCAATGATGTATGAATGGATAAAGAAAATGTGTTATATATAAACAATGGAATATTACGCAGCCGTAAAAAAGAATGAAATCTTGCCATTTGCGACAACATGGATGGACCTTGAGGGCATTATGCTAAGTCAAGTAGGTCAGACTGAGAAAGACAAATACTGTATGATCTCACTTATATGTGAAATCTTAAAATATATATATATGAGCTCACAGATACAGAGAACAGATTGGTGGTTCCAAGAGGCAGTGAGTGGGTCAAGGGGTGGGCAAAATGCAAGAAAGGGGTCAAAAGGTACAAACTTCCACTTGTAAAATAAATCATAGAGATGTACTATACATTATGATGACTATAGTTAATAATACTGTATTGCATATTTGAAAGTTCCTAAGAGAGCAGATCTTAAAAGTTCTTATCACAAAATAAAATTTTTTTGATAACTATGTATGTGACGCATTTAACCAGACTTACTATGATCATTTTTTACAATTAAAAAGAATTTTTAATTTAAAAAAAACCCTTAGTTGATTCAATACACCATCTTAAAATTAAACCATATCACAAACACAGAGTTATTAGAATTATTCTGGCAGTTAATTTAATGATTAGAAAACCCCCAAAAAACAACTACTGAGAGATGAATAATCTGGAACAGTCACTGGTTTTTCTCATTGTCTTGTTTTCTTGCTTTTGCACAGTCCTTTTTGTTTCTTGCTAGCACTATACTGTACATTTCTTCAAAACACTATATGGTCAACAAAATGACAGTAAAAGTTATCTTCTATCTCCACCAAGAACTGAAGAAAAGGAAACAACACAGAAGGGATTTAACTTAATTAGGCCAAATGTCTCCCTTGAGAAATTACTTAGAACACATCTTCACATATTTAAAATGTGAGGATTTTTTAAAACTTGGGGTTTTGAACAATTGAGAAATAAGACTGCTTGCAAATGACAGACTGTGTGCTTTTCATGACCCCTTTTCAGCTCTGCTCCTGAAGGAAGAGAGCCATTAAACACAGGGTAACAGGGGCTTCCCTGGTTGCGCAGTGGTTAAGAATCTACTTGCCAACGCAGGGGACACAGGTTCGATCCCTGGTCCGAGAAGATCCCACATTCTGCGGAGCAACTAAGCCCGTGTGCCACAGCTACTGAGGCTGTGTTCTAGAGCCTGCAAACCACAACTACTGAGCCCACGTGCCACAACTACTGAAGCCTGCGCACCTAGAGCCCATGCTCTGCAACAAGAGAAGCCACCACAATGAGACGCCCACATACTGCATCGAAGAGTAGCCCCCACTCGCCGCAACTAGAGAAAGCCCACGTGCGGCAATGAAGACCCAACACAGCCCAAAAAAAGAAAAAAGAAAAAGAAAAAAAGTGGAAGCCAAATGTTAAAAAAAAAAAAATAGGGTGACAATGTGACTTTACATCACAAAATTATTTAAAATAGAAAAAGCAATTATCAGTTTACATTACTATTCTACTTTAGAATGTAACATAAAGCCTACCAAAGAGTAACAATACTGGCCTGTATCAAAATGGGAAAAAGAATGGAGCAGGAAATGTACCTAGCACTCCCAACTGTTAAGCTAGGATTCAGTAGTTCTACCTTTCAACATGCTATAATGTGCACAATTTATCAACTTTGGTCACATATTATTTGCAATATTTGTGCAGGTTAAGTTTAGTCACTTAAGTGAAAATCTTAAAAAGGGTTCTTCATCTGGTAATGGGCAAGTAGCTCCTAAGGGACCAGCCCACCGGAAGAAAACTACTATACTAATCTCTGGACAAGACATTTTAAAGAGAATAGAGCTAAAAGAACAAAACAGATGTGTCGTATGCCATCCACCACAGAGAATACAAAGTTTGAAGTTTGACTCTAGTCAAGACAAATGCCCACTTAAAAACAAAATAAACAAACAAAAACACTCTTTGGAGGAATATAACAGAATCCTGAGCCATATAATTCAGTGTTCAAGACTCAACAGAAATTAGGTATATGAAGAAAGAAAACATGACCCGTAATCAAGAGACAAAGTCTCAGAGCAGACCATCCCCAAGATGACCCAGCTCTTGAAATTAGAAGAGGAGAATTTTAAAGCAGCTACAAGAAATTACACACAGGATGTAATGTAAAATATGCTTGTAATGAATGGAAAAAAAAACAAAAAACAAAATCTCAGAAAAGAAACAGAAACCTAAGAAAGAATGAAAAGAAAAGTCTAGACGGAACTTCCCTGGTGGTCCAGTGGTTAAGGCTCCACACTCAATCCCTGGTCAGGGAACTAGATCCCGCATGCCACAACTAAGACCCCGGCGCAGCCAAATAAATAAAGATTAAAAAAAAAAAAAAAAACCTCTCTTGAGGGGATTGTTAAAAAAAAAAAAAAAAAAGCAAGGTCTAGAACTGAAAATACAATCTATAAATAATTAACCAATTGGGCTTAATAACAAATTTGAGGTAAAAAAGTCAGTACAATTAACAACAGATCAATACAACAACAAAGTCCAAAAGCACACGGGCGCACGCACACACACACACACACAGCCTAAGGGACTTGTGGGATAATACCAAAAAGGCTGACGTGTGTAACTGAATTACCAAGAAGTAGAGAAAGAAGCAAGTTTTCTCCACAGGTAGCAAAAAGAATGAACCTGCTTACAGGTTAGCATCAATCATTAGCTATTTTGAATAACAGAGACTCGCAGCTTTCCCAAGAGAGTTGAAAATTTAAACAGGAAATGTAAACTCTATCACTTTTACTGATAGCCCCTTTAGGAATTCGAAACAACCAAATTATAAATGTTCTTGTGTTTTAATGCCTCTGATTCCCTCAGGTTAGCAATGTGCACAAGCTTTGTTGAAGGAGTTCTTAAATACAAACATAACAACTTACAAGAAAAAGACTAATGTCTCTGAGGAAATCTTTCCAGAAATATTTTGAAGAATCAGTCACACACAACAACACAAAAGGGAGCTGTCAAAGTTCCACAAAAATGGTTATGCTCTGTCCTGCTCTACAGCACAAAACACAAATTTCAAATCTTTAATTGGCTCGTAACAACCCCAAGTATATAGGATGGAGGAGGTTTTAAAATAACTTTTTTTTAAGTCATGATATTTTTTAAAACCAAAAGATATTATTATAATTCAAATTATATGAAGGCATAGAAAGAAAAGAGAGGTTATTACCTTGACAGCTTTCTGGGAATTGGGCAGTCCTTCCTCAATGTCTTCTAAAAGAATTCCTCCTAAGCCTCGCTGGTCATGCTTATCTAAAAGCCGAAGGAGGGCCTTCTTATCTTTCAAGTTGTACTTGGGCTTGAAGGCATACTTTCCATCTACTACTTCAATTTTGGGATTATTGACTAATGCCTGTAAGAGTGACACAATTTGGACATATTAACAAAAGGAAATACCATATATACATTATTTAATTCTACCAATTATTAAAAAACCACAATACTCCTATTACAGTGGCAAACTAAAAGTATCCTGTGGATATCAAAAGATCTAAAATACCGGACATCCAGGATCCAAAACAACAGGCAGAGACCAGCATGGTGCTCATTTTTTATAAAAGAAACTGTTTATTATTTATATAGATTCTTTGGATGAGAAAGAAACCACTTTATTACAACTGCTTTGAAGAACGCTGTACCCATACTGTTTCAGAAGACAAAAGAGGTAAGGATCAATAAAACACCTATTAACATCACTAGACAAAGTGAAATGGGTACTGCCTACCCCACCCTCAATGTATAGTTTATCACATATCGGGATTATAATGTGAGAAACACTACCCTGGGATGAAAATACCAATAGTCAGTCTGCTCCACATGCTATCAAATGGCACTAGCCGCTGTGGAAGGAACTGAAAAGGACCAGACTAGTGCGTATAAGAAATTTACCTATAACGTTGTCAGCTGAGATTGAAACTGAGTAAGAATGCAGAAATTACTGAATATAATTATGTTTCTAGTCAGTCCTGTTGTGTAGCTAGTATCAGAAGGAAAGCCCTTCAAGACAGAGCAACCCTATTAATTTTCTTCTACAGCTGCCAGCCTGATCCTGAAAGGATAAAGAGAAGAAACACAGAAAGAAGAAAGGAGGGAGAATAGAATAGTAATTAAAATAAACTTTACCTACTGTGGGTAGTCCATGAAATTTCAAGATTAGGTAAAGCGTCAAAATTTAAATGTGGATTACCACTATTGGTATATCACTAATATAGTGAGCTACAATGATACTAACTGGTTCACTTTAAATTATTAAAATCAAGAACAATATATGCTCGATAAAATTAATTAAATTCTATTTTAGGAAGTTTACATTTGGTCTTTAGAATCAGCACTGGTCCTAGAAAGTTGTCTTATTAAATTGTCATTTCATACTTAAACAGAAAAGAGACAAAGATCTCAATTTTTAAAGTGCTACTCATTTCCAAATTTGCATGGTCACTGATCGCTGGGGATTCCTTTTCTTCCAATGTTGTGTGGAACATATATACAATGTTCATGATTATTTTTCCAAGTAATCTGCTAGAGGCAGTAACGTCACTATCAGATCGTAATAGCAGTAGCGGTATAACAAGTATCTTGCTTAACAAAATATCTTGCTTTCCCTATAATACCTCATGCTTTAAATGTCCTAAAACATAGAAACAATACAACTTGCCAACATGTACATGATAAATTTAGCAATTCAAAATAAGCATAAATTATTCTGTAAAAAGTTAAAAATTGGTACAATGACTGACTTCTTTATAACTTTTATGCTAAAGTCTTTGACATTTTTAAATAGATACATAAGGTTGTATGAAAATAAGTCAATCTCAAAATGTGTATGTTTAAAGAAAAACCCTATACCAATTCTTTTAAGAAAAAGCAAAAATTATCATATCTCAGTATATGAAAACCCTAGTTACAGCAAATTTTTTTTTTTTTTACAGTAACTTAAGCCTATTCTTACCTCAGTCATTAGCCATTGTTTCTGCTTGAGTCCAATATCTAAATGTTGTGTTTCATCCAAAATTTCTTCTAAAGTAAGAGGATGTGTATCTCCTCGCTGATGCCGTGTCTATTGCAGTAAGAAACTGTTATTAGAAGACAGGCTTTTTAAATGATTTGGGGGGGGGGGGCTGGGGAACACGCTGTGCAACTTGTGGGATTTTAGTTCCCTGACCAGGGATTGAACCCAGGCCCTCAGCAGTGAAAGCACAGAGTCTTAACCACTGGGCTGCGAGGGAATTCCCTGGAAGACAGTTTTAAAATGCTAGATGCGGGCTTCCCTGGTGGCACAGTGGGTGAGAGTCCACCTGCCGATGCAGGGGACACGGGTTCGTGCCCCAGTACGGGAAGATCCCACATGCCGTGGAATGGCTGGGCCCGTGAGCCATGGCCGCTGAGCCTGCGCATCCGGAGCCTGTGCCCCACAGCGGGAGAGGCCACAACAGTGAGAGGCCCGCGTACCGCAAAAAAAAAAAAAAAAAGGTAAAATGCTAGATGCATTAAATAATAGTTACCAGTAAATTAATCTTTTCAGGAATGCAGAATGTGTATTATTTAAGGCAGTACAATTATAGTGATGAAGAGAATGGACTATAAAATCAGACAGAACCAAGTTCAAACTTGTAGCTATATAAAATCAAATGACAAACTGAGAAAAAAAATGTGCAATTTGTATCACAAAGAGTTAGCCTTCCTAATATTTTAACAGGTCCAAAAACCTAACAAGAAAATGACCCAATGACAGGAACACAAAAAGCACAAAAAAGAGATACAAATGACCTTAGACATATGAAAAGATACTCAACTTCCACTAAGGTATTTCTTATCACACCAGCAAAATTCCATGTTTGACAACTCTATTGATGAGGCTGTAAGGAAACAGGCCCTCTCATAGACTGCTGGTAAGAATGCAAATTGATACAACTCCTACAGAGGGAATTCGGCAATATAAATGCATTGAAACCCCCGACCCAGCAAGTCGGCTTCTAGGAATTTACCTTACAGATAAACCACAATGTAGAAAAGCAGCATTGTTGTAAAAGAAAAATTAGAAACATTAGTTGTATTAAGACGTACTATTAGAACTATTAACAACACTAAGTTGTATTTGAAAAAAACTAAAGTGGCCATCAACAGAGGACTGATTAAATAAACTACAGCACATCTATGCTACTATACAGATGTTAAAAAAAGAAAATACAGATGTTCGCTATATGCTAATTTGGAAAGATGTCCAGGACAAACTATTAAGTTAAAAAACATATGTAGGGGGGCTTCCCTGGTGGCGCAGTGGTTGGGAGTCCGCCTGCCGATGCAGGGGACAGGGGTTCGTGCCCTGGTCCGGGAGGATCCCACATGCCGCGGAGCGGCTGGGCCCGTGAGCCACAACTACTGAGCCTGAGCATCTGGAGCCTGTGCTCCGCAACGGGAGAGGCCGCGACAGTGAGAGGCCCGCGCACAGCGATGAAGAGTGGCCCCCGCTCGCCGCAGCTGGAGAAGGCCCTCACATGGAAACGAAGACCCAACACAGCCAAAAATAAATTAATTAATTAATTAAAAAAAAAAAAAAAAGAAAAAACATGTAAGTGGCACAGTGGTGTGCATCAGAATCACCTGAAGGAAGGGCTTGTGAAAACACAGACTGCTGAGCTGCACTCCCAGAGTTTCAGATCAGTAGATCTAGGAAGGGGCCCAAGAATTTGCACTTCTTACAAATTCCCAGGAGATGCTGATGCCATTGGCTGGAGAATGACACATTGAGAACCACTGAGCTAGGCTAAACCAAACTAACCAAATTTTTCAACATGATTTTTTACATAAGTGAGATACAACCACATAAAGCGATAATAGTGAGATCAAGAGAGAAATCAACCCATCAAAAACAAAGTGCACCATTGATTTGTCATCTTAGAACTAGAGCAGTGTCTCATATGGACCTAACGGTATCTCTTGAACCTTCTCCATATAATTTCTACATAATTCTCATCGAGCAATTAAAGAGCTCTTCCATCAGTAAATGAATAAACTATGAGGAGTATTTTGTGTTGCCTTTTTCCTTTCTTTCTGAGTTCTTGGTTTTATCGGCTCTTCAAAAGGGGTACATAAGGGGCAGTTGAAGACTTTCCAAGAATCAGTTTACAGATCATCTTCTGAATGTACTCTTTCCCTTTCAAAACAGGTCTGCCCCCTTTTTACAACAACAAAAAAAAGGTATAACTCTCACCTCCACCCAGAATTTATACTGCAATGCCCAGAGGTATATTAAACTCCAGGGACTCAAACAAAAGGGCAAGTCAAAAAAATATTGTTTTGGGGAAGCCTTCATAAATGATAAATTGAGGTATCAAACTATCCACTATAGACAGGGCTTCTTGTCTCTTCCAGTCCTAAATATTTTTCTAGGAGTTAAAAATAGGATATTTTGGGCTTCCCTGGTGGCACAGTGGTTGGGAGTCCGCCTGCCGATGCAGGGGACACGGGTTCGTGCCCCGATCCCGGAAGATCCCACATGCCGCGGAGCGGCTGGGCCCGCGAGCCATGGCCGCGGAGCCTGTGTGTCCGGAGCCTGTGCTCCGCAACGGGAGAGGCCACAGCAGTGAGAGGCCCGCGTACAGCAAAAAAAAAAAAAAAAAAAATAGGATATTTTGTCCTTGCTATGACATTCTAAATTCTGATGAATTACAGTTTATGGGCAATTGAGAGCTGTTCCCTTTAAACAATTCTGTCTCTTCCATCCCCACACACCCTACCTCCATGCCATACTGTCCAGGAATGCATCGCTCTTAGGGGAGAATCTCCAAATAAAGGGAACACTGGTAAGAAGTATCTAATGATAAACAGGTTTTTTCAGGTATTTTCATATAAGTAATTCTCTTCAGCAAATCTCAAAATCCGTTCCTCGAATATTTATTAGCCTGAAGAAAACGCACATTTAAAGAACTGAAGCAGTATCAATAAAGGAGGCTGATTCTTTTAAATGTAACAAATATTTTCTCGGACAACCAAAATGTTCAAATCATGCTACATAAAACCCATAGACAAAAACCACATAGGAACAGTTTTAGATGGAGGGTGCACTATTAAATGTGGTAGTTAAAACCTACTTTATCAAATCATATCATGAAATTTTCATTCTAATTAGTCTATTCTCATTACGTTTTAAATATTTAATATTTCTACCTCCTATTAAAAAAATAAGTCATAGCTAGCTGTAAAACCAATTCATTTTTAGCAATAGGTATCCTTCTCCTTCGTTAATCACCCTAAGATAAAATTTACAGTTATTTCTGAATCATTCCCTTTTATTTATATCTAAAAGCTGAATATCAGAGATGGAAGATACAAGCACACACATTTAGAAAAGGAATAACACACTGTTTAACACACCTTTGCTTCATAAACATTTGATTATTTATAATGATGCAGTGTTTCATGATGGTAGACTGTGTATTTATTTTTTAAATTATATAAAAATGGAAAAATTCATTCTTTTTGATCCTTATAATTTTAATCTCAACTACCTTAGTAGTATCTGTTAGTATTCATTCCATACTATATTTCTCAGTGACTTTTATATTACTTAAAATATGATAAAAAATAAGTTTGGTATATCTGGTTGGTCTGACAATGGAGACTAGCTTTGTTAACCAGAAAATAATGTCCATAAACTGAGTATGCTAAACCTTCAACCTGACAGTTTTGGCAAAAAATATATTTATACACCTAAGATAAAAGTATTTCATCAAAAAAAATTGCACTGGCAAAGGTGTGTTGAAACTAGTATTTTTATTTTCTCAACTGCTTCTGAATATATCAGATTAACCAAAGTACCGATATGGGGAAGAAGAGGAAGCTGATATAATTAGACATTTACTGAGTCTTGGTAAAACCTTTTTGATACATTTCCTAGAAACTAAGTAGATGGTTAAGGACCAGGTAACAAATCCTCTGGCAAGTTAGGTGATTCCCATTCTTTTGCTTTCAACAAAACTGAAGAAGGACCTCACAGAAGTGTCAACTGATAAATGTTTGATGATAAATCACCATGTAATTTCTGGCATACAACTTGGAAGGTTTTGCTATCACAAAATTAGAATGAACTTATTTATATGAACATTTATTTCTCAGCACTTAAACCTACAAGATCTCAAAATAAGACCAGAAATTGGTGCCGAATCCTGTTTCATTCTATTGGTAAATAATATATTATCTCCAGACACAAGAACCACTGGAGAGATAAGACAGCTCCATTTATTTCATTAAAAATGGATTTCTGTTGCATAATTATTACATACAAAATGAATTTTAATCAAAATTTTAATATATTTATGTTATTCTAATCAACTATGTGGTAATAGTAATTATAATGATAGCTCAAACCAGAAAATATTTAGAGCCCTATGGTTATAGGGAAAACATTCCTAATTTCAATTTATATACATATTATTGTGACAAAGGAGTTTGACAGATGATCAATAGAAGATTTCCAAACACTAAAATACATAACATTAGGATAAAATTCAGTGGGAGTAACAGAACTGACATACAAGTTGAAAGGAAAATAATTAAAATTTCCAACCAGTAAAGTTTGTTTTCATATTTTTAAAAAATGGCATTTAGATTCCCTGAGATAAATTTAAGAGCGCTGTATTTTACTGAAGTATTACAATATGCCAGAAATTTCATCTTGTGTCACTATTTAGACTTTTGTTATAACACAGACTCACAGACATAGAAAACAAACTTATGGTTACCAAAGGGGGAAGGGGGGGGTTTGAAGAGTTTGGGATCAACAGCTACACACTACTATATATAAAATAGATAAGCAAGGACCTACTGTATAGCACAGGGAACTATATTCAATATCTTGTAATAACCTATAATGGAAAAGAATCTGAAAAAGAATATACATATATGTATACCTGAATCACTTTGCTACACACCTGAAACTAACACAACATTGTAAATCAACTATACTTCAATTAAAAAAAAACCTTTTGCTGAAAAATTACCCTTATCAATTTAAATATGTGCAAAGGGACACACAGTTTTTCAAAATTGTTTCAGGGAACGTATGAGTAAAAATTTGAAGATCGTTGTCATAGATTAACAAAGCAATAAGGGTCTCTAGATAAATGAAAACTGTTTTTAGCAAAGTAGCAAAAACATGACATTTAAATGTCAGTCTCCCTCAAAAGACTGACAGCCTCGAGGGCATACATTTCGTCTGGGTATTCATACCATTCATGCCATAACAGCAGATAGTAGGTTTTAGTATTGCTTACCATGTGGGGGAATGGATGGATGGAATGAAAGGTAAATGCCTAAGTGTCAGAGTATATTATTTGATAATGGGAAATTATAAACTAACACATTTCTACCAGAAATCAAATACAAACCACAGATTTCAGATATAGCTAGACAGACACCAGGTCTCTTAAATTATAAAAGAAAAGACTTCACATAAAATTTGATTTATATACTAAGGAATAGCTGAAATTTGAAATAATAACAAATACAGTACTTTCTTTGACTTTTTTTCAAGAGATACAACTAGTAACTAAATGGGAATAAGTGTTTGGCAGACAAAGGGGGTAAATCTGAAATCACTTAGCCATTTTAGCTATAAATGAAATTTCACTTTCATTAATTAAGTTAGGGTTCAGAATCCTTAGTAAAGCCAAAATGTCATACCATCAAAACTTCAAAATTTACTTGAAAAAATACTAAATCTCCCATCAAATATTAAACTCCAATTCTTTTGTGAGTCAAAGTTTTTCTGAGACACTCAGTAATTCTCAAATTTTCTCCTCCAAGATATAGAAAAGCCACCACCACCATCTGCCTGAACTATGTAGCTTTTTACTTCTCACATCAATGGAAGTAATATCCTGTAAATCGTTCACATTTTCTCATTGGTTTTGTCAGCAGGTATTGACTAATTAAGAGGTGGCTGTATCTACTGCCTGAGCACAATTTTATTAAGTGAAATGGTGGGCATAAATTGTGTACTTGAACTAATGTAATGTAATGTAAATCAAATACACTTAGATGACTCACTGAAATGCTAACTTGATATAATGTAAAAGGCTTCAGGCAGTAAATCTTTTTTTTTCTTTTTTTTACAGTTTTGAGGTATAATAGGCATAAAATAAGCGACACATATTGAAACATACAATTTGATAAATTTTGACATGTATATACAAATTTACTTCTGAAAATTCCAATCCCCTTCTTCTGCCAGAAGTCAACAGAACTTCTGTTAGTTGAGAAAAGTACTTACCTTCATGTAATTCACAATCTTAGCAAGAACGCCAAACTTATATCCAGAGCTTCCTGATAGAGCTTTCAAGTTAAATGATCCATTGCTATGATCTGAAAATGAGGTTCAAAAAGCAATTATAACATTTTCATATTAGATGTGATTATTGACTTTTAAGCAACTAAGATGATTTTAACTCCGGTAAAATATTTGTTTTGGAGTCTTCCTATCTAGTAAATTCTACCCTATAAAATTTTGGTGACACATTCAAAATCTTTGCATGCATAATAACTATTTTCTCACCAAGGATGGAAGCAAAGTATAAATAATTCAAAGGCATTAAAATACATTTCTTTTATAAGCACCTTTATATCCCTCTTTCCTTAAGTCTGATTAGATTTCCACCATAATTAAAAACAAGGTTTTTTAAACAAGAGGACAATACAAATCTCAATCTGATCCATAGTGCTTTTCTAACAACCTTAAAAACCATGAGAAGTGAGTGGATTATTTCTAAGGGATAAAAAGTTCAATTTATCACCAATGACATCAATTTCTGCTTATCAACTTAAAAAAAATAAATGGGTTATAAATTAATGGGAATTAATAAAAAGTATGATACGATAACTTTTTTTTTTTTTTTTTGCGATACGCGGGCCTCTCACTGTTGTGGCCTCTCCCATTGCGGAGCACAGGCTCCGGATGCGCAGGCTCAACGGCCATGGCTCACGGGCCCAGCCGCTCCGCGGCATGTGGGATCTTCCCGGACCGGGGCACGAACCCGTGTCCCCTGCATTGGCAGGCGGATTCTCAACCACTGCACCACCAGGGAAGCCCTCGATAACTATTTTAAGGTAAATTTTAAAGATATATTAGGAATAAAAAAAATAAGCACTGTGTTCGCGTTGACAGCACATATACTAAAATTGGAACAATACAGAGATTAGCATGGCCCCTGCGCAAGGATGACACGCAAATTCGTGAAGCATTCCATATTTTTTTTTTAATTATTTCATTTATTTATTTATTTATTTATTTATGGCTGTGTTGGGTCTTCGTTTCTGTGCGAGGGCTTTCTCTAGTTGTGGCAAGTGGGGGCCACTCTTCATCGTGGTGCGCAGGCCTCTCACTATCGCGGCCTCTCTTATTGCGGAGCACAGGCTCCAGACGCGCAGGCTCAGTAATTGTGGCTCACGGGCCTAGTTGCTCCGCGGCATGTGGGCTCTTCCCAGACCAGGGCTCGAACCCGTGTCCCCTGCATTGGCAGGCAGATTCTCAACCACTGCGCCACCAGGGAAGCCCCATCCATATTTTTACCTAAGTGTCCATCAACAGACGAATGGATAAAGAAGATGTGGCACATATATACAATGGAATATTACTCAGCCATAAAAAGAAACGAAATTGAGTAATTTGTAGTGAGGTGAATGGACCTAGAGTCTGTCATACAGAGTAAAGTCAGTCAGAAAGAAAAACAAATACCATATGCTAACACATATATATGGCATCTAAAAAACAAATGGTTCTGAAGAACCTAGGGGCAGGACAGGAATAAAGATGCAGATGTAGAGAATGGACTTGAGGACATGAGGAGGGGGAAGGGTAAGCTGGGACAAAGT
The DNA here is from genome assembly GCF_964341445.2 of Mesoplodon mirus. Lineage (NCBI taxonomy): Eukaryota > Metazoa > Chordata > Mammalia > Artiodactyla > Ziphiidae > Mesoplodon > Mesoplodon mirus. The sequence goes on along the minus strand of NC_138996.1, from coordinate 17,808,981 downwards.
GAGAGAGTGGCATGGACATATATACACTACCAAATGTAAAACAGATAGCTGGTGGGAAGCAGCCGCGTAGCACAGGGAGATCAGCTCGGTGCTTTGTGACCACCTAGAGGGGTGGGATAGGGAGGGTGGGAGGGAGACGCAAGAGGGAGGAGATATGGAGATATATGTATACGTATAGCTGATTCCCTTTGTTATAAAGCAGAAACTAACACAAATTGTAAAGCAGTTATACTCCAATAAAGATGTTTAAAAAAACACACACATAAGCACCGCCACTGCATAAACGTGGATACTTAAAAAGGATGTAGCATGAAACAACGAGCAATCTACATAGAAGGTCATTTGGTTCAGAACATATACCATTCTGTTGCATATTTACAGGCAGAAATCCTAATGCTACCATTGCAACACAAATGCATTCTATTAGTCACAGGCAGGAAGAGTAAAAAAAAGTCACTGTAAATACCAGGAAGACATTTCAGAAGTACACATTCTATTAGCCAGGCATCAGATCAGATATTATAAAGTTCCCGTGTGGCTGACCCACAAAGGAAGAGGTTAAATAAAAGGGAGGAGAGTCCATTTCTGGCACCAGTTTGGTAATAATAATTTAAACAAAAGAATGCATTAGAATAACCACAAGTCAAATGTAACAACTGTCAGAGGTCCACAGGAACAGCTTCTAGAAGGCAACATAATATTCCTTTGAGATTAGTTAGTGAAAAGGCTTTACTGAATTATTTTTTGAGACCTCATATGCAATTTTCCTTTAAAAATAATTTTGTTGGGCTTCCCTGGTGGCGCAGTGGTTGAGAGTCCGCCTGCCGATGCAGGGCACACGGGTTCGTGCCCCGGTCCAGGAGGATCCCACATGCCGCGGAGCGGCTGGGCCCGTGAGCCATGGCCGCTGAGCCTGCGCGTCCGGAGCCTGTGCTCCGCAACGGGAGAGGCCACAACAGTGAGAGGCCCACGTACCGCAAAAAAAAACAAAAACAAAAAAACAAAAAAAACCCACTTTGTTACAATTTTAATAATATAATAACTTAATTGACACATTAAAGCCTTCTTTACTATGTTTTCAAAAATAGCAATATTAAGAATGCCTTACGGGGACTTCCTTGGTGATCCAGTGGTAAAGAATCCGCCTTCCAATGCAGGGGACGTGGGTTCCATCCCTGGTCAAAGAACTAGGATTCCCACATGCCGTGGGGCAACTAAGCCCACATGCCACAAACTACAGAGCCCACGCGCTCTGGAGCCCATGTGCCACCACTAGAGAGAGAAAACCCACACGCTACAACTAGAGAGAAGCCCACGCGCCACAACGAAGGGCCTGCGTGCCACAGCTAAGACCCAACACAGCCATAAATAAATAAACAAACAAACAAAAAACGAACAAACAAATAATAAAACTCTATTCCCTTGGCAAGATTCTAAAAAAACAAAGAATGCCTTACAGGTGTGCTTTCACATTTACTACTTCAATTATGAAATACTTCCTACATGGTTCATTTTCCCAAGGTTTCAGGAAACTCATAACGATAATAGTAACTAACACTTATTGAACACCTACTATTGCCAAGACCCATGCTAAATGATTTTCCCATTTAATCCCTCCTAAAAATCCTATTTAGGAGGTTTTACTGTCTCATTTTAAACCTAAGAAAGCTCAGAGTAATAAGTGGCAGAGTAAAGATTCCAACTCTGATATGTCTTGTATAAGAATCATTAACTAATATTTAACACAGGTTATTCCATCTCAAACTGGATATTTTGTCACAGTACAGAAATTCATAAATGCATATTTAGGGAATTCTTGTTTGACTTTAGGAAAATAATACTACATTTATCCTACACTGCTAAATAAACAACTAACTGGAAAGACTATAAATAACAGTTAAGGATCATGCTAAGGATAAGCACCATGCAAATGGTCAATCATGAAGCACATACAGTTTTGTTTACCATAAGGCCTCCAGTGTTTAACTCAGTGCCAGGCACAGTCAACAATAAATATTAATTGACTGAATGAATGAACATAATAAGAATATTTCCACATACCCCTTTACTGGCCCTAGAAACAAATGTGCCAATTATCCATAATTTAAAAAAATAAGTCTGCACAGCATTTACCCAGTCTGCTGTTGTTCTAGTAGCCACTCCCATAAATAAAAACCTTGAATGTTGGGCTTCCCTGGTGGCGCAGTGGTTGAGAGTCTGCCTGCCGATGCAGGGGACACGGGTTCGTGCCCCGGTCCAGGAAGATCCCACATGCCGCAGAGCGGCTGGGCCTCTGAGCCATGGCCGCTGAGCCTGCGCGTCCGGAGCCTGTGCTCCGCAACGGGAGAGGCCACAGCAGTGGGAGGCCCGCGTACCACAAAAAAAAAAAAAAAAACCTTGACTGTTAAGCTTAGACCACAACTCTAATACACTGTAAGAAAATCATTCTCTCTCTACGCATCCAACTGAAGATTCTTTTGCAATGTAACTTTCACAGACTGCTTTTTTTTTTTTAACACAGGTGGTGTACCTACCAAAACTTACTCTTCTCCCAAAGAGCAGAAATAAAAACCTTATTTCCTTTCTTCTTCCTCAGAATTTCATCTAAATCAAACCACCACATGGAAATAATCACTTCCAGAGAGCAAGATTTACGTAAATAACAAGTATTAGAAAGAAGAGAAAGAAAATATCATTTATGAGATCTTATGCACACTTCATGGAGGAAACACCGTGCTGGTAAACCTGGACTGTTTGTTTCCCAGGTTACTGCCTCTCTCGACATTATCTTCTAGCCCTAGCACTGAAATAATCACTGAAGGATCTGAAATTCTACAGCTAAGCACTATGGAATCATCAATTTGTTACTAACTCACAAATTCCTGTGCAGAAATTTAGCTTAAAGACAAAAAATAAGGCCAAATTAAGGGGTGACAGTTGAGAACGCAGACGGCTCTATTCAAATTTATGAATGATTTACTCCTAGGGTGGCAGGACTTAATGCAAATGCACGTAGAGGAAACTGTCAGCTGCACTGTGGTTCAACCAATAGAAGCACAGCTCCATCTTGGCTGTGCACTAGACTGCATTACAAACAGACGGATACCATCGCTTCAACTGCAGCCTTTCAGACAAGAGGTAGGTTATACGATCTTTTCATTTAATAATACATGTCCTTATGATACAATATAAATATTTTACCATAAAAACGAAGCAGAAAGCTTTTTTCCTACTAAAGACCCAAAAAAATGTATTCATTTCATTGTTTGGTAGGATTTTATTATGAAAATATGAAGACTATCTTTGCTATTTGATAAGCACCCTTACCATCTGTGCCTTAACAGAAAATCATTACATTTCCTACGAACCTAATCTATATCCAGACCTTAGAGTAAGCCATATGCATGTGATGCTAAGAGGTTACTTGCAAATTTCATTTTCTCCGAGCTATTTCATTTCAGCGGTTTGGTTTGTCTTAACAAAGGATTTTTCTTAAAGAAAAATCTAGACTAAAAGCAAATCCGGGACTAAAGCTTTCTGATTATATGTGCAAATTTAAAGCAGTTATTTATAAGAAAGTTTGCTGTATTTTAAGGAATATGAGAAAATAATTCAAAATTTTATTTGACTTTGAGTGTAGATGCAGAGAATGCCAATAAATTATCACATTGTGATTTTTATATAAAAATAAAAGGACCATAAAGGTACCATTACGTAGGCTGCATTATACTGTAACCAAAGAGACCATTTATAGAGCTTTAGACTTTCATACATTTTCATTAAAATAATTCCCTACAGTCAAATTTTAAAGTCTCTATCACTATAACATACAAATCATGCTATTAAATAAAAACCTTCTTAAGCAGTGTTTCTTTTTTTATATGCCACAAAAATATACATTTATCACAGTATTTCTATATAATGTTAAAGTTATTCTTAAACCGAACTTAAAATAAATACACAGTAAGTCGTTTTGATAAACTAAATTTTAAAATAAAAATATGCTCTAAGAAGAATTGGTTATGGGAGGAAGGAGGGTACCTTTCAAGGTAATAAGATTACTTTCATAGCTAACAGCAATCATTCATGCCTACTAAAAATTACTATTCAACTGCTGACCGAATTTCTAATTCTACAATATTAAAGCATGAAAAAATAATTATTTAGTAAATGCTAGAGTTCCAGGATATTACCTATATATACTGACCTAAAGATCCAACTTCTGTCCTTTTCTTTGCTGGTAATCTATTTTAAATTTTAAAGGGTTTTTTTTTTCGTAATTTTTATTCCTTCTGTTTCTTAACCAGTGTTCTGCTAGCATGAGCAAAGTATCCCTTACAAAGCCCAAAGGCTGCTGTAAGAAGATATTAGATCTCTCCAGGTTCAGTACAATGTGGTCAATTGCCTAGAAAACATTCCTGCTTGCTATACAAAGTATGGGAGCTCAAAAAAAGGTCTCAGATCAAATAAAAATAGCTTTGTCAAATAAAACAGTTAACTCATAACTCAAATTTCAGGTAAACTGTAGACAAAAACTCCTACCACCCACATTTTTTAAACATTATAATCAGCCTACATTTTACTGGCAATATATCTATAGTTAGTACAGATGGAGGCTCATTGTTCTTTAGCCAAACTAACTAAAGACATGGCCTAAGCCAGAGAGTTCCAGCATTGGGTGCGTTGTTCTACATATAAAGGCTATTACGATTAATTGATCATATTTCAAAGTGATATGCTTAAATGCACTAGAGAATTCAATTCAAGGCCTTTTTCCACAAATAGAGCAAAAGCATTATTTTATTCTGATCTGGCAATTCAAGGTTCCAGAACAGTTCCAAGTCCTATCCCTGTAAATATTTCACTAGGGCCTTTTATTTTTATTTTTTTTTTTTTATTTTTTTTTCCTTTTTGCGGTATGCGGGCCTCTCACTGTTGTGGCCTCTCCCGTTGCGGAGCACAGGCCCCGGATGCGCAGGCCCAGCGGCCATGGCTCACGGGCCCAGCCGCTCCGCGGCATATGGGATCCTCCCAGACCGGGGCACGAACCCGTATCCCCTGCATCGGCAGGCGGACTCTCAACCACTGCGCCACCAGGGAGGCCCTAGGGCCTTTTAAAATGGGAGGAAAAATAGATGATGGGAATAGAAAATAGAAAATAGAAATATTAGAAAATAATAATAAACTAAAAATTATATATATAAGAGACTGTTCCTACGTTTTACTGTTTGCTCTCACTTTTCGTAAGGCATGTTACAGCATTTGCTTCACATAAATTTACATTTTAATTTCAAAATTAGCCTCAAAATACAAGAAAATCCTAATGATAAATGTCTTTCTACGTATCTAATTATGTCTAATTCATCAAAGCAAGACTTAGATTTTATCCTAAACTTAACACACAAAATTATTAGAGCTCTACCGTACTCTGAAAGAATAAACCACATTAAATTTAAGGTGGAAAATGAATCTATATTACAGGATTTACTTTTTCCAGATATGCCCAGAAGCTAACTAAAAAGTGAATGTTTTGAGATGCTCATCAGTTTATCAACACACTCACAAATGGCAAACTGTCATCATTCACAACATAAACCTGACATGTATATATACTCTTTCTGAAAACTGCTTAGATGCTCCTAACTTACAAGTACCCTTGGAAATGGCACATACTGCTATCCAGTCACTATGGCAAGTATAATTATCATAAGCATATTTGTGTGTGGATAAAGTACACAGTCTAACCAAAGTCACAATTTACTAATCCTAATTTTTTAGAATTAATCCAAACACAATGGATTATTAAAAACCAAAGGCAAGGAAGACTTCTGGGTTTGAATAAATAATACCCTCAAATGGTTCAAAAACCAAAGGAATATAACAAGGTACGTCTTGACAAGTCTCACACACATCCCGGTCTCCCAACTCTACTCTCGAACCAACCCCACAAGTAATCATTGTTATTAATTTCTGTATATCCCCAAGATTTTTGTGCAGATACAAGCAACTAAAAATATATATGATTTCCCTTTTTCCCCTATACACTGTCCTGCACTTTGTTTACTTAACAACATATCCTAGAAATCTTTCCATGTCACTACAGTCACCCCATTCATGCTTAACATCCGAATGTGTGAGTATACTACATTAATTTAACCAGAAGAATAGTTCATTGATGGGTACAAGTTAACTTCAAAGTAAGTGAGTTTAGTTGTGTGTCTGTCTGCCTGCCCCGCTTCTTGCCTCCCCTTATCTCTCCCTTCCCATCTCTCCCCCTCCCTCCCTCTCGCTCTACTTTTTTAGGAGCAAGGGGACCTGAAAAATTTTTAAGCAGTTCACTTGTACCTCAAAAATAAATAGAATATAAAAGTTCCTTAAGCCAACTTTCTAATCATTCTAAAATTTTATTTTGATTACATTATTAGTCTTTACAATTTCTCCCCAGTCTTAAGAAGTCACCACAAATTTTAAAAGGCCTACTCATGGGACTTCCCTGGTGGCCCAGTAAAGAATCTGCCTTCCAATGCAGGGGACGCAGGTTCGATCCCTGGTTGGGGAACTAAGATCCCACATGCCGCGGGGCAACTAATCCCGCATGCCACAACTACTGAGCCCGCGCACCTCAACAAGAGAAAACCCAAACACCACAACTAGAGAGAAGCCCACGTGCCACAACAAAGACACGACACAGCCAAAAATAAAAATAACAATGAAATAAATATTAAAATAAATAAAAATAAAAAGGCCTGTTCATAATAAATTAAAATACAAAGTAATAAATTCAGTATAATTTCAACCAGGTATGAGTTATAGATTTATACAGCCAATGTCTAGGATAAAAGAAAAAAATTACAAGTTTGATATGTTACAGAGATAAGATTATAGGTGATGCATTTTTTTAATTAATTAATTTATTTATTATTTTTGGCTGTGTTGGGTCTTCGTTGCTGCGCACGGGCTTTCTCTATTTGCAGCGAGTGGGGGCTACTCTTTGTTGCAGTGTGGGGGCTTCTCACTGCGGTGGCTTCTCTTGTTGTGGAGCACGGGCTCTAGGCACACGGGCTTCAGTAGTTGTGGCACATGGGCTCTAGAGAGCAGGCTCAGTAGTTGTGGCACACAGGCTTAGTTGCTCTGCGGCATGTGGGATCTTCCCGGACCAGGGCTTGAACCCGTGTCCCCTGCACTGGCAGGCAGATTCTTAACCACTGCACCACCAGGGAAGCCCACAGGTGATGCTTTTAATTTTTATTTTAAATTGCTATAATGATATTTTTGATATCAATCATGAAAAAGCAGTTTAGATTAACGTTAATTAATAGGGTAGATAAATTTCAGAGGCATAATGTAGAAATTACCTCACTCTACTCTCTCCTCCCTCCCCTACCATTGTTTCCCCTGCAGTCAGTTCTAATGCCAGAGAAATCTTCAAAAGAAATTCCCAAATTTTAGAAAGGAATCAACCTGAAAGGCCTTAACAGAAAGTCTAAGGAATACTGTCATCAGTGCTGAAGAGGGCTAGGTTAGCCAAGGTAAAATTATTAGACAGACCCTCAAGCAATTCTTCCTGTTCTTTACCTACCCACATAAGTCGCACAATCCCCCATTTCACCAAGGTCCTAATCTTCTTCCTCTCCCTCTCCTCTATTAGCTCTGCTTTTTAAAAAGCACCTGAAACTCATTCACACTGAAGTAAAAATAATTGTAACAAAGTAAAAATAATTGTAAAAAAATAATTGTAACAATTGTTACCCCTCCCAGGAATGTCTGCATTTTAGCACTGCTAAAAATCCTAAAGGAGTTCCAAAGCTGAACATTTTTCAGGCATTTGTGTGTCTGTGCACATGCATTCATGACACTATCAGCAAGGCTGGATCAAAAAGGACTTAACTTTTGTCTCCGTTTGAGTTAGTTTCTATAGGTTACTTGACTATTTGTGTAAAAGGTGGTTAAGTTCAGAGGCAGCAACAACACAGAGGTGGAGGGGTAGCCTATCAGGACTCCATACTGCACAACCCCAATTTACACTGTATTCTACCTGAATGGCACCCACTCCACAACAAAACATGACTGGTGCTCCCCAGAGCTGTACAACGCAGCAGCCTGCTTTCTATAAGGGTGTGCTTGGAAGAGAAAAATTCAAAAGATAGAAGAGTAACTTTGAGGGCTTTCCCTGGTGGCGCAGCGGTTGAGAGTCCGTCTGCCGATGCAGGGGACACGGGTTCGTGCCCCGGTCCGGGAAGATCCCACATGCCGCGGACCGGCTGGGCCCGTGAGCCATGGCCGCTGAGCCTGTGTGTCCGGAGCCTGTGCTCCGCAACAGGAGAGGCCAAAACAGTAAGAGGCCCGCGTACCGAAAAAAAAAAAAAAAAAAAAAAAAGAGTAACTTTGAAAGGCTGGGTCTCTTGACATAGTTTGAAATACTGTAATGTAATGGGAAGTTACTCAAATACCTGTGTTCCAGACAATGCATTTTTGTATGTCCCAGAACAGAAGCAATTAATTCAATTACTGTCCATTAGTCTCTTGTCCCTCATTTCAAGATGAAAGGTGACCAAGCACCATAAATGGATTCTTAAATCCAACAAGAAAAAATGAATTTAAGCCTTTACTTTTGGCCTCAGATCATCAATTTAACCTTCAAAATATATGAAGGAAAAAAGGGAGGGACCAAGTCCATCCAAAGAAGTGAGATGATCCGCCACACAAATCAGATTTAAAGAAAAAAGAAAAAAAAACCTTAGAAAATATTAGTTTATTAACCCCAAAGTTTTAAAATTATACTTATAAAGGAAACAAATCTAAGGAATTATATTGTTATGTTTGGGGGTTTTAAGTCAGCTTTTAATCTTTTTTGGTGTGAAAATGATATTGTGGTTATATTTAAAGACAGAGTCCTCACCTTTTAAGAGATATATACTGAAATATTCCTAGATGAAGTGACATGATGTCTGGGATTTGCCTCAAAATAATCCAGGGAATGGAAGTGAGCAGAGATATAGACTGGCCAAGAATTGATCAATGAAGCTGTATTATAAGCACATGGGTGTTTATTGTACTCTTATACTTCTTTTTTTTTTTTTTCCACCTACTCTTATACTTCTGTACTACCTTGAAATTTTCTATAAATGAAACATACTCTCACACACAAGTTATCTCCAGCACTTAGAAAAGTATTTGTTGGGACCTCCCTGGTGGTCCAGCAGTTAAGACTCCACACTCCCAATGCAGGGGGCCCGGGTTCAATCCCTGGTCAGGGAACTAGATCCCACATGCTGCAACTAAGAGCCCACATGCCGCAACTAAAAGATCCCATGTGCTGCAACTAAAGATCCCACATGCCGCAACTAAAGACCCTGCATGCCACAACTAAAGATCCCGTGTACCCAACAAAAATCCCGCATGCTACAACTGAGACCCAGCACAGCCAAATAAATAAATAAATATTTTTAAAAAAAGGATTTGTTACACAGTAAGTAATCAATAAACATTTGTTTACAAGAATGAAAGTCTATTTACAACTATGTAGCAAAAAAATCACACAAAATAATTCATTTCTTTCATAAAAACAAGCACACAAACTGACAACAGTCGCTGAATTAGGGAAGTGGAACTATGGGGTATTTTCCTCTCATTTCAAAAGCTTCTTGGTATACAGAGGTATTTTATAATTTTTTCAAAAAGCCCGAGATATTTTTGGGGTTTTTGTTTATTTATTTTTGACTGGGTCAGGTCTTGGTTGCGGCACACGGGATCTTCACTGCGGCATGTGGGCTTCTCTCTAGTTGTGGTGTTCAGGCTTTCTCTCTCTAGTTGGGCACGCAGGCTCCAGAGCACGTGGGCTCTGCAGTTTGTGGCACGTGGGTTCTCTAGTTGAGGTGCGTGGGCTCAGTAGTTGAGACACGCAGGCTCAGTAGCCCTGTGGCATGTGGGAATCTTAGCTCCCCAACCAGAGATTGAACCCGCGTCGCCTGCATTGGAAGGTGGATTCTTTACCACTGGACCACCAGGGAAGTCCCCTTAAAAAGATGTTTTTGGGGCCTCCCTGGTGGCGCAGTGGTTGAGAGTCCGCCTGCCGATGCAGGGGATACGGGTTCGTGCCCCGGTCTGGGAGGATCCCATATGCCGCGGAGCGGCTGGGCCCGTGAGCCATGGCCGCTGAGCCTGTGCGTCCGGAGCCTGTGCTCCGCAACGGGAGAGGCCACAACAGTGAGAGGCCCGCGTACAGCAAAAAAAAAAAAAAAAGATGTTTTTGAATGATTAAGATAATAAAGTCATTTATTATTTTTAATACTATACTATCAGATCTTCAATCCTTACAGTCCCACTTAAGGCCCAACAAGTATCAAGTCAACAAGAGCAAAGCTTAATGCGAGAACAGTGAAACTTTAACTCACTGGCTAATTTTGTGAGATGGAATAATAATTTAATAATACATACCTTTGGGATGCTGAATTTGCCTGTTTTTTTTTTAATATTCCTGTCCATAGGTCATTTAGGTATTATGAAACATTTAAAACTATCATATACATAACCAAAAAGAATCCTAAGATTAAGGTCTCTTCATAGGCAACTTTAATCGAAAACTGTTTTATACTTATTCTGAAAACTGTCATTATTTGGCTTTTCTTTCTCTACTAATTTTCACTCAGCCATTATTTCCTGATTCAGATCACCTGTCCTGGAAGTTTAAAGGAGTGGAAATAGACAGAAATACACTGAACCAAGAAGGTGAGAAGGATGCACGAGGGCAATGGGAAAAGCTCTTCTGCGGACAGTTTTAAGAGCACAACTTTAAAATGCTAAGATTTTTTTTGTAGATAACAGCTCTCTGACCACTGCTTTAATCAAATTTTAAACCAATTCAGCTGCCTTTTTTTCCTCCCTCCATTAGCAGTTAATTTCTGTATATGAATCTTGATCATAAATATTTGTCTAACAAATGATATACATTAAAAAATACATAGTATGGATTACAGAGTACACTGCATAGATATCAAAAAAAATTCAAGAATACCATTCAGGCACTAATTCTGACAGAAAATAAGGAAGACTCATGCAGCCTATATAGATTTACTAACAAATCTTAGAAACTGACATTTGAATTGACCAATCTGTAGAGTTTGGTTACATATATTCATTTTCTACCTTTCTACAGATTCAAACGAGCGATATAAGAAGTGGAATCTCTAAGAATGGCCTCCCAGACCTCCAGCCTCTGGAATGAAACAACTACATCTGTTTATCAGTACCTTGGTTTTCAAGTTCAAAAAATTTACCCTTTCCATGATAACTGGAACACTGCCTGCTTTGTCATTCTGCTTTTATTTATATTTACAGTGGTATCTTTAGTGGTGTTGGCTTTCCTTTATGAAGTGCTTGACTGCTGCTGCTGTGTAAAAAACAAAACTGTGAAAGACTTGAAAAATGAACCGAACCCTCTTAGAAGTATGATGGACAACATCAGAAAACGTGAAACTGAAGTGGTCTAGTACTCTACATAAGATGAACAAAAGCTCTGAAAACAGCCGTCAGTTACTGAGAAAAAAAGAAAAATTTCGGAGGTCAACTGTTATTACAAAACTGACTATGAATAATTAGAAGATTTCTACTAGAAGGGAAAAACAAGTTAAATATGCACTTTGTGTGTGTATCGATTTCATTAAATATACAGTAAAACTTTCATAAATGTGAATAATTTACCAATTTATTTAAAATAACACTTCAAAAACTAGTTAAAAGATTCCTAGAACTCAATACTAGGCATTAAAAAGCAAACTGGAAACCAAAAGAAAGGCTTATGATCCCAAAATAACATACCTAAACAAACCATGTGAACTAAAAAACAGAGTACTATCCTTCATATATTTTGGTAATTAAAATGCTACTTAAAATACTTATCTAAATCCAAAGTAAAGTATTCCCACTTATACATTGTCCCTACTTACTAAGAAGCAATACTTTCTAGTTTATTGAAGACAACTTAAACATTTTTAAAGATTTAAGTTTTATGTAGGATTAGTGTAGAAAAAAAAGACTCAAAATACTCAGCAAGGTCACAAGGACACGTGCATAAACTTTTCATAAAACTGACCTATTGTTTAGTAAGAAATACATGGTATAAGATGAGCTGTTTTCAAACTAAAACTTCCTAGCATACCCCCCTAAATTGCATTTCTTGAGCTTGTTCTTTCACTATGCCCCTCGCATTCACACTCCCAAGGACTAAGATACCCAATGCAAAAAGACTGCCAGGTAACTCCCTGGCGGTTCAGTAGTTAGGACTGGACGATTTCACTGCCGGGACCTGGGTTCAATCCCTGGTCCGGGAATTAAGATCCCGAAAGCTGCGCAGTGTGGCCAAAAAAAAAAAAGACTGCCAAAAAAGTCAAGAGCAAGTCAAAAGCTAGGACCACTTAACACCTGTTAAGAAATATGGCAATCTTATTTCTTGGAATGCCAAAGGCTTTACAGTATTATATTTTATAACCCTGACACTATTTTGCTACTACCCATGAGCAAACCAAAATATGCTTTTAACCACTACACTATAACTGCCCTTAGACCAGAAATGTCACTCCTGGAAATTTATTCTGAGAAATTACTTCAAAAGAAAAAACTGAAGATACAAAGACTTTGTTTACAATAGCATTACTCAAAATAAAATAATTGGAAGTAACGGCACTTAACTAAATGTGTCTCATCAACATTAAGAAGCAACTGAAAATTATGGCAAAACAGAAAATACTTGATATGGGAAGTGAAAAATAAGTATCTGTCATTTTCAACTTAGAGGGCCCTACATGCCAGTCTGAAATCACTTTTCCACACAATGTTTTTATATTTTTCTTTTAACGTTAGAAACAAACACAAATAACGTAACCAACTTTCAAAGGACTTGTGGAACTTAGGTATACAAAATATTCTGGTAACCAAGAGCTACTCTGAGCACTTGTTAAAACCACATTTTCATAAATGGAAAACTTTGGGGTCCTTGCCATAGATGGGAAGCATACAGGTCCTTTAATAACTAGATTTTTTGATAACATACGCTACCTTTTCCCTACCCTACCCTGTAATCTATTTAGCCATTTAACAAATATGTACTGAGTGCTTCCATGTGTGAGGGATTAGGTTACAGTGGCAAACAAGTAATCACGCAATTACAGTGGCACACAATAGCTTTGTCAGAAACGGAGTACTCTGGGAATTCAAAGGCTAAGCAATAAACACAAATTGGAAAGTGGGAATGACTTTAAAGCTGAAACCTAGAAGAGGAATAGGAGTTAACCAAAGGAAAGAGGGAAGGAGGTAAGAAAGAACGTTCCAGGAAGAGGAAATAATATGAGCAAAGGCCAAGAGGGAAGACAGTGAAGCATGTTAGAGGAGCAACAAGCCAGTAGCATTAGGACAGAATACAAGGAGAAAAGTGAGATATGGGCACAAAAGATAAGGGGGCCAAGATCAAGTACAGCATGTAGGCTGCAGGAAAAGGTGGGCTTTGTCTGAAAAGCAATGATCAGCCTTAAGCAGAGAATGACATCATCAGATTCATGATTAGAAAAGTCACTGACTGTTGTACAGAGAATGGCCAGTAGGGAAGCTAAACCAGGACACCTGACAAGCAACTGACCGGGCAATCCAATGGTAGTGGCCCCAAGCTAGGGTGGTATGGTAGTCTTTAGTGTTTACACCCAGTATTTCCAGCTCCCCTCTTTCTGAGCACATGGAACTGGATGGGTACAGCCCTGTGACTAGCTCTGGCTAATGAGCTGTGAGAGGAATTGATGTGTATCACCTCCAGACCACAGCATTTAACTGCCAGGCAAGATCTTCCAGAGTCCTCTTTCCCTCGGGCATTGAAACAAAACCAACAACATTTGAAATATCAGCTGCTCTATCAGCTTGGGTCCTTGAGTGACTGTAATGAGCTAAGACCCCTGCCAACACATGATAAACATGTGGTATGAAAAAGAAACAAACCTTTGTTGTTTTAAGCCACTGAGATTTTGGAGCAAAGATATTCTTAAGTAGATCAAAGAGACCAGGTCTAAGAGCAGGTCTCTGTTAATGTTTAAAACAATTTGTAAAATTTTATTATGAATTCATGTAAATTTCATTGTAATGAGAGATAATCAAACCTAATGCACGTGCTAACAAGAATGATAAACCTCCTTTGATAGAAAGACTGGCTCTGCTTTAACATCAGTAAAACAGCTTGAAGAACATCTAACAAGATGACATCAATAAAGATTACACTGCTACACTCTGAAGGAGGTAAATAATTTCTGTTGTGAATTAAGTTGCGCTGACCTAGCTGTCTAAAAGATAACAGCCTAAGAGTAAACTAAACCCAACATAAGCAGAAGGAAGGAAATAATAAATGCTGAAGTGGAAATAAATGAAATTTTTAAAAACCAGAAAAACAGATAAATCAGTGAAACAAAGAGTTGTTTTTTTTAAAGATCAACAAAATTGACAAAGCTTTAAACTGGACTAACCAAAAAACAAAACAAAAACAAATAAACAAAAAATTCCTAAAATTAGAAATGAAAGAAGGGAGGGATATCACTATTGACCTTTAGAAATCAAAAGCGAATACTCTAAAAAACTCTGGACAATGTAGATGACGACATGGACAAACCCCTAAAAAGACAAACTACCAAATTAACTCAAGAAGAAATAGAAAATCTGAATAGATCTATAGGAAGAAATTTCAACCAAGAGCATCCCACAAAGGAAAGCTCAGGCCCAAATGGCTTCCCTAGTGAATTCTATCAAATATTTAAGGAGAAATGTATATCAAACCTTCACAAACCTTTCCAGAAAACAGAGGAAAAGGAAATACTTCACAAATCGTTTGAGGCCAGAAATACCCCAATAAGCACAAGAGAAGAAAACTACAGACCATATTCCTCACGAGTACAGATACAAAAATCCTGTACAAAATATAGCAAAAATTCTGTACAAATATTACAGAAGTAGATTATTCAGCAAAATGAACCCCACAACATATAAAAAGGATTACACACCATGACCAAGTAGGATTTATTCCAAGAATATAAGGTTGGTTTAACATCTGAAAACAAATTAATGTAATATACCATATTAATAAAAAAACAGGGGGCCTCCCTGGTGGCGCAGTGGTTGAGAGTCCGCCTGCCGATGCAGGGGATGCGGGTTCGTGCCCCGGTCTGGGAGGATCCCATATGCCGCGGAGCGGCTGGGCCCGTGAGCCATGGCCACTGGGCCTGCGCGTCCGGAGCCTGTGCTCCGCAACGGGGGAGGCCACAACAGTGAGAGGCCCGCATACCGCAAAAAAAGAAAAGAAAAAAAAAATAAAATAAAAATAAAAAACAGGAACAAACATGATTACCTCAATAGATGCAGAAAAAGCATTTAACAACATCCACTACCCATTTATACTAAAAGCTCTCAACAAACTAAAAATAGAGGGGAACTCCTGATAAAGGGCACCTACAAAAACCCTGCAGCTAACATACATAATAGTGAAAGACTGAATGCTTTCCCCCTAAGATAGGAACAAGCGAAAGATATTCACACTCACTACTTCTATTACTAGCCAAATACTAACAGTCAAGAAAAAGAAAGAAAAGGCATTCATATTGGCAAGGTGAAGTAAAACTGTTCTTATTCACAGATTACAAAATTTTACATATAGATAATCCTAAAAAATCCACACAAAAAACTAGAAATAATGAGTTCAGCAAGGTTGCAGAGTTTGAGATCAGTGTACAAAAATCTACTGTGTTTCCATATACTAGCAATTAACAATCCAAATATCAAATTAAGAAAACAATTTCATTCACAATATCAAAAAGAATAAAATATTTAGAATTTAACAAAGCAAGACATACATTAAAAACTACAAAACATTGTTGAAAGAAATTAGAAACCTTAAAAAAAGGAAAGATAGCCATGTTAATTGACTGAAAGACTTAATATTGTTAAGATAGCAATTCTCAATGCAATCCCTATCAAAATCACAGCTGGCTCTTTTACAGATGAGACCTGACAAGCTGATCCTAAAATTTATATGGAAATGCAAAGGCTCCAGGAAAAACCAGAACAACTTTGAAAAAAAGAACATAACTGAAATACTTACTTCCACACTTCCCAATTTCAAAACGCCACTAGAATGCTACAGCAATCAAGAGAATATCGTACTGGCATAAGGACAGAGATATGAGTCAACGGAACCTAATTTAGATTCCAGAAAAAACTCTCACTTGTAGTCAATTGATATTCAACAATGATGCCAATGCAAGTCAATGAGGAAAAGAAAGTTTTTTCAAGAAATGGTGCAGGGACAACTGAATAACCACACACAAAAAGATGAATTTACACCCTTATGTTAAACCATACATTAAAAAATCAACTCAAACATATCACAGACCTAAATCTAAGAACTAAAACTATAAAACTCTTAGAAGAAAACACAGGAGGAATTTTTTATGACCTTGGGTTAGGCAAAGATTTCTTAAATATGACACCAAGAACACATGTGATATTGGATCAAGAAACTGTACCCAGAATATATAAAGAACTCTTACAAATCAATAGGAAGAAGACAACCCAATTTTTTCAAATGGGCAAAAAATTTTGAATAGACATTTCACCAAAAGACACATGATCAATAACACATGAAATGATGTTCAACATAATCAGTCATTAGGGTACTGCACATTAAAACCACAATGATACCACCTCACACCCACCAGAATGGCTATAATCAAAATGACAAGGAATAACAAGTGTTGGCAAGAATAAGAAAAAAAAATGGAACCCACATGCATTGATGGTGAAAATGTAAAACGGTGCAGCCATTTTGGTAGTTTCTTAAAAAATTAAACATAAATTCACCACATGACCCAGAAATTCCACTCTTAAGTGGAATTCTATCCAAGAGGAAAAAAATACACGTCCATACAAAGACTTGTACGTGAATGTTCCCAGCAGCACTATTCATAATAGCCAAAAAGTGGAAATAATCCAAATGTCCATTAACTGGTAAACAGATAAACAAATTGTGGTATATATCATACAACGGAATACTCTTCAGCAATAAAATGGAATGAAATACTGATACATACTACAACATGGATAAATCCTGGGCAAAATGTCAGCAAACTGAATCCCACAACAAAGGATTACACGCCATGACCAAGTAGGATTTATTCCAAGAATGCAAGGTTGGTTTAACATCTGAAAATCCGTTAATGTAATATATCATATTAACAGAGAACAAGAACAATATTATCATCTCAACAGATGCCAGGTAAAAGAAGCCACATACTGAAGAACACATACTGTACAATTCCAATTATATGAAATGTCCAGAAAAGGCAAATATATAGAGAAAGAAGTAGATTATTAATTATCAGAGGCTGAGGTGGGAACAAAAATTCAATTGTAGTAATAGTTGTTACATAACTCTATAAACTTACTAAAAATCTTTGAATTATACCCTTAAAACGAGTGAACGGTACAGTACATAAATTAAACCTCAGTGAAGTGTTTTGTTTTTTTCTTAAAGATAATAACCTAAATTCTAACTACCAAACTATTAACATCTTAAGAGCAAAAAATTCTCATCATCCCATCCCTTATACTTAACAAAGTCCCTAACAAACAATATGAATGATGAACTGAAAAATGAACTAAGTGGTTTCCCGAAAAATAAAAGCTGAACAGTCCTAAAGAGTCAGGGCTCCCCTGGTGGCGCAGCGGTTGAGAGTCCGCCTGCCAATGCAGGGGACATGGGTTCGTGCCCCGGTCCAGGAAGATCCCACGTGCCGCGGAGCGGCTGGGCCTGTGAGCCACGGCCGCTGAGCCTGCGTGTACAGAGCCTGTGCTCCGCAACGGGAGGGGCCACAACAGTGAGAGGCCAGTGTACCGCAAAAAAAAAAAAAAAAAAAAAAGTCAATTCTACTAACCAGAATTTTGTTTAGAGCCTGATGATCCTCCATGTTCTAGCTTCGATTTCTTCTTCTTTGATGCTGATGAAGATGACTCAGAAGATACAGAACGTTTTTCTACTACAGGAGTGGAAAGAGCTCGTTTTTTGAACAGCTCCCGTTCTCTCAAGAGACTTGGATCCATAATGCTGCAAAGATAAAAATAAGTTTCTTTAATACAGATTCCAGCCACTCAAATCTATGTGCCAAATCCACAGGTCTCAACAAGAGTTACTTCCCAAACAGAATTACCTTTTATTACTAGTTCTCTAGCACTTGTATTTATTCACTTACTCATTCACTCAAAAAATTCTTTAATTAGTGCCTGTTATATGCCAAGCACTGTGCCAGGCACTAGTAAAGAAAAATAGGATTATTCTCTAAAGCTCTAGAACTACACTGTCCAATATGACAAACAGCCACTGGCCGAAGTGCTGACTGAGCGCCTGAAATGGGGCTAGAGTTGAGATGTACTCTAAGTGTAAAATACACCTGCATTTAAGACTCAATACAACAAAAAGAACTTTTTAAATTACTGAAATATTTTAGACTGATTATGCTAATGTGATAATAGTTTGGATATACTGGGTTAAGTAAAATATTAAAATTAATTTCCCCTATTTTTTTTTTTTAAATTATGGCTACTAGAAAATTTTAAATTACATGTGTGGCTCACACTTGCAGCTCACTCTGTATTCCTACTGGACAATGCTGCTTTAGGAACAACAGCAGGACTACTGGGTGGAAATTAGGAGACAAATTTAGGCTCATTGCAAACAAATGAGAACCATCAGAATTGCTTATAAATTAAAAGGTATATTTTAAAACTGGTGGACTCTCATAAGTAGTGAAGAGGCTGGATTAATATGTGTTAGAAATATCTACAGAAAATTCCTGATTTGGAAGGAGGTGGGACTAGACCTCTTTGGGTTTTTTCCCAGTTTTAAAACTCTACAATTCCAAGCAACTTCAGTACAACCAGGGAAGCCACAGGTCATTCAACAAGTATTTTAAAACATTCCTCTCTTGTCTGAACTCTCCCTAGAACCCCATGGAGAGTCTCAGAAGTACACAAGCTGACTACGAAAATGATTTCTATACTATTAAGACTAGTGTTCATAAGTTGGGAAGCAAAGTCCCAGAGGAAAAAGACTCTTATACTTTGAAAGCCTTCAAGCATGGGGTAGGTCAACAAATATTTAAGTGAGTAACGAACAGAAGAACATCTTTAAATTGCTCTAGTCTCATTGTTAATGGTTTTACAATCCTTTATTAAATGTCTTCTGTTTGGGCTTCCCTGGTGGCGCAGTGGTTAAGAATCTGCCTGCCAATGCAGGAGACTCGAGCTCAAGCCCTGGTCCGGGAAGATCCCACATGCCGCAGAGCAACTAAGCCCGAGCGCCACAACTACTGAGCCTGTGCTCCAGAGCCCGCGAGCCACAACTACCAAAGCCCGCGCGCCTAGAGCCCGTGAGCCACAACAAGAGAAGCCACCGCAATGAGAAGCCCGCAAACCGCAACGAAGAGTAGCTCCCTCGCAGCAACGAAAGACCCAATGAAGCCAAAAATACATAAATAAAATAAATAAATTTATTTTTTAAAAAGCAATGAATAAATAAAACGTGACTTAGCATGCTAAAAGTTAAAAATATAAGCATTGAATAATTACTCAGCCATTAAAAAGAATGAAATAATGCCATTTGCAGCAACACGGATGGACCTAGAGATTATCATACTAAGCGAAGTCGGAAAGAGAAACACCAATACCATATGCTATCACTTGTATGTGGCATCTAAAATATGACACAAATGAACATATCTACGAAACAAAAACAGACTCACAAATATAGAGAACAGACTTGTGGTTGCCAAGCGGGGAGGTGGGGGGAAGGACTGCGAGTTTGGGTTAGCAGATGCAAACTATTATATGTAGGATGCATAAACAACAAGGTCCCACTGTAAAGTACAAGGAACAATATTCAATATCCTGAGATAAACCATAATGGAAAAGAATATGAAGAATATATAAGTATACCTGAGTCACTGTGCCGTACAGCAGAAATTAAACACAACATCGTAAGCCAACTATGCTTCAATAAAATTTAAAATATATACATATATAAAAGCATTGATAAGAAATAATCAGAGTAAACTTCAGCTAAGGAACGAAATAAGAATCACCGGCACGGGACCTCAAATCTAAGACCTGCCTTCTTCCCTCAGTTCTAATCCCTAACAGCAGCATGACCTGGGCAATCCACTAGATCTCCCTAAATCCAATTTTATCATAAGTAAAATAAGGGTACTACCAATGCTGTGTACATCTAGCCCAACTGTAAGAATAAGCTGAGAAAATGTTTGTGAAAATGGTTTTTTAAATAGTAAAGCTATACAAATATATGTTATTTCAGTACTATTATTTCGAGTTGGATCTGAAAAGAAGGAACCGAATGATAACACTGGGGTGAGGAAGGCAGGAGGCAGTCTTGGGGAGGAGGAGTGTCAGAACAAGAAAGGAGAATTCCCCAGTGATAAGGTGAGGGCAACAAGCCTAAAACAGGAAACATCTGTTATCTGTTTATTTCACCTTGTAAAGACAGATAACTAACCCCGGCTGCTATAACCATGATTTTAACACAGATTTAAACAAAAGCCTTACAGTTTACAAAGACCTGATGTTTACAGCATTTGATCCTCACAACTCTACGAGGTAACTGGTACTTCGTGTTATTTCTATTTTAATACGTGAAATCTGAAGTGAAGAGGCATCGTTAAGGTCACACAGCTGAAAGTACCTGAGCCAGGACACGAATATCCTGACTCCTAAATCAGGTGCCCCTCACTCCAGACCTGAAATACTGGTAAAGGCCTCCCAAGCAAAGGCGACCTGTGTGGTTACGGATCAAGTTCAATGGCACGTAGAACAGGTTTAAGGTCTTTCACCATCACATGCTCCGCCTAACTTTTCCTCACAAGACTACGCAGTATCTGTAGAGCTTTACATGTACTGACCTGTGTTGTAGACAGGACACATCATCCTGCCCATCTGACATTAACAAAAAACAAAAAAACAAACCACAACTCAGAGAGTCCATGTGTTCCCCCAATAAGAAGCCAAAAGTTAAATGAAAATCTTCTGGCTCCAAAGCCCACATTCCTTCCACTTTATCATTTGACTTCTTTCAACCTTTCTGCTCTTTCCTCTCTTAGCTTCTTTCCCGCCTGCGCCTCGCAGGTGCCAACACTGCTATGAATAGCCGGCAAGCTGAGAATAGACACTGGCTCACCTCTTAAATGACAGAAACGTAGAGGTGGACGGAAAAAAGGTTACCGCAGCTATTTGTTTCGGGAAATGTCTTTAGGCTTTGCAGGAAACAACCATTATAACTCAAGCTTAGGAATCATTCCAAAGTAGGTCTCCAAAAGGCAGCTGAAAACAACAGTCTGGGAAGGAGCACCTACATCCCAGCCTTTAGGTGGCTGGGCACCGTTTCCCCAAACTCCACACACCTGGTTCCTACGGCAGCTGCTAATGCAAGCTTGGGGGTGGGGGGCAGGAAGAGGCACAATCAGCTCTCCGATGTGAATTTCCCCTCTTTCTAACCCAAAACTTTGCTCAATGAACCTCCGGCCTAAAAGACGATGCTCCCGAGAAGGTGTTAGCAGGTTTCAGCGTTTCGCGCCGGGAACGGCGGCCCCAGCCTCCCGCGGGGTGGGAAGCCCGCTCGCCCCCGGGCGGAGGCGGCCCGGAGGAACAACAGGCCGGGGCTCCGCGCCCCTCACCCCGCTACTGCAGCCCCTACCTGAGCTAGGAGGGCCGCCCCACGAGCCCGGCCGCCGCCTCCCAGAGCCTCCTCCTCTACAGCCGCACACGCCCGCGTGGCCGCCGCTTCCTGCTCGTCGTCAGCGCCCCCGCTCGCCCGCCCGCACGCTCAGCGCTACCCCGCCAGGTCGGGGTCTCCGCACTGGCGGCGGCGGCGGCGGCGGTTCAGACAGCGACTCGGCCCCGGGCTCCGCCCGCCACTTCCTGATCCGCGGGTTCGGAGCTCAGTCCCGGCAGCCACCGCGGCCCCTCGGCCGCGAGAACGCGCATGCGTCCTTAAGTACCCCGCCCGGGGAGGGGAATCCAGAGCTGGGGCGTCCCTGGTCTCTATGACAACGGGAGGGTGGTTTGGAGCGGGGCTTAAGTGGGAGTTAAGTAGCCGCAGCTGAGAGGGAAGAAATCTTTCCTTCACAGAAATAGAACTGTAAAGCTACTAAATCCTCCTGCAGCGTGCTCTGAGATCTGTTTAACCCAAATGGCGACGAGATTTTTCAAGTTACTGTCTATTAGATGTCCTGTGACCTTACATCAAATGCCAGTCACCATCACCTAAACTTCGAAGAACATTGTTCCAGCTCTCTCTTTTTCAACTGAGGAAACAAGAGGCCCAGTGAAACTAAATAACTTGCTCGGGACAGCACAGCTAGCAAAGGCAAATCCTGACGTGAAGTTCAGTTTCTGAACTCCCAACCGCCCCCCCCGTAAACTCTCTTGGAAAAGGATTTCGGATTCAGAAGCTGCGTAAGGGGTAGAAATAAGGCGACGGAAAAGATAATTGGCCTTGCCCACGACCTGCAACGTATTGAAGCGTGTCAAATTTCGTGCGGCTGGCCTTTCCTCACTCCAACTTGAAGCTGCGCATAGCCAGTGCTCAACTATTCTACAGCTGTCGTTTACTTAGTGCTGGTTACTCCTCAAGTTACTTAACCTGCGTTTTGGTTTTCAGGTCTGGGAAATGGGAATAATAATTGTACTACCACAATACGTTACTTTCATTGGACTGTTGTGAAGATTGTATGAGATAATACGTAAATATTTATTCAAAAATTGGAAATAAAGCCAAAAGGCGATTGTGTGTCTTTCTAACATTGATTTCTTTCTACAGGATTTTGTAATAAACTCACTTGATGTTCATCTGACACCCTCAGGAAAGGTAGCTTCATTTGGATAACGGTTTATGAGGACTCAAAGGTTTTATAACCCAGGAGAATCAGAGATTAACTGGTAAAAAAACTGATGAGGTGTAATGAGGAGAAGCAGGCGTCCACTGCAAAAAAAAAAAAAACCCAAAGCTTAAAATTGCATTGTCCTGGGAAACATGAGCCAGTTTTGTATCAATTTATTTTTCTTATCCTTTCCCCAATGATTTTATAAATCCCAATTTACCATATCCTTGTGGAATCAGTTCTACCAGTCTGTTAGCTTCCTTATTAATGAATGAGAGACTTTATATACAAATGGACAATGGCTAGACCATATATGATAATAAAACTCTGGCCCACTTAAAAAACCAAGCCACAGGGGCTTCCCTGGTGGCGCAGTGGTTGGGAGTCCACCTGCCGATGCAGGGGACATGGGTTCGTGCCCCGGTCCGGGAGGATCCCGCATGCCGCGGAGCGACTGGGCTCGTGAGCCAAGGCCACTGAGCCTGAGCATCCGGAGCCTGTGCTCCGCAGCGGGAGAGGCCACAGCAGTGAGAGGCCCGCGTACCGCAAAAAAAAAAAAAAAAAAAAAAACCAAGCCACAACCTTTGCAGCAATTAGCTCAGAATGGTCAGGATTTACTCAATGGCTGCCAACTTCCCTATTTCAGACACCCCTCCCCCAGCTTCCCCTTCCAACAAACTTTAATCAGAACATACCAGAAGCATCCCCCCACCTTTTTTTTGCACTATAACACTTCCCCTCTCTGTGATTGCCTTTGAGTCTCTGCCAAATGCAAGAGATGGTGGCTGAATCTCTTGCTACATAGCAAGGGATGCAGTCTCTGTTCTCATTTGAGTGGTCTTCATTTATTTCCACTGTGTTTAATAAAACTTCCACACATGCTCGTTACCTAGTCACTTGAGACTTAGGAGTTTAACAATTAGAGACTCATGCTTTTACAGAAGTAGATCCACCACACAGAGAGCACACAATGAACTGTTAAAAGATAAACTAAGGTACATTAAAATTTTGAAGTGTTTAAGCAAATAGCAATTCAAATCAGCCGCAAACAAACCAAAAATGGTTAGGAGCACTCCACTGACAGGAGCTAGGGGAAAGGTTTTTACAGAGAAGAGGAAAAAGCAAATCAAAGAAAGTATTGGTTGGCTACAGCTCTTAAGCGGCCTTAGTTGGAAATCCTGGTTGGCTGTTTGTGATTAGTTGTTCTTAAATTTCGTTTTCTCGGATTCCAGTGACTCCAACTTAGGTTGTGGTTTCACGTGTAGACTTACCAAGGCTTTGGAGCCACCTTAGTCTATGGCCTCCTTGTTTAATTACTTGGACAAAATGCTCACAAGTATTCCTTTATTTCAATGTCCTGTCTCATTTCAGCCAGTTGGAACAGCTATAGGACACAGTTAAGCCTTCTAATGCCAGTATTAGAATATGTTATTTATAATCCAAACCCTCAAATGTCAACTGCCCCTGACTTTACCCCAATATTAGCTATTATTATCATTGCCCAACTTGGCACCCTCTCCTACACACCCCGGAAAACCATTAAAATATATAAATGATCAATGTCATCAAGCAGTGGCATCACTCCTCTTTATACGTCCTGTTGCCTGTGACTAGGTCATTGCACTGAAAGCGACGACCGCGCTCATTCAAAACACTTTGGTGTGACTTCCTGCACTCTGAAGGTACTCCTCAAGTGAAGAGAAAAATGTGCTCCCTATATGGCCCGTAATTAGGCCATTTTTGTGTCAAATGTACTTACACATGGACACCACACTACACATGAACTAAAAAAGGGTTCTGTTTTGTCTGCTGGTAATGTTGACTACATGATGATTTGCATGATAACCACGTGGCCAAACATCAGCCCAAGTTAGCTAGATTTCACAGAATTCATGATTTGCAGTTAAACATATAGACTTTTATTCTGCCTTCTCATCCTTGTTACACAATATAGACACCATGTGAATTGCTTCTGAAGCAGCCTCTAGCCAGGGCTTAGGGAAGGCATATGAAAAACATTTCACTCTGAGGTGAGGGCCATGACTATTTATAAGGACATGGCTGTTTGTGTAATATACACAAAGACTCCACCACTGATGCTTAAATAAAATAAACCTTTATAATAATTAAAACCATCTACGTATTGGCAGCCTCGGTATTTCCAGATCAGAAGGGTGTGGTGAACGTCAAATTATATGAAGAAGGATCCAAGCTATTCATGCAATAACAATTTACGTCATCTCATGAATGCTTACAATACACTGCATACTCTTTGGTAGAAAGTGTGGTGACTTCTTCAGGGAAATATACTTTGCATATTTTAAAAAACATCCTTTCCTCCTGGCCTGTCCAAACCCCCCCATCCCCCAAAACAACTCAATATAACCACATGATTAATTCAACATGGTGCATAAATTTTTTTTACTATTTTATTTAATTGTGGTATACGTATATAATTTTGCCATTTCAACCATTTTAAAATGTACAATTTGGTGGCATTGATTAAATTCACAATACTGTGCAACTATCATCACTATTTCCAGACTTTTTCATCATCCCAGACAGAAACTCAGTACCCATTAAGGGATAACTCCCCATTTCCTCCTCTCCTCAGCACCTGGTAACTTCTAATCTACTTTCTATCTCTGTGAATTTACCCTAATTCTAGATATTTTATATAAGTGGAATAATACAGTATATGTCTTCTTGTGGCTGGCTTGTTTCACTTGATGTAATGGTGACAAGGTTCACTCATGTTGTGGCATGTATCAGAACTTCATTTTTTTAATGCAGTGGCTTAATTTTACATTTTAATTTTTCACATTAAACAGTTGCTTGGTAGAGGAAAACTGAGGTAAGGCAAATAAATTCACTTCATTATGCCATCAAATAACAACTGCTTTTCAACTCCCCTCACTAGTTAATCCATCTCAACTAATTAAACAGATAACTGCATTCTCAAAATAGCCGACAAAGCAAATTAGCCCACATCTACCCAGATCAAGAGCTATAGTCAATACTCTGCTCATCACCTGTCCTAGATTTCTCTAGCATTGACAGTCTCTGCTCCCTTGGAGCCTTTTGCCCGGCTTTCTGATGCAGCCTGCCCAATCCTGAAAATATCTTTCTAGGTCTCTGCTTCTGTCTCAAGCATTCATCCCCATAAGGGAAGAAAACAGTCTTTTTCCCCTCAATCCATCTTAAATTCTCAGGCTGGGGCCCTGTAATTAGACTAACAAAAGGCAGACTAACAAGAGAAAAGCAAACAGAAGTTTATAAGCATGTGCAACACACACACACACACACACACACACACACAGACATCACACACACGGGAGTACCAAGAGATGAGTAACGCAAAGGGGTGGTTAGAACTAGAGCTTACTCAGCATCTTTTTTTTTTTTTGGCCGCACTCCGCGGTTTGAGGGATTCTACGTCCCCGACCAGGGATTCAGGGATTGAACCCACACCCTCAGCAGTAAAAGCGCAAAGTCCTAACCACTGGACTGCTAAGGAATTCTCTTACTTAGCATCTTAACAAAAGAACAATAATTTTTTAGAGAAGTGGTGAGATTTTGAGCAAAAATGACATTGAGTTTCTAGGGTGGTACATTGTGTAAAGGTAAACATTTGGGGAAACTAATGGGAGATAAGGGCTAGTTAGTAAAGTTTGTTACATAGCTTCCTCTGGTGCCATCTCTGGGGCGAGAAGGGTCTAAAGTTGTCTCCAGTGATTAACTTTTGTCCTTCCTGGTAGAGAGAGGAGGGGGCACACCTTCACAAATTTATGTCCTACTTTTAGGCAAATAGGGGGAGGACAGAGAGCTTTTCTTATATCTGCTTCTCCTCAGTTGTCTTCAGCTCAAAACAATCCTTAAGCCCAGGTGGCATATTTTGCGCTGGCACATCCTGCGACCCTACGACCCTCTCTCTCACAAGCTTTCTCAAAAAAAAAATGGCTATTGCCTCTGCTTGATACATTTCAATCTGCAGGGATTAAAACACTGGCCTTGGAGCCAGAACTGGCCTGAATCTCTGCTCTACACTTACCAGTAGTCATATGACCTTAAACCAATATTTAATCTCTGTAAACCTGCATTTCTTCACCTGTAATGGAAAGGATTATCTCAGATTTGGCTGCTATAACAAATTACCATAGACTGGGTGGCTTAAACAACAAACATTTCTTTCTCACAGTTCTGGAGGCCGGAAAATCCAAGATCAAGGGATTCCCTGGTGGCGCAGTGGTTGAGAGTCCACCTGCCGATGCAGGAGATGCGGGTTTGTGCCCCGGTCCAGGAGGATCCCACATGCCGCAGAGCGGCTGGGCCCGTGAGCCATGGCCGCTGAGCCTGTGCCTCCGGAGCCTTTGCTCCGCAGCGGGAGGGGCCACAGCAGTGAGAGGCCCGCGTACCAGAAAAAAAAAAAAAAAATCCAAGATCAAGGTGCCAAAAGAACCAGTGTCTGGTGGGAAACAAGCTCTCTCCTGTCTCTTCTTTTTTTTTTTTTTTTTTTTCATTTTTTGGCCATGCCATGTGGCATGTGGGATCTTAGTTCCTTGACCAGGGATCGAACCCATGCCCCCTGCAGTGGAAGCACGGAGTCTTAACCACTGGACTGCCAGGGAAGTCCCTGTCCTGTCTCTTCTTATAAGCACTAACCCCACCATGAAGCTTCCACCCACCTAATTACCTCCCAAAGACCCTACCCCCGATACCATCCCACTGGGGGTTAGGTTTCAATGTATGAATTTGAGGGGGACACCAAGATGCAGCCCATAACAAGGATTAAATGACATAATAAATGTAAAGAGCTCACCACAGTATGTGGACTATAGCAAGTCATCACTAAAGTATAGTTATTCTTATTATTAGAACCCAAGTCTCCAGTTAAATTCTTTCCAAAGGTCACCGATGATTTCCCAATTGCCAAATCCAATGGCCTCTGTGGTAGGTTGTATAATTGTTCATAATTATTCACCTCTTCTTCCTGAAGGAAGATTATACTGTCCGCCCTGTTAAACATAGGAGTGGCATGTGACTTGCTTTGGCTAATGGACTGTGACATGTGTAACACCTAAGGAGAAGCTTTAATTTAAGAGCTAGCTTGTGATTCACTGTCTTGCTTTTCCCTTGCCATATTCCATATTGGGGCACTTTGTCAACCCAATCCTGGAGTGAAGATGACATGGAACAGAGCTATGGCCCATCCACAATAGACATGTAGCATGAATGAGAAATAAACTTTATGGCTGAAAGCCACTGAGTTCATCCCTAGCCTGATAGAGCGTGAATGCACTGAAACTGTTTAGCTCTTCCTCCCATAAAGCTAAGTACCAACCTATGTCCTACTGACTTCATCAAAACTCTTCCTAAGTAGTCATCTGATCTCCCCACACAACATCTATAGCTAGTCTCTCTCTACTTTAACACCATCCTTTTCTCAACTAGGGTCCCATGGTATGAAAGTGAGTTGTCCCAATAACCCCTTGCCTGGCAGCGCCTTCATTATAAGCCATCAAAAAAACTTTCACTTAAAGAATGAAGTCAAGGATGACTACAAATCTTTATTTTGAGTAACTGAGTGAGTGGTGATCCACGTACTGAGATGGGGAGCACCGGGAAAGAAGCAAGTTTGGAGGAGGAAGTGAGTTCATTTGACCACATTAAGTTGACAATGCCTATTAGATACCTAGATGGAGCTGTTGGGTAGGCAGTTGGCTATAGGAGTTACTCTAGAGACGGTACTTAAAGCCATGGAACTGGATCAGCTCATCTAGGGAGTGAATGAAGACAGAGAAGAAAAGAAGGCCAAGGATTGAGCGCTAGGACCCACGAAGGAAGACCACCAAGGATGATGAGAAGGGGGCAGTGAAGAGAAAGAGAACCAAGAAAGAGAGGGTGTCCCAGAAGACAAGTGAAGAAATATTTCAAGAAGGAAATGTTGACCAAATGTCAAATACTAGTGGGAGGTCGTGCTAGATGAAACTCGAGAATGAACCATTAGGTTTCGTATCACATAGTCATTGGTGACATTCACAAGGGCAGTTTCCATAATGTGGTGGGGATGAATGCCTGAGAACTGACAGAATGCCTAGACAACTCTTTTAAGGATTTTGCTAGAGATAGACGCAAAGTGATGAAGCAGTAGCGAGAGATACAAGGTCAAGGAAGGATTTGGATTCAGTGGTAGCTGATTACAAAACTGTGTATGTTGACGGTTCTGATCCAATAAGGAAAGAGAAATTCATAATGAAGAGAGAGAAGGGAGCAACGTCCTCAAATATTTCTATCTGGATGCCTCCTGGGACCTCTGGGTCTGGGTCATGCATGCCCTTGGTTTGCTCCACAGCTCCTGCTGTTTCCCTATCACAACTCTCACCATATGTGTTCCTTCACCAGCTTTCCCTCCTGATAATTAGCAATTTGGGGAATGGATAGGTCTATACTTAGGAAAAACCCAGGTCTGCCTGACAACAAAGAAGATGTACGCTTTTAAAACGACAATTGAGGGACTTTCCTGGTGGCTCAGTAGCTAAGAATCCTCCTGCCAATGCAGGGGACACGAGTTCGAGCCCTGGTCCAGGAAGACCCCACATGCCACGAAGCAACTAAGCCTGTGTACCACAACTACTGAAGCCCGTGTGCCTAGAGCCCGTGCTCCGCAACAAGAGAAGCCACCGCAATGAGAAGCCCGCACACCGCAACAAAGAGTAGCCCCCGCTCGCCGCAACTAGAGAAAGCCCGTGCACAGCAACGAAGACCCAACACAGCCAAAAATAAATAAATAAATTTATTAAACAAACTAAAAAGCAATTTAAAGATTGGGTCTATTTAAAGCTCATCCTCTTCCCTTTCCCTATCACAGTAGGGCTCTTGCCCCACCTCTGATGGGCGTCCTTGCCAGCAAGTGGCCTAAGACAGAGCCAGAGACCAAAGGCCAAGGGCACAGAGCACGTTGGCTTCAAAACACCTTTGTGCCTCCTCCCCTTTCCTCCCACCCTTCTACTCGAGCTTTTGGTTTGACTGCAAAATTCTCTGCTTCTTTCCTGACCCAAAGCTTCTGTCTTCTCTGGGGCCTGGCACACAGAAGAAGCACAGCAATATCTTTAAAATGTTGAATCTGTCCTATTGTTGCCTTAACTCAGACATCCCCTTTCCCTTGTCTCTATTATAACCCCACTCACCCTTGAAAGACATGTTCAAACGAGGCATTATGTATGAAGTTTTCAGTGGTCTGACACATAAAAAAGAACAGCCATGGGTAACTGAGTTTATGCACTAGTTATTCTACTAACTCCTTTCTGTTCATTAATTCATTTAATCCTCACAAGAACCCAGTGAAGTAAATACTTGAACTATCCCTATTTTATATATGAAGAAATGAAGGCAGCAAGAGATTAGCCCAAAGTCACCCAGCAAATAAACAGTATCATACAGGTTCAAACCCAGGCACCCAGGCTCCAGACCCTGTTAACGACCTACTATACAGCTTCAACCTCAGTCTTCTCCCTGTTCTCCAGTCAGTAATTAAGCCTCCAGTATATGCCAGAAAGTGCTCTAGGCACTTAGATTCCATTCTACTTCTCAGGCTGTGCAACTTTTACAACAACTGTTTGAATTAGAGGAGACTACTACCCTCCGTCTCCAGGCTGAGTACAATTTCTTGAAAGTTCCTTTGTCTAGCGTAGTACTGGCCTAGCAAATTTCATGTTTCTATATTCACCTTGTTCTTACTTTCCATTCTGATCCTGTCTGACATCTGAAGATCAGGAACCCATCACAACAAAGATATGAAAAGATATCCACTCTCACGAGGAGTCCTAGCAATGCAAAGCAAAATCATAATGAGATGCCATTTTCATTAGTCAAATTGGAAAAAAAAATCAGCAACATTTTATGCTGATGAGTTTGTATCTGAGTTTTCAAAGGAAAGGAAGAGATATTATTCAGAAAAAAATGTATATCAAGAAAGGAGATAAAGGGTGTCTTCAATTCCCCAAGGAGTTAAGCTTTTGAAAATCAAAGTTCTTTCTGCTCTCTGCCCTGACATATTCCTCCATGAAGACAATGAGTAAAGAGACAATTAAAACGAAGAGGGAAAGAGGGGGGAAATTTTAGAAGAGGGAAAACAAAAACAAAAAACCCCAGCTACTATTTAAAAAATATCTAGGCATAGCAATAAGCTTTAAAGCAGATTGAGCTTTCAAAATACTAATTATTACAAATTCTAAAACCAGATATTCCTGTTTTTCAAATTATTAATCCAAAACCCTGGGATATTGATATTGGGTTCATCTGAATAAATTCAAACAGAAAGTC
Source organism: Mesoplodon mirus (assembly GCF_964341445.2). Lineage (NCBI taxonomy): Eukaryota > Metazoa > Chordata > Mammalia > Artiodactyla > Ziphiidae > Mesoplodon > Mesoplodon mirus. The sequence goes on along the minus strand of NC_138996.1, from coordinate 17,777,695 downwards.
TTTTTTTTTTTTTTTTTTGCGGTACGCAGGCCTCTCACTGTTGTGGCCTCTCCCGTTGCGGAGCACAGGCTCAGCAGCCATGGCTCACAGGCCCAGCTGCTCCGCAGCATGTGGGATCTTCCCAGACGGGGGCACGAACCTGTGTCCCCTGCATTGGCAGGCGGACTCTCAACCACTGCGCCACGAGGGAAGCCCCCCGTATCACTTTTAATGGATAAAGAAAACCTCTACCAGAGCTCTGATCCCCTACCTCGACACACAAACAGACTTCCTCCTGGGTAGCTCTTGGCCGGGATGAAGTTATTGATTCATGCCTTTGCCTAAACCAATCACTATTAAAGGGAAAGAAACCACTGACAACCTCAGGCAAACATGATTCATTTTTCTGTGGGTGGGAAGGGAGTAGCCTTTTTTGAGTGCATGAATAAGCAAAGTGAAATTTAGGACAAAATTGAGGTTTTGCCAACAGAAATGAGAAGAGGAGTAATTACTGAGCAGATAATCACCACAGTCTGTCCCCATGTATGTAGAAGAATATATCATCAGACATATATTTTCTAAAACTAATGGGCATCTCTTTATACCCATTTTTATTTGCCTGATTGCTAGTGAAGTTGAACATTTTCTCATATACCAGCCATTCAGTTTTCATTTATGTGAATGGTCTGATCATTTCTTTTGCCTACTTTAAATGAACAGCTTCTCATTAATTTATAGGATATATATACAGAAAGAGAGAGAGCTCTATATAGATACATCTCTATTTCTATGTATAGTATATACTATATACTGGATACCAATATACTGGAGAAATCTCTAGATAGCTAGATAGATAGACCTGTCAAAAAGTGTTAACTTTATCTACAGGGAGAAGTTTAATGTTTTGGGATAATTTGATTCACTTGTCCCCGGTGTACTTTGATTCCACAAATAAACGTTTATCATCTGTGATGTTTGAGTGTGAGGAGGAATAAACAAATACTAGAGTGAAAGAAAACATGCTTTCTGTCTTCGAAGAGTTTAACAAAGATCTTGAGTGCAAGTCAGGCTGTGAAAAGTCCTCTAGAAGGTATAATCAAAATGCTTTGTGGGGGCTTCCCTGGTGGCGCAGTGGTTGAGAGCCCGCCTACCGATGCAGGGGACACGGGTTCGTGCCCCAGTCCGGGAAGATCCCACATGCCGCGGAGCGGCTGGACCCGTGAGCCATGGCCGCTGAGCCTGCACGTCCGGAGCCTGTGCTCCGCAACGGGAGAGGCCGCAGCGGTGAGAGGCCCGCGTACCACAAAAAAAAAAAAAAAAAAAAAAGCTTTGTGGAATTCCCTGGTGGTCCAGTGGTTAGGACCAGCGCTTTCACTACTGGGGCCCGGGTTCAATTCCTGGTCGGGGAACTAAGATCCCACAAGCCGAGGCCAGGCCAAAAAAAAAAAAGTGCTTTGGCAAGAGGTCAGAGAATGTGCTTTGGCCGGGGGAGAGGAGTGAGCGCTACGGAAGGGAAGTGCAGGATAGCACAGGCAGAGACCCAGAAGAGGCCATGAGAGGAGATGGTGCTGGAAATGGCGAAGACACTATCTTTACCAGACAGAAGGTGTTGGCTAGGATGGAAGAGCTGTCCTGCCAGTCTGGCTGGAATGTGGAGTCTGAGATGGGGCATAAGGCTGGAAACGTAGATTGGGGCCAGTGTTCAAGTAACCCTCTACGTCACTGCTCACCACCACCAAGTAATAACCCACCTTGTTCAAAGATAGAGATTCCTGTGGTCCTTGGCTGAAGAACACTGACACTGCTGTGAACTTTCTTCTGCCTTTAGGCTCAGTGGCCTAAGACCCTTTTCTCTCTCTTCCTGGAGCTCCTTCCCCATGACCTTACTTCTATTCAGTCCCTTTCCTCCGAGGCCTTCGCCCTTTATCCATCCCTTAAATGTGGGCATTACTGATGCTCTGGCCTCTTCTCTCTCTTCACACTCCTTGTCTTAAGGGTCATGGACATACTCGTGGCTTTAACTATGACCTCCAGGCGTGTAATTCACAAATCTGTCTCCCTAGTCCTGACTTTTCTCCTAAATTCCAGCTTTTTTATTTCCAGATCCTTACTGAGACCACAAACTCAACACGTCTTAGCACTTGCTCCCTTTCAACCAGTTTCTGTCTGTCTTGGTATTTTATTAATGGTCTTTCTGTTAATGGTATCATCTTTCTCCCAGTTCTCATGCTGGAAAGGTCAGGGCTAGTTTTGACTCCTCCCTTTCCCTCAAGCCCCAAACAAATCAGTTCACAAATGCTGCAGATTCTTCTACTGCAAATTTTCTTGCTCGTGTTCCTTTCCATTCCCACTGCCGCCACCCTAGTCCAGGCCCTTTATGAACTCACACAAAGACAGTCTCAGCCTCACGGCTCATCCCCACCCACATCTCTACTTTTTTGCTATTTCCGCCTTCATCTTCCAATCCCACTTTGATGGCATTTCCTTCTTTCACAGTCTTCAATGATTCCTTATTGCTAATCTTTTCATCCATTTATCAAGGTCCTCTCCAAACACCACAACCTAATTTTCTAGTGTCATCTTCCACTACTCCCAGTCATTCAACTCAACCGTACTGGGCACTGCAGTGAACAGGAGGAACACACAGTGCAAAGGTGTGTAGGGCGTGCTCCCTGGCTTTGAAAGGAGCAAAGGACAGGTACGTGGACAAATACTTAAGGGCAATACACAAGTGCTGTGATAGATGGATAAGCTTTCTTGTAATTTAAGAAAATAAAACTGTATCAGTCACAGTTCTTAGAGAACCACTGGAAATTGACATGGGCTAATTTAAGTCGAAGGAATGGTATACTATGTACAGTACCTCACAGAATTTTGGGAGGGCTGGTGACCCTGGTTCAGACGTTAGGCAGCCAGAGCCACAGTGGCCAAAACCATGACTCTGAAATGGGCCAGTGAGGTCAGCATTGCTGTCATGGTGTTCTAATCACTGTAGCTAGAAACCAACATGGCAGGCACTGGGACTGCTGCCAGGCTGCCCCTCGATATTACTGCCACAACTGCCATCACTTGCCACTAGAATGGATTCTCCTATACCTGTTTCTTTGCATCACTGGTTTCTGAATAGTCAGGAGTGGGTGCATCTGATTGGCCAAGCCTATGTCATATGCCACCTCCCTAGCTGCAAGGGAGCCTGAGAAGTCACGCACCTAGCATTTTTGGGTTCTATGTGGGGAGTTGGGCTTTGTCTCCAAGGCTCACAAGGTTGGCATTCCCCAAACTTATGGAGTCTTGAGGTTGAACAGGCAAAAAGGACAAATGTCCACTTACACAACTTACGGAGAAAGAACTTTGAAGGGGAATTGTTTGCATAAAAATTTTATGTAAAATCTGGATTTAACCCCAGCTCTACCATCCACCACTTTTTATTTTTTGAAACCGCTCCTAACACATTAAATAGCACTTAAAATATACTATATAAAACCTAGAAATGACTGTATACAATTATTCTTACCTTTAAATTGTTGGCTGTGGTCTTTATTGATGAATCAACATGCTAAATTATTATATCAATGGTAATGGCAATAAAAGAGCATTTCTTAGAGTAGGGCACAATGGAAATCTTCTATATCCACCTCTTACAGCTCTTCGTTTATATCCAGGAGGTCAGATTCACGGAAAGATTCATGCAAAGTTTGTTGAAGACCTGAAAATCCTGCCTACCCATTTTTCAAAAAGGTTAAGGATTAAAATGTTGGCTCTTTATTTTTTACTATAGATCCTAGTGTCAAAAATCACACAATAACACACCTTTGTCCTCTTGCAGCCAAAGTTACTGTATGGTATACCAGGAATATTATGAAACTGAAGTAGAGAATATAGAAATGATTGACACTAAGTAGAAAGTGACATACATAAGGTGAACACAGAGTATAGACCTCCTATGTGACAAGGCGTTATGGGAACACATAATACATGCATAAGACCACAAAAGAAAAGTCTTCACAAAGGTGGTTTTAGTCAAACCCTGTAAATTGAGTAGATTGCTGTTGGTGTGTGTGATTAAAGATGACCACAAATTGACCACTCTTCCCACAGAGAGCTGAAGTCTGATTCACTCCCTCTTAAATCCTTTGTGACTTGCTTAATTGATAACACTTAGCATTAGTGACATTCTAGAACTTCCAAGGTTAGGTCATAAAGCTTGCAGTGGCTGCCTAGGAAGCATGGAACAATCTCTGGGAGCCCTGACTTCCATGTAAGTCCATTAACTCGGAGACGACCATGCTGGAGAGGCCACACGTGGGCAACTCTGGTTGACAGTGCCAGCTGAGGCCAGCCTTCCAGTCAGTCATCCTTGCCCAAGTGCCTGACACGTGGGTGACTGTTTTAGACTCTCTAGACCAGCCCATCTTCCAGGTGGCTACCACCAAGTGATTTTTATCAACATCAACAGAAGAGTCATCCTTGCAAGCTCAATCCTGCTCTAATTCCTGATCCACAAAACCATGAGATATGATGATTGCTATTTTAAGCCACTAAGTTTCCAGGTAGTTTGTTATGTGGCAATATATAACCAGACCATGAGGTTCACAAGTGGGGAAGAACATTCCATTCAAGGCTATCACATACTCTTGTGCTCCAACCAAGTTGAGCTCTATCATTCCCCACAGATACATGGCCCATGTCTGCCCCACTGTGCCTCCCCACGCTCTGACCTCCTGCACAACCCCCACATTCCAGATCCTACCTGACCTCTTTCCTTCTCATAGCCTTCTTCAGTTCTTCCAGCAAAATGGTACTTTCTGCCTTCTCTGAACTTGTATACTTCCAGCTCTTCAACACCTCCCTAGGGTGGCACTGTCCCATTTTCCTGCAACAGTACAAATCTGTGTCTACTGTCCCAATTAATTAACGGTGCCCCCCTCAGTCCCCAAAGTGTCCCATCCTAGTCAATAAATCATACGGTCACCCTGTGCTTAACGCACTGCTTTGAACAGCAGTTAGTTGTGTAGAATTTTTTCTCCCATTCTAGATTATATGGTTATTCAAAGAAAGTACCACGCCTTTCCTTCGATAAACATCTACTGAGCACCTACAATGTGCTGCCTTGTGTACCTGTACCTTCCCCAGTGCCTTGTGGAATGGAGGCGGCAAAGGGTCAGATCAGCTCGCAGGCTGGACTGAGCCGAAAACTGATGAGAACGAAGACCAACCCTTGGAAAAGGTTACTTCCAGGTTGGTTTACTCCAGAACCAGAAAAAAAGCAGTGCAGAGGGTTCCTGAGATAAAAAACACATGGTGTGGACTTCCCTGGTGGCGTAGTGGTTAAGAGTCTGCCTGCTAATGCAGGGGACACAGGTTCGGGCCCTGGTCCGGGCAGATCCCACATGCCACGGAGCAACTAAGCTCATGCACCACAACTACTGAGCCTGCACTCTAGAGCCCGCGAGCCACAACTACTGAAGCCCACGTGCCTGGAGTCCGTGCTCCACAACAAGAGAAGTCACCGCAGTGAGAAGCCCGTGCACTGCAATGAAGAGCAGCCCCCGCTCACCGCAACTAGAGACAGCCCGTGCGCTGCAACGAAGACCCAATGCACCCAAAAATAAGTAAATAAATAAAATAAAATAAAATAACTTAAAAAAAAAAAAACCACATGGTGTGAGGGTACACGTGACCGCTGGGGCCTCTCCTTTTTCCTTCTGGAATCACACCCAAAGCTTGGGCCCTATGCAGAGTAAGAAACCCACCAGGTCAGCGGAGCTCAGGACCATGGTCCACTACCTTTTAGGCTGGTGGAGGAGAGGGGGCAGTGTCATGTCAGTCTACGTCCAGGTTTTTAGACCCTGTTTGCTTGCTGCAACATTTACATTAGCTGGTTACCAGTGGTATTTTTCTTTGAGAGTGGACTTACTTAATTTGTCAGTGCAGCAGCCTAGCCATGGCTAACCAGAAAGACATTCAGTAAAAGCTTAATGACAGAGGTCAGTAGCATTGTCACTACTGAAAGCCATGGAAAAATTTAACCAGCTTACGTAGCTGGTAAAGGCTAATGGAAATAAAATGCTAAAAACTTGGGCTTCCCTGGTGGCACAGTGGTTGAGAGTCCGCCTGCCGATGCAGGGGACACGGGATCGTGCCCCAGTCCAGGAGGATCCCACATGCCGCGGAGCGGCTGGGCCCGTGAGCCATGGCCGCTGAGCCTGTGCGTCCAGAGCCTGTGCTCTGCAATGGGAGAGGCCACAACAGTGAGAGGCCCGCGTACCACAGTAAATAAATAAATAAATAAATAAAAATAAAAATAAAAACCTATATGATTTCTAGACTGTGCTTCCAACTCAACCATTAAATTTGCTGAATGTTTCTTTTATACCTCTGGTCTTTATTTATCAAAGCGAAATCTCTTTTCTCCCACTTAAGGTCTTAAGCCGACTTAGGGTAGCTCACTATTGGCATCTGACCCTTCAATGTGAAATATTCTTAGAAAATGAACTGTTACCCATAAACTCATAACAAATTTTATAAGAAGACTGTGATTTTATTTTCAGATTTTTGGAAATAGTTTTCAAAAAATAAAATGACAAGAATACATACAAAAACTGAAATCATTCACCGAACTATGAACTCTTAGCAGAGGAAAGGACTTTTGAAGTACATCTGAAAACACGGATCACTTCTAAAATGTCCCTCTCACTTGTGCAACCAGCCTCCTCAAATCTTTCCCAAATTTGATGAACTTCATCTCATAAAAGTAACACAAACCATTTTTAATCATTTAGAACAAAAGAAAGAATAAAATACAGGAGGCAGGCCTCTCAAGTTACATGCTTTTAGAGAAAACTCACATCCTTGAAGCAGCTTTGTAATATGCAGAGCGCAGTACTGGCTTCAAAAAAAAAAAAAAAAAAAGACTCTGTACTTGCATTATTTAAATGTGAAGAGCAGCTGTCCTCTTCCTCTATAAAAATTAGCAAGTGATATTCATTCAAGTACATTAATTTCACCTTACTTCATATGGTTTTATACTTAGGATGAAGCTAAAACAAAAACAAAACAAAAAACAGCTAGCACAGAGCTATTAATAAAACAAATAGTAATTATTGAGAGATGTAATCAAATGAAAATCAATCCTGGATAACAAAACAGATTTCTAATTACATAAATAAGTTTACTGAAAATTCCCACTACTGGAAGATCCTGATTACAATAAAGAAATACATACAATGGGAATGGTAAATAAACGTGATGATTTGATTCCTTTCTGAAGGTCTACTGGTCCAGCTGCCAGCCACACGAGTCTCTGGGTTCTCAGCGAAGTGTGACCAGTTCTTCTGAAGAGGTAGGATGAATGGCAACAGTGTTATCAAAGTCAGATTTTGTTGCTCCCATTTTGACTGCGACCGCAAAACCCTGCAGCATTTCATCACATCCAATTCCCTGCATGTGGATCCCAACCACCTGCGACAGAAAAGACAAAAATCCTTCAAGTAAAAATTTTTATTTCTGTAAATGTATGAGCCAGTTCCTTGTAATAAATCTCCTTCTAGGTACGCACACACACACACACACACTCACACAAATTTTTTTATCAGGTACACTAATAAATTTTTTATTAGTCATGAGAGATACCTGATATTTAAAAACCTCTAAAAAACTTAACATCTCTAATCCCAATAGAGCATAACACAGCCTACATGGCCCACGCAGCCCTGACGTCCCTCCCCTGCCTACCTCCCTCAGCACTCCCCACTCTGGCCTCACCAGCTTTCCTCCTGTCCTGAGTATTCGCCATGCTCTCCCCTTGGCACAGGCTGTTCCCTCTGTCTGGACACTCTTTCCTCCCCTCTTTTAAGGGTTAAAGCCCATTCATTCTTCAGAGAGCTACACCTGCCTTCCTGACCAAGTTAACTTGTCTATCATGTGAGCTCTCAGTCCCAATATTTCTCCATCATGGTTCTATCATAACTGCAAAGTTGTATTCATCTGGGGACTGGACAATTACAATCCATCTCTCCCAGGAGATGTTAATCTCTAGATGGAGGGGACCCTGCCCGCTTCTGCTCCTCACCCTACCCGTCTGGCCGAGCACAAAGACAGCCCTTAGAGGCACTCAGCCCATACGTGCTGGCTGCCTGGACAAATGACCAACAAGAGGCATTTGTTTCAAATCACATTTTTCAGTCAGGTTTCTAAATATATTTTAAAATGACTAGTTAATATTCACCTCCAGCAAATACTTTTAGGGTCAGTAGACTATTGAAAAGCAAAGTTAGAGAATATAAAACTTAGCCACAAAAATACGTTGCTTAAAAACAAATCAAGGATATACTTAATATTAATGAACAGTACACGTAAAAAATGACTGATGCAGGGGCTTCCCTGGTGGCGCAGTGGTTGAGAATCTGCCTGCCAATGCAGAGGACACGGGTTCGAGCCCTGGTCTGGGAAGAGCCCACATGCCGCGGAGCAATTAGCCCCGTGAGCCACAATTACTGAGCCTGCGCGTCTGGAGCCTGTGCTCCGCAACAAGAGAGGCCACGATAGTGAAAGGCCTGCGCACCGCGATGAAGAGTGGCCCCCACTTGCCACAACTAGAGAAAGCCCTCGCACAGAAACGAAGACCCAACACAGCCATAAATAAATAAATAAATAATTTAAAAAAAAAAAAATGACTGATGCAAACTTAATGTTATACGTTTCTTTACAATTAAAAAAAAGTATATCTCAAAATAAGACAAAGAAATCCCAAATCATGTACTGTATATACATTCAGCCAAATTTTTAGATACTGTGATGTAAATTGAATTTACAAAGAGCTTCTGGTGATAGCAGGAGCCTTATGTTATTTCTCTCCATACAGTATCCCAGTTCTTACCCTTTAGTTGACTGTCAGGTAATGTTTACCAAATGAATGAATCATAAATGGCATAAAGAAATAACTGATATGAAGAGATAAGTAAGGACCTTGCTGATTCAATAACTGGAAATCTCAGGCTACTGGGGAACATTCAGGGCAAGAAACAGCAACCTTTATCTTCCTGCCAAATCACTTACTTTCTTCTCTTTGCACTGATTCTCTGCTTCTGTCAACTGTCAGTGATGTTGATTTTTATAAGCCGGAAGCCAGGAACCATCTTGTGGCTTTTGGTGTAAGGGCCACTGATTCAGAAACAGACTATGTTCTTTTTAATAAGAAAAGTTGGAAACCATACCTGAATCTTTAGTTAAATTACTGTTCCTCACAAAGCCATGTTCCCAAGGCATATTGCTAAGTTCCACTTTAATATTTAATTCAATTTATAGAAAAGCCCAATAGGCTGACCTAGTATCAAAACAACACCTATTTCAAAAATTATTTAAAAAAAAAAACAAAAAAAAAACCTGTTCAAATTCAAACTCAAATCACAATGAGATACCACTTCACATCCGGTAGGATGGCTACAATAAAAAAAGACAGTAACAAGTGTTGACGAAGGTGAGGAAGAACTGGAACCCTAGCACGTTGCTGAAGGGAACATAAAATGACACAGCCACTTTGGAAAACAGTTTGGCAGTTCCTCAAAAAGTTAAACCAAAAATAGATAACTGATTATCTCAGAACATTTTACTAAATAAACTTCTTCCTCACTGATTGGTTATGTTAACTCTAAATTTTTTACATTAAATTCTTACACTTACCAATATTTCTGAGTTGCCTATCTATTCTGGCCTACTGGTCAATGACAACCTCAACCTCTCCCCTTTATATCTTACGTGCTTTTTTTGGCCGCACCGTGTGGCTTGCAGTATCTTAGTTCCTTGATCAGGGATTGAACCTGGGCCACAGCAGTGAAAGTGCCAAGTCCTAACCATTGAACTGTCAGGGAATTCCCCCCACCAACTTATGTTTTTAAAGTAGTGGAACCTTCTTTCTACGTGAAATATTATGAAGAACCGCAATACAGAGAGAGACAGATAAAAGGTGGGACTGTGCCAGATGAATCAGAGAAAGCTTTACCTGGTCTTCCCTTCCCACCTCACCAAAATACCCCATCCCTGCCAACCTTGAAGACAGTCTTGAGCTTACTGGATTTTTCCCATACCTTTTCCTCTTTGTTGGCACAAACCATTTTCATCACACATTTTGTTTTCCTTTTGGTAACTGCATGATACATTGGGGTAAAGGTGGTGGAATAAATCTTCACGTTTTCTTTTCCATATTTATAAATGGCCTCATCTATAATGCACAGGGGGGGAAAAGAAAAGCATCTATCAGAAACTTAAACAATTCCACTGAGCTATCAGAGAGATGGCCGGAAATACATAACCTGAATCAAATTACAAGGAAATATTAAACAAAAACACAATGAGCTGGGGCTTCCCTGGTGGCACAGTGGTTAAGAATCTGCCTGCCAATGCAGGGGACACGGGTCCGAGCCCTGGTCCAGGAAGATCCCACATGCCGCAGAGCAACAAAGCCCGTGCACCACAACTACTGAGCCTGCGCTCTAGAGCCCACAAGCCACAACTACTGAGCCTGTGCACTTAGAGACCGTGCTCTGTAATGAGAAGCCTGTGCACCGCAACGAAGAGCAGCCCCTGCTCGCCGCAACTAGAGAAAGCCTGTGCGCAGCAACAAAGACCCAGCGCAGCCAAAAATGAATTAATAAAATAAATATATTAAAAAAAAAAACACAATGAGGGACAATCTACAACATAAATGTCAATGTCATGAAAGACAAAGGCAGGCTGAGGAATTCTTTCTCTTCACTAAAGGAGACCAAAGAGGTATCAAAACTAAATATACTACATTATCCTGGAATGAACCCTGGACTTGAAGGGAAAAATGTTAAAAATGAAATTATTTGAGATAACAGGCAAACTTTGAATAAGGTCTAAAGTTTAGATAATATTGTATCCACTTAAATATTCTCATTTGAAGCTATGATTCTGTACGGGAACGGCCTTGTTCTTAGGAAACAAATACTGAAGTGTGTGTGCACGTGTATAGAGAGAAAATGATACAGCAAAAGTGTTACCAGTAGACAGGAGTCTTCTGTAGTATTTTTGCAACTCTTCTTTAAATTTGAAATTAGTTCAAGTAAAAAAGCTTATAAAATCAAACAGATAGGGCGGAGTGGGGAAAGAAATTATATTCTCAAAGTACTAGTAGCTGGGGAGGAAACTGGACCTGTGATGAGAAGTTAGTAGCTAAAAAGAAATATAACTCGGGGGCTAAGATAGATTTAGTCAGCTGACAGACACCTAGTTTAACATTAGCAGAGGAGGGGAAGAAACCATAAATGACCTTTATTTTTATTTTTTATTTTTTATTTTATTTTTTATTTTTTGCGGTACACTGGCCTCTCACTATTGTGGCCTCTCCCGTTGCGAGCACAGGCTCCGGACGCGCAGGCTCAGCGGCCGTGGCTCACGGGTCCAGCCGCTCCGCGGCATGTGGGATCTTCCTGGACCGGGGCACGAATCCGTGTCCCCCGCATCGACAGGCGGACTCTCAACCACTGCGCCACCAGGGAAGCCCGACCTTTATTTTTAAACACCTACCTTCTGTGAGTCCCACTGTCCCAATAGGGGGGTGGCTGAAGACCACCGTAGGGATGTTGTCATAGTCTAACTTGGAATCTTCTTTGCGTTCAAAAAGTCTATGGGCAAGTTTTCGGCCAGCAGCAATCGCAACTACAAAGATATTTTTAAATCAGTGTTTAGCTTATTGTTCATTTTAACATAGCAGGATTATTCTACTAACGGTTTATCCATCTGGCTTAACATACAAGTTCTGACAAAGTCTTCTGTCAATGCTCATTACAATATCTAGTTCAATATAATAAAAGACCTATCAATACCTTAGTTAACAATTCAAAATATTGGCTTATGTGAATTCTGTACATTCTATTATGACAAAAAAAAAAAAAAAGACACATTTACAAGTTCCCAATCATCTGGCAAGTTACCTCTTAATGCAGATATTAGCTTTTTGATATATTTATGGAGCAAACTACATTAGTTTCAAGCATCTTCAGTTCTACTTTATAACCATAGTCATTTCACAGGAATATTTTGTTTCTTTTTAAAATTATTTTTATTTCTTATTGATTTTTTTTAAAGTTTATCCTCCTTAGCCTGTTTTTATTCCTAATGGTCAAAAAAAAAAAAAAAAAAAGCCTGAGTTCAGTAAAAGCATCAGTTATTAATTTTATTGACTTCAAATTGATAATTTTTTTTCCAAAATAAGGTATTAGTAGGATACATAAGAAATTTTTTTCACCTCGACAAAATTTTTAGCTGTTAGATTACATTATGAAGGTTTTGAAACTTTGCTTGTTAGTTTGCTTTTGTGTAGAGAGCTTCCTAAAAGAGCTAAAAGGCTTTGGGTGTGTGTTTCCACTCTGAGTAAGACCCGGGCCATTTTGGAAAGGATGGTGAGGCCCCGGAGGGGTACAGGTGAAAGCAGATGGATGGATACCACCAGCAGAAGCAGGACAAAGAGCTTGAAATGACGCCAGTTAACTCATGAAGTAGGCTGAAGTATGGGATTCTGAGGATGGGGATCAACCTTGGTTGTATCAAGACTAAACAGTCATATAAGAATACCACTTCCGGGGCCTCCCTGGTGGCGCAGTGGTTGAGAGTCCGCGCGCCAATGCAGGGGACACGGGTTCGTGCCCCGGTCTGGGAAGATCCCACATGCCGCAGAGCGGCTGGGCCCGTGAGCCATGGCCGCTGAGCCTGAGCGTCCGGAGCCTGTGCTCCGCAACGGGAGAGGCCACAACAGTGAGAGGCCCGCGTACCGCAAAAAGAAAAAAAAAAAAAAAAAAAAAAGAATACCACTTCCTTCCACTGTCACCAACACAACTCAGATTCTAATTTACAGCATTCTTCAGAGGATGACTGTATCATCTGTATAAAAATTTCAGTCTTCACCAAGCATTTAAAAAATCTTTTAAAGAAGGGGGCTTCCCTGGTGGCGCGGTGGTTGAGAATTCGCCTGCCAATGCAGGGGACACAGGTTCGAGCCCTGGTCTGGGAAGATCCCACATGGCGCGGAGCAACTAGCCCCGTGAGCCACAATTACTGAGCCTGCACGTCTGGAGCCTGTGCTCTGCAACAAGAAAGGCCGCGATAGTCAGAGGCCTGCACACCGCGATGAGGAGTGGACCCCACTTGCCGCAACTAGAGAAAGCCCTCGCACAGAAACGAAGAGTCAATACAGCCATAAATAAAATAAATAAATAAATAAATCATTAATTAATTAAAAAAAACTCTTTTAAAGAAGGGGGCTTCCCTGGTGGCGCAGTGGTTGAGAGTCCGCCTGCCGATGCAGTGGACACGGGTTCGTGCCCCGGTCCAGGATGATCCCACATGCCGTGGAGCAGCTGGTCCCGTGAGTTATGGCTGCTGAGCCTGCACGTCCGGAGGCTGTGCTCCGCAACGGCAGAGGCCACAACAGTGAGAGGCCCGCGTACCGCAAAAAAAAAAAAAAAAAAAAAAAAAATTCTTTTAAAGAAAAATAAATACTACTCAAAGCATTTTTAAAGGAAAAAATGAATATTACTCATAACGTGTCAGGTTCCCAACCAACATCTATCTCAACACATTTTATCATTTTGATGACATAAAGACACTCAGCCTTTTTTTTTGTGTGGTACGCGGGCCTCTCACTGTTGTGGCCTCTCCCGTTGCGGAACACAGGCTCCGGATGCGCAGGCTCAGTGGCCATGGCTCACGGGCCCAGCCGCTCCGCGGCATGTGGGATCCTCCTAGACCGGGGCACAAACCCGTGTCCCCTGCATCGGCAGGCGGACTCTCAACCACTGCGCCACCAGGGAAGCCCTGAACAGTTTTATATAACACACAGAGCCTCCCTTAGCCCCCAAAAGAAGAAACATTACCTGGAGTAAGAAGAGCTTTTCCACACACATCCCCAACTGCGTAGACACCTTTCACATTCGTATTCTGGAATTCATCTACTAGGATATGACCTTTGTCATCAGTTTGAATCCCCTAAAATTATAAAGGGACATCATGTAAGTATTTGGCCCATCCACAAAAAAATAGCAGCTCACATCTCTGGATCCGCCTCACTTCAGGCACCTCTTCAGCCTGAATCTCCAAGAAACCACAAGACTCAACAACAAGATGAAAAACATCTTAGCAAGCTGGCAGGTTTCATATCTTTTGCTTAATTTAAAAGGTAAATATTTAACTCAGTTTTGAGGAGTTTTAACAGGATTTGACTTTGCATTGTACAATTCAGCTGGCCAGGCAAGCCTGAAAAGGAATCACTCAACTATCAGACATGGTACTTGGCATCCCCGTGGAGTCCACCTAAGACAGTGATTTTCAATTCCTTGGAAGCACTCCTCCTGAAGCATGCTAACTCATACTTTAGACAGGCACAGCCTGAAGCAGTCATCAAAAGTAGACTTCTTTGAAGTTTACAGTTTTATCTTTAAAAATCCAAGCAAAATTTGTATTCTACTCTAAAAAGATATCAATGTTTCCTTTAACCAAAATTTCTCCCTATACACTGAGTCGAATTTTTGCTCCAAGAATACGTGTCATGCTTATCTTGTGGCTTTGCAGATCCCTGGTGTATATACTCCCATGTGAGAAGTAGAAGACCAGCAGGCATAGGGAGTAGGTAGTGTAGTGGTTAAGAGTACAACCTTTGGAGCTGGGAGATCTGGGTTCAAGTCCCAGCTCTGCCACTTACTAGTCATGAGACCACCCATTTATCAACAAATACTTGAACTTCTAAATGAGGCATTAACCGAGTCACTGTAAATACAGTGGTAAATAATACAGACATCTCCACTCCTTGTGGAGTTTATAAGCCTGGTGGACAATTTCTTATCTCTGTGCTCCTGGGTTCCTCATCCTTACCCCTCAAACAGTTGTTGGCAAGATTAAAGTAGGCTAGTATAGCACAGGGAACTCTTCTCAGTACTCTGTAATGACCTATAAGGGAAAAGAATCTAAAAAACAGTGGATGTATGTATATGTATAACTCATTCACTTTGCTGTATAGCAGACACTAATACAACATTGTAAATCAACTATACTCCAATAAAAATTTTTTAAAAAAGATTAAAGTAGGCCAGGAACATGTTGCCAAGACTTACAATAGTAATCATTCAATTTGCAGTATAAATATATATCTTAACACTGAATGAGATGGGAAACTTTTGCCTCATTTAAAAAAAATTCAGCAAATATAGTTCAAAACTGGACCTACCCTTGCCTATATCTGCATAAAGGCACAATATCTCTTGAAAGGTGAAAAGCTGGATGAATAGTTTTGTTAATATAAAAACAGATAACTAATTTTACTAAATTCTACTGAATAGTAAGATTAAAATCAAGTAAAACATGTCCCTGGATACTTTTTTTTAATTATGAAAAATACCTTTTATTGAAATGAAAAAGGGATGCAACTTAAAACAGACACTAATATCAGAACATAAATCAAACTGTGAGACACTACTCAAGAGGCTCCATCAAATATATAAACCTCAAACATCTAAAATATTCTATTATTAGTAGTAGAGTAGTATAGCATGTCAGAAAAATCATCACCCTCACCATCAACAGCAGCTGGTTAATATTTATTGAGTTCATGCTATAAGCCAGCATCTAAGCAAGTTACTTTGTATGCACTCTCATTTACTCTTCTCTATAACCCAATGCAACAAGCACTATTTTTATTCCCATATTTATATGACGCAGTTGAAACTTAAGAGTAACTAAGCTACTTGCCTAAGGCCATGAAACTGGTAAGTAACAGAACTAAGGTTGAAAACTGGGTCAAACACTGGCACCCACACCCCAGGCTACTATACTAGACTGTCCTTCAAACTTTACAAGAACAAATAAGAATGCTAACTATAGCACTGGTAGATGAGCTTCACATCTGTACCCAGCCCCGAATGCCACGATGTCCATGACGAGTCACACACCCATCCATTAGGATTAGAGCTGCAGACAATAAGAGATAATTATAGGGCTTTAAAGAGACAGCTATCGGGGCTTCCCTGGTGGCGCAGTGGTTGAGAGTCCGCCTGCCGATGCAGGGGACACGGGTTCGTGCCCCGGTCTGGGAGGATCCCACATGCCGCGGAGCGGCTGGACCCGTGAGTCATGGCCGCTGAGCCTGCGCGTCCGGAGCCTGTGCTCCGCAACGGGAGTGGCCACAACAGTGAGAGGCCCGTGTAACGCAAAAAATAAATAAATAAATAAATAAATAAAATAAAGAGACAGCTATCATAGTAAAAAAGAAATCTGTAGGGAGAAGGCTACTCAGGAAATGGCGAGACGATGACCTGATCTAGGGTGATGACACTAGAAAGGGGAAAAAAACCTTTATTTCCATTCCAAAGGCAGAAGCAATGGGATTTAATGACAAACTAGACACATGGAATAAACAGAAAAGAATCCAACAGAACCCACTCAAGTTTTGGGGGGTCTGGGGTTGGATCAGGGGAAATCACAGGACTACTGACCGATTCCAGAAGGTTTCAGGCAAGGAAAGTGGTCAAAAGGTACAAACTTCCAGTTACAATATAAATAAGTACAATACCAGGGATATAACGTCCAACATGGTGACTACAGATAACACTGCTGTTAAGAGAGTAAACCCTAAGAGTTTTCAACACACAGAGAAAATCTTTTCCTTTTTTCTTTTCTACTTTTATTGTATCTACATGAGAAGACGGATGTTAGCTGACCCTCTTGTGATCATTTCACAATGTATGTAAATCAAACCATGGTGCTGTATGCCCTAAACTTATGCAGTGATGTATGTCAATTATTTCTCAATAAAACTGGGGGGAAAAAAATAGAACATCGTAGGCAGACTAGGTCAGCTTACCAGTTTGTTTAAATTCAGGCCCCTGGAGTTTGGGTCCCGTCCAATGGCCCAGAGTAGACAGTCAACATCTGGAATGGTGGTCAAGGTGGGTTTCCTACCAGGAACTGAAGTAACCATGCAGAGTTCCAGGCCTGAAGAAGTTTTTTTAACTTCCTTGACCTATTGGGAAATACAGTTTGTGAACTGGGGGTGTGGGGATAAGAAGGAAAGCAAATAAAGAGGAAACTAGAATTCTTAACATTTAAAAACTCTCCACTGAATCCTACATATGAGTCTTACATGCTGACACATTTAGTTTTGCCCAAAGGCCACCAACACTGGAACTCTCTGGAACCAAGATGATATCCTAGGTGGCCCCAAATCAGCCAGCAGCCAGAAATGTCAACTCACATCAAGACCCTAATGCTTCAGCCTAAAAACAAAGTATTTGGGCTTCCCTGGTGGCGCAGTGGTTGAGAGTCTGCCTGCCGATGCAGGGGACGCGGGTTCGTGCCCCGGTCTGGGAGGATCCCACATGCCGCTGAGTGGCTGGGCCCATGAGCCATGGCCGCTGAGCCTGCGCATCCGGAGCCTGTGCTCCGCAACGGGAGAGGCCACAACAGTGAGAGGCCCGCGTACCGCAAAACAAAAAAACAAAAAAACCTGAAGTATTTTAAAGCGTACTTCTTCAAAACTGTAATACAAATTTAAACCACAAATCTAAACACAGTGATTTGCAGCTGGAATCGGGGGAGGAAATGGCTGTAGCAGCATCATTAAGAGATTGCACCATCCTTGGGCTTCCCTGGTGGCGCAGTGGTTGGGAGTCCGCCTGCCGATGCAGGGGACACGGGTTCGTGCCCCGGTCTGGGAAGATCCCACATGCCGCGGAGCGGCTGGGCCCGTGAGCCATGCCCGCTGGCCCCGCGCGTCTGGAGCCTGTGCTCCGCAGTGGGAGGGGCCGCAGCAGTGAGAGGCCCCCGTACCGTTAAAAAAAAAAAATTGCACCATCCTTGCTACTCCCTGGACATTCTTAATCAGGACTCAGGGGAGGAGGGTAAGAGGTTAGGAGAGTGAAGGGCACATAGTTTAGTGAAAGTCCCAAGGGGATTCTAGTACTTAACCACCAGGCCAGTACATCAGCATTTACAAAGCAACTTCACATTTATTGTTTTACTTATGAGATGGCCTATGCTGAAAGGGCAAAGCTTTGGGGGAAAAAGTCATTTTTACAAGGATAATGCTCCAGGAAAAATCTGACATGTAGGAGATTCCCTGAGAATAAAAAAATACAAAGTAACTTCGTCATTGTTTCCATCTACAAAACCCAAAGGTTTCAAAAATAGATTCCATGGGACTTCCCTGGCAGTCCAGTGGTTAAGACTTCACCTTCCAGTGCAGGGAATGTGGGTTTGATCCCTGGTCGGGAAAGGAAGATCCCACATACCTCACAGCCAAAAAGCCAAAACATAAAACAGAAGCGATATTGTAACAAATTCAATAAAGACTTTAAAAAAAAGATTCCATAATAATATTTCCTGAAATAAATAAACAAACAAAAATAAATATAAACCTGAAAAATAAGGATGTTCAATGAGGTCTCTGAGCACAAAAACTGTAGTTTTAGTTCTAACTAAACTGAATTCAACTTCCAGGTTTCTAATCTTTTATACCTTGGATTTCATTAAAACATTCATGTGAAATGCAGCTTCTGAGGATAAAGAAAAGACTTGGTAGTACTCTAGAAAAGAAGAAACTGACTGGGGTAGAGGTAGTTTGTGTTTATAAAGCTAGTGGGGTTCACAACAGATAGACGACCAAGGGCCGTAAGCTCGCCCTGGGCTCGGTCATACCTGCGAGTACTTCAGCACCTCTATGCCAGCGTTCTCCAGCTCCTCAGTGCAGTTGGAACTGATTATTGAATCAAAACTTCTGAGCACCTGTATACATAGGCAGCAGAGGGATGGGTGGTGGGAAAGAATAAAACTTCATTAAAGATATGCTACAAACCTGGGAGGGAAATTGCAGTATCAACCCCCCTCTTATGTCCTTCTTCATTCATGGCTGCGCTATGAGTGGAGTTTGGTTTTTTTTTTAATCATCTTTAAAAAATTATGGTTCTGAAGAACCTAGGGGCAGGACAGCAATAAAGACGCAGACGTAGAGAATGGACTTGAGGACACGGGGAGGGGGAAGGGGAAGCTGGGATGAAGTGAGAGACTGGCATGGACATGTATACACTACCAAATGTAAAATAGATAGCTAGTGGGAAGCAGCTGCATAGCACAGGAAGATCAGCTTGGTGCTTTGTGACCACGTAGAGGGGTGGGATAGGGAGGGTGGGAGGGAGACGCAAGAGGGAGGAGATATGGGGATATATGTATACATATAGCTGATTCACTTTGTTATAAAGCAGAAACTAACACACCATTGTAAAGCAATTATACTCCAATAGAGATGTTAAAAAAAAAAGGATTTAACCAGAATAAATAAATAAATAAATAAAATCAGCTGCTATAAAAAAAATTAAAGTATAGTTAATTTACAATGTTGTGTTACTTTCCGGTATACAGCAAAGTGATTCAGTTATACACACACACACACACACACACACACACACACACACTCTGTGTCAGATTTTTTTCCATTATAGATTATTATAAGATTATGAATATAGTTCCCTGTGCTATACAGTAGGTTCTTCTTATTTATGTATTTTTTATATAGTAGTGTGTATACGTTAATCCCAAACTCCTCATTTATACCCCCCGACCCTGCTATCCCCTTTGGTAACCAAAAGTTTGTTTTCTGTGTCTGTGGGTCTATTTCTGATTTGTAACTAAGTTCATTTGTATCATTTTTTTAGATTCCACATATAAGTTATATCATATATTTGTCTTTCTCTGGTGAGTGGAGTTTTAATAAGTCTGTTTTCCGACATCACCACCAACATCTGCATTACACCTGACTTCACCCACTCCTGTTCTAGAGTTAAATCCATAGGCAACCTTCCCGCCTCTACTGTCTTTGCCATGTTCCTCTCCTCCCAAGCTCCTTCTCTTTTCCATAAGAATAGGGACCAGAAATTCTCTTTCCCCTTTCAGTATTCCAGGGCCAGTTTTCCTGCTGATATAATTTAAGGGAAGATTCTTGAACAAAATCTCCTATTCTAGGCAGAAAAGTCAACTACATGGTCTTAGAGATTTTTTTTAATACTAGTCTTAGTATTTGTTTAAGGTTTCAAACTACATATTTTAGGGTTCTAAATTTGGTTCTAAACCATTCAAATTAAGGTTCCCAACAAAGTTGAAAACACTGTGGGTTTTCTTCTGGAATGCTAGATGTTGTTCTATATTTTTTGGCCATGCCGCAGCGGCATCTTATTCCCTCAACCAGGGATTGAACCCGTGCCCCCTGCAGTGGTAGCTCATAGTGCTAACCACTGGACTGGGAGGCAAGTCCCTGGACGTTGTTCTAGAGAATGTCTGTCTGTCCATCTACCTATCTATGTTCAAATCCTTCCAATGACCTTATGGGTTAGAAGGTGTTATCCCTATTTTTTTTTTTCAGATAAGGAAGCTGAGACTCCTAAGAAGTGGAGTGACTTTTAGAAAGTTCTAGAGCCAGGATTCAAATTGAGCTTGGTCTGAGTCTTCCGATCAGTTTCTCTCCACGACATTATGCACTTCTTCCCACCCCATAATCGTGGACACCATTGAAAGGCACCACTGGGACCATTAAGAACTGACCACTGACAGCCTACCAGGGCAGACAACTACAGACCCTGGGAAGGACCAGAGAACAAGGTGTAGAAAGCCATTCTCTTCCCACATCTCTCAGATCAGTTTACACTTGTCACTAAACGGGGACTAAAGAGATATGACTTCTTCCTACTCTCAGAACCGAGGCTCATTAGTCTCCCCTCCATTCGTATGGGGACACTTTATTTTTTCTTCATTGCGTTCAGGATGCCGAGTTGAGGTGGGAAGTTCAGGGAAATTGATCAGTTAAGGTTAAAAGCCATTTACATGTTTAACATGCCTGCTATAGCAATATTCTCATACTTCACCATTTTCACAGCAATCGTCCACTTAGTCTCCAGCTCTATTTTAAATTAGTAGATGTGCAGTGAGTGTCTATTTTGTGACATTTACTCTAAAAAGTTCTAGGAGAATATAAACATGCATACTGATACCTCTGTTCCCTTCCCAGTGGAGGAGAAAGACAAGTAACTCTTGTAAGCTAAACTGAGATCAACACTATAAATTCACTTATTCATCCATTCCATCAACAAACATTTATTAAGCTCTACTATGTGCAAGATGCAAAATATTATCCTAAAAGGCAGACTGATAATTAACTTGAAGAATGTGCAGATAAGGAGGTTTAGAAGAGATAGAAAATTACAGTCAAAGAGAACAGGGAAGATTTCAAGGAAAATGTAGCATTCTGCACTGGATCTTGATGACTCGTGAAGGGAAAGCACCTTAAGTAGAGGAATCTGCACAAATATACAGAGATGGGACCAGGTCACGGAAGAGGAACAGCAAGTAGGCCAGTTCCTACTGAACGGAAGGAATTTGAAGAAAAGAAGTGGGGCGTAAGGCTAGAGAGGGTTAAACTCCTTCTGGAAGACAGAAACCATGTCTGATGAGGTCGCTTTAGGAGGGCTCAGTATATACTTGGAGTGATACTCAAACCTTACCAATCACAAGAGTAGAACAACATGCCATAAAATGTATTTGTGGAGGACCTGGTAGTGGTAATGACAAAGGGGTGGATGATTGTGATGAGGTGGTGATAGGGGTGATGGAAGAGGAAAAGGATACTTGGTAAAAAAGGCAGATTGTTAGAAAAGGAGTGAAAACCCCACATTTTTCCTATACCACATTATTATTTTTTTTTAATTTATTTATTTATTTATCCATTTTTGCTGTGTTGGGTCTTCGTTTCTGTGTGAGGGCTTTCCCCAGTTGCGGCGAGTGGGGGCCACTCCTCATCGCGGTGCGCGGGCCTCTCACTATCGTGGCCTCTCTTGCTGCGGAGCACAAGCTCCAGACACACAGGCTCAGTAGTTGTGGCTGACGGGCCTAGTTGCTCCGCGGCATGTGGGATCTTCCCAGACCAGGGCTCGAACCCGTGTCCCCTGCATTGGCAGGCAGACCCCCAACCACTGCGCCACCAGGGAAGCCCCTTATACGACATTACTGATGAAAGTTTATCCTAATTCTACTTAAGGAACATAGGATCAAAGATGGTATTAGGCACAGGGGAGATCACGGAATTGACAGTGCAGTGGATTTAATAGTCAGCTAAACTAACTAAAGAAGGCAGTGAATCTAGGCCTCTTTCAAACAGAAGACCCAATCAAAGACAAGTAAAACTGGTAACAAGGAAATAACCTAAGATATCTAATGAACCTGTAAAACTTAGCATCACAGACTTAAAAAGCATTTGGCACTTACATGAATAAGCAATGTTATTAGTATTTAATATCCCTAGAGATGTGTCATTATTTGTTAATTTCACTTAAGATGATGAAATCGCTATTCTAATGCTTGCCCTTATGAAGTTCAATGAATATGAGAATCAGATAGACTTGAGTTAATTAGTAGCCACACGAATTCTATAGTATAACATCACTGAAATAAGAAATAGAATCGGCATAACAACGTTTTTGCTGGGCTTCCCTAGTGGCGCAGTGGTTAAGACTCCGCCTGCCAATGCAGGAGACACAGGTTCGAGTCCTGGTCTGAGAAGATGCCACATGCCGTGGAGCAACTAAGCCCGTGCGCCACAACTACTGAGCCTGTGCTCTAGAGCCTGCAAGCCACAACTACTGAGCCCGCGTGCCACAACTACTGAAGCCAGTGCTCCTAGAGCCCATGCTCCACAACAAGAGAAGCCACCGCAATGAGAAGCCCACTCACCGCAACAAAGAGTAGTCCCTGCTCACCACAACTAGATAAAAGCCTGCGCACAGCAACAAAGACCCAATGCAGCCAAAAATAAACAAATAAATTTTAAAAATTGGTTTTGCTGCCAGGTTTGGTTCTTTTTCAAAATTCCCATTCATATTATTTTCAGTTGTATTTCAATGTTCCTATGATAGCTGCCATTACTGCCCTCGGGAGACTAGTCTTTAAAATGATAGTTGTTGGGCTTCCCTGGTGGCGCAGTGGTTGAGAGTCCGCCTGCCAATACAGGGGACACGGGTTCGTGCCCCGGTCTGGGAAGATCCCACATGCCGTGGAGCGGCTGGGCCCGTGAGCCATGGCCGCTGAGCCTGCGCGTCCGGAGCCTGTGCTCTGCAACGGGAGAGGCCACAACAGTGAGAGGCCCGCGTACCGCAAGAAAAAAAAAAAGTTGTTACTGTCTAGCAACTTTTTTCTTTTTTTAAAAATAAATTTATTTATTTATTTTTGGCTGCGTTGGGTCTTCGTTGCTGTGCACGGGCTTTCTCTTGTTGCAGCGAGTGGGGTCTACTCTTCGTTGCGGTGCACGGGCTTCTCATTGCGGTGGCTTCTCTTTGTTGCAGAGCACGGGCTCCAGGCGCACGGGCTTCAGTAGTTGTGGCACGCAGGCTCAGTAGTTGTGGCACGCAGGCTCAGTAGTTGTGGTTTGCGGGCTCTAGAGCGCAGGCTCAGTAGTTGCGGCACACGGGCTTAGTTGCTCCGCGGCATGTAGGATCTTCCCGGACCAGGGCTCAAACCTCTGTCCCCTGCATTGGCAGGCGGATTCTTAACCACTGTGCCACCAGGGAAGTCCCTAGCAACTTTTCTTTACTTAGACTTCCTCCTTCTTTCTCTAGAGATTTCTTCGGGATAACACACAGGTGGGGTAAAGGTGGGAAGTTGTGATTTATTCATAGAGTAGCTCTAGAACGAAGTTATACCAGGAAGGGCAGAAGATGGAGAATGCACTGGGGGTGGGGGAGGGCAGGAAGCCCAGATACATGTGGCTCTCTGCCACAAGCCAATTTTCCAAATGCAGGAATTATCCACTCTACTGATAAACTGATGTGATTTTTTTACTTATTTATATATTAGATTCAGGCTACCTATACCTCTGCCTTTCTCCTGCCATCTAATTTGCTGGACATATTCCAGCAATGCAAAATAATACTGACCTATGAAAAACATTCTTCAGGACAAAAATCTCCTGGGGGTTAATTTTAGGACAAGTCTAAAATCCAAAGAGAAAGTCCTCTGGAGTCCACACTGACCAGGATTATCGGTTTCCCTCATCTGCCCTTCCATTTGCTCAAATACTCAGGAATTTGAGTCACTGCATTTGAGTTGTAAGGGATCTGATAAATGTTCCAAAGGCATTAAATGACTTGCCCAAGTCACACACTTGTTGGGGAAGGCCAGATTCTTAGGGACCAGATTCTTAGGGACCAGATTCTTAGGCCAACACTCCTGTTATTGCCCCACACGGTGTCTCTGAGAGCTCCAATACTGTGCCACGACCTAGTGATGCTCAGTCACGATTAATCAACAAAACACATAAAGCAACACTTAATCAAGTACTGAGAAACATGGAGGCTGCATTTTAGCAGAAAGAATATTGGCCTGGGCTTTCTCAGAATTTCGTTGACTCTCAGTTTTGATATTAATTAGCAGTCATGAAACCTCACTTGGCCTTAATTTCTTCATCTACAAAATGAGGTTCCAGTAGATGAGATGATCTATAAGCTTCTTTTATTATTATTTTTTATTGTGGTGAAAAACATGTACCATTAAATTTACCAACTTAGGGCTTCCTTGGTGGCGCAGTGGTTAAGAATCCGCCTGCCAGTACAGGGGACAGGGGTTCGAGCCCTGGTCCGGGAAGATCCCACATGCCACGGAGCAACTGAGCCCGTGCGCCACAGCTACTGAAGCCCACGCACCTAGAGCCTGTGCTCTGCAACAAGAGAAGCCACCATAATGAGAAGCCCACGTACCACGACGAAGAGTAGCCCCTGCTCGCTGCAACTAGAGAAAGCCCGCACGTAGCAATGAAGACCCAACGCAGCCAAAAATAAAATTAATTAATTAAAAAAAAAATTTACCAACTTAACCATTTCTAAGTACGAAGTTCCATGGTGTTAAGTGTATTTACATTGTTGTGCAACCAAAACTTTTCCCTCTTGCAAAACTGAGACTCTGGGGGTGGTGGGGAGGGATAAATTAGGAGTTTGGGATTAACAGATACATACCACTATATACAAAACAGATAACCAACAAGGACCTACTGTACAGCACAGGGAACTACACTCAATATTTTGTGATAACCTAAAAGGGAAAAGAATCGGAAGAATAATATATACATATATAACTGAATAGGTATGCTGTCCACCTGAAACTAACACAGTATTGCAAATCAACTATACTTCAACAAAAAAACCTGAGACTCTGTATCCATTAAACGATAACTCCCCATTCCCTTTCCCCCCCCATCCCTGGCAACCCCATTTCTACTTTTTGTTTCTGAGTGTGACTACTCTAGGTACCTCATATATGTGGAATCATATAGTTTTTGTCTTTTTGTAATTAGCTTATTTCATTTAGCATAATATCCCCAAGGATCATCCATGTTGCAGCATGTGTCAGAATGTCCCTCCTTTTTATTTATTTATTTATTTATTTTGCGGTACGCGGGCCTCTCACCACTGCGGCCTCTCCCGTTGCAGAGCACAGGCTCCGGATGCGCAGGCTCAGCGGCCATGGCTCACGGGCCCAGCTGCTCCACGGCATGTGGGATCTTCCCAGACCAGGGCACGAACCCATGTCCCCTGCATCGGCAGGCGGACTCTCAACCACTGCACCACCAGGGAAGCCCTGTCCCTCCTTTTTAGAGCTGAATAACATTCCATGGTATGGATATCCCTCATTCTGTTTATCCATTCATCAGTGGACACAGGTTGCTTCTGCCTCCTGGCTATTGTGAATAATGTTGCAATGAACATAGATGTGCAAATATCTTTGATACGTTTCCTTTTAATGCAAAGAATTGAGTAAATTTTTTGACTAAGTGTTAATAATCTAACACTATCTGACCATATGAAATTAATTTTCAGAATAAGAAATGAACCTGACAGTTTGTTCAATTTAACAAATATTTATACTTAAGGATGTATGTTTTATTAAGGCATGCTATCTACCACTTCATGATGGAAACACCAGCCAGTCTGATCAAATCTAAATCAGTATCATCAACTAGCAGTTGGTGGCTGGGAAGGATGCAAGCCCTTATTCAGATGCCTTCAAAGCAGCTCCATGTGCAACAGACCAACCAGCTCCACATGCTTTGCACCCTAGTATTTAATGACAACATAAGAGAAAATTCTCCCTGTAGATTTTTTAAAAGATTAGCATCAAGGAAAAGGATAGAATTTACCTTATCATGCCGTATCACTAGTGATGTCTTAGAACCCAGGGCGGAAAGGATCCCAGCTAGTTCCACAGCAATGTAACCGGCACCAACGATGACACTGTGGCTACCATGAGAGTAGAGGGTTCAGATGGTTAAATAAACGTAGTTTAGAATAACTGTAGATGTACAGAGAAGCTTAAAAGATAGTACAGATTCTTAACCACTGCGCCCCCAGGGAAGCCCCTGGAGTCTTGATTTAAAACACCAGTCTTCAGTATATGAAAAACTCAGTAAGTTAGGTAAAAACTGTGAACCAAGCACAATCTCCACATTCTCCTTCTTACCCTCAACGCCTGTTGGTCTTGGAGAGTCTCCAGGAGAGGACGGGGGAGGCTGTGGCTCATCCTGAGGACATAGACACTTTGGCAGCCACACCTGGGAGCCCTCCACCACCTAGAAACAATCTTATATTCTGCTGAGGCCCCAGAGCACTTTTCTTTCCCTCATTACGGCCGTCAGAACCTCTTGTCCCACAATGTTCCACAGACTCCATGCTCCAGCCTCCCCTCAACCATAAGCCCAATGAGGGTAAAAGCTGGATCATACAGCCCAGAGCACATGTTACCTCGCCTATAAATTTGTTCCTTCTTTGATTATTTACTTACTTACCAACATAACAATGATAAAGGAGTCTTAAAAAAAGAAGACAAAAATCATATACCAATTGTTAACTCATTTTCCTATGTTCCCAGAATCTTGTTGATAACACGCATACATTCATTTCTTCAACTTGTAGCTCTACCAGCAAAAGTTCAATAAATGGTTTAAAAATAGATAATGGACAGATATCTAGAATGAAGCTTCTGTGAGTCCAGATTGAATTGTATCATTTAAACACGATGAGTCACGACCACATTTCTGCATATATTCTCACATGTCTCATATCCTTCACACCTAAAACCAAACAGATCATGAGGAAAGAAAGGCTGCTCCCTAACACGCTGCCCTGCCCCACAGACAGCAAATCTAAAACGCCTGTTTGCTTTTCTCAGACTCAGAAGATGACCTGGTCTGAATGTCGTAACAGGACATTTTCACAGCAGCTATGGAACTGCCAAGACGCCCTCTTGTCCCTGATGAACCACCTGTGGTTCCAGGTGAATTAAGGTAAAGGAACAAGCAGGGATTATTAGTCACCCTCCAGAAAGGCCTTCATGGAAAAGCGCGGGATTAAGACCTCCCACTGTACTGGCAGCGCCCGCTGAGAAAGCAGCAGAGTTGAGCAATAATGACTCCAGGGTGAGTGCTACTCAGAAGGAAATAAAGGCCAAACTCTGGGCTAACAGGGTCCCTCCTCCAGTTCCCAGGTGCCCTATCACACATCATGAGTGAAGGGAGGACCCCTCTAATCAAGGAAGCCTGCAATTGGCAGCTTCTTCAAATTAGAGAAACAATCCTCCTCATTATGTTTTTTCTCTCTGTATTATCTAAATCCATGACAGAAGTCTACTAAGGTTATTAGGACAAACATGTATAAAGGCCAATTTCAGAAAACCTATTTGTGTGAGACTGGCAGAGCCTTCATTTATCCAGATGCCTCTGTACTAGCTGCTTTGAAGACCAGAATCACTTTAGACACATTATCAACTGAGGCTCTATCAAGTTGAAGAAAGAAAACCGTTTTAGGACTTCAGTGTTTATTCTCAAAACCACCCTGCATTTGATTCTGGTCCTAAAAAGTTTACAATGGCCTCTGACCAAAAGCATGAAAGATTTGAGTCATTTACTGCGGGCTACTCATGGATGAGATACCCAAGGTCATAAAAAGAGAAGCGGTAGAACAGAATTCTGGAAATTCCTACATTTAATAGTTGGGAAGAGGAGGTGGAAGTGTTGGGAGAAACTGAGGGAGAATGAACATGGGGGTCAGGAAGAAAAGCAGCTTACCTAGGCAACTCTTCCAGCTGAAAAAAACCATCACTGGTTATTCCTAGGCTGGCACCTATGCAGGAAAATGCAATATAGGTCACACAGATGGAGTTTTCTCTTGTAAAATAATCACAACATTTTATGTACGAACCAAACACTTTCTCAGCCATCACACTCTCTGTTTTGACAAGTTCTGTTAAGTCTCCACTTGGGAAGCTGCCCATCAAATCTTCCCTGAGTCAACATTTTTATTTCCTCTGTAGAAATAAGAGTACTGATGACTAAGTGACTATTAAATTTCTTTGAGGAATTAAGATCTCCTCAGCTTGGGACTTCCCTGGTGGTCCAGTGGTTAATAATCCACCTTCCAATGCATGGGACTCGGGTTCGATCCCTGGTCGGGGAACTAAGATCCCACATGCCTCAACTAAGACCCAATGGCAGACTAATTAATTAATTAATTAATTAATTAAAAAAAAAAGATCTCCTCAGCTCTCATGAATAGACTCCTTGCTGGCTCGGCTTCATTCTCCCGCCCCCACATGGGCTCAGCCTTGGTTCTCTTCTCTCTGCTTTTTTCCTTCAAAGGTTTTAACCAACTCTCCCTTCATTGTGGGAGACTTCCAAATGTGTAGTTCCAGTTTTGACCTTCTCCCCAGGTTCTAGTTCCATATTTCTAACTGTCTTTCTATACCATTTAACTTTGTTTCAAAGTCAGTATTTTCAAAATAGAATCTTTTTTTTTTTTTTTTTTGCGGTAGGCAGGCCTCTCACTGTTGTGGCCTCTCCCGATGTGGAGCACGGGCTCTGGACACACAGGCTCAGCGGCCATGGCTCACAGGCCCAGCCGCTCCGCAGCATGTGGGATCTTCCCGGACCGGGGCATGAACCCGCGTACCCTGCATCGGCAGGTGGACTCCCAACCACTGCACCACCAGGGAAGCCCTCAAAATAGAATCTTAACTTTATTTCCCAAACCATATCCCTCTCTTGTTTACCACTTCAGATGAAAAGACTACCTTCCATCAATAATCCAAAGTCTTGAGTTATCAATCTGTAATTCCTTCTCTCAACAACGGCCATCTCATCAGTTATTTAAAATACTGCATTTAGCCAAATTCAATGCACAATGATTAAGGACCCATCCTGATTTCAGAGGTGTTGAGTATTTTTTTTTTAATGTGTCTTGGAGTCAATGAAATACACTAGTCGATTCATCCTTCTGTGTCTCTTATGTCTGTCTCCTCCTCCTAGAGCCTGGCACATAGCAGCGGCTTAGTAACTGTCTGCAGAGCTGAACTGAGTATTTCCACCACATTTCAGACGCTAACACTGTAGCTCAGAACCTATTACCACCTCCTGTACATTCTATTGCAACAACTTGCTAACTGGCCTTCTTCCTCTGTAAATCGCTGTCAGATTAGTTTTCTAAAATTATCACTTAGGTCTTGTCACTACCCCATTTATAAGCTACTAATAACTGGTTTTTGTGAATGACAGAGATTCCTTAATTTGACTTCATAAATGTCCACAACTTGGCCCTAACCTTCTTCCAGTTTCAGTTCAATGTATTTGCTTCCAGATTTCACTGCTAGAAAAACTGGTTTAATTGACTGAATGTCTTTTAAAGACCTATTTATTACCCACTGGTTCTTCTGGTCTTTCTCTTCTTCGGCACATAGTGCTCAATGTGTAAGCCCTTTTCCCAGGAAGTCTTTTTGGTCCATGACAACTCATGGTAATCCGTCCCACCTCTGAGGACCCCGACCCTCACTGTCTGGCAATCACCTTGGAACACTTACCTTTTATTTCTTTGCATTTGTTTTTATTACATGTTTTCAATGAATAAATGTGTATCTTAAAAAATTCAAAAAGCACCACAGAGCATCTAGTGAAAAGCAGGTCTCTTTCCCAACCCAGAGCTCTGGTCCTCTCCTTGGAGGCAGTTGGCACTGCAGGGTTTTGAGTGTCCTTCCAGATATCCTAGTGCATTTGTACAGTCTCCCTGTCTTTTTAAAAAGACATAAACTGTAGCATATTATACACATTGTTCCACACCTTGCTTTCTTTCACTAAACAATCAGTCTTGGAGGTTGTTCCCTATCAAGATATGTATATCTAGGGCTTCCCTGGTGGCGCAGTGGTTGAGAGTCCGCCTGCCGATGCAGGGGACACGGGTTCGTGCCCCGGTCCGGGAATATCCCACGTGCCGCGGAGCGGCTGGGCCCATGAGCCATGGCCGCGGAGCCTGCACGTCTGGAACCTGTGCTCCACAACGGGAGAGGCCACAACAGTGAGAGGCCTGCATACCACAAAAAAAAAAAGATGTGTATATCCAATCTTACCAACTAAATTTTAAGTTACTTGACAAAAGTATCTTCATATTTTTTACAGTAGTTGTTCTTTAGCTTTTGGGGAGTCATGAACCCTTTTAAAAGCTGGTGAAATTTTATCGATCCTCTCTCCAGAGAGAAAAAAATACATAAATGCATAAACACTCAAAATTTTCCATATAAATTCAGGTTGGTTATGGGTCGTAAGAAGGCAATCCATGGTCATGGATCTTAAGAAGAAGTTGTATAAACTATGATCACCATCCACAAAGACCTTATAATCTAGTTGGGGGAAAAGGTATGGACAATGTTTCCTATGAGAGAAAAAGGCAGTATGTTATGACTCATCCCTGTGTATACAAAGGTAGACAAGACTGTCTCAGAGATTCCTTACTGCTTTACTTTTCTAATTCTTTATATGAGAGAAAAATATGCATATAAGAAGGCTTCATTAGCTGATGAAGTTACATCTCTACAAGATTTCTCTCTCTTAAACAAAACAGTAAATATCTCATGACAAACTGAGGCTGGAAACAATCTCTACTGTGCCGAGAAGGGAAGGATGGGGCTTTTGCTGATTCTTCCCCCTGTGTTACTGTAGTATGTCTGAGCCTGGAGCTGGATGAAATATCTTCCTTTGCCCTGTCACTAGGTACCACTTAGGCCAATTACATTTAGGTTCTGCAGAGACCTTCCCTCACGTGTCCAAGACAAAGAACTGGTACAGGGCAGATCCCCTGGCATGGCTTGTAAGGTGGAAAACAACGGTAAATTCTTTCTGACTATTGTTAACAAGCATATGCCTTTGGAAGACTCACCAGGGATCTGGCTCTCTGGAGGAAGCGAGGGCACGCCACCTGTGGCAATCAGGATGTGAGGGGCAGTGTACTTTTCCCCGTTGACCTCCACTGTAGGCTGGGCATCAGACGTGAATACTGCACGGCCGCGGATGATTTCTATGTGGGACTGGAGAAGGAAGCATGGTAACATTAGCTTAAAAAACAAAGGGGTGGGGAAAGGAAGTACTGGGAGTTTGGGATTAGCAGATGCAAACTATTATATACAGGATGGATAAACAACAAGGTCCTACTGTAGAGCACAGGGAACTATATTCAATATCCTATGATAAACACAATGGAAAAGAACATGAAAAAAATATATACGTATAACTGAGTCACTTTGCTGAACAGCAGAAACTAACACAACATTGTAATTCAATTATACTTTGATAAAATAAAAATAAAAATAAAAAGAAGAAAAAGATTAAAAAATAAAACAAGGGAATTCCCTGTCCAGTAGTTAGGACTGGTCGGGGAACTAAGATCCTGCAAACCGTGTGGTACGGTCAAAAAATACCCAAAAACCAAAAAACAACCAACAAAACCAAAAAACAAAACGAAACTTGCTGCATCTTCTTACATCCTTCCATTCTCTACTGAGGATTCTGATTTATGGTTTGCTGATGCTAAGACAACTCTCCAGTGTTCGAGTTTCTGCAGAACTTCTGACTGTTAATTGATACTTAGGTTGGGGGTTGCCATTTGATGCTACAAGTATGCAGTAGGAAAAAATAAAGGGACTATCTTGGGCCAAAACCCAGACACTAAAAAAAATATATGCAAGTCATTCCCACAAGGAAGGAGATTACATCTTTGTCCCCAAGAGTTGAAGGAGAAAGCCTTCCTCACTTAGAATGAAAACACACTGAAGAATGAATGACATGTCTGGAGGAAAGAAAGAAGAAGGCTGAGAAAAACAAAAGGATTAAGGTGCAGAGAGCTGAGGCCAAAGGGAAATACTTTAGACAAGGGAGGGAAAAGCAATGTTTCTGTTTCTCAAACGAAGTGGGGGAAGAAAACCACAAAATTACATGACCATGAAGCTCTACACTAGAGGTGCTGAGAATTCAGACTTGATTTGCTCTTCCTGGCAGCCTCTGTGGCCAGGCCTGAGTTTGGACTGCCAGCAAGCTTCTGCTTGCCAGGATACACATACTGGCAAGAAATGTGCGCAACTCACAAGGATAATGGAATCCTGTAAGCGCGATCACAGAATGGGGCGTTTCAACGTTTTGCAACACACCTGGTTCTGAATTGAGCTATTTCCTCCTTTCGAATCAGCCCTCCAGGCCTGTTCTGCAGGTGCCCTGCTTAAGCCAGGTGAATCAAGATTGATGCCAAAAGCCACGAGGCTCCTGAAAAACTTTCCTTCAGGAGGTAATGATTTCCTACCGGGTGCTAGACAAAAAGGAGACTGAGTCGAGTGGCAATAATATGGGTAATCGCTTGGGGAAGAAACTGATGAAATTTTTATTTTCATTTCCTAGGATATTTCACAGAAAGTTTCCTATTCTGAATTTCTGGATCGCCTGTGATTCCTTTCCCATAAGGTCATGGTAAATTCTGCTACACACCAAGATTTTTGAGTATTAAAAAATGCTATTTCCTGAGTAATTTTCCTATCTCTTTTGCAAAAGTACTTTAAGCTAGCTCCATTAAAAAAAATTTTTTTTACTTGGGTGTTGTAGTATAGCAAATGGCATCTCATATTCATGTCTAGCCACCTTAAAATCTCTTGAACTCAGTGCACAGGGGTCTGAAGACCAAACACTTTCCCCTTGAACTTGGGGGTTAAGGTCAGAAAATATCACCCTCCAAGAAAATAAACCCAATGAATGATAAGAATTAATATAAAAATTATGAGGTTAGCCATCTGTACAAGTAACTCACCCTAAAAAGTGGTTTATAAACATGTGCTAATGAGATTACAGTGGCCCAAATACCATCCCAAATATACTAATCTAGTATAACCTAAGCTATGTTGATGTCTCAGAAATTGCAGAGTGAGACTACAAAGACCAATTAAGGGTGCTGGGAGTCACACTGTCAAGAAAAGGGAGAGTTGGGACTTCCCTGGCGGTCCAGTGGTTAGGACTCCGCCCTTTCACTGCCGAGGGTGTGGGTTCAATCCCTGGCTGGGGAACTAAGATCCCACAAGCCGCATGGCGAAGCCAAGAATAAATAAATTAATTAAAAATAAATAAATAAAAAAGAAAAAGGAGAGTTGGATGGTGCTTCAGTACAGTCCAGTGGAAGAGGAATGACATCAAAGCATGAGGGTGGGAAAAGCCTCAGCACAGCAAAGGACAACATACAT
The DNA here is from genome assembly GCF_964341445.2 of Mesoplodon mirus. Taxonomy (NCBI): domain Eukaryota; kingdom Metazoa; phylum Chordata; class Mammalia; order Artiodactyla; family Ziphiidae; genus Mesoplodon; species Mesoplodon mirus. The sequence continues at coordinate 17,744,089 of NC_138996.1, read as the reverse complement.
TTGCTGAAGGCAAACACACCTTTGCCCAATTTTCCTGAAAACGTCCTTCTGAACCACAACATGGTGTCCTGAGTAGATTTAGCCACCAAGGACGAGGGTGTTCTGAGCAGACGAACTATGGCAGGTTTCCAGCCAGATAATGGTCCTGATTTTAATCCATCAACTGGCACATTGTTACATAACCAGGCTCTTATGTGCTTGGTTTCTGGAACTAAGTGGAGGGTCAGACAGGTGCAGGCAGGCATCAGGTGAGACCTGATTCGCCGACTTAGGCACATACGTCCCACTTTCTGTAGAAATAGAAATGAGACTGGCCTACCGAGTCCGACTTACATTCTTACAGGTCAATATCAAAACCATTAATCACAAAAGAAAAGAAAAGAAACAAGAGATAAATGTAAAGGCTATGTCTGGCCAGATTTGGTTCTTCAGCAGAGAACAGCTTCTTCTCAAAGTTCAAAACCTGGCGTGCTCACCTTGATTAGATTATTCTGATAGATGGTGTTTAGGCGGCTCACGTAGGCATCCCGCTTTTCCTTTATGACCCTGCAATGAAACCGGAGTCAGTACTGAGGATCTGGAGTCTCCTTTCAGTCGTAACTAGGGCCTCTGACCCTGAACACCCCAGAGCAGGGAATCAGACTGTCCATAAGAGCCCTGGGATTGAGTGTCTCTAAAGACAGGCACACCTTCCCCTGTGTCCGTCTGCGTTCCGTATGTGCACAACCCTCATTCTACTCTATGGAGAATGTTCACTTGGCACGCAAGGTTGGTAAATTTATTTCTGCAAAGAAGGCAAGGAGAGAGCTGCTTTGGCACAGTTCCTAGTATATGGTGGCCACTCATTATTTGCTCAATAAATGAATGAATATGCTAAAATTAAAAAAAAATGTATGGCTAGAAAAGTTTATGGCAGGGAATCCCCTGGTGGTCCAGTGGTTAGGACTCCATGCTTCCACTGCAGGGGGCTCAGGTTCGATCCCTGGCTGGGAACTAAGATCCTGCATGCCACAAGGCGTGGCCAAAAAAAAAAAACGTTTATGGCAGTTCCTTTAAAAGTTAAACACGGGGGATTAAGAGGTACAAACTATTACATATAAAATAAAGAAGCTACAAAAATATATTGGACAGCACAGGAAATATAGCCAATGTTTTATAATAACTCTAAATGAAGTAAAACCTTTAAAAGGTGTGAATCACTATGTTGTACATCTGAAACTTACATAATATTGTATATCAACTATACCTCAATAAAAAAATAAATAAAAGGTATAAAACTTCAAAAAAAAAAGTTAAATATAAATTGCCGGGCTTCCCTGGTGGCGCAATGGTTGAGAATCTGCCTGCTAATGCGGGGGACACGGGTTTGAGCCCTGGTCTGGGAGGATCCCATATGCCGCGGAGCAACTGGGCCCATGAGCCACAACTACTGAGCCTGCGCGTCTGAAGCCTGTGCTCCGCAACAAGAGAGGCAGCGATAGTCAGAGGCCCACACACCGCAATGAAGAATGGCCCCCACTTGCCATGACTAGAGAAAGCCCTCACACAGAAACGAAGACCCAACACAGCAAAAATAAATAAATAAATTAATAAACTCCTACCCCAACATCTTCTTTTAAATTAATTAATTAATTAATTAAAATAATAAATTGCCATATGACCCAGCAATTCCACTTCTAGGTATAGTCCCAAAACAACTGAAAACAGGGACTTGTAGACCAATATTCATAGCATCATTATTCCCAATAGACAAGAGATGGAAAAAACCTAGGAGTCCACTGAAGGATGAATAAAGAAACAAAGTGTGGTATATAAATATTAGGGAACAGCATTCAGCCTTAAAAAGGACTGAAATTCTGACACATACCACAGCATGCACGAATTCTAAAAGTGCTATGCTAAGTGAAATATGCCAGGCATAAAAGGACAGATGTTGTATAAGGTACCTAGAATAGTCACATTCATAGAGACAGAAAACAGAATAGAGATACCAGGGGTTTGGAGCAAGGGAAGATTGTTTAACAGGTACACTGTTTCTGTTTGGGATGGTGGAAATCTGGAAATGGATGTTGGTGATGGTTGCACAACACTATGAATATACCTAATGCCACTGAATCGACAACTTTAAAAGGGCTAAAATGAACCTTTCATGTTGTGTTGTGTATTTTAAAACCACTTTATTGATGTATGACTGGCATACAAAAAGCTATACATATTTAATGTATCAACTTGATGAGTTTAGATAGAGATAAGTATATGCACAAGTAAGTCATCACTGCAATCAATGCCAAAAACATATCCATCACCTCCAAAAGTTTATGTTATATACATTTTGGCACAATAATACACCCTCAAAAAATTTATGGCTTACTTCACTATGAAAGAAAAAATGTACGTTTATAAACAGAGCCCTCTCAGCGTTTACACTTACCGCCAGCTGAATTTACCCTCACAGCTTTGAAAGCCATAATCAACGTGGTCATGCATGAATTCAGAGTGGACAGCTGTGTTCCACATTACCTATAGAAAAAAGTACCCAAGACAGTAGTGCATGAGTCCAGAGAAAAAAGAGAAATTTTTTTCTACAGAAAGGTAACTATATAATAGTAGATAAAGATACTGACCTTTAAATTACAAACAAAACTAAACATTTTAAAAGAAAAACTTCAGAAATATGACCAGATGGATTTCATAGTGAGACTTCTGAAATGTTGGGGGAAATTACTTCTACTGTTGAATTCCATAGTTTATATACTCTGTAAAAGCAGAATATTATATGTCTCACAGTTCTTCCATTCAAATTTACTACTGCTTACGTTCATTTTAAGTTTTAAATTTCTTTAAGCCTTGCCTTCTGTGCTCAACTTAAGAAATGGAATTGCATCTGTAACTTTAAGATTTAGAAGGAAACTATTAGATAAAATTGAGCACTGGAAACTTTAAGAAAATGGATTCCTATTAACTACAAACATGTCCCTGTAAGGATATATGTAATCAGACATCTGGAACTCAAAGGTTAGATGCGTCTCCTATGGGATGTAGCCTATAATCTGTAAACCAACTGATCATCATGAGAACTGAATTGAAATTGCCATCCAGAACTCTAGATGACAAACTACCATCTTCTTTGTTAGACATGCCAGAGACATGACTTTTATTTATTTATTTATTTATTTATTTATTTATTTTTGGCTGTCTTGGGTCTTCGTTGCTGTGCGCAGGTTTCTCATTGCGGTGGCTTCTCTTGTTGCGGAGCACAGGTTCTAGGCGTGCGGGCTTCAGTAGTCGTGGCACACGGGCTTAGTTGCTCTGTGGCATGTGGGATCTTCCTGGACGGGGGCTCGAACCTGTGTTCCCTGCATTGGCAGGCAGATTCTTAACCACTGTGCCACCAGGGAAGCCCCACGACTTTTGACAAGCCTTTGATTCCTTCTTTGTACCTTCCTCCCTTTATGCCTAAAGAAGAATAAATTGATGACTGTGCTGGATTCTTTTAACTGAGGTGCAATTCTATCAACTGCTTACCACAATGGTATCCAAATACTGTCCTCAGAAACATCATTCAAGCAACTTGAGAAATTCAATTTTAGAGTGGCCAGGAGATACCCAACGCCACATGATATATGATTTTAACTTGAATAATTTATAGGGAAATAGATTTCTGTTTAAAAACAAAAACTACTAACATCAAAATAAAACAAAAAAAAACATGATAATCTTGACACGTCTTTCCAGGAGAAAAACTGTTCTTGTCTTCCTGGGAAAAATTGATTCAGAGATGCCCTGGAGCAGGTGAAAGACCAGATGGCTTGAGGCAAACACCTCACTCCGTGCAAAGTCACCCAGTTAACCACAGCCACATGTAGGAGGGACATCCATCCATCTGCCACCATCATCTACTTGGTCTTGGTCATATCAGCACTTGGGCTTACAGTGGGGTATAAACTTTTTTATTTCCTGGCTGGATCTCCCTATTGAGAAAAAGTTATCCCCTGCAGATGGATAGTGCTTTTCTTTTACATCATGACTATGAACATTTTGTTGGTCTTTGCTCCTTCCAGACCATCAGAAGTTGGAGACCAGATACTGTGTTCCATTCCTGGTTATCTCCCCTCTGTGTTCCCACAGGAACTTTGTCACTATGGGAACTTAGCCACAAGGTTCATGGCCAGGATGAATTTCCTTTGTATATATGATGCAATTTGTATCCAGGAGCCAGTATTTCTGTGGTTATCTCTCCAGCAGCCCCTCCCTCCTTTCTTCCTGGCTGAAAATGCCACTCACTTGCCCATTCTCCCCTGCAGGGGTAGCTCATCCTGGCCAGGAGAATCTAAAGCAATCTGCAGGGGCAGTGCTGGGTGAGGACATCCTGCCTGGAGCTCCACGAGCTATCCTGTGGCCATGAGGGGGCAGGGGTTACCATTGATCATATACCTAGGATACCAGAGCGGAAAGATGGAGAGAAGCCAGGATTCTTTCAGATATCCTTAAGTGCTAAGCCAATCTCAGAAGCTGCCTATCTCCAGGCATCTTTATTTTTTCCTCCAGCCTTCTTAATAAATGATATTTAAGAACACAAATAAAAACTATCCTATTGGGCTTCTCTGGTGGCGCAGTGGTTGAGAATCTGCCTGCCAATGCCGGGGACACGGGTTCGAGCCCTGGTCTGGGAAGATCCCACATGCCACGGAGCAACTGGGCCCATGAGCCACAACTACTGAGCCTGCGCATGTGGAGCCTGTGCTCCGCAACAAGAGAGGCTGCGACAGTGAGAGGCCCGCGCACCGCGATGAAGCGTGGCCACCGCTCGCCACAACTAGAGAAAGCCCTCACACAGAAACGAAGACCCAACGCAGCCAAATAAATTTTTAAAAAAAGCAAAACTATCCTATTGTTTAAGCTCTTTTAGTAGCTTTCTCAGTTATTTTTTGCAGCAAGAATTTTAACTGGCACATTTGAAAACATCCTTACTCTGATCATGATTTACCAAATATGTCAAACGAGTGTGGAAGGAAGGAGAAGTAAAAGTTCTACCTTCTTGGGTACACATCCAACATTCACCTAGAGAAAAAATAAAAAGGACATATTTTAAGATTATTAAACTCAAACCATCAAACAAACATGCAAGAGACGAATCCCAAGCATCAACCCAGGAGACTTCCTTGAGTTCTAAGTCACACTCTACAGCTACTTCCCTTTTTCTATTAGAGTTGGGAAACATAGGAACATTACTTTCCTTGTATGAGGAGGCAGAGAAGTTTACTTATGAGCATTTTCTCAAGAAAAGCAGTTGAGAGAGGAGGGGGGGGAGGGGAGAGGAGGGAAAGGGAAGAAGGGAGGGAGGGAGGACAATTCCATTTCGGGGGGAGGGGGGATGCCCTGCGGGGATGGTAATAGGTCAGGAGGTGGCCAAAGCCTGAGCTTGCACAGGTCCAAAGGAACAAAGCAGAGAGAAACAGCAGCACGGAGGTGAGAGGACCCACCAGCTGAATAAAGGCAACTGAACCATTTGAGCAACTGTCCTAGAGGATTTCTGGGAAACTTACCATGGCCTATGCTGGGTAAAACACCCAGAATGTCCCCTTTGAGAAAATCTCTAGAGGAAAACTACATTATTTTTCAAGATCAAAGGACAACTGATGAATCAAGCAGTAAAGTTCATCCATGCTATTATCTAGCTAGCTAGCTATTTACCTATCTCCATGCTTATATACTTGTTAGAGATAGACACAAACTTGACTCTTAGCCTTCTGGCAGCCTATACACAAAGAAAAATACAAATAGTTGTCAGATTTCACGTAAAAACTAGACAGTTGTTTAAGAAAATAACTATTCAAACCCCTTAGACTAGAAAAAAATTCCTTGCAACAGTCCTTGTAAACTGTGATGTATATGTTTATACACACATTTTTGTTTACATCTGTTTTTTCCTTTTGATCACATCCTAAAATAACTTGGAAAAAAACTGCGGTTAAGAGTTAGACTAATTAGAATTTAGACAATGACATTGTACTATAATTATGTAATATGATAAATATCGCTACATGGGCAATCATATTACAACCTATAAATGAATGAGAGTAACACACTGTACGCCTTAAACTTACACAATGTTACACGTCAAACTTATACAATTAAAAAATATTTTTTAAAGAGTAACACTGATTAAAACTGCACATACCATTTGGCACATACCATTAGAACTTAGCAATTCTAAATTTAGGAATTTATTACACAGAAAGGGTCACATGTTATGTTCAAGCATCCAAAGATACATGTATAAGGATGTTCCCTGCAGTGCTGTCACAGTGAACAACTGGACACAAGTTAACTACCCTTCAGTACGGAAGCATTATTATAGGGAAATTATTGTACACTGAGCCTATGGAATACTCTGCAGCCGTTTAAAAGGACACAGTAGATTTCTATTTACCGTTACGGAAGGGGTTCTTAGGATGTTAGGTGACAAAAAGAAAGCTGCAGAACAATTTGTTCTGCATGTTCCAATCTGCATTATATATATTTGCAAATGTACACATACCTTTAAACAGTTTGAGCAAATATTCCATGTTCTTAACAGTAGTCATCTCTGGGGAGGGAGAAAACTTTCATATTTCACTCTAAATACTTTTTATAATGTCATTCATTACTGTATAATTCATTTAGACCAAGAAATAAACCAAAATGATTTTATCCGGGTAGTGGAATTTAGATGGGTGATTCTTTGATTTCTCTTGCCTGTTTTCAATATTTTTTATAATACAATTATTTTTCTTTTATATGGAAACAAATGCCTTCTAGACATAACTTATGTCAGGTGCCTGTAAGCTCTGCGGATCATGACCATAAGGAAAGAGGCAGGCTCTTTTGGTGTCCAAAGAACACAGGTCTGGTGCCAAGTGTATGACTAACGTTAGTTTATTTTTTAGAAGTTTCTGAACTTTTTAACTCGTGACCATTCATTCATTCAGAAGTACTGATGAAGTGCTCACTCACTGCTGCCAGGCATTATGCAACACAGAGCACCCAGTGGATATGGTCCCTGCTCTCATGGAGCCCACGGTCCTGACCTGGGAGAGGTGCTCAGCCTATCCAAGATGCTGGCTCATGAGGCAACCGCAGAATCAGCCACATTCCCTAAAATTGCCAGTCTTCGGCCAGAAATCAGAGGAAGAAGGTGGTAGAAAATTGTGAGCTTCGGGGGCTGGAGAATCTGTATTCCAGCACAGGCTATGGCTGAATGGAAGCCCTTGACCTTGAAGTACTCCTCCTATTTTGGCAGCTCCTAGTGATAAGCCTCCAGGGTTTCCAACGGTTTCAGAAACCTCGAACACTTCAGCGCAACACAACTGATTATCAGATGCCTCTTTGACTTGGAAGGGAAGAAAAGAACAATTCGTTACCTACAAAGCTGGGGAAGCTGGGGTGGAGAGCTCTGTGCAGTCCTGTTCAAGCCTCCTTCTCGCTTTCCAGCTGAGGTTGCATTAGGTTGTCAGAAAGAGAGCACGGGTGTAGAGTCAGACAGACAGGAGTTTGAATCCTCCACTTCCTGGAAGGGGGTGGGTAGCTTTCTAAACCCCTCTGGGCTCAGTTTCCCATTCCATAGAATAGGAATGATAATATTTACATTCCAGAGATTTTGAGAAGATCAGAGATAATGTACGTAAAGCACCTCTTTTCTAATTCATGATAGGTGTGATGATGCCACTGACCCCTCTGAATTATTTCTGCAGTCCGCCAGCTCCCCATGTGTACAAAAGCCATATGGCAAACAGAGGAGATACATTCCCCGGTGGCCGGCTCCCTTTCAGAAACAGATCAACAGATGGCAAAGAAAGCTTGCCTTCCAGAATGGGGCACTAGGGTCCCGGGCTGTCAGGGCTCTGACCTCCCAGGAGTGCACACGGCTAAGACGTGCAGCATACCACGCTTTCCACCTGGCAAATCCCCCTGCAGAGCCCGCATTCTCTAGGTGGGCACTCACTGACAATAAGCCATGGGAACAGAGACACCCAGTGCCAGAGAGATTCCTGCAGCTCTGCCCGCCTCTGCAAACTGATGGTCCGTCTCTGAGAACTTCCTCTTCCAATCTAGTGCCCAGAATCCTTCCGTTCCGTCGGCCTGCCAGCACTGGCTCACAGTGAGGACAGGGGCCTCTCCAAACAGGGACAGAACATGTGAGGAGTCTGATGACACCTGTGGCAAAATTCAGAGGCTCTCCACTTCCCTAGGGCTGGCCCTCTTACCTCCAATTCTGCCCAGATAAGTAAAAACCGCACACTGCCCATGTCACTGGTTAATTTACAACCTCACCTGTCAAGAATGTCACCTGTGCTTAAGTAATAGGAAGCTTCCTTCCTCTGGTTTCCCCCTTTCTGTTCCCCATCACAGAGTTGCCTAATGGTTCCTATCTAGTTCAGGACTGATAAGAGGAAGGAGCACTTAGAAAATGACCAGGCAGGGCTTCCCTGGTGGCGCAGTGGTTGAGAGTCCGCCTACTGATGCAGGGGGACACGGGTTCGTGCCCCGGTCCGGGAGGATCCCACATGCCACGGAGCGGCTGGGCCCGTGAGCCATGGCCGCTGGGCCTGCGCGTCTAGAGCCTGTGCTCCGCAACAAGAGGCCGCAATAGTGAGAGGCCTGCGCACCGCGATGAAGAGTGGCCCCCGCTTGCCGCAACTGGAGAAAGCCCTCGCACAGAAACGAAGACCCAACACAGCCAAAAATTAATTAATTAATTAATAAAAAAGTTTGAAATATTGCAAGAATTACAAAAATGTGACAAAGAGACATGAATGAGCAAATACTGTTGGAAAAATGGTGCCAACAGATGTGCTCACCGCAGGGTTGCCGCAAACCTGAAGATTGTAAAAAAAAAAAAAAAAAAAAAAAACAAAAACAGAATCTTCAAAGTGCTATGGGTTATGCCTATATTTATGTTTTTGGAGACTCCCAAAAACTGAACTTGAAAATTAACTCATGTATTTTTCTGCTCTCAGAAATTACTTAATCGCATCAGGCAATAAAAGATTATTTTTAATTGAATCCTAGAAAAACAGATGATTTTTTTCAGTTTCCCTTTTTTTAATGCCTAACCTAATACTATTATAATTTTTTGCCTGATCCAGAAAAATAAAGAGTAATTTAAGAGTGGAATCTGGGCCTTCCCTGGTGGCACAGTGGTTACGAATCTGCCTGCCAAGGCAGGGGACACGGGTTCGAGCCCTGGTCCGGGAAGATCCCACATGCCGTGGAGCAACTAAGCCCGTGTGCCACAACTACTGAGCCTGCGCTCTAGGGCCCACGAGCCACAACTACTGAGCCCACGTGCCACAACTACTGAAGCCCGTGCGCCTAGAGCCCGTGCTCCACAATAAGAGAAGCCACTGCAATGAGAAGCCTGCGCACCGCAACAAAGAGTAGCCCCCGCTCACCACAACTAGAGAAAGCCCACGTGCAGCAACGAAGACCCAACACAGCCAAAAATTAAAAAAAAAAAAAAAAAAGAGTGGAATCATGTTGGGGACTTCCCTGGCAGTCCAGTGGTTAAGACTCCGTGCTTCCACTGCATGGAGCACAGTTTGATCCCTGTCGGGGAACTAAGATCCCACATGCTGCACGCGGTGTGGCCAAAAAAAAAAAAAAGAGTGGAATGTTATTAGAGCTACACCTGCCTCTTGACCTAGTTTACCCATCAGGAGTTTAGTAGCAGTACTGGCTCTCACTGCTTATTTCACTCTGAACTTGAGGGGATCAGAATATGCCACCCCAAAACATGCTCTTTTGACATAAAAATTATTTTGAGGTGAAGACAATTAAGAAACAGCAGACACAGGAGGAACTCTGCTTTCCCCCTTTCTACCTAAAAGCAAAGCTTAAATTTCCCTTTATGAAGGTGTTTCCCACCCTTATCCTGTACCAGCAGCAGAAAAACCCTTATCACTGGAGATGGAAAGGTAGCAGTGAGATGAATCTGCACAAAAAAACCTTATTAAAGTAACCCTTATCTTCCATTAGTTTCCCCCCATATATTTACCTTCCCACAATTTACTGCCTCTAGAAACCCAAACCCCCTTTCCTTTGTCTAGTCACTTTTCCACAATTTGTCCCCCTTTGTTAAGTTGGCATTAAGCTCCCAGGCCTAAGAGTTCCTTTTTTCCCCACTTTTCTGTGACACTCATGTGTGCATATGAAATAAACCTTTTCTCCCATAATCTGTCCATTTTCTGTTTAATTTGCAGGCCCCAGCTACTGAACATAAATGGGAAGAGAGAAAGTTTTTCCTTCCCTACCACAATACAGAGCAAAGTCATTTCATATCTGAGTTTCTTAACAGTTTAAAGTGATAAACTCCATCAAAGAAAAGTGAACACTCAGGTACACCAACACAGGTCACTCATCTTGAAAATACCCGTTTGCTCGGAAGGGTCCTACTCCACTGTATCACAGAAGAGAAAATAAAAAAAGCATCCAGGAAAAGGAAAACTGAGGAGGAGTCAGGAGATCAAGGCAAACAGTCACACCATACAGACACCCATGGAAGGCTCTTACTCCAGAAGCATGAAATTATGAAATCAGGAAATGAATGACTCTAGGACCAAACTCATTACCATCTGATCCCCACAACTGTGCAGGGTTCTCCAGATTCATTCTAATGCTTCCATAGGGTTAAAGTCTTTGCACAGTTCCTGCTCCCCATGAAACCCCCAGTGCTGAGTTGGGCTCAGGTACACCAGAATCAGAATGGGGCTCTTTAAAAATACACCTGCTGGGGCTTCACTCCAGACCTACTAGATCAGGAGTTCTGAAGTGGAGACCCACCTAGTAGCTAAGTGCTTTTAAAGTAAATAATGACTGTTTCCTAAGAGGCAGAAGTAGGAAGGTTCCTCCCCTGTAGCTGAGACGAATGCTTAAAAATGTTCATCAAATTATAAATTACTCCACACAATTACACAGAAGCCATGGTTTGGCTGCTAATTAGCATAGCTAATAACCTATGCTAATTCCATAGGTTATTCTACACTTGGATTGTTTTCAACCACATTTTAATTGACATTGAATTTGCTCTTTGGTAAAAATGAGGGTCCTGGGCTGGAACAATGCTTCTAAATTCCTATAAGGATTTGTGTAAGTCGGATCCTTAATGAAATGAAAGCAATGGGGCCCATGCTCCGTTTTTATAAAGCTAAAAGTATTCAATTTAAAGGACAGTCGGGACTTCCCTGGCAGTCCAGTGGTTAGGACTCTCTGCTTCCACTGCAGGGGACACGGGTTTGATCCTGGTGGAGGAACTAAGATCCTGCAAGCCGCATGGCAGCACCCGCCCCCCCCCCACCGGCAAAAAAAGAGTTAAATAAATAAAGGGCTGTCCCTTACTTGAAATTATAAGCTTCCTACTTTTAATCAAAAAATCGTTCTTGATAAAAATGATAGTGATAGAAGAATTTTTTTAATGGTCATTACTCTAAAAAAAATTAAGTCAGCAAGCTTATGTAAGTGCTTCCTATCAAAAACACAAACAAACGAAAAACAACTATAGTCAGACTGGCTTAGTAGATCTCCAAAATCACTTCCAACTCCATCAGTCCATGAGTCTAAGTTTTCATGGAGGAAGGCTAAAAACAAAAACTTGTATCCACAGCAACTTAAAAATTTTACCAAGCTTTAGAATTAACATACATTAATTGACATTTAGGAAAAAAAAAAAAAACCTGGTTGGAGAGTCAACAGTAAAGAAACTTCTATCTGACTTTCCCAAGGGACATTTCTCAATAGTATCTCGAGTACAAAGCCACTTTTATCGTGTCACTCTCCTGCTCAGAACCCTTCCACAGTTCACTGTGCTTCCAGAAACTCTACCTTTTTACTACCATCTGACCATCAGCTTTATAGGAGACTCCCTCTGCTCCAGTCAAATTTGATTACACAACATACCTTGCTTCTGTGCCTCCGCCCCGACCTACCCTGTCAAAAAATGATATTCATCCAGTTCAAGTTCACAAAGATACTATCTCCATCCCAAAACTATCCAATGTGCCCAAGCAGAAGTGATAATTACACTCCTCTCAACTACCATAACAGACCCCCTCACTCTGGGGTTGACTGTCTACATTTTGCTTCCCCCCACCTTATCGCAAATTCCTTGAGGGAAGGGACCTTTGTCTTACAAATGTTGGTATCTACCCTTTTATCTCAACCAGTCCCAATCCAAATACTTAGCACTTAGGAGAAGTGAAGACAGGAACAAATGAAATGTGCTTCAGAATGCCTCAATTTTCCCTAACACCTGTCTGGAAATCACTGCACTAAGAAGTTTATTAATGCACCTGTGGATAACCCAGACAACTAGAATCCTGAGACAAATCTAAACAGGTCTTATCAGTTGGTTTTATCTTCTGTGATATTCTAAGGCATACTATATCCTTCCTTGAATTTCAAAACCAAAAGGCAGTTTGAGAAGAGCCCAAATGGAATGAAGTAAAAATATTAAAGAGGGGATTTAGCCCAAGAGATCAATGCTTACAAAAAAATAAAAGTTGCTGCAGCATAATGAGATAAGCAAGGCCAGGCACTCTATAAGGAAGCAGTAAATGGTTGACTCCTAAGCTGTCCTTTACTTGTTCTGGGAAGTAGTTGACCTCTTAAAGCATTCACGTTTCTAACAGGAACCTAAAAATGGGGTCAGCCCCTTCTTGATTAATGCCAGTGGAAGCAGGCAGCGATGAAGGATGCCACAAGCTGATTATGACACACATGGCGAAGGAGGGAAACAGAAAAGTAGAGAGGGACAAAGATGAGCAGTTATCAAGTGATGTCACCAGTTGTCCGGGGGGCCTCTTAGTGACACCCCTCCATCTGCTTTCTGCAGAGCCAGACTTCTCCTAAGAGTCTGTCTAGACTAAGGTGTCAAGGTGCAAGTTGATAATTAACAGGGATTTTTCCTTTCTTTGTTCCCACTTCCGTTTTGAACTTAAAAAGTGAGCACGGGACACTGGAGACAGCCCTTTCACAGCTGTTAATTTTGAGTTTCATTCACATACGGTCATTGAGCAAGCCCTTTGTTAAGGTGATAAGAGCTTGCAAACATATGAACCCATTTCTGCCCTTAAGGAGTTCCCAGTGTAGTGTAATTTAAGCATCCCTCTCCAAAGGAACTTCGAGAACTCCATGCCCAAGCCCAGGTTACACTCGGATACAACATTTTAATACTAACAGCAAGTACCTCGCCCAAGTCTTGTGACAGAAGAGCCCACACCAATAACTTGGGAACTAAACTTATTTTTTAAAGTAATAGTTTCTCAATCGCAGGATTTACAACCCTCTTTTGGGGGGAGGTAGTTTTAAAATCCCTCCAAAACAAAACAAAAGGTCTGTAAAGTCATTTAACAATAAATCCTACATCAATGTCAACTGTAGTTGGTGATTCTCAACCTTGGCTGCAATTAAGAATCATCCAAAGCCGAGGCTGCACCCAGGCAGCAGAATTTTTTCAACTCCTCAGGTGATTCAAATGTGCAGCCAAAAGTGAGAACCGCTGCTGTAAATTCTGCCCTTGAAACTGAAGGGAGAGGACCGGGATCCTCATTCAGAGACACGGGCTCCATCCTCCCTTCCCCTCTCCCCACAGAGACTCAGACCAGCTGCAACTATTCTAGATGCAGTTTTATGTTTCATGGATCTGGTGATGAGATCGAGCATGGACTACGATACCCTTCCACCTCGAGGAGTGAGGATGCAGGAAAGTTATGTTAGATTTCACGATCTCCGGCCAGCGTTATTATGATACCTGCGCTGGAACAGACGCAGGCTCAGCCTCGGGGTCCGCGGAAAAGCCCCTTTACACTTGTCTCATCAAACCCCGCTGGGATCCTGACTCCGACCCGCGTGGGAAAGCGGACAGTACAGAGCTGGGGGCCCATCCTCGGGGAGTCGGGGGAGGTCGCACTAGGCAAGAGCACAGGCTGTTCCTGCAGAGAGAGGCTGAGACAAAGCGGGGCGGCGGGACGCGGCGCTGCAGGAACCCAGGCATGAAGAGAAGCGCCGGGAGCGAGCGGGTACTCACGCAAGTGCCGCCCAGCTTGTAGCTCTCCACCACGGCGGCCCGGGCGCCCAGCTCGGCCGCCCGGCGCGCGCTGGCCAACCCGCCCGAGCCGCCCCCGATCACCAGGTAGTCGTAGCAGGCCGCGACGCCGGCGGCGGGCGGCGGGCACGAAGACTGCGGCTCCTGCCTAAACGCCATGGCGCGGGAGAGGACGCAGGCAGCCCGGGCCCAAGGTGGCGCGTAGCCGGGGAAGGTGCGCGCCGCCTGCCGCCAGCCGAGCCCCTCGCTCGCACTCAGTGTCCGGGCCGGCAGGGCCATGCACGCGGAAGTGCGGCCCGTGGGCGGGCTCGGGGAAGGAGGGGGGCGCGCGGGGCCGGCGCAGCCTCACGGTGACTAAGCACTCAGCCGGCGCGCGGCGGCGTGCGGGGCGGGCTGGCGATGGGGCTCCCCGGCTCGGCCGGACCGGGGCAGGGGGAGTCGCCCCACTCCGTCCCGCTGTGCGCGAGCCAGCCCGCCCTGCTCCAAGGGAGGGTCTCTTTTCTAGGAACTCTCCGCTTCAGTCTTCACCCCAGCACCTGGGTCCCCGCGCCCGAGTGGCATCAGCCGAATGTAGGTTTCTGAAGGCTGATGGGGCGAGGAAGGATGAACGCCCTCTTTTGTTCCCCCAGCCTTTTCTGAGCGGGCTCTTTGGGAGTTGCCAGTGGCGCCGACTTCTCCAGGAAGGGAGACTTGCCCACCATCATTTTGAGGGTGATGTTTCTCAAGGTTTGATCCGCAGACCACCTGATCCCTGGGCCCTAACCCAGATCTACTAAATCGGACCCTCTGGAGCAGGACTCCAGCAATCTACATTTTAAACACCCCCCACCCCGGCTTTCGGCACATTTAATTTGGGAGGCTTTGGAACAAATGTTTTTGTGTTCCACAGATGAAGCATAAAGATAGCGTAGAGATGGAGACACAAAAGCATTTTCCTCCCAAGCTGGAGAGACTGGGGTGTTATTTAAAAATATCTGGAGCAACCAATTGCACAACAAAGTAGTAAGTCAGTCAGTTTGTGTGGCCGACGCCCATCACCCACAAGGCTGGGAGCACTGGAGGCAAAGGAGTAAAGGTCCGGGTCTCAGAAGCTGGGCCCGGCTCGCCGAAGGGCAAGGGGGACCAACCACACGCCAGTTAGAGTGGTATCCAGTTCTTTTTAAAAGTTTTTTGTTTGTTTTGTTTTCCTGATTAAAAAGTAATAGAGGGGGCTTCCCTGGTGGCGCAGTGGTTGGGAGTCCTCCTATGTGGGCCCGGGGGCCATGGCCGCTGAGCCTGCGCGTCCGGAGCCTGTGCTCCGCAACGGGAGAGGCCACAACAGTGAGAGGCCCGCGTACCGCAAAAAAAAAAAAAAAAAAAAAAAAAAGTAATAGAGGGAAAGAAGGTAAAGATCCTCCTTCCACTAGGCTGCCATGTAATAAGTGTAGACGAAACAAGAGTTAGAAAAATCATCACTTTACAGCTATCATAGTGATCATTGTCATTAAACATCAGTGAATGTTAAAACCACTGGGTGAAAGTTTGGTGAGGAAAAGGTTGTTTACAGTCAGACTATGTCCCCACAGATTGCTTATTGATCACAAAGGGGAAAATGGTGGCTTTACAGTGGGCCACACACCACGTTATCCAAGTGGTCAAAGGTGAATATTGCCGGGAATGAGACAGCTGTCATCGTGTGCCTGGTGATGCGATGCAGTAAAAAGTATACAACTTCACTTGCGCAATAGTCCTGCTAAAAATCCATAACCTGAGTCTATTCGTGAGGTAACACTCAGGAAAAGCCACATTGAGGGAAATTTTCAAATAATTGGCCTGTACTCCTTAAAAGCTGTCAATGCCTTGAAAACAAAACAAGGCTTCAACTTCCCTGGTGGCGCAGTCGTTAAGAATCCGCCTGCCAATTCACGGCACATGGGTTCAAGCCCTGGTCCAGGAAGATCCCATGTGCCGCGGAACAGCTAAGCCCGTGCGCCACAACTACTGAGCCTGAGCTCTAGAGCCCGCGAGCCACAACTACTGAAGCTCGGGTGCCTAGAGCCCGTGCTCCACAACAAGAGAAGCCACCGCAATGAGAAGCTTGCACACTACAACAAAGAGTAGCCCCTGCTCGCGGCAACTAGAGAAACCCCGCACGCAGCAACGAAGACCCAACACAGCCAAGAATAAATAAATAAATAAATAAATTTTTTTAAACTTAAAAAAAAAAAACAAGGCTAAGGAACTATTCCAGGTTAAAGAAGATTGAAGAATTATGAGAATGAAAGGCAAGGTTTATCCTGAATGGGATTCTGGATGGGGAAATTTTCCTATAAAGGATGATTGGTGAAATTTGAATATGGCCTGTATAATATATAATGATACTACATCGATGTTAAGTTTCCTGGGTTTGAGAATTGTACTGTGGCTAAATAAGAGAATATCCTTGTTCTTAAGAAATATGCACAAGTATCTAGGAGTAAAGAGTCTGAGTCAGAGAAACTTGGTTTCATATCCCCCCACAGGTGCTGTCATAGTCACTTAATCCCTCTGAGAGTCAGTTTCTTCGCGTGAAGTAGGAAGGCTGACAAAGGAGACAGGCTTGTCAAACAAGAATAGCTTACAGTGGAGGAAATGAGCTAGCACTAACTGGAGGAAGTAAGCAGAGCAGTGCCGACCGGCTGAACTGTAGGCAACTTAAAGGGGATAATGGGAGGTGGGTGGAGTCCTGGAAAGCCTTGCTAGTAACCAGGGTAAGGTGTTTAGACATTACTCCAGAGGCAATAAGGAGTCTCTGGAGATTTCTCAGGGGTGTCTTTCCCTGGAAGTAGATGAAATGGATTGGAAATGGTGAAACTGGCAGTGTAGGAGGCAAAGGTAATAGGTGGTGGTATTGAGAACAGGCAGGAAGAAACAGATTGGACAGACATAAGGAAGTGAAATTGACAGGGTGTAAGAGTCAAAGATGACAAGTCTTGAACCAGGAGATACAGAAGGACAATGATGCCATAAAGCAAACATAAAGAAGATGAAAGGAGGTCTACGTTTCTGCTAGTTTTAACAGAGGAAAGAACTTTTCATCAACATTTTCATTAAATACATAATCCCATGCAATATGTTGAAACCAAAGGTTCATAAGGTATTATTTGGGACTGTAATATTTTACATTCATGTAAATGCTTTTCCTCTTTGAACTTCTGACTTAGGTGGGAAGGGGAATGGGTAGCCATATCCCCAACACTTGAAGACTTCAGACTGTATCTAAACTTTCTCTTCTTCAAGCAACGAAGTATCAGCTAAAGTAAAAATTTAGTCAATGTAGTTAATAAGAGGTAGTTTCAGGATATTAAATGCTGAGAATGAAAATCGACTAAGTTATCATTCAAGTGCGCAGTCTTATGACATCATTATAAACTAGCATGACTTGTGAGGGACAGCAGAGCCCCAAGGGATTATTTCACATTTTAATAATTCCATCATTAAATATTTCTTTTGAACACTATACAAATTTAGGTGATTTCCACAAAGACACTGAAATATTTGTCAAAATAATAAGCCAACGATTAGTATAGATTGAACTAAGCACTGTCCTTAAGAACTTTATTAGGCACGATGCTAAGAGCTTTCTGTTACCCCCTCCTCAACCCAAGAAATAAATACTATTATTACCCCCATTTTGTAAATAGACTAAGGCTCAAAGAGAGTAAATGACTTAATAACTTGCATTAGATTACACAGCTGGTGAATGGCAGAGCTGGGATTCAAATCCTGGAGGCCTGGCTCTGAAGCCTATTCTCTTAACCATTACTGGAAAGAAACCATCAAAGATATTGTCCTATGGTGAAAATACAAGATCCAAGATTTTTTTAAATGGTATTTTTTGTAGGAGAAAATGTTGAACATTACATTTCATTTAAAAAATTGTAGCCTCTCTCCCTCTGCATTTATTTTAAATATTTACATGATGCAAATGCCACATACTGTTCTAGATCCTTTAATATTTTATTCGCTTATTTTAAAATTTTTTGGCTGCATTGGGTCTTTGTTGCTGCACGCCGGCTTTTCTCTATTTGCGGCGAGCGGGGGCTACTCCTCGTTGCGGTACACGGGCTTCTTATTGCGGTGGCTTCTCTTGTTGTGGAGCACAGGGTCTACGCACGTGGGCTTCAGTAGTTGCAGCTCGTGGGCTCTAGAGCGCAGGCTCAGTAGTTGTGGCGCACGGGCTTAGTTGCTCCACGCCATGTGGGATCTCCCCAGACCAGGGCTCGAACCCATGTCCCCCGCATTGGCAGGCGCATTCTTAACCACTGAGCCACCAGGGAAGTCCCTCCCTCTGCCTTTTTTCCTAAAGTGTAATTTATAAGAAATGTATTCATGTCTCATAAGTAACTCATTGATATTACAACTCTGTGTTCTTTTAAGGTTATAGGTCAAGACCTATTATGTTGGAAGGTGGAAATGGTACTTTTATAGAAGTACTTTTATAGATTGTTTATAGACAATCTGCGAAGTCTGTACAGGAAATAATACAGGAAATAGTACGTAAAGAAGCTTGCACATCTAGGTTGCTCAATGAAATGTATTTCTCATGACACATATATGAAAATAATTTCAGTCATTTATAAGAAGGATAAATATAATACGAGAAAAGGAATTAAATAAAGATTACTAAATTGCAATTTGTTTAATATTGAGGCAACGAATAATGCTAATAATTGCCATACAACCAAGCAATTGCACTCTGGGGCGTTTATCCCAGAGAAATGAAAACTTAAGTTTACATAAGAACTTGTAAACAAATGGTTATAGCAGCTTTATTCATAATAGCCAAACCTGGAAACAATCAAGATGTCTTCCAAAGGTGAGTGGTTTGTCAAACTATGGTACATTCATATCAAGGAATACTACCCAGCAATAAAAACGAATACACATAACAACTTATATGGATCTCAAGGGGATTATATTGAGTAAAAAGCCTATCTCGGGAACTTCCTAGTGGTCCAGTGGTTAGGACTCGGCACTTTCACTGCCAGAGCCTGGGTTCAATCCCTGGTTGGGGAACTAAGATCCTGCAAGCCACACGGTGTAGCAGAAAAAAAAAAAGGAAAAGCTATCTCAAAGGCCAATATTAAAAGCTTTAATATTCCTCAGTTTGTCTTTTAACAATGCTTATATTGGAAGTCAAGGAATGGTACAGTTAAGATATGTGCATGTCATTGTAGTTAATGAATGCTGTATGATTCCACTTACATGATATTCTTTTTTTTTTTTTTTTGAGGTACGCGGGCCTCTCACTGTTGTGGCCTCTCCCATTGTGGAGCACAGGCTCCGGACACGCAGGCTCAGTGGCCACGGCTCACGGACCCAGCCGTTCCGTGGCATGTGGGATCTTCCCGGACCGGGGCACGAACCTGTGTCCCCTGCATCAGCAGGTGGACTCTCAACCACTGCGCCACCAGGGAAGCTCCATAATATTCTTGAAATGACAAACTTAAAGAGATGGAGAACAGATTAGTTGTTGCCCAGGGTTTAGTGAAGGATAGAAAATGAAGTGACTGTGGCTACAAAAGGGTAGTGCAAGAGACTCTTCTGAAGGAACTGTTCTGTATCTTGACTGGTGGTGGTCACATGAATCAACACAGGTGATAATATTGCATCCAACTAAATACACATCCACAAATGACTGTATGTAAAACTGGTAAAACCTGAATAAGGTTGGTAGATTGTGTCAATATAAATCTCCTGTTTATGATATTGTACTATAGTTATGCACGAATTTGCCAATGGGGGAAACTGAGTAAAGAATGCATGTGATCTCTCTGTATTATTTCTTATAACTCTCTGTGAACCTATAATTATTATCTCAAAATAAAAAGTTTTAAAAAATTATGATGTGTGTACAAAGCCTAATCCAAACAGCACATTTTGTATAATTCCATTTATAGAAGTCCTAGAAGAGGCAAAACTAATCTATGGTGGAAAAAAAATCAAAACAGTGGTTACTTTCTAGACAAAATCTTTTATCTTGCTCTAGTATATGCTGTTAAGAAACAAGACAAGAGGCCTAAAATGGAGTTGCTTATGCTAAACCCCACACCACCAAATGCAGAATTAACTTAATTAGTTTGGGCTCTCCCAGAAATGGAATCACTTGATCAGCACTAGTTAGGTAATCTGCTTGTTGGACCCCTGCAATCCCCTAAAGGAAAGTAAACTTGCAATAACCAATCCACTTTTTTGCCTGGAATAACTTCCTTGTCCCTGCTCCCTTCTGGCTAGAAAAGTCTTTCATTATACAGCTGCAGCTCCTCAGAGCTCCTTTCTATCTGCTGTATTGGATGCTGCCTGATTCAAATCAATGTTTGCTCAAATAAACTCTTAAAAATTTTAACATGTTTCAGTTTATCTTTTAACAATGCTTATATTGGAACTCAAGGAATGGTAGGGTGAAGATGTGTGCATTTCACTGTAGTTAATGACATACATGCTGAAATATACATATCATATGAAGTATGCATATGCACATAATATAGTTAATGATATGCATGCTGAAGTATTTTGGAGGAAGTGTACTAAAGTCTCCAACTATGAAATGCATCAAAATAAGACAGATTGATGAATGGATAGACTGATAGATATGTGACAATATATATAATAAAATGTGGTGGGTATATGGATAGTCACTGTAAATTTTTTTCAACTTTTTTGTCTGAAAATTTTCATAATAAGATATCAGAAAACTTTACTAGTTGATTTTTTTTAATGCAAAAATTCCAAATGTTAGGTCACAAAAGCAGTTTGGATACACTTAATACATACAATTCAGGCTACATTTTAATTAACATTTGTCCCCCCCAACCAAATATGATTATATGTAATTTAAAAATGTGTCAGAACTTCCCTGGTTGCACAGTGGGTAGGACTCTGTGCTCCCAACGCAGGGGGCTCGGGTTCGATTCCTGGTCAGGGAACTAGATTCCATATGCATGCCACAATTGTGTTCGCATGCCACAACTAAGGAGCCCATGTGCCGCAACTAAGGAGCCCTGGAGCCGCAACTAAAGGAGCCCACCTGCCGAAACTGACCTGCACAACCAAATAAATAAATAAATAAATAAATAAATTAAAATGTGGGACTTCCCTCATGGCACAGTGGTTAAGAATCCGCCTGCTAGGGCCTCCCTGGTGGCGCAGTGGTTGAGAGTCCGCCTGCCGATGCAGGGGATACGGGTTCGTGCCCCGGTCTGGGAGGATCCCATATGCCGCGGAGCGGCTGGGCCCGTGAGCCATGGCCGCTGGGCCTGCGCATCCGGAGCCTGTGCTCCGCAACGGGGGAGGCCACAACAGTGAGAGGCCCGCATACCACAAAAAAAAAAAAAAAAAAAAAAAGAATCCGCCTGCCAATGCAGGGGATACGGGTTTGATCCTTGGTCCAGGAAGATCCCACATGCCACGGAGCAACAAAGCCCGTGTGCCACAACTACTGAGCCTGCGCTCTAGAGCCCGTGAGCCACAAATACTGAGCCCGCGTGCCACAACTACTGAAGCCCGCACACCTAGAGCCCGTGCTCTGCAACGAGAAGCCACCGCAATGAGGCGCCCCCGCACCGCAACGAAGAGTAGCCCCCATTCGCTGTAACTAGAGAAAGCCCATGTGCAGCAACGAAGACCCAGTGCAGCCAAAAGTAAATTAAAAATGTGTTGACAATCCTATTTCTTTACACATAAAGAAAACAAGTAGCATCACTTCTTAAATTTAAAAAAATGTGAAATTTGTGTCTGAAGAATGTTAGTAGAAAATGATTTAATATAAACTATCAAGTCCCTTCCTCTTATACAGTATTCAAGGTATTCATAAGATTTTATTGTGAGAACTGAGCCATCTATAACCCATGGCTTAATTATGATCACTGAGAACTATGACCTTAAATCAACATAACTTTACTGTTTGTTCCAGGAAATTCTTGCCAACAAGGACAGGCTGTAAATCAGTACATAATTTCATTGTTAGCTTTAGAAGCTTCCTGAAAATCCATTCATCTGAACAACAGATTGCTAATCTGGATAAAAAGCTTCCCTCTCAGGCGCTGAGAAGTTGAATTGATCACTTAACTGGGCAAATGCCCTTTCTTATCAAAGAGGGGCCACATCTGACTTCAAGTCCCTCATCTTGCTGTGTCCAGCAGCCCTAAACTGTTACACCATGTACTATGTCCAATCCCAGTAAGATCCCCACATCGAAAAGGCCACCTTAAACTACTCCAACCTAGACTCCAAAAACCCTATAAAAATCACCCTTGACTTCCCCTCTGAGTCACTACAAAGATTATGTCACAACAGTGTTCTCCCTTAAATCAGTAAGTGAGAAACTTGGTTTTAGATGAATAGGTTATTTTGGTGGTCTTGGGGAGGGGGGTAAGAGTAGATAAATGCAGTGAAGAGACTTCACAATCAACAAAGTTTGGGAAATGTGTAAGATCCCATGCAAATCTGGAGTACGTGGGAGCCGCCACTTTATTGTCCTGACACAGATTCACTGGTGTCAACAGATTATACTAGGAATATAGAAGGAGGAAGAAAAATACCTAAAGGAGGAAATCATACCAAAATGAAGACATTTAAGAGGTGAAGAACTTCCTTTCTTTCCTGTCTTCATGTAGACGAGAACCTCTGAATGAGTCAATATAGTTAATTATTTAATTGGTATGTCATGTTGGAATTTGTATTACTTCACCTCGACTAATTTTGAGATTTTGCCCTCATATCTTGCAACTTCACTTCCAGGATAAAGTTCTTAGCCTACGCACAAAGCCAAGCCCTCTCTGGTCCTAGCTCCAAACTACCTTAATGCACCTCCACTCAAACGTGGAACTGCAATATTTTAAACTGCTGCTTGGGGCTTCCCTGGTGGCACAGTGGTTGAGAGTCCGCCTGCCGATGCAGGGGACACCGGTTCGTGCCCCGGTCTGGGAAGATGCCACATGCTGTGGAGCGGCTGGGCCCGTGAGCCATGGCCGCTGAGCCTGCACGTCCGGAGCCTGTGCTCCACAACGGGAGAAGCCACAGCAGTGAGAGGTCCGCGTACCGCAAAAAAAAAACAAAAAACAAACTGCTGCTTGTTCCTCTGCATTCACAGTTTCCTAAATTTGCAATCCCATTCTTCCTTTTGCCCCCTTCCCCAATTCCTAAACTTTACAGCACAATTTGGGCATGGTTTCCTTCAGGAAAACGTTCAAGCCCTCGCTGGGGATAGGGTTCCACAGACCCCTGTGCGCATCCGAATCACAACACTCAGGCACTGTATATATCTATTTACAGGGCTCTTTCCCACTAAACTGACTTTCTGAGCTTATCAAGGACAAATTCAGTAACTTACACATATTTGAGTCTCCACGAGTCCTTCTGTACCAAATTGTGGGGCTCAATAAATGTTAGCTGAAGTAAATTGAAGGGTGGGAAAATTGATGGCTAGGTCAGAAAATGAATTTTCAAGCAAGAAATCTTGCAAATTGTGATGATCTCTGTAGCTTAATTGCGTTGCAGGTTGGCAGAAGCACCAGAGGTGTATCATGGGATGGCAATGAGGTAATAGAACTGTGAGGCTGAGTTAAGTCGTTAACAGCAACACCTGCTGGCAAAACTAACGAGGAGTGGAGCAAGGGGTAGTGGGTCTCCAGGATTAGGTGCCAGGCCCCACTTCTGAGTCATCTTCCCTCAGGTACTAGAGACATGAAAGGGGCCAGGGATCGTTACAGTGATAAAGAAGGTGCTTCAGCAGAGAGTGATGCTCAGTTGTCTGACCCAAAAGCCCACAATCACCCACTATGGACACAAGGCCCAGGGGCCAGGCTGCCCCCAACAGCGTCAACACCCAGTACGCTTTCTCTTCAGGTTCATTTTACTTTTTTTTTGTGGCTATGTTGGGTCTTTGTTGCTGCGCACGGGCTTTCTCTAGTTGCAGCGAGCGGGGGCCACTCTTCGTTGCGGTGCATGGGCTTCTCATTGCGGTGGCTTCTCTCGTTGCAGAGCATGGGCTCTAGGCTTGCGGGCTTCAGTAGTTGTGGCACATGGGCTCAGTAGTGGCTTGCGGGCTCTAGAGCGCAGGCTCAGTAGTTCTGGTGCACGGGCTTTGTTGCTCCGCGGCATGTGGGATCCTCCCGGACCAGGGCTCGAACCCCTGTCCCCTGCTTTGGCAGGCGGATTCTCAACCACTGTGCCCCCAGGGAAGCCCCTCATTTTATTCTTCAGCTCTTTCTCAGTCTCCAGAGTCCCATGGCCAAAGACGCAGGTGCAGCCAGCCTCACTGGAGCCCACGTTTTGCTTTCATAGAACTTGGTTAGACGGGCACCAGCAAGGCCGTCTCCCCTGGACATCACGTGACTTGAGGAGGTGACCTGCATTTGTTCTAAGGCTACAGATTATGAGTTCAAAAACCTGGTCTTATCTCAGTCCGACCAACGACCTGGCTTTAGGGTCTACCTGTCTCCCCAAATTCCTCCCTTAGGCAGGGTTCCTCCACTCCACCTTCCAAGGGAGGAGCAACCGGAAGGGGCGGGCCTTCCGCCCGGAAGCGGGGCGCCCGCCACTATGGCTTCTCGTGGCGTTGTTGGCGTTTTCCTCCTTGCTGCTCTCCCGCTCTTGTGTTTGGAGCTCCAACGTGGGATCCCAGATCTGGGTAAGTGTTGGCTTTTCCCTCTTGGTGCTCATACCCAGGTGACGGTCCCGTGAACGTTGCGTAGAATTTCCGTTTCCCAGCCGCGTCCCCTCTAGGCAGCTTTGACTACGATTCCCAGGCTACACCGCGCCTGCCTCCCTTTTCCGGCGCGGGTCCTTGTGGGGAGCGAGACTTCCGCCGCCTTGGTGAGGCCGACTCACCTTGGGGAGGTCGACTCCCTTTGGCGCGGCCTACTCCCTCTGGCGCGGCCGACTCCCTTTGGCGCAAAAAGTCTCTCCAGGTCTGGTGAGGTTTTGCGTGAAAGGGGACTGAGGCAGAAAGCACAGGAACAAGTATATACACGACTTTCAAATTGTGTTGAATGCTCAAGAGGAAATAAACAGGTTGATGTGATGTAGGCCTACTGAGGAATTTAAGCAGAGATTTAAATGATGGTAGGAACCACCACTTTGAAAAGCCGGGAGAAAACATTCCAGACAAAGGAACTGTGATGTGTTTGGAGGAAAAGGATGAAGAAAATTGAGGCTGGACCAAGGAGACTGACTAAGAGGGAGATTGGCTCAAGATAGAAACATTCATTGAGCACTTACTGTAAACCAAAGTCTAAGTGTTTATTCATTATCTCATCTAATCCGCTTTACAGTCATAGAGGGTGGGTACTATTATAATCCCTTTTTTTACAGTTGAGGAAACTGAGATATAGGGAGGTTAAGGGACTTACCTAAGGTTTTAAAACAGGTCACTGGGTTCTGTGTGCAGAATGTTTTGCAAGGAAGCTGCAGTGGAAGCAGTGAGGCATAGGCTTCTGAAGTAGGGAAGTCGTGATGATTGTTTGATGGTTGGCCTGACTAGGATAACAGAGGAGGTGAAATGTGCACAGATTTGGGATATTAGCCAACTAGGATTTGTTGATGGATTAATGATTCGGGTGAGGGAAAGGAGAGATTCAGGGATGGCTCCTATATGTGGAGTTGAACAACCGCAAGTCGTTGGTGGTGCCAGTGATAAAGGAAAAACTGAAAGGAAACTGGTGGACCACTGGAGAATCAGTTCATTTTTGGACATATTATTGACCAGTTTACATGTCTGTTTCCCTCCTTAAACTCAGTCCTAAAATTAGAGACCATGATGAAACCGAGCTTGTATATTTCCTCTCTTTCTCCCCACCCCCAAGAAGTCAGGTACCCAGAATGTTGCTTGAAATAAGAAATTAAAATAAAATGCTTTTTAAAAAATCTACAGAGATTCTCCAGAAGTCTCAAGCAGTATTGGAATCTAACAAGACCTTTATCCAAATGATATACAGAAATGTTAAACTCACACTTATTCCAGAATTTACCTGCTCCCTTACCTTAAGGAATTCACCCTTACTCTGCTCATCTAGAATCTTCTACTTTTGCACTAATATTTGAGTCACTAGTCAATGAGAAGATGTTTACTCAGGGTTGTAGAAGGAGATCTGTTCACATGATCAGCTCTGACCACAGGGGAATATACTTCCTGAGAGCAGAGACCCCTCCTCCCCCTCCTCCCCTCCTCCCCCTCCTCCCCTCCTCCCCCTCCTCCCCTCTCCCCCTCCTCCCCCTCCCTCCTCCCCTCTCCCCCTCCTCCCCTCCTCCCCCCTCCCCCTCCTCCCCCCCTCCCCCTCCTCCCCTCCTCCCCTCCTCCCCCTCCTCCCCTCCTCCCCTCCTCCCCTCCTCTCCCTTCTCCCCTCCTCTTCCTCCTATTGAATTACCAAAGGGAGGAGGAGTGTTCATTCACCTGGGCTATATTTTTGGACATGTATTGAAAAATGTTCACCTGTCTTTTTCTACTCTGTAAAGGCCTTCATTGCTGATACATTTTTACTTGTACTTAAGCTAAATACTTTAATGCTGGTTCCTCACGTTTGTTATCCTTTGAAGTGCCCTGCATATGGGCTCTTGAGAATAGGTATAAACAAAACAAAACAAAACACCTCAACTTACTTTTAAAAATTTCTAATTGAGAGGTGCACACATTAATCTAGTTCTTTTGTATTCCCATATGACATTTGAAATTGCTTGCTTGCTAGAACAAAAAGCAATATATGGAACATAAATCCTATAACACAACGGTTTCTCTAAATACCAATACTCTAGGTGTCAAATTACTTTTGAAATGACCATAGTTACCCGAGATTTAATCACGTGGCATATTGAGCAATACCTGAATCAGTAGTAATGCTGGCAAAGGTTGGAAGGGCTGTAATTCAAAAGAAAAAAAAAAAAAAAAAACTTCGCTAAACAACTTTAAACTGATTTTTTTTAAAAAAAGGATGATATACATATATATATATCTGTTTTCAGTTAAAAATTAAGTCTGTATATATAATTCCTTCTTTAATTTTCAGTTAATTGACTAACTGCCAGCCCCCATCACATTGGTAAGATGGTTCCTCTGTACGTCTGCCTGGTAACTTTTGAGAATTATAAAACAAAACTAAAAATTCCTGGAGGGTAGAAACCATTTTTTATACTACTTTATATCTACACTCCCTCACCATTTGGCAAGTTGTATTACACAAAGTAGGTACTTGTTACATTTCTGCTCATTAATTTTCATCTTGTTCTTAAGGTAATACAAAACCAAGTTTTTTACTTTTTTTCTAGGCAAACATGTATCTAGTAATTTTATTTACATATGATAGAATAAATATTGAGAAATAGAGAAGTACAGAGTTGTATAATTTAACTGTCAGAAATAAGAATTTGCTATTTCAGTGAGAGTGACTGTTTTTAAATAGAACTAGAATTTGATAAGATGATACCATCACGATTTAATTCCCAATTATGTGGATAATTTTCTTCCCTTCTCTGGGAAGAAGGGAAACCAGAATTTATGCATTATTGATAGTCATATATTTATAATGTAGCCAATCACTCGAATTCTACTTATATTCCTGAGACATAAGATGTTCTAGAATCATTTTCTGAAAACTTGCTCTGGTAATGGCAGTCATTATGAATTTTGGCACCCAAAGAAGACTATATGAAAAATCTTAAGACAATTGTGTACCTTAACTTTTACTCTACTTTTCTAGTACAAATGATCTTCTAATGTGTTAATACCTAGTATCAAGAAAAATGTTTTGAATTTTAATTGTATTTTTTTTAACCTTTATAAGGAATCAAAGATCTAATTTTGCTGTGTGGCCGGATTTTCTTACTGCTTACTCTGCTTACATTAATTATTTCTGTGACTACCTCATGGGTTAACTCGTTTAAATCTTCCCAAGTTTATCTGAAAGGTAAGTTTATTGTTTATGCTACCCTTTTATACTTTTCTACCGAAATTTCTTTCCTTTATTTATTCTAGAACTTTGCACAGTAAGAATCATTTTACCATTAATTTGTGCTGTGTAATTTCAAGGTAGAGTAATCATTACAACTTTAGTTACAATTTTGGATAGGCTATAAATCCCAATATTTTTATGAGAAATTATATTTTTTTCTTGTATATACATTTGAAACTATAGCATTTCTGCACGTTCGCTAATTTTAAATTGTCTGTGTGTTTGTGCAGCTTAACTGCTGTTTGGTACGTACAGCTTGTAAACTGTTCTACAAATGGTAAATATATCTATCATTAAGATTAAGAGTTAAAGATAATTTATTTTTCATTCCATTCTGGCAGTTTTTATTTACGCACTTATATTGTATGTATAGTTAAGTGCTCTTAATTTTAGGAAACCATGCTTGTTCTTATTTTTGTTTTGTTTTTGTGGTAAGTAAAAGTTCGTGTTAGAAGCCTTTTAAAACAATATTGTAGTGACTTCCCTGGTGGTGCAGTGGTTAAGAATCCACCTGCCAGTGCAGGGGACACGGGTTCGAACCCTGGTCCGGGAAGATCCCACATGACACAGAGCAACTAAGCCACAACTACTGAGCCTGTGCTCTAGAGCCCGCAAGCCACAACTACTGAGCCTGCGTGCCTAGAGCCCGTGCACCGCAACAAAGAGTAGCCTCCTCTCACTGCAACTAGAGAAAGCCTGCACACAGCAACGAAGACCCAACATAGCCAAAAATAAATAAGTAAATAAATTTATTAAAAAAACAAAACAAAACAAAAAACAATATTGTAGTTCACCTCAGAACAGATAAATCCTGAAACTGATGTCTACATTCTTATATCCTATTAGAAAGAAGCTTGCCAATAGTGAATTCGGTGCATTATGTTCTGTTTTACTGTTTATTTATTTATTTAAATTTTATTTATTTATTTATTTATTTATGGCTGCATTGGGTCTTTATTGCTGCACGCGGGCTTTCTCTAGTTGGGGTGAGCAGGGCTACTCTTTGTTGCAGTGTGCAGGCTTCTCATTGCAGTGGCTTCTCTTGTTGTGGAGCCCAGGCTCTAGACGCTCGGGCTTTGGTAGTTGTGGCATGGGCTCAGTAGTTGTGGCTCATGGGCTCTAGAGCGCAGGCTCAGTAGTTCTGGTGCATGGGCTTAGTTGCTCTGTGGCATGTGGGATCTTCCCGGACCAGGGCTCGAACCCGTGTTCCCAGGCTTGGCAGGTGGATTCTTAACCACTGTGCCACCAGGGAAGCCCCATCATTATTCTTGAAGTCTCCTCACCAAAACTGTAACATACAATACATGTCAGAGAATTTTAGTTTTCAGAATAGACCTTTTCTTACAGAAAGAAGTTTCTTGCAGATTTCCTGGTTTCAGCTGTCTGCATGTATCTCATTTTCATTATTTGAAAAATACAGTCTGTTTTTTGAAGGCTTTTCTCTCCCAAAATGTGAAGATCTGCAGAAGATTGTCAGAGAAAATAACATTCAACGTACTGATACTTGGGAATTAAAAAGTACTTATATGTTTTGATGTCTTAGAAGAAGAAGAGAAGAATGAGAAAAGGCAAAAACTTGTGAGGAAAAAACAGCAAGAGGCACAGGGTGAAAAGGTAAAGCATACGTTTCGGAGAGTATATAAAGGGAATACAAAAATGTCTGGGGCATTTTAAATTTAGGTCTGTTGCTTTATGTGTTTGTGTTCAGATTTTTTTATTATTGAGGTCAAATTCTCATGACATGACTATCTTAAAGTGTATAATTCAGTGGCAATTAGAATATTCACAATGTTGTGCAACCACTACCCCTGTCTAGTTCCAAAACATTTTCTTCACTGCAGAAGAAAACCCCATACCCACTAAACAGTTATTTCCCCATTCCCCACTTTTTCCATCCTTTGGCAACCAACATCTGCTTTCTGTTTGTATGGATTTATCTATTCTGAATATTTCATACAAGTGGAATCATATAACATGTGACCATTTGTGTCTGGCTTCTTTCACTTGCATAGTGTGTTCTGGGGCTCATCCATATAGCATATATCAGTACTTCTTTCCTTTTTATGGCTGAGTCATATTCCATTGTATGGACGGATCAGAATTTGTTTATCCATTCACTGATAGACATTTAGGTTGTTTTCACCTTTTGGCTATTGTGAATCGTGCTGCTGTGAATATTTTTGTGCAAGTATTTGAATACCTGTTTTCAATTCTTTGGGGTATATACATAGAAATGGGATTGCTAGGTCATATGGTAATTCTATATTTTAACTTTTTGAGGAATTGCTGAACTATTTTCCACACTGGCTATACCATTTTGTATGCCCACCAGCAGTTTCTGAGTGTCCCAGTTTCTCTGCATCCTCACCAACATTTATTATTTCCACCCCTCACCCCCCCCAGTACTCATCATAATGCATACGAAGTGGTATCACATTGTGGTTTTGATTTGCATTTCCCTGTTGACTAATGATGTTGAAATCCTTTTCAAGTGCTTGTTGGACATTTGTATATCTTCTCTGGAGAAATGTCTGTTTAAGTTCTTTGCCTGTTTTTAAATTGGGTTGTTTGTCTTTCTGTTGTTGAATTATAGGAGTTCTTTATATATTCTGGATACTAAACTCTTATCAGATATCTGATTTGTGAGTATTATCTCCCATTCTGTGGATTGCTTTTCACTTTTTTGTTATTGCCCTTTGATGCACAAAAGTGTTTTTAGTTTTGATGAAGTCTAGTTATCTTTTATTTTTTTTGTAGCTCATGCTTTTGGTGTCATATTTAAGAATCCATTGCCAAATCCAAAGTCATGAAAATTTACTCCTATATTTTCTTCCAAGAGTGTATAGTTTTAGTTTTTATATTTAGGTTATTAACCTACTTTGAGTTAGCTTTTGTGTATGGTGTGAGATGGGAGTCCAATTTCATTCTTTTTCATGTGGATATCTAGTTGTCCCAACAGCATTTGTTAAAGAAACTATTCTTTCCCCATTGAATGGTCTTGGCACCCTTGTTGAAAATCAATTGGCCATAGATATATGGGTTTATTTCTGGGCCCTCACTTCTATTCCATTGCTTTATATATATATATCTGTCCTTGTGCCAGTACCATACTATTTTAATTACTGTAGTTTTTTAGTAAGTTTTGAAATCAGGAAGTGTGAGTCATCCCACTTTGTTTTTCTTTTTCAGTATTGTTTTGGCTGTTGAGGCTCCTTGCAATTCCTTATGAATTTGAGGATTGGCCTTTCCATTTCTGCAAAAAAGGGCTTTGGGATTTTGAGAAGGATTGCACTTAAATCTGGAGATTTCTTTGGGTAGTACTGACATTTTAATGAGATTAAGTCTTCTTTGCTGCAAGGAGTATTGGCATCTTAATATTAATTCTTGCAATCCATAACCATGCAATGTCTTTCCATTTATTTCTGTCTTTAATTTCTTCCAACAATGTTTTGTAGTTTTCAGTGTACATAGCTTTCACCTTCTTGGCTAAATTTATTCCTAAGTATTTTATTCTTTTGGTTGCTATTATAAATTCAATTGTTTCCTTAATTTTCTTTTTTGATTTTTCATTACTAGTGTATAGAAACACAAATTATTTTTGTATATTGATCTGTGTGCAGCAATTTTACTTATTTTTTATTAGCACTAGTGGTTTTTGTGTGTGGATTCTTTGGGATTTTTAATGTATAAGATCATATCATTTGAGAATAGGGATAGTTTTACTTCCTCATTTCCAAAAGTGATGTCATTTATTTCTTTTTCTTGCCTTATCACTCTGGCTAAAACTTTAAACAGTGTTGAACAGTAGTGTTGAAAGTAGGCATCCTTGTCTTATTCCTGATCTTAGAAAACTTTTAATCTTTCACTATTGAGTATGATGTTAGCTATGGATTTTTTCCTAGATGCTTGTTATGTTGAGCAAGTTCCCTTCTATTCCTTGTTTCTAAATAGTTTTATCATGAAAGAGTGTTAAGTTTTGTCAAATGCTTTTTCTTCATCAATTCAGGTGATCATGTGGTTTTTTCCCCCCTTTGTTTTATTAATATGTATTACATTAATTGATTTTCTTATGTTGAACTATCTTGCATTTTTGAGATAAATTACACTTGGCATTGGTATATACTCCTTTCAATAAGCTGTTGGATCAGTTTGCTAGTATTTTGTTTAGGATTTTTGCATCTGTATTCATAAGGGGTATTGGTCTTTAATTTTCTTGTAGTGTCTTTGCCTTGCTTTGGTATCAGGATAATGTTGACCTCATGGAATGAGTTAGGAACTGTTCTCACCTTGTCTGTTTTTTGGAAGAGTTTGAGAAGGATTGGTGCTAATTCTTTTTTAAAGGTTTTATAAAATTTAGTGGTGAAACCATCTGGTCCTGGACTTTTCTTTGTTGGGAGGTTTTTAACTACTGACACAGTCTTACGTTAGGTCTGTTGAGATTTCCTATTTCATATTGAGTCAGTTAGTTTAGGTAATTGTGTGTTTCTCAGAATTTGTCCATTTCATCTTGGATATCTAATTTGATGGCATACAATTGTACATCTTTATAATCCTTTTTATTGCTGTAAGGTTGGTAGTAAATTCCCCACATTCATTTCTGATTTTAGTTGTCTTCTCTTAGTCAAGTTAAAGTTTTCTGAAATTTGTTGATCGTTTTAAAGAAACAATTTTTGGTTTCATTAGTTCTGCTGTTTTTCTATTCTATTCTCTGTTTATCTCTTCCTTATTATTTGCTGCTGTGTGCTAGCTTTGGGTTTAATTTGTTCTTTTTCAAGATTTTTAAGGTGTAAAGTTAATGATTTGATATCTTTTCTTCTTCTTTAATTAGATATTTACAGCTGTAACTTTACCTCTGAGCACTGCTTTTGCCACATCCCATCCAAGTTTGGTTTTGCTAGCTAGGAATTGCATTTACCATGGATGATTATCTAACAGTTATTTTCGTGACCTTGAAATGTCAGGTAGCATTTGCACAGTTGCCAGATTGATGATTGATTGACCTTTGTAAAAGAGGAGACTCATTGTGGACTTTTACCTAAATATTAAACATAAACCCTTTACAAAGGCCTAGGTAGAAAGGCATTAAAATTTTGACATCTACCACTTGTTTTTCTGGTGAGCAAATTATTCCTTTTTTAAGTAAACAAGTGAAGGCTGAAAAAAGATCCCAAGAGTAAAAGCCTATATATTTGTTAGGGGGTGGGAGTAGTTACTGTTCAATACATTTGTAACTACCCTGATCTAAATTCAGTAGCAAGGAAAGTGTCCCTGCCAGATCTTTTTTTTTTTTTTTTTGCGGTACGTGGGCCTCTCACGTTGTGGAGCAAAGGCTCCGGACGCACAAGCTCAGTGGCCATTGCTCATGGGCCTAGCTGCTCCGCGGCATGTGGGATCTTCCCGGACCGGGGCACGAACCCGTGTCCCCTGCATCGGCAGGCGGACGCTCAACCACTGCACCACCAGGGAAGTCCCTTGCCAGATCTTTTGTAAGAAGTTCTCTTGTAAATATTTGAGCTTCTAATGTTTAATGTTATTTCCTGTGGAAGTTACTATTCATTTTTAAAGATTTGCATGCGAGATGGATTAGTTAACTATAATTCCATCTATATGCCAATTATATACTAATTGGCATCTGTAATTCCTGAGGGTTCAAAAAAAAAAAGGTTGGGATTCTTCTGTTTGGCAAAAGTCTAAAGACTTTAACCCTCTGTCTCCTCTCTTTGGACAAAGGGAAACTAATAAATCAGTATCTCACAATGTATCTGTGTGCATGGTGAAGTGCCCAGCCTGGGCAGACATGTGCCTGGTGATGCATAAGATTTTTGAGTCTTTGGATTCTAAAAAGATGATTTTTCTCCTCCGACACGATTGATAGTTTGATTTGGTATAGAATTACAGGTTGAAAATCATTAGAATTCTGAAGTATTGCACCATTATCCTCAAAATTCCAGTGTGGTTTTTCACGTTCCCTTTTTCTGTTTGTTAGTTCTAGTCTCCATTTTTCGCAGGAGGCTTTCCTTAATCATCTGGTAATTCTTGGCTCCGTCCTTCGTTTAGGAATGATACACTAAAAGCTAACGGATGGTGTAAGTATTTGTAGAATTTCATCAAGCTTTGTGTTTTACTTCAAAGAAAAAGGAAAATCAAGCTAATTGGAATTTCCGTGTATGGGAGCAATGCTTGATGGGTTGTCTGCTGATGTAGGGTAGACACCGATTTAACTGTAGGGTTACTGAGGAGTAAGTTAGCTTTGTCAGTATCTCCGTGTTTCTCTTTTGCCGTTCACCTCCTCTAGACAATGCATCTCCATTCTCCCAGGTGCGGGGGTGGGGTGGGGTGGGGGTTAAGGCCTGGCTGCCAGCAATCTGAGTCAAGTTGGGAAGGGCTGGGGAGTGTCACCTTCCAGTGGGTGCGTTTTCACCTGCTCTTTCTGTTTTTGTTTGCATTCCTGCCCTCTACTAGGCCTGGATCTGTGACTCAGCAGCCTTTCTGATTCATATTCCCAGAGAATAAACCTTCATGCCTGGATGTGTGGTAGGGTAGTGGGTCTGGGGGTCCAATAACTCTTTTTATAATTTTCCCCCTTTTCTCTAAGAAACTCAGATGCAAGGAATTGGAATAGTCCTAATCCTTGTTTCATTACAAACTCATTGTGAGACAGGCTGGGACCTGGGACCCTTTACTGCAGTTCTTGCCCCTGGACAAAGCAACAGAATACAAAGAAAGTATAAGGGACTAAAAATAACTGCATGCCTGTGCAGTTGGGACAAATTATGAACAATAAGATACAAAAAGGCCAAAATCCAACTGCCTCTCCTGAGGTGCCAGGAGCAGAAGCAGGGTACTGCTCACGACCCCTGCACACAGCACCACCATGGGGGTGGGCAGGCCACGTAAGCACCCCTCCAGGCCTCCTCTCACCCTATTTAAGGGACCAGCTCACCCACCCCCACCCCCCTACCCCAGGGAGTGAGCAAGGGAACCTGCTACTTGTTCCCGCTCCCAGGTGCTGCAGCAGGAATCCCAATAAAGCATTGCCTGAACTTCTCATCTGGCTTCTTACCAACTTCTGTTGATTAGAGTCCCAGAACTCAGGTTGGTGACACTTGGCTGATGCATGGTTTCCTCCGACACCCCCAATATTAGCTCTGCCCCTCACCCTGTGTCCCCGCCAGGGAGCCTGGTGTCTCTCTTCCTGAGCTGTTCCAGTCTGTGGCGTACACGCCTGGCTTCCTGTTGCTGTCATCCTTTGCAAGCACCTAGGTTGCAGTTTTCTCACTCAGATCAGTTATCATTCCTCTATCTGTCCTTACGTATAGTGGTTTGGGGGTTATAGTGTTTCTCTGTTTTTCATTGGTGATGGAATTAGGGTTTCTGTTTCTTGTTACCTTGGTTGTTTTGGGGTGATTTTTCAAAAGGCAAGGGAGGCAGAAATAATTTCACCCTGTGATCTTAAAACCAGAATCTCCGTGTGTTTTGAGTCTAAAAATATTTTCTACTTTACCATGATCGAGCAACATTTAATTAATGCTCTTCCAAACCAGTTCATGCCTTAGGCATCATGCCTTGAACAAACAGCTTTGGGTTTAAGCTTTGGAAGTCTAAGGCCTTGTCCTCTGCATCTTTGTATTCCAGCCCCTCATAAATTTTTTGTTGCATTGAAAACACATTAAAGGATATATAGGTAGACTGCCATACAAGCAGAAGTGTAGAACATTTGTTTTTATTTGCATTAAGCACGAATGCAAATTTTTAGAGAGTGATGCAGAAGTGGAGGATGTTGCTTTTTTGGCAAAATTGAATGAGTGTGAAAACACCGTTTCTTACTTGGTTCTTATTTACAACATTATAGACAATGTAAATAAAATCTTAGGAATGTTAATGTATAGTAACACCACCTAATTTATGTTTTTGGAACAGGCCAGCAGATACATAGAGAATGTTCTAAAACCACAACAGGAAATGAAATTGAAAAAGCTGGAAGAACGCTTTTATCATATGACGGGTGAAACCTGGAAGTTAAGCAATGGTCATAAACTTGGGGTTAGAAAATATTATATTTTGAATTCTGCTATTGCTTAGGTTTCCTTTAGCATGTATTGATTTTTTTAAAATTGCAAATGATTAGTCCAGTCTATTTTTTAGGAGTCTTTGTTTATAATGATTGTATATCGGTTTTTATTTAGCATATTAGTATGTCATGTGTTTAAGTGGTTTTTGATGTCTAAAGAGTATATAACTTAGATCCTCGAAAAGCTCTAACAAAAGGCAGTCTTTGAGAAAACTGTTGACCAAATCACATCTTTTATTTGAGGGAATTCAGATCTCTAAGGTATTATAAGCTCTCATAATATTCATCATGTCTGGCTTTATTTTTTTAAAGCCCAATTGACCTTTGACTCTTTTTTCCTTTGGCATTAAGTATGAATTTTGTCATTTGCTAGTGGATGTTTACAGTGTTAAGTTTTCTTACAGAGAAAAAAAGGATATTCATAAAGGAATTCAGTTTTAGAACTGGCCACAGACTTTTTGTGTAAGATCCTTTCTGTCCCAAAGACATTTTTGTTTTGTTTTGTTTTGCTTTCTGTTTATATTGCACCTTTCACCATTTTGTAAAGAAAATGATCCAGTAGAGGTAAACAGGATCCTGACAATGAAGCAGAGTGTTTGTATTCATTTCCTAATGGTAAATATGTCATAAAACAATCAAGGGTGGGTAATAAACTTAATGGGAAAGATGGCAACATAAAATGCAACTACTCTATGTAGTGACTTCACTTCTGAGTTGCGTTCGTCTTCTGCTGGTTTTGTATGTTAGTCATTGCCAGCCTGACCTTAGCCTGCCACGTTTCTTTCTGAAATGGTCACGGTGTGAATTAGTCATTCTGCCCCTTGCTTTTAGGCTATGTCTCCGTGGTGCTACTAGTATATATTTTAACCCCATTAGTGGAGACAAAAGAAAGTCAGGGAGCGAGTAGACAGTTGGTGTTATGACCTGAGACTCTAGGAAGGAAAATGTACCCATTGCTGATCCAGCCCCTAGTTTGCAGTGGGGGCTTAAGTTTGGCCAGTTAATTGTTCAGGATCAATCTCTCTCTTTTTTTTTTTTTTTTTGCGGTACGTGGACCTCTCACCGTGTGGCCTCTCCCGTTGTGGAGCACAGGCTCAGCGGCCATGGCTCATGGGCCCAGCCGCTCCGCGGCATGTGGGATCTTCCCAGACCGGGGCACGAACCCGTGTCCCCTGTATCGGCAGGTGGACTCTCAACCACTGTGCCACCAGGGAAGCCCTAGTATCAATATTTCTTGACTCCCACGCCCCATGCTCCTTCCAACAAATTCTCTTAGGATAAAAGAATGGGGAAAACAGCCCACCAAAATGGTGCCCATTTTTAGTTTGGTAAAGAGAACTTTTCAAAGGTCAGTACATATAGAAGAAAGGCATTATTGAACTAATAAGTATATATTTGAGACTTTGACATTTAAGTGAATTATCTTGCTAAGGAAAAGGTTTTAATAGATAATATTAATAAAAAGTAATCTTTAAGATTTCTGGAATAAAATCCTATCCCACCTAAAGTGATTAATTCAAATGGAAGATCAAAGTTTGAATTTGAGAGCTAAAATATTTATATATAACAAGGTACTAGGGCCACACGCAGCTATGGAAGTATTGCCTGGTCACACGCAGAGACCTGTGTTTTTACACACATGTTCTATTTTTACAGCCTTTTTTTTTTTTTTTTTTCCTTTTTGCGGTATGCGGGCCTCTCACTGTTGTGGCCTCTCCCGTTGCGGAGCACAGACTCCGGATGCGCAGGCCCAGCGGCCGTGGCTCACGGGCCCAGCCGCTCCGCGGCATATGGGATCCTCCCAGACCGGGGCACGAACCCGTATCCCCTGCATCGGCAGGCAGACTCTCAACCACTGCGCCACCAGGGAGGCCCTTTACAGCCTTTTTAAGAAACAATCTCTTGCACTGCTTTGCTTCCTTTACTGCAGGGAGGAAAGGATATCATTCAGGTTTTCTTCTTTGTTCTTACTGAAAAACTTAGGGGTCAATTAAAATGGAATGGTCCCTCTCAGCCTTGTACTCTCAGAGGGAGCCCCAGAGCTGGATCAGGGTGGTTTCTATGAGACGTTAGTTAAGTTCCATGTTTTTTTTGGTCTAAGGAGATAATGCTTTAAATTTCTGGGTCTAATAATGACTTAATTATATTTTTTTTACTGAAATGCCATCAGGGTAAAAGAAATAACCATTGTGAATAGAATAAAGTCGATAGAGAGCATCTCTTTAGAACTTGTCTTGTTTTTGACCAGGGCGATGAAGATTTGGTGCTTGGAAGGGAGAGTCAAACATCTTCTGAAACATCAAACAGAGAAGCAGCAAAGAGACGGAATTTGCCTAAGCCTGTAACCAAAGTTTCACCATCCGCTGAGCAGCCCACGCAGAAGGAGGTTCATTACTTAATGCCTGCTCACTGAGCTGTATCCGTGTGCAGTAAGAGTATTGTTCTGTGGGTGAAAGTGTTACACTGAGGGAAGATTAGGACTGGCTTTTAATCCAGATGGTGTCTTCATCTGGATTCATTAAGCTTCAGCTTCATTAAGAGTCACTTTTCTGGTTTAATATTAATATTAATGTTCTGAGCCAAACTTTAGAAGGAATCTAGGAAGATAAATGGTGATAAATTTAGAAAATAGTTCTTTTGAGGAAGTAATTAAATTATATAGAAATGAAAAATATTATGTTTACTAAGGGAAATATTCCTATGGGTAGGTAAGACACGATGAAGTCATATTTAGTGAGTGGCTAATACTATTAACATGAGTGTATCGCTGTTCTCCGCGGCCCTTCTAGGGAATGAGTTAGCAACTGTTCACTTTGGAATGATGCCCAGGTTTATTCCTTTTTTTCTCTCAAATCTTTAATCCCTAAGTTAACTATGATTTGGAGCTGGTTAAGGTTGAAATAAGTCTTTTTTTATTGAGTCTTAGGGAAAGCTAGTAGGCTATCCAGTCCCTAAAAGTAGTTTCTAACATATTGCTTTTCAGTCTGAGCTTTCCTGGTCCCTTCATGGAGCTTGAGAGTAAGAATCAGATCATTGAACTGTGTCTAACATTTAGTCCGTAGGACTAATTAAAATTTCAAGAGTCTTTCCTTTTTGTTAATAGCACAAATTATCTCATGCTGATGGTAACCTTTGGTTGACTGTCACATATGCTTTTTATACCAAAGAAAAACAAATGGTTTATTTAATAAATGCAGTTAATGTTTGTTAGACAAAATGTTATAAAACATGGAATCTATGGTATTAAAAAATAAAAAGCATCCCTGGAGGTGAGGTGAAATTGTTCATAACAAGTGTTTTAATGAGAGAAAATGGTCTGTACATCTGTTTTTTTAATAGATTAACAGAAATAGGGAAACATGAGTAAATCATGAAAGCAACCAAAGTGAATGGTGGTTATCCAGTCCCCTAGAAGATGCTGGTGAAGAAAAATAAATATGCACTCATCTTACTGTGTATATGTATGAACCAAAATAATTTGGGGGTCTTATTGAACTTAATTAATATTTACCCTGTTTCTGTAAGTAGTACATTTTTGTATAATGTCTTGGAACATCATAAACACGGAGTTCTTTAAATGTGTATAGATTGGTAGCTATCATCTCAAATCCTGTTTTTATGATCTACTGTTAGCACAAAGTTGCTTACCCAAAAATGTTTATTAAGTGAGTCTCGTTCTCACTGTAAATGTTTTATAAATATATATTAAAAGTAAATATTTCATTAAGGATAGATATGTCCAAACACTATATCAAAGGAACTCTTCATGTTGAGATTATTTTTTTCTTCTTCAAACTGTTTACATTCCTGTTACTAAATACTTATTTTTCTTTAGGTTCTTGATTTACCTGAAGAACCTCCTGAAATAGCTGAAGAAGTAAGCTTATTTTTTTTCTCTTTGAAAATTAAATATATTTTCTATTTTCTTTAATATCAAGTAAGTACATTTTATCTAAATTTGGGTTTAGATGGGAATTCCCTGGTGGTCCAGTGGTTAGGACTTGGCACTTTCACTGCTGGGGCCTGGGTTTGATCCCTGATCTGGGAACTAAGTTCCCACAGGCCGTGAAGTGTGGCCAAAAAATAAATAAATAAATAAATAAATAAATTTGGGTTTAGAAAGGAGAGACAGCATAGTGTTTATGTGATTGCACTACGATTAGACCTTGTTTTGAATATGGGGTAATATCAAACTCCTCATTGCGAGTCCTATTTTGGAAGCCTGCTGTCTGCCGAGCTTGTGTTTTAAAGCCCTCCCACTTCTTCAGGCAGAGATAGGATGCTTGGGCTTTTCCAAAACTTTAGGTCAGCAAATGAGTTACCTATTAAAATAGAATCAAAATAGGCAGATGACTTCAAATTGTAGTTTTCCCCTTAAAGAGAAAATGAAGAATGCAGCTACTTTGTAGGTGTTAGAATTGAAGGCTGGTTTGGTGTTTGAACGGGGGGGTTGGACTGAGCCCCCCCCCCTGCATTGAGCTGCCCTCTGCCCAACTTTGTCATAATCTATGCTGCCTTCCTGCAGTTGCCCAGCTCAGTTTCAGACAGTCTCTAATGTACGGGAACACGTGTCTTTAAAACCACGAAGTGGCTTAGGCAAAGGAGAGCTGGATGGTTTTCCATTTCCTGAGGCTCAGCAACTGTTACACTCTCTGAAAACCATTTTTGAGGCAGCCATGAAAGCCGTAGGAGGGTCTCTTTTTTGTCAACACATTTGCAACATTTAAGTTTAGTATTTTGGATGTCTGAGGAAAATCTGAAAGTCATACAGAAATAGAGACAATGAAGTGTGCAATCAATCCCCAGGAGAATCACAGTCCCCGGGAGAAACTCAATTTAAGGAAAAACCAAACGTCTAATTCCTCCCTGTTACACCCATCAAATCCATACCCATGACATGTTTGTCCTGAGCCTCCTGCACCCTCACCTCTCCTTAAGCTCTGGGTTGGTATCCATAATAACCACTTACAATACAGGAGTGATTAAGTACAGCTCAGGTTGACAGGGAACACCTCTTAAGAAGTTAATGGGGCTTTAAAGCACGTGATGTTACTCCTACAGGACAGCAGTCTGTCACCAAAGGTGATGATAGACATCAGGTTGTCAGTGAATCCTTTGAAATTGTACCTTTTTGTGATTATAGGTAGAAGGACAGTGTTCTTCTTCAGAATCTCAGGT
Organism: Mesoplodon mirus; assembly: GCF_964341445.2. Taxonomy (NCBI): domain Eukaryota; kingdom Metazoa; phylum Chordata; class Mammalia; order Artiodactyla; family Ziphiidae; genus Mesoplodon; species Mesoplodon mirus. The sequence goes on along the minus strand of NC_138996.1, from coordinate 17,702,796 downwards.
CTGTGCCCCTAAAAAGGTCAAGAGACCTCCAGCCAGAGGCAGTGGATGTTGCTCTCCTCTTTATAAGAGTTATTCAGGGCCTCCCTGGTGGCGCAGTGGTTGAGAGTCCGCCTGCCGATGCAGGGGATACGGGTTCGTGCCCCGGTCTGGGGGGATCCCATATGCCGCGGAGCGGCTGGGCCCGTGAGCCGTGGCCGCTGAGCCTGTGCGTCCGGAGCCTGTGCTCCGCAACGGGAGAGGCCACAGCAGTGAGAGGCCCGCGTACAGCAAACAAAAAAAAAAAAAAAAAAAAAAAAAAGAGTTATTCATAGTTATTCCACTTTGTTTCTTTTCTACCCTTTTCCCATACTGGGTAGATGACGTTTTGTGCTACACTTAGTAAAGTGTATGTCAGAGTAATGAAATTTTAGAGCTGGGATGAACCTAAATGAGATCTCATCCCGTCTCCTCACTTGAAGCTGAGGCCATAGGCAGGAGTTTCCGAGGTCCCTGCTGGGAGAGCCCTGGCCCTCTGGCTATGCCAGAACTTCTCCTTTATTTTCGCTACAAGCAGTACTATCCCTATTTTCTTCTTCCTGCTCCTATTTGCTTTTTCTCCGGCTGTGCTCTGATTTTTGGTCCTCTTTGCTCTTTTTTTGGTTAATAAAGTCAACAAAATTAAGGTAAATAATTGTTACCTGAAAATTACATGTTAAATGTATGCACCGTATATATATATATATATATATATATAGTATATATATAGTTAAATGCACTGTATATATATAGTATTAATGAGGTACAAGCAACTTTATATTAGGTAATGAAGCTTTATGAAGAGTGCTGCTAATATATGGTTGATACTGGTTGATACTTTTACAGTGTATTCTACACTAATCAAGAAAAGCAAATAAGGGGCTTCTCTGGTGGTGCAGTGGTTGGGAGTCTGCCTACCGATGCAGGGGACGCGGGTTTGTGTCCCGGTCCGGGAGGATCCCACGTGCCGCTGAGCGGCTGGGCCCATGAGCCATGGCCGCTGGACCTGCGCGTCCGGAGCCTGTGCTCCGCAATGGGAGAGGCCACAGCAGTGAGAGGCCCGCGTACCGCAAAAAAGAAAAGCAAATAAGTATTGGAAGATTTTGATTCTATTAGAATCATCATTGGGCAAGGCATTTTCCACCTGTGCAGTTGTTACTGCTCATAGATTTCTAAGAATTCAAAGCATAAATTCCTAATTCCCGCTAACCATTCACCAGCCACTAGTTTTACCTCCTTGGATGATTCTCAGTGTCCCAGTCCCTCTTTCAATAACGCTCCTGTTCTCATTGACCTTGTTATCCTACTCTTGATCTAATGACCTGTTTCTGGGCAGTTAGCCTGGTCCCTCTGGACATCTGCCTGGCTTTTCCCCTCCCTTGTGGTTGACTGTTTCCTAATAGTGAAAGTAGACCTTAAGTGTGGAGAGTCATTATCATCATCAAAGTTAAAAACAAGAAAAAGAAAGCATTCTAGTTTGGGGAGTGTGCCTTTCTAACCCATCCTTCACCCTATCACCCTAAAGAAGTGTTTTCAAAGTTAAAAAGGCACACTTGGAGTAGGCAATGAGTGCTTTGCCACAGTTACCCAAGATTTTAGGATGTTTATAAGTCATGTAGTCATATTGTTTCTGGCTTTCTGCAAAGTACCATTTTGTATTTGGCCAACTTTGCAGCTTTGCTCTGGTATCATAATCATGAAATATCATCATACATAAAGCTTGCCCTGTCATAACTAATATATTTTAATCCTCAAGCCACACAACTATTTCATGAATCCATATGTAAAAGAATAATTTCACTTTTAGGAATACTGGAGGTTATAATTTTCAGGAAATTCTCTATTTCCTTATTAAAGTTAGGCCCATTAAATGTGTGGTGTCCCCCCACAGAATAGAGGGACTTTTTTTTTTTAATTTCTATTGGAGTATAGTTGATTTACAATGTTGTTTTAGTTTCAGGTGTACAGCAAAGTGAATCAGTTATACATATATCTACTCTTTTTTTAGATTCTTTTCCCATATAGGCCATTGAGGGACATCTTTTTTTTTAATATATGAATTTTATTTTTTTATACAGCAGGTTCTTATTAGTTACCTATTATATACACATCACTGTATACATGTCAATCCCAATCTCCCAATTCATCACACCACTATCCCCAACCCCCCGCCACTTTCCCCCCTTGGTGTCCATACGTTTGTTCTCTACATCTGTGTCTCTATTTCTGCCTTGCAAACCAGTTCATCTGTACCATTTTTCTAGATTTCACATATGTGATATTATACGATATTTATTTTTCTCTTTCTGACTTACTTCACTCCGTATGACAGTCTCTAGGTGCATCCATGTTCCCACAAGTGACACAATTTCTTTCCTTTTTATGGCTAAGTAATACTCCATTGTATATATGTACCACATCTTCTTTATCCATTCATCTGTCGATGGGCATTTAGGTTGCTTCCATGACCTGGCTATTGTAAATAGTGCTGCAATGAACATTGGGGTGCATGTGTCTTTTTGAATTACGGTTTTCTCTGGGTATATGCCCAGTAGTGGGATTGCTGGGTCATATGGTAATTCTATTTATAGTTTTTTAAAAAATATGGAACACTTCATGAATTTGCATGTCATCCTTGCGCAGGGGCCATGCTTATCTTCTCTGTATTGTTCCAATTTTAGTATATGTGCTGCCGAAGCGGGCACTATTTTTAGTTTTTTAAGCAACCTCCATACTGTTCTCCATAGTGGCTGTGAGGGACATCTTTATAATTCTTTGTTGCTCGGGAAGGGACTAACATTCATTTTAAAGGTTATCAGAACAGAATGAAGGTTTCACTGTGTGTGTGTGTGTGTGTGTGTTTCTGTATATGTAGTAGCTGTGGCTCTATAATAATGAGCCATATGAGAAAATTCCTGTTATAGTGGAAGCCTGCTTGGACTTAGGAGCAGACTAATAGATGAGTGAACTAATGGCTAACATGGATTTCTGATAAGGGAGTGGGGAATCTGAAACATAAAGCAAATCTTAAGCATTATACCCTGATTTTTTAAAGTGCCTGTTATGTGTTTCGTATTACAACTATCCATAGAGTTCTAAAATAATACAGTAAGATTTTTTTAAACGAGAGGAAGAACTAACTCATGGTTAGTCTAGAATTCACAATAGAATAGTCACCATATGTTACTCTTCTACTTTTAAATTGAAAAGACAATAAGTGTAGAATTTAAGATAATTTGAAAATAGTTTTGTAAATCATCATTATTGTTACCGTAATACCATAGCAACTATTCTCATGATTGTATGCTATCTTATTTTATTCTAAGGGGAACTACATTTTAATTACTGCTGCTACTTTTCATTTAGATTTCATTTAATAATCTGTGTTTGGGACAGTGATTTACTTTCCAATTTGCACTGTGTCCCAGGCCTTTTACCCATTCATAGGCCAGTCCACTAGACTGTCAGTAATCTTAGGAGAAATTGTACACCCACCTTTCACAGTAATTGTAATAACAGAACAGTAGCTGGGTTTCAAACAACGATAGTTCATTTCTCTTAAGTATTTAATCATAATAGAAAATGTTAACTCACTGTATTTTTTAAAAATTAATTAATTAATTAATTATTGGCTGCGCTGGGTATTCGTTGCTGCGCACGGGCTTTCTCTAGTTGCGGTGAGTGGGGCTACTCTTCGTCGCGGTGCGCGGGCTTCTCATTGCGGTGGCTTCTGTTGTTGTGGAGCACGGGCTCTAGGTGCGCAGACTCAGTAGTTGTGGCTCGCAGGCTCTAGAGCGCAGCCTTAGTAGTTGTGGCTCATGGGCTTAGTTGCTCCGCAGCATGTGGGATCTTCCAGGACCAGGGCTCGAACCCGTGTCCCCTGCATTGGCAGGCGGATTCTTAACCACTGCATCACCAGGGAGGTCCTGACTCACTGATTTTAACCTTAGTTTTTCTTAAAGCATTTGGCTTTAAGTATCCTATCAGATCATTAAAGTTTGAACAAAACCTCACTGTAAAAGTTAAGTTTTATTGTTTCTAAAAATAAGCAAAATTGGCTTTTAATCAGTGATTGTTAGTTTGTGATTTCTTTGTTTTATAAAATTTTCTTTAGTAGAAGTACTGACAGAGCTAAAGATTGCACTGATTTGGGTATGGATCAAACACCTTACCTACTTGAATAGAAATATTTTCTAACGTGGCTTTCCTGAAGGGTGGTGGGTGCTGCTATAAAACCACCATTTCTGCAAACTGTGCTGCCACAGAACTCCCAGGACAGTTGGGATAATGTTGACCATAGTAAAGGGTTTCCTAACGGCAAATAATGAACATGAGAATTAATAACTAAATCGTCATCTTTTCTTGTTTTTAAGTTGAAGTATAGTTGATTTACAGTGTTGTGTTAGTTTCTGGTGTACAGGAAAGTCACTCGGTTATACATATATACACATATTCTTTTTCATATTGTCCGTATGGTTTATCACAGGATTTTTTTTTTTTTTGGCTTTATTTATTTTTGGCTGAGTTGGGTCTTTGTTGCTGGACATGGGCTTTCTCTAGTTGCAGCAAGCGGGGGTTACTCTTTGCTGCGGTACACGGGCTTCTCATTGCAGCGGCTTCTCTTGTTGCATAGCATGGGCTCCAGGCGTGCGAGCTTCAGCAGTTGTGGCTTACAGGCTCTAGAGCGCAGGCTTAGCAGCTGTGGCACACGGGCCCAGCTGCTCTGCGGCATGTGGGATCTTCCTGGACCAGGGATCAAACCCGTGTCCCCTGCATTGGCAGGCGGATTCTTAACCACTGCGCCACCAGGGAAGCCCTATCACAGGATATTGAATAGAGTTCCCTGTGCTATACAGTAGGACCTTGTTGTTTATCTCTTTTATATAGAGTAGTTTGTATCTGCTAAACCCAAACTCCAATTTATCCCTCCCCGTACCTGCTTTCCCTTTTGGTAACCATAAAGTTTGTTTTCTATGTCTGTGAGTCTGTTTCTGTTTCGTAAGTTCATTTGTATCATATTTAGATTCCACATACAAGTGATATCATATGGTATTTGTCTTTCTCACTCCACTTAGTGTGATAATCTCTCGGTCCCTCCCACTCTTTTCTCCTTAGAGTGTCCTTTAATATACTAGCACGTTGCAAGCTCTTTTTAGCTGTTTAGCTCTTTTATCAGAGGAAAGATGGTGGGGAAACTCAACATGTAAAATGGACAAAGCTGCTCCCAGGAATGGGGTCTCCTGCAGCCCCAGCAAACCAGGACCAGCTCCAGGCTTGTCTCTCATTTGCGCACATGACGTAGGCATGGAGCACAGCCTACAGTGCTGGAGTGAAAAGGGTAGCTCTTTGTTTCCTTCCAGTCTAGTGTTCGTCTTGTCTGCAGACTCTGAGGTGGCCCTGGATCTTCTTGGTTTGGTAGGTCACTTTCAGAGCCCAGCTGCAGTCTTGATATTGTCTGGCAGACAGAAGCCTTGCGTCTCGGTGTCCTCTCTGGAAGGCTCGGTCACTGGTCTCCTCAATCAGTGGGAAGATGTTTTTCAGGTTTAGAAGAATTATTTCTGTGTTTAGGGTGAATTTTTATCTGGACCTTAATTTTTGTGTACAGCTCTCAGAGCTAAATTCCTACAAAACTCCACATGAGCTCTTAGAACTGTGTACAGGTGTTTCGTAGGAGTAGTGGTTTTGGAATTGCAAAGAGCAGTAGTTGGAATTCTCATTTGAACATTTTTATTCCTCAGGTCGTGACTGTTGCTCTTCGATGTCCAAGTGGGCGTGTCCTGAGGAGAAGGTTTTTTAAGTCTTGCAGTTCACAGGTGAGGAGAATCATATTTGGAGAAATTTTTTTTTTTTTAAAGATGTTGGGGGTAGGAGTTTAGTAATTTATTTATTTATTTATGGCTGTGTGGGGTCTTCGTTTCTGTGCGAGGGCTTTCTCTAGTTGTGGCAAGTGGGGACCACTCTTCATCGTGGTGCGTGGGCCTCTGACTATCGCGGCCTCTCTTGTTGCGGAGCACAGGCTCCAGACGCGCAGGCTCGGTAGTTGTGGCTCACGGGCCTAGTTGCTCCACGGCATGTGGGATCCTCCCAGACCAGGGCTCGAACCCGTGTCCCCTGCATTAGCAGGCAGATTCTCAACCACTGCACCACCAGGGAAGCCCTGGATAAATATTTGTGTTGAATTTGGCAATAGTTTATTCCCATGCAGGGAGGAGGTGTTATCAGTTGTCTGTACTCCCATCAGGTGAGGATAAATGGAATTTTTTTTCTTTTTAAATTTATTTTTTTGGCTGTGTTGGGTCTTCGTTGCTGTGTGTGGGCTTTCTCTAGTTGCGGCGCATGGGGGCTACTCTTTGTTGCGGTGCACGGGCTTCTCATTGTGGTGGCTTCTCTTGTTGTGGAGCATGGGCCCTAGAGCACACAGGCTTCAGTAGTTGTGGTGCGTGGGCTCAGTAGTTGTGGCTCGTGGGCTCTAGAGTGCAGGCTTGGTAGTTGTGGCGCACAGGCTTAGTTGCTCTGCAGCATGTGGGATCTTCCCGGACCAGGGCTCGAACCTGTGTCTCCTGCATTGGCAGACAGATTCTTAACCAGTGCGCCACCAGGGAAGTCCTGGTAAATGGGATTTATATGTACTCTACGTGGCAGAAATTTGGAGAATTAGGTATGCTGAGCCTTCTTGAACTGTGATTTTTGCATTCAGATTTTTTTTAGTTCTTTTTTTAATTTGTTTTTTGTTTTAATTACATTTTCATAGCTTGGTGGGTAAGATGCTTTCAGACCTTTTGGAAGCAGGTGGTATTAACTTTGTTCTTATTATCCTTGATGGATTATTAACCTAAACCCCATTGCTTGTATGTAGTTTTCAGATCATTCTTTAAAGCTTGTTTCTTTTTGTTCTAATAGACTTATTTTTTTCTTTTGAAAACAATACTGTGTTCACTAGCAATAATTTGAAAAATGTAGAAAAGTAGAAAGAAATTTTAATCTGCAGTCTGGCACCAAAGCCAATTACTAATATTTGGGTGTATTTCTACGTTTAAGTGCATTTGAACATAGTATGTGTGTGTTAAAAATTTCTGTAATTGGGGCTTCCCTGGTGGCGCAGTGGTTGAGAATCTGCCTGCCAATGCAGGGGACACGGGTTCGAGCCCTGGTTTGGGAAGATCCCACATGCCGCGGAGCAACTGGGCCCGTGAGCCACAACTACTGAGCTTGCGCGTCTGGAGCCTGTGCGCCGCAACAAGAGAGGCCACAACAGTGAGAGGCCACGACAGTGAGAGGCCCGCGCACTGCGATGAAGAGTGGCCCCCCCTCGCCGCAAGTAGAGAAAGCCCTCGCACAGAAACGAAGACCCAACACAGCCAAAAATAAATAAATAAATAAATTTATTTAAAAAAAAATTCTGTAATTATCTAATTTTCTATCCTTACTGTTGCATTTAACCTTCTATGTCAAGAATATTATAAAGCATAATAGAAAATACTGACAGATTTGACTACATAAAAAATTTTAAATTCTATAAAGTTCATCAAGTTAAAAATTTGGAAAAATTATTTTTTTCTATAAGGAGCTTATACAAATCAAGGAAAAGAAATACCTTAGTGGGCTTCCCTGGTGGCGCAGTGGTTAAGAATCCGCCTGCCAATGCAGGGGACACGGGTTGGAGCCCTGGTCTGGGAAGATGCCACATGCCACGGAGGAACTAAGCCCATGTGCCACAACTACTGAGCCTGCGCTCTAGAGCCCATGAGCCACAACTACTGAGCCCACGTGCCACAACTACTGAAGCTTGTACACTAGAGCCCGTGCTCCACAACAAGAGAAGCTACTGCAATGAGAAGCCTGTGCATCGCAACGAAGAGTAGCCCCTGCTCACCACAACTAGAGAAAGCCTGCACGCAGCAAAAAAGACCAAACACAGCCAAAAAAATAAAAAAATAGAAATTACCTCAGTAGAACATTAGGCCTCACTTAGAATCAGAGAAATGCAGATTAAAATGGATACCGTTTTCTACCTATCAAGTTGTCAAAGATTAAAAAGAATAGTACCCAGTTTTGGCCAGTGTGTGCAGAAAACAGGGATTCTTATTACTTGTTCATGTGAATGTAAGTCAGACCACTGTGGGATAATTTATCAGTATATATTTTAAAATACATCTTTTGGCCCAGTAATTCCATTTATGAGAACTTATTCTTTGGAAATAAGACAAATGGTCAAAGGTATAAGTGTTTATGGGAGGATTGGTTAAAAGAAGGCATATTCATATATTGGAAAATTATGTCACTCTATGACATAATACACATTACATGGAATATCAGTAGGTACATGGATGGTGGTAGAAGTCAGGGATTACCTATAATTGATATACCACCATCCCCTGAGAACATTCTGTCATTCAGCTTTCTTCCGAAACCAACAAACCATCCTTTAGCAGGCATTGTTTTTAGGCAATAATAAGTGGAAATTTGGACAATTACTAAGGGAATCTTCATGAAAGGAAATGTGATACATTTATAGGGATGGCCCATTGAATATTGGGTTATCAAAAGGCAGAGTCTCTGGGACGTGGACATGTCTGTTGTGACAGTTCCTGGGTGATTTCGATGTGGACTATTGGCTTAGATTATAATCTAAATGACTTTTTTCCCAAATGCTAACCTTTTGTTCTTAACCTTTTTATTGGATAATCTTTCCATTCCGTTTGGTTGGGGCTTTCTTAATTGTTAAATGCTTCTGTCTGTAGGCGCCAGTAGTCCCTAGGCCTTGTCTGAAACCACAGCTATTAAAGGTCATTCACATCTCAAAATTCATGGCGTGCTCTTTTCCTTTAAACTCTTGAAAGTTCCTTTGAAAGGTATGAAAGTTCTGTTTCATGACTCCTAGGGGCATGATTTAACAATGAAAGAATCGTAAAATATTATGGTGATCTAGAGGGACACAATTTTGTACAGTATTTGATAACTAAGCTTTTTCTCTTTTAGGTCTTGTTTGACTGGATGATGAAAATTGGGTACCACACATCCCTATACAGCCTTTGCACTTCCTTTCCCAGAAGGGCTCTGGGAGTGGAGAGAGGCTGGTCACTGCAGGACATAGGAATAACTGTGGATACTGTACTCAATGTGGAAGAGAAAGAACAGAGCAGCTAGTTAAGAAACGCGAACTACCTGTTCTACATTAAATCAGTTATGCCGTGACCTTACGGGACAATAAAGGATTCACATTAAAATCATGCCGTACCTTGATTGCATTCAAGGCAGTAAACACCTTAATGTTGATCTCCATGGAAGTATATGGACATAAAGGATTGGAAAAGGATTGCTCTCCGCATGTAATGATTTTTGGAGTGTGCCATCTTACAGTGTGCCAAATGAGAACGAGATAGACATGTACACAGGTGCTCATTCATTTGTATTTTTGCTAGCTGATGCCATTTATCAGTTTCTGCTTCTTCAGTTGGTTTTGCCACATTGAACATTTCACAGTTCAGCCAAGCTCTTTAAAGTCTTAGCAGCAGGAATGTTTTTTCTGCTGTAATTCTAGAAATTAAACTTTGAAGACGTGTCAAAGCTCTTTTAAGGCTTTAAAGTTCTTTTTGATAGTAAACATTGTATGTACTAATGTTAACTAATGTTTGAGATTTATTTCATTTTGTCTTGCACTGAAGTGTAACATTTACAACATTCCAGGTGGATCAGTATTTTTAAAGATAAAACAATGAAACCAGTGTAGGGGAGTTTTTAAAATATATCTGGTCATTTCATTTCCCTGCTTATACTCCTGTAATGGTGTATCCACGCACTGTAATGCCAAGTCCAAACTCCAAGGCTGGTATAAAGGCCCTTTGTTGTAGCCATGCCATTTCTCTTTCCCATCTGTCTTAAGGAGTCAGTTTAAGTTGGCTCCTCTGTGTATTGCCCCCTTTTTTTTTTTTTTTTTTTGCAGTACGCGGGCCTCTCACTGCTGTGGCCTCTCCTGTTGTGGAGCACAGGCTCTGGACACGCAGGCTCAGCGGCCATGGCTCACGGGCCCAGCTGCTCTGCGGCATGTGGGATCTTCCCGGACCAGGGCATGAACCCGTGTCCCCTGCATCGGCAGGCAGACTCTCAACCACTGCGCCACCAGGGAAGCCCTATTGCCCTTTATTTAATGCTCCTTTATTCCTCTTCTGTAGAATTTATTACATGTATTATAGCTGTGTTTTTGTCTTCCCAAATACATAATTCCTTAAAAGCAAGGATTATATCCTTTTTTCCACTTCAGAAATACCTAGTGTCTAGTAATGCTTCATACAAAATGTTTGAAAATAATAAGTTGTCTCAACCTTTACCTTTTTTTGTCTCTGGAATATTCCACATTGAAAAAAATGAAAAAAAATTCTGATTATAAATTAATTATAAAAGCGTTGGGAAACCAAGTTACAGAAACAAAAATAAAATCACCCATAATCTCAATACCCAGAAATAAACATGACTGACATTACGAATCTGCAGGTCCTGCCAGACTTTTCTATGCTTATGTGCCATCGATTTAAAAAAGAACAAAAGACCTCATATTTTTAGACCTTTTGGAAAAACCGATTATTGTAAAAGCTACCAAGTAATTATGCTACTTAGGAGATGTGATAGCAGGCTCTGAGGTGGTCCCCAATGATCCCTGCCCCCTGGCTGCCACATCTTAGTGTGCTCTTCTCTGTCATTGTACCAGGGCTGGTCTGTGCAGCCAATTAAAGGGAACAGAAATGGTGTGTGTCACTCTGAGATTCTACAAGACTGTGGCTTCTGTCTTGGTGTCTGTCTGTCTGGTCACTCACATGGGGGAAGAAGTCATGTTACGGTCAGCCTCGTGGAGAGAGGCCTGTGTGGCACGGAACTGAAGCTTGCCAACAGCAACGGGGCTTGTGAAGTTATGTGGGAAGTGGAAAATGGAGCTAACGAATTAAGAGATCTAGCTAAATATATTCCCAACCAGATTATTGAAAATACCAGTGGTTTCTTCTTGCTGCTTATAGTAAAAATGTGAGAGCAAAGAGAGAAGTTAAAGAAGGGACTTAAAGAGGAACCAGGCTCACTGGTTTGCAAGATGCCAAATAATGCAAAATTAAATGCCTCCAGGGTGAAGATTAAATCAAGAGCACTCTTAGGAAAGCACAGTCTAAAGATTAAGCCAAGAGCGTAAATGTAAAATCCTTTGTTAAGATCTGAGACAGATCGAAGGTGATGCCTCAGAATAAGACTCACAGATGATTCAAAGCTTAAAAAAATATATCAGCGATAACCTGGTCAGCTTGGACTGAAAGAGAGAAGTGAAAATGAAGAGAGGTCTTTGGACCCCTCAAATTCTACTGCTGGGAAGCAAGCTGAGAAAACGGCTTGGCTCCGTTGTAAACCTGTCCAGTAACAGAATGACTCAGAAGGTGAGGCCAAGGCCTCCGAAGGCCGAGTCAAGAGCCGTTGGAAAGTCATTTCCTGGCAGGAGGACTGAGTTCTAGTCAAGGAATTTCTAACACTTGCCCAGCTGGATTTCAGAACTGCTCACCAACCAGTAACTTCTGTGTGCCGTTCATTTTCTGTCTTTCTGAGCAGGAATTGTGCTGTCTGATCAGCATTTATACTAGGCAAGGGAAGGGGGAATAACGTCTCTATTCACAGGCCTACAGATCTGGAGGAACTGCTTGTGAGCTGCGCTTACAAGCTACGTATACTCCCGTAGCCCCATCTTCGCCTGGACCTGATTTAGGTAAGATGCTGGACTTGGAGCTGATGCCGTAGTGGGTTGAGACTTTTGTGTCCCTTGGGAGGGGGTGGGCTGTGGAGCCAGCCTCCCAGATGGCCCCAATGATCCCTCTGTCCTGGTGTTCACGCTGTTGTGTTCCTGCTGTTCCCTCCTGTGATGTACCGGGGTTGATCATAGGAGCAACAGAATTAATCGAAAATAATGATATGTCCTTTCTTAGATTAGATGACAAAGGACAGCGCTTCTCTCTTGGTTCTCTCTGTCTCTGTCTCATCAGTTACTCTGACGGAATCATGCTGTTCGCAGCCCGGTGGAGAGGAGCCCGTGTCAAGCAATGGGAGCCTCCTGCCAACAGCTCTGCAAGTGAGCGTGGAGAGAATCCTCCAGCCCCAGTCATATCCAGAGACTGCAGGCCTGGCTGACACCTTGACTGCAGCCTAATGAGAGACCTAAGCTGCTCCTGGTTTCCGGACCCTCAGAAACGGTGGGAGAGGTAATACACGTTGTGTAAAGCTATAGTGTTTTGGGGAAATTTGTTATGTGGCAATAAATAACTAGTACAAGAAATATTCAGGGCATTTCTCCCAACAATATAAAGACGTCCTTAGGAATGACTTTTACTTTTCTGGATAGATTCTTTGGTTCCTCTAGGTGTTGATATCTCTTTATCAGGGTTCCTTTCAAAGACTTCTTTGAAATAGACTCAAATGCAAAAGAAAAAAATCCAAACATTTCCATATTTACCTGTTCTGATCACAGGCTTTATTTTCAGTTGTCCATCCACATTCATTTCCAAGGGTATTGACTACAGAAAAGAATTATTGCCATTTTAAAAAGATCTGTGTTATCTTTTAAAAAGCTAAAATTTCAGTCATTAACAAATAGGTCCTAAAATTTGTGGAATAAAGGTTCCTCCAGCCCCCCACTCCCCAATTTCTAACACAAAAACATTAGGGCCATTTCTTTGCCTGGCAATACGTTTTTCTTTAAGACAAAGAAAAAACACTATCAGTCATGTGTACAGGTAAAGGGCTAAAAATAGATGGTTAATTGTTTCCTTGGTGACAAAATCTAATTCTTGCTCTGAATTTAGGGAAACTACAGATGCCTTAAATCTTTAGATTCTTTGTTAATATCACTATTCTTTTATACTGTAGTCCTCGTGCAATGAGTTGGAAAAATTAGAAACATGATTAAGGAATTATTTTTTCTAGGTGTGATGATGGTATTGTGGTTGGGTGAGAGGACAGTATGTGGGGATATAGATGAATAAATATTAAAGCTAAGTAAAAGGTACATTGAGGTACCTTATACTCTTATTTCTACTTTTGTATCATTTTCCACGATAAGATGTTTAAAGATATCAACAGCTTAAGATAAAAAAGGGGACAGACTTGTAATTTGTCAAGTGATATATGAGAGAGGTGTGACTTAAAATAGCTTTAGATTTTTTGAAAGAATAGCCCCAGGGGCTTCCCTGGTGGCGCAGTGGTTGAGAGTCCGCCTGCCGATGCAGGGGACATGGGTTCGTGCCCCGGTCCGGGAAGATCCCACATGCCGCGGAGTGGCTGGGCCCATGAGCCATGGCCGCTGAGCCTGCGCATCCGGAGCCTGTGCTCCGCAACGGGAGAAGCCACAACGGTGAGAGGCCCGCGTACCGCAAAAAAAAAAAAAAAAAAGAATAGCCCCAGAGAAGAGTAACTTGAATCCTATTTCAGCTTAGCCTGTTTATTATTGTTTTTAATAATATCCTTCAGTGAAGGAGTAATACTGAAAACTTTAGAAGCCCTACATCTTAAGTATACTAAAGAATATTCCGAGTGTCGGCTGAAAAAAAAAAAGCACAACGTTTGAGAGTTGTGAGTTAAGTTTTATTTGGGGCAAAATGAGGACTATCGCCCAGGAGGGAGAGACAGCATTTCAGGGAGCTCTGAGAACCTGTAACGGCTGAGAGGCGGGGGGAGGTCGGTGCTCCCCGTGACTTTAGTGACGGGGTGCGTGCAGTGAAGCACGCGTTTTGGCAGAAGCTTGTCAGGAGGAGCAGACGTCACCATCAGGGATTTCAGTGCTTTTCTAGATACGAGGAGATGCAAGAATTGGGCTCATAAAATCGTCTCCTGAAAATATCGAACTCTCTGAAGACCTGTTCCGCCAGTTTTTCCCAGAGCGCAGAGGGCCTCATCTGAACTCTTTTCAGGGGGTGTTGAAGGTCAGCCGCTGCAGCAGCACATGGTTTAATCCTTGTAGAGGTAGATGGCACGTGCCGATTTGTAGTTGGCACGGCTATTTAAAATAGTGTGCAGTCAACATGATGAGGAGTGCACGCTATAACCTGTTTATCTCTAGCACACAAGCCACGTATCCTTATTTAGAGAATTTCCCCTCCTTTTATTACTCTTCCTCTCTGTTCCTGCCTCACTTCGTAACTTTCTCCCTCACTGCCATGGACTGATGTGGGAGATCAATTGAGTAATTGGGTTTAATGATACAATGGATGCCTGTTATCGAAACAACCTATAAACGTCATTTCAGGCTGTTCTACTATTGACAGTGACACTAAGGTATATTTTGTTGTGGGGAGAAAAGAAAATAAAAAGCATAAAGCCATCTTTATTTGAAGGAAATTTTAAAAGAAATGTGACATTCCTCTTTAAAGGGGCGGGGAGTGGGGTGTAGGGGAAGAGACTAGCCTTAATGAGTTCATTGTTCCCTAGCTGAAATTGAGATCCTGAAAATAGCAAGTTCTAAAGCATACAGCAGTTTTGGACTTGCACTTAGGATCTGAAGAAATCTACTTAGAAAGCTGCAAAACATGTTTCTCCCACCCTGACAAGAAACGGCTGGATGACAGACAAAAGCGTGACATTTTTGAGCCCTAAGGTGACTGAGGCTGCGAGGTAGACACAGAAACTGAATTCCAAAGAGGGAAAATCCTCGGAGAGGAGAGACGGGGCACACAGACTCTCTTCTGTCTCACATCAATGGGAGAAAAGGTAGCTGCTATATAAGCAGGTAAGAAAAATTCAGCTAAGATTTTAACATTTGTAAAAGCCAAGCGTGGGCTATTGCATCACTTTGGAACGGGACTGGCTACTTAATTTGTGGGTCTTAGTGCAAAATGAAAATACGAGAACGCTTGCTCAAAACTGAAGAATTCAGGATGGTGACCGCAGAGCGTGAAACCAGACGCAAGGACCTTCCAAGCGTGGGCTGTTTGTGAGAGCACAGGTCACGTGCCTCGAAGCCAGCGCTCGGACGCAAAGGCGGTTCCCACTCACCTGAAAGCTGTTCGCCCTCCGCCTTCACCAGGTGTCCACGAGAAGGCGAGAGCACTGCCGACCTCCGTGCAAACGAGGCGGTGATTGGTGCCTGCGCAGGAACAAGCTCAAAGCCCCACTAGCTTCCCGGGATCCTTCTCCCCCGCAGAGCTGGAGTCTTAAGGTTCTGGGGGTGGTACACCCCCACAGGGGTACCACAGTACCCCTGTGGTACTATGGCCACAGGACACCGGCAGAGATTTACTGTTTCTAGAGAAACAGTAAAAGCAAAACCCACCTTCCTCTTCCAGGACGCAGGCGAAGACTTGTTGCTGCTGGGGGAGGGGCAGATACAGATACCGGATGAAGGCTGTCCTGCTGCGGATGGTGCAAAGAACAAGCACCCCAGGCCCACCACAGTTATCAGCCCGCGTTTGGAGGCCACAGGCAGGAGGAACAGGAATGCCAAGAAAACCTCACCCCTGAAGCCAAAGTACAAAGGGCCTGCCTGAGATTTGAGGCCAAATTGGAACAAACAGCGTCTCACCTGCTCGTACCATGAGTTTAGCACCCAGCCACAAGCAACAGCTGTCTACAACCGGGGACGGGGTCAGAGCGTGGAGGAGGACCCTCTCTCTGATACAGGTATGTGGGGACCATGGAAAGCTGAGGGGGGCACAGGGATACAAGGAAGCCTAACACCCAGCCCCTGTCCTGAGCACAAGGTAACAGCAGCCAGCCCACTGTTAGTGGAATTTGAGGCCTCCATAGGCCTGAGGCTCTGAGACTGTGAGTGATACTGAATTCTATACCTAGTGAAAATATCTTTCAAAAAATGATTCATGGGCTTCCCTGGTGGTACCGTGGTTGGGAGTCCGCCTGCCGATGCAGGGGACACTGGTTCGTGCCCCGGTCCAGGAAGATCCCACATGCCGCGGAGTGGCTGGGCCCGTGAGCCATGGCCGCTGAGCCTGTGCATCCGGAGCCTGTGCTCCGCAACGGGAGAGGCCACAGCAGTGAGAGGCCCACGTACCGCAAAAAAAAAAAAAAAAAAAAAAAGAGTCATTTGGGAATGCCCTGGCGGTCCAGTGGTTAGAACTTGGTGCTCTCACTGCCGTGGGCCCGGGTTCAATCCCGGGATGGGGAACTAAGAGCCCACAAGCCATGTGGCATGGCCAAAAAAAAAAAACCATGAAAAATTTTTTTGGCAGAAAAAAAGAAAGAAAAAAAATCAGATTTCAGTTGCCAGGTGCAGTATTGGACATCCAAAAAGGCTGTCAGGCAGGAGAAGTATTTTTTAAGACATACAAAAGCTGAAGGAATTCATCGCCAGCAGACTTGCACTACAAGTAAATCTTTAAGGCAGAAGAATAATTATACCAGAGTGAAATATGAATCTAAACAAAGACATGAGGAGCCCTGGAAATAGTCTATATTTAAATGACTAAATACATAAAAGTCTTAAAGATTTTTATTATTTATATCCCTTTAAATAATCTACTGTTTAAACAAAAGCAGTAATGTTCTATGTGATTTTTGTTTCTCATTAAAATTTTTTTTGTCTCTCTTCCCCCCATTCCCCCCCCAGCACCACACAGCACTGCACCACATGTGGGGTCTTAGTTCCCCAACCAGGGATCAAACCTGTGCCCCATGCATTGGAAGCGCGGAGTCTTAACCACTGGACCACCAGGGAAGTCCCTGTGATTTTTAATATGTGCAAAAGCATCATGTATGACAATAGCACAGAGTTTGGGCAGGGATAAACAGAAATATTACAAGGTTCTTGTACAGTATGTGGCATGGTATAATATTACTTGAAGATAGACTGTGTTAAGTTAAAGGTATACCACAAATCCTAAAGCTACCACTTAGAGTAACAAAACAGTAAGCTAATGAGCCACTAAATAGATAAATGGAATACAAAATATTTAATTAATCCAGAAGAATTAAGAAAAAAAGAATGTATGGGACAAATAGAAAACAAAGAGCAAGACGATAGACTTAAACCTAACTGTACTGATAATCACATTAATTGTAAATAGTCTGAATACCCCCAGTTAAAGACAGAGTGTTAAATTGGATTTATTTTTTTATTTTGGCTGCCCCGGGTCTTAGTTGCGGCGTGCGAACTCTTAGTTGTGGCATGCATGTGGAATCTTGTTCCCTGACCAGGGATTGAACCCGGGCCCCCTGCATTGGGAGCGTGGAGTCTTACCCACTGGACCACCAGGGAAGTCCCTAAATTGGATTTAAAGAATAGCACCCAACTGTATGTTGCCTTAAAAAAACAGTGGTAATGGATAAACACCTCCAAAAAAAAACTACAGCTAATATGAAATATTGGTTGTCTTAGCTAATACAATGATGAAACATGTAAGAAAAGTCACAAAGCTTAGGAAGGAAGAAAAGAGCTTTGTATTCACAGACAACATGATTTTGTAATTTAAAAAAATCCAAAGTAATTTCTAAGTATAAGAATTAAGTGTCTTGGGCTTCCCTGGTGGTGCAGTGGTTGAGAATCTGCCTGCCAATGCAGGGGACACGGGTTTGTGCCATGCTGCAGAGCGGCTAGGCCCGTGAGCCATGGCCACTGAGCCTGCACGTCCGGAGCCTGTGCTCCGCAACGGGAGAGGCCATGGCAGTGAGAGGCCCGTGTACCGCAAAAAAAAAAAAAGTGGCTTTAATATGGCTACTGGATACAAGCACGATACTAAAAATCACTTTTATTTTTATTTATTATCAGTAAACAATTAGAAATTAAAACAGAATGGTATCATGTTTTACAACAGCATTTTAACATCAAATAGGAGAGATAGGCACAGAAACATGGCTGATGCAGTGAATCCCGGGAAACAGCAGAGAACATGTTAATCTCAGGAAGGGGTGGCGGGCCTGGGGAGGGATCCCAGAGGAGACGTTCTGGAAGCTGAGTCTTAAAAGCCCCCTGCGAGGAGAAAGAGTGGGGCTTGGGGGAGGAGCTGTGGGCTACGTGCCCTGAGTCTGGGGTGAGACTGGACAAGCGCACAGAACTGAGCTAGATAGAGTTTGGGCACAGAGGAGTTTGGGCACAAAGGTTTTGAGAACTTTTCCATGTTGCTGTTGACTTGGTCTAGGGACCACCTGCTCTGCCAACCCCGCCTGCCTCGTTCCTCCCAGGTGCTCCCCACCTGGGGTCAAGGTACCAGGTGTCTAAGCCAGAAACGTGCGAGTCACTCTTGACCCCTCCCTTGTTCTCACCTCCATCCAGTTAATGATCAGGGCCTGCCCTATCTTCCTCCTAAACCCTCCCCAGGTTCACTGTCTGCTCTCCATCCCTGCGGCCACTCCCCTCCTCCAGACAACCCTCTTCACTCCTGAATCCAGTGGCTGGCAGTGACTGGGTCTCACCACCTCCAAACTCTCACATTAGAGAAATCCTTCTAAAGCACATCTGACCACATTCCCCCTCTGATTGAAAACCTTTTTCATCCATCCATTTAACAAATACTGAGCAAGAGTTTGTTACATGTCGAATTCAGTGGACACAGTGAAGAGTAAAACATAGAATTTAAAGCCGATTGGGGTGGCAGACATCAATCCAGTGATCCTCCACCACCAAAACAATATATAATTACAAACTGGGATGTGTGTCATAGGAGGGCCTGACCTAGTGAGGGAGGTCCTAGAATGCTCCCCAAGGTATCCATCTGAAGTTTGAATAGCAGTCATCCAGATCGAAGAGTCAAGGATGGGGAAATAGCTGATGCAAAAGCCTTAGAGGTGCTTCTCTAAGCCTCAGTTTCCTCATCTGTATAATGGGGGTATTTAGAGTTGTGAGGATTAACTGAGTTACTATGTATAAAGTCCTTAGAACAGGTCCTAGGACGTAATAAATTTTCAATAAGTGTTAACTATAATTATAATAATAACTACTAATTTTTTTTAAAGTAGAGCTGTTGGAAGCCTATCAGCAAAGGAGTTAAATGAGAAAGCATTTTTTAAAGGTCATTCTGGCTTCAGGGAGCATGGATTGGAACAAAGAAAGAACAGATTTGGGGGATTTAATGAGGATTCTTTTGCAGGGGTCCATTGAGAGCCATGGGACATTTAAACTTAAGGAGGCAGAGGGGACTTGGAGAGATTTTGTGATTTAGGCAGAAGAAACTACTAACCTTGATGTTTGATTGGCGGTGGGATGCCATAAGAGGTGGCAAGGGGCCTCCCAAAATTGTGGCCCTGGCAGCAGGGGGTGGTGGTGATGTTCTTCACGCAGGTCAGGGGAGCCTGGAGGAGGACCAGGTCAGGGAAGTGCTGAGCCCAGTTCTGGACATGTTCAGATTCAGGTACCATGGGGCATCCAGGATGAGGGGCTGCAGAAGCAGCTAACTAGGTCTGGAGTTCAGAGGAGAAATTGTGGCTGCAGACGTAAGATTGAAATTGTTGGCAAATACATGAAAATTGGACCACAATCAACCCTTCTGGAACAGGTGGGAGGAAGGCAATAGCTACATGATTTTTAAGGTTTTATCCTGGTTCCAACATGTGTAGGATTCCAAGTGTTGAGGTTGGTAGGACCCCAGAGACAAAAACCCCACAAAAATAAATAAATAAATAAATAAATTAAATGAAATATGGTTAGATGGCAACTTTTTTTTTTTTTTTTTTTTTTTTTGCGGTACGCAGGCCTCTCACTGCTGTGGCCTCTCCCGTTGCGGAGCACAGGCTCCGGACATGCAGGCTCAGCGGCCATGGCTCACGGGCCCAGCCGCTCTGCGGCATGTGGGATCTTCCCGGACTGGGGCACGAACCCGTGTCCCCTG
Organism: Mesoplodon mirus; assembly: GCF_964341445.2. Taxonomy (NCBI): domain Eukaryota; kingdom Metazoa; phylum Chordata; class Mammalia; order Artiodactyla; family Ziphiidae; genus Mesoplodon; species Mesoplodon mirus. Next base: position 17,682,988 of record NC_138996.1, on the reverse strand, counting down.
CATCGGCAGCTGGACTCCCAACCACTGCGCCACCAGGGAAACCCTAGATGGCAAGATTTATACCCCAAATAGTATAATCCGATGTTGAGAGAAATTAAGGAAGACTTAAAGGAGGTATATGCCATCTCCATGGACTGGAAGACTCCACGTGAAAACATCTATTCTCCCCAAAGTGATAGACACTACAATCCTGGTCAAAAGCCCAGCAGGCTTTTGTTTTTTTCTTATTCTATGTGTGTGACTATAACAAGCTGATTCTAAAAAGAAAAAAAATTTACTGTGGTAAAATATACAGAATTTACCATTTTAACCATTTTAAAGTGTATAATTCAGTGGCATTAAGTACATTCACAATGGTGTGCAACCATCACCACCAGCAATTTCCAGAACGTTTTCATCATCCCAAACATACTACACATTAAATAGTAACTTCCCCTTCCCTCCTTCCCCAGCCCCTGGTAATCTCTATTCTACTTTCTGTATCTGTGAATTTGCCTATTCTAGGTACCTCATATAAGTGGAATTAAACATTATTTGTCTTTTTGTGCCTGGTTTGTTGCACTTAGCATGTCTTTGAGGGTCATCCATGTTGTAGCATATATCAGAATCTATCCTTTTTATGGTTGAATAATATTCCATTGTATGTATATACCATATTTTCTTTTTTTTTTTTTTGCTGTACGCGGGCCTCTCACTGTTGCGGCCTCTCCCGTTGCGGAGCACAGGCTCCGGACGCGCAGGCTCAGCGGCCATGGCTCACGGGCCCAGCCGCTCCACGGCATGTGGGATCCTCCTGGACCCGGGCACGAACCCATGTGCCCTGCATCGGCAGGCGGACTCTCAACCACTGCGCCACCAGGGAAGCCCTGGGGGCTACTCTTCGTTGCGGTGCGCGGGCTTCTCACTGCAGTGGCCTCTCGTTGCAGAGCACGGGCTCCAGGCACGTGGGCTTCAGTAGTTGTGGCATGTGGGCTCAGTAGTTGTGGCTCGTGGGCTCCAGAGCGCAGGCCCAGCAGCCGTGGCGCACGGGCTCAGCTGCTCCACAGCATGTGGGATACTCCCAGGCCAGGGCTCAAACCCGTGTCCCCTGCATTGGCAGGCGGACTCTCAACCACTGCGCCACCAGGGAAGCCCTGGGGGCTACTCTTCGTTGCGGTGCGCGGGCTTCTCACTGCAGTGGCCTCTCGTTGCAGAGCACGGGCTCCAGGCACGTGGGCTTCAGTAGTTGTGGCATGTGGGCTCAGTAGTTGTGGCTCGTGGGCTCCAGAGCGCAGGCCCAGCAGCCGTGGTGCACGGGCTCAGCCGCTCCACAGCATGTGGGATACTCCCAGGCCAGGGCTCAAACCCGTGTCCCCTGCATTGGCAGGTGGGTTCTCAACCACTGCACCACCAGGGAAGCCCCCCTCCATTTATTCTTGAGTCAGTTTGATAAGGTCAAAATACCCTAGTAATTTGCTCAGTACTTCTTTTTTGCTCAGTTTTCAAATTTATTGGCAGATATTATTCATAGTACCCTCTAGACTTTTTAATCACTTCTCTTTTATTCTGCAAATTCATGCTTTTGTTTGTGCCCCTGAATGTTTTCCTTCATTTTATTAATCTTTTAAAGTACCAACTTTGGTTCTGTTGATATTTTCTTTTGAATCTTTTCTTTTGATATTTGCTCTTAACCTTTTAACTTTTATGGAATAGTAAACACTTAGCTCAATTAATTTTCAGCTTTTCCTCTGTTACAATACAAGCATTTAGTTATAAATTTCCCTGTAAAGCCTGGTTTGGTTGCACTGCACAAGTTTTGTTTCTGTAAACAGCTTCATTGAGGTATATTTTACATATGAAATATTCCCATTTCAAGGGTAAAGATTTTTGGTAAATTTACCAAAAGGTGCAATCATGACCATAAACCAGTTTTATAACATTTTCATCATTCTAACAAAACCCCTCATGCCCATTTACAGTTAATTCCCATTCCCACTGGCCAGGCAACAACATACATTACTTACTTAATTAATTAATTCAGCTAGCTGCACCAGGTCTTTAGTTGCCGCATGCAGGATCTTTCATTGTGCCATTGGAGATCTAGTTCCTTGACCAGGGATCGGACCTGGGCCCCCTACGTTGGGAGCGCAGAGTCTAAACCACTGGACCACCAGGGAAGTCCCAGGGCTAATCTCCTTCTTTCTCCATAAATTTGCCTTTTCTGGGCATCTCATAGAAATGGAATATGTGTAGTTTGTCATGTCTGGCTTCTTTCATTAGCATGTTTTGAAGTTCATGTTGTATTATGTTTCATTTCACTCCTTTTTATTAATACTGGTTTACTATTGTGTAACATTTTTGTCTATCCATTGAACAGTTGACAGACATTTAGAATGTTTCCAGCTTTCAGCTATTATAATTAATGTTGCTGTGAACATTTGCATGCACGTCTTTGTGTGAACATTTTTTTTTTGTTTTTTTTTTTGGTACGCGGGCCTGTCACTGTTGTGGCCTCTCCCGTTGCGGAGCACAGGCTCTGGACGTGCAGGCTCAGCAGCCGTGGCTCACGGGCCCGGCCGCTCCGCGGCATGTGGGATCTTCCCCGACAGGGGCACGAACCCGTGTCCCCTGCATCGGCAGGTGGACTCTCAACCACTGCGCCACCAGGGAAGCCCTGAACGTGTATTTTAACCATCTACGCGAGTAACTGTGAACGAGTGGAATTGCTGGGTCATAGTTACTTTACGTTTAAGAAGCTGTCAAGTTTCCCAAAGTGGCTGCACCATTTTACATTTATCAATAGCAATGTGGGAGGGTTCCAACTTTTCCACATTCTCACCAATATTTGTTATTTGTTCATAAATAAGAAAGGCTTATTTATTATACCCTTTCTAATGGGTGTGAAGTGATATCTCAATTGTTTTTAGTTTACATTTCCCCAATGACTAATGATGTTGATCTTTTCATGTATTTATTAGCTGTTTGCATATCTTCCTTGGTGAAATGTCTTTTCACATCTTCTGCCCATGTTCTGATTGTCCTGAGTGGTAAGAATTCTTTTAAAATCTGGATACAAGTCTTTTATCAGATGTGTGATGCAAATATTTTCTTTCAGTGTATGTCTTTTCATTTAATTCTGTCCTTTGAAGCACAAAAGTTTTGAATTCTTTCGCGGTCCAGTTTATCAACTTAAAATTTTTGTGTACCATTCTTTTGGTGTTATTTAAGAAATCTCTGCTTAACCCATGTTGTCAAAGGGGTTCTGTATTTCCCTGTTAAAGTTTGATCCATTTTTAGTGAATTTTTGTGTATGTTGGGAGGTAAGCATCTAAGTTCATCCTTTTGCATTTGCATATAACAATTTTCCTAACACCATTTGTTGAAAAATCCTTCCCTTAATGAATTGCCTAGCTATTTTTGTTGAAAATTATTTGACTATAAATGTAAGGATTTATTTCTGGACTTTCAATTCTGTTCATTGATCTCTATGTCCATCCTTACATTTTGGCTGCGTTGGGTCTTTGTTGCTGCGTGCAAGCTTTCTCTAGTTGGGGTGAGCGGGGGCTACTCTTCGTTGTAGTGCGCGGGCTTGTCATTGGGGTGGCTTCTCTTGTTGAGGAGCACAGGCTCTAGGTGTGTGGGCTTCAGCAGTTGTGGCTCCTGGGCTCTAGAGCGCAGGCTCAGGTTACTCCATGGCATGTGGGATCTTCCCGGACCAGGGATCGAACCCGTGTCCTGTGCATTGGCAGGTGGATTCTTAACCACTGTGCCACCAGGGAAGTCCTGTACTACACTGTCTTGAAAACTGTAATTTTATAGTTAAATTTTGACATAGGGAAGTGAACGTGCTCTTTGTTCCTGTTTTTCAAAATTGTTTTGGCTATTCTATTTTATCCACATAATTTTATATGTATTTTCATAACCAGTTTTTCTAAATTCTGTTTTACGGAAGTTTAAATTTCCTTTACTTCCTCTTTGACCCTTATTTTTGAAGTTTCAAAATATATAGGTATTTCTATAAATAATATTTTTGCTATTAACCTCTAAATTGCACCATAGAGAATGTCAGTTTTTTTGGGTTTTTTTTTGCGGTACGCGGGCCTCTCACTGTTGTGGCCTCTCCCGCTGCGGAGCACAGGCTCTGGACGCGCAGGCTCAGTGGCCATGGCTCACGGGCCCAGCTGCTCCGCGGCACGTGGGATCTTCCCGGACCGGGGCACAAACCCGTGTCCCCTGCATCGGCAGGCGGACTCTCAACCACTGCGCCACCAGGGAAGCCCGAGAATGTCAGTTTTTTGAAAGTTTTTGAGACTTGCTTTATGGCCTAATAATTGCCAATTGTTATAAATGTTCCATGTGAACTTGACAAGAATGTGTATTCTGTTAGGATACAGAGATGTATATATGTTTATTATATCAATCTTATTCAAATGTGTTGTTCAAATCTTCGTTTTTGTATTTTACTTTATAATAACAGAGAAGAGAGCTGAAATCTGCCACTGTAATGAAAACTTGTCAAGCTTTCTCTGCATTGGTAAGGCATTTTGTTTTTAACATATTTGAGGCTATTTTGGTATATGCATTCAGGTTTAGAATTATGAGATAACTATTTGTATTGATTCTATGCTCTTAAATTTTATCTCAGTCTATTTTAGTATTTATATAGCTACTCCAGTTTTCCTTTTAATATCTTTTCTTGGTCTATCCCATCTTCTAATTTCACCCTATCCAAGTCACTTTGCATCTGGTGTGTGTCTTGTAATCAGGTATATAGCTGGATTTTCTAAAAAAACAACTCTTACCCTTTGTTTTTAAGTAGAGAATACAGTTCATTTACTCTGATTATGATTTTGAGATGTTTATACCTATTTTTACCATCTTGTTTTTTTATAGAAAGACACAAGAGTTTAGTTTTCCTCTGTGTCTCCCATCTCCGCCCTGCAGCCTCGGCAGGTTCCCTTCCACCATCTGGAATTCATGCTGTACCTTTAAAGAGCACTGCTGCTTGTACTGAACTCTATGTGGACATTAATTTACTCTCATGTCTAGATCAAAAGGTAAAGATAAGAGAACATTTTGGTGTTTAAAAGATTCTACCCAGCCATATGATATCCTGCAGTTTTCAGCATATCATCCATAGTTCAACATGTGAATAATACAAATTACCTAATGAAATGATGTTTAGAAATAGGAATGTCTTTCATGGCCTAAGAGTCATCAGGTAGTCTTAAATTTTTTTTCTTCTGAAAGTAAGTCCTAAACAAAGAACACTCCATTGAAAGTACCTCAACACAACTATTTATTACAGGTCAAGAGACCTCATATGAAGTTACAAGAGTAAAACTTTCATTTAAAGTGTACCACAGTAAATCAACATGTTTTTGTTTAAAATGGAAGGTTTATTTGCTCAGTACACCAAGTAGAATGCAAGCACTGTCATGACAAATATACAGAAATATGCAGATCAACATAAACTAGTAATTTAGTTTAAAGGAAGGGAAATCTCTTTAAATGTTATGACAACGTACTCCCAAGAATCTGTTTTTCAGTTAATTATACATTTCAATAAAATACACGGTAATGAATTAAGTGGAAGTTAGTTAGCTTGTGAATTTTTTTAAAAATAAAAATCCAACCCTATTAATCCATGCCAGTTAAACACTCTAACTAAAATTTCCAAGTAAGTGCAAAAGGAGATGGAGTTAGTTACCTTTTTTGAACAGTCCCAAGGAAAATGGTTACTACAAACACAGCAGGCAAACTGTTAAGACCGACCGATCTAGAACATAGTGTAGAACTAATTTCAGCCTCAAGTTGTGCTAAATGCTCATCATTAGTATGGCACAGTTTGGTCCATGATATGGTTTAATGCCAAGACAGATCCCAGTTTGTTACAGAAACACATAGATTACTGTTGCTTTTTTTTGTTTTGTTTCTAAATATATATATTTTAAAAAGCCAGGTATACGTCCACGTACAAAGGCAGGTTTCCCAAGAGGAATTTACAGAAAGTAGTCTGGGGTGCGCCGGGTCACATGAGGCTCTCCACGACGAGGTGCTGGGTCAAACTGAAGGCTATAAATGGCAAAAAAGAAAGCAAATGGTTAAAGGATTTGACCCTGCAGGCAAACGAATCAATAAAGAACAAGACACCGAGGTAGAAAGAGCAGTCCTTGTCTCCCACCTTTTCTGTGTTGTTTATGACTGGAATGACCCTGCGTAGGTCACTGCAGGTGTTCATGTCTGGCATAAACGGTTTGTAGTATCACTATCAGTTGAATAGAAGTAAAGAGAGCAGACATGCTTGTTTTAGATTTTAGAGGAAAAGCATTCAGTCTTTCACTATTAAGAATGATGTAATTAGCTGTGGGGTTTCTGTAGATGACATTTATCAGGATGAGAAAGTTCCCCTCTTTGACTAGCTGAGTACAGCTGGCCCTTGAACCACACGGGGTTGGGGTCCCGACCCTCTGCAGTTAGAAATCCGAGTATAACTTGGAGCCAAGCCCTCTGTATACGCGGTTCCTCCCTGCCTGTGGTTCCAAAGCCCCTGTACTGCTGTAGTGTGTAGAGAACTAAAAAAAATCCACATACAAGTGGACTCACACAGTTCAAACCCATGTTGTTCAAGGGTCAACTGTACTTTTATTGTGAAAGGGTGCTGGCTTTTGACAAATACTTTTTCTGGCCTTAATGAGATCATGTGGTTTTTGTCCTTTATTAATATGGTTTATTACAAGAACTGATTTTCATATTTTGAACCAACTTCGCATTCCTAGGCTAAATCCCACTTGGTCCGTGTATAATTCTTTTTATATACCTCTGGATTTGGTTAATATTTTGTTGCAGATTTTTGCGTCTATACACATAAAGAGTATTGGTCTGTAGTTTTCTTAAAATGTCTTTGATTTTGGTATTAGGGTAATATAATCTTTAAAGAATTGGTTGGGAAGTAATCCCTCCTCTTCTGTTTTTTGTAGGTCTTTGTGAAGGACTGGTGTTAACTGCTTTTTAAACATTTGGTCAATTCACCAGTGAAGCCAACTGGGCCTGGGCTTTTCTTTGTAGGAAGTCTTAAAATTATTCATTTAATTTCTTCATTTGTTACAGGTTTATTCAGATTTTCTATTTCTAACTGAGTCAGTTTTGGTAGTTTTTCTTTTTGTCTTTCTACGAATTTGTCCAGTTTATCCAGGTTACCTAATTTGTTGCCATATAGTTATTGTATTCCCTTACAATTCTTCTTTCAGTACGGCTTGTGGGGATTTTGGTAATGTGAGTCTTCACTTTTTTTTTCTTGGCCAGTCTAGTTAAGGCTTTTCAATTTTGTCAGAGAGAAACAGCTTTTGTTTCCGTTGGTTTTCTCTACTATTTCATTTTATTTCCACTGCTAATTTTCTTTCCTTCCATATGCTTGCACTGAGTTAAGTTTGCTTTTATTTTTCTAGATCCTTAAGGTGTACAGTTAGGTTATGGAGGCTGGAAGTTGGAGATCAGGTTGCCAGCATGGGTGAGTTCTGGTGAGAGCCCTCTTCTGGGTTACAGATTGTCAACTTCTAATTCTGTCTGACTTTCAATACAGGCATTTACAGCTATAAATTTCCCTGCAAACACTGCTTTCACTGTATCCCACAGGTTTTGGTACACTGTGTTTTCATTTTCACTCATTTCAAAGTATCTTCTCATTTCCCTGGTGATTTCTTCTTTGACTGCCCCCCACCAAAGGTTATTTAGGAGTGTCTTAATTTGTACCTATTTATATATTTTCCAGTTTTTCTTTTGTTATTGATTTCTGATTTCATCCCACAGTGTTTGGAGAACATACTTTGTATGACTCCAATCTTCTTAAATTTTCTAAGGCTTAGGGTTTATAGCCAAGCACATGGTCAGTGTTGAAGAATGTTCCATGTGCGTTTGAGAAGACTCTGTTCTGCATTGCCTAGTGGAGTGTTCTGCAGATGTTAGGTAAAGTTGTAGTGTTTTTCAAGTCTTCTATTTCCTTGCTGATCTTCTGTCTAGTTCTGTTATTGCAGGTGGCATAATAAAGTCTCCAACTATTTTTGTCTGTTTCTTCCTTCAATTCTGTTCATTTCTGCTCCATATATTCTAGGGCTCCACTGTTAAGTGCATATGTTTATATTTTCCTAATAGTCTGACTCTTTATCATTGTGAAGTGTTCTTCTTTATTTCTAGTAACAGTTTTTGGGTTGAAATCTGTTTGGTCTGGTATTAGTATATCCAGTCCAGCACTTTTATGGTTACTATTTGCATGATGTTTCTTTTCTCACCATTTTATTTTTAACCTACTTGTGTTTTTGAATCTAAATTATGTTTCCTGTAGACATTATAAAGCTAGATATTTAAAAACAAAAACACCAACTTGATAATTTCTGCCCTTTGATTGCATTGTGTTGATGACTCATTCAGTGTTATTGATATGACTGGATTTATACCTGCCATTTTCTTTTCTTTTTTAAAATATGCCTTTCTTTGTTTATTGGTTCCTGCTTTAACTGCTTTCTTTTTAGTAAAATATTATTTTCTAACATAGTATTTCAATTCCTTTAATAACTTTACCATTATTTTTCTTTTTTAGTGGTTGCTCTGGAACTCAGAATACACAACTTATGAAATTCGACTTCAGATTTATAAATTCTAGTGATTTAAGAGGTATTTACTCCTAGATAGCATATAGCTCCTTTCCATTTCCATTCCCCATTTTTGGTATTGATGTTATACACAGTATATGGTACAAACCCCCAAAATTATTATATACACGTTTTAATATAATTACTATAATATATAATTACTATTTTATATACCCTTATGACCCTAAAGAAGCTGAGAGAGAAGGAGAGTGAGCGTATATTTATAGATTTTGTTAAATAACCTTCTCATTTTTATTTTCTTCATATTCTTCCTTTAATTCAAATTACCATCTGGTGTCACTTCCTTGCTTTAGTACAGCTTTGTTCCCACCCACCTCCTCTGTGCTGTTACTATCAAATCTACGACTGCATTTCTATATATTGTTTCTTTTAAGTTCAATTATACAACAAATATATCCTTACTGTGTTATGCAACGGGTTTTTAAATCAGTTAAGAAGGTGCAATTCTACCATCTTCTATTATTACTACCTTGTGTGTGCAGTTGACTTACTCTCTGGTATCATTTGCTTTCAGCCTGAAGTGCTCCCTCTAGTATATCTTGTATGGCAGGTCTGCCAGCATTGAATTCCCTCAGTTTTTGTTTATCTGGGGATGCCCTTCTTTTGTGTTCATTCTGAAGTTGTGCTGGATAGGACCTTGGTTTTTTATTTTCAGCACTTTGAGTATGTTTCATTGCCTTTCTGAGGAAATGTCAGCTGATTATTCAATTGAGGTTCCCTTTTGTAAGTCATTTTTCTCTTACTGCCTTCAAGATTATTTCTTCTAGACTCTCACCATTTTGACCATGATGTGTCTGACTGCTCTTGTGTGGGTACAGCCTAATACACGTGCACAGCCGTCTTGTCTCCCAGAGTTGACTGTGATGATCTCAGGAAAGCTCTTCTTCAGTATCTCTTTCCCTGGTTTTACCTGTTAAAGTTCTCCTTGCTCTCCTCTTTTGCTTGTTGCTACTAGTATCATGGGAGCTGAGAGCCTTCTTCATTAGTCTCCACCATAATACCCACTGTCTTCAACAAAATACTTAGGCTTGCAATTCTCGACCCTCTGTTCTAAATAAGGTCAGCCCCCTCAGGCAGAGGTGAGGAACTTTTTGTTCTTCATCTCTCTCTGAACAGAACTTCTGTGCCACTGTTCCGGAGTTGCAGGCAGGTATGATGGCCCACTTCTTAGTGACATCCCCTGTTCTAGAGTAGGCACTGAGGCAAGAACTGGGGATACAGCATTCTCTGCCTGCCACACGTGACTGGAACAGAGCCTCCACCCTAGGAGCCAGGGAGGGGAAGGGAGTCTCAGCCTGACCGACCACACCCACTGGGAGCAGAGCTTCTGTAACCCCGGACTGGGAACTGGGGGAGGGGAGAAGCCCCATCTTCTTGACCACACCCACCCAGGACAGAACGGCTGCAGTGTAGCTTCTGTACAGGGGATCTGGAAACAGGCGGGAACACTTGTGACTCAAATTCCACAGACTCTGGTGTTATACTGAAAGTTAGCAGATCCAGAATAAGTGTTTCTGTATTTGCTGTATACATTTAGGACAAATTCCAAACACTTGAAACAATTGTTTAAGATAACGTTTTCCGGTCCAGTGTTTGTTCCTACTGGGGAGAGGGTTTGCCATGTTCCTTACTCTGCTATTCCAGAAGCAAAACTCCTCTACCTCTAACTTTAATAATCCACATTGCAGTTTTCCTTCTGAAAGTGATTACACACAATTAAAATTTAAAGTTACTTACAAGGAATACTTCAAAGTGTCATCTAATTCCATGATAGCAGCCTGGTTCCCACAACGATAGCAGTAATTCGGCGCACTGAAAATGGTAACCACATTCCGATCGTGACACCAATTGTATCCCTGCAGCATTAAAAAAAAAAAAATCAGTATTTCACCATAAAATCATAATGTTGACATAGCTAAGTTTAGAAAACTAAACTCAAAAGTTACACGAGTATTCTCTGTGGAAATGCAGTCTTCTGTGTTACCTTATGTGGTATCCATCTTTAATATGTACATCTGCACTGAGATTCAGCTATGGAGCTCAGTAACTGTTTTTCTGCTTAATCTATGCTTGAGATCGTGGCTAGGATGTGTATTCAGATTTCTCCCACAATGACGGAAGATGTCTCAATTCTTCCTCATAAATTATGTCAAGTTTTGCTTTATGTACTTTGACTCTATTACTAGGTAAATAAAAATTTAGAATTATTCTCTCCTATATAACTGGGCCACTTTTCATCAGCAAATACCTCTTTTTATTTCTAAATATACTACTGTCTTACAGCCTTTTCTGATTCATATTATTAACTATATTTTGGATAATTATCTAATTGGTATACTAATACACCATTTTCCATCCCTCTATTTCTAGTCTGTGGTATCATCATGTTTTAGATTAAATCCCAAATAATGGGTGAATTTTTTGATTATTTATCCAATTTGAGATTCTCAGTATTTTAGGGAAGTAAAAATTTTTATCCATTCACATTCGTTATGATTATAATGAGGTTTATCTTTACTGTACAAATCTATGTTCTTTATTACCATGCTGTTTACCCCTTCTGCCTCTGTTGGGTTAGTGAAGTTTTCTCTAACATCTTGAAGCCACTCCCTACTGGTTTGGAAGGATTATATTCTATTTATATTCCCTTAATGTTTAAAGAATAGTAACATCATGGTAGAGAAATGTGGCAGGCACCACCTTAACTAAGTGATCCAAATTAGTTAATAGCACCAGCACTGGGAAAGATCCCATGACCTGAAACGATGTGCCAAGAAGGACACATCATCATACTGTGATATGCCCGCCAAAAGTGCATAACCCGAATCATAAGGAAACATCAGCCAAACCGTATAAATGAAGGCCATTTCTACAAAATAAAATTGCTTGTAGTCTTCAAAAATGTCAAGATTATGTAAAACAAAGGAAATCTGAGGAATTTCCACGTCCAAGGGGACTGAATACAGCGTGATCCTGGATGAGATTATAGGTGCACACACACATTATTAAATTTTGCTGTAAAAAAATTTTGCTATAAAGGACATTGGTGAGATAATATAAATTTGACTAAAGCGTTTATAGACTTAAAATTTTTTTATTATTATTTTACTTTTTTGGCCGTGCTGCGAGGCTTGTGGGATCTTAGTTCCCTGACCACAGATTAAACTTGTGCCCCCTGCAGTGGAAGTACAGAGTCTTAACCACTGGACCGCCAGGGAATTCCCTGAATAAAGCACTTAGATAATGGTACTATATCAATGAAAATTTCCTGACCTTGATAACTGTACTGTGGTTATTTAGGAGAAAGTCCTTATTTTTACAAAACACACATGGAAATTTGGATGTAAAGGAGGATCTCACCTGCAACTGACATTCCAACAGCTAAAAAAAAAAGTAATGTGTGAGGGGAAAGGGGAATAGGAAGGGAGAGAGAATGATAAAGCAAATATTAAAATATTTATATTTTAGGACTCTGAGTGTAAGACAGAAAGGAATTTTTTGTTACTTTTTTTTGCAATTTTTCTTGAAGTCTAAATTAATTACAAAAGAGATATAATTTCGCTCTGGCCAACTAGTACTTTCCCTACTTGCTAAAATCAGCCAAGTTTTTTCTCCTTTCATTTAGCTAATGGGGAGGAATGTTTCTGACATTCTAAGTCATGAAGCTTTATTAGAGAGACATTTATTTGAAACAGAGATAGTCATCCTATAAGAAAAGGACATACCTCCATTACAAGTTGGTGAGCACGAGAAACCAGTGTGAGACCATTGGCATGGTTAAATGTTTCAGAAATATCTTGTCCAAATGTGTAGCCAGCGCCGCGTGGTGAAATACCCCACCCACCACGATCATCTGGATCTGACCATAACAGATCACACATTGGGCCCTGGCAAAGAAAATGAAGTATGTGATGTAAGTTATGAGTACTCATATTTAACTAATCTAGGGTTACCACAATGTGGTTATATTTTTCTTTTTCATTAAAACTAAGTTTACCTCATGTGGAACTTCTTGTAAACGATCCAGGGCTCTTATATGATCCAGTGTATCTATGGATGGGGAGAGGCCACCATGGAGGCAGAATATCTGTTTATGAATTTAAAAAGAAAATGAATGTTTTATTAAATGTTAAAAGTTAATGGAGAGTAAATAATGGTTACCAATGTCAATCCTAGTAGCTTTTCTTTTCAAAATAGCATTTAATAATATTCACAGTGGAAAATGTATAATACACAATGGAAAAAAACGAAAAATGCATGATCAGAGAGAGCTGTTAACATTTAAATATACTTCTTTTTTCTTTATAATCCTAGGTATTTTATATAGTATATTTCCACTTTTTCTAGAATGCGATTTCCGTGCTTGTGACCCACCATTAACTTTTCTGTTGGTTACTGCTGACATATAAAAATTTTAAATTTTTCTTACAGCAAAGACCCTACTGATTCCTGTTATGGGTTGTAATAGTTTTTCAGTTTTCTCAGAGTTTTGTGAGTACATAATCATGTTTGCAAAAATATTCTTGTTATTTTGTTCTCAATGTTTATATCTTTTAATTATTTTTATTGCTCAGTGCACTGGCTAGGACTTCCAAAAACAAAATTAAATAATAAGATTTTCTTTGGGGGAGGAGGGGAGGGGAGAGATATTACTCCCAGGTCCATTCTCCAGGGATTCTAAGACAGAGATAATAAAGTTTTAGAGGGCATTTTTCTCCTGATTTTGAGAAGGTTTCTGATGTTTTGCTGATAAGTACAGTCAGTGTAAGTTTATTCATCGAGTTAGTGTTATTTTACTCCTTAATTGAGGTTTTTTGTTTTTTTTTTTGCAGTACGCGGGCCTCTCACCGTTGTGGCCTCTCCCGTTGCGGAGCACAGGCTCCGGATGCGCAGGCTCAGCAGCCATGGCTCACGGGACCAGCCGCTCCGCGGCACGTGGGATCTTCCCAGACCGGGGTACGAACCCGTGTCCCCTGCATCGGCAGGCTGACTCTCAACCACTGCGCCACCAGGGAAGCCCCTCCCTCCTTAATTGAATTTTAAATAAAGATATAGGACTTTGTTCAAATGGTTTTGGTCTGATTTCATTCTTCTGTGCTTGCCATGTCTGGTTTGGCATTGGGGTTATACTAGCCCTACAGAGTGAGTTTTGAAGCTCTCCACCTCTTCCTAAGCTTTGAAACCCAGAAATGTTATGTTCCTTGAAGGTTTGGTAGAATTTGCCTGTAAAACTACCTATACCTGGTTACTCTCCAATTTCTTCTTAGTCTGATGGTCTACTTACATTGGTCTAATTTCTTCAAAACAATTTAATAATTAATAGTCTGCTATAATAAATTTCATCTGTGTTTTCAAGTTTATTGGAATAAAGCTGCAACTGTTTTTGTGATTCGTAAGTACCTCCATACTTAAGAGTAATGCCTTATTCCTCATTCCCAATGTTTTATGTGGCCTCCCTCTCTTTTTCTAGATCAGTTTTGACTATTAATTTCTTTAACAGACTTTTCAAAAACTGCTTTGGGCCATACTGATCAACTATGTATTTTTGGTATCTATTTCTGCTTTTATTTTTAATTAACTCAAGTTTATTTTACTGTTTCATTCTTTGAATTAAATGTAATTTATAAATAAATGCATTTCCTTGCATTTCATCCCTTACTTACATCTAAAAGTTTTGGTTTACACTATACTTCCACTTGGTCATTTAGAAATGACTTCTATTTTATGAGTGTTAGTAGAAGACTGTGAAAGTTCCCAAGGAGGTACATTTGTTCTACTACTCAGAATCAGAAACTGTCGCTTAACACATGGTGTATAAATAGATGGAAAGGGAAGAAGCAGGAAGATGGAGAGGATGAAAGGAAGAACTTGCTGGTCTCAACGTGTATAAAACTTACCCAGTTCCCTGTTCTGAAACTTTAAGTATAAGGGAAAGAGGCAGAAAAGGCCAAGGAGATGCAGAAAGAATGTCATGTCAATCTAGACCCTAAATTACTAATAGAGAATCTTTTCCTACTTTTATCTGTCCCCACATACATACCTGTCCATCTACTAAAGCGGTAAGTGGCAGATAGTCAAACAGATCTGTAAAGTATTTCCAAACATTGGCATTCCCATACTTTCTCAGACATTCATCATAAAAGCCATATACTTGGGTAATTTGTCGGCTTTCGTGGTTTCCTCTCAATATTGTAATACGTTCTGGATAACGCACCTGAATGAAAAGGAAAAGAAACCCATGGAAGTATTTTTACTAGTGTTATGCTAAGCACATTAACCTCTGACCCATTTCTTTAAATGGTCCTTCAGTCTGCTAGTACATTAAATGTAAATTCTTTTTCAGAATAAAAAACTTTCTCATTCATCACCAGGTCCTCTTGATTAACCTTTGAAATATTTTTTTATGGCCATCCTTCTTCATACTATGTATCCATACTCCCCTCACTGGAATCCTTATTAACTGGTAACTATTTTATTATAATAAAATCGTATCTGACTCTTTGTCTCTAATATCTTTTTCATACTCAAATTATCACTAGTCTTCTTAGTCTTTCCAGAACACTATGACTTTTTAATGCTCCACAGACACAGAAGAGATCTGGACCCAAGACAAACTCTCTACAGACTAACTTCTCCCTCCCTTTTATTTCCCACAGAAGAATGTATTTGCCGACAGAACACAAAAACAGGCCCTGCCAGGCTGGAGATGAAGATGGTGAGGTGTAGGAAGGGAATGAATAACTTTTTTTTTTATATATCTTTGTTATGCTTTAGTTCACTTCCTAGAACCTGTATATTGTACAGTATTATGTTGAAAACCAACTTTTTATGATGCACATGTATTGTTAAAAATTTTCATAAATAATTAAACATTTGACAATTTTGGGGAAAAAAGAAATTTTAGACATGTCAAAAAAAAAAAACAACAAAAAAAACAGGCCCTGCCAAAGGTGGGCAAGATTTCAAATGTATTTATATAGTTTCCTTTCCATAACAGAACATAGAGACATACTTTTTGGTTAGCAATGTGTCTGATAAGAAGTATAAAAAAGCATCAGATTCTGCAAACCAAGAAGCTGCAAATGCATACTTCATACGTATTCAACTAAGCATCCATTATATGTCCAGCACTAAGCACAGAGTTCAAATCTAGTACCAGGTCCACACAAATACATGAATTCTGCTGGTTAGGGACTAATTTCACTTAAGGAAGTATGAGAAACAGGGCAATAAAGCACTATGTAACATAACTAAGGGATGGGAGAATACATTTTATGATAATTTAGAGAAGGAGTAAAAGCTAAGGTGGTTGAAGGCTTCATGGAAGAAGTAGGACTTGAGCTGAGTCTTGGCAGAAGGGGTAAGAAATCAGAGACAGAGTAATCGTTTGGGGAAATCAGGTAAATATTTGGAGACAGCCAGAGCACTGAAAGACTCTGATCTGAGGCAAAGAGTTTATGCTACCAACTATGAGCAGCAAATTCAGGCTAGACAGTAGAGGACCAGCCGAGGAGTGTGAGCTCGATTCTGCAGGTAACACAGAATCATTGAAGAGTTGGGAACAGTGAAGTAACAAGATGAATGTTAAATGAGAGAGGTTTAGTCTGGCAGCATATGCAAGGTAGATCTGGAGGGGTCAGATCCTGGAGGCAGAAATATTAGCTACCACACTACTGCACTAATTAAAGTGTGAAGTGATGAAGATATACATTGTATGATAGTAAAAATAAGACAGGAATAACAGATTTTGCAAGGCAAGAATTTTTAAAAAACTTATTAGTTGACTATACATGAGGGATAAGTTGACTAAAAATGATTCCAAGACTTCAGCTATGGATTACCTACAACAATAATTTACCAGAAGTAGGCAGGAGAGGTTTAATGTATCATTTTCATGTCTCTCTCTCAAGAGATGTAAAATGAAGTGTTATTTTAAGGGGCTATAAAGTGAATGGATCATAAACTAGAACATGGGATATGCAATGCCACCACTCTTGCCTTTTGCCGATTAAAGCTTGAAAAAATAAACGTCATTAACCATACCTTTAATGCCACAAGAAGAGTCACAGTCTCCACAGAATAATAACCTCTGTCTACATAGTCACCCATGAATAGATAGTTTGTATCTGGTGACTTCCCACCGATTCTAAAGAGTTCCATAAGATCATGGAATTGACCATGCACATCTCCACAGACGGTAACAGGACAACGGACCTCTTGCACATTTGATTCTTTTGTTAAAATTTCCTTAGCCTGTTAAAAAAAAAAATGAAATCAACAATTTAAAAAAAAATTCTATCACATTTTTTTTTTTTTTTTTTTTTTTTTTTGCGGTACGCGGGCCTCTCACTGTTGTGGCCTCTCCTGTTGCGGAGCACAGGCTCCAGACGCACAGGCTCAGCGGCCATGGCTCACAGGCCCGGCTGCTCAGCGGCATGTGGGATCTTCCCGGACCAGGGCACGAACCCGTGTCCCCTGCATCGGCAGGCGGACTCTCAACCACTGCGCCACCAGGGAAGCCCCTATCACAAATTTGAAGGCATCATTTCCTGTCTATTAAAAGAAAATCTGGAGGAAAAAACCACCTGAATGTGTATTATAAAATCATAAAACTAAAACCACAACAAGATTCCACTTTACACCTACTAGGATGGCTAAATAAAAAAGAATTACAAGTGATTTTGAGGATGTGGAGAAATTGGAACTTTCACACAGTGTTGGTGAAAATCTAAAATGGTACAACTGCTGTGGAAAACAGTCTGACAGTTCCTCAAGGTGTTAAACATAGAATTACCATGTGGTTCAGCAATTCCATTCCTAGATATATACTTAAGAGAAATGAAAACTTAAGTTTACACATGTTCATGGCAGCATTACAATAGCCAAAAAGTGGAAACCACCTAAATGTCCATTAACTAATGAATAGGCAAATACGGTATTATTCATTCAATGGACTATTATTCAATAATAAAAAGAAAAAGAAATGATGTACTGACACATGCTACAACTCTGAAAACATATTAAGTGAAAGAAGACAGTCACAAATGGTCATATATTGTATGACTCCATTTACGTGAATTGTTTAGAACAGACAAATCTACAGAGACAGAAGATTAGGGTTGCCTAGGGCCGAGGGGTGATAACTAAGGGGCATGGGATTTCTATGCCTATTCTCACACCCTATAGGCAGGAATGCACATCTTTGGAAAGCTAACAAAATGTAAACTGATCTGAGGCAAAGACTGCCTAACCTCAATATCCACTATCCCTTTCCTTCTCAATAATTAAACTCATTGTATTCAATCAGATAGTCATGCTCCGAGCTGAAAAACTACATTTCCCAGCTGTCTTAGTGCAGGCTGCCGTAACAACAGACTAGGTGGCTTAAACAACAGAAATTTATTCCTCACAGTTCTGAAGATTGAGAAGCCGAAGATCAAGGTGCCGGTTGATTCGATTCCTGGTGAGAACCCTCATCCTGGTTTGCAGAGGGACGGCTTCTTGCTGTGGACGCCTTCTTCACATGGTATTAAGAGAGAGAGGTCATCTCTCTAGCGTCTCTTCTGATAAAGGGCACTAATTCCATTCATGAGGGCTTTACCCTCATGACCTAATTACCTACCAAAGGCCCCACCTCCAAGTACCATCACACTGGGGATCAGGCATCACCTATGAATTTTGAGAAGATACAAATATTCAGTCCATAGCACCAGCCTCTCATGCAACTACAAATGGCTCTAAGACTAAGTTCTGGTCTGTGTGACGTAAGGAGTGTTATGTGGGAACCAGAAAGTTTCCTTAAAGAGGGGGTGTGCCCTTCATCACTCTCCATCCTGTTTCCTAGAATGTATATGTGATGACTGGGCTCCAGGAGCCACCTCTACCATAAAGAGGGGCTGCTCCCTAGTAAGAGCAAGCAGAGTGCTGGAAGATGTGGCAGGCTGAAAAAACACACTGCAAAGAGATACTCCCTTCCTGATCACCAGAACCTGTGTATATTACCTCGTACGAAAAAGATGTGATTAAGCATCTTGGGGGGGGCACTTATCCTAGGTTATCCCAACAGGCCCTAAATGTAATTACATATACCCTTATTAGAGAGGGAGAGGGAGTTTTGAGACAGACACACGGACAGAGAAGTCCATGTGAAGAGAGAGGCAGATTGAAGTGATGTGGCCAAGGAGTGCCAGCCGTCTCCAGATGCTGGAAGAGGCAAGGAACGGATTCTCTCTTAGAGCCTCCAGAGGGTGCGTGGCCCTGCTGACACCTAGGTTTTGGACTTCCAGCCCCCAGAGCTGTGAGGGATAAACGTCTGTTGTTTTAAGCCGCCCAGTTAGTGGTAATTTGTTACAGCAGCCCCAGGAAACTAACACAGCAAGATGTCTGGTTTCCTGATACCTCAGTGGAGTTACCACCCCTGGACTGCCTATCTCCAAGTTTTCCTGTACATGGAGAAATACAAACTGCAACCTTGGTTAAGCCTTTCTTATTTTGGATTTTCTGTTACACAAACCAAACCTAACACTAACTGATACATGGTTACACACTGGACCAAGCAACTCTACTTCTAGGCATCTACACTGTGAATAAAATCAGATAAACATGTATGGATATAAGTAAAGGAATGTTTGCTTTTAAGAAAAAAAAACGAAACTATAAATGTACACTGGATAGTTAAGAAAACAAATATGAAACATCCACAGAATGGAATACTAAGTAGACATTAAGAATGTTATAGAAGTATATTTGATATAATGGGTATTTGGTATATAAATGAAAAAGGCAAGTCACAAAACTACAAGATCACCTGTTTAACAAGAAAAACTGTCTAGGAGTTTCACACCAAGAAAACTGCTCTAACAATTTTCAGACATGATCATGTTAGGTTCTTCAAATAGCTGGTTCAGATCACAGGACCAAACTTTCACAGCAGAGTCATTCAAGTCAAGCCCAAAGCATTAATGCATTGGGGTTAAAGACAAAAAGTCCTTAATATAAGAACCAATTTACAGGGACTTCCCTGGCAGTCCAGCAGTTAAAGACTCTGCCTTCCAATGCAGGGGGTACGGGTTCAATCCCTGGTTGGGGAGCTAAGATCCCACATGCCTTGTGGCCAAAAAACCCATAAAAAACATAAAACAGAAGCAATACTGTAACAAATTCAATAAAGAAATGGTCCGCATTAAAAAAAGAAAGAAATCTCTGAAAAAAACCAAAAACCAATTTATAGAAGCCAAATCCCAAAGTTAAAAGGATCCTAGTATAATGGCTGAAGATTGAGAAAACAAGTAGCAGAGGTCTTTCAAGAGCAACATAACCTCCTGCAATGGAACTAACAACTGGAAAAAAGTCACAGCAACAAGCTTAAAAGTGAGTAAAATCATTATGTCATCTGCTTAGCAAGCATCAAGTAATTTGTTTTTCAAGTCAAATGGGAGCAAATAACCAACATTTTCCAGAAATATTTAAAACAGAATCCTCAAGTCATGTAACATTAAGAATTTTTAACAAGCTAACCCTACTTAAAGAACCTACTAAAGGAAGTATTACCAAAAACAGAGGAAAGATTACTTAATATATAGTTCCCACACAGGTCAAGTTAGGAGGCTAATAAACCATTCGCTCTGATGTACACCATACACCTCAATCACGTGACATATCAAAATATTCCTGAAGAGTAAGGTTCATGTATCCATGTCACATCTGTCAAGTGTCTGTTACAGGCCAGGCACCAGAGATAAAAAGAACAGGTAAACTCTCCACCTCAAACATGCTGGCTTTGATGAGCTCAAACCAAACAAAATAAAAACTTCTGTATACAGAAAGAGATAAAAGAAAAAGCCTGGGGAATTATTTACAGCACACAGGATAACAGAATAATACTGACATCTGCAGTATAAAGATGTTTGTAGAATAAGTTACAATATGCCTCAAAAATAATTGATTCAGTCAATCCTAATTAAGAGGTCGCATTTTTGAGAGGCCCAAGAAAACTGTTTATATGAAAGCATTTGAGAATATAAAGCTCTGAATTAGCCTTCATTGTTTAAACTGTTAAATCAAAGAAGGTTTTAAACTATTTTTATAACAGTTGACTTAAAATGTAAAGTTATATTTTCTGTATTTTAAATCAAAAAGTTAATTTTTAAGTCTAGGTAGGGAGATTTTCTACATTGATGGCTTTATTAGTTCCCAAACTTGTAATAGTGACACTATGAAGTTCTGTTGAAAAACTTTTATTCACTTACTATACGGATCTCCTTAAGTTTTAAGAGTAAAAAGGGGTCACGAGACTAAAAAGCTTGGAAATCTTTATATTAATGCATCTGTTCTGTTGACCTACATGTAAGATGAAAGATAAGGGTAAGTCGGTTCACATTACTCCAAAGACATGTATCATTCACCTCAACTTGCTTTCAGTGACTATTTCATCCTATGACACCAGTCCAAAACACTGATGTTAGAGTACATAAAACAAAATCCCAACGAAAGTCTGTATACACACTGTTAGAATCACAAAGTCAGTCTGCCTCCAGGTTCATCTATGCCAACTGGATGCACCTAGCCCAGACTTTTAATCGCAAGTGACTCTAAGCAGTAGGGACAGTGGCAAGTTCTACTCCCACACAGTGTTCTCTCCAGCGTTCTAAATCATTTCTATGGTATGATTTTGACTGTGGCTCCAATCTCTCTTTAATTTCTGCAAAATTTCCAAGCTTGGTTCTCCAGCTTGCCTTCTGATTCTAGGCTACTAAACGTTCTTCTGGCAAATGACATTTCTGCTTAAGTTAGCCTGGTAAACTTCCCAAGAGTCCGTATTTTTCTTCTCTTTGCCCATAATTAGTTAGAATGAGATTATATGTGCAGAAGTCTTCCAGAAAAATGAGTTCTCCCATTTGAAACCTAACTGTGTAACCCTAAGACCTATATACCCTTCAGTTTCTTCACGGAGACTAGGTATCTGTGAGTCTGTGTCTCTCTAAAATGTGAAGTCTTACCTTCCACATGTGTAATGTGGAAATAGCTATGCTTTTCCAAACTCAAATTCTCTAAGGGTTGATTCTCAGCTGTGTGGCAAAATACATTATTTTATTATCATCATGTTACTGAAGTATCTTTTTCTCAGGGGGGAAGAGAAGACCTAAACTGTGGGGTTTTTTTTTCTCATGTAACGAGAAGCCTGGATGTAGGCAGCGCTGGGTTGGTGCAGCTCCTCAGGGGCCACTAGGGCAGCAGATTCTTTCCCTTCACCCTCTCTGCCATCCTTAGTAAACAGAGTCACCATCTCATGGTCATAAAATGATGATGCATCTGTAGGCACTGCATCTGGTATCTTACTCAGCAAGAAGGGGCAAAAGGCCAGAGGGCACATGCCAGTCTAGTCTATCCTTCTCACGAAGTTTTCCCAGAATTCTCACTGGCCAGCTGAGACACATGCTCCCTGCTGCCCGATCAGTCACTGGGATGGGGCGAGAATGAGGGCAGAGCTGCTACAAGGTGTAATTCCAATTAGAACTGAAGGAAATTTTAGAGATTATCAAGCATCTCCTTAAAGGTCTGGCAAATGGCCAGAAATGTCCGAGATCACAAATGAAACGGCATTTTTACCAAGTTTATTCATAAGATAGCTTTCCAATTTTGTTCAGAAAAAAAAATCAAACTGAAGAGCATAAGTCATTAGAGCATTCAATTGGACCCGATGTCTATTTTTGTGATTATTAATTAAAAAAATAATACTCAGCCGATGGCTCCAACTCTAAAAAGGAAACCTGCTTCATATACGAACATCACCATTACTGTCTCACTTTAAATGTAGAAATAAAAAGCCTCAAAATGTAAATATTATCCAATTCAAAAAAAAAAAATTTAGTTTATTTATTTATTTTTGGCTGCGTTGGGTCTTCGTTGCTGTGCGCGGGCTTCTCTGCGGAGCACAGGCTCTAGGCATGCGGGCTTCAGTAGTTGTGGCACATGGGCTCAGTAGTTGTGGCTCACGGGCTCTAGAGCACAGGTTCAGTAGTTGTGGTGCACGGGCTTAGTTGTTCCGCGGCATGTGGGATCTTCCCAGACCAGGGCTTGAACCTGTGTCCCCTGCATTGGCAGGTGGATTCTTAACCACTGAGCCACCAGGGAAGTCCCACAATTGTTCTTTTAAGGACATATGGTTATCTTAACCCAGCACAGGTTTTATAAAACTATGAGGATGGGTTAAGATATGTGATTTACAGTGTGTGCGTGTGTGTGCGTGTGTGTGTGTTTGCTTTACCATAACACTTCCTAAGCTTTTATCTACATAACAGTGAAGTACTTTGTCAGGCCAGAGCCAGGCCCCTCCAATATTTTTATCTTTACTGTACAGATTCCTGATGTCTCTAAACACTTGATTTATAGCTCACACCCTTTACTGTAAAGTGATCTTACTGTGAGATCACTCTGGCTTGCCTTCAAGGAAAGAATGTGCTGGACTGGCATTAGTAAGTGTACAGTTCATCTGATACTTGGAATTCTCAGTGTAAAAACCCTTGTGTGTCAGGGGTCCCCAAGACCAGCCCCAGGTTTGGCGATGATTCACAAAAGAAGGTCCACACAACTCAGCACGTAGTTGTACTCGTGGCTATGATTTATTACAGCAAAAGGACAGAAAGCAAAATCAGCAAAAAAAAAAAAAAAAAAAGGCGCACGGGGCACAGCCCTGAGTAAATCAAGCGCAAGCTTCAAGAGTCCTGTCCCAGTGGAGCTGCAGAAAGTGTGCCTAACACCTGCAGCAACAAGCTGAAACTACACGTGTGAAATCTGTCAGTCACGGGGAAGCTCATTAGAGGCTCTGTGCCCAGGATTTGTAACGGGGAGCTGATCACATGGATACCCCCTGCCTAGCATGTACCAAAATTCCAGACTTCAAAAGAAAAGCATGTGTTCTGCATAAATCACACTGTTTGCATAAACAGTTTAGGCAGAGTGAGCCACGCTTAACAGGGAAGGGTGGGAAGCCTCCCCAAATCCAAGTTTCCAGACACCCAAGACAACCTTGAAATGAGGCCTTTCTACATACAGCGGTCTTAGGACTGCTACACTAACTCCTTTCTGTACACCGTGTAATTCTATCTCACGAGTGCTTTCTAATGTGACTTAGCACCCGAAGTTTAATTACCTCTAAGACTTTGACAAGACCAAGTTTAAACTGTGAGGTGAAGGACTGTGGTGATGGTAAATGCCACCCGGCACAGACACATCCAGGCATAAAGCTTAACAGTATACCCGCAAGTTTAACGCATCGCTGTATACCTATCCATTCAAACTTGCTTCCTTTCTCACCCATTTAAAACATATTCTTTCTTGTTGCTATAAAGTCAAATCTATCTTAGGAAGAGAATTGAGGAAAATAAAGCTTTGGGAATGACATTCACATATAATACTTTATTTTTCCTCTACCCACATTTTAAGAATGCAGAATATGTAAATGTCAAGTCTCCCCAGCTTCTCAACAGGTGACATTCTATTTTTATTTTTGTGTTGGTGCCCACTGCCAGAGCCATAATCCCAAAAGGCTACCGTATTTGGTTTTGGCAGAGCCAGTATACAAGTTCTTTTCTTTCCCCTCTATTTACACATAAATAATCTGCTATAAAACATTAGAGGCTAGAGGCTCTTACTCCTAGGCAAATTCATCTAAAGAAAGCCATAGAACAGAGTGATCTCCAAAACAGATGAGATCAAGTGAAGTTCCAAATCCTACAGGGCTAGGTTAATGTAAGTAGGGTGGCCTGTCCTCCTACAGTTACAAGGTTCTTCCATAAATGAGAATTGACCTTTTTTTTTTTTCCAATACAAAGAAAGAAACCTTTTCTTTCAGTTCAACCACAGTCAAGAGTCTGTATGCCAAGCAGTGTCAAGCTTGGAAACACAAGAATAAATCCTATGGTCTGTTGAAATTAAGAAAGAATGAACTATATGTATGTACACAGGCCAAGACAGATTGTTTGGTTAAAAAAAAAGATTTTAGTATAACTGTGATCCCACTTTAATGAAAACAATACACCAGAAACATCCTCCCTACCCCCCAAAACCCATGTTTTTTGCACACAGAGAACAAGGCCTGGAAAACTACCTAATGTTTGCCTCTGAGGCAGGATGGTAGTGGACAGGGAAGGTGGGTGCAACAGTGGAGAGCATTTGCTTTTCCCCTACATTTCTGAGATGTTCAAATTTTTAAAAAACAAATATGTATTACTTTTTCAATCTGAAAAAAATAACTTTTTAGGGCCTCCCTGGTGGCGCAGTGGTTGAGAGTCCGCCTGCCGATGCAGGGGATACGGGTTCGTGCCCCGGTCTGGGGGGATCCCATATGCCGCGGAGCGGCTGGGCCCGTGGGCCGTGGCCGCTGGGCCTGCGCGTCCGGAGCCTGTGCTCCACAGCGGGAGAGGCCACAACAGTGAGAGGCCCGCATACCGCAAAAAGAAAAAAAAAAAAAATAACTTTTTAAACTTCAAAACAAATTCCAGATGGCAATAACTTAATTATAAACACAACCACGGTGCTATATTCATATAAGGGAATTTTATTCAGCCACTAAAAGGAGTGAAGTACTGACACGTGCTCAGCATGGAAGAATCTCCAGACAGACACAAAACATGACACATTACATGATTCCATTCATATACAATGTCTAGAACAGGCAAATCCGTAGAGACAGAAAGTAAATCAGTGGCTGCCAGGGGATGGGGGGAAGGGAGAATGAGGAGTGACTGCTAGTGGGCAGAGGGTTTCTTTTCTGGGGTGATGAAAATGTGCTGGAATTACATGGTGGAGATGGTTGCAAAACTTTATGGATATACTAAAACCACTGAATTGTACACTTTATAGGGCGACTTTTATTGTATGTGAATTACATCTCAATTTAAGAATATGAGGAGGGACTTCCCTGGTGGTCCAGTGGTTAAGAATCCGGGTTCCCAATGCAGGGGGGCCCGAGTTCAATCCCTGGTCAGGGAACTAGATCCCGCATGCCGCAACTAAAGATCCTGTGTGCTGCAACTAAGACCTGGCGCAGCCAAAAAAATACATATATATATATATATATATATATATATATATATATATATATATGAGGAAAAACCCCCAAACTAAATGTGAAATGCTGTTGCAGCTCTGACTTAGCCTTCTTTGAAGATGACAGTGATTTTAATGCCATTTTTCTTAAAAAATCTAAGTTCAGAAATATAGTTTACATAGTCTAAAGGGCAGTGATTGTTTTGGCATTAATTTTATCTTCAATTTCTGGTATTTTGGTTTCCTTTCATCAAAGAGGACTTCATTCACCAAGTCCTTCAGAGCATTTGTCCTGAAAAAAAAAAAACACTGAAGGAAAAATATCTGCAAGATCTTCAAAGTAGAATAAAAGGCATATGTTGCGAATAAAACTACTCCATGTGAAACATTTATAATGTATCTTCATTTTTTCTATGAACATGATTTTACACATATGTAAAGTCAAGACGTGATGAACTGATTTTAAAAGGTCTGTTTTCCAGTCATTAGCAGTAGTTCATGCTAGTCTAGTTTGCTTTAGTTTCTTTACCTGTCTGCTATGAAAGGTTGGCTTAGATAAGCACGGAAAATGATGATTTGTTCAGTCAGTAAAATTGGGTTTTAACGTCATATTCCACTGTAATCATGTCATTCTTTGTTATAGTAGAAACGAGCTACTTTCTATCTATGTTACTGCATTTTGAACTATATCAATGGCCACTAGAGCTGGCACTAACCCTTGCTCAAGAGAAGTTAAAATGAAAGTTAATAGTTAAAAGCTTTTTGGCTGTTAAGACCACCACTTTTAGCTACAAACTATTAAAGAAAAGTAATCGAAAGAGTTTTCTCGACTCAGAAAAATCATTGATTTTTATTAGGATCTTTTTTTTTTCTTTTTTTCTTTTTTTAGTATTTATTTATTTGGCTGTGCCCGGTTTTAGTTACGGCACGTGGGATTTTTGTTGCGGCGTGCGGGATGTTTTAGTTGCGGCATTTGAACTCTTAGTTGCAGCATGTGGCATCTAGTTCCCTGACCAGGGATCGAACCCAGGCCCCCAGCATTGGGAGCGCAGAGTCTCACCCACTGGACCACCAGGGAAGTCCCCATTTTTAACCAGGATCTATCAGTAATTTTCATTAAGATAGTTTAAGGCATTCCACAATTTAAGCATGCTATTTCACATTAATGAAGTAAAGTAATCTCCTACAGATACTTCTGCTTATTTCAACGCTGAGGCCAGGACCCAGGAACACAACCATTGGTCCCATGTAACATTTACATGTTTATCTACACGAACCTCAAACTTGTCTAAGGAGGCACTGTATGACCTGCTAGCGCACAAACAGGCTGAAGTTCCCTCCCTACTTCGCACATCATCACCAAGGGTCTCCAGGGTAAAATGAAGTTCACCAGGTCCAAGAGCCTCAAAACGTTCTCTTCCTGAGACTCTACCAAACAAATGGTAAAAATAGTTCTAGGGCTTCCCTGGGGGCACAGTAGTTGAGAGTCCGCCTGCCAATGCATGACACACGGGTTCGAGCCCTGGTCTGGGAAGATCCCACATGCCACGGAGCAGCTGGCCCCGTGAGCCACAATTACTGAGCCTGCGCGTCTGGAGCCTGTGCTCCGCAGCAAGAGAGGCCGTGATAGTGAGAGGCCCGCGCACCGCGATGAGGAGTGGCCCCCACTTGCCACAACTGGAGAAAGCCCTCGCACAGAAACGAAGACCCGACACAGCCATAAATAAATAAATAAATAAATAAATAAATAAATAAATAAATAAAAAATAGTTCTAGTATGGGCTTCCCTGGTGGCGCAGTGGTTGAGAGTCTGCCTGCCGATGCAGGGGACACGGGTTCGTGCCCCGGTCCGGGAAGATCCCACATGCCGCGGACCGGCTGGGCCCGTGAGCCATGGCCGCTGAGCCTGCGCGTCCAGAGCCTGTGCTCCGCAACGGGAGAGGCCACGACAGTGAAAGGCCCGCGTACTGCCAAAAAAAAAAAAAAAAAAAAAAAAGTTCTAGTCACAGCATGTCCTTGACAGTGCCAGACTGGCTCTCCAGGCACACTATCCTTGTAAATCACTGGGCACACTGCTGTTGCAGAAACAAATGGCAGAAGCAATCTCTCTACACACGTAACACGAGTCAAATGTGCAATCAGCCCCAAAGATGGACTGCTACTTTAAGTTCACGTTAAGAGCTAGTCGTCTTCTTGGAAGACATGCCTTAACTAGTTTATGCAAACTGTTTTTCTCTAGACAGACATTAATCTTGAAGGCCAGACATACCATATCATTCATGCCCATATTTTGTGTTGCTGTTCTCCAATTGGCATTAGGATGGGTTTTATTTTGGCCACTACCTCAAAACAGGGCTTTTTCCAGTACCACTTTTTTTTTTTTTTTTTTTTTGCGGTATGCGGGCCTCTCACTGTTGTGGCCTCTCCCGTTGCGGAGCACAGGCTCCGGATGCGCAGGCCCAGCGGCCATGGCTCACGGGCCCAGCCGCTCCGCGGCATATGGGATCCTCCCAGACCGGGGCACGAACCCGTATCCCCTGCATCGGCAGGCGGACTCTCAACCACTGCGCCACCAGGGAGGCCCTTTCCAGTACCACTTTGGTCTTAATTTCAGCTCACTCCTTCACGTTTTAGGCAATCTGAGTTAGAATAAGAATTTAATTTTGAGGGAGAAATCACCCTCACAATGATGTAACTTTCTATAGAACAGTATTTCTAACAGACTCCAAAAAAATCATGTTACTTAAAAAAAAAAAAAAACCTAAAATCTAGTTACAAAGAATTAAACAAAAAGATGATATTTACAATTAGATTTGACTTTTTACTGTCTCTTATATTCTTTCTATATGCCTGCCCCCAATGCAGGGGACACGGGTTCGAGCCCTGGTCCGGGAAGATCCCACATGTCGCAGAGCAACTAAGCCTGTGCGCCCCAACTACTGAGTCTGCGCTCCAGAGCCCTCGAGCCACAACTACTGAGGCCAACTGCCACAACTACTGAGCCACAACTACTGAGGCCAACTGCCACAACTACTGAAGCCCGCATGCTCTAGGGCCCGTGCTCTGCAACAAGAGAAGCCACTGTAATGAGAAGCCCGTGTACCGCGACAAAGAGTAGCTCCCGCTCACCGCAACTAGAGAAAGCCCGCACGCAGCAACGAGGACCCAACGCAGCCAAAAAAAAAATAAATAAATAATAAAATTTAAAAAAGATATAATGAAACTGCATTTTTCAGAGTTCTAGAACCACTATATAGAAAACCTCTTTTTTTTTTTTTTTTTTTTTCTTTTTGCGGTATGCGGGCCTCTCACTGTTGTGGCCTCTCCCATTGCGGAGCACAGGCTCCGGATGCGCAGGCCCAGCGGCCATGGCTCACGGGCCCAGCCGCTCCGCGGCATATGGGATCCTCCCAGACCGGGGCACGAACCCGTATCCCCTGCATCGGCAGGCGGACTCTCAACCACTGCGCCACCAGGGAGGCCCAAGAAAACCTCTTTTGAAGTACATTCTCCACAGAGAAGTCATATCAACACATCTACTTATTTTGCATCTTTTTCCAAAAGAAAATCGGATGACATTTAAAACAAGATCAAATAGCTACTTTTATTTTTAGCTTTTCTTCATTTAATACTCATTGCTAATTTCTGGTCAGGACTTTACACCAGTAGTATCTTAATACAACCGCCCCAGGAGATCAGCAAGTACTATCATCCCTGTCTTAGATAAGGAGTCAGAGGTGCAGAGACTGGCAGCCATCAAGCTGTGGAGCCAGGGTTTGAACTCAGGCTGCCTACTAGAGTTTGCTATAAACAAACACTGCACTTGGCAGGAAAAAGGCGGGTAGAGGTAGGGAAATAAAATGGAACTTTAGACTAAGGTTAGAAGGCAGAAAATATACACCACAGAGGTTCACCACAGCCGCTAGAAGGCGGCTGCCGCACTAAGCACTGCTCAGGGGGTAACGAGGAAGGGCTACTGTCACTCTTCTCCAGCCCATCGGCAACCCCATCAAAGGGGTGGAGGACAAAGATGAATGACAGGAGATTTTCACTTAAAAAATCATGCTTAGAGCTTCCCTGGTGGCGCAGTGGTTGAGAGTCCGCCTGCCGATGCAGGGGACACGGGTTCATGCCCCGGTCCGGGAAGATCCCACATGCTGCAGAGCGGCTGGGCCCGTGAGCCATGGCCGCTGAGCCTGCACGTCCGGAGCCTGTGCTCCGCAACGAAAAAAAAAAACATGCTTAGTGGAAAAGTACAAGTATACAAAGAAAGAAGTGGGTAAGATACCAGCTTAAATATACCTCAGAGGTCCTAGAGATGGGTAGTCCAATTTATTTAGGGGCTGAGGTTAAAATAATCTCTCTGGGCAAACTCAGAAAGCTTGCTCAAGTGATTAAGGCTCAAGTGTGACTGAGCCGGGGTACAACATTCTTCTCCAGGAAGACATCTTAAAATTAGTAGAGAGTCAAAGGTAAAACCAATTCAACTACCAACTTTGCCCATTACTTCAAGTCTACATCTACTGTTCACAGTGAGGTTAACTGACTCAACTACTTTCAGAACTGGATATTTCACCTGACACTAGAGCCTGAGAGATTGATTTAAAACATATATTCTAAACCATGAAATTATAGTTTATCCCACAAGAAAACTGAATGTCGAACTTGAAGCAGTAAGTAAACAATTTGTTTCAGAAACACAAAAATACCATTTGCTTGGCAGTTCTATTTACAGAACTAAATCCTCGAGTCAACATATAGTTATTTAATAGACTCACAGACACAGAAAATAAACTTATGGTTACCAAAGTGGATGGGGGGGGATAAATTAGGAGTTTGGGATTAACATATACACACTACTATATATAAAATAGATGAACAAGGACCTACTGTACAGCCCAGGGAACTATACTCAATATCTTGTAATAACCTTTAATACAAGAGAGAATCTGAAAAAGAATATATATATATATATATATATATATATATATATATATATGTAAAACTGAATCACCTGGCCCTGAACCAAGATGGCGGAGTAGAAGGACGTGCACTCACTCTCTCTTGCGAGAGCACCAGAATCACAACTAGCTGCTGGACAGTCATCGACAGGAAGACACTGGAACTCACCAATAAAGATACCCCACATCCAAAGACAAAGGAGAGGCCACAATGAGACGGTAGGAGGGGCGCAATCACAGTAGAATCAAATCCCATAACTGCTGGGTGGGTGACTCACAGACTGTAGAACACTTACATCACAGAAGTCCACCCACTGGAGTGAAGGTTCTGAGCCCCATGTCAGGCTTCCGAAGCTGGGGGTCCAGCAACGGGAGGAGGAATTCCTAGAGAATCAGACTTTGAAGGCTAGCGGGATTTGATTGCAGGACTGGGGGAAACAGAGACCCCACTCTTGGAGGGCACACACAAAGTGGTGTGCGCATCGGGACCCAGGGGAAGGAGCAGTGACCCCAGGGGAGACCGAACCAGACCTACCTGCTAGTGTTGGAGGGTCTCCTGCAGACACAGGGGGTTGCTGTGGCTGTGAGGACAAGGAAACTAGCAGCAGAGGTTCTGGGAAGTGCTCCTTGATGTGAGCCCTCCCAGAGTCCATCCACCATTAGCCCCACCAAAGAGCCCAGGTAGGCTTCAGTGTTGGGTTGCCTCAGGCCAAACAACCAACAAGGAGGGAACCCAGCCCCACCCATCAGCAGTCAAGAGGATTAAAGTTTTACTGAGCTCTGCCCACCAGAGCAACACCCAACTCTTCCCACCACCAGTCCCTCCCATCAGGAAACTTGCACAAGCCTCTTAGATAGCCTCATCCACCAGAGGGCAGACAGCAGAAGCAAGAAGGACTACAATCCTGCAGCCTTGGAACAAGAACCACATTCACAGAAAGATAGACAAGATGAAAAGGCAGAGGGTTATGTACCAGATGAAAGAACAAGATTAAACCCCAGAAAAACAACGAAATGAAGGGAGATAGGCAACCTTCCAGAAAAAGAATTCAGAATAATGATAGTGAAGATGATCCAGGACCTTGGAAAAAGAATGGAGGCAAAGATCAAGAAGATGCAAGAAATGTTTAACAAAGACCTAGAAGAATTAAAGAACAAACAAACAGAGAAGAACAATACAATAACTGAAATGAAAACTACACTAGAAGGAATCAATAGCAGAATAACTGAGACAGAAAAACGGATAAGTGACCTGGAAGACAGAATGGTGGAATTCACTGCTGCGGAAAAGAATAAAGAAGAAAGAATGGAAAGAAATGAAGACAGCCTAAGAGCCCTCTGGGACAACATTAAATGCAACAACATTCGCGTTATAAGGGTCCCAGAAGGAGAAGAGAGAGAGAAAGGACCCGAGAAAATATTTGAAGAGACTACAGTCGAAAACTTCCCTAATGTGGGAAAGGAAATAGCCACCCAAGTCCGGGAAGCACAGCAAGTCCCATACAGGATAAACCCAAGGAGAAACACGCCGAGACACATAGTAAGCAAATTGGCAAAAATTAAAGACAAAGAAAAATTATTGACAGCAGCAAGGGAAAAATGACAAGTAACATACAAGGGAGCTCCCATAAGGTTAACAGCTGATTTCTCAGCAGAAACTCTACAAGCCAAAAGGGAGTGGCACGACATATTTAAAGTGATGAAAGGGAACAACCTACAACCAAGATTACTCTAACAGGCAAGGATCTCATTCAGATCCGACAGAGAAATTAAAATCTTTACAGACAAGCAAAAGCTATGAGAATTCAGCACCACCAAACCAGCTCTACAACAAATGCTAAAGGAACTTCTCTAAGTGGGAAACACAAGAGAAGAAAAGGACCTACAAAAACAAACCCAAAACAATTAAGAAAATGGTCATAGAAACATGCCTATCGATAATTACCTTAAACATGAATGGATTAAATGCTCCAAACAAAAGACTCAGGCTTGCTGAATGGATACAAAAACAAGACCCATATATATGCTGTCTACAAGAGACCCACTTCAGACCTAGGGACACACACAGACTGAAAGTGAGGGGATGGAAAAAGATATTCCATGCAAATGGAAATCAAAAGAAAGCTGGAGTAGCTATACTCATATTAGATAAAATAGATTTTAAAATAAAGAATGTTACAAGAGACAAGGAAGGAAACTACATAAAGATTAAAGGATCAATCCAAGAAGAAGATATAACAATTATAAATATATATGCATCCAACACAGAAAGCACCTCAATACATAAGGCAAATGCTAACAGCCATAAAAGAGGAAATCAACAGTAACACAATAACAGTGGGGGACTTTAACACCTCACTTACACCAATGGACAGATCATCCAAAATGAAAATAAATAAGGAAACAGGAGCTTTAAATGACACAACAGACCAGATAAATTTAATTGATATTTATAGGACATTCCATCCGAAAACAGCAGATTACACTTTCTTCTCAAGTGTGTACGGAACATTCTCCAGGATAGATCACATCTTGGGCCACAAATCAAGCCTCAGTAAATTTAAGAAAATTGAAATCATATCAAGCATCTTTTCTGACCACAATGCTATGAGATTAGAAATGAATTACAGGGAAAAAAACGTAAAAAACACAAACACATGGAGGCTAAACAATACATTACTAAATAACCAAGAGATCACTGAAGAAATCAAAGAATACCTAGAAACAAATGACAATGAAAACACGATGATCCAAAACTTATGGGATGCAGCAAAAGCAGTTCTAAGAGGGAACTATAGCTATACAGTATAGCTATACAGTATAAGCCTACCTCAAGAAACAGGAAAAACCTCAAATAAGCAATCTAACCTTACACCTAAAGGAACTAGAGAAAGAAGAACAAACAAAACCCAAAGTTAGCAGGAGGAAAGAAATCATAAAGATCAGAGTAGAAATAGATGAAATAGAAACAAAGAAAACAATAGCAAAGATCAATAAAACTAAAAGCTGGTTCTTTGAGAAGATAAACAAAATTGATAAACCATTTGCCAGACTCATCAAGAAAAAGAAAAAGAGGGAGAGGACTCACATCAATAAAACTAGAAATGAGAAAGGAGAAGTTACAACAGACACCACAGAAATACAAAGCATCCTAAGAGACTACTACAAACAACTCTATGCCAATAAAATGGAAAACCTGGAAGAAATGGACAAATTATTAGGAAGGTATAACCTTCCAAGACTGAACCAAGAAGAAATAGAAAATATGAACAGACCAATTACAAGTAAGGAAATTGACACTGTGATTAAAAATCTTCCAACAAATAAAAGTCCAGGACTAGATGGCTTCACAGGTGAATTTTATCAAACATTTAGAGAAGAGCTAACACCCATCCTTCTTAAACTCTTCCAAAAATGTGCATAGGAACACTCCCAAACTCATTCTAGGAGGTCACCCTCACCCTGATACCAAAACCAGGCAAAAATACTACAAAAAAAAAAATTACAGACCAATATCACTCATGAATATAGATGCAAAAATCCTCAACAGAATACTAGAAAACAGAATCCAACAACAGATTAAAAGCATCATACACCATGATCAAGTGGGATTTATCCCAGGGATGCAAGGATTCTTCAATATACGCAAATCAATCAATGTGATACACCATATTAACAAATTGAATAAAAACCATAGGATCATCTCAATAGACGCAGAAAAAGCTTTTGACAAAATTCAACACCCATTTATGATAAAAACTCTCCAGAAAGTGGGCATAGAAGGAACCTACCTCAACATAATACCTACCTCAACATAATAAAGGCCAGATATGACAAACCCACAGCAAACATCATTCTCAATGGTGAAAAACTGAAAGCACTTCCTCTAAGATCAGGAAAAAGACAAGGATGTCCACTCTCATCACTATTATTCAACATAGTCTTGAAAAGTCCTAGCCACGGCAATCAGAGAAGAAAAAGAAATAAAAGGAATGCAAATTGGAAAAGAAGAAGTACAACTGTCATTGTTGGCTTCCCTGGTGGCTCAGTGGTTGAGAGTCCGCCTGCCGATGCAGGGGACGCGGGTTCATGCCCCGGTCCGGGACGATCCCACATGCCGCGGAGCAGCTAGGCCCATGAGCCATGGTCACTCAGCCTGCGCGTCCGGAGCCTGTGCTCCGCAATGGGAGAGGCCACAACAGTGAGAGGCCCGCGTAAAGCAAAAACAAAAAAAACAAAAAAAAACTGTCATTGTTTGAAGATGACACGATACTATACATACAGAATCCTAAAGATGCGACCAGAAAACTACTAGAGCTAATCAATGAATTTGGTAAAGTTGCAGAATACAAAATTAATGTGCAGAAATCTCTTGCATTCCTATACACTAACGATGAAAAATCTGAAAGAGAAATTAAGGAAACACTCCCATTTACCATTGCAACAAAAAGAATAAAATACCTAGGAATAAACCTACCTAGGGAGACAAAACACCTGTATGCAGAAAACTATAAGACACTGATGAAAGAAATTAAAGATGATACCAACAGATAGAGAGATATACCATGTTCTTGGATTGGAAGAATCAATATTGTTGGTATTTGTCCCAAAGCAATCTACAGATTCAATGCAATCCCTATCAAATTACCAACGGCATTTTTTACAGAACTAAAACAAAAAAATCTTAAAATTTGTATGGAGACACAAAAGATCCCGAATAGCCAAAGCAGTCGTGAGGGAAAAAAATGGATCTGGAGGAATCAGACTCCCTGACTTCAGACTATATATACTACAAAGCTACAGTAATCAAGACAATATGGTACTGGCACAAAAACAGAAACAGATCAATGGAACAAGATAGAACGCCCAGAGATAAACCCACGCACCTATGGTCAACTAATCTATGACAAAGGAGGCAAGAATATACAGTGGAGAAAAGACAGTCTCTTCAGTAAGTGGTGCTGGGAAAACTGGACAGCTACATGTAAAAGAATGAAATTAGAACACTCCCTAACACCATCCACAAAAAAAACCTCAAAATGGATTAGAGACCTAAATGTAAGACCGGTCACTATAAAACTCTTAAGAGGAAAACATAGGAAGAACACTCTTTGACATAAATCACAGCAAGATGTTTTTTTTTTTTTTTTTTTGTGGTACGCGGGCCTCTTGTTGTTGTGGCCTCTCCCGTTGCGGAGCACAGGCTCCGGACGCGCAGGATCAGCGGCCATGGCTCACGGGCCCAGCCGCTCCGCGGCATGTGGGATTCTCCTGGACCGGGGCACGAACCCGTGTCCCCTGCATCGGCAGGCGGACTCTCAACCACCGCACCACCAGGGAAGCCCGCAAGATCTTTTTTGATCCACCTCCTAGAGTAATGGAAATAAAAAAAATAAACAAATGGGACTTAATGAAACTTAAGAGCTTTTGCATAGCAAAGGAAACCATAAACAAGACGAAAAGACAACCCTCAGAATGAGAGAAAATATCTGCAAACGAATCAACGGACAAAGGATTAATCTCCAAAATATATAAACAGCTCATGCAGCTCAATATTAAAAAAAGAAACAATCCAATCCAAAAATGGGCAGAGGACCTGAATAGACACTTCTCCAAAGAAGACATACAGATGGCCAAGAAGCACATGATGAAAAGCTGCTCAACGTCACTAATTATTAGAGAAATGCAAATCAAACTACAGTGAGGTATCACTTCACACCAGTTAGAATGGGCATCATCAGAAAATCTACAAACAGCAAATGCTGGAGAGGGTGTGGAGCAAAGGGAACCCTCTTGCACTGTTGGTGGCAATGTAAATTGATACAGCCACTATGGAGAACAGCATGGAGGTTCCTTATAAAACTAAAAATAGAATTACCATATGACCCAGCAATCCCACTACCGGGCATATACCCAGAGAAAACCATAATTCAAAAAGACACATGCACCCCAATGTTCATTGCAGCACTATTTACAATAGCCAGGTCATGGAAGCAACCTAAATGCCCAGCAATGGATGAATGGATAAAGAAGATGTGGTACATATATACAATGGAATATTAC
Organism: Mesoplodon mirus; assembly: GCF_964341445.2. Taxonomy (NCBI): domain Eukaryota; kingdom Metazoa; phylum Chordata; class Mammalia; order Artiodactyla; family Ziphiidae; genus Mesoplodon; species Mesoplodon mirus. The sequence continues at coordinate 17,646,267 of NC_138996.1, read as the reverse complement.
TCAGCCATAAAAAGGAACGAAATAGGGTCATTTGTAGAGACGTGGATGGACCTAGAGACTGTCATAAAGAGTGAAGTAAGTCAGAAAAACAAATATCGTATATTAACACATATTTGTGGAACCTAGAAAAATGGTACAGATGAACCGGTTTGCAGGGCAGAAATTGAGACACAGATGTAGAGAACACCACGGGCACAAAGCGGTTGCGGGGGGCGGGTGGTGGTGGTGGTGTGATGAATTGGGCGATTGGGATTAATATGTATACAGTAATATGTATAAAATGGATGACTAATAAGAACCTGCTGTATAAAAAAGTAAGTACAATGAAATTCAAAAATTCAAAAAAACTGAATCACTTTGCTGTATACTTGAAACTAACACACTGTAAATTAACTACACTTCAAAAAGTTAATACATAAAGGCCCTAAGCAACATTACACTTAGTTAAAAAACACTATTCTAACTACTTAATATTAGCTATTACTCCTCCATTCCTAAGATGCTTAATTTTAAGGGTACCCTATAAATAATAATGACAAAATCTTTCTTTCTTTAGTGCTTTTCTGGGGCATCCTGACTTCCAAACACAATCATGAAGAAAGTCTTACGGATTCTGGCTTAAAAAAAAAACCCCAAAACCCCAAAACATTAAAGAATAAATAACTTCGTTACTCCTTCACATGGGACCTTTTTACATAAAAATTATTTAGTCCAAACTACATAAAAGATGAATGAGAAAAGTAAGATGGAAAGTCCGGAATAATTACAGTGGTTAAGAAAACAATGCACACAGAATTCAGAAAGTTGTCTCAGCTCACACTATCAAGAGCAACAGTAAACCACCTGCATATTTTATTACTTTCTGGAAATGAAAAAAATCTTACATATAATAGAAATAACTTTCTGAAAAGTGCTAGCCTGCACGAAAAACATACCCCATTAAACATCTCAGGCAAGCACTGTTGCCAAACTTAAGACTTGCCGTCTTGTTTCTGAAAATCAACAATTTTTTGCTTCCAAAGAGCCTCTCAACGTGAAGACCAGTCACCATCTGTCTCAACTAAAGTGAACTTCTATTTTAAAAATCACAGTCTGTCATCACACCCACCTCTCTACAAACAAACGCTTGACGCATACCAATTTACTGATTTTTGATGGGCCCGAGTCACCTGAGAAAAAGCCTGGGTGTATTACCCAGCGCGTTGATAGTCACAACACCCAGGTTCGTTTTCGGTGCATTTTCAATTTCGACACCGCACGAGATTCATCTGCCGGCCAGCTAAAGCGCCACGATTGCTAGTCCGCACGGGAAATGCTGGGGTGTCAGCAATCCCCCCACAAGAGCGTCGGCGACCCCAATCACACTCAGGGCGTGGATTCCGGGTGCCACAATGCCCCCGTCCACCTACCCCGGACCCCACAGGCCAGGACCGGGAGCGTCCGGTCCGGATCGTGGGCTGGGTCCCCGGGGGTCCTGGAAGTGCCCAACCCCACCCGGGGAAGGATGCCCAAGCCGGAGACGCAGCCCTGCGGGTTCCCGGACCGGCGCGCCGGACACAGGGCGGACGTCCCGGGAGGGGAGGGGAGGTGGGGGAGGGCAGAGAGAGGAGGGAGAGGGAGGAGGAGGAACGGGGTCCCCGCCCGCATCTCGCCCCTTTTCTCTCACCTTTTCGCACAGCGTCCGCACCTGGTTCTCGTTCAGTTGTTTACACTCGTTCAGCTGCTCGACCCACTGGTCCAGCTCTTTGGTGAACGCCTTGTCGTCCATGGTGGCCCGAGCCCCTCCCCCGCTGCCTCCCGCCCCCCTCCCCGCCCCCGCGCGCCCCAGCCCCGGGCGCCGCTCCCCTCGCCCGGCGCCGCCGCCGCCTCCAGCTCCCAGCGGGAAAGGAAGGAGCCAGGGAGCGCGACCCCGCGCCCCGCCCAAGCCCCGCGGGCGGCTCCGGGCGCAGGGCCTCCGGGAGACCCCTGGCCGCCCTGGCCCGTCGGGCCGCGCGCCCCAGGAGTCGGTGAAGGGCGCGGGGAGGTGCGGGGCTTCCGCGCAGCTCCCGCCGGACGATGGGCACCTGCCACCGCCGCCTCCCGCCCGCCAGCCGCTACCGGTTCCCTTGCTCCTTGTCTCTCGCTCTTTCTCTCCCCTCCCTCCGGGTGTCCGTCATCGCCCGGGCATTTCCGCCGGGAAAAGGCGAGCAGGCGGCGCCGCCGCGGCCCGGGACGCGGGAAGGGGCGCAGCGCCCCCGTGTGGCTCGGCGGAGAAACGGGCCGAGGGGCCGAGGGTCGCTCCGTTTTCTCGCTCTTCCACTTTGTGTCATTCTTTTCCACTTGGGGTCCGGACCAAGCGCTCCAGGTTCTTCCTTCACATCCTTTTCTCTGGGAATTCTGTCCCCACCTTACTCTCGTGAAGTGCTTTCTCTTTTCTCTCTCATTTTTTTTTTTTAGCGCTCTGAGGAGGGAATTGGTAAGCTTGTGTCTCTCCTCGACCGCATAGACCCGAGAGTCTAGCACTCTCCTGTAGCAGGCATTCCGTATCTATTAAATAAACAAACAAATAAACAAACAACTAAATACTTTCCGGTCTTAGCTCTGTCATTAGCTAGCTGTGCAGCACTATCTCGAACCCTCCCTTTCAGCATCAGAAAGACGAGCCGATTGCTCTGTGGTATCAATGTGTCCCTTCCAACTCCAGCATTCTTCACCGCGTTTATGCAGTGTTTACTCAATTCTGATGATTTGTTCATTCAGCGAACATTTATCGAGCAACTGCTAACTGCCAGATCCCCTGGACCGCAGGTGCTAACCAAGCATACTTCCTCTATCAGAATGTTGCCTGAACCCAAGTGGCAAGCAACATCCTGTATCAGAAGGCAAGGGCTCCCTCTTGGCATTGCCAGCCTCCTAGCCGTGTCCTTGGACAATCACCGGATCGCCCCCAGCCTCAGATTCCTCATTTGTTAAAAGGGCGCGTCAAGGCCTATCTTTTAAGTTGTGATGATTAAATTCTACAAGTGCTTATCCAATAGTGCAGTATGGGAGCCGTGTTCGTTGCCTAATCCTTCCTAGGCAACAGCTACCGAAAGCTTTAGAAAGGTGGCATTCGAACTGAATTTTGAACCTTCTCCCCAGGCAAAACCTTGAAGTTGCCTGGAGAAGAGGAAAGAAACTCTTTTTTGGAGGGTGGCAGAGGACAAATGTGTGAAAGACCGTGGTCAGTTTGGAAAGCTATAAATACTCCTAGCAACAGAAATAAGTCATATGGTGGGAAACAAGGTTGGAAGAGCTCCTGTTCTCAAGTGACTTGTAAATAGCAGCAAACCAACTGAAGGACAAGACATGAAAAGATGGTGAAACAGTACTGAACAGAAGGGGTACCTGCATGATTGCAACAGATTTACAGTCTCTGAGGAGGTGAGTCTGTACATGTGGAAAGGAGGTTGCATCTCAGCTAAACCTGGAAAGCTCAGAATGAGAATGAGAGGAAGAATGGTATTTCTGGAGTTCCTACAGAGGATGGACGGAGAACAGAAAGTATACCTTGAGGAGAAATGGGAACTACGAATAGTGTTTAGGGAGGGAGGTCCTTGACATAGAAGCAAATGTGTTTGGGATTAATGTGCAAGAACGCTCTTAGAGCTGGGAGCAGAGAGGTGAGTTTGCAAGAATAGGGCTTCTGAAATGTTTAGTCAGGTTATGCTGTAGAGCAAATAAGAATGCCTTTTTTTTTTCTTTTTTTTGCGGTACGCGGGCCTCTCACTGTTGTGGCCTCTCCTGTTGCAGAGCACAGGCTCCAGACACGCAGGCTCAGCGGCCATGGCTCGTGGGCCCAGCCGCTCTGCGGCATGTGGGATCTTCCCAGACTGGGGCACGAACCCGTGTCCCCTGCATCGGCAGGCAGACTCTCAACCACTGCGCCACCAGGGAAGCCCAAGAATGCTCTTTTGAGTGTTTCTTATCTGCTAAGTGTTTCGAATGTATTTAGTACTTCAATAATCCAATGACCCAGGGGCTGTTGTTACCCTCCATTTTACAGATGAGGAAACAGAAACATAGAGGTTTAAAAATGTGTTCGCATCACACAGATAGTAACTGGTGGACTAATGATTAATGCCCAAGTCTGTCTGACTTCCACTCTTGTCATTTGTGTTATGTGACCTCTGGACGGGAGTAGGGAAAGCTGGAGGTTTCTTGGTGATTATAATATCATTTTTCAGTATTTTGGTTATGAAGCCATCTTAATTAAAAATAAAAACTATAATTCTTAAAATCTTTCTTTCTTCACTCTTTGCTTCTGTTGTGTATGTATATGTGGTGTGTCTTCTCACGTGGAACATAACCATTATTCTCCAATCCTTGCTAATCGCTTGTCATGCAACACTGCATTTAATCTTAGGTTTGCAGACCAGATGTAAATTTCTTTGTTTTCAAAGAAACAACCAGAAGTGTTTGTGTTTTTCTTTTATTTACCTCTTCCCTTCTGGTCACAGAATTCTTAAATCATTAATTCCAGCAAACCCTTTGCCTTAAAATTACATTTTAGATTTTGTTCCTACACAATTGTCTGGGTTATTTTAAAATATGTAAATATTGAGGGACTTCCCTGGTGGTGCAGTGGTTAAGAATCCGCGTGCCAATGCAGGGGACACGGGTTCAAGCCCTGGTCCGGGAAGTTCTCACATGCCACGGAGCAACTAAGCCCTTGCGCCACAACTACTGAGCCTGCGCTCTAGAGCCCGCGAGCCACAACTACTGAGCCCACGTGACACAACTACTGAAGCCCACGAGCCTAGAGCCCTTGCTCCCCAACAAGAGAAGCCACCACAATGATAAGCCCATGCACCACAATGAAGAGTAACCCCTGCTCGCCACAACTAGAGAAAGCCCGCACACAGCAACGAAGACCCAATGCAGCCATAAATAAATAAATAAATAAATATTTTTTTAAAAGCCTATTTATCTAAAAGAAGAAAAAAACCCGAAATTGATATATGGAGCAGTGGTTGAGAGTCTGCCTGCCAATGCAGGGGACACGGGTTCGTGCCCCGGTCTAGGAAGATCCCACGTGCCACGGAGCGGCTGGGCCCGTGAGCCATGGCCGCTGAGCCTGCACGTCCTGAGCCTGTGCTCTGCAATGGGAGAGGCCACAACAGTGAGAGGCCCGCGTACCGCAAAAAAAAAAAAAAAAAAAAAGACAAAGTCAATTTGGAAATGCTTTCTTTGAATTTAAAAACTACAAATCACTGTTAATAAAAAGATCATAGTAGGTGTTCTCACCCTACTGCTCAAGAAACATGGTTCTAAAAAACCTTTTCAAAAGTATCAAAAAAGAATTTTTTTTTCTTTTGGCCACACTGAGCGACTTGCAGGATTTTAGTTCCAGACCAGAGACTGAACCCGGGCCCCAGCAGTGAGAGCAAGGAGTCCTAACCACTGGACTGCCAGGGAATTCCGAGATGGAATTATCTGAACATAAAGGAATCAGTGCAGATGTGATGTTCAATATTTTGTCCTTTTTTGTGGTTGCCCTCAGGAGGCTTGGTTCAAATTCCCTAGCACAGTGGAGTTCTTTACCTTTACACATTTTATACCTGGCTATTTATTATTTTTTTAATTAAGGTATAATTAGCATAGAACATTATATTGTTTCAGGTGTACAACATGATTTGATACTTGTATATGTTGTGGAATGATCACTACAAGTCTGTTACCCAACCAAATTTGGGTCCTCTCACGCACACGCTATAAAGCCAACCTACCGACACTGGGTTGTGGTGAAGGTGTGTGCAGTGTTTACTGCAGGGCCAAGCAAGGAGTCCAGGTAGCTAGTGCTCAGAACATGTAAACTCTCTGATCGGTTTCAGGGAGGCATGTTTTTTTTTTTTTTTTTGCCATGCGGGATCTTAGTTCCTGACCAGGGATTGAACCCATGCCCCTTGCAGTGGAAGCACAGAGCCCTAACCACTGGACCACCAGGGAATTCACCAGGGAGGCATTTTTTAAAGGCCAGGTGAGGGAGGGGAGTTGCAGGGTATGTGATCAGCTCGTGCACAGTACTCTGAATGGTTGATGGTGAGGTAACAGGGTGGTGTCACAGGGGTTAACATTATCAATCAATACTCAGACTCCAATAGGTTTGGGGCTATGTTCTCATGGTCATCAAGTAGTTAACTTCTTCCATGTGGTGGGGTTTTAGCATCTGTAAAACAACTTGGGAAATGTGCATCAGATACTGCTATCTAAGTACTTCAGAGAGGAGGTAAAGCAGAGGACAAGGGGGAGGGGTCTGTCCCAGGAAGGCCCCATAGGGTCCTGCTTGATTACAAGTCTAGTTAACATCTATCACCACATGAATCTACAAAATTTTTTTCTTGTAACGAGAACTTTTAATAACTACTCTTAGCAACTTTCAAATATGCAGTATAGTGTAAGTAACTATAGTCACTATGCTATACATTATATCCCCAGGATTTAATTATTTTATAACTGGAAGTTTGTACTTTTTTTTTTTTTTTTTTTTTTTGCGGTACGCAGGCCTCTCACTGTTGTGGCCTCTCCCGTTATGGAGCACAGGCTCCGGACGCGCAGGCTCATCAGCCATGGCTCACGGGCCCAGTTGCTCCACAGCACGTGGGATCTTCCTGGACCGGGGCACGAACCCGTGTCCCCTGCATCAGCAGGTGACCTCTCAACCACTGCGCCACCAGGGAAGCCCGGAAGTTTGTACCTTTTGACCCACTTCACCCCTTTCACTCACCCAATACCTAGCTATTCTATATTTCGTGTCTGACAATGCCAACACTGCCATATCTTAAGTGACTAAAGATGTTTCTCTTGCTTCTGCTGACCTTACTCATAGTGGCTTGAACAGATCTGGTGGAAGTACCGTTTGCCTTCCTTGGGAGGCTTCCCTCTAGAAAGCTTGCTTCTATATCTCTGGTAGCCTTAACCCAGTGCCACTACAGCAAAAGTTGTGGCTCAGAATGAGAGTGTCAGTTCCCCCACCTCACTGCTGTTTCAAGGTGCAGAGTTCCTAGAGCAGCATGTCTTTAGGAATCCAGCCTCAGCCAGCTCACTCATCTGGCTGCCATCCTGTGCAGTCAGGCTCCCTGCTGGTTCACCTCAGGCCTTGGCTCTTGGCCTCGTGGCCTCAGTTTCCAGCTGTTTTGTCCTTAGCATCCAGTTCTTCTCAAACCTTCAGATGGCTCAAACCCCAGATTCTTTCCACTCTAGCCCCAGGTTTTCTTATTCTGGACTAAATTCACACTAGTTTATTTTTTTTGAAATCTATGGAGACCTATCCTACTTTTGCAAGACCACTGAAGCCTCAGAAAAATGTGTCCTGTCCTGGGTCTGGTTCTTTTGGAGCAGAAGTTCCCTTAGACATTTATAAAACTGGAACTGAAAGACCTGTTTTTTCTTTTTAAATTAATTAATTTTTGGCTGCATTGGGTCTTTGTTGCTGTGCGTGGGCTTTCTCTAGTTGCAGTGAGTGGGGGCTACTCTTCGTTGTGGTGCATAGACTTCTCACCACAGTGGTTTCTCTTTTGTTTTGGAGCACAGGCTCTAGGTGAACAGGCTTCAGTAGTTGCAGCACACAGGTTCAGTAGTTGCAGCATGTGGGCCCTACCTAGGGCGCGCAGGCTTCAGTAGTTGTGGCGCAAGCTTAGTTGCTCCACAGCATGTGGGATCTTCCCGGACCAGGGCTCGAACCCACATCCCCTGCATTGGCAGGCAGATCCTTAACCACTGTGCCACCAGGGAAGCCCTGAAAGACCTGTTTTTGTTTATTTATTTTTGGCTGCGTTGGGTCTTCGTTGCTGTGCACAGGCTTTCTCTAGTCGTGGTGAGCCGGGGCTACTCTTTGTTGCTGTGCACGGGCTTCTCACTGCAGTGGCTTCTCTTGTTGTGGAACACAGGCTCTAGGCTCACGGGCTCAGTAGTTGTGGCTCACAGGCTCTAGGTGCGCAGGCTCAGTAGTTGTGGCTCGCGGGCTCTACAGCACAGGCTCAGCAGTTGTAGCGCATGGGCTTAGTTGCTCCGCGGCATGTGGGATCTTAGTTCCCCGACAAGGGAGCGAACCTGCATCCCCTGCATTGGAAGGCAGATTCTTTACCACTGGACCACCAAGGAAGTCCCTCATATGATTTTTTTTTAACAATTTGTCAGATTGAGAAATCTTTCAATTTTTTTTGACGTTCATACTGTGTATGTGAATTGTGTTCACCATTTTACTAGCTTTTTCACACCCTTATTATTTCAGGCTGCTTGATATACATGTCAAATATTTTACAGTGTGTTACATGGATTTTATATGTCTGTAAGAGTCTTTCCATACAGAAGTTAAAATTTTTTTTTCCTAACAGGAGTATTTATTGTCAGGCAGTATTCTAAGTACTTAGATTACTGCCTCGATTATTTGCTTCACTACCACACTATGAAGTAGGTGCCATTATTAGAGTTTCAATTAATTAACTGAGGATACTGAGGTAGAGAAAATAAGTGACTGGCCCAAGTTCATTCATTTGGAGCTGGGAAATAAAGCCAGGTAGTCAGAGCCGATGGTCTCCAACTTCTGTAATACTCTGCCACCCATCCTGTCAATAACTTTGCTTAAGGCTGTTTAAAAAGTCTCATCTGCCCCAAGATTACATGGATATCTTATTATGTATTTTATAGACATACATAAATGACATATAGAACTTACTGTAAATTTTATACTAAAATTCCCTTGCAATACCATTTATTTGGGCAACTTTTATGTTGTGGTAAAATATTTACATTTTAACCATTTTTAAGCATATGATTCAACAGCATTAGGAACATTCACAATGTTGAGCAACCCTCACTGCTACTATTTCCAGGACTTCTTCATCATCCCAAACAGCAACTTGGTACCCATTTAAACAATAATTGCCATTTCAGTAGTTGTGGCTCGCGGGGTCAAGAGCGCAGACTCAGTAGCTGTGGCGCACGGGCTTAGTTGCTTTGCGGCATGTGGGATCTTCCGGGACCAGGGAATGAACCTGTGTCCCCTGCACTGGCAGGCGGATTCTTAACTGTGCCACCAGGGAAGTCCCTGCTTATCAGTATTATCACCAGTCTTCTTTTCTACAGGACAATTGGTAAATCTTTGTCCAATATTAGAGTGTAAGATTTATCTTTCCACTTATATCTTTTATAAGCAACAGTGGTAATAATAAAGAATATATCTGGTCTTTGACCCTGCTTTCTGGCACAGAGCTTCCAAAACCCTTGGAATTTCAGAGTGAGAGGAGTATCTTTGTTATACTGATGAGGTAGGTGACTCAGGATCAGGGCTGGTCACCAGAAAGACCAACCCTGTGACTGGTCAGCCAACTTTGGGCCAGCCTGACCTCAGGGGAGGGGATAAGGCTGGAGATGGAACTCATCCATGTCATCAAGGATTTAATTACACATGCTTCTAACGAAACCCCAGTAAAAACTCTGGTCACCCCAGCTCTGTGGAGCTTCCCAGTTGGTGACCACATTGATGTGGTGGTGGGCTGGTGAGATGCCTGGATCCCACAGGAGAGGGCGCAGGACCTCTGCAGATTCCTCCACTCCTAAAGAATATTTCTCAGTTTGGTTGCTCCTGACCTGTATCTTTTATAGTAAAACTGTAATTCTAAGTATAATGTCTCAGTGAATCCTGTGAGTTGTTCAAGCAAATTACTGAACCTGAAAGGGTTGTGGGAACCCCCAAATTTATAGCCTAGTTAGGGTACACCTGAGGCTTGTGGCTGGACCCTCAAGAGGGGACAGTCTTGTGTAGGCCTTTGCACTTCTCTTGTGGGCTCTGTGCTAACTCCATGTAGTGTCAGAATTAAACTGAATTACAAGCACTCAGTGTAGAACAGTGCAACACACTATTTAAGTTTTAAAATGTCTTTTGTAATTTAAAAAACTATTGAACAGTTTCTAACACATCTTTTGACAGCTGAACTTATGACATTTACAGTCTTGGTTACAACTATATTTAACTTATTGTCATCTTAACACTTTAAAAGATAAATTTTAAGTTGCCATAGTTACATGATAATTTGTTAAATGCATGGATATAATTTATATTCTTTCATAGTTTGCTATGGAAATTAACTCTCCACTTTCTTTTGAGCCTCAGATGCACAAGTATAATTAATCCTTTTATTTTATGGCACATTGTGAACATGTCTGTGCAAAAACTCGTTTTCCCCTCTCATCCCTGATACACAGTTTCATTTCTCTTCCTTGAAATGTATCCTCTAATGTTTTTGGTATATACACTTAAATTATCCATGTAAAATATATAGTATTATGTACTTAATATGCATAAAAATATATTCATATAGTTCTGTACATTTCATTGTTTCTAACTTCTTTCACTAAATGGTGATTATTACTGTATTTAGTATTTGTATAAACAAGCTATCATGTTTAAATCTAAAATGCTTAAAATATAGCATTCTGTTCACCAAACAATATGGTTTTAAAAAACATTAGCTCTGATTATAGTAACATCTTCTTGTCTATCATAATCACTGTCTTACTTGCTTTGCTTCTTTCTCCACGATCTTCTTTAACGTGTTCTCATCTGGTACGGGACTCATAACACACCATGCAAACCAAGGGCTACACATGAAACCTTAAATGTGGTGAAAAAGCCTTTCGGACAAACATACAATAGTTGAGAAAGGTTCACATTGAGTATTAACTGTGATATCAAGACACCTATCCTGTTTTTGACACTCGGAGCACTTTTAAAAATGTGAGGATTTCCCTGGCGGTCCAGTGGTTAAGACTCTGCACTTCCACTGCAGGGGGCGCAAGGTTCAATCCCTGGTCAGAGAACTAAGATCCCGCATGCTGTGTGGCCAAAAAAAAAAAAAAAAAAAGTCTGTGATTGTAATGTAATATTCTATGTATTTCGACCAAGACTTTTCCTATACACCACGTTGTTAAAATGTTACATCAAGCTTGGGGGACATATTTTTCCCAATATTAAACTGGCTGAAAATATATCAAGGAATATATCAAAGCAGGGTCTTGAAAAGATATTTGTGCACCAATATCCACAACAGCATTATTCACAATAGCCAAAAGGTGGAAGCAACTCAAATGTCCATCAGGAATGAATGAATAAAAATGTGATCTCTACATACAATGGAATATTTTTCAGCCTTAAAAAGGAAGGAAATTCTGACACACCCTACAACATGGATGGGCCTTGAGGCCATTATGAAATAAGTGAGTCACAAAAAGATGAATACTGTACAACTTCATTTATGAGGAGTCTAGAATAGTCAAAATCATAAGAGACACAAAGTAGAATGGTGGTTCCCAGGGACTGGGGGAGAGGGGGAGGGAGACATTGTTGTTTAATGGGTTTACAGTTTGTTTTGCAAAATGTAAAATACAAGTTCTAGAGACTGGTGGCACAACAGTGTGAATCTACTTAACACTCCTGACTGCACTGTTACAAATGGTTAAGATGGTAAATTTCAAGGCTCAAGAGGGAGGGGATATGGGGATATATGTATACATACAGCTGATTCACTTTGTTGTACAGCAGAAACTAACACATCATAAAGCAACTATACTCCAATAAAGATGTAAAAAAAAAACAAAGATGATCAATTTCATTTCACTACAATTAAAAATAAAAAATAAAAAGGGAGCCCTGCCAGGAATACCTTAACCAGGGATACGTTCTGTGGAATGAGCCTGTACTTCCTTTCACTCCTGTGGCTAACCCAGGGTTGAGCCAAGGGATGATGCCAAGTCACTGCCCTACACTGACAGATGCTCAAGAATGTTAAATCTATCACGTCTGTCTCTCTTTTCTTTTAAAATTTATTTATTTATTTTATTTTTGGCTGTGTTGGGTCCTTGTTGCTGCGCGCAGGCCTTCTCCAGTTGCGGCGAGCGGGGGCCGCTCCTCGGTGCAGTGCATGTGCCTCTCATTGCGGTGGCCTCTTTTGCTGCGGAGCATGTGCTCTA